>NC_053036.3:471848728-473098728 GCF_002575655.3 Aegilops tauschii subsp. strangulata | reverse complement strand
CCAAAAAAATGTTCCAGTTCCATACAAAAAGAGCAACCAATCATACTTAGGTCTGTGATGCTCCCATACCGGATCCGGAGCTGGAACATTTTTTTATACACGTTTAACCTTTCATTCCAATACATGAAACATTTTTGTGTACTCGTTGAACATTTTTTCAAATACATGATTAACATTTTTTTTAAACATATTTTTTTGGTGTCAATTTTTTTTCATACACATTCTATATTTTTTGTTAGATAAGGAACATTTTTTCAAATACATGATTAACATTTTTTTTCAAACATTTTTTTTTGGTGTCAACTTTTTTTCATACACATTCTATATTTTTTGTATAAATAAGGAACATTTTTTATACACACATTTAACAATTTTTAAATACATGCTTCACACTTTTTAAAACATATTTTTATGTCAACTTTTTTGCATATATATTGTACATTTTTTGTATACATCAGGAACATTTTTGTATACACATTTAACATTTTTTAATTACATAATTAATATTTTTTTTAAACATATATTTTTTATGCCTACTTTTTTTTGCAAAAACAATTAGCCCACAGTGAGCCAATTAGCTCCAGGCGGCCTACAGCTGGCCGACAGGACCCAATCAGCCCACAGTGGGCCGACAGGGGCCAGTCGGCCAGCTGTAGGCCGACTGGAGTCCAATCGGCCTGCTGTGGGCCGACTAGGCCCAGTCGGCCTGCAGCGGGCCGACGGTGTATTATTTTTGAATTTTTTTATCCAGCGTAATATTTATGAAAATTGATAAAAAATGTATTATTTAAAAATAGATCGCCTTTTCCTATTGGCTGACACCCTTATGGTTGTATCATCTACTAGATGGATAGAGAGTAACAGAGAACCAGAAAAACTTCTATTTAAAATAGCGCATGCAATTCTTTAAAAAAGTACACAAAGTCTCACAATGCGCACGCGGGCCAAAACCAGAGGCCCTTAACGTTTCCGTATCAAGCAAGTTAACCACAAAATTGTCTAAAAGAAAAGTTAACCACAAAATATATGTGACACGACACGACGGAGATGGGACAGTACGGTTTAATGGACATTGATGTGACATGGACGGACAATGGATCCAAAGAGCGACTCACTGTACAAGCCGGCAAATGGAAGGTTCTCGGTGCCAAACGCAATTCATGTTTGCACGCGGGGGCTAAAAACGAGAGGTACTTAACATTTTCGTACCAATCACATCAACCGCAATTATCTGTGGCATACCACGACGAAGATGATCAATTTACAACAAGTCAATGCACAGCCCGGATGCAACACATCGACCGAGAGAATATAGCCTGCGTGTAGCTTCCTTCCGATTATATACCTCAGGCATGCAAGCATTATATTCTTAGAGCTAACCTAATAGTTAATCTAAGGGCATGTACAACGACATTGACTCAGCCGTATGTAAGCGAGCCCACGTAGGATATTTGATTACGTGGAAGAGAGAGATAAAAGAGAGAGAAGATGATCGTCTGTAGAAATACCGACGAACAATTGCCGCACAAGTCATTGCTCAGCGACGCCCTTTTTGCCGTTGTACGATTGGGTAGTCTGTAATGGCCCAAGAAAATCTCTCGTATTGTTTTAGTTAGCAATAACTAACTTGGATTGGTTAACAAAATTTCCAGATTTTGTGGTGCTACGGACTGTCAAACAGACAGCCTGATGTATTGAGTGTCTTTTGAGCTGTCTATAACGTGACGTGACAGATGGCATCAGTCTGAACTAATATGCATGCCCTGACAACCAACCTATTATATGTGTTTTTTAAATGAAGACCTCAAATGAGATGGCATCTGTCTATAGTTAGCAACGAGCAGCTTTGTTAATTAACCATGATCTTAACTTTGATATCAAAAAAAAAAAACATGATCTTAACTTAGCCATATGGAACCGGAGTCCCACGTGACATATGAAAAACCTGATGTGCTTCAGCACTCCAGGTGAATAATGATTTGAGCCATTGAACTCCTGTGGATTGTACGGCTGAAGAGACGACCGTTTTTCTTTTCAATTTTCACCTGGCCGACACGTACCGTGGCCCTTTTTGTATTGGCTAGCTGACAAACCGACCATCTTTGTGGTTTTATCATCATCTACGTAGATAGATAGACAATCAACAAAGAACCAGAAAAACGTTCCGATTTTTTATAGAAAAAATCACAATGCGCGCGCACGCGGCGAAAACCAGAGGCGCTTAACGTTCCTATCAAGCAGTGGCGCAGCACAGCGCGGCGGAGATGGGAGCGTACGGTTTAATGGACAATGGGCGTGACGACATGGACGGACAAGCGGATCCAGAGAGCGACCTCACCGCACAAGCCGCCACAGAGAAGTTTCTCGGCGCCAAATCACGACGTGACACCTCACTGCTCACTTCGTCGCTCTCGCGCGCTGCACACAGCACAGCACACGCCCCGTGGGTGCTTCCTTCCTCGCGTGTATAAGAAGAGCAGGTCGCACGGTAGAATTTGTCACCGCCGGTCGTAGATTATTGCTTTCGATTCCGGTGCACACAGAGAGAGAAGCGCGGGTTATGGCGGAGGAAGATAAGGCGCCCAGCGACGCAATGTCGACGGTGGCGGAGGAGGCGCCGGTGACGGCCGAGCGGCCGGTTCGGGCCGACCTGGAGCCGCGCCTTCCCAAGCCATGTGAGTGCCTGCCCCGTTCCTTCGCTTAATTCTTACGTGCTTTCGTCCACACAGGGGGCGTTGGTTTCATCAGCCAAGCTTATGCAGACTTGGCTCGAGCTCTGGCCGTGCCCGATGTGTACAATCCTGAAGGGGCCGTGGAGGGGCACGAGCACGGGCAGAAGAGCGTGCTGCAGCAGCATGTGGCCTTCTTCGACCTGGACGGCGACGGCATCGTCTATCCCTGGGAGACTTACGGAGGTAACGCATGCGTACCATCACCATGTACGGTTTATCCGTTGATGGTTTTATTGGTGGTCATATAACATATATGTTGCATGAATTCTAGGAATGCGGTCACTGGGCTTCAACGTGATCTTGTGTTTTATAGCGGCAATTGCCATAAATATTGGTCTAAGCTTCCCAACTCTACCTGTAAGTACAAAAAGAGCTGCAACTTGATAAAAATATTAGTCTATGCTCGACATTTTTGTTCTTTAAAAGTTTCACCAAAGCTAGCACTTGTTCATCTTCCGTTTTCAATTTTTTTTTAGAAAAGGATGATGTAACCCCGGCCTCTGCATCTGAATGATGCGCAGCCATATTATTAATTATTCACAGAGACCATACAAGATGATATATCAATAAGCCAGAAACCACCATCTTGGCAACGTTGTTGCTACTCCTAACCCCTTGATGAAGGCGTGCCGAATGTCCGGGCCTAATACCAAACAGACATCGTATCAAAGCCTAACATCTAAAGCCAGGTGTCACATCCAAGCCACTACCTGGATTGAGTCCCACACCGGTCTGGCACACTCCCAGTGAGCACCGCACGCTGCAAGGGCCGTCACCTTCATCTTCTCTCGGTCCATCCTCAGAGCAGAACTGATGCACCGACCTTGTCAGGCCTCTCTGCCATCAACGCCACCATTACGCCAGACAGCTTCCTCCTTCTGTGCGAGTCCATCTCCAATACGCGCCCATCGCCGAACCTCCGCGGCGCCATGCCGCCGGGATCCGCCGTCGGCCTTGCGGTAGATGTAACACCGCTCCTCCAGTAGTCCCCTCCAACCAGCACTTGCTCCAAAACGATGCCCCCAGGAGGAAGAACAACACCAAAGGCGCCATCATCGTCCGATCCGGGAGGCCCAGATCTAGGGTTTCCCCCGGAGCATTCCGAGCATGATGACGGAGACTGCAACGACGATGCCTTAACAAAGAAACGACATCGGAGACACCGCCATCGTCCGCCATGACCGAAGTCGGCGCGATTTTCATCGGCAGTCGTGCCACCAGACCATGCACCTCCGGCTTCGCTCGTCCCTTGAACCTGAGCAAACTCCAGAAACGATGCCCTTAAGAGGGACTACGACGCTAAAGCACCGCCATCGCTCGATCGCAATGAGATCTAGGGTTTCCCCCGGAGTTGCCCGCGGTGTCAAGGACCCAGACAAGGGCGTCTCCGCCCAGTTGCCGACGTGCCGCACCCGCCATCGCGCCGTCCGCATCCCGGTGACCATGGCCGGTAGCCAGCCACCGGGCCTCACGAACACGCCCAACCACCGACGGAGCCGCGCCGCCGCACCCTATTCTGCCGCTGCACGTACGTACCAGGAGCACCGGACCGACGGCATCCGCCCGCAACCACCGCCATCCCCTCCACCTCAGAGCTCGGCGACGCGCGCCGGGGCAGCGCCGCGCTGTCGGCGACCACCAGATCCCCCAGTTCGAGGGGTGACGATGCGCTAAGAGCCGCGACCCGCCGCCGCCAGATCCGAGCGGGCTTTGCCCGGGGATGCGTTAGGCGGCGGCGGATGGGTGAACGCCGGGAGGAGGCCTTGCGCCGGGGGGTGAGATGACCCGCCCGAGTCGCGTGTTATTGCATCCTGTCCTGTAATAATGGGGGAATTCGATTTTCATGATGGGTATATACAGAGCTGGATACCATCTCCCTTGTTCCCCATACACATCAAGAACATCCACAAGGATAAGCATGGCAGCGACTCCTCGACCTACGACACGGAGGGAAGGTAACTAAAATCCACACTCCAAACTTGCTTACTACTACTATTTACACCATCTTTCAGTTCTAAAGGAGGTACGTTAACTACAACTGTGAGGCAAATATAGGTTTATGCCGGTAAATTTCGGGAGCATCTTCAGCAAGTACGCCCGCACGGCGCCGGACAAGCTCAGCTTCGGCGACATCTGGAGGATGACCGAAGGCAACCGGCTGCAGTATGACTTCTTTGGATGGTGAGCACTTAGGAACTGTCATTTCTGCTTCATCATCGATTTTTTTTAAAAGGAGGCAAAAGATTCCTATACTGAAGACGTTGCTTCACTCATGTTTGGCCTGAACTGATGAGTGTTCAGGTTGGTGAGCAAGGGAGAGTGGATACTGCTGTACGTGCTGGCCAAGGACGAGGAGGGCTTCGTCTCCAGAGAAGCTGTTCGCCGCTGCTTCGATGGTAGCTTGTTCGAGTTCATCGCCCAGCAAAGGAGGGAAGCCCACGAGAAGCAGCACTAGAGTCACAGGACCGAGTAGAGTGCAACGCTGTCGTCTCGGAGCGTCCTCGATCGTGAGTGGACCAGATTGATTACCTCATCATGTATTCCTAGGAAATAAGAGACGAACGAATACCAAGTTCAGAGGGCTGAGAAGTTATACACTTTTATATAAAAATAAGTTGTACACGTATCAATTATAAACTCGAGGACACAAGTATTTTGGTGTGCTCTTTGCTCCTTTACTTCGAACGGCAATGAGGGCATGTACTATGATGGCATCACCAAGGTGCCGCCCCATGCATTCCACATCCATTTTTTATTTGAAGCAGCTATCCAAACCAACAATCGCTCAATGGTGGCAGTGGTCCCTTTTCTAGTCTGTTATCACCGGCTCTTTCCCTTTTCTTTCATCCCAGGAAAAAAGCACACGATCATGGAGAGCAGCACTTGGCTCAGCCATCACTATTTCAACGCTTTTGTCAGTGAGGAATCGGGGTGAAAATGAACAAAACTGGCCCTTTTTCGAAACTTCAACATGAAATGGCCCTAGTCTAAAAATATTTCATAAAATGACCGTTTTGCATGACGCCCGGGGCTGGGCGCGCCATGCTAGGGCTGGGACGCCATACTAGATAGCATGATGCCTCGTATTTGCTAGCATGGCGTCTCAGCCCCGAGCGTCATGCAAAAGATGGCCATTTTGTAAAATATTTTCAAATCGGGTTCATTTTGCGTTGAAGTTTCAAAAAAGAGTCAGTTTTGTCCATTTTCACGGAACTGGGCTCCTCTGCAAGAGCCCGTCCGCCTCTGCAAGTAGCACCTTTTACTTGAGCTGGACCAATTGCGTCGATGTGACAGCTGGGGCAGCCGTCCAACATGTGGCGTTGGCCATGCCCTCATAGGCGACATTGCATTCGTCATGCTCTGGCAAGAGCAAAAGTGTGGAGAAAGATGTGGAGCAAAAGCCCGGGCGCCAAGATTTTATTCGTGCAGAGGTAAATAGGCTCCAAGAGGTCGAAAGTGTTCTTCGAGCTCACATGCACCCTTACGGTAAGATCCGAATAAATATTTAAAAATTAAAAAAAAAATCTGTTTTGCCAACAAACGCTGTTGTGTTTTTCACATGCCTGTGAATTTTCATGACAAACTAACATTCATGCAGGTCTCGGCAAAAAAAGAAAAACCGATGCGACAAAATGCTTCCAAAAACGGGTTTTGGAGCATGATTTTTTTTTTTGCTGTGATCTCCAAGAATGTCATCCCATCAAGAAAATTGGCACGCATGTGAAAAACACATCAATGTTTATTGACAAAAAAAATTCAGATTTATTTGAATTTTTTAGTATTTTGTTTGGATTTAATAGTAGCAAAGGGTGCATGTGAGCTTCGCGAGGTGATCCATCCTGAGTAACTCGCCAATCCTGTTGTCGTCCCAAAGGTCAACAAAAAGTTAAGAATGTGTCTAGACTTCACCGACCTCAACAAGGTGTGTCCAAAGGATCCTTTCACCTGCCTCGCATCAACCAAATCGTAGACTCCACGAACAGGGTGTGACCTTTTCTGCTTTCTGGATGCGTGCTCTGGTTACCAGCAAACACGCATGGCTAATGAAGATGAGGACAAGGCAACCTTTATCATCCGCGTGGGAACTTTTTGCTATACATGTGATGGCTCGATATTTTACCACTTTTATAAAAGGGGTTTGACGTGGTTTCCACTAAGTTTTTCATATTTCTCGCGTCTTTCTAACGCTAGTTCTTCGAGAAAGAAGAAAACTTGTTTTTTCTCATGAAATGCAGGAATATATATTTTTGGAAGGAAACCAATCAATATCCCATCAAATGAAGTCAAATGGAGCTACTTACCTTCTAGAAAAAATTGCATCTGTGTTCAGACACGAGCACTTAAATGGTTAGATTCTTTGTAGTAGAACCAACCAACTTGAGTTCAAGTGCTAGATTTGATTTGTCGGCTTGGTCTGTCAGAGATTCTCATTGGAGTAATGGTAGACTCACAGGCAGTTTCCGGGGTGGTTAGAGGGGATAGGCTGGAATTTAATTGAGTGGGCCAACCCGTGAAATTAAGAGGGGGGGGGGTCTGTAGAGTACGTTCTTTCGTTCCCGTGCGTGTAGTATTATTGTGCTCATTGGGGGTGGGTGCGTGGATGAGTTCGTGAGGTGAGTATACACGAGCATATGTAAGCGTTCCGATAGGCACGGTTGTGCCTCTCGCGGAAGCAAAAGAAAGAAAATGCATTTTTTCCCGTTTCCGAGAGGCACGGCCGTGCCTCTAGCGGAAGCGCGTTTTTTTCATAATTTTTCTTTTCGATTTTTTGGCAAAAAGCTAAGAAAAGCACAAAAAACCATCTACAAAGCCGAAAACGCATGCGAAAAAACCCCGGAGGGAGCGTGATAGGCGCGCTCTCAGCCCACCCCATATGACCCTTGGGAGGCTCCCGAACGAGCGCTCCTCGATTAGTTGTTCCCTACCCCCCTCGCTCACGTCATTCCTAACAGACAGGCCCATTCCTCGTGTTCGTTTTCTCATAAGCCCTTCCCAACCGGTTTTTTATGTGTTTAGGTTTTCTGGTTTTCTTGTTGTTGCCCTTTTTTGCTTTCTTTTTCATTTTCCTTTTTTGATTTTTTTCAAATGTACGAAAATTTTCAAGTTTGTGATTTTCAAATTTCAATTATTTTCCAAATTTTCCAAATGTGATTTTTTAATGTATGAACTTTTTCATTTCCGCCAATGCTAATATGCCATCAGTGGCGAGCGGCCACCCGCCAGTGGTGGCCCATCTGCAGTTGCGAGCAATCACCGCCACCCGCCACAGAAAGTTTGTGCAGCAACGACATGCACTTTCCGCCGCTCGCCACAGTATTTGCTACCCGCCACTATTATGAATTAATGCCGAATTGATGCTATTGCAGCATATTGCACCTGGATCACATCATCAAATTGCATGGGGATACATAAATTCTAGTTTTAACATTGATCCACACACAGACACCACATTACAATGATGTCTTATTAATAAAAAGTACTAAGTTATAAAGAAAATATAACAAGTACATTATAATAATGAACATATATATTTCACTCATCATACATAATTAATGGTTTCACAAGTTGTTTAGGAGTGAAAAGAGTGTCGGGCGATGTTCAAAACATAGTGCATTAGCGCACATACTTCATGAATTACTAGTGGATGGAACGAACGGGGATCAATGGGCCGCTTGCTCTGGAATGGGAGATTTAGCCTCTCGAAAAGACCAATGAAGCACCTCACCCGACGTGGGTATGGTGGTTGGACTCAGACCCGGCCAGATCCTCAGCCTCTCATCCGGGGTCGCATCCGTCAGGATGCACACCGCGAGATCATTGAACTGCCTCTCTGCTATCTTCTCCATTGCTGGGAGAGAACACTGGGCCATTGGAACACTTCTGACCCAAGCTAACGCCGCTTCCCTCAGGTGCTCTGCCCGATACTTGTCCCTCATCCATAGATAGTGCTTCTCCATGCCCGCCGCAAATACACCCTCCCACAATTCTTCTCGCGGACCCATCTATTATTTTTAGCACACAATAACATTCAAATATATATAGAAGAGATCACAAGGTAAATACATAAACATATGTCACACATACATAAAAAGTAAAGATCACAAGATAACAAGCATTGTGTCATGACATAATTTAATGTTTGACATTTTTCTAGAAAGCATAGTATCCTTCGACATGACACAGTAACATTCAAAATGTCGAAGGATGCCATGGTCCTCATTTTGATGCTTAATTCTCAACTCTCGTTCTTCTTGTCTCTCTGCCTCGCAGTAGAACATCCCCTCATCCCTAACTACATGGTGATTGATGATATTCGTGAGCATCCTCTGAAGGCGCTCATGCTTTGTCCAAAAGTGAGCTAGCTTAACTACCTTCTCATTCTCTTCGGACCATTTCTGCAACATTGAATCACTTCTCATAAGTGGTCCTATGCACACATAGTCATCCATGAGGACCATGGCATAGTAGCCAGACATGTGCATAGTTTTGTCTTTCGGTTGTTGCCGGCAACAGAAGCTAGTGTGAAATTCGAACTGTGGAAATGGGAAGTTCTTATGGTCGGACTTATGACACATCAAAAGAGCAGCATTCTGAACTATTTTCAGAGCTTTCCATGGCTTCTTTGGGTCTCTCCTGGAATCAAAGAAATAACCTCGGCCATCCCGGGGCATTAGTGCGATGACGATCCAGTGTTCTTTGCTGCGCAAAACAACTCAACAATGTAACATGAATGAGATTGATATCAAAGTACGCAGGTGTATATGTGCAAGCATAAAGGAATGAACTTATGTTTCGAAGTAAGGCACGATATGAAGGAAATATGCCCTAGAGGAAATAATAAAGTTATTATTTATTTCCTTATTTCATGATAAATGTTTATTATTCATGCTAGAGTTGTATTAACCGGAAACTTAGTACATGTGTGAATACATAGACAAAAACAGAGTGTCCCTAGTATGCCTCTACTTGACTATCTCGTTTATCAAAGATGGTTATGTTTCCTAACCGTAGACATGTGTTGTCATTTGATGAACAAGATCACATCATTAGGAGAATGTGGACAAGCCCCATTCGTTAGCTTAGCATTATGATCGTTTAGTTTATTGCTATTGCTTTCTTCATGACTTATACATTATCCTATGACTATGAGATTATGCAACTCCCGAATACCGGAGGAACACCTTGTGTGCTATCAAATGTCACAACGTAACTGGGTGATTATAAAGATGCTCTACAGGTCTCTCCGAAGGTGTTTGTTGGTTGGCATAGATCGAAATTAGGATTTGTCACTCCGTGTATCGGAGAGGTATCTCTCGGCCCTCTCGGTAATGCACATCACTATAAGCCTTGCAAGCAATGTGACTAATGAGTTAGTTACAGGATGACGTATTACGGAACGAGTAAAGAGACTTGCCGGTAACGAGATTGAACTAGGTATGGTGATACCGACGATCGAATCTCGGGCAAGTAACATACCGATGACAAAGGGAACAACGTATGTTGTTATGTGGTTTGACCGATAAAGATCTTAGTAGAATATGTAGGAGCCAATATGAGCATCTAGGTTCCGCTATTGGTTATTGACCGGAGATGTGTCTCGGTCATGTCTACATAGTTCTCGAACCCGTAGGGTCCGCACGCTTAACGTTCGATGACGATTTGTATTATGAGTTATGTGATTTGATGACCGAAGTTTGTTCGGAGTCCCGGATGAGATCACGGACATGACGAGGAGTCTCTAAATGGTCGAGAGGTAAAGATCGACATATTGGTAGGCTATATTCGGACATCGGAAAGGTTCCGAGTGATTCGGGTATTTTTCGGAGTACCGCAGAGTTACGGGAATTCGCTGGGGGAAGTAGTGGGCCTTAATGGGCCATACGGGAAAGGAGAGAAGGGCCTCAAGGGGTGGCCGCGCACCCCCCATGGGCTGGTACGAATTGGACTAGGAGGGGGCGGCTCCCCCCTCCTTCCTTCTCCTAGTTGGAATAGGAAAGGGGGGGCCGAATCCTACTTGGACTGGTACTCCAAGTAGGACTCCCCCCTTTGGCGCGCCCGCTCTAGGGCCGGCCTCCTCTTTCTCCCTCCTTTATACACGTGGGTAGGGGGCACCCCAAAGGTACACAGAGATTTGTCTTAGCCGTGTGCGGTGCCCCCCTCCACAGTTACACACCTCGGTCATATCGTCGTAGTGCTTAGGCGAAGCCCTGCGCCGGTAAGTTCATCATCACCGTCGCCACGCCGTCATGCTGACGGAACTCTCCCTTGGCCTCAACTGGATCAAGAGTACGAGGGACGTCATCGAGCTGAACGTGTGCAGAACACGGAGGTGCCGTACGTTTGGTGCTAGGATCGGTCGGATCGTGAAGACGTACGACTACATCAACCGCGTTGATATAACACTTCCGCTTTCGGTCTACGAGGGTATGTGGACACACTCTCCCTGCTCATTGCTATGCTTCTCCTAGATAGATCTTGCGTGATCGTAGGAATTTTTTTGAAATTACTGTGTTCCCAACAGTGGCATCTGAGCCAGGTCTATGCGTAGATGTTATATGCACGAGTAGAACACAAAGAATTGTGGGCGATAATAGTCATACTGCTTACCAGCATGTCATACTTTGATTCGGCGGTATTGTTGGATGAAGCGGCCCAGACCGACATTACATGACCGCGTTCATGAGACTGGTTCTACTGACATGCTTCGCACATAGGTGGCTAGTGGGTGTCTATTTCTCCTGCTTTAGTTGAATCAAGTGTGGCTACTCCCGGTCCTTGTTGAAGGTTAAAACAGTACACTTGACGAAAAATCGTTGTGGTTTTGATGCGTAGGTAAGAACGGTTCTTGCTATAAGCCCATAGCAGCCACGTAAAACTTGCAACAACAATGTAGAGGACGTCTAACTTATTTTCCCAGGGCATGTTGTTATGTGATATGGTTAAGAAGTGATGAGATATAAATTGTTGTATAAGATGATCATGTTTTTAAAGTTATCGGCAACTGGCAGGAGCCTTATGGTTGTCTCTTTATTGCATAAGATGCAAGCGCCATATGATTGCTTTACTTTATCGCTATGGGATAGCAATAGTTGCAAAAGCAATAGTTGGCGAGACGACCATGTGACGACACGTTGATAGAGATCAAGATGATGGAGATCATGGTGTCATGCCGGTGACGATGGAGATCATGACGGTACTTTGGAGATGGAGATCAAAAGCACAAAATGATGATGGCCATATCATATCACATATTTTGATTGCATGTGATGCTTATCTTTTATGCATCTTATTTTGCTTAGTACGGCGGTAACATTATAAGATGATCCCTCACTAAATTTCAAGGTATAAGTGTTCTCCCTGAGTATGCACCGTTGCGACAGTTCTTCGTGCTGAGACACCACGTGATGATCGGGTGTGATAAGCTCTACGTTCACATACAACGGGTGCAAGCTAGTTTTGCACACGCAGAATACTCGGGTTAAACTTGACGAGCCTAGCATATGCAGATATGGCCTCGGAACACTGAGATCGAAAGATCTAGCGTGAATCATATAGTAGATATAATCAACATAGTGATGTTCACCATTGAAAACTACTCCATCTCACGTGATGATCGGACATGGTTTAGTTGATATGGATCACGTGATCATTTAGATGACTAGAGGGATGTCTATCTAAGTGGGAGTTCTTAAGTAATATGATTAATTGAACTTTAATTTATCATGAACTTAGTCCTGATAGTATTTGCATATTTATGTTGTAGATCAATAGCTCGCGATGTAACTCCCCGTTTATTTTTTGATATGTTCCTAGAGAAAAAATAAGTTGAAAGATGATAGTAGCAATGATGCGGACTTGGTCAGTGATCTAAGGATTATCCTCATTGCTGCATAGAAAAATTATGTCCTTGATGCACTGCTAGGTGACATAACTATTGCAGGAGCAGATGTAGACGTTATGAACGTTTTGACAAGCTCGGTATGATGACTAATTGATAGTTTAGTGCACCATGCTTTATGGCTTAGAACCGGGACTTCAAAAATGTTTTGAACGCCACGGAGCATATGAGATGTTCCAAGAGTTGAAATCGGTATTTCATACTCATGCCCGTGTTGAGAGTTATGAGACCTGTGACAGTACTTTGCCTACAAGATGGAGGAGAATAGCTCAACCAGTGAGCATGTGCCCAGATTGTCTGGGTACTACAATTGCTTGAATCAAGTGGGAGTTAATCTTCCAGATAAGATAGTAATTGACAAAGTTCTCTAGTCACTATCACCAACTTACTAGAACTTCGTGATGAACTATAATATGCAAGGGATGACGAAAGTAATTTCCGAGCTCTTCGCAATGCTGAAATCAGCGAAGGTAGAAATCAAGAAGGGGCATCAAGTGTTGATGGTTAACAAAAACCACTAGTTTCAAGAAAAGGGCAAAGGGATAGAAAGGGAAATTCAAGAAGAATGACAAGCAAGTTGTCACTCCTGTGAAGAAACCCAAAGCTAGACTCAAGCCTGAAACTGAGTGCTTCTACTGCGAAGGAAATGGTCACTTGAAGTGGAACTGCCCTAGATACTTGGCGGATAAGAAGGATGGCAAACTGAACAAAGGTATATTTAATATACATGTTATTGATGTGTACTTTACTAGTGTTTATAGCAACCCCTCGTTATTTGATACTAGTTCAGTTGCTAAGATTAGTAACTCGAAACGGGAGTTGCAAAATAAACAGAAACTAGTTAAGGGCGAGGTGATGATGTGTGTTGGAAGTGATTCCAAAGTTGATAAGATCACCATCGCACACTCCGTTTTACCTTCGGGATTAGTGTTAAACCTAAAATAAATGTTATTTGGTGTTTGCGTTGAGCATGAATATGATTGGATCATGTTTATTGCAATACGGTTATTCATTTAAGTCAAAGAATAATTGTTGTTCTATTTACATGAATAAAACCTTCTACGGTCATACACTCAATATAAATGGTTTGTTGAATCTTGATAGTAGTGATACACATATTCATAGTGTTGAAGCCAAAAGATATAAGTTTAATAATGATAGTGCAACTTATGTGTGGCACTGCCGTTTAGGTCATATTGGTGTAAAGCGCATGAAGAAACTCCATGCTAATGGCCTTTTGGAATCACTTGATGCTTGCGAACCATGCCTCATGGGCAAGATGACTAAGACTCTGTTCTCCGGAACAATGGAGCGAGCAACAGACTTGTTGGAAATAATACATACTGATGTATGCGGTCCGATGAGTGTAGAGGCTCGCGGCGGGTATCGTTATTTTCTGACCTTCACAGATGATTTGAGCAGATATGGGTATATCTACTTGATGAAACATAAGTCTGAAACATTTGAAAAGTTCAAAGGATTTCAGAGTGAAGTGGAGAATCATCGTAGCAAGAAAATAAAGTTTCTACGATCTGATCGCGGAGGCAAATATTTGAGTTACGAGTTTGGCCTTCATCTAAAACAACGTGGAATAAGTTTCACAACTCACGCCACCTGGAACACCACAGCGTAATGGTATGTCCGAACGTTGTAACCATACTTTATTGGATATGGTGCGATCTATGATGTCTCTTACCGATTTACCACTATCGTTTTGGGGTTATGCATTAGAGGCAGTTGCATTCACGTTAAATAGGGCACCATCTAAATCCGTTGAGACGATACCGTATGAACTGTGGTTTGGCAAGAAACCAAAGTTGTCATTTCTTAAAGTTTGGGGCTGCGATGCTTATGTGAAAAAAGCTTCAACCTGATAAGCTTGAACCAAAATCGGAGTAATGTGTCTTCATAGGATACCCAAAGGAGACTGTTGGGTACACCTTCTATCACAGATCTGAAGGCAAGGTATTTGTTGCTAAGAATGGATCCTTTCTAGAGAAGGAGTTTCTCTCGAAAGAAGTGAGTGGGAGGAAGGTAGAACTTGATGAGATATTTGTACCTACTCCCTTATTGGAAAGTAGTTCATCACAGAAATCAGTTCCAGTAATTCCTACACCAATTAGTGAGGAAGCTAATGATGATGATCATGAAGCTTCAGATCAAGTTACTACTGAACCTCGTAGGTCAACCAAAGTAAGATCCGCACCAGAGTGGTACGGTAATCCTGTTCTGGAGGTCAAGTTACTTGGCCATGACGAACCTACGAACTATGAGGAACCGATGATGAGCCCAGATTCCGCGAAATGGTTTGAGGCCATGAAATCTGAGATGGGATCCATGTATGAGAACAAAGTGTGGACTTTGGTTGACTTGCCCGATGCTCGGCAAGCCATAGAGAATAAATGGATTTTCAAGAGGAAGACGAACGCTGATAGTAGTGTTACTATCTACAAAGCTCGACTTGTCGAAAAAGGTTTTCGACAAGTTCAAGGTTGACTACTATGAGATTTTCCACTCGTAGCGATGCTTAAGTCTGTCCGAATCATGTTAGCAATTGCCACATTTTATGAAATCTGGCAAATGGATGTCAAAACTGCATTCCTTAATGGATTTCTTAAAGAAGAGTTGTATATGATGCAACCAGAAGGTTTTTGTCAATCCAAAAGGTGCTAACAAAGTGTGCAAAGCTCCAGCGATCCATATATGAACTGGTGCAAGCATCTCGGAGTTGGAATATACGCTTTGATGAGTTGATCAAAGCATATAGTTTTATACAGACTTGCGGTGAAGCCTGTATTTACAAAAAGTGAGTGGGAGCACTACAGCCTTTCTGATATGTATATGTGAAGGACATATTGCTGATCGAAAATAATGTAGAATTTTCTGGAAAGCATAAAGGAGTTTTTCAAAGAAAGACCTCGGTGAAGCTGCTTACATATTGAGCATCAAGATCTATAGATAGATCAAGACGCTTGATAAGTTTTTTCAATGAGTACATACCATGACAAGATTTTGAAGTAGTTCAAAATGGAACAGTCAAAGAAGGAGTTCTTGCCTGTGTTGCTAAGTGTGAAGTTGAGCAAGACTCAAAGCCCGACCATGGCAGAAGATAGAGAGAGAATGAAAGTCATTCCCTATGCCTTAGCCATAGGTTCTATAAAGTATGCCATGCTATGTACCAGACCTATTGTATACCCTGCCCTGAGTTTGGCAAGGGAGTACAATAGTGATCTAGGAGTAGATCACTAGACATTGGTCAAAATTATCCTTAGAGGACTAAGGAAATATTTCTCGGTTATGGAGGTGATAAAGAGTTCGGCGTAAAGAGTTACGTCGATGCAAGATTTGACACCGATCTAGATGACTCCGAGTCTCGATCTGGATACATATTGAAAGTGGGTGAATTTAGCTAGAGTAGATCCATGCAGAGCATTGTACACATAGAAATTTGCAAAATGCATACGGATCTGAATGTGGCACACCCATTGACTAAACCTCTCTCACAAGCAAAACATGATCACACCTTAGTACTCTTTGGGTGTTAATCACATTGCGATGTGAACTAGATTATTGACTCTAGTAAACCCTTTGGGTGTTAGTCACATGGCGATGTGAACTATTGGTGTTAAATCACATGACGATGTGAGCTAGATTATTGACTCTAGTGCAAGTGGGAGACTGAAGGAAATATGCCCTAGAGGCAATAATAAAGTTATTATTTATTTCCTTATTTCATGATAAATGTTTATTATTCATGCTAAAATTGTATTAACCGGAAACTTAGTACATGTGTGAATACATAGACAAAAACAGAGTCTCCCTAGTATGCCTCTACTTGACTAGCTCGTTTATCAAAGATGGTTATGTTTCCTAACCATAGACATGTGTTGTCATTTGATGAACAGGATTACATCATTAGGAGAATGATGTGATGGACAAGACCCATTCGTTAGCTTAGCATTATGATCGTTTAGTTTATTGCTATTGCTTTCTTCATGACTTATACATGTTCCTATGACTATGAGATTATGCAACTCCCGAATACCAAAGGTACACCTTGTGTGCTATCAAACGTCACAACGTAACTGGGTGATTATAAAGATGCCCTACAGGTGTCTCCAAAGGTGTTTGTTGGGTTGGCATAGATCAAAATTAGGATTTGTCACTCCGTGTATCGGAGAGGTATCTCTGGGCCCTCTCGGTAATGCACATCACTATAAGCCTTGCAAGCAATCTGACTAATGAGTTAGCTACGGGATGATGTATTACGGAACGAGTAAAGAGGCTTGCCGGTAACGAGATTGAACTAGGTATGGTGATACCGACGATCGAATCTCGGGCAAGTAACATACCGATGACAAAGGGAACAACGTATGTTGTTATGCGGTTTGACCGATAAAGATCTTCGTAGAATATGTAGGAGCCAATATGAGTATCCAGGTTCCGCTATTGGTTATTGACCGGAGATGTGTCTCGGTCATGTCTACATAGTTCTCGAACCCGTAGGGTCCGCACGCTTAACGTTCGATGACGATTTGTATTATGAGTTATGTGATTTGATGACCGAAGTTTGTTCGGAGTCCTGGATGAGATCACGGACATGACGAGGAGTCTCTAAATGGTCGAGAGGTAAAGATCGATATATTGGAAGGCTATATTCTGACATTGGAAAGGTTCCGAGTGATTCGGGTATTTTTCGGAGTACCGCAGAGTTACGGGAATTCGCCGGGGGAAGTAGTGGGCCTTAATGGGCCATACGGGAAAGGGGAGAAGGGCCTCAAGGGGTGGCTGTGCGCCCCCCAATGGGCTGGTCCGAATTGGACTAGGAGGGGGCGGCGCCCCCCCTCCTTCGTTCTCCCCTCTTCCTCCTTCCCTTCCTTCTCCTAGTTGGAATAGGAAAGGGGGGGCCGAATCCTACTTGGACCGGTAGTCCAAGTAGGACTCCCCCCTTTGGCGCGCCCCCTCTAGGGCCGGCCTCCTCTTCCTCCCTCCTTTATATACGTGGGTAGGGGGCACCCCAAAGGTACACCAAGATTTGTCTTAGCCGTGTGCGGTGCCCCCTTCCACAGTTACACACCTCGGTCATATTGCCGTAGTGCTTAGGCGAAGCCCTGCGCCGCTAACTTCATCATCACCGTTGCCACGCCGTCGTGCTAACGGAACTCTCCCCCGGCCTCAACTGGATCAAGAGTACGAGGGATGTCATCGAGCTGAACGTGTGCAGAACACAAAGGTGCCATACGTTCGGTGCTAGGATCGGTCGGATCGTGAAGACGTATGACTACATCAATCGCGTTAATATAACCCTCTGCTTTCGGTCTACGAGTGTACGTGGACACACTCTCCCCGCTCGTTGCTATGCTTCCCCTAGATAGATCTTGCATGATCGTAGGATTTTTTTTTGAAATTACTGCGTTCCCAACACGATAAAGTTGTGCTTGTGCCAAGGACTATGAAGAATGGTCTTGTGGAGATAATTCGCGATATGACACTGGCCTTTATCAGAATCAACATTGCCACAATGCATGATATATGGATCAAGGAAGGCAACTTCTTCATTCTGGAGTAATGGATTTGTAGCATGCCATAGCGCCCAAAGCCTCATTAAAGATGGCCTGACTACGTCCACATAGAAAATATTATCGTTGACCACACTATCAAACCCGAGATATACTTTATCAGTAGGGAACGCATTGACAAATCCAAGATTGTCTATGACATTGGCGGTGTAATACATCTCACCCTTTCTTGACCTAGCTACTACGTCTTTGTGTAGAAGATGAATTTCAATGCTTAGTGTACTCAACTTTTATTGTGGTAACATCGGTTCACCGGGCATAAATATTTTCCATATGCGGGAACTAGTAGGAACATTCACCACATTTTCTTGTAGTGCCTTACTCGCAGTAGGTTCATTAGCTGCTTTCTTCTTTCTCTTTCTGCCCTTTTTACGACGCTGGCCTGAGGGGTCCATAGAAGATGGTTCTCCGGAATCAATTTGTTGCATTTGCTAAAATTAGTGTGACAATTATGTGTCATAAAGCATTATTAACATAAATTAATGAAAAAATTGACATAACCTTTGCTAACAAGAGGACATAGTGAGTGCCAGAAATTCGGCGAAACAAAAATGAATTGATGTTTCATGAAAACATTGGCACTCATGTCATGACTAGCAAAGCCAACCGCACTAGAAGGGTTCCTACGCAAAAAATTAAAGAAAAATTCGACATGACCTTTGCTAAAAAGAGGACATAGTGAGTGCCATATATTCGTCGAAACAGAAATGAATCGATGTTTCATGAACACATTGGCACTCATGTCACAACCTGCAACTATAAGCCAACCACACTAGAAGGGTTCGTACGCAAAACATTAAAGAAAAATTTGACATGACCTTTGCTAACAAGAAGACATAGCGAGTGCCACAAATTCGGCGAAACAGAAATGAATTGACGTTTCACGAAAACATTGGCACTTATGTCATAACCTACAACTATAAGTAAACGACTGTAGAACGGTTCCTAGGCAAGAAATTTGGCATGTATTTCTAAATTACTAGAATTACTCTAAACACAGATCTGATCATCATACAAAATAAGACTAAGAAACATTGACAAGTATTTCTAAACTACTAAAATTACCCTAAACACAAATCTGAACAGGCATAGTGGGGTGGAGCTCGGCGGCGGCGATTATGATGGCGACGATTTCCCCTCTCCGGAGCCCAAAACAGACTCCAGATCTGTCCTCCCGAGGAAGAACAGGAGGTGTGGCAGTGGCTCCGTATCGTAAAACGCGATGAACTCTTCTATCTGATTTTTTCTCCCCGAATAGGGTTATATGGAGTTGGAGTTGAGGTCGGAGGAGGTCCAGGGGCCCCACAAGCCTAGGAGGTGCGCCCTTTGGGGGAGGGGGCGCCCCTAGGGCTTATGGGCTCTGGGTGGCCCCCCTCTGGTATATTTTTCCACCAGTATTTTTTATATATTCCAAAAATATTCTCCGTGAATTTTCAGGTCAATCCGAGAACTTTTATTTTTGCACAAAAATAACACCATGACAATTCTGCTGAAAACAACGTCAAACCGGGTTAGTTCCATTCAAATCATGCAAATTAGAGTCCAAAACAAGGGCAAAAAGTTTGGAAAAGTAGATACGATGGAAACGTAGCATTACCATATGTACAAAATAATATGATTATGTTAGCAACTTAGCATAGTATTGTAGTGTTACTCGACAATTGTGTATTAGGGCCTAGTTCAGTATGTACGTGGTGGTAGAAGTTGGGCCTCAAATAATCCATTTTTCTCATTGTGTCATTTTGTGTTGTTTGGTAGTTGGGTTAAAAAGCAGTCATAGGCCTATACTAAAAACAGAAATTTCGTATTCACGGAAACCGAAAGTTCCATTTCCACATCTGTTCCATCGAAAACACCGTTTTGTTTTTATTTCCGTTTCTGCATTAAAAATTACATTTCCATTTCCATTTTCATATTTACTCTTCATTTTCATTTTTCGTCCGGAAAATAGGAAAGTTTCAACACCATTTTCATCCCTAATGTCAGCTGTGGCGAGCGGCCTGATAACCCACAAGTATAGGGGATCGCAACAGTTTTCAAGGGTAGGGTATTCAACCCAAATTTATTGATTCGACACAAGGGGAGCCAAAGAATATTCTCAAGTATTAGCAGCTGAGTTTTCAATTCAACCACACCTGACAAAACTTAATATCTGCAACAAAGTATTTAGTAGCAAAGTAATATGGAAGTAACGGTAACAGTGGTAAAAGTAACATCAGTAGCTTTATAGCAATCGTAACAGTGGCAACGGAAAAGTAACGAAGCAAAGATCAATATGAAACGAACTCGTAGGCAATGGATCAATGATGGATAATTATGTTGGATGGCATTCATCATGCAACAATTATAACATAGGGTGACACAGAACTAGCTCCAATTCATCAATATAATGTAGGCATGTATTCCGAATATAGTCATATGTGCTTATGGAAAAGAACTTGCATGACATCTTTTGTCCTACCCTCCTGTGGCAGCGGGGTCCTATTGGAAACTAAGGGATATTAAGGCCTCCTTTTAATAGAGTACGGACCAAAGCATTAGCACTTAGTGAATACATGAACTCCTCAAGCTACGGTCATCACCGAGAGTGGTCCCGACTATTGTCACTCCGGGGTTGCCGGGTCATAACACGTAGTAGGTGACTATTGACTTGCAAGATAGGATCAAGAACACAAATATATTCATGAAAACATAATAGGTTCAGATCTGAAATCATGGCACTTGGGCCCTAGTGACAAGCATTAAGCATAGCAAAGTCACAGCAACATCAATCTTAGAACATAGTGGATACTAGGGATCAAACCCTAACAAAACTAACTCGATTACATGGTAAATCTCATCCAACCCACCACCGTCCAGCAAGCCTATGATGGGATTACTCATGCACGGCGGTGAGCATCATGAAATTGGTGATGGAGGATGGTTGATGATGACGATGGCGACGGATTTCCCTCTCTGGAGCCCAAAACGGACTCCAGATCTGCCCTCCTGAGGAAGAACAGGGCTTGACGGCGGCTCCGTATTGTAAAACGCAATGAATCCTTTTCTCTGATTTTTTTCTCCCCAAACGTGAATATATGGAGTTGGAGTTGAGGTTGATGGAGGTCCAGGGGGCCCACAAGGTCGGAGGGCACGCCCCAGGGGGTGGGCGCGCCCCCACCCTTGTGGCCAGGGTGTGGGCCCCCTTCACTTGATTCTTTCACCAATATTTTTTATTAATTCCAAAACCTATCTCCGTGAAGTTTCAGGTCATTCCGAGAACTTTTTATTCTGCACAAAAATAACACCATGGCAATTCTGTTAAAAACAGCGTCAGTTCGGGTTAGTTCCATTCAAATCATGCAAGTTAGAGTCCAAAACAAGGGCAAAAGAGTTTGGAAAAGTAGATACGATGGAGACGTATCAACTCCCCCAAGCTTAACCCATTGCTTGTCCTCAAGCAATTCAGTTGACAAACTGAAAGTGATAAAGAAAAACTTTTACAAACTCTGTTTGATCTTGTTGTTGCAAATATGTAAAGCCAGCATTCAAGTTTTCAGCAAAGATTATGAACTAACCATATTCACAATAACATTTAGGTCTCACATCTACTCATATCAATGGCATAATCAACTAGCGAGCAATAATAATAAATCTCTGATGATAACACTTTCTCAAAACAATCATGATATGATATAACAGAATGGTATCTCACTAGCCCTTTCTGAGACCGCAAAACATAAATGCAGAGCACCCCTGAAGATCAAGGACTGACTAGACATTGTAATTCATGGTAAAAGAGATCCAGTCACAGTCATACTCAATATAAATTAATAACAACGCATACAAATGAAAGTGGTGCTCTCTAACTGGTGCTTTTTATAAGAGGATGATGACTTAGGAATAAAAGTAAATAGATAGGCCCTTCGTAGAGGGAAGCAGGGATTTGTAGAGGTGCTAGAGCTCGAGTTTTGAAATAGAGGTAATAATATTTTGAGCGGTATGCTTTCATTGTCATCGTAACAACCAAGAGATCTCGGTATCTTCCATGCTACATACATTATAGGCGGTTCCCAAACAGAATGGTAAAGTTTATACTCCCCCACCACCAACAAGCACACTCCACGGCTGGTTCGAAACAACGGGTACCATCCAACTAACAACAATCCTGGGGGAGTTTTGTTTGCAATGAATTTGATTTGATTTGAGCATGGGACTAGGCATCCTGATTACCAGCCATTTTCTCGTGAATGATGAGCGGAGTCCACTCATCGTGAGAATAACCCACCTAGCATGGAAGATATTGACAACCCTAGTTGGTACATGAGCGTTTCGAGCATACAAAACAGATTATCATTTGAAGGTTTAGAGTTTGGCACTTACAAATTTACTTGGAACGACAGGTAAATACCGCATATAGGAAGGTATGGTGAACTCATATGGAACAACTTTGGGGTTTATGGAAGTGGATGCACAAGCAGTATTCCCGCTTAGTACAAGTGAAGGCTAGAAAAAGTCTGGGAAGCGACCAACTAGAGAGCGACAACAGTCATAAACATGCATTGAGATTAACCAACATTGAATGCAAGCATGAGTAGGATACAAATCACCATGAACATAAATATCATGGAGGCTATGTTGAGTTTGTTTCAACTACATGCGTGAACATGTGCCAAGTCAAGCCACTCGAATCTTTCAAAGGAGCATACCATCCTATCATACTACATCACAACCATTTTAATTTTCATGTTGGCACGCAAGGTAAACCATTATAAACTCCTAACTAATTAAACATGGCATGAATAACTATAATCTCTAATTGTCATTGCAAACATGTTTCATTCATAATAGGCTGAATCAGGAACGATGAACTAATCATATTTACAAAAACAAGATAGGTCGAGTTCATACCAGCTTTTCCTCATCTCAATCATTTCAACATATATCATCATTATTGCCTTTCACTTGCACGACCGAACGGTGTGGATAATAATAATAGTGCACGTGCATTGGACTAAGCTGGAATCTGCAAACATTTATTCAAAGGAGAAGACAAGGTAATATGGGCTCTTTGTTAGATCAACAATAATGCATATGAGAGCCACTCAACATTTTCATCGTGGTCTTCTCCTCTCGACCCCCAAAGAAAAGAAAAGAATTTCAAAGAAACACACTGAAATGTTTTTGGAGTTTTTGTTTTTCTGAAGAAGGTAAAACAAGAACGAGAAAAACTATTTACACGGGAAAGCTCCCAACAAGCAAAATAAGAACGAGAAATCTTTTTGGGTTTTCTTTTAATACTACAACTAAGCATGCATGGAAAGTAAACTAACTAACAACTAATTTTTTTGGTTTTTCTCTTAAGGTTTTTCAAACACAGAAGAATAAAGCGAGAAAAAAAATAAACTAACATGGATAATACAATGAAAGAGTATGAACACCGACAACTGAAATGAGTGTGTGAACATGAATCTAATGTCAGTGAGAAATACGTACTCTCCCAAGCTTAGGCTTTTGGCCTAAGTTGGTCTACGGCCATGGCTGGCCTGGCGGATATCCAAAGTTGTAGTCGGGGTTGTACTGAGATGCAACAGCTACTGCTTGAAGGGCTGCAGCATGGAGGCGAGCGACCTCCGTTGTTCTCTCATACTCGTTTGCCTCCTCTCTAGTTATAAAATATCTCCTGTTTTCCTGAAAATTAAAGAAGGCAGGAGCAGGAAGTAACATGGACGGCGCGCCGTCTATCAAAGATTAGTCGGTACTGGAGGAACTGTTCGTTCCTCTTAAGAAACTGGTAACGTACCATAGCCTCATAATCTAGAAAAGCGGGTGGCAACTCAATATCATACCATTTAATAGGTACACCCAAATAATTAGATAAACGAGTTGCATAAATCCCACCAAATAAATCTCCATCTTTAGCATTGAGATGTAACCTCCTCGCAATAATAGCCCCCAAGTTATATCGCTTATCACCTAACACCGCACACTTAAGGACACTAAGATCTGGAACACAAAGGTGGCTATGATCATGTTTACCATTAATACATCTTCCTATAAATAGAGGAAAATAGTGCATAGCAGGAAAGTGAATGCTCCCTATGGTGGCTTGTGTAATATTTCTAGTTTCTCCCACAGTGATGCTAGCCAGGAAATCATTGTATTCAGATTTGTGAGGCTCACTAAGACTACCCCATTGTGCAATTTTGCATGCATCACAAAAGTCTTCTAGGTCCATGGCATAAGATTCATCATAAAGATCAAACAGGACAGTGTGAGTATTATGCTTAGATGAAAACTCAAACCTCCGCACAAAGGAATCGGTGAGATAATAATATTGTAGGCACTTGTCCGACAGGAAATCCCCAAGGTCGGCATTTTGCACCTATGCGTAGAACTCATCCTCGAAACATGCACGATCCATAAATTCATCCGAAAACCATTCACAAGGTTGCACTTGAGCTTCTCTTGGTGGTTCAAGGTCCGGTTCGCGTATCGCGAAACTCGGTGCTTGCTTCCTTGAGACACCACCTTGGTACATTCTCCTTGACATTTTTCTTCCTCTGAAAATTTCTGAAAATTTTAGTGACTCAAAATAAAAGTGAACCAAACTCAACAAGATTGATAGAAACTACTCCTACTAATGCCTAGAGGCTATATCATGCATCAAAACTACTTTGGACCATATAAATTTGACATGCAAGCTCAAGAACAAGGTCACCACAGAAGCAAAAAATTGCAATAAATAAAGCACTAGAACAAAAACTAATTGGACCATTGGAGGAGTCACATACCGAAGAACAACCCCCCAAAGCAGTTTTGTGAATGGAGCTTTGAGCAAGGAGATCAAAAATGGCAGCAAGATGAGCAAGAACACAAGTTTGAGCTATGGAGTGATTTTTTTTGGAGGAAGAAGGAGTGGATGGGTGCAGAAATAAGTGGAGGGGGGCCACGTGGGGCCCACCAGGACAAGGGGCGTGCCTAGGGGGGTAGGGTGCGCCCTCCACCCTTGTGGCCAGCTGGTGAGGCCCCCTGGTGTGTGTTCAGTGCCAGAAATTCTCAAATATTCTATAAAAAATCATACTAAATTTTCAGGGCATTTGGAGAACTTTTATTTTCGGGGCATTTTTTTATTGCACGGATAATTCAGAAAACAGACAGAAAATACTATTTTTGCTAAATTTAATCTAAATAACAGAAAGTAGAAGATGGGTACACAGGGTTGTGCTTTCTAAATTCATCCATCTCATGCTCATCAAAAGGAATCCATTAACAGGGTTGATCAAGTCTTATTAACAAACTTCTTCCGAATGACATGAAACCGGAGAACTTTCAAATAACACTAGGTTACCTCAACAGAGATATGCATGTCCCCAACAATAAGAATATCATATTTCTTCTTGGCAGTAGGAAGAGGGAATTCAAAACCTCCAATAGTAATAGTTGTAATTTTTCCAATAGAATTGATACTATGAACTTGAGGTTGTTTCTTTGGAAAGTGTGCCATATGCTCGTTACCAGTAACATGAAAAGTGACATTGCCTTTGTTGCAATCAATAACAGCCCCTGCAGTATTCAAAAAGGGTCTACCAAGAATGATCGACATACTGTCGTCCTCGGGAATATCAAGAATAACAAAGTCCGTTAAGATAGTAACGTTTGCAACCACAACAGGCACATCCTCACAAATACCGATGGGTATAGCAGTTGATTTATCAGCCATTTGCAAAGAGATTTGAGTAGGTGTCAACTTATTCAATTCAAGTCTAGGATACAAAGAGAAAGGCATAACACTAACACCGGCTCCAAGAACACATAAAGCAGTTTTAACATAGTTTCTTTTAATGGAGCATGGTATAGTTGGTACTCCCCCGATCTCCATGTTTCTCTGGTATTCCACCCTTAAAAGTATAATTAGCAAGCATGGTGGAAATTTCAGCTTCCTGTATCTTTCTTTTATTTGTAACAATATCTTTCATGTACTTAGCATAAGGAGGCATTTTAATCCTATCAGTCAAACGCATACGCAAAAAGATGGGTCTAATCATTTCAGCAAAGCGCAAAAAATCCTCATCATCCTTTTTCTTGGATGGTTTAGGAGGAAAGGGCATGAGTTTATGAACCCATGGTCCCTTTCCTTACCATGTTTCCTAGCAACAAAGTCTCTCTTATCATAACGTTGATTCTTTGATTGTGGGTTATCAAGATCAACAGGAGGTTCAATCCCTACATCATTATCATTACTAGGTTGAGCATCAACATGAACATCATTATTAACATTATCACTAGGTTCATGTTCATTACCAGATTGTGTCTCAGCATCAGAAATAGAAATATCATCGGGATTCTTAGGTGTATCTATAGCAGGTTCACTAGCATGCAAAGTCCTATCAGTTTTCTTTTTCTTTTTATTACTAGGACTAGGTGCATCAGTATTAGTTCTTTGAGAATCTTGCTCATCTCTCTTAGGATGACCCTCAGGATACAAGGGTTCCTGGGTCATCTTACCGCCTCTAGTCAACATTATCATTATTCTTACTATTCAAATCATTAAGCAAATCATCGTGTGCCTTAAGTACTTGTTCTACTTGAGTTGTAACCATGGAAGCATGTTTACTAATAAGCTTGAGATCATTAACAGTTCTACTCATATAATCACCCAAGTGGTCAAGCATGTAACCATTATGTTTCAATTGTCTACTAACATAAGCATTGAAATTTTCTTGTTTAACAATAAAATTATCAAACTCATCCAAGCATTGACTAGCAGACTTATTATGAGGAATATAACCTTCATTAAATCTACGGAGAGAGTTTACCTCTACTACCTGTGTCGGGTTATCAAGACCATGTATTTCTTCAATATGCGGTAAATTCTTAACATCTCCAGCTTTAATACCTTTTTCTTTCATAGATTTCTTTGCCTCTTGCATATCTTCAGGACTCAGAAATAGAATACCCCTTTTCCTCAGAGTTGGCTTAGGTGTTGGTTCAAGAAGTGTCCAATCATTATCATTACTCAATATATTATTCAATAGCATTTCAGCTTGCTCAATAGTTCTTTCCCTAAAAACAGAACCAGCACAATGATGACCCACAAGTATAGGGGATCAATTGTAGCTCTTTTCGATAAGTAAGAGTGTCGAACCCAACGAGGAGCGGAAGGAAATGACAAGTAGTTTTTATTAAGTAATGTCTGCAAGTGCTGAAACTGTAAGTAGCAGAGTAGTTTGATAGCAAGATAATTTGAAACGAGCAAGTAACGATAATTGTAACAAGTATGCAGAAAGGTAGCCCAATCCTTTTGAGGCAAAGGACAGGCCAAAACGGTCTCTTATGATAAGCAAAGCGTTCTTGAGGGTACACGGGAATTTCATCTAGTCACTTTCATCATGTTGGTTTAATTCGTGTTCGCTGCTTTGATAATTTGACATGTGGGTGGACCGGTGCTTAGGTGCTGTTCTTACTTGAACAAACCTTCTACTTATGATTAACCCTCCCGCAAGCATCTGCAACTACGAGAAAAGTATTAAGAATAAATTATAACCATAGAATTAAACTTTTGGGTCCAATCGGTCCCTTACGGAATAGTGCATAAGCTGGGGTTTAAGCTTCTGTCACTCTCGCAACGCACCATCCACAATGCATTCCCTTAGGCCCAAATAATGGTGAAGTGTCATGTAGTCGACGTTCACATGACACCACTAAGG
Organism: Aegilops tauschii subsp. strangulata; assembly: GCF_002575655.3. Lineage (NCBI taxonomy): Eukaryota > Viridiplantae > Streptophyta > Magnoliopsida > Poales > Poaceae > Aegilops > Aegilops tauschii. Next base: position 473,070,830 of record NC_053036.3, on the reverse strand, counting down.
GAATCACAACATACATACTATCAAAATATCAAACACATATCAAATTCACACGATTGCTTGCAACATGATTTCTCCCGTGACCTCAAGAACAAAAGTAACTACTCACAAATAATCAACATGTTCATGATCAGAGGGGTATTAATATGCATAATGGATCTGAACATATAATCTTCCACCAAATAAACCATATAGTAATCAACTACAAAATGTAATCAACACTACTAGTCACCCCCTAGCACCAATCTATAGTTTCGGTAACAAGATTGAATACAAGAGATGAACTAGGGTTTGATATGAGATGGTGCTGGTGAGGATGTTGATGGAGATTGCCCTCCCCAAGATGGGAGAGTTTTTGGTGATGATGATGACGATGATTTCCCCCTCCGGGAGGGAAGTACCCCCGGCAGAAGCGCTCCGCCGGAGGGCAAAAGTGCTCCTGCCCAAGTTTCGCCTCGAGATGGCGGCACTCCGCCCCGAAAGTCTTCTCCTTATTTTTTCTAGGTAAAAATGACTTATATACCAGAAGATGGAGACCGGAGGTGGGCCAAGGAGGCCACAACCTACCAGGGCGCGCCTGGGGGGCCTGGCGCGCCCAGGTGGGTTGTGCCCACCTGGTGGCCCCCCTCTGGTAGGTATTGGCTCCAATATTTCTTAAATAATCCATAAAAAATCTCTGTGAAGTTTCAACTCATTTGGAGTTGTGCAGAATAGGTGGCCTGACGTAGCTTTTTCAGGTCCAGATTTCCAGCTGCCGGAATTCTCCCTCTTGGTGTGTACCTTGCAAATTATGAGAGAAAAGGCATTAGAATTACTCCAAAAAGCATTATTATGGATAAAAACATTATAAATAACAGTAAGAAAACATGATGCAAAATGGACGTATCACACAACTATCCAGGTGGTCTCTGGAAGCACCGGTTAGTCCATTATAAAAAATATCAAGTATTTCATTTTTCTTGAGAGGATGATTAGGCAAAGCATTAAGTAATTGGAGAAGCCTCCCCCAAGCTTGTGGGAGACTCTCTTCTTTGATTTGCACAAAATTAAATATCTCCCTTAAAGCAACTTGTTTCTTATGAGCAGGGAGATATTTTGCAGAGAAGTAGTAAATCATATCCCGGGGACTACACACACAACTAGGAGCAAGAGAATGAAACCATAACTTAGCATCACCCGTTAATGAGAAAGGAAACAACTTAAGAATATAGTAGTAGCGAATTTTTTCCTCTTGAGCAAATAGGGTGGCTATATCATTTAATTTAGTAAGATGTGTCACAACAGTTTCAGATTCATAACCATGAAAAGGATCAGATTCAACCAAAGTAATTAACTCAGGATCAACAGGGAATTCATAATCCTTATCGATAACAAAGATAGGTGAAGTAGCAAAAGCGGGATCATATTTCATTCTAGCATTCAAGGATTTTTCTTTTAGCTTAGCTAACAATTTCTTAAGATCTTTTCTATCATTGCAAGCAAAGAAGTCTCTAGCAGTTTCTTCATCCATAACATAACCCTCGGGTACAACAGGCAATTCATATCTAGGGGGAGAATCATAATCTTCAGTTTCAACAATATCATCAGTTTCAGTAATTTCATTCTCTCTAACCCTAGCAAGTTGATCATCAAGGAATTCACCTAATGGCACAGTATTATCAAGAAGAGAAGTAGTTTCATCATAAGCATCATGCATAGCAGAAGTGGCATCATCAATAACATGCGACATATCAGAATCAATAGCAGGTGTAAGTGTCGCAAGTTTACTCAAAACAGAAGGAGAATCAAGTGCAGAGCTAGAAGGCACTTCCTTACCTCCCCTCGTAGTAGAGGGATAGATCTTGGTTTTGTCGTCTTTCAAATTCCTCATAGTGATCAATAGATATAAATCCCAAGTGACTCAGAAAATAGAAATATGCTCCCCGGCAACGGCGCCAGAAAAAGGTCTTGATAACCCACAAGTACAGGGGATAACAACAGTTTTCGAGGGTGGAGTATTCAACCCAAATTTATTGATTCGACACAAAGGGAGCCAAAGAATATTCTCAAGTATTAGGAGCTGAGTTGTCAATTCAACCACACATGAAAGACTTAATATCTGCAGAAAAGTATTTAGTAGCAAAGTAGTATGGAAGTAACGGTAACAGTGTTAAAAGTAACAGCAGTAGCTTTGTAGCAGTCGTAACAGTGGCAACGGAAAAGTAACGAAGCAAAGATCAATATGAAACAAACTCGTAGGCAATGGATCAATGATGAACATAGGGTGACACAGAACTAGCTCCAATTCATCAATATAATGTAGGCATGTATTCCGAATATAGTCATACGTGCTTATGGAAAAGAACTTGCATGACATGTTTTGTCCTACCCTCCCGTGGCAGCGGGGTCCTATTGGAAACTAAGGGATATTAAGGCCTCCTTTTAATAGAGTACCGGACCAAAGCATTAGCACTTAGTAAAAACATGAACTCCTCAAACTACGGTCATCACCGGGAGTGGTCCCGACTATTGCCACTCCATGGTTGCCGGGTCATAACACGTAGTAGGTGACTATTGACTTGCAAGATAGGATCAAGAACACAAATATATTCATGAAAACATAATAGGTTCAGATCCGAAATCATGGCACTCGGGCCCTAGTGACAAGCATTAAGCATAGCAAAGTCATAGCAACATCAATCTTAGAACATAGTGGATACTAGGGATCAAACCCTAATAAAAATAACTCGATTACATGGTAAATCTCATCCAACCCATCTGAAGGAAATATGCCCTAGAGGAAATAATAAAGTTATTATTTATTTCCTAATTTCATGATAAATGTTTATTATTCATGCTAGAATTGTATTAACCGAAAACTTGATACATGTGTGAATATATAGACAAAACAATGTGTCCCTCGTATGCCTCTACTTGACTAGCTTGTTCATCAAAGATGGTTATGTTTCCAAGCCATAGACATATGTTGTCATTTGATGAATGGGATCACATCATTAGGAGAATGATGTGATGGACAAGACCCATTCATTAGCTTAGCATTGTGATCGTTACAGTTTTATTGCTACTGCTTTCTTCATGACTTATACATGTTCCTCGGACTATGAGATTGTGCAACTCTAAATTATCCGGAGGAACACTTTGTGTGCAATCAAACGTCATAACATAAATGGGTGATTATAAAGATGCTCTACAGGTGTTTCCGAAGGTGTTTGTTGGGTTGGCATGAATCAAGATTAGGATTTGTCACTCCGTGTATCGAAGAGGTATCTCTGGGCCCTCTCGGTAATGCACATCACTATAAGCCTTGCAAGCAATGCAGCTAATCAGTTAGTTGCGGGATGATGTATTACGAAACGAGTAAAGAGCCTTGCCGGTAACGAGATTGAGCTAGGTATGAGGATACCGACGATCGAATCTCGGGCAAGTAACATACCGATGACAAAGTGAACAACGTATGTTGTTATGCGGTTTGACCGATAAAGATCTTCGTAGAATATATGGGAGCCAATATGAGCATCCAGGTTCTGCTATTGGTTATTGACCGGAAACGTGTCTCGGTCATGTCTACATAGTTCTCGAACCCGTAGGGTCCGCACGCGTAACGTTCGGGGACGATCGGTATTATGAGTTTATGTGTTTTGATGTACCGAAGATAGTTAGGAGTCCCGGATGAGATCGGGGACATGACGAGGAGTCTCGAAATGGTCGAGACGTAAAGATCGATATATTGGACGACTATATTCAGACTTCGGAAAGGTTCCGAGTGATTCGGGTATTTTTCGGAGTACCGCAGAGTTACGGGGATTCGCCGGGGAGTATATGGGCCTTATTGGGCTTTAAGGGAAAGAGAGAGGGGAGGCTGCGCCCCCCGCCCCAGGGCTTAGTCCGAATTGGACTAGGGGGAGGGGCGGCGCCCCCTCCTTCCTTCTCTTCTCTTTTCCTTTTCCTTCTCTCCTACTCCTACTTCTTGGAAGGGCTCCTAGTTCTACTAGGAAAGGGGGAATCCTACTCCCAGTGGGAGTAGGACTCCCCTAGGGTGCGCCATAGAGAGGGCCGGCCCTCCCCCTCCTCCACTCCTTTATATACGGGGAGAGGGGCACCCCTTGGAGACACAACAATTGATCATTGATCTTTTAGCCGTGTGCGGTGCCCCCCTCCACCATATTCCACCTCGGTAATATTGTAGCGGTGCTTAGGCGAAGCCCTGCGTCGGTAGCATCATCAACACCGTCATCACACACTCGTGCTGACGGAACTCTCCCGCAAAGCTCTGCTGGATCGGAGTTCATGGGACGTCATCGAGCTGAACGTGTGCTGAACTCGGAGGTGCCGTACGTTCGGTACTTGGATCGGTCGGATCGTGAAGCCGTACGACTACATCAACCGCGTTGTGCTAACGCTTCCGCTTTTGGTCTACTAGGGTACGTGGACAACACTCTCCCCTCTCGTTTCTATGCATCACCATGATCTTGCGTGTGCATAGGAATTTTTTTGAAATTACTACGTTCCCCAACAGTGGTATCAGAGCCAGGTATATGCGTAGATGTTATATGCACGAGTAGAACACAAGTGAGTTGTGGGCGATACAAGTCATACTGCTTACCAGCATGCCATACTTTGGTTCGGCGGTATTGTGGGATGAAGCGGCCTGGACCGACATTACGCGTACGCTTACGCGAGACTGGTTCTACCGACGTGCTTTGCACACAGGTGGCTGGTGGGTGTCTGTTTCTCCAACTTTAGTTGAACCGAGTGTGGCTACGCCCGGTCCTTGTGAAGGTTAAAACAACACTAACTTGACGAAATATCATTGTGGTTTTGATGCATAGGTAAGAACGGTTCTTGCTCAGCCCATAGCAGCCACGTAAAACTTGCAACAACAAAGTAGATGACGCCTAACTTGTTTTTGCAGGGCATGTTGTGATGTGATATGGTCAAGACATGATGCTATATTTTATTGTATGAGATGATCATGTTTTGTAACTAAGTTATCGGCAACTGGCAGGAGCCATATGGTTGTCGCTTTATTGTATGCAATGCAATCGCCCTGTAATTGCTTTACTTTATCACTAAGCAATAGCGATAGTCGTAGAAGCAATAGTTGGCGAGATCAAGGTGTCGCGCCGGTGACGATGGTGATAATGATGGTGCTTCGGAGATGGAGATCACAAGCACAAGATGTTGATGGCCATATCATATCACTTATATTGATTGCATGTGATGTTTATCTTTTACGCATCTTATTTTGCTTAGATCGACGGTAGCATTATAAGATGATCTCTCACTAAATTTCAAGGTATAAGTGTTCTCCCTGAGTATGCACCGTTGCCAAAGTTCGTCGTGCCCAGACACCACGTGATGATCGGGTGTGATAAGCTCTACGTTCAAATACAACGGGTGCAAGACATTTTTGCACACGCGGAATACTCAGGTTAAACTTGACGAGCCTAGCATATGCAGATATGGCCTCGGAACACTGACACCGAAAGGTCGAGCATGAATCATATAGTAGATATGATCAACATAGTGATGTTCACCATTGAAAACTACTCCATCTCACGTGATGATCGGACATGGTTTAATTGATATGGATCACGTGATCACTTAGATGATTAGAGGGATGTCTATCTAAGTGGGAGTTCTTAAGTAATATGATTAATTGAACTTTAAATTTATCATTAACTTAGTCCTGGTAGTATTAGCATATCTTTGTTGTAGATCAATAGCTCACGTTTAGCTCCCCTGTTTTATTTTTTGATATGTTCCTAGAGAAATATATGTTGAAAGATGATAGTAGCAATGATGCGAACATGGTCCGTGATCTGAGGATTATCCTCATTGCTGCACAGAAGTATTATGTCCTTGATGCATGATACGTCTCCAACGTATCTATAATTTTTTATTGTTCCATGCTATATTATATTCTGTTTTGGACATTAATGGGCTTTATTATACACTTTTATATTATTTTTGGGACTAACCTATTAACCGGAGGCCCAGCCCAAAATTGCTGTTTTTTGCCTATTTCAGAGTTTCGCAGAAAAAGAATATCAGACGGAGTCCAAACGGAATGAAACCTTCGGGAACGTGATTTTCGGAACGAACGTCATCCAGAGGACTTGGACCCTACGTCAAGATGTCAACTAGGAAGGCACGAGGTAGGGGGCGTGCCTACCCCCCTGGGCGCGCCCTCCACCCTCGTGGGCCCCATGTTGCTCCACCGACGTACTTCTTCCTCCTATATATACCTACGTACCCCCAAACTACCAGATACGGAGCCAAAAACCTAATTCCACCGCCGCAACCTTCTGTACCCGTGAGATCCCATCTTGGGGCCTTTTCCGGAGCTCTGCCGGAGGGGGCATCAATCACGGAGGGCTTCTACATCAACACCATAGCCTCTCCGATGATGTGTGAGTAGTTTACCTCAGACCTTCGGGTCCATAGTTATTAGCTAGATGGCTTCTTCTCTCTTTTTGGATCTCAATACAATGTTCTCCCCCTCTCTTGTGGAGATCTATTCGATGTAATCTTCTTTTGCGGTGTGTTTGTTGAGACCGATGAATTGTGGGTTTATGATCAAGTTTATGGATCCTCATCCACTAGCTAATCTCTTTAAGGTATCCAATTATGATGAACCTATTGCTAGTGAGTTGAGTGCACTAGATTATCTTTATGAGGTTTTGCTTGAAATTCGTGAATCTGAAAATTGTGATGAAGTACTTTATGAAGCGATTCACGATAGACCTTTGAATAAAAAGCATGATTGCAATGATTCTACTATAAATTCTATTGATGCCAATTGTGCTAATAATATGCAAAACCCTAAGCTTGGGGATGCTAGTTTTGCTATGTCTACTACTTGTTGCAATGATCATGATTGGGGTGATTCTTCTTATGATCTTGAAAATTTATTAATCCCCATGATGAATATGAGATTGATAATATTGTTTGCAATAATATTGAAAGTGGGTTTGGAAGAGTGTCAACTTTAGATCCCACATATTTGGAGAATATTCAATCTTATGAAATTTTTGATAAAAGTGGGCTTGGAGAGGTCATGACTTTAGTTAATGTTAATCCCACTATTTCGGAAGAGTGTCAACTTTGCATGCATGTGGATCGTGTTGAAAATATTTTATGTGATATCTATTTTGTTGAATTTGCTTATGATCCCACATGTAATTATTATGAGAGAGGAAAATATGGTCGTAGAAATTTTCATGATAATAAATTACCTCTCGTTATGTTGAGATTGCTATTGTTTCTTTCCGCTTCCTTGCATATGCTAGTTTTTGCTTGCTATGATAATTTGTTTGCCTATAAGATGCCTATGCATAGGAAGTATGTTAGAATTAGATGTGTTTGTCACGTGTTTCATGATGCTCTCTTTGTGCTTCAATTCTTGTCTCTCATGCGAGCATCATTAAAATTATCTATGCCTAGCTAGGGGCGTTAAACGATAGCGCTTGTTGGGAGGCAACCCAATTTTATTTTTTAGTTTTTTTGCTTCTGTTTAAGAATAAATATTTGATCTAGCCTCTGGTTAGATGTGTTTTTATGTTTTAATTAGTGTTTGTGCCAAGTTAAACCTATAGGATCTTCTTGGATGATAGTTATTTGATCTTGCTGAAAATTCCAGAAACTTTCTGTTCACGAAAATAATTGTTAAAAATCACCAGAACGTGATACAATATTTATTCCAATTGCTGCTGATCAATAAACAAATTGTCTAGGTCTTCCTATTTTGGCTGAATTTTTGGAGTTCCAGAAGTTTGCGTTAGTCACAGATTACTACAGACTGTTCTATTTTTGACAGATTCTGTTTTTCTTGTGTTGTTTGCTTATTTTGATGAATCTATGGCTAGTAAAAAAGTTTATAAACCATAGAGAAGTTGGAATACAGTAGGTTTAACACCAATATAAATAAAGAATGAGTCCATTACAGTACCTTGAAGTGGTGTTTTGTTTTCTTTCGCTAACGGAGCTCACGAGATTTTTTGTTAAGTTTTGTGTTGTGAAGTTTTCAAGTTTTGGGTAAAAGATTTGATGGATTATGGAACAAGGAGTGGCAAGAGCCTAAGCTTGGGGATGCCCATGGCACCCCAAGATAATCTAAGGACACCAAAAAGCCAAAGCTTGGGGATGCCCCGGAAGGCATCCCCTCTTTCGTCTACTTCCATCGGTAACTTTACTTGGAGCTATATTTTTATTCACCACATGATATGTGTTTTGCTTGGAGCGTCTTGTATTATTTGAGTCTTTATTTGTTAGTTTGCCACAATCATCTTTTCTGTGCACACCTTTTGAGAGAGACACACATGATTCGGAAATTGTTAGAATACTCTATGTGCTTCACTTATATCTTTTGAGTTATATAGTTTTTGCTCTAGTGCTTCACTTATATCTTTTAGAGCACAGTGGTGGTTTTGTTTTATAAAAACTATTGTTCTCTCATGCTTCACTTAGATTATTTTGAGAGTCCTACAAAACAGCATGGTAATTTTCTCTAATTATGATAGGCCTTCAAGATTAGTAAAAAAAATCTTATGAGTGTGTTGAATACTATGAGAAGTTTGATACTTGATAATTGTTTTGAGATATGAAGATGGTGATATTAGAGTCATGCTAGTTGAGTAGTTTTGAATTTGAGAAATACTTGTGTTAGAGTTTGTGATTCCGTAGCACGCACGTATGGTGAACCGTTATGTGATGAAGTCGGAGCATGATTTATTTATTGATTGTCTTCCTTATGAGTGGCGGTCGGGGACGAGCGATGGTCTTTTCCTACCAATCTATCCCCCTAGGAGCATGCGCGTAATACTTTGCTTTGACAACTTGTAGATTTTTGCAATAAGTATATGAGTTCTTTATGACTAATGTTGAGTCCATGGATTATACGCACTTTTATTTCTTCCACCATTGCTAGCCTCTCTAATACCGCGCACTTTTCGCCGGTATCATACACCCACCATATACCTTCCTCAAAACAGCCACTATACCTACCTACCATGGCATTTCCATAGCCATTCCGAGATATATTGCCATGCAACTTACCACCGTTCCGTCTATTATGACATGCTCCATCATTGTCATATTGCTTTGCATGATCATGTAGTTGACATTGTATTTGTGGCAAGGCCACCATTCATAATTCTTTCATAGATGTCACTGTTGATTCATTGCATATCCCGGTACACCGCCGGAGGCATTCACATAGAGTCATATGTTGTTCTAAGTATTGAGTTGTAAGTAAATAAAAGTGTGATGATCATAATTTTTTTTAGAGCATTGTCCCAAGTGAGGAAACGATGATGGAGACTATAATTCCCCCACAAGTCGGGATGAGACTCCGGACTAAATAAAAAAAGAGGCCATAAAAAAAGGCCCAAACAAATAAAAAAAGAGAGAAAAAGAGAGAAGGGACAATGTTACTATCCTTTTACCACACTTGTGCTTCAAAGTAGCACCATGATCTTCATGATAGAGAGTCTCCTATGATATCACTTTCATATACTAGTGGGAAATTTTCATTATAGAACTTGGCTTGTATATTCCAATGATGGGCTTCCTCAAAATGCCCTAGGTCTTCGTGAGCAAGCGAGTTGGATGCACACCCGCTTAGTTTCTTTTGTTGAGCTTTCATATACTTATAGCTCTAGTGCATCCGTTGCATGGCAATCCCTACTCACTCACATTGATATCTATTAATGGGCATCTCCATAGCCCGTTGATACGCCTAGTTGATGTGAGACTATCTTCTCCTTTTTTGTCTTCTCCACAACCACCATTCTATTCCACATATAGTGCTATGTCCATGGCTCACGCTCATGTATTGCGTGAAGATTGAAAAAGTTTGAGAACGTCAAAAGTATGAAACAATTTCTTGGCTTGTCATCGGGGTTGTGCATGATTTAAATATTTTGTGTGGTGAAGATAGAGCATAGCCAGACTATATGATTTTGTAGGGATAACTTTCTTTGGCCATGTTATTTTGAGAAGACATAATTGCTTAGTTAGTATGCTTGAAGTATTATTTTTTTTATGTCAATATTAAAATTTTGTTTTGAATCTTTCTGATCTGAATATTCATACCACAATTAAGAGAATTACATTGAAATTATGCCAAGTAGCATTCCACATCAAAAATTCTGTTTTTATCATTTACCTACTCGAGGACGAGCAGGAATTAAGCTTGGGGATGCTTGATACGTCTCCAACGTATCTATACTTTTTGATTGTTCCATGCTATATTATATTCTGTTTTGGACATTAATGGGCTTTATTATACACTTTTATATTATTTTTGGGACTAACCTATTAACCGGAGGCCTCGCCTAGAATTGCTGTTTTTTGCCTATTTCAGAGTCTCGTAGAAAAAGAATATCAAACGGAGTCCAAACGGAATGAAACCTTCGGGAACGTGATTTTCGGAACGAACGTGATCCAGAGGACTTGGACCCTACGTCAAGACATCAACCAGGAAGGCACGAGGTAGGGGGCGCGCCTACCCCCTGGGCGCGCTCTCCACCCTCGTGGGCCCCATGTTGCTCCACCGACGTACTTCTTCCTCCTATATATACCTACGTACCCCCAAACTACCAGATATGGAGCCAAAAACCTAATTCCACCGCCGCAACCTTCTGTACCCGTGAGATCCCATCTTGGGTCCTTTTTCGGAGCTCCGCCGGAGGGGGCATCAATCACGGAGGGCTTCTACATCAACACCATAGCCTCTCCGATGATGTGTGAGTAGTTTACCTCAGACCTTCGGGTCCATAGTTATTAGCTAGATGGCTTCTTCTCTCTTTTTGGATCTCAATACAATGTTCTCCCCCTCTCTTGTGGAGATCTATTTGATGTAATCTTCTTTTGCGGTGTGTTTGTTGAGACCAATGAATTGTGGGTTTATGATCAAGTTTATCTATGAACAATATTTGAATCTTCTCTGAATTCTTTTATGTATGATTGGTTATCTTTGCAAGTCTCTTCGAATTATCAGTTTGGTTTGGCCTACTAGATTGATCTTTCTTGCAATGGGAGAAATGCTTAGCTTTGGGTTCAATCTTGCGGTGTCCTTTCCCAGTGAGAGTAGGGGCAGCAAGGCACATATTGTATTGTTGCCATTGAGGATAACAAGATGGGGTTTATATCATATTGCATGAGTTTATCCCTCTACATCATGTCATTTTGCTTAAAGCGTTACTCTGTTCTTATGAACTTAGTACTCTAGATGCATGCTGGATAGCGGTCGATGTGTGAAGTAATAGTAGTAGATGCAGGCAGGAGTCGGTCTACTTGTTGCAGACGTGATGCCTATATACATGATCATACCTAGATATTCTCATAACTATGCTCAATTCTGTCAATTGCTCAACAGTAATTTGTTCACCCACCGTAATACTTATGCTCTCGAGAGAAGCCACTAGTGAAACCTATGGCCCCCGGGTCTATCTTCCAACACTTGCTATTTTTATTGCCTTTTATTTTACTTTGCATCTTTATCATAAAAATACCAAAAATATTATCTTATCATATCTATCAGATCCCACTCTCGTAAGTGACCGTGAAGGGATCGACAACCCCTTTATTGCGTTGGTTGCGAGGATTTATTTGTTTGTGTAGGTGCGAGGGACTCGTGCATGGCCTCCTACTGGATTGATACCTTGGTTCTCAAAAACTGAGGGAAATACTTACGCTGCTTTACTGCATCACCCTTTCCTCTTCAAGGGAAAACCAACGCAGTGCTCAAGAGGTAGAAATGCACCGCTAGGTGACAGAACTATTGCAGGAGCAGATACAGACGTTATGAACATTTTGACAAAAGCTCAGTATGATGACTACTTGGTAGTTTAGTGCACCATGCTTTACAGCTTAGAACCGGGACTTCAAAGACGTTTTTGAAATGCCATGGAGCATATGAGATGTTCCAAGAGTTGAAATTAGTATTTCAGACTCGTGCCCATGTCAAAAGGTATGAGACCTTTGACAAGCACTTTGCCTACAAGATGGAGGAGAATTGCTCAGCTAGTGAGCATGTACTCAGAATGTCTGAGTACTACAATCACATGAATCAAGTGGGAGTTAATCTTCCAGATAAGATAGTGATTGACAGAGTTCTCTAGTCACTATCACCAAGTTAATTGAACTTCGTGATGAACTATAATATGCAAGGGATAACAGAAATGATTCCCAAGCTCTTCGTCATGCTGAAATCGACGAAGGTAGAGATCAAGAAAAGCATCAAGTGTTGATGGTTGACAAGACCACTAGTTTCAAGAAAAAGGGCAAAGGGAAGAAGGGGAACTTCAAATAAGAACGGCAAGCAAGTTGCTGCTCAAGTGAAGAAACCCAAGTCTGGACCTAAGCCTGAGACTGAGTGCTTCTACTGCAAAGGGACTGGTCACTGGAAGCGGAACTGCCCCAAGTATTTGGCGGATAAGAAGGATGGCAAAGTTAACAAAGGTATATTTGATATACATGTTATTGATGTGTACTTTACTAGTGTTTATAGCAACCCCTCACTATTTGATACTAGTTCAGTTGCTAAGATTAGTAACTCGAAACGGGAGTTGCAGAATAAACAGAGACTAGTTAAGGGTGAAGTGACGATGTGTGTTGGAAGTGGTTGCAAGATTGATATGATCATCATTGCACACTCCCTATACTTTCGGGATTAGTGTTGAACCTAAATAAGTGTTATTTGGTGTTTGCGTTGAGCATGAATATGATTTGATCATGTTTATTGTAATACAGTTATTCATTTAAGTTAGAGAACAATTGTTGTTCTGTTTACATGAATAAAACCTTCTATGGTCATACACACCAACGAAAATGGTTTGCTGGATCTCGATCGTAGTGATACACATATTCATAATATTGAAGCCAAAAGATGCAAAGTTAATAATGATAGTGCAACTTATTTGTGGCACTGCCATTTAGGTCATATTGGTGTAAAGCACATGAAGAAACTCCATGCTGATGGGATTTTGGAATCACTTGATTATGAATCACTTGATGCTTGCGAACCATGCCTTATGGGCAAGATGACTAAAACTCCGTTCTCCGGAACAATGGAGCAAGCAACTGACTTATTGGAAATAATACATACTGATGTATGTGATCCGATGAGTGTTGAGGCTCGCGGCGGATATCGTTATTTTCTGACCTTCACAGATGATTTGAGAAGATATGAGTATATCTATTTGATGAAACATAAGTCTGAAACATTTGAAAAGTTCAAAGAATTTCAGAGTGAAGTGGAGAATCATCGTAACAAGAAAATAAAAAGTTTCTATGATATGATCGCAGAGGTAAAATATTTGAGTTACGAGTTTGGCCTTCAGTTAAAACAATGTGAAATAGTTTCACTACTCACGCCACCTGGAACACCACGGTGTAATGGTGTGTCCGAACGTCATAACTGTACTTTATTAGATATGGTGCGATCTATGATGTCTCTTACCGATTTATCACTATCGTTTTGGGATTATGCATTAGAGACAGCTACATTCACGTTAAATAGGGCACCATCTAAATCCGTGGGGATGACACCGTATGAACTGTGGTTTGGCGAGAAACCTAAGCTGTCGTTTCTTAAAGTTTGGGACTGCGATGCTTATGTGAAAAAGTTTCAACATGATAAGCTCAAACCCAAATCGGAGAAGTAAATCTTCATAGGATACCCAAAAGAAACTGTTGGGTACACCTTCTATCACAGATCCGAAGGCAAGATATTCATTGCTGAGAATGGATCCTTTCCAGAGAAGGAGTTTCTCTCGAAAGAAGTGAGTGAGAGGAAAGTAGAACTTGATGAGGTAACTGTATCTGCTCCCTTATTGGAAAGTAGTTCATCACAGAAAACTGTTCCTGTGATTCCTACACCAATTAGTGAGGAAGCTAATGATGATCATGTAACTTCAAATCAAGTTACTACCGAACCTCGTAGGTCAACCAGAGTAAGATCCGCACCAGAGTGGTACGGTAATCCTATTCTGGAGGTCATGTTACTTGACCATGACGAACCTACAAACTATGAGGAAGCGATGATGAGCCCAGATTCCGCAAAATGGCTTGAAGCCATGAAATCTGAGATGGGATCCATGTATAAGAACAAAGTGTGGACTTTGGTTGACTTTCCCGATGATCGGCAAGCCATTGAGAATAAATGGATCTTCAAGAGCAAGACGGACGCTGATAGTAGTGTTACTATCTACAAAGCTCGAATTGTCGCAAAAAGATTTTCGACAAGTTCAAGGTGTTGACTACGATGAGATTTTCTCACTCGTAGTGCTGCTTAAGTCTGTCCGAATCATGTTAGCAATTGCCACATTTGATGAAATCTGGCAAATGGATGTCAAAAACTTCATTCCTTAATGGATTTCTTAAAGAAGAGTTGTATATGATACAACAAGAAGGTTTTGTCAATCCTAAAGGTTCTAACAAAGTGTGCGAAGCTCCAGCGATCCATCTATGGACTGGTGCAAGCATCTCGGAGTTGGAATATACGTTTTGATAGTGTGATCAAAGCATATAGTTTTATACAGACTTGCGGTGAAGCCTGTATTTACAAGAAAGTGAGTGGGAGCACTACAACCTTTCTGATAAGTATATGTGAATGACATATTGTTGATCGGAAATGATGTAGAATTTTCTGGAAAGCATAAAAGGAGTGTTTGAAAGGAGTTTTTCAAAGAAAGACATCGGTGAAGCTACTTACATATTGAGCATCAAGATCTATAGAGATAGATCAAGACGCTTGATAAGGTTTTTCAATGAGTACATACCTTGACAAGATTTTGAAGTAAGTTCAAAATGGAACAGTCAAAGAAAGAGTTCTTGCCTGTGTTACAAGGTGTGAAATTGAGTAAGACTCAAAGCCCGACCACGGCAGAAGATAGAAAGAGAATGAAAGTCATTCCCTATGCCTCAGTGATAACCCACAAGTATAGGGGATCGCAACAGTTTTCGAGGATAGAGTATTCAACCCAAATTTATTGATTCGACACAAGGGGAGCCAAAGAATATTCTCAAGTATTAGCAATTGAGTTGTCAATTCAACCACACCTGGATAACTTAGTATCTGCAGCAAAATATTTAGTAGCAAAGTAATATGGAAGTAACGGTGACGGTAGCAAAGTAATATTTTTGGGTTTTGTAGTGATTATAACAATAGCAACGGAAAATTAAATAAGCGAAGAACAATATGTGAAAAGCTCGTAGGCATTGGATCGGTGATGGAGAATTATGCCGGATGTGGTTCATCATATAACAGCCATAACATAGGGTGACACAGAACTAGCTCCAATTCATCAATGTAATGTAGGCATGTATTCCGAATATAGTCATACGTGCTTATGGAAAAGAACTTGCATGACATCTTTTGTCCTACCCTCCCGTGGCAGCGGGGTCCTAACGGAAACTAAGGGATATTAAGGCCTCCTTTTAATAGAGTACCGGAGCAAAGCATTAACACATAGTGAATACATGAACTCCTCAAACTATGGTCATAACCGGGAGTGGTCCCGATTATTGTCACTTCGGGGTTGCCGGATCATAACACATAGTAGGTGACTATAGACTTGAAAGATAGGATCAAGAACTCACATATATTCATGAAAACATAATAGGTTCAGATCTGAAATCATGGCACTCGGGCCCTAGTGACAAGCATTAAGCATAGCAAAGTCATAGCAACATCAATCTCAGAACATAATGGATAGTAGGGATCAAACCCTAACAAATCTAACTCGATTACATGATAAATCTCATCCAACCCATCACCGTCCAGCAAGCCTACGATGGAATTACTCACGCACGGCGGTGAGCATCATGAAATTGGTGATGGAGGAAGGTTGATGATGACGATGGCGACGGATTCCCCTCTCCGGAGCCCCGAACGGACTCCAGATCAGCCCTCCCGAGAGAGTTTAGGGCTTGGCGGCGGCTCCGTATCGTAAAACGTGATGAATCTTTCTCCCTGATTGTTTTCTCCCCGAACACGAATATATGGAGTTGGAGTTGAGGTCGGTGGAGCAACAGGGGGCCCACGAGGAAGGGGGCGCGCCCCCCACCCTCGTGGACAGGTGGTGGGCCCCCTGGCCTTGATTCTTTCTTCAATATTTTTAATATTTTCCAAAAATAAGTTCTGTGGAGTTTCAGGTCATTCCGAGAACTTTTGTTTCTGCACATAAATAACACCATGGCAATTCTGCTGAAAACAGCGTCAGTCCGGGTTAGTTCCATTCAAATCATGCAAGTTAGAGTCCAAAACAAGGGCAAAAGTGTTTGGAAAACTAGATACGACGGAGACGTATCAACTCCCCCAAGCTTAAACCCTTGCTTGTCCTCAAGCAATCCAGTTGATAAACTGAAAGTGATAAAGAAAAACTTTTACAAACTCCGTTTGCTCTTGTTGTTGTAAATATGTAAAGCCAGCATTCAAGTTTTCAGCAAAGATTATGAACTAACCATATTCACAATAACTCTTAGGTCTCATGTTTACTTATATCAATGGCATAATCAACTAGCGAGCAATAATAATAAATCTTGGATGACAACACTTTCTCAAAACAATCATAATATGATATAACAAGATGGTATCTCGCCAGCCCTTTCTGAGACCGCAAAACATAAATGCTGAGCACCTTTAAAGATCAAGGACTGACTAAACATTGTAATTCATGGTAAAAGAGATCCAATCATAGTCATACCCAATATAAATTAATAGTAATGGATGCAAATGACAGCAGTGCTCTCCAGCTGGTGCTTTTTAATAAGAGGGTGATGACTCAACATAAAAGTAAATAGACAGGCCCTTCGCAGAGGGAAGCAGGGATTTGTAGAGGTGCCAGAGCTCGATTTTAAAGCAGAGATAAATAATATTTTGAGCGGCATACTTTCATTGTCAACATAACAACCAAGAGATGGTGATATCTTCCATGCTACACACATTATAGGCGGTTCCCAAACAGAATGGTAAAGTTTATACTCCTCCTCCACCAACAAGCGTCAATCCATGGCTTGCTCGAAACAACGAGTGCCTCCAACTAACAACAGTCCCAGGGGGAGTTTTGTTTGCAATTATTTTGATTTAATTTGCATAAAGCATGGGACTGGGCATCCCGGTGACCAGCCATTTTCTCGTGAGTGAGGAGCGGAGCCCACTCCTCTTGAGAATAACCCGTCTAACATGGAAGATAAGGACAGCCCTAGTTGATACATGAGCTATTCGAGCATACAAAACAGAATTTCATTTGAAGATTTAGAGTTTGGCACATACAAATTTACTTGGAACGGCAGGTACATACCGCATATAGGAAGGTATAGTGGACTCAAATGGAATAACTTTGGGGTTTAAGGGATTGGATGCACAAGCAGTATTCCTGCTTAGTACAAGTGAAGGCTAGAAAAAGACTGGGAAGCGACCAACTAGAGAGCGACAACTGTCATGAACATGCATTAAAATTAATAAACATTGAGTGCAAGCATGAGTAGGATATAATCCACCGTGAACATAAATATCGTGAAGGCTATGTTGATTTGTTTCAACTACATGTGTGAACATGTGCCAAGTCAAGTCACTTGAATCATTCAAAGGAGGATACCACCCCATCATACCACATCACAACCATTTTAATAGCATGTTGGCACGCAAGGTAAACCATTATAAACTCCTAGCTAATTAAGCATGGCATAAGCAACTATAATCTCTAGTTGTCATTGCAAACATGTTATTCATAATAGGCTGAATCAGGAACGATGAACTAATCATATTTACAAAAACAGGAGAGGTCGAGTTCATACCAGCTTCTCTCATCTCAATCATTTCATCATATATCGTCATAATTGCCTTTCACTTGCATGACCGAATGATGTGAATAATAATAATAGTGCACGTGCATTGGACTAAGCTGGAATCTGCAAGCATTCAATAACAGGAGAAGACAAGGCAATATGGGCTCTTGGTTAAATCAACAACAAAGCATATAAGAGCCACTTCAACAATTTCATCATGGTCTTCTCCTATCGACCCCCAAAGAAAAGAAATGAAATAAAACTATTTACACAGGAAAATTCCCAACAAGCAAAAGAAGAACAGGAAATATTTTTGGGTTTTCTTTTAATTATTTCTACTACAACTAGAAAGTAAATTAGCTAAACGCTACAACTAATTTTTTTGGTTTTTCTTAAGATTTTTCAAACACACAAGAAGAAAGCATAAAAAGAAAATAAACTAGCATGGATATTACAGTGAAAAAGTGTGAGCACCGACATCTAGCAATGAGTGTGTAAACACAAATGTAATGTCGGTGGGAAATACGTACTCCCCCAAGCTTAGGCTTTTGGCCTAAGTTGGTTTATTGCCACGGATGGCCTGGCGGATATCCATAGTTGTAGTTGGGGTTGTACTGAGATGCAGAGGCTATTGCATTGTGGGCTGCAGCTTGGAGGCGAGCTGCCCTCGTCCTCCTTTCGTACTCATTTGCCTCCTCCCTGGTTATAAAATGTCTCCCCTTTGCCTGAAAGTCAAAGAGAGTAGGGGCAGGGAGAACAATATTGACGACGTGACGCCTGTCAAAGATTAGTCGGTACTGGAGAGGTGGTTCATTCCTCTCGACAACCTGATGGTGAACCATAGCATTAAAGTCTAGATAAGTAGGAGGCAATTCAATATCATCATCGCGTATGGTTACACCAAGAAAATCAGCTAAGCGGGTTGCATAAATTCCACCAAAGAAATCTCCATTAAATCTATTATGATGCAACCTACGTGCAACAATGGCTCCCAAATTATAAGATTTATCTCCTAACACAGCACTCCTAAGAATACTGAGGTCAGGGACACACATGTGACATGCTTCATCTTTACCATTTATGCACCTACCTATAAAGAGAGCAAAATAATGTATAGCAGGAAAATGAATGCTCCCTATGGTAGCTTGTGCTATATCTCTAGATTCCCCCACAGTTATACTAGCAAGAAAATCTCTAAATTCAGATCTGTGAGGTTCACTAGTACTACCCCATAGTGGAAGTTTGCAAGTAGTAGTAAAATCCTCTAAGTCCATAGTATAAGAATTTTCATAAAGATCAAACAGGACAGTTTGAGAATTGCGTGAAGATGAAAATTCAAACCTCCTCACAAAGGAACTAGTGAGATAGTGGTACTGACGGCACTTTTTTGCCTCAAAGCTCACAAGATCACCATTACGCAAATATGCATTAAATTCGTCCTTGATTCCCGCTCGATCCATAAAGTCTTCTGAAGGCCATTCACAAGGCCGCACTGGAGCGTCCCTTGGTGGTTCATCTTCAGCATCACGCATTGCAAGCCTGGGTCCTTGCTTCCTTGAAGAACCACCTTGGTACATTTTCCTAAACATATTTCTTCCTCTGAAAAATTTCTAAAAAATTTAGTAACTTCAAATAAAAGTGAACCAAGCTCAACAAAATTGATAGCAACTACTCCTACAAGTGCCTAGAGCCTATATCATGCATTAGAACTACTTGGAACCATATAAATTTGACATGCAAGCTCAAGAACATGGTCACCTAGGCAGCACAAATTTGCAATGAATAAAGCACTAGAAAAAAAACTAATTGGACCAATGGAGGAGTCACATACCAAGGAACAATCCCCTAAAGCAGTTTTGTGAGATGTGCTTTGAGCAAGGAGATCGAAAATCGCAGCAAAATGAGCTAGAACTCGTGCTTGAGCTGGATGGTGATTTTTTTGGGAGGAAGAAGAAGTATGTGGGTGCAGGAATAAGTGGAGGGGAGCCACCGTGGGCCCACGAGGCAGGGGGCGCGCCCTGGACCCTCGTGGCCAGGTGCTTGCTCCCCCTGCTGTGTTCTCAGTGCCAGATATTCTCAAATATTCCAGAAAAAATCATATTTCAATTTCGGGGCATTTGGAGAACTTTTATTTTTGGGGTATTTTTATATTGCACGGATAATTCAGAAAACAGACAGAAAATACTATTTTTACTTTATTTCAACTAAATAACATAAAGTAGAGAGAGGGTACAGAAGGTTGTGCTTTCTAACTTCATCCATCTCATGCTCATCAAAAGGAATCCACTAACAAGGTTGATCAGGTCTTGTTAGCAAACTCATTCCGAATCGCATGAAACCGGAGAAATTTCGAATAACACTATGTTACCTCAACGGGGATATGCACATCCCCAATAATAAGAATATCATATTTCTTTTTGAAAGTAGGAAGAGGAAATTCAAAACCTCCAATAATAATCGATGGAATTTTTCCAATAGAATTGATACTATGGACTTGAGGTTATTTCCTCGGAAAGTGTACCGTATGCTCATTATCATTAACATGAAAAGTTACATTGCCTTTGTTGCAATCAATAACAGCCCCTGCAGTATTCAAAAAGGGTCTTCCAAGAATAATAGACATACTATCGTCCTCGGGAATATCAAGAATAACAAAGTCCGTTAAAATAGTAACGTTTGCATCTACAACAGGCACATCCTCACAAATACCGACAGGTATAGCAGTTGATTTATCAGCCATTTGCAAGGATATTTCAGTAGGTGTCAACTTATTCAAATCAAGTCTACGATATAAAGAGAGAGGCATAACACTAACACCGGCTCCAAGATCACATAAAGCAGTTCTAACATAATTTCTCTTAATGGAGCATGGTATAGTGGGTACTCCTAGATCTCCTAACTTCTTAGGTATTCCACCCTTAAAAGTATAATTAGCAAGCATGGTGGAAATTTCAGCTTCCGGTATCTTTCTTTTATTAGTGACAATTTCTTTCATGTATTTAGCATAAGGATTCATTTTGAGCATATCAGTTAACTGCATACGCAAGAAGATAGGTCTAATCATTTCAGCAAAGCGCTCAAAATCCTCATCATCCTTTTTCTTGGATGGTTTGGGAGGAAAAGGCATGGGTTTCTGAACCCATGGTTCTCTTTCTTTACCGTGCTTCCTAGCAACAAAATCTCTCTTATCATAACGTTGATTCTTTGATTGTGGGTTATCAAGATCAACAGCAGGTTCAATTTCTACATCATTATCATTACTAGGTTGAGCATCGACATGAACATCATCATTAATATTATCACTAGGTTCATGTTCGTTACCAGATTGTGTTTCAGCATTAGAAATAGAAATATCATTAGGATTCTCAGGTGGTTCAGCAATAGGTTCACTAGAAGCATGCAAAGTCCTATCATTTTTCTGTTTCTTCTTTTTAGAAGGAGTAGGTGCTTCTATATTATTTCTCTGAGAATCCTGCTCAATTCTCTTAGGATGGCCTTCAGGATACAAAGGTTCCTGAGTCATTTTACCAGTTCTAGTAGCCACTCTAACAGCATAGTCATTATTCTTACTATTCAATTCATTGAGCAGATCATTCTGAGCTTTAAGTACTTGTTCTACTTGAGTGGTAACCATAGAAGCATGTTTACTAATGAGTTTAAGTTCACCTTTAACTCTAGACATATAATCACCCAAGTGTTCAATCATATAAGCATTTTGTTTTAATTGTCTACCAAAATAAGCATTGAAATCTTCTTGCTTAACCATAAAATTATCAAACTCATCCAAACATTGGCTAGCAAACTTAGTAGGAGGGATTTCAGCTTTATCATATCTATAGAGAGAATTTACCTTTACTACCTGTGCCAGGTTATCAAGACCATGAGTTTCTTCAATAGGTAATGGATTAAGATCATATATTTCTTCAACAGACGGTGAATTAAGACCATGTATTTCTTCAATAGGAGGTAAATTCTTAACATATTCAGCTTTTATACCCTTTTCTTTCATAGATTTATTTGCCTCTTGCATATCTTCAGGACTGAGAAATAGAACACCTCTTTTCTTCGGAGTTAGTTTAGGAATAGGCTCAGGAGCTGGATCAGGAAGTGTCCAATTATTTTCATTTGTCAACATATTATTCAATAGAATTTCAGCTTCATCCGGTGTTCTTTCCCTGAAAACAGAACCAGCACAACTATCCAGGTAATCTCTAGAAGCATCGGTTAGTCCATTATAAAAGATATCAAGTATTTCATTTTTCTTAAGAGGATGATCAGGCAAAGCATTAACTAATTGGAGAAGCCTCCCCCAAGCTTGTGGGAGACTCTCATCTTCAATTTGCACAAAATTGTATATATCCCTTAAAGCAGCTTGTTTCTTATGAGCAGGGAAATATTTAGCAGAGAAGTAATAAATCATATCCTGGGGACTACGCACACAACCAGGATCAAGAGAATTAAACCATATCTTAGCATCACCCTTTAATGAGAACAGAAATATTTTAAGGATATAAAAGTAGCGATTTCTC
This sequence comes from Aegilops tauschii subsp. strangulata, assembly GCF_002575655.3. Classification (NCBI taxonomy): domain Eukaryota; kingdom Viridiplantae; phylum Streptophyta; class Magnoliopsida; order Poales; family Poaceae; genus Aegilops; species Aegilops tauschii. The sequence continues at coordinate 473,048,508 of NC_053036.3, read as the reverse complement.
TCATCATTAGTGAACAGGGCAGCTATATCATTTAATTTAGTAAGATGTGCCACAACAGTTTCAGATTCATAGCCATAAAAAGGATCAGATTCAACCAAAGTAATTATATCAGGATCAATAGAGAATTCATAATCCTTATCAGTAACGAAGATGGGTGAAGTAGCATAACCAGGATCATATTTCATTCTAGCATTCAGTGTTTTTTGTTTAAGCTTAGCTAATAATTTCTTAAGATCACTTCTATCATTGCAAGCAACAAAGTCTCTTTTAGTTTCTTCATCCATAACATAGCCCTCAGGCACAACATGCAATTCATATTTATTGGGAGAGCCTTCATCATCACTTTCATCAATATTATCAGTTTCAATAATTTCATTCTCTCTAGCCCTAGCAAGTTGTTCATCAAGAAATTCACCAAGTGGCACAGTAGTATCAAGCATAGAAGTAGTTTCATCATAAGTATCATGCATAGCAGAAGTGGCATCATCAATAACTTGCGACATATCAGAATTAATAGCAGAAGCAGGTTTAGGTGTCGCAAGCTTACTCAAAACAGAAGGTGAATCAAGTGCAGAGCTAGATGACAGTTCCTTACCTCCCCTCGTAGTTGAGGGATAAATTTTTGTTTTCTCGTCTTTCAAGTTCCTCATAGTGACCAGCAGATATAAATCCCAAGTGACTCAAAGAATAGAGCTATGCTCCCCGGCAACGGCGCCAGAAAATAGTCTTGATAACCTACAAGTATAGGGGATCGCAACAGTTTTCGAGGGTAGAGTATTCAACCCAAATTTATTGATTCGACACAAGGGGAGCCAAAGAATATTCTCAAGTATTAGCAGTTGAGTTGTCAATTCAACCACACCTGGATAACTTAGTATCTGCAGCAAAATATTTAGTAGCAAAGTAATATGGAAGTAACGGTAACGGTAGCAAAGTAATATTTTTGGGTTTTGTAGTGATTATAACAATAGCAACGGAAAATTAAATAAGCGAAGAACAATATGTGAAAAGCTCGTAGGCATTGGATCAGTGATGGAGAATTATGCCGGATGTGGTTCATCATGTAACAGTCATAACATAGGGTGACACAGAACTAGCTCCAATTCATCAATGTAATGTAGGCATGTATTCCGAATATAGTCATACGTGCTTATGGAAAAGAACTTGCATGACATCTTTTGTCCTACCCTCCCGTGGCAGCGGGGTCCTAACGGAAACTAAGGGATATTAAGGCCTCCTTTTAATAGAGTACCGGACCAAAGCATTAACACATAGTGAATACATGAACTCCTCAAACTATGATCATCACCGGGAGTGGTCCCGATTATTGTCACTTCGGGGTTGCCGGATCATAACACATAGTAGGTGACTATAGACTTGCAAGATAGGATCAAGAACTCACATATATTCACGAAAACATAATAGGTTCAGATCTGAAATCATGGCACTCGGGCCCTAGTGACAAGCATTAAGCATAGCAAAGTCATAGCAACATCAATCTCAAAACATACTGGATACTAGGGATCAAACCCTAACAAATCTAACTCGATTACATGATAAATCTCATCCAACCCATCACCGTCCAGCAAGCCTACGATGGAATTACTCACGCACGGCGGTGAGCATCATGAAATTGGTGATGGAGGAAGGTTGATGATGACGATGGTGACGGATTCCCCTCTCCGGAGCCCCGAACGGACTCCAGATCAGTCCTCCCGAGAGAGTTTAGGGCTTGGCGGCGGCTCCGTATCGTAAAACGCGATGAATCTTTCTCCCTGATTTTTTTCTCCCCGAACACGAATATATGGAGTTGGAGTTGAGGTCGGTGGAGTAACAGGGGGCCCACGAGGCAGGGGGTGCGCCCAGGGGGCAGGCGCGCCCCCACCCTCGTGGATAGGTGGTGGGCCCCCTGGCCTTGATTCTTTCGCCAATATTTTTAATATTTTCCAAAAATAAGTTCCATGGAGTTTCAGGTCATTCCGGGAACTTTTGTTTCTGCACATAAATAACAACATGGCAATTCTGCTGAAAACAGCGTCAGTCCGGGTTAGTTCCATTCAAATCATGCAAGTTAGAGTCCAAAACAAGGGCAAAAGTGTTTGGAAAAGTAGATACGACGGAGACGTATCACTCAGCCATAGGTTCTATAAAGTATGCCATGTTGTGTACCAGATCTATTGTGTACCTCACCAAGAGTTTGGCAAGAGGGTACAATAGTGATCTAGGAGTAGATCAGTGGACATCGGTCAAAATTATCCTTAGTGGAATAAGGAAATATTTCTCGGTTATGGAGGTGATAAAGAGTTTGTCGTAAAGAGTTACGTCGATGCAAGCTTTGACACCGATCTGGATGACACAATCTAAATACATATTGAAAGTGGGAGCTATTAGCTAGAGTAGCTCTGTGCAGAGCATTGTAGACATAGAAATTTGTAAAATACTTATGGATCTGAATGTGACAGACCCGTTGACTAAAATTATCTCACAAGCAAAACATGATCACACCTTAGTACTCTTTGGGTGTTAATCACATAGAGATGTGAACTAGATTACTGACTCTAGTAAACCCTTTGGGTGTTGGTCACATGTTGATGTGAACTATAGGTGTTAACCACATAAAGATGAACTATTGATGTTAAATCACATGGCGATGTGAACTAGATTATTGACTCTAGTGCAAGTGGGAGACTGAAGGAAATATGCCCTAGAGGCAATAATAGTTATTATTTATTTCCTTATTTCATGATAAATGTTTATTATTCATGCTATAATTGTATTAACCGGAAACTTGATACATGTGTGAATATATAGACAAAACAATGTGTCCCTAGTACACCTCTACTTGACTAGCTTGTTCACCAAAGATGGTTATGTTTCCTAGCCATAGACATGTGTTGTCATTTGATGAACGGGATCACATCATTAGGAGAATGATGTGATGGACAAGACCCATTCATTAGCTTAGCATTGTGATCGTTACAGTTTTATTGCTACTGCTTTCTCCATGACTTATACATGTTCCTCGGACTATGAGATTGTGCAACTCCCGAATATCCGGAGGAACACTTTGTGTGCAATCAAACGTCACAACGTAAATGGGTGATTATAAAGATGCTCTACAGGTGTTTCCGAAGGTGTTTGTTGGGTTGGCATGAATCAAGATTAGGATTTGTCACTCCGTGTATCGGAGAGGTATCTCTGCGCCCTCTCGGTAATGCACATCACTATAAGCCTTGCAAGCAATGCAGCTAATGAGTTAGTTGCGGGATGATGTATTACGGAACGAGTAAAGAGACTTGCCGGTAACGAGATTGAGCTAGGTATGAGGATACCGACGATCGAATCTCGGGCAAGTAACATACCGATGACAAAGGGAACAACGTATGTTGTTATGCGGTTTGACCGATAAAGATCTTCGTAGAATATGTGGGAGCCAATATGAGCATCCAGGTTCCGCTATTGGTTATTGACCGGAAAAGTGTCTCGGTCATTTCTACATAGTTCTCGAACCCGTAGGGTCCGCACGCTTAACATTCGGTGACGATCGGTATTATGAGTTTATGTGTTTTGATGTACCGAAGGTAGTTCGGAGTCCCGGATGAGATCGGGGACATGACGAGGAGTCTCAAAATGGTCGAGACGTAAAGATCGATATATTGGACGACTATATTCGGACTTCGGAAAGGTTCCGAGTGATTCGGGTATTTTTCGGAGTACCGCAGAGTTACGGGAATTCGCCGGGGAGTATATGGGCCTTATTGGGCTTTAAGGGAAAGAGAGAGGGGAGGCTGCGCCCCTCCCCCCCCCCCCCAAGGCTTAGTCCGAATTGGACTAGGGGGAGGGGCGGCGCCCCCTCCTTCCTTCTCTTCTCTTTTCCTTTTCCTTCTCTCCTACTCCTACTACTTGGAAGGGCTCCTAGTTCTACTAGGAAAGGGGGAATCCTACTCCCAGTGGGAGTAGGACTCCCCTCGGGTGCGCCATAGAGAGGGCCGGCCCTCCCCCTCCTCCACTCCTTTATATACGGGGAGAGGGGCACCCCTTGGAGACACAACAATTGATCATTGATCTTTTAGCCGTGTGCGGTGCCCCCCTCCACCATATTCCACCTCGGTAATATCGTAGCGGTGCTTAGGCGAAGCCCTGCGTCGGTAGCATCATCAACACCGTCATCACACCGTCGTGCTGACAGAACTCTCCCGCAAAGCTCTGCTGGATCGGAGTTCATGGGACGTCATGGAGCTGAACGTGTGCTGAACTCGGAGGTGCCGTACGTTCGGTACTTGGATCGGTCGGATCGTGAAGCCGTACGACTACATCAACCGCGTTGTGCTAACACTTCCGCTTTTGGTCTACTAGGGTACGTGGACAACACTCTCCCCTCTCGTTGCTATGCATCACCATGATCTTGCGTGTGCGTAGGAAATTTTTTGAAATTACTACGTTCCCCAACACCATCACCATCCAGCAAGCCTACGATGGGATTACTCACGCACGACGGTGAGCATCATGAAATTGGTGATGGAGGATGGTCGATGATGACGATGGCGACAGATTCCCCTCTCTAGAGCCCAAAACAGACTCCAGATCTTCCCTCTCGAGGAAGAACAGGGCTTGGCGGTGGCTCCGTATCGTAAAACGTGATGAATCCTTTTCACTAATTTTTTTCTCCCCGAACGTGTATATATGGAGTTGGAGTTGAGGTTGGTGGAGGTCAAAGGGGCCCACAAGGTCGGAGGGCGCGCCCCCCACCCTTGTGGCCAGGGTGTGGGCCCCCTTCACTTGATTCTTTCACGAATATTTTTTATTAATTCCAAAACTTATCTCAGTGAAGTTTCAGGTCATTCCGAGAACTTTTTATTCTGCACAAAAATAATACCATGGCAATTCTGCTGAAAACAACGTCAGTCCGGGTTAGTTCCATTCAAATCATGCAACTTAGAGTCCAAAACAAGGGCAAAAGATTTTGGAAAAGTAGATACGATGGAGACGTATCACGGCCCGAGGTGCCCGCCACTGAAGGGTTTCATCACGAGCCCAGACTTGGAATAGTTTACCTGTGGCGGACGAGGCCTTCTGCTCGCCACTGCTCCACACGTAGCTGTGACGGGCAACTTTTGTCACCCGTCACTACTTGTTCTCAAAAATAGCTGTGGCAGGTGTTCCGCAGCACCCGCCACTCATTAGGGTTCACCTATAAGCCCTTTCCAAGTAGTGAGACGGTGATGGATACTATAATATCGAGTGGGCCCATTGAGTATCTCTCCATCGCTGGAGGAGCAAATCCTAGTCTTGAATTATCGAGTCCCTTGACATATTTTCCTATGTACCCGAAAGTTCCCGCTATAATCATCACTGCCATCATGATGTTACAGATAACGTTAAGCAACCCCGAAGTAACCATCCGGTATGAAGGTCCAGGATATTCCCATGGTCTAAGGACTTGAGTATACATTAATATCGGCGACATGGTGATGACTGAATCTTGAAGTATATCATAAGTTGGGTCTATCCAACACCATTGTTTGGCCTCTACTTTGTTCCAAGTATTGCCGATATCCTTGTTACTTAAACAATTCCCTATCATTGGGAAAATAGGATCATCATGCAATACATGCGTAGTCTTAGAGGCGAGACAAGTAATCTACTTAGTGTTTAAATCTCGACACATGCAAGTGCGGTTTCCTATGACTCTCATATCCGGGGACCATTGCAATTACAGCACAAAAATATAAACCTAATTGTGAACATGGAAATAAAGAATAATATTTTATTATCGCCTCTAGGTCATATTTCCAACAGTTGTTGTTTGAGGGAGTAACATGCGAAAGAATGTAGTGTGGTTGCTTGTGAGGAAGATGAACTCATCGCAACATAGTTGGAAAGCACACACGGCCACACATATTGTGCGAAGAACAAGAATTTGAACAAAAATGGTTCCACCAATGTTTATATGCTATTTTATTAATCCATAGACACACATGATACATTACTAGATACTTAGCCAAACAACAACATTGTGAATCCCCCATAGTCTTAGAGATCTTGCCCGTATTGAAGCAGTAACAATCATGCATCAATATTTTGGGAGAAGCTGTATGTGAAAACCACAAGGAAACTGTAGTCCAGGAGAAAGCACCATGTTTCCTCCCTTGATGACTTTCCAACTGTAGAAGGCGCACAAAATTTTAAAATTTAGAGGGTAAATATCTATGTAAAATAGTCTCACAAGGAAAAAATGTATACAGTCCTACAACTAAAAGAGCTAATGTTCATGTGTTTTTGATAGAGTAATGCATTCCCATCATGTTTCTATTTCCTTTGTACTTAACAGATTGTGGATGCTCTATGCTAATTACCTCCATGGTGATAACTAACCTTTAATATGGGACATTGATCCTAGAGGTTATTTTTTGGACAAATCAAATCCGTCTATTAAGAAGTAGTTGTGAGCTTATAAATGTGCATGCATACTAGTTTGCACTAAGGATTTCGTGACGCTAGCAACTTTGACAATTGATTATTATGAATGTGAAATGATCATAAATTTACATTGTTAAATGATGTTCTATCGATAACTAATAATAATTTTTTATCTAATCAAATACATTTTTGACTAATTAGTGTCTATGAAAGAAATTTGACTGCATGGTTACAACAAAGTCATATGTCTTGGAGCAAGTTGTAATGATTTTAGATCATAAATAGAAACTTTCCATATAATATGTAATGGCAATGAAAAATATATACATCTTCTAATTATCCAATTATTTGATCAGGCAAATAAAATATGCCTATTATGGAAATATATAAGAACGTGTGATACAACATAAATTGCGTCAATGAAGTTACAAGCACCCTCCTACTCATCATGTTAGCACACGTACCCCTTTCCCGGGCATTGGACCCTCCATTAAGGAAACATTTTTATTTTTCTTCTTCTAGTCTGGCTTGAAGAACATCGAGGCCTCCACAATAGGATTATGGTGGAGACAAGCAATCGAGGATCTATGTGTAAGAGGAATGGGCCTTATAATGTTGAGCAGGCGAACCCGAGAAAGAGTGGGGAGGGGGTGAAGGGATGGGTGGCTATTTAATTTTATGTTTTCATTTCATTTCTATTGTTTTCTTTGATGTCTTTTTTATTCCATTTTTAAGTATGTTACCGAAAACCCATAATGTAACATTGGTTTTATGAAGTGATTTTTCCTTTTTTTCTATACTAGAACTATTTTATTGAAGTATACTACAAATCTTTGTGTAGCACACTAGGTCCACTTTGAGTAAGATTTGATGGCTACATATATATCTTCTCCCCAAGAAACATAGTAAGTACTGACGGAGTTTAACACCTAGTGTTGTGATTTATACACAAGCAAAAATCTAGAACTACATGAGTATAGACTCATCTCTCTATTATTAAATAAAAGGTAATCAATACTTACTATTGTTGGTAGACTAACCATTTATTAATATTTTTAGTACAAGAAAGAGAAATTCACCTGTATTTAGTAACTAAGCAATGTAGGAAGACAGCCATTTCTAGCTTGGCAAAGTCGGCACCAACACATAACCGCAGCCCACCTCCAAAGGCCATGAACTCCTTTGAGGAGCCACCCATTGGTTCAGTAGTATCCTGTGTAGAAAGTTTTCACTAGGTTTCAGATAGAGTTGCTTTTTGCATAACAGTTACTCCTTTCCTTTGTTTGAAATATTCTTAGCAATCCCCTTTTTGGTGCTTCGGCAAGAAAGTATTGGAGATAAAAGAACTAAAAGCCATGTATTCTCCTACATTTTAATTCCTATTTTCCATACTATAATTCCATGTTGAATTTTTTTCCAGCACTCCTTATGCTTAATTATTTTTCTTTAAAAAATATAACTTTACTTAGTTTGAAGGGTAATGATCATGAGCTACTTTTCCTTTCTTGGAAAGGTTTTGACCTACTTTTTTGTAATAATATAAATTTCCAACTATATGTTGTGGATGCACATTAAATAATAACATAAAACCAGGTTAATATCTAGGAAACGTTATGATAAAATATCATGTATTTTGGAAACAATGTATACCATTCAACCAAAGTTTGTTGCTTTATGATAAAAACATATGTGTTGTTTTATTAGAATTGACATGGAACATCCCTTTGAAATAGACAAATGTTACAAACCTTCCACCTCCAAGGATTGAATGCATTGGGATCCTTGTAAATAGTAGGATCGAGATGAATGCTAGAAGGACTAACCATGATCTTTGATCCTTTTGGGATAGTGTAACCTGCACATATACAATACACATTAAGACATCATTTAGTTAAATTGTTGCAAACTCTCTCTCCCCCTCCTCGCGCGCTACCCTCCTTTTGATTACAAGGAGGGTGCACACACTGTACTATATGTGCACACATAAATGAATTAGAAAACCGCCCATGAATCTCTCATAAATATATGATTTGTTACTCCTAATATCCTACATGTTTTGTGCCCTTAGAAAATCTTCTCACCTTTTATATGAACTTCCTCTGTTGCTTTTCTAAACATTACGGGAGCAATGTTAGCTAGCCTTAATGCTTCATGTATGACCTACAAATAACAATGACGCAGATGAAATAGTGCCACTTGTACAAGTGCCCATGTCATTAATTATACAATAAGAATAAATCAGCTTATATGTGTGTATGGTTGATGTCATGAAAAACAAAGACCTAAGAGAGACAAACTATATACATGAGATGTAAATTTCATGGACTTGTATTCCTCCCATGTGATTTCAGAGTCAGGGTTGGCCCTTCTTTTCCGGATGTTGTTGTGCTCCTCCTGTAATTGACAAATCTACCTTAATTAGTCATGTTTATACATGAGTTACCCAATTACACACACAATATTTTCTTGGATTATGGGAAGGAAGGCCTTTTGGTGTTGCCAAGTGTAGTTTTATCGACGTGCATTTCACATGATCTAAGGGGTCTGTAACATACTGGGTATATGGTGGTAGTAACACACATATACAAGACCACTTAGATGTAATGGCATATGAGACATAGGTGTAACTACAACCTAGGTATTTCTTATATGGATAATCATGTATACTTTGTTCTGTAATTATGTATGGAAGTGTTAATGCTAAATTAGCGCATTGTGTGTAATAGAATGCACAAATGCGGGTGTATGTCTAATAGTGTGGGTGAAGAATACTAGTGTGTACGTCTCAAGGCAAATATTTTTTCTAGACTGTTTATTCAAACGCTTAATTGGCTATTATTAAAACACTTAATTAGCTACTTCCCTTTTTCCACACTTACTGTTAATTCTTGCAGGGCCTTGGGATCACCGGTTAGAAACTTAAGTGTAGCAGTTATCCCAGATGATGTAGTTTCGAAGCCCGCGAACAACAATAAGAAGAGCAAATCCAATGCAATTTTCTCGTTCATTAAAGTCTTCTTATCCTTCAAATCATCGATCAAGATATCGATAAAGTCAACACTCTCCCAACATGTTGCCTTCTTCCTCTCGTTGAGCAATTCTTTCAAGATCTTCATGACATTCTTCCGGCCCTAGGCAACGAGGGAACCATACATATAAGACAAGATGATTTTTTTGAATTGTGCAATCAAATATATTTCAAATTTATGCATTGAAATCAAGTGCACGGGCACCATGGAGCCCCAATTAATTAGGCTATACACACACAATTTTCTTACTACCGGATGCAATTGTTTTTTGAGGGAATAGTATTGGGTGCAATTCATCTGACATATTGTTGTATATTAAAATACAGTGGCGGCTACAAAAGAATAGGTCAGAGTGGTCTTGTATGTATTAATTTATTTGTGCTATGATATGGAGAAATATGTGGCTGGTAGTAGTCGCTAGTTACCTGCATACATTTGTAGAATGCTGTGCCAGGAATGTAAAGTGGAAATGCTAGTAGTCCTTGAAGAAATGCATCAAATTGCTTCCACAGCTTCCCATCTGAGCTTGAGGAGTCATAGCTGATTAACCGCTTTGCCGTGATGCTGAATATCATCTACGATAAGGAAATTTTCGAGTTACTTGAATCATCATGTATACGTATAAGCTTTGCTAATTAAACAATAGTATTATGAAATAACATGTAGTATATCCTAATTAATCAAGTTGTTCAGCTTATACCAGAACACCATCAATATAGGGAAAGGGATAGGAGGACGTACACTAGACGTTGCCTCTTTCACTTCAATACTAGGATGACCGAGCCAGGAGAGTAGGCTGGCCTGGGCCGTCTGTTGTACTTCGTGGAGCAGAACCACCCTGAGGTTTTCTGGGCCGAAGAGTCGAAGTACCAGAGTCCTGAGGTGCTTGTGGAAGGTCCCGAGCGTTGCGATAATGCAGTCGGCTCCCATGATTCTCATGAGCGACTCCGGATACCAGATTTGGAACAACTTCTCCTCTTTTTGGAACACCAAGTTGTTCAAATCTTGATCCAGGGACACAATGAGGTCTTCACCGATCAAATTTGTCCTAAAAATTGGACCATACCTGAAATTGCAGCTCTCCGAGAATTTAGTTTGATTGTTATACAACGTTCGGGGTAGTTCATCCATCTAAAATGATAAACATCCGAGTAAAGACCGACTTTATAGAATTGTGTCAGATCATCGGTGATTATTTCATTTTTTATGGAAAAAATAACTAATCACTGTATTTGTAAAACTTCTTTTTTGTTATTATCAACATATAATATTGTTTTCTCCCCACACATGGTAATCTCAAAAAACTCATGTCATTGTATAACTGGTTACGTGATTCCCCGCTTTAGTTATCAAGTAATTAATCCTCGGTGGTGACCACCCTATAATATTATAGATTTATGATGATATGTAAGTATGTCCAGAAAAAGGTGAAACATAATGTCTTCTTGCCATACTTGTTTTGCTCGATGGTGAACTGATGAGTCATGCATGAACCTACCCATACGATTGTAGATCAACATTCGCAAAAAAATAGAAGAACAATTCAGATCAACCTAGAGCACCTCCTCGCTATATGCACATAATGAAGGGTTAGTAAATCCTTTTCATAAACACATCGGCTCCAACATTATAACTAGTAGCACGATACTCATATATACTACCTCCTTCTGGGTTTAAAAAGCCCACACATATTGCTAGATCGACAATTTGATCAACATCACACAAGTTATATCTCTAAAAATAGGTACCGTCAGAAACTTTAAATGTTATATTTTATAATGGTAACTTTTGTGAAATATAATTTATATTAGATAGATTTAACTATTGATCTATGAATACTTATGAGCCTTTGAAACCGTAAATGTTGTCGTAACTTATCCCAATGGGGTGCAACATTGTTGCGTTAGCAAAAAAAAAGGAATCGACAAAACAGACCATGAATCCAATAAATTTTTGGACTGGGAAAATGTTTTGAAATATATAATTTGGTAATTAATGAGTATGTTGTTAGTAGTTTGCAGTTTCTTGCTATCAAATATTTGGAATGCAGGTAGAGGTAATCTTTGCTAAGCACAAGTTTGGTTCATAGCCACGTCTTGTCAAACTTTGACACAAATTTGAGTACTGCAAAAAATAGTCAGGCGGGTGGCTCTGGATTTTCTTTCTACACTCGCAAGGTGACTAGGAAAAAATCTACCTCCCCTTGATCTCTATCGACGAGCCCATGGGTTCGCCTCCCCTCTGCATGCTACTCCGATGGCCGGTGGTGGGGAGGGGAATACTGGTGCCCTTGCTCCGGCTAGGAGATAGGCGGGGTTTTAGTCCTCGCAGGGGTGACCTCGGACGGATGGCGGCGTTTTTTCTTTGAGTCGGTCTTCCGGGCTCTGATCCTTCTCAAGTTCGTCCGTCGGGACGGATTAGATGGAGCTCTGCTATAGATTCCTAACAGCTCCTCGGGGCGGTGAGGTTAGGGTTCGACGTACGCATGCAACAACGAGATTTGGTGTCAGGTTCTTCAGATTGATTCAATGATTGAACTACGACGACTGCAAATCCAGGACGATGGTCCTTATGGGCACGTGCACGAAGACTTCTCAGCTGTCATCGACAAGGTAAGCCTGGCTCCGATATAGGAGCAGCAATAGCTCATTCTGGCGGAAGCAATGGTCGTTCGGTGGTTCATGGACCTCAATGTAATTTTTATTACGTGTAAGATGTTTTGTGCTTCCGGTGAATCTCTATAACAGATCAGATCCTTTTCGCAAAAAAAAAATTGACACAAAGTTTGGAAGCACTATTAGGCTATTGTTTGTTTAATCAAATCAATGTCTCATATCTATTATGTACTCTTACCTTTCATCTGAAAAGGGGAGGTAGGAGGGACCACACTAAAATTTGCCTTGTTTAACTACCTCAACTGCGACTTGCCGCACTTCCTGAACAACTTGTCCCATCTGTCATACACCCATTACCTTCAGTAGAACTTTGCCTTACTTGCCGCGAGCAATTTATTCACCGTAATTTTCTTGACCTACCACTCAACCACAACTGGGCAAAAAAGGCAAAATATGGCTGCTAACTAACCATGTGCGGCCTCAACCTGGACCTCTCTTCGTGCATTCGATGATCTTTGCAAAATCACCCATCACATCTTTAGTTTAGTTTTTTCGTATGGATAGAGTAATTTAGTTTAAGGTTTGAGATCAAGTAGAGGTAGGATTAATTAGATATGACATGGGTTATTATTTGTTAGTTTATCGGAGCCAAGACAATTCGTCAACATTGTACCAAGGGAGCCGGTATAGTTTCGGAGGTATAAATAGTCCCTCCGTTCTATAATATAAAAGTATTTTCGACATCAACCTTCTTCCCAAAATATAAGAGCGTTAAATGTGCTTGCAGCGAACGAAATATTGAGTAAGAGGGCCTTTTCTTCATATTATTGCAATGGTTAATAAAGGAATCGCCCTTTTGATCTTCAACGCCTATCTATTTCTTCTATTTCATCACCGATTGCTTATGAGAGCAGCATAAACATTTACTACTGTACTCTACTTTCTTTCCAGGTTCCTTGGTCGATGCTACATCATACTTTGTATCACAACAGTTAAACGCACCCAAGCACCGACCAGGTAGCTCCGTTTACCACGTGCCGCTGCTGCTGCCCCTCCTTTTGCATGTTACAGGGCTCTAGAACATAGACCGGTCTATATGTCACAAGTTGAACTTGTTTTAAGAGTTTATAGGACAAAATATAGCCAAATCAAGTTTAGCATGTACTCCATTGATTTCAGCCGTTGGACTGTATTTCAAATAGGTTTAAAATACTAATAAGGATGAGAGCGTATGTCTTATTATGATTGCTTTGGTTATGTAAAAATAATTTGATTTATAATAGCGAAAATTATATTTCTTTGAAGATTCTTTTCTACTGTGCACACTCGCTTCGTACATGGTTTACGCTACACCGAACACTAAAAATTGTTCAAGGCGGTGTGTATGCCTATGAAGCGGGTGGTCAGAGAGTTTTTTACCCAACATGGATAGCAGCATAATCTCCGGATCAGTCCACCATCTGTTTTGACATAAGCATAGTGTTGGCCTATATGACTACTGTTGCGAATATGCCGTTTATTTTATTTTATTTTTGTCAGACCGTTGGTCTTTGACTCTGTGCATTTTACGTATGCAAAGGTCGGGTGTTGCTCATCATACTTTGTATGATCTTGATGCTTGATGCTACATTTTGAGTTAACAAGAGTGCCCTTTATCAGAAAAATTATGACAAATTGTTCCCAGTGAAATTCATGTGTCGTGTATAAGAAAAATCCATCAACCGCTTAAAAAGATCGAGAGTTTACATGATTTTGCTACGCGTAACAACAGGTTTTTTGTTAGCTGCGTACCAGTAGCAGTCAGACGTTATGAGGGGTAGGCAATGCATGCATGCACGACTAAACTGATTAGTAAGAGTAATTACCTCTCCAGACGGCGCTTCAAGAAAGGGGTCAGCTCGAGCGATGGGCTCCGGGCGAAGAACTCGAGCGACTCCCCGAGGACGGGGAGACCCCGCGACCCCGGCGGCAGCACCGCCCCTGCTTTGCATGGTGCACCCACGTTCCATCTAATGACCAAATGGACCAACCAGGCAGCTAAGAGGGCCGCCATGCCCACGAGAACAACCCAAGGCGTGGCCAGAGCCACAGGGATAGAGACCGACATTTGCATGTGTGTTCACTAGAGCTCTAGCTGGGTTTTGGCTTACCGTATCACTCCTGCATGTGATTTATATAGACAAATTTGCAAAGTTGCAAGCCGTCAGAGGTACAGAAACCCGCGGCCTAGCACAATGCCACACTCCGACCCCCCTTCTTCACGCAAGAGCGTGCTATGCATGGGACAGTTCTTTATGCTGTTTTAAGAAAGCTCAAGTTTTCTTCTTTCTTTGTCGGCGATATATGTGGACGTCGATCCGCAATTAGTATCTTGAAATTTCTTACTTTCCGCTGCAACAAGAATATATTAAGAGCATGACTTGACAAATCCAGGCCCATATACATCCGCGGATGTGCCTGAACCATCCCTTATTTTTTGGAAATTGCAATCATAGGCTTCATTTTTTGATCCTCAAATCCATACTATTACATCCAACGTAAAATTCATCTTCGTACATAGCTAGCCTATCTACTCTTCCACCAGCCCGTCCAGATCCACTCTCCGCCCCCACTTCTTCACGCAAGAACGTGTTATGCATGTGACCGTTCTTTATGCTGTTTTAAGAAAATCTCAAGTTTCCTTCTTTTCTTTGACCGCGATATATGGGGTCATAGATCCGCAATTAGTGTCTTGAAATTTCTTACTTTCCGCTGCAACAAGAACCTATTAAGAGCAGCACGTTCCTCCTCTGCTTGGGCGATCTCGAACCCCGCCAAGGCATCCTCCATGGAGAGTTTAGCCTGCTTCAGCGTTGTATCTGCATCAACCTCATGTTCGTCCCATGGCTTCCAACTCCTACATCTCCACGTCCGGCGCCGCCTCCTACTTCGGCGCGTCCTCCTGCTCCTCCTCCGGAGAGTTCAAAGGCAAACAAGTTGCAATCTGAGTGGCGTGTCGTGCCTAGACGTCCTTCGATCCATCTCCTCCCGACGCTATGAAGTCAACATATTGTAGTAGGTAACCTTTTGGCGGACCATGGCTACCAACGAACGGCGAACTCAAAGCAAAAAACATGGCGTGAACGGGGTTACGGTGGCGGTGCGGACGGGGGAGGGGGTGGAAATGGGGACAACTAGGGTTCAGGCTCACTGCCCTACTTAAATAGCAGTGTTTGGCCCCTCAGGCGGTGCACGGGTGAGCTCTCTTCGGACCGATGGGTTTATGCCTGTTTCTGTGTGGGTCCTGCTCGTTAGTCCAACAAGCGAACATGTCCAGGCAGGCCCGGGGCTCCCCATATCCGCTTTAGGTATGGGCTAGGTTTGAGGGGGTGATTGGGTCACATTTTCTTCACCGGTCACTAACAGGGCTATCCACCCGGATGTATAGGTGCAGTACAGTATGAGGGGTCCGGCCCTAGATGCTCTAACACCGATGTGATTCAACACTATGCCGATCCAGATTACTTCACATGTTTTCTGAACTTGGCCGCAAGGGGCAAATAAGTCGTTATCATCACTTATTATGGGCATGACTAGACATATTGTTTTGTCCATTTGTATATGTAGAAATAATGTTGTACTTTATAACAAGAAAGATTATGGACAGGACTGCAAATATTGTTTTTGTCCATTTGTATATGTAGAAATAATGTCGTGTTTTATAATAAGAAGGTCCAGTCTTGCACGCATGTGCTGCTCGTGTACCGGTTGGTTGGGGTCCTGCGTGCTGTTACTGAAAGGAGCCGATGAAACTTGATGTAAAGAAACTTGACAGAGCAACCAACGAGTTTGTGTTCGATTTGCACGGCTTGGCAGTGATGCGCTTCAAAGTCTTTAGTGAGGATTATTGTTATGTGTTGCATATCACACTTTTTCGAGACAATTACGCCAACGGTGCTTAAACTTATCGAGAATAGTCACTTTAATACTAAAACTCGTGGCGTACATCAAACCGGTGCAACAACTTGGTTTGGACGTGCATATACGGTGTAAATCGTGTTTGGATATGAACGGTGCTGACTAGGGGTGTGTTTGGTTGTGGAACGAAGTGGAATGGAATGTCATGGTTCCATTCCACTGGAACAGGTTGGTTAGAGCATCTCCATCCGCGCCCCCAACAGGCCCCCTCAGGCGACTTCCCCAGTCGCGCCCCCAGGACGTCAAAATCCACCGGTTCGGCCCGTTTTTGGGCCCAGCAATCGCAGGCCGAACCCGACGCACTAGGGGGCGTTCGGGGGCTCCGACGCAAGGGAAAAGCATGGCTGACCCACACCGTCAGGCGAAAAGTCAAGTCTTTCTTTCCCGACTCGCCTCCCACCCCCCGCGCGCTCGGCCGCCAACAGCTGTATCCCGGCGCCGCCCACCGCCCGCCACCGCTAGATAGCCAATCCCCGTCGGGAAAAGAGCAGAGGTTTCGCCGAGGCAGCCCCTCCACCAGCAGCTGGGCATTTTTCCGCCGTTTCCAGCCGCGAAAGGGCAGTTTAGCGGTGGGTACGCGCCCACCACGCCCGCAAGGTGTTCGGCGATTTGCCTGCCTCGGCGATGGACTCAGACGGCGAGGAAGCGCTCGCCGCGCTGCTAGAGGAGGAAGCCGAGGCCGACGTCCAGGAAGAGGAACATCTCATGGTGCTCGCCGCCCTCGCCCAGCTGCTGGCGAGCAATGAAAAGCCGCGGCGAGGTGGCTCGGCGCCGGGGCGGATGAAAGCTAAGAACCGGCATCGTCTCAAAGGCTGTTGCATGCTCTACTCCGACTATTTCGCCGATGCTCCACTGCACGGTGACAAAACATTTTGGCGTCGTTATCGGATGAGCCGAAAGCTCTTCCTCAGGATTGTGAATTCCATCCGGGAGTTCGACAGCTACTTCAAGTGCAAGATGGATTGCACCGACAAACTTGGATTCACCTCGATCCAGAAGTGCACGGCAGCGATGAGGATGCTTGCATACGAAGCTCCCGGTGATTCACTCGACGACTATGGGCGCATGGCGGAGTCCACCACCATTGAGTGTTTCTACAAGTTCTGTCGGGCAATGGTGGCAGTGTTTGGACCGCAATATTTGCGAACACCCAATGCGGAAACACTGCTCGGATCCTAGCACAGAATGCAGCAAGAGGATTTCCTAGGATGCTTGGAAGCATCGACTGCATGCATTGAAAATGGAAGAACTGCCCATTTGCTTGGCAGGGGATGTACAAAGGCGCCAAAGGCGGTTGCTGTGTGGTACTTGAGGCGGTGGCCACACAGGACCTCTGGATTTGGCACTCCTTCTTTGGTATGCCAGGAACTCACAATGACATCAACGTGCTGCAGTGCTCCCCTGTCTTTGCCAAGCTTGTTGAAGGTCATTCTCCTCCGGTGAACTTCGAGGTCAATGGGCGGCACTACAACAATGGGTACTACCTAGCTGATGGCATCTATCCGAGATGGTCTACATTTGTGAAGACTATCTCAAACGTTGTGCCAGGAGGCAAGAAGTCCCACTTTGCCAAGGTGTAGGAGGCTTGCAGGAAGGATGTCGAGTGGGCATTTCGGGGGTGCTAGTGCCCATGGATCTCATTAAAAAAAGTACGGCGCATCATCAAAGTTTTAAATTGCTAAACCTACATGGTCGGGAGTTTACCAGGATTCTAACCTGGACAGCACGGCGCCAGGTTGGCCTGAAATCTGATGTTACCCCGGCGTGATGTGTCAAAGACATGCGTGCAGGTGCCCCGCGGCTTCAGCCGTCCACGTGAATAAAGACTAGCAAAACGACCCGTGTGTTGTAATAGGAGAAAAAAAATCCATAATCTCTAATGCCCATGATCACATTTTTACGCATCACCGAGATACACTATCACTCTCATTTCCGTGAAATCGTGATTTTAAAAAAAAAATCATGAACATTTTTTTTAACTCGTGAACATATCTAAAATCATGAACATTTTTCAAATTCATGATTTTTTTTTACAGATTTCGAACATTTTCTCAAATCATGTACATTTTTGAATTCATGAACATTTTATACTCTTTGCAAACATTTTCGTAAAAATGGGAACAGTTTTTAAACTTTTTTTTGAATAGGCGAACATTTCTAGAATCGACAAACATTATTTTGGAAATTGATAGAATAATTTTTGAAATTCATGAACATTTTTTTGATTTAACGAACATTTTTTGAAATGCATGATCATTTTTTGACTCAGCAAACATTTTATGAATCAATAAGTTATTTTGTCAGTCACGAACAATTTTTAGTTTTTTAGGATATTTTTCAATTCATGAGCATTCTTTGAATTCATAATTTTTTTTCAATTTCATTAACATTTTTTAATACGCGAATTTTTAAAAAAATCATGAACATTTTTTAATTTTCTTAACATTTATTTTCAAAATGGCGAACATTTTATAAAAATCACGAAGATTTTCTGAGTCCACAAACATTGAATTATTAAACATTTTATTTCAAAAATTCAGTTTATTAATTTTTGGAAGTTTTTTGTAGTCCAAAATGATTTAAAGTAGAAAAAAAAAGACGGAATAGGAAAACGAAAAATAGAAAATAAAATGTAAAATGTAAAAAAACAGGCCACCCGGACATATGCCGGCCCAAACAGGCGTGCTGGTCTTCTACCAGCGCGCAGAATGCAGTATAGAAGGTTCCTACTGCATGGGCCGGCCCAGGCGAGGATTCCCCTATGAAAACCGTTTTTTGTCACTTATAGGTGGCATTACCTTCAAAAAAAACTTATAGGTGGCATCAGTGGGTAATATTTTGCAACTTTGGGAATTTCGGTGATGTACCACCAGAAGCAATAGCCTCTTTGTTATTATTACTTTTTTGAGGGAATTTATTATTATTAGTTAGGAATATAATAACACACGGTTTGTTTCTGCCCGTTCACCGTCATTAAAAGTGTCCTAAAAGTTGATAATATTTACCCCCACCGCCACCCGTAAGTGGCAAAAACTATCCATATTTTTTGTTAAACTCGCCGCCCATCGCGTTTGGTTCATGTAGACAGCTATCACATGATAAATCACAAGTGCACAAGCGTCCTATTGGCAAGAGC
This sequence comes from Aegilops tauschii subsp. strangulata, assembly GCF_002575655.3. Classification (NCBI taxonomy): domain Eukaryota; kingdom Viridiplantae; phylum Streptophyta; class Magnoliopsida; order Poales; family Poaceae; genus Aegilops; species Aegilops tauschii. The sequence continues at coordinate 473,029,351 of NC_053036.3, read as the reverse complement.
CTTACGCTACTACCCGGGAGACCTGAGTTTGATCTCTGTTTTCTTCCTTTTTTTCTCCCTTTCTCCTTGATTTCAGGTTGGCGTAAGAAAGAGCTGGCTACTTTCTTTTAAACTTTTCTCTTTTTTGGCAGATTCAAGTATTTTTCAAGAAAAACTATCTTTCAAAACCTAACTGCAAATTTAAAATTTTATATATAAAAATCGCTCAGAAAAATATGTAGATTCCAAATATGGTATTATCTTGCATGTTAATTATTTGTAGAATTATGTTTATGTTGCATCCTTAATTAATACTTTTATTTACTAGTTAGGTATAGAGATCTTAACCGTCCGACTCTTATAGATTGTTCGGCTGAAGAGATGGCTATATTTTTCTAGAAAAAGTCCATTTTACTAACCTGAATAAAGTTGGTGGTTCACATTACCCCCTCATCTATTTTTCTGTTCCTTTCACCCCCTAAACAAACCCATACCGGATGAAAGACCCCCTGGGTGGTTTGTCACCACTTGCTGCTGATGTGGCATTGGTCAACGGTGGTTTTGACCTGTGGGTGGGCCTCCCTTGTCAGGTGCGGCTGAGATTGACGGGTGGGGCCTAGAGGAGGCGGGCCCACCTGGCAGGTCTGTCTCCTTCATCTGTCGCTCGCCCGCGAGACAGAGAGGAGCTCGGGCGCTCGTCTCGGTGGCACTGGCCACCCCTGGCGGAGCTACGACCATCGGAGTGACCCCTATGATGCGACGCGTCCTCCCATCCGGTTCATGAAGTCCGGGAACAACAGGGGCCACGGCGGGGTCGGGCAGGGCGGTCGGCGGCGTCGGCTGATGATGGGCATGGTGGCATCAGCAGAGTCCAAGGGGGGATGGGGAGATGGCAGGGACGGCGGGTTCATCGGAGCAGGCCGGTGCACTGGTTGTCGTGTTTGATGGCAGCAGCGGGCAGCGGAGCATGGCCATGCAGGGAGAGGTCCTCGGGGGCGTGTGGCTCCAAATGGACTAGCCCGTCAGCTTTAGGGGAGCGCCATGGTGCCTGGGAACCAGAAGAGGAGAATCAGGGGTCACTAGAGGATGAGATCAAGGAGGCGGCGCTCGATGTCGGGGGCGGGGAAGAAGATATGGGCAAGGGCGATTTACAGCGATTCAAACTAATTCCTTTGGAAGGAATGTGTAGTGGATCAAGGCGAAGCTCTCGGACAAGGTTTCACATCGAGGAGGAGGCGTTGGCCGCGCGGAAAAATAACTATTGCGGGCGCCAGAGCTTGGCCATGCGGGAAGAGGTCCTTGGGGACGCGCTGCTCCAGATGGAGGGGATGATTAGCTTCAGGGGAGCACGATGGTGCTCGGGAAGAGGGGGAGGAGAATCGGGGGTCACCGGACGAAGAGATCGAGGTGGCAGTGGTCGATGCCTGAGGCAAGGAAGAAGACATGGGTGACGGTGATTTGCGGTGACCCAAAGAAATTCATTTTCCAGGAATGTATAGCTGAGCGAGGTGAAACTCTTGGACAAGATTTCAACAGGAGGACGAGGCGCTAGCCGCGCGGACGAAGAGCGGCAGCACCATCGGCATGAACTGAGCGTCGGCTGCGCTCTTCACCTGACCATAGGGCCCCGTTGGTCAACAAACCACTTTGACAATGTCCACATCAGCAAACCACCTGATAAAATCCGTCCAAGACTATTTCTGAACAGTATTGGATAGATCAGGGGGTTAAGTGAACCAAAAAAAATTCAAGGGGTTATGCGAACAACCCATTTTATTCAGGGAAGTAAAATAGACTTTTTTCTATTCTTTTTCAGTTTTCACCTGACCAACACAGAGCGTGACCCTTTTCATATTGGCTGACAAACCAAACACCTTTATCGGTTTTATTTCGCGGGGACACCTTTATGGTTTTATCATGAACAAGAAAAACTTCCATTTTAGGAAAAGTGCATCTAATTCTGAATTTGTTTTTTCAATTTTCACGACGCGCACGCGGGCGAAAACCAGGGGCGCTTAACGTTTCCGTATCAAGCAGATTAACCGCAAAATTTATGTGGCACAGCACGAGCTAAGGGAGATTGTACCGTACGGCTCAATGGCCAACGATGTGACATGAACGGACAACGGATCCGGAGTGCGACCTCACTGTACAAGGCGCCAAAGAGACGGCTCTCGGTGCCAAATCACGAAGTGACACCTCAGGTGTACAACAATCGTGCACACTAGCTTTTCCTTCTCGCTCGCTCCACACGCACCGTGGGTGCGCTTCCTTCCTTTGCGTGTATAAGAAGAGCGGGACGTGTGGTAGAAATAGAATTTGTCACAGGCCGTAGATTATTGCTTTCGATCTTGACTCGCGAGATCAAGCCGGAAAGTGTGGTGCACGCGCACAGAGGGTTATGGCGGAGGAAGATAAGGCGCCCAGCGACGCAATGTCGACGGTGGCGGAGGAGGCGCCGGTGACGGCCGAGCGGCCGGTCCGGGCAGACCTGGAGCCGCGCCTTCCCAAGCCATGTGAGTGCCTGCCCCGTTCCTTCGCTTAATTCTTACTGTACGTGCTTTCGGCCAACACAGAGGGCGTGGTTTCATCAGCAAAGCAAACATAACCAACCCACATGCATCCATATCATGCAGACTTGGCTCGAGCTCTGGTCGTGCCGGATGTGTACCATCCTGAAGGAGAGAGCGGGGAGGGGCACGAGCACGGCCAGAAGAGCGTCCTGCAGCAGCATGTGGCCTTCTTCGACCTGGACGGCGACGGCATCGTCTATCCCTGGGAAACTTACCGAGGTATGTACACGTATATGTTGCAGGGTATGATGGCCTATTCGTAAAATTCATGTGAATTGTTTTTTTTTTTTTTTTTTTGCGAATGCATGTGAAGAGGTTCAATTAGTTTCAAAGGATTAAGTGGCGGGCATTTAGCTGCAGCTTGACCAGAAGCCGTCAATAAAAAACTCAGAACAAACTTTGTTTCGGTACACCCCCCTTAAAAATGGTATAGATTTCAGTACAAATTAAAGGTGAAGATTAGAGTTTACCCCTTCAATCAAAAAGGGTAGAATAGTCTTTTGCATCCAAGTCAATTTATTTAGTATGTTTGATCTGCAAGCTAATATGGTGATAGCCTTTTTAAACAACTTTAAGGTTCATGTAAACTTTTAAGGGGGGGTGTGCCGAAGCAAAACTCAAACTATATCGAAACTAAGATTCATTTTGTACTATTTTTCTTGAATCATGAAGAAAATAAGCATACAATCAGACATCATATGTAGAATATCACATATATTTGACGTACACATCTCCGGACATAAAAAAACAAACACAAGCATGCTAGTAATTCAGTAACCAAGTATTGCATCAATGCATCCTATATAACAAGAACAAGAAGAAAGACTGAGACAGATGGCTGGCTTTATGGAACTCACTTGCGCTATTGCTCTGGCCACGACAGCTTAGTGGCTCTAAATAACTTCAAATTCAGCGCTGTGACAGAAATTAGTGAGTTATTAACTCATATTTAGTGTAGTGTGAAATATGCATAGCTTTAGCGACAGGGCTCTTATGTACTTATATATAATGCCTGAATTCCAGGAATGAGGGCATTGGGCTTCAACGTGATCGTGTCGTTCGTGTTGGCAATTGTCTTTAATATTGGTTTCAGCTTCCCAACTCGACCTGTAAGTACAAAAAGATTTGAAATATGATTACCATATTGTATACACTATACTCGACATTCTTTTTTCCTTGGAAAGTTTCATCAGGCTCTTATTCATCCTTGCTTTTCATAATGGCTATATATAGAGCTGGATACCGTCTCCCCTGTTGCCCGTACACATCAAGAACATCCACAGGGGCAAGCATGGTAGCGATTCCTCAACTTATGACACAGAGGGAAGGTAAATCCACACTCCAAACTCGCTTACTACTAGTTCAAAACTTTACACCATCTTTCAGAAAAAACGTTCCAATTGGGAAACAAATATAGGTTCATGCCGGTAAATTTCGAGAGCATCTTCAGCAAGTATGCCCGCACGGCGCCGGACAAGCTTAGCTTCGGCGACATCTGGAGGATGACCGAAGGCAACCGGCTGAACTTCGACTTCATTGGATGGTGAGCAGAGCACTCGCGAATTCTCATTTCATTGGCAGTTTACTTGAGTTGCTTTTGGTGTTTCATACTCCTATGCAATAATTTGGGACAATAAATGAATTAGATGGCATCAAACCGTTTCGATCGCATCTTTTGTTTCATGAGCAGTCAGTAACGCAAAATGAACTGCGGAAGCGTTGTTGCACTCATGTTTGGTGTGAACTTATGTGTGTTCAGGATTGTGAGCAAGGGGAAGTGGATACTGCTTTACGTGCTTGCCAAGGATGAGGAAGGCTTCCTCTCCAGAGAAGCTGTTCGCCGCTGCTTTGATGGTAGCCTGTTCGAGTTCATCGCCCAGGAAAGGAGGGAAGCCCACGAGAAGCTGCACTAGAGTGCAACGCTGTCATCTTCGTGAGTAAAACTGTAGACAGATGTATTACCTCATGTATGCCTATGAAATAAGAGAGGAACGAGTACGAAGTCCAGACAATAAAGTTGTACAAGTACTCTGTACTGTGATTGTTGAATTCTATAAGAGAGGAACGATAGATTGCTTTGGATCGGATAGGTTAGATCATTCCGGTGAACCTACCTTCTGCTTGTCCAGACGAGGAACTCCCGGTGCCGGCCATGGCGTGACGGTGGCCGGTGATGGCAGAGAGTGGATAGCGGCGGTGGTGGAGCTTCCCGTGAGCACCGCACTAACCCTAGATCGGTAGGGATTGTAGGTGGGGATTGTGGCAGCGATTAACCTCGTAAGTCGTGCCCCGGCCCCCACCTCTGTTTATATAGCGCGGGTCACAGGGGCCCACCAACCATGGTTTGGTTGGCGCCCCCGATCAGGGCGCGAGTCAGGGGCCCGTTCGACCCGTTGGGTTCGAACGGGAGAGAGAGAGATCAACCTAACATTCTCCCCCTCGATCTCAACTTTACTTTTAACTTTATACTTTCTAGTTTATTTGTTTCATCACATATTGGTACATAGAGCATGTTTCATTGTCACGGCATAATTGCCGTTAGAATCATACAGCTACAACATACGTTATGTTCAGAAACAAATTATGTTCCTTTTGGGCCTATCCAGGAATCATAAGGCTTTACCTTAAACCCATGCCGGCTAAGTGTTCCTTGAACACATTGGGTGGTAAGCCTTTCGTTAGCGGATCCGCAAGCATATCCTTTGTCCTTATATGCTCGAGACTTATAGTTTGATCCTGGATTTTATCTTTCACAACATAATACCTTATCTCTATTGTTTTGGCAGCATTACTCGACTTGTTGTTGTGAGCATAGAATACTGCGGGCTGGTTATCACAGTACATCTTTAGTGGTTTGTGAATGCAATCTACCACTTTCAAGTCGGGTATAAATTTCTTTAGCCATATCGCATGCCCCGTGGCTTCGAAGCATGCTATGAATTCTGCATACATCGTGGATGATGCAACTATCGACTGTTTGGAGCTTTTCCACGAAATAGCTCCCCCAGCGAGGGTGAATATGTATCCTGACGTGGATTTTCTATCATCTCTGTCCCTCGCAAAATTTGCGTCTGAATACCATTTTATCTCTAGGGAATCACTTCTCCTATATATTAGCATGTAGTCCTTCGTGCCTTGTGCATAACGCAATGCTTTCTTTACCATCTTCCAGTGCTCTAGGTCTGAATTCTCTTGATAGCTATCGAGTACCCCGGTGATAAAAGCTAAGTCAGGGCGAGTGCACACTTGTGCATACTGTAAGCTGCCAACTGCCGAAGCATATGGTACTGCTTTCATTTGATCGATCTCATACTGGTTCTTGGGACATTGGAATTTTCCAAAACTATCGCCCTTGACTATTGGAGCAGGTGTGGCTTTACTCGCATGCATATTATACTTTTTAAGAACCTTTTCTAAATATGCTTTCTGAGATAGTCCTAAGACTCCATTGTTCCTATCTCGGTGAATTTCTATGCCCAAAACATATGATGCTTCACCAAGATCTGTTATGTCAAAATTTGAGGATACGTATTTCTTTGTTTCTTGTAGTAGACTAACATCACTACTAGCAAGCAGGATATCATCCACATACAAGATTAGGAAAATATATTTCCCATTTTTAAACTTTGCATAAATGCAATTATCCTCAATATTTTTTTTAAATCCAAAACTTTTAATCGTTTGATTAAACTTTAGATACCACTGCCGAGAGGCTTGTCTTAATCCATAAATGGATTTCTTCAGGCGGCATCCCATATTTTCCTTGCCTTTCATGATAAAACCCTTGGGTTGTCTCATGTAGGGCTTTTCTTTTAAATCACCATTCAGAAATGCCGTCTTAACATCCATTTGATGTAACTCTAAATCAAAATGAGCAACTAATGCCATTATGATTCTGAAGGAATCCTTACATGAGACTGGAGAAAATGTCTCATTGTAATCTATCCCTTCTCTTTGTGTAAATCCTTTTGCCACGAGTCGTGCTTTATACTTTTCTATATTCCCTTTAGAGTCATACTTAATTTTGTAGACCCATTTACAGCCTACTGTTTTGGCTCCTTTTGGAATTTCCTCTAAGTCCCAAATATCTTTGGAACTCATCGATTTCAACTCGTCTTCCATTGCCTTCATCCACTTCGATGAATGAGGGCTTCTCATGGCTTCTTCATATGAGGTGGGATCTTTTTCCATATGAACCATTTTTGTGTTATAAACTTTAAAGTCAGTAGAAATAGCTGACTTTCTTGGTCTTGTAGACCTTCTAAGAGCCTCAGTTTCTGGCACATTTTGTGCCTCAACTTCTGGCACTTCTTCTAAAATTTGCTGTTGCACCTCCCTTTCATGCTCAACAACGGGTTCAGTCGGCTCCTGACGGACAGGTTCCGGGTCTTCCTCCATAGCTGTCATGGGTGGAGTTGCAACTGGTAGTGAGAAAAATGGCTCCTGAATCATCGGATTAGGTGCATGCACCCTCTTCTCCTCAAGATCAATTTTCCGAGCTACCAAGCTCCCCCTCGTCATTTTGTCCTCTAAGAAGACTGCATGTCTCGTTTCTACAAACTTTGTATATCTGTCAGGGCAGTAGAAACGAAAACATTTTGATCTGTCTGGATAGCCAATGAAGTGGCAACTTACTGTTTTGGGATCTAACTTTGCAATATTTGGATTAAACATTTTGGCCTCAGCAGGGCACCCCCACACCCTGAAGTGTTGTAGGGAGGGCATCCTTCCTGTCCATAGCTCGTACGGTGTTTTGGGCACCGACTTGCTTGGTACTCTATTGAGAATGTGAATGGCGGTTTTAAGCGCCTCCATCCATAATCCCAATGACAAGTTGGAATAACTCATCATGTTGCGCACCATATCCATAAGGGTGCGGTTGCGCCTTTCAGCTACTCCATTTTGCCGAGGCTCGCCCGGCATTGAATACTGTGCTACTATGCCAGTCTCCTGCAAGAACTTCGCAAAAGGTCCAAGGACTTGGCCATATGGAGTGTGTCGACCGTAGTACTCTCCCCCACGGTCGGACCTTACTATCTTTATTCTTTTATCGTGCTGATTTTCAACTTCAGCTTTGAATATTTTAAATTTATCCAATGCTTCCGATCTTTCTTTGATTGGATAAATATAACCATAGCGAGATTAATCATCTGTGAATGTTATGAACGAGTCATATCCATCCACACTTTTCACCGAAAATGGTCCACAAATATCAGTGTGAATGATTTCTAGTGTGCCTGTGCTATGGATTGCACCTTTTTTGATTTGTTTTACGTACTTTCCTTTAACGCAATCTATGCATTGTTCTAAGTCTGAAAATTCTAACGGGGAAAGAATTTCACTTTTGACTAATCTTTCTATTCTCCCCTTCGAAATATGGCCCAAGCGACAGTGCCATAATTTCGATGAGTCGAATGTTCTTTTTCTTTTCTTTTGTTCTTTATTCGACGCGGAAACATGTTCTTTCACATTGCAAACGGAATAAACTTTTTCACGAAGTGATAACAAATAAAGCTCATCATGTAGTAAAGCATCACCCACATAAGCATTATTTAACCAAATGGCACACTTGCCATGTCCAAAATAACATTCATAATTATCTTTGTCCAAACAAGAAACACTTATTAAGTTTCTATGACATGATGGAACAAATAAAACATCTCTAAGTAGAAGATTGAATCCATCAGCTAACTCCAAGGAGATATCACCGACAGCTTCAACTTCTGCTTCAACTCCGTTCGCCACTTCAATGCGTCTTTCGCTTCTTAGCGTAGTCCGTGTCGAATGGAATCCCTGTAAAGAATTTGCAACATGAACAGTTGCTCCTGAGTCAATCCACCAAGTGGATTTTGAAAACTGTGCATACAGGGATTCATTTACAAATGAAACTATATTGTTACCTCTTTTTGCCATGATTGACTTTAGCCAATCAGGACAGTCTTTCTTGTAATGCCCGGTCTTCTTACAGTGGAGACAAGTGTCTTTGTCCATTGGGAAAGGCTGTTGCTGACGCTGATGCTGATAGGAAGCTTTTCCTTGTGGCTTCGAAGGAGAACTTTTGTTGATTTGATTGTAATTCTTTTTCTTGTGACCCTTCACATAGTTGAGTGTACCACCATGTGAGGCTTTGAGTCTGTCCTCTTCTTGGACACACATTGCTATTGTCTTTTCAATGTCCCATGTTCCAGGTGACATATTGTAGTTCACAACAAAAGCTTCAAACTCCTTCGGTAGTGAAGCCATGACAAGGTGGACCAGGAGCGCTGGTTTGATCTCCAGATCCGCATCCATGGGCTTGAGCTTTGCTGCCATATTGCTCATCCTGAGGATGTGCTCTCTTATTCCATGACTACCACATGTGTAGCGTTCTGTCACCAGTTGCTCTAACACCTGGGTGGCATATATCTTTGAAGAGCCAGTGAACTGGCTCTTTATCTTTGAAAGCAACTCCCCTGCGGAAGTGCACTCTGCAATGGAGCCCACAATGGCGCTCTCAATTGTATTCTTTATAAAGGCCATGCACTTTTTGTTTGCATTGACCCACTTTTGGTTTTCTATGATGTAGGACATCTCCAAAGGAGCATAATCCCCCCTCTTTTTAGTCCACGCAGCATCATCATCAGTGGCCTCTCTTACTGACTCTGTAGGTCTGACCGGCTGTAGTTCATCCAGAACCCAGTCCAGATCAGCACAGACAAATGCCAGTTCAACTTTCTTCCTCCACTCAGTGTGATTGTCACCTCTGAGTGTCGGAACATCTTTTAGGCAACTCATCAAGTGAAAACCTCCTGAAATCACAATTTAAGTGACATCAATTATAACAATCATATGCATTAATGTAATGTTGGTCAAATTAAACATATAATTGTCTATGCAATTAAATCTATATTACTGTTGGGCAAAAATTAGAAATAAATGCACCTTTAAATTTCAATAATAAAACATGATCATGTTATTAACAACGTTGGTCATAAAAAATAACATAATCATATTCATTTTAATAATCTCTTTAACATGCTCTTAAAACCTTCATTCTATATAAACTTTTATTTTCTTTGTAAAAGAGCATTATTAATTATTTATGCAGCGGAAAATCATGAATAAAAATTCACGAACTTTTACTATTTACAGAAACTTTTCTTTGACCGAATAATAAATCATGAACTTTTTAATTTTCTTTATAAAATTCATGAACATTTCTTTTTCTGGACAAAAAATCTTTGGATTAATTTGAACAGAAAGACTATAGAAAAGAAAAATTAGCCAGCTGCAGCCTGGCGCGGCCTGGCGCGGAAGACCCGCGACGGCCCACGGCCTACTCCCCCGCGCGCTCGCGCGAGCCGAGTCGCCTCGACCCGGCTTGGGCCGCCCGCAGCTGCAGCCTCGGCCCAGCGCATGCGCGGCTGCTGGCCGCGGCCCAGCACGCGGCTGCGCCCGCCTTCACTTTCGGCCCACTTGGCCCGACGCGACTTAGGGTTTGCTGCCTGGCCGTCGGATTTCATCCGACGGTCCAGCGCGCGGATCGGACGAACAAAACAGCCGCCCCGATCGAAACAAGCGTGAACCCTAACCAGTTTCCCCCCGCGCGCGCCGCTCGCTTCTCCTCGTCTCTTTCGCCGGCGACGGCAGAGAGAGGGTTCGCCCCGGTCGCCCGGTCCGGCCGCCGGCGGCGGCGGCGGAAGCCACCGCGCCGCGCGCGCCTCCTTTCCCTTCCTCTTTTTGAGAGAGAGAGAGAGAGAGAGAGAGAGAGAGCGACGGCTGCGCGTCCTCTGCTCCCCGCCTCTTTGTCTCTATCCCGCTCGCCGTGGGACTGCACCGCGACCAGGGCGCCGGCGACCACCGCGCCACGCCGCGGCGCGCTTTTCTTTCTCCTTTCCTCCGTCCATCGTGTTCTTTAGACACAGAGAAAGAGAGATCCGAGGTCGAGCCCTCCTCTATTCCCCTTGTGTTCGACGGCATCCGATGCAGCGGCGCCTCCCCCGTCCCCCTTGCCGGTGCGCGCGAGCTCCCGAAGGAGAGCGCCCCGCCGTCAAGCGGTGCGGTGGTGGTGCCCTTTTGCCCCCTTGGAGAGGCTGTGTTCTACTTCCCCGGACCTCGGCTTGCCGATGCGTGTGGGGATCGAGAGGAACGACGCGACCATTGCGGCGGCGCTACTTTTTCCCTTAAGGATTCATTCTTTGAGATTTCTTTGCCCTTCTAGGGTTCTTTGGGGGAGGGGATTTCTTTCTGTGATTTCTTTTCGACCGAAAAATCTAACCCGATCTGGCTGATACCATTGATAGATTGCTTTGGATCGGATAGGTTAGATCATTCCGGTAAACCTAACTTCTGCTTGTCCAGACGAGTAACTCCCGGTGCCGGCCATGGTGACGGTGGCCGGTGATGGCAGAGAGTGGATGGCGGCGGTGGTGGAGCTTCCCGTGAGCACCGCACTAACCCTAGATCAGTAGGTATTGTAGGTGGGGATTGTGGCAGCGATTAACCTCGTAAGTCGTGCCCCGGCCCCCACCTCTGTTTATATAGCGCGGGTCATAGGGGCCCACCAACCATGGTTTGGTTGGGCGCCTCCAATCAGGGCGCGAGTCAGGGGCCCGTTCGACCCGTTGGGTTCGAACGGGAGAGAGATCAACCTAACAAGGAACGAGTACGAAGTCCATAGAATAAAGTTGTACAAGTACTATGTATTGTGATATTTGAATTCTCTTATTGTACTAAACTCGATTGTGTTTGCGCTGCGGTGATCTCCCGGTAAACGGGGCGGCCCAGGTACTCGACAGAAATATGGGCAATTTACGCTCGGAAGGAAAAACCTAATGAGCGAATCAAACTTATGGTTGAATGGTTAGAGGGACTGCGGTATCCCCAGCCAGCAGGGTTCAAAATCTGATGCTCGTATTTATTCTAGGATTTTCGGTGATGTGTATTCAGTGGGAGGAGACGTTTCCCTCGACGACGAGGTGTCTATTGTGACTTCATAAATTTCAAGATGATATGCCGGCTCAGTCTTTCGAAAATGCTCATAGGGTTAGGGTGTACGTGTATGCGTTCATAGGGGTGAGTATATGCTCGTGAATATGAGCGCTTGCGTCTGTACTGTATTTCAAAAAAGAGAAAACCTAATGAAAAGATCACTCACCCCTGGTTCCGAAAAAACTGCTGCTGGTTTTGGCCGGATATAAATAATGAGTTATTTAAAAAAACACCATGAATTTTTAAAGTTGCAGGTTTAATAAATACTTACTAAGTAAAATAATTCTGCATAATTTAAAGATGCTCATGGATATTTTAAAATATTCATGAAACTAAATATTGTTCACAAATTTTATAGATGTGCAAAACTTCGAAATACTTTAAAATTTAGGATACTTAAGAGTTTTAAAAAAAAATCATGTATTGGTGAATTCTTAAAAAATACTTACTTTAGAATTTATGATTTAAAATATACTGGAGAATTCTTAAATTTTTGTTTGTTAATTGTTAATTGTTTCTTAAAACAGCCACCGGCACCGGGGCTCGCCGCTGTGAAGACGGAACCGGAGCTCGACGACGAGGTGGCCATGAAGTGGGCGCGGGAAGATTGGGCGCGGCTGGAGATGGACCGCCAGCACCGCGCTGGCAGATATCGCCGTGCGCCGCCAAGGGCGCGACAAAGGGGGCGTCATCGTGCTTGAAGACAGCGACAACGACACGCCGCCATCGGCCAAACCTTTCCGCCAGGGCGACCTCGGGCAGGGTTCCAGCAGCGTGAAGAAGGAGAAGGACGACGGTAGTGACGACGGCGACTACGCCGCGCTCAGCGAGTTTTTTATTTAGTAAATTTTAAGTTTTCTATGTAAAAAATATAGAACGCCGAAATTTATGCCCTGTTTGCCGAATCTTTGTAATGTTTGCTGAATTTTAGCCGAGTTTCTTTTCAAAAATATTTTAAAAAGGGCGACTGGAGGCGACCCTGAAGGCGGCGGCTGAGAACCCCATCACCCCAAGCCGATTTTTAGCGCCGGTTTATCCTCAGGCGGCGATTTTTCGAGCCCCCTGGAGGGCCAACGACTGGATATGCTCTAAGAGCATCCAAGATAAAAGGGAAGGGAATGGTTTGTACCAGTGGACACCATGGGGAAGTAAAGGCTGGAGCCCCACACAACCACGAAGTGGAGACCATCCCCCGCTGCATCGAAGTCCTTCCCTTCCGTGATGCATCGGTTGCCTGAGATTAGAGTAGTGGATCCCCTCGTCGCCGCCGATCTGAGAGTGGATCCCCTCCCTGTCTTAAGAGGACAACGGCCACTGGCCAACATCCTGGCGGCGCTAAGAATCATAACCGCAAAGCCGAGGTGGCATGATTCATCGGATTTCGGACGTGACCCTATCGCTGGACTGATTCGTCTCTTTCTGAATCCAGCGTGGTCGCCGTCGGAGTCGTCGCTTCCGCATAGGTCACCCAGCCGCCAGGCTGGGGTGGGAGCGTGAGACCTTGCAAACGAAATGAGGGTCACATAGTCTTGTCCTTTCCTATTTCGCGCGTGGGGGAGGCTGCTACAGGCCCATTAGGCCCAATTTAACGTGAGACGCTCAAAAAAGTGACCGAACCAGCAGGCCAATATGGCTAGCGATCGTTAATAGCGAGCGAAGCCATATTACATGCAATTCACACCTAATCTGACGGACAAAAATGCTCAAGAGCGAGTATCGAACGGCTAGGAGCATCGATGGACTGGGGAAGGTGCTCAGTTTTAATGTATCTAATTTTTCTGGGTGCTAGTGTCCATGGATCTCATTAAAAAAATGTACGCCATATGCATTGCTAAAAACTACATGGCCGGGAGTTTACCAGGATTCTAACCTGGACAGCACGGCGCCAGGTTGGCCTGAAATCTGATGTTACCCCGGTGTGATGTGTGAAAGACGTGCGTGCAGCTGCCCCGCAGCTTCAGCAGTCCACGTGAATAAAGACTAGGAAAACGACCCGTGTTTTGCAACAGGAGAAAAAAAATCATAATCTCTAATGCCCATGATCACATTTTTCCGCATCACCGAGAACACTATCACTCTCATTTTCGTAAGATAGTGATTTAAAAAAAATCATGAACATTTTTTGAAACACATGAACATATCTAAAATCATGATCATTTTTCAAATTCATGAATTGTTTTATAGATTTCGAATATTTGCTCAAATCATGAATATTTTTGGATTCATGAACATTTTATACTATTTGCAAACATTTTTTAAAAAATTGAACAGTTTTTAAACTTTTTTGAACATTCTAGAATCGATAAACATTTTTTGGAAATTGGTCGAACAATTTTTTAAATTCATGAACATTTTTTTGATTTAACAAACATTTTTTGAAATGCATGATCATTTTTTTTGAATCAGCCAACATTTATGAATCAATAAACTATTTTGTAAGTCATGAACAATTTTTATTTTTTACGATTTTTGAATTCATGAACATTTTTTGAATTCGCAAATTTTATTCAATTTCATTAACATTTTTAATATGTGAAATTTTTAGAAACATCACGAACACCTTTTGATTTTATGAACATTTGTTTCCAAAATGGCGAACATTATTTGAATATGCGAACATTTTCTAAAAATCACAAACATTTTCTGAATCCACCAACATTGCATTATTAAACATTTTATTTCAAAATATGCAGGTTATTAATTTTTGGAAGTTTTTTGTAGTCTCAAATGATTTAAAGTATAAAAAACCAAAGACGGAAAAGTAAAACAAAAAGTAAAAAATAAAATGTAAAAAACAGGCCACCCGGACATATGCCGGCCCAAACAGGCGTGCTGTGTCTTCTACCAGCGCACAGAATGCAGTATAGAAGGTTCCCACTGCATGGGCCCGCCCAGGCGGGGATTCCCCTGTGAAAACCGTTTTTTTTACTTATAGGTGGCATCGGTATCCCTAAAAAAGGTGACATCAGTGGGTAATATTTTGCAACTTTATAAATTTCGGTGACATACCGCCGGAAGCAATAGCCTCTTTATTATTATTAAAAAATTTAGGGAATTTATTATTATTAGTTAGGAATATAATAGCGCATGGTTTGTTTCTGCCCGTTCACCATCATTAAAAGTGTCCTATAAGTTGATAATATTTACCCCCACTACCACTAGTAAGTGGCAAAAACTATTCATTTTTTTTAAATTCGCCGCCCATCGTGTTTGGTTCTTGTAGACAGCTATCACATGATAAATCACAAGTGCACAAGCGTCCTATTGGCAAGAGCCTTATACTACTACCCGGGAGACTTGAGTTTGATCTCTACTTTCTTCCTTTTTTCTCCCTTTCCCCTTGATTTTAGGTTGGCGTAAGATAGAGCTGGCTACTTTCTTTTAAATTTTTCTCCTTTTTTGGCAGATTCAAGTATTTTTCAAAAAGAAAATCATACTTTCAAAACCTAACTTCAAATTTAAAATGTTATATATGAAAATCGCTCAAAAAAATGTGTAGATTCCAAATATGATATTATCTTGCATGTTGATTATTTCTAAAATTCTGTTTATGTTGCACCCTTAATTAATATTGATTTTTATATGGGGTAGACTCCAAATATGATATTATCTTGCATGTTAATTATTTCTAAAATTCTGTTTATGTTGCATGCTTAATTAATACTTTTCTTTATATGGGGTATTTTGAAAATGCATACTCATTATGCATGTTCTTACAAATTGATTGTTTTCGGTGGAGATGTCTTATATGTTTGTAACCACATTAAGTCTTGACTTGGATTACAGTTGCAAACACATATATCAACAAGACAAAATAATGCTCTTATGCACATGCTTCATTGAGTACTAAAGTGTGCTTTGCTATTTCCAGCCTAATTCACTGTTTTGTTGAGTATCACTGAGGAGGACGTAGCAAAGACGTGTATCAACTAGGTAGATATTTTTGTTGTCTAATAAATTGGATACAACTTCTGTACACTTAAAAAATCGTCCAACCATTTATGTTCGTGCACAACATCACTTATCATGTTGTTTCTTGTATGGCACCGTGAAAGATTTCAAGTGATTTGCTGATGTCGTCGAGTGTGTGTATGAGAGGTGATTTTTTTCTTCCATTGCAACACACAGGCATGTTTGCTAGTTAGGTATAGAGATCTTAACCGTCCGACTCCCATGGATTCTTCCGCTAGAGAGATGGCCGTATTTTTTTTTTCAGTTTTCACCTGACCAACACAGAGCGTGACCCTTTTCATATTGGCTGACAAACCAAACACCTTTATGGGTTTTATTTCGCGGGGACACCTTTATGATTTTATCATGAACAAGAAAAACTTCCATTTTAAGAAAAGCGCATCTAATTCTGTATTTCTTTTTACAAATTTCCACAACGCGCACGCGGGCGAAAACCAGAGGCGCGTAACGTTTCGTGTCAAGCAGATTAACCGCAAAATGTATGTGGCACAGCACGAGGGAGATGGAACCGTACGGCTCATGCCTCATGGACAATGATGTGACATGGACGGACAACGGATCGGGAGAGCGACCTCACTGTACAAGCCGCCACAGACCACAGAGAAGGCTCCCGGTGCCAAATCACGAAGTGACACCTCGGGGGTAAAGCAATCGTGCACACTTTCACTTGTCGCTCGCTGCACACGCACCGTGGGTGCGCTTCCTTCCTTTGCGTGTATATAAAGAAGAGCAGGACTCGCGAGATCAAGCCGGAAAGTGTGGCGCACGCGCACAGAGGGCTTTATGGCGGAGGAAGCTAAGGCGCCCGCCGACGCAACGTCGACGGTGGCGGAGGAGGCGCCGGTGACGGCCGAGCGGCCGGTACGGCCAGACCTGGAGACACACCTCCCAAAGCCCTGTGAGTGCCTGCCCCGTTTCTTCCGTTCGTAGTACGTGCATGGTTTCATCAGCAAGGCAGAAAGCATGACTAACAGGCATGGATGCATGCAGACTTGGCTCGAGCTCTGGTCGTGCCCGATGTGTACCATCCTGAAGGGGCCGTGGAGGGGCACGAGCACGGGCAGAAGAGCGTGCTGCAGCAGCATGTGGCCTTCTTCGACCTGGATGGCGACGGCATCGTCTATCCCTGGGAAACTTATGGAGGTATGTATTTGTATATGGCCTGTTCGTAAAATTCTTGTGAAGAGGTTCAATTAGTTTCAAAGGATTAAGTGGCGGGCATTTAGCTGCAGCTTGGCCAGAAGCTATCAAAAACTTAATACGAACATTGTTTCGATACACCCCCTTAAAAATAGTACAGATTTCAATGCGGATTAAAGTGGAGATCATAATTTACCCCTTCAATCAAAAAGGGTAAAACAGTCTCTGTATCCATGTCAATCTATTCAGTAAGTTTGATCTGCAAGCTAATATGGCGATATCCTTTTTAAATAACTTCAAGAATCGTGTAAACTTTTAAGGGGGGGTGTGCTGAAGCAAAACTCAAACTATATCGAAACTATGTTTCATTTTGTATTTTTCTTGAATCATGAAAAGAAATAAGCATGCAATCAGACATCATATGTAAGGTATCACATATATTTGACATACACATCTCCAGGCATTAAAAAAAACACAAACATGCTCATTCAATAACCAAGTGTTGCATCTATGCATCCTATATATCGAAAACAAGAAGAAAGAATGAGACAGATGGATGGCTTTATCGAACTCACTTGCGTTATTCCTCTGGCCACGACGGCTTAGCGGCGTGAAATAACTTCAAATTTAGCACGGTGACGGAAATTAGTGAGTTATTAACATCATATTTAGTGTAGTGTGAAATATGCA
Source organism: Aegilops tauschii subsp. strangulata (assembly GCF_002575655.3). NCBI lineage: Eukaryota > Viridiplantae > Streptophyta > Magnoliopsida > Poales > Poaceae > Aegilops > Aegilops tauschii. Next base: position 473,012,027 of record NC_053036.3, on the reverse strand, counting down.
TAGCTTTAGCGACAGGGCTCTTCAAAAATTATATTTTAGAACCACAAAATTTGACGGTGGTTGCCGTAGTTTATGTACTTATATTGCCTGAATTCCAGGAATGAGGGCATTGGGCTTCAACGTGATCGTGTCGTTCGTATTCGCAATTGTCTTTAATATTGGTTTCAGCTTCCCAACTCTACCTGTAAGTACAAAAAGACTTGAAAATTTTCTTTGAAAAGTTTCACCTGGCTCTTATTCATCCTTACTTTTCATGATGGCTATATATAGAGCTGGATACCATCTCTCTTGTTGCCCGTATACATCAAGAACATCCATAGGGGTAAGCATGGTAGCGATTCCTCAACTTATGACACAGAGGGAAGGTAAATCCACACTCCAAACTTGCTTACTACTAGTTCAAAACTTTACACCATCTTTCAGAAAAAAACGTTCCAACTGGGAAACAAATATAGGTTCATGCCGGTAAATTTCGAGAGCATCTTCAGCAAGTATGCCCGCACGGCGCCGGACAAGCTTAGCTTCGGCGACATCTGGAGGATGACCGAAGGCAACCGGCTTAACTTCGACTTCATTGGATGGTGAGCAGAGCACTGACGAATTCATCAGCAGTTTACTTGAGTTGTTTTTTGTGTTTCATATGCAATAATTTGGGACAATAAATGAATTAGATGGCATCAAACCATTTCGATCGCATCTTTTGTTTCATCAGCAGTCAGTGACTTGAAATGAACTGTGGAAGCGTTGTTCCACTCATGTTTGGTCTGAACTCATGTGCATTCAGGATTGTGAGCAAGGGAGAGTGGATACTGTTGTACGTGCTTGCCAAGGACGAGGAAGGCTTCCTCTCCAGGGAAGCTGTTCGCCGCTGCTTCGATGGTAGCCTGTTCGAGTTCATCGCCCAGCAACGGAGGGAAGCCCACGAGAAGCTGCACTAGAGTGCAATTCTGTCATCTTCATGAGTACGACCAGATCGATTACCTCATGTATGCCTATGAAATAAGAGAGGAACGAGTACAAAATTCAGAGAATAAAGTTGTACACTTCTCAACTAAACTTGAGAACATAAGTACTCTGTACTGTGGTTGTTGAATTTACTGTGATTGTTGAATTTTCTTACTTTATTTAGGGGATAGTTGTACTACAGCTGTGACAATTAATTTGGATCAGAGAGAGTACTAACTTGATTTTTTTTATTTTCTTGAGGGAAGAGTACTAACTCGATTGTGTTTACGCTGCGGTGATTTCCCCACAAACGGGCCAGCCCAGCTACTTAGACAAAAATATGGTCGATGTACACTCGGAAGGAAAAACATATCGAAGAAGACCACTCGCTCCTCGCTCTACAAAAATGTTTTTTAGCCGGGTCTAAATAAGGAATTATTTAAAACACATCATCAATTTTTTTAAAGCGGTGGATTTCAAAAAGTAACTGTGCATAGTTAAAAAAATGTTCATAGATTTTATAAAAAATGATTATGAATAATAACTGTGCATAATTTTAAAATGTGCAAAAAATTTATATATATTCATAAAAATATTTTAAAATAATTGTCGTCATTTAATATGTGCAAAAAATTATAGATGTGCAAAATTTATTTTTAAATTTTATATTTTTTTTTTGTAAAGACAATCTTGCATTAAAAATTAGTGAATTCTAAATTGTGTTTGTAAATTGTAAAAATAATTCATGTATTGTAAATGACTAAAATACAAGAAAAATAATAACCAAATAATGAAAAGGATGAAAAATAAAGAAAGAAAAATTGAAAAAATTGGCAAAAGTTTGAATAGAAAATGAACAAAAAAGGAAAAGTAGAATAAAACAAGGGGAACTAATATCCTATGTATGCTCCTATGCGAAGAAAACTATTTCATTTTTTAGAAAAGGCATCTTAAAACTGAAAATTGTCAATGAAGAAAGACAGTAGCCAATATAATGAAGATACAACTGGACACAAAATGACCAGTAAATATACTCCCTCTGTTCCTCAATATAAGTCTTTTTAGAGATTGCATTACAAACTACATACGAATGTATATAGACATATGTTAGAGTGTAGATTCATTCATTTTGCTCCGTATGTAGTCCATAGTGGAATCTCTAAAAAGATTTATATTTAGAAACGGGAAGTATAATACATTGTAAATCATACTCACCATCTTTTTTCTTCAATTATACGCCACCTATCTAAGATTGAAAATTGCATTGAACCGGCTCAAAAGGAAAGGGGCACCTACAAATGCCCTCGCCATACCAGGCCTTGAAGACCATAATAACCACTCGCCGCTTGAAATGAGACCTAGATTTTGCCCAACGAACATCGATTGAAGCAACACCTCATGCAACACGCGTAATATTCTTCACCACCATTCTGGGGTGTTGGAAACTTGGATCACACGATCGAACGTATAATAGGATATTCCCATGTTAACACCATGCATGCAAGCTTGTGGTGACATCTTCTCTACTGAGACTGGAAGAGATGAATAGAAGTAGAACAAATACACTTGTTGTGGAGACAAATGTTTCTTTACCCCTCATAAATGTGATTCTCAAGTACTTGATTTATTTATGTGTACGAGTAAATGACTGCCCAGATGAAACGTGGTTTGTCGTTTCAAAGACTAGGGCTGTCGTGGTATTCAAGACCACAAAGATAAAAACAACGCTTTGCTCAGCAAATACCTGTATTAGCTTTTGACAAAGGTTGATGTATAGTAAATCCTTTTGCGCAGCAAGTATCCAAGCTCAAAACCTTTTCCAAGGCATATAGGAAACCTGTAGACTGGCATTTTTAGGCGGGTCTGATGACGGTGAAGAAACATGTCTTCCGCTTTGAATCTTTTGCAAGAAGGAATGACTTGGAGATACATTTCGGGGAGGATACATGGTTGGGTAACACCACTCTTCGAGAACAATATCTAGCCCTAGACCATATTGCTCACAATAAAAGTAAGTTCACTTGTTTTGAGCACGTCTTCGCCTAATATTTATTTTAAGCAGGATTTGGTCGATCTCCACCTTGTGTCAAGGCACTTCCTCTTGAGCGACTGGTTGTGACCCAACTGACACCAGGCCGGGATGAATTCTGTTGGCACCTTACATAAATGGAAACTTTACATAAGATTACATGGTTTTCATGAAGTTTTCATTGAATATTGGTTTCCGTATGATATTCTTCCGTACATGGCTCTTACACACTCTTGAGATTACGCAATAACAAAAAGACTTGGATGTCCAAGATACCACTAAAAGTTCAAAAAAATTATCTGGTATCTTTCTCGAGGAGTGATCCTAACAAAGAACAACCTCGCTTGCCACAATTGGCTAGAGACTAATATTGTTGTTTACGTCATCACGATGAGACTATTAAACACTTATTTTGGCAATGTGAATTTACGCATTCTATATGGTTGGTGATCCAAGTCGCCTCCAACTTACCCAGCCCCCCACAATGTTTGGATGTTGGATAGGTAGAGTTCCACAAAAGTTTTGCGCGTCTATTAGGGTGGGATTGTCAACCCCGATTTGCTATTTGAGTTTTAGCGGTAATAATTCCCCTCCCCTGCAGTTAATTTCCGGTTTACACACTAGCTCTGGTTGTGATGTTCTCTACGGTGTTGTTTACAACGATGTCTACGCGTGCGGGTCGGAGCATGTGAGCAAAGTGTTATTACCCAATATGGTGTTCGGGAACGCAGTAATTTCAAAAACTTTCCTATAATCACGCAAGATCTATCTAGGTGATCCATAGCAACGAGTGGGAGAGTGTGTCCACGTACCCTCGTACACCGAAAGCGGAAGCGTTATATCAACGTGGTTGATGTAGTCATACGTCTTCACGATCCGACCGATCCTAGCACCGAACGTATGGCACCTCCGTGTTCAGCACACGTTCAGCTCGATGACGTCCCTCGCACTCTTGATCCAGTTGAGGCCGAGGGAGAGTTCCGTCAGCACGACGGCGTGGCGACGGTGATGATGAAGTTACCGGCGCAGGGCTTCGCCTAAGCACTACGACGATATGACCGACGTGTGTAACTGTGGAGGGGGGCACCGCACACGGCTAAGACAAATCTTGAGTGCCTTTGGGGTGCCCCCTGGCCACGTATATAAAGGAGGGGAGGGAAGAGGTGGCCGGCCCAAGGGGGCGCTCCAGGTGTGGGGAATCCTACTAGGACTCCCCAGTCCAGTTAGGATTCCCCTCCTCTTTCCTATTCAGAGTAGGAGAGAAGGAAAGAGAGGGAGAGGGAGAAGGAAAGGGGGGCCGCGCCCCCACCCCTTGTCCAATTCGGTTTGGGCAGGGGGAGGCGCGCGCCACCTCTTGGCCCTTCTCCCCTCTCTCCACTAAAGCCCAATAAGGCCCATTACTTCTCCCGGCGAATTCCCGTAACTCTTCGGTACTCCGAAAAATACCCGAATCACCCGGAATCTTTCAACTTATTTTTCTCTAGGATAACTCTCTAGGATCGTCAAGTTTAACCCGAGTATTCTGCGTGTGCAAAACTGGCTTGCACCCGTTGTATGTGAACGCAGAGCTTATCACACCCGATCATCACGTGATGTCTCAGCACGACGAACTGTCGCAACGGTGCATACTTAGGGAGAACACTTGTACCTTGAAATTTAGTGAGAGATCATCTTATAATGCTACCGCCGAACTAAGCAAAATAAGATGCATAAAGGATAAACATCACATGCAATCAATATAACTGATATGATATGGCCATCATCATCTTGTGCCTTTGATCTCCATCTCCAAAGCACCGTCATGATCCCATCGTCACCGGCTTGACACCTTGATCTCCATCGAAGCATCGTGTCGTCTCGCCAACTATTGCTATCACGACTATCGCTACCGCTTAGTGATAAAGTAAAGCAATTACATGCGATTGCATTTCATACAATAAAGCGACAACCATAAGGCTCCTGCCAGTTGCCGATAACTGTTACAAAACATGATCATCTCATACAACAATTTATATATCATCACGTCTTGACCATATCACATCACAACATACCCTGCAAAAACAAGTTAGACGTCCTCTACTTGTTGTTGCAAATTTTACGTGGCTGCTACGGGTTTAGCAAGAACCGTTCTTACCTATGCATCAAAAACCACAACGATTTTTCGTCAAGTGTGTTGTTTTAACCTTCAACAAGGACCGGGCGTAGTCACACTCGATTCAACTAAAGTTGGAGAAACAGACACCCACCAGCCATCTGTGTGCGAAGCACGTCGGTAGAACAGTCTTGCATAAGCGTACGCGTAATGTCGGTCTGAGCCGCTTCATCCAACAATACCGCCGAATCAAAGTATGACATGCTGGTAAGCAGTATGACTATTATCGCCCACAACTCTTTGTGTTCTACTCGTGCATATAACATCTACGCATAGACCTGGCTCGGATGCCACTGTTGGGGAACGCAGTAATTTCAAAAAAATTCCTACGATCACGCAAGATCTATCTAGGTGATGCATAGCAACGAGCGGGAGAGTGTGTCCACGTACCCTCGTAGACCGAAAGCGGAAGCGTTATATCAACGCGGTTGGTGTAGTCGTACGTCTTCACGATCCGACCGATCCTAGCACCGAACGTACGGCACTTCCGTGTTCAGCACACGTTCAGCTCGATGACGTCCCTCGTACTCTTGATTCAGTTGAGGCCGAGGGAGAGTTCCGTCAGCACGACGGTGTGGCGACGGTGATGATGAAGTTACCGGCGCAGGGCTTCGCCTAAGCACTACGACGATACACTACAAAAAAAAATACACTTCCATGATGATACATGTTTGTCACAGTAGGTCACCTTTTCTGTCATGCATGTACATCCATGACAAATTTATGACAGAATCAAGATAGTCATACCTGTGCTGTCGTAAAAGTGTTCCATGACATTACCAAAATTATCATCACGGAAGTGTCCACTTCCATGATGATAAATCACGCGTCACAGAAGTGCTTTCGTCAAGGGTGACCGACACATGGCATCCACCGTAACGGAACGCCGTTAAGCTATCGGGTCCGGTTTTGGATCCGATAACCCGTTAACAGCCCCGACCAATGGGGATTTTCCACGTGTAAAATCATCATTGGCTGGAGGAAACACGTGCCGACTCACCGTTGGTACAGATATCATCCACTCATTGGACCCAAAGCGCCTATGATACGCCGACACGTGGCACGGCCCAACAGAGGCCCATTCATGTGAAAAGGCCGGCCCGTTTGACTTGGTCAAAAGGTGGCGGACCGGCCCAAGGAAAGCCTGTTAACGGCCTGTTCGCATATAGCCCATTTACAGCCCGCTATCCCAGGGCCCGTTTACGGCCTATCCGAATTAGGCCCAGTAGCGTTATCTGGGCCGTCCAATACAATTCCAGCCCGTTTTAACTTCCGGCCCATGTATGGGCCATGACGTCTTTCGGCCCATATGAGGCCCTTAGTAACCCTCGGCCCCTTAACGGCCCGTGGTAAAACTGGCCCGTAATGAATAGTGTATCACTTTATACCCATTAACGGCCCATTATTCCGTTGGGCCGTTTCCAACCCATGATATCTTTCGGCCTTCTCAGGGCCCATTTATTCTTGGGCTCATTTCCAGCATTCGATTACTTACGGCCCGTTACTGTCATTTTCTGCTTGTGGGCCAAATTCAGCCCGTGGTTACAGTTGGCCCGTTTGCGGCCCGTTAATACGTTGGGCCGTTTTCATGTGGGAAAAAACCCGTTGGGCTGTTTTCATAGAGTTATCAAATACGGCCAATAAACGGCCCGTTATTGTCCACGAATAGTACGGCCCATGATTGGCGAAATGATGATACCCCCCGTAGAAGGCCCATGGATCCTACGGCCCGTAAAAGGCCCATGGATCGTACGGCCCGTAGAAGGCCCATGGATCCTACGGCCCGTATAGAAGGCCAATGGATCCTACGGCCCGTAGAAGGCCCATGGATCATACGGCCCGCGGGAGGCCCATGGTTACAACAGTCCGTGTGTTGCCATGATTATTTTGGCCTAGTTTCCAAAAATAGGTTATTGTGGCCATTAGAAAAACACAGAAAAAGAACTGCAGTGACTACAAACAAACAACTAAACAAGACAATAAGGAAATAAATAAGCAAGCAATTAACGCTAGCCTATTACCGCTATTACACATATTACATCCACTGGGCATCAAAGTTCGCCACCAGTGCAAATATAGGGAACAAAGCAGCATATTACATACACTGGCCGTCAAAATTGGCCAACAGTGCAAATAAACGCGGCAGCAAAACAAGAGCATAACTGAAACAACTTCATAAGAGCTCAAGAAACGTGGTATCCACCATGCTGGCAATAAGCTTAGCAAGCTTATTAGCTTTGTCCTATTTGGCGCTAAAATCCTCTAACGCTTGCTGTTGCACCAGAAAGTATGCATCTGAATACTCCAGGGACTTCCGCAGTCCTTCCGCTTCTTGTCGCAGCACAGCTGATCGATGTCTTTCAGCTTGTAGTTGAGACTCAAGAAACCGAATTGATTCAGACAGTGAGTTTGAATAGCTTGTGCAAGCGGTAGTGGCCAGTAACTCCAACACTAAACCAAGACAGGATGGGGTTGTCTCACTGTCTTCGAGATAGTCTTCCTTAGCTGTTTTATCAGCTTTGTTGGAGACCAACAAGGATGTGTCACTATCATGAACCTTATATGCATTACTTCCTTTACCATTGCTTAATAAGGCACTCTTCCCCAATATTCTGTCAGCATTCTAAAAGAAGAAACAAGCAGACATATAACAGTTTAGCATGTACTAGTGTATGAATCTCATTTCGGTGAACCAGTTCATTAGTAAGGTGGACAAGATTAAACTACCAAGTCTTCTATTGCCAAGTACTAGTACATAATAAAAGCATCAAACAAACATATGTCTATGTCCTATGGTCACTACATTGTCTTGCCAAATCAAAATAGAGACACGGTTCAAATCATATCAGTTCAAGATAAAGCAGCAGTGAAAGAATACAAAGCGTGGGAAACTACACGGCACAACAAGATTTCAGATGGGTACCACGGGTCTACATGTACAACAACACTATTGGCTCTGTTGTGATGCTAGTAATGTGCATGATATGAGAAGTCAACTGTATACACAATTGAAATTGAAATCAACAGAGCTATTAATAAGAGCAAGCATGTTAAAGAAACATGCGTGAACATACCTCCTGTGCCATTGAAATTTTGATTGGATCCTTCAATTTAAAAATAAGTTTGCATGAGAAAATACAGTGATACAAGAGCAAAGCAGTATGCACGATAGCAATCATAGTTTAAAAAGGCGCGCCTAAGTGAGCGCTTAAGAGCGCCTAGGCTCTAGGCGTTGGCGAAACGCATTGCGCATAACTACGCTTAGTCTGTGCATAACTGCACATAAGCATGCGCTTTGGTTAGTAAAGCGCAAGGCGGTGGCAAAACGCACAATTAACGCCTAGCGCTTTTTTGAACTATGATAGCAATGGAATCTTAAATTAGAACAGTTCTTCTTCAGGTTTAGGCACTTGTTCTACATGGACAGAGTACAGTAAGACGCAAGAATATAGTACTTAAAAATAGAAAATGAGCTCATAGACCTTACCACATTCTTGGTTCGGGACCAGTACAGAACAAGGCGTTCCCAGTCATCGTCCAGTAAATGTGTCTCAGGAGAACGTAAGGGAATTTGATGAGTTTCTTTGCCGGTGAAGTACGTTTTCTTCAGGTAATTCCGATACTGCCACCAAGCATTCTTGAAGATAGCAGAGGTATTAGCACAGGTTACCTCATCCCGAGTTTCCAAATCGGTTCTTCTCTATAGAGAAAAATGGGAAAATTTGCTGTATTATAACCATCATGGAGGTAGGATGTATGGGACAAAGCAAAGTAATTTCCATGAATAACATTACTTACACATAACTCCTGGACAAACACCTGCAACTGGCATTTTCCTTCATCTTCAGTATAATATTTCCAAGATGGGAAGATACGCACATACGATTTAACAACATCAAATGCGATAGATGCTAAACTACGACTAGCTGGTTGTGCTTCCTCCACAGGAATAGGCGTACTAACTGGTGGAGTTGGGGTTCACCGTGGTAGTACTGGCCCTTTGGGGACTGGAGCTGCCTTACTAACTGCTCTTGTTTGGGAGCTCTGTGGTGGAGATGGTGATGTGTCAACAGGAACTGGGTTACTATCTGCTGGGGTTGGGGTTAGATTGGGTGAAGCTGGTTCTCTGTCCATCGCAGTAGGGGTACAATCTGCGAGAGTTTGGGTTATGTGTTATGGCTGGTTCTCATGCATGTACAACCGGGGTGCTATCTCCACCAAGAGGTAGCACTGTTTTATTTGAAGACCGTGTTTTTAGTCCGCTAGATGCTGGCATCACCCGCTCCAATTCAAATGGCTGATAAACAGGAAACATAGTTGAATGTACAGACATTGTATGAGAGACAGATGCAATAGATAGTGTGAAAAACGAGGGCATGAAATAGTTGACATGTATATTGTTTAACTAAAATGGATAGCATGACATAATTTCACATATATGATGTCTATCTAAACTGGATAGCATAGCATAACATAATTCAAAGATATGATAGATAACTAAACAGGATCGCATGCCATAATTCACCTACATGTTATCTAAGTAATCAGGATCACATCATTTAATTCACATATGTGATTTATATGCTAAACAGAGGGCATTAGATATGATGTATGAACTAAGAACATGGTGTTGAATATTGTGTATATGATGTCTAATCTATGCAATGCAAGACACCATATGCATGATATGAGCAGTATAACCGTGCCAAGTTAGAGCATACACCTCGGTGGGGGAATAGGACTGGTCATCTGTCTCTGAATCCATCTCTGAGGAGCTATCGGGACCCAACAAGAGATCTGCTTCGACAGGTAGCACTGTCTGCTCAGAACACCTTGTTTTCACTCCAGATTTTTCAATCTCCCACCCAAATGGCTGATTCACAGGAAGAGTAGTTTAATGTACAAACATTGTCGACAAATGAAATGTAATGAAGAAAAGGATGGGCAAGATATCATTCAAATATATGATGCCTGGTTAAACAGGATGGCATTGCACATTTCACGTATATTATGGCTGGCTAAAAGACATGAGACTGCACAATTCCCATATATGATATAGAAACTAAACATGTGGCATTACAGAACATGTCTAAACTAAGCAGATGACATATATGATTTCAAAAGTAGGCACTACAAGGCAACATATGCATGATATGACTAACATCATCATGCCAAGGTAGAGCAAACACCTTGGGGGGTAAATAGGAGTGGTCAGCGGTGTCTGAATCCGCCTCAGAACAGATAAAATAGCTTCGTCTGGATTACAATCTGGAGAGGGGTGGGGAGGGTTTTCCATTGAACCCACCATGGAGCGATGTCTGCATGACATTGTATTGCCGCGCAAAACTCTTCTCTTTTTCTCTACATGTTCAGCATGACTATGTATAATATCTGACATGCATACGAAAAAAATATGGTGAGATTATGTAAGGAGAGCATGCAGAAATTTAGAGTGATGGTAACAACCAGTGGATGGATCCAAAAATAATGATAGTAGGCTGATGTTTGCTTTAATTTAATAAAAAGACAGATGATGATTGCTTTACTATTTGTTTCCCACCCAAGATGAACAACATAGGCATACCCTAGGTGAACCAGATATTAGACAGAGATACTATTCATTGCTTCCTCGATATGTGCCCCATAACTAATTTAGAACTCAAGTTTGAACATTAATTTGACCTGACTTAATTGTCGAAACTGAAATTTTATTGTGGAATCTGAATGTTACTGTCGAAACTGAACGCAACCGTAGCAGAGAGGCACTTGGCATGTAGTTTAGGGAGGGCCTGCAGTTCATCTTCAACCTGCACCCCCCTGAGCCGCCAGCCACCACCGGCCGAACCGCTGGCCCTAGCGCCGCCTCGCCGCCCCGAAACAACTCCCCACCGCCGGTCCGCCGCCGCCCCGGCCAGCCCTATAGGCCCCCCGCCCCCACCCTGAACCCTAAGATAGATAGTGGGGTACCTCTCCGGCGAGCCCCTGTCCCTGCTGCGGGTGGTTCTTCCTTAACTCCGGCGAGCCCCCCTACTCCCTGAAAATCGACTGACCCAAAAGTCGATTCAGTCGACTGAAGTGTAGCTAAATCGGAGCAGAGCAGCAGCACGAGCGAGGGGGAGAGCAGCAGCAGTAGCGCGAGCGAGCGAGAGCCGGAGCAGCAGCAGCGCGAGCGAGCGATTGAGCGAGAGCCGGAGCAGCAGCAGCAGATCCGGCTGGTATGGACGCCGCCGCTGAAGGGGCCTCGCACGGGGGGAGAGCCACCGTGGAGATGTCGCCAGCGGCGCCGGCTTCAAGGTAGCCGCTCCATGGGGGTGCGGGATGGAGCACCGTCGGCGCCGGGAGGTCGAGCTAAGGAGAAGGTGCGATGCAATGAGTGTACAACCTCTTTGGTGGCCCCGAGTAGGCCTCGGCTTCGTCCGAGGAGTCGGTGAGGATGTTGCGGTTCCGGTGGAGCAGGTTAAGGCGGCGCTGTGGGGATGGAGCAACCGTGATAGACGAGGCGATCGTCGGAGCAGCTCCTTGGAGGTGGAGGACGGGGCGGCTGAACCGGCGGGACGATGAGATGGACGACGGATCCTCATCCGGGGAGGTGGACGAGGGACGTCGAGCTGTTGCGGTGGACGACGTCGTCGGGGAAGAGGCTCCGGCTGGGCAGCGGTGAGGTAGCGGACGGAGGAGGGTGGGGTTTCGCGGCTGGAGCGGAGAGGTTATGGCGGCCTGGGATTTCGAATGGCAAAAAGGAGGCGATGGGAGGGGGTGAATCATGACTTAGGAACGCGCTTGTCCAAAATGTAGGGTGTGTTACAAAAGTACCCCGCACCGATTTGAACTAGCGGCCCTTTCGGCTCAGGGTTAGAAGGGGGATTTCGCGTGTCGGGATTTGGCAGCTGGAGGGAGTTTTCACGCGCGTTGTAATTTCAGGATAGCAAGGCGCGGGTTGTGAAGGCGCCAGATTTGGGAGCACGATATCTGAATTTTCGGGATATAACAAGGCGCGGGTTGAATTTTAGGGACAAGCCTAACGTGTAATATTGTACTTGTACGTACCAAATCAATTCGCACTTCCCTCAACCAAAAAGAAAACGAAAAAAATAAAACTATTCACACCACACAAAGAGAGAGTCTTGCCCCGTTTTACTATAAAAATGCTATTTAAAGCTACTCATACCAACAATTTAGTGCAATTAAATGTTATTCGTTAGTATGAATCCATGTTATGTCCAATTAATTTTTTTCGCTTGCTGTATAATGCATGTAACCTACTCATACCAACATTTTAGTGCATTCCAAATGTCTATACTACCGCCGCAATTTGAACTGAATTTGAATTCGTTTCTCTATTTCAATAACAAATCTACAATCATGATTGTTGCCAACTTCAACCATCATTCGTGTATTACCTTAATAACACACCACATGATTACTATAGAGATAGATATGAACTATGTGTACTACATGAACTCGAATTCTATTTTTTGAATACACTTGATGTTGATTCCAAATAATAGTACATTTGATGTACTAACTATATATTCATAATCTAAACCATGTTCCATACGTGTACACCGTGTTTATCACACATAGTATATTGCCCCGCCCCCTACATTATGACAAGTATTTAGACCTGAGCTGCAAAAGCCACACATTAGTCCAAATTATGATCAATGTTCTATATGTTATACGTAGTACTAGCAAGATGCCCATGCGTTCCACAGAACATCAACATGATCAAGGGGAGGTCTAATTTGCAAATATGGAGAGGGGTGTGGGTATCTTTTTTCAAAATTGCCATAGTTTCCTTCCTATCCGTCAGATATAAATCGGACGCCCTATATTGCAGGATGGCACCATCATCAACAACTCCGTTTTTTATAAGAGTAGAGATAAAATATATTATATGTAGTATAACATGTTCATAACCACACCATGTGTATCACCGTTATATATATTCGCACATGTGTCGGTTTATAACACTATGATAAATTCTTCAAATATCCGAATTCGCTTTTTATAATGAAGTATGATCTCTATTCGTATTTTACACCCACACAATCCTCTTATCTTTGTAGCTAGCTAGCGCTAACTTTCTCTCGTGCATGCAGACGCCCGCATCCCTCTAACCCTCCCTCGGCATTCTCTAGCTCCATCGCGCAAATTCGTATTTTCACTTTAGGTCGTTCACCCACGGTGTGTGTAGGCCCCCCAGCTCCTTTACGGCACACATCGATCGATATGCCTCTCTAGCCAGGTGTGCCTAGCACAAAACACAAGCTTCCCCTCTTCTCTTATCACTGTCCATGCCTCACTCCCACCACTCTTTTCATCGATCTCATACTCGCACACTTCTCCCCCCTCGATATAGTATGACTCTCGCACCACCTCCTAGATGCATCCCTCTCTGTCTATCCTTCTCCCCGTGCCTCATTTGCTTCTAACACACACATGCATGTATACCGATCGATCTCCCAACATATACCTCGGTTGACTTTAACTATTCCCCCCCATCGATCGACGTACCTCACAAGTTATGTCTCTCCTTTCTCTGACAAAGGACGATTGATCTTCCTATGTAGTTATTTATGCTTACCACATCCATATCGCCCCCCATCATTCGTGCATGCCTCCTGACCCGTCTCTCACACTCACGTGCACAGACAGGCAGCCATCCCCTCTCTTATTGATATTGCAGGCGTGCCCTCCGGTTGTCTAGCAAGCCTATCCCACCATTTGTTAGAAGCAACTCCACTACCACCCCCTCCAACACTCTAGCTCTGTCTCTCTCCCAACCTTATTCCTCTCCTACACATATGCATGGATGACGATCGATCTCCCTTAATACATGAGGTAGATCGATCTCCCTTAATACATGAGGTAGGCCTCTCTCCTCCTCCACACATATACCAGCCATTGTACCTCTATAGTTAATTAGGCCTCCCTCTCCCCCCACCACACACCGATAGTTGAGCGTTGTAGGTAGGTATCCATGCCACAGAGACAAACTGCACATGTCCCCTCTCACGTTCCAGTAGGCCAGCCACTCTGTATCTTTGACGTGGGCACACACAAATTCGATGGCACTCTTTATCGATCGCGCGCGCGCACACACACACATCATCCCTCTCTTCGATTCTATGGACACCTCAAGCCGATGATACCTCCACTCTCTTCTCGTGGATCGCCCCCTCTATATATATGATATATCCAGGACTCTATTTCACACACATTGCATATGTTACATTTTTTGATTGACCCCACCCTCCCCTCCCACCCCCCCCCAAAAAAAACTCTCACGAACCCACGCACTATATCTCTCTATGTTTGTATCTCTCTCACACAACCCCACGTAGGTGGTGTACGTATACAAGAAGAGAATAGGTGCACCGTGCACGTACTCACGCTTCGTGCCCAGCCACACCCGCGCGGGTACAGGGTGGAGCTCATTTCTGTATGAAATGGCAGCCCACGTGCTAATTTGAACGCGTGTAGCAGTTGTTTACCTACGGAGGTCGTGTACCACACGTGCACGAAACAAAGTTTGACTTGATGCGTTGGCGCGTTATTTTTAAATAAAGTTATATCGCTCAATGGCACGTACTCAGAATATAAAACAATTTTTATGGAGAAAAAGGTAGTCCGCTCCACTATATACAATGGAGCCTGCATGCCTGGTTTGTCTCTCTTCAGAGTATCTCACACAAGGCTGCGGTGGCCTCTCTCTCGCTCTCACCGTTGGTCACTGATCCGGCCGCATCCCGTCCGCTGGCGGAAAGGGAGGACATGCATCGTTTCTTCGTTCGACGGCGCTGAGGCAGCACGTCCCGATCTGCGGCACATGCCGTTCTCTCTGACCAAGCTCCGGTGTGGTAGGGCCTACGCCACCTGCTCGCTGCCGCAGTATGGGCAGATTCCGCCCGCCGCCGCTCACCTAGTTACATCCCGACGACCTCCAGGTATCCCCTCCGGCCTTGCTCCATTGCCCGTCTTCCCACGTCGTTGAATGTGGATCTTTCATAGTTCTTTGCCAAAAACGTAGCTCGTTCGGCGTACTTTCCATATTGCAATCTCTTCCTCACACCGTTTTAGACAAACACAACCGTGTTGTTATCTTCCCTTAGGACAAGGAATATGCTTCTTTTTTGTCGTCGCATGTGTCATCAACTGTTATTGACCAGTAATTGTTTCTTTTCTACCTCTTTTTTGCAAACAGGGCTATCCATTTCACCTCATTGCTATTGCGACCTTTTGGTGAACTGCACAAATCACTTTTTTCTTAAGAGTGTTTTGTGCAGTTCTGCCAAAATGTCACACGGGCAACATCTCTACATTTAATTGCGACTGCACAAAGGGAGATTGGTTTTGCTCTATCCTCCTCATCCAACTCCGATCCTAATCTTCTCCAACTAGTTAGTCTTAAGAGAGATTGCAAAGGTGACCGGCTTCTATTTGTGTGTTTATTGTTTTATCAGTAGTCCTCTATTATCGTAATCACACTTAATATCTTTGGAACAGGGACGCTCAGCTCTATTTTAGTGAAACTACACAAAATGATCGAAATGTTGCATGCTCCAGACAGCTACTTTTTTTCCCAACATGCCTTGTTGATTTAGACAGAGCTGGGGGGACGTTGCTGCCAATGAAAGCATGGATCAATTTTAATTTAACACCTTCTCACAACTTTGTCTTCACTTGTGATGTAAATATTAGCTCTGATTAGCAAGGAAGTTAGTTTTTTATTGTTTCCGAAAGAGCATCGATGGCAAGACATACGAAACAAAAGCTGAAAGCTCACACCATTGTACAATTTCATGTCGCTGGAAAATTATTTGCATAGTACGTCAATTATGTAAACAAATGCTGGAAGCTTGATAGCATTGCCAGAAGCCTCTTCGGCATCCGGGTCCATGTGCCATGCACAAAATTATACTCCTTCGTTCCTAAATATTTGTCTTTTTACAAATTTCAAATGGGCATATTTTAGAGTGTAGATTCACTCATTTTGCTTCGTATGTGTACTCCCTCCGTTCTTAAATATTTGTCTTTCTAGAGATTTCAACAAGTGACTACATACGGAGCAAAATGAGTGAATCTACACTCTAAAATATGTCTATATACATCCGTATGTACTAGTCCATTTGAATCTCTAAAAAGACAAATATTTGAGTAGTCACTCGTTGAAATCTCTAGAAAGACAAATACTCCAGAGTATATTTAAGAACCGAGGGGGTAGTGCACAGCCGCATGGGAGACTCAGACCGGTCGTTGCGCCGCATTAATAGTGAGTAATGAGCAGTCAAATCATAAGCCCCACCTTTCCCACTGTAAGTTGCTCAGAAGAAGCAACCATCAATACGTTCTTCTTTGAATCCGCTCATACTACTCCATCCGTCACTGTTTATAGAGCGCGCTTCAGAAAAAGAGAAAATCTCTGGGACCAAGGCGACTAGCGGTCGGCCTGAAAAATAGCATTGGTAGTTATAGCACGTCGTCTATTACTAGAGGAAATAAGGCGTACACACATGCATGCAGTGCTTCCACCCCGGGTAGACACATGCATGCACGTACTCCACTCCGTAGTACTACATCGAGAGAAAATTGCGGTTACCACGCCCTAATTAATTGAGCATTAAACCAAACGCGTCTAAAGTCTCTCGGGTGGTGGAAATGCATTGAGATAAATGCATCATAATGAAGCGCGCCCTGTAAACTGTGACGGAGGGAGGAGTAGTATGAAGGTGCAAAACCAAGTACGCGTATGGCCAGTCGGTCAACGCACCTCGTCTTGGCATATCACTGACATGTGGGACCGGAGTGTGAGCAAACCGATCTCAATTGACGGCAAAATGGCCAACCCGCCGTTCCTTGAGAGAGATGAGGAGCGAGAACACACAGACGGGCTCGCACGGAGGCCAAGATATATTCGAGCATGGTTGATCGATATCATCATTACATGTTGGGCTGCCGTTTTCCGCTCTTCTCCGGAATAAATGTGTAATTATCAAAGCTTAAGAAAAATAAGAGTACAGAGGCTCCACCATGCGGTTCTAGTAGTAGTACTACTAGTACTACTAAACCTTGCGCTTGGCTCTTCGCCTCTTCGTGAAGTCGAACAATGATGGTACTCCGCATGTTCGCTACTACAGTGTATGCCTCTGGCAATCTGACACCGAATGAACTGATGCATGTCCACCGCCTAGGCAAGGTACACTGCATTAGTCAAAAGGCGTAAGCGAGCTTCACCTTGTCCTGCAAGCTTCTCCTCGTTCTGCGAGTTGATGGGACACACCAATAAGTAGTGCTAGTCCATACTCCCTCCTTTCCGGTTAATATGGCTTAATCTTTTTTGCGGGTAAATGAGAGAGTTTTATTTATATATAAGCATTATTAGGACGATTAGCCAAGACACTGGTCACTAGGAAGCGAGGTACCCCGCAAAAAAGAAGTAGGAAGCGAGGTGTTTCATCAAGCCAGCTCTCGGCCACATTCAAAGTGCAGCAAGCACGATTCGCACAAAGATGTGCCGCAAGGTTTGCTGACCTGTTTACATGCTGAATAACAAAAAAGAGAGGAAATATTACCGAGCGCTCCTATTTGTAACAGGATATGAGCCAGAATTAAGCGAGAATTGTGGCGAGTGTTCCATGCAATCAACTTCCATTATCACATGCGAGAACCCTCGAAGAGAACCAAATGTGTTGAAGATTGCTTTATCACATTTTAAAAATATTATAAGAGTGCAGACGCTCCTCCATCCGGTTCCTAGTACTAGTAAACTTTGCGCTTGGTTGTTCGCCTCTTCGGGAAGTGCAACAATAATAGTACTAGTATAGTGTATGCTTCTGGAAATCTGACACCGAATTAACTGTTGCACGTCCATCGCCTGAGTGAAGGACAGCTTGCATTAGTCAAAAGTTTCTCCTTGTCCTGCGAGCCACCGCGCGCAAGCTTCTCCCGTCCTGCAAGCTTCTCCTCGTTCGGCAAGTTGACGGGACACAGCAAAGTAATGCTAGTCCATACTGCCTCCTCTCCGGTTAATATGGCTTAATTTCAAACGAGATAAATATACTGTCTGTCACTGTATATTTGTAAAAATACGGTCAGTGGACTTCATAATACGCTCATTGCGCTCAATATATACATTTTCCGGTGTTTATACGGTCACTAGCTCACCCTGGCTGAGTATGTGTGTGCATGCACGTGTAGGTTGAGCACTTGAGCGTGACCGTGTGTGTTCCGTCGTGTGCTCGGACATGCATGCATTAGGGCGTCGCGCGCGTTTTTGCGTCCATGTGTACGTGTGACTGTTGCATACACGTAGGGGGAGTACGTGTAGGGGCCACTAAAGGAGTAGTCAAATCACACAGTAAGTTAGTCGGAAGAAGCAACCATCATTTCACTCTTCAATGACACGTACGCAATATAAAATGGTTGATATGGAGAGAAAAAGAAAACCACTATATATACACTAGCAGGAGCCTAAGCTACAAGCATGCTTGCTTGGGTTGCTCTCTTCACAAGCATCGAACGATGGTGGCCACACCGCTGGTCACATATCCGGCCTGATCCCGCAGCTGGGGGAAGGGAACAATGTTCTGCATAGACGCGGTCGACATCGGCGAGGGAGAAAACACACAGTCGGTGCGTCCCAATCGGGGGTCACCGCGGTATGGGCGGATGCCGCGTCCCAACCGCCCTTCTAGCTACAGCCCGACGTCCCAGGTAGTCCATCTCCTTTTGGAGCCGGCTTGCTCCACTGACGCAGCTCCCCACGTAGCTCCATCTCCATGTCGATCTTTCTCTACTTCTACCGGCTTCTACTTGTGATGAGTTTATGTCTCATGAACTAGTGCCAGTACTATTATTCTAATCACACTTCTTCAATATCTTTGCCATCAGGGATGCTCAGCTTGATTTTAGTGGAACTGCATAAAAGCATCGTATGATCCGAGGGTGCCAGCCGTCTTTCCTTCGACAGGTTCTACCTGGCCAGGAAATTAAATCCTATTTAGGGTTTAGGGTTTGAGTCGTAGTGACCCCATCAGTAGTTTTTCTTTCGTACACGCTCTCACAACTTTTGTCTTTAGTTGTGAAGTAAATATTGGCTATGATCTGTGAATCATTGAGATGCATCAGCATGCGTGTTAGTTTTCCTTTGTATTTGATGGAATGTTGTAACGGGGCAACCTTGGAGTAGGAATGAAAATGGAGTGGAAATTTTCCGTTTTTCCGGAGAAAAATGGAAACGGAGAGAAACCAACGTTTCGTTTCGTTGGATCGCGCCATCGAGCAAAACCAACATTTAAATCACGTCTGTCGCGTTCATGTCTCACCCTCCTCCACGGCTCGACCCCACATGGTCGCTCGGCATGCCACTCACCGCAAACCAGTATACGATAACTTCCCCGCCTGCTTGTCGATGGATCGCGCCATGGAGTACTAGTACTACTGGAAGAGATTGACGAGTTGGGGAGGACAGCTAGCTGTAGCATGGACTCCCAAGAACTTTTTACATGCATATTGTGGCCGGCTATTGCGACCTTTGAACGTGGAGCAGTCGCGTGCACCAGGAAGCGGCGCGGGCGACGCTCTCTCGGCCGGCACGCCACTTCAATGCCGACGCCAGTGAGAGGTCGCATCCGCTCTGGCCGGGCATGAATGCGGCACTGACCGTTTCGGGCGGGAAGCACGCGCGGGTGATGAAGAGGGTTCGGGTTGGTCAGGAGCGGCAGTGGCAGCGGTCCGGACGCCCGCAAACAAGAGATGTTGTACGTTAATATTGTCGTGTATATAATTAACAACGTAAATAATGTGCCAGTTGGACAAATATGATTGGAGATGGAGATGGAAATGGAATTTTACGTAAACACGGATATGCATGTCTATGTCTATGTGTGTGTGCGCGACGACTCTCGCGACCTGGAAGCGGGGGCGTGTTTTTGATCGAGTTTTCTTTCTTGGTACGTTAAAAAAATGTCCGTCAGTTTTCGTTTCTTTTTTCCGGGAACGCGCGTATTCTATTTAAAACCACTGCTATGGAGAGATTGTTTTACTCCATTATAGCCTCTTGTTTGATAGAGTTTCTCGCGTCTCGCTCTCTCACCCTCTCCATATCAAAACAAGATGACAGTGTCCACACTATCTCTCTCCTCACCGATGGTCACAGATCCGGCCGAATCCCGTCCGTCGCGGGAGGTGAGGAGGTGCAGCGTTGACGTTGTCGCCGTCGGTGATGGAGGAAGCCGATGCGCACCGTCCTCTCGGAGCCGGCGCTGGCGCGGACGAAGGTCCTCCGCGCCCTTGTTCGCTGCCGTCGTGTGGGCAGATCCCGCCCGCCCGCCTAAGCGACATCTCGCCCACCTGAGGTATAACTTCTTGTACTGGTCCAGCTCCCCAGGTCGCTGCATGCGGGTTTTCTTCTATGCGACTACTGTTGGAAATATGCCCTAGAGGCAATAATAAATTGGTTATTATTATATTTCCTTGTTCATGATAATCGTTTATTATCCATGCTAGAATTGTATTGATAGGAAACTCAGATACATGTGTGGATACATAGACAACACCATGTCCCTAGTAAGCCTCTAGTTGACTAGCTCGTTGATCAATAGATGGTTACGGTTTCCTGACCATGGACATTGGATGTCGTTGATAACGGGATCACATCATTAGGAGAATGATGTGATGGACAAGACCCAATCCTAAGCCTAGCACAAGATCGTGTAGTTCGTTTGCTCAGAGCTTTTCTAATGTCAAGTATCATTTCCTTAGACCATGAGATTGTGCAACTCCCGGATAACCGTAGGAATGCTTTGGGTGTACCAAACGTCACAACGTAACTGGGTGGCTATAAAGGTGCACTACAGGTATCTCCGAAAGTGTCTGTTGGGTTGGCACGAATCGAGACTGGGATTTGTCACTCCGTGTAAACGGAGAGGTATCTCTGGGCCCACTCGGTAGGACATCATCATTATGTGCACAATGTGACCAAGGAGTTGATCACGGGATGATGTGAGTTACGGAACGAGTAAAGAGACTTGCCGGTAACGAGATTGAACAAGGTATAGGGATACCGACGATCGAATCTCGGGCAAGTAACATACCGATAGACAAAGGGAATTGAATACAGGATTGATTGAATCCCCGACATCGTGGTTCATCCGATGAGATCATCGTGGAACATGTGGGAGCCAACATGGGTATCCAAATCCCGCTGTTGGTTATTGGCCGGAGAACGCTCGGTCATGTCTGCATGGTTCCCGAACCCGTAGGGTCTACACACTTAAGGTTCGATGACGCTAGGGTTATAGGGAAAGTATGTATGTGGTTACCGAATGTTGTTCGGAGTCCCGGATGAGATCCCGGACGTCACGAGGAGTTCCGGAATGGTCCGGAGGTAAAGATTTATATATGGGAAGTCCTGTTTTGGTCACCGGAAAAGTTTCGGGTGATATCGGTAATGTACCGGGACCACCGGGAGGGTCCCGGGGGTCCACCAAGTGGGGCCACCAGCCCCAGAAGGCTGCGTGGGCCAAGTGTGGGAGGGGACCAGCCCCAGGTGGGCTGGTGCGCCCCCCCACCAAGGCCCAAGCGCATGGGAGAGTGGGAGGGGGCAAACCCTAGGTCCAGATGGGCCTTAAGGCCCACCCTAGTGGCGCCCCCCCTCTCCTCCCCTTGGCCGCACCCCTTGGATGGGATCTAGGGCTGGCCGCCACCCCTTGGGGTGGGAACCCTAGAGGGGGCGCAGCCCCATCCCCCCCCCCCCCCCCTATATATAGTTGAGGTCTAGGGGCTGCCCAAGACATAAGAACGTCTCTCTTTCGGCGCAGCCCTACCCTCTCCCTCCTCCTCCTCTCCCGCGGTGCTTGGCGAAGCCCTGCGGGATTGCCACGCTCCTCCATCACCACCACGCCGTTGTGCTGCTGCTGGATGGAGTCTTCCCCAACCTCTCCCTCTCTCCTTGCTGGATCAAGGCGTGGGAGACGTCACCGGGCTGCACGTGTGTTGAACGCGGAGGCACCGTTCTTCGGTGCTCAGATCGGAATCAACCGCGATCTGAATCGCTACGAGTACGACTCCCTCATCCGCGTTCTTGCAACGCTTCCGCATCGTGATCTACAATGGTATGTAGATGCACTCCCCTTCCCCTCGTTGCTAGATTACTCCATAGATTGATCTTGGTGATGCGTAGAAAATTTTGAATTTCTGCTACGTTCCCCAACAACTACTCCCCAGCTCCCCATGTATAGTAGCTAGGGTTCGTCGGCTGGTCCAACATCACCTACTATTATAGAGGAAGTGCCACTCGAAAAGTTGTCCTGATTTATGCCTCGGTGGAGGTATACATTTTGTTTCGACAAAAAGTACATGGTGGTTGTGCGGTCATTGTCCATATGCTCCTATTGCTGCTGCTAATCTAATACTATCACTGGTTAAATGAAGAAATGCTTTTTTTCTCGGGTATCCTGGTTTAGTTCCCATCAAGATAATCATGATGCTTCTGTTTGTGGGTGTACTTTTCATAATTCTTATTGACAATTGAGATGTCGTTGTTAATCTTGTAAAACAAAGTAACAACACTATATCCCATTTTTATATTTTTGGAAACAGCGATGCGTATCTCCATACCTGGGCATGTCTTCCTCAATTTTAGTGGAACTGCACAAAATTGGATGGCCATTGTTGTTCCGCCTCACTGTCCTCTGCCACGTGGTTCTTCCTTCCTCGAGCTTGACTACTGAGAAGAAACAGACCACAGTGAGGATTTGTCGAACTTCATAGGTGCCTCACCCAAACTTGATGCCAAATGGATGATGCATCACCACGATGACCTATCGATGCTCATGGTTGCGTCGGCTGGTGAAGCTGATCGATTTTCAATGAAAAACCAGCTGTCTTCCATCAGTGCTCTTTGCTTGTTACCCACAAAGATGATATCCTTCGTCAGTTCACCTTGGTTGTGTTGTAGACGCAGTCGTCTTTCACATTGGTGCAATTTTATCACACAATTGGCTATGAACCAAATGTTTCCTTGAAGAAGGATCGACGTTGGTACTAAGAGCATAAGTTTTGTATTGATTTCTAAGCCTTCTCACAACTTTGTCTCCAGCTCCCCTGTAATTTTCTTTGTCCAGCTATTAACTTTGATTAAAAAAATGGTGTGGACTAAAAACCCGGATGGACATAGTAGCCCTCCATTTTTATTTACTCCGCATATTAGATTTGACTGAAGTCAAACTTTGTAAAGTTTGACCAAGTTTAGGCCGAACACAACAAACCATAATTATTAGAGAGGGCAAACTGTACATACTCTCAAACCTTTCCGATAATTGAAATTAAAATTCTTTGTTTGTACACACTCTCACACGTTTTCGATAATTTGGCGCATGTGCAGTTGTTCACTTAAGGGAGGGTAGTGTACCGCAAGTGAAGGACAGGAAGTGCGACCAGGACGCGTGGATCGTTAGTTCATCGGAAGTACTCCCTCCGTTCCTAAATATTTGTCTTTCAAGTGGTTTGCAATGGACTACCACATACGGATGTATATAGACATTTTTTTACAGTGTAGATTCACTCATTTTGCTCCGTATGTTGTCATTTGTTGAAATCTCTAGAAAGACAAATATTTAGGAACAGAGGGAGTAGTAGTTTTCTTCACTGGTACGTTAAATAAAGAGTTTCGTTTCGTACTTACACAATTTAAAACGATTGTTATGGAGAGAATAAGAAAACCACTCCACTATATATTAGTCGTATACACGAGTACTATATGGACGCAGCTTCATTGACTTTAGTGCACCTGCCTTTGGATTTATGATAGGTGGGCCCAAAATGTGGCTGGCCCACCTGTCATACAGCCAAAAGCAGGTGCAGTTAAGGCAACGGAGCTCAGTCCGTACTACAATATATATATAAGCTGGAGCCTCAGCGCTTGTTCGCTAGGGTTTGCACTCTCCACACTCTCGTCGCACTACATATATATATACACGCTGGAGGCCCAGCGTTCTTTGCTAGGGTTTGCTATATTCACTGTCTCTCACCCTCTTCACCAGATCTAAACAAGATTGCGTTGTGACCTCTGTCTCTCTCACCCCCCTCACACACAGCTGGCGAAGGAGGCATCCGGATCCCGTCGCACCGGGAAGGGGAGGAGGTGCAGTTCACTCTATCGCCTTCGGCGAGGGAGGCAATCCACTGCCGGCTGCGCTTTTCTCTTTCACCCAGCTCCTGTGCGGGAGGTCCACCGACCCCTTCTTCCTCGCTGTCGTACGTAGTGTGAGCAGATCCGACCTCCCACCGCACTCCTTGCCACATCCCGACGACCCTAAGGTATAAGTTTCTTCGAAACCATCATTGGTCTAGCTGCATGCTGATCTTTTTCGATTCTGTAGTCGAATCTAGGTCTTGGTTCAAAGAGGAAAGAAGGGTGCGGTGGGGTGGAGCATGAATCTAGGACGTGGTTCAATGAGGAAAGGAGGGAGGGAAAGTAGTATAGACTAGCTATCCAGCCGCTTTGTTGGTCGAAAAGGGAAAAGGGGGGGTAACCCAGTACACACATCTGTAAGGAACCCAACTCTTTGTTGAAAAGGGAAAGAAACTGGGGGGTCGGGTAGTTTGTGCAGGACTAGATTTGCTGCCCTCACATCAGAAAAAGTTTCAAAGAGAACAAATATGGGACCAACGCAGATATGCTTCTTGGCTACATACGCTGCATCACCCATTTATACGTGTGGACGCACATGGTGCTGGCATGTCCCATGTCCCATCCACATGATCGTGCAGTGTGTTTTGAGATGTTGTGCTACTTGTATTGGTACTGTTTTAAATAAATTTTGAATTGAAGCTATTGTATTTTAAGCAATGACACTCTCAGAATTAACTACTGAACTATTTTAAAAGAATTTCTCTATTAATATGAATCAATGCAACCGTTTTAGAAATGCTACTGTCCTATACTTTGTTTTCCATCAAGATAAGGTAGATGCTTCTTTTTGTGGCCGCATGTTTCATCCTCCTTTATTGGCAGTAATTGTTTCCTTTTTTGCCTCTGTTAAATCAGGGATATCTATTCAACTTGTTGCTATAGCAAACTTAAATGTCTCACCGGCGACTTTACTTGATTTCAGAGTAACTGCACAAAACGATATTGGATTTCCTATTCGTGTTGGCAGATTCGTACGTGATCTTGTGTGCGTCATGACAGGTTGGTACTTTCCTTCATCCACATGATCGTGTAGTGTGTTTTGAGATGCTGTGCTACTTATATTGGTACTGTTTTAAATAAATGTTGAATTGAAGCTATTATATTGCTGTCCTTTCCCATTAAGTAGTGAACAAAAATGGGACCAACCCAGACATTATGCTTGTTGCTTTGTTACAACAAACTCTGCATCACCCCCTTTATAAGTAGATGGAAGCACATGTTGTTGTTGCGCCCACTCTCCCCTGGAACTGTTTATGCTTTTTGTTAATCTAATGCCGCTGGTAAAATTAAGCAATGCCACTCTTAGAATTAATTGCTGAATCTTATTTCAAAACTGCAACACTTGTTAGGGATTGGCGGGATTACCATTTTTGTGGCCGCATGTTTCATCCTCCTTTATTGGCCAGTAATTGATTCCTTTTTTGCCTCTGTTAAAACAGGGATATCTATTCAACTTGTTGCTATTGCGACATTTTGCTTTGCTTAATTTTGATGGAACTGCACAAAATGAGACCGGATGTCCATATATGTGTTGAGATCTCTTTTAGATCCACCTCAGGCGTTGTTTCAAATCTTGGTCTTGAAAGGTCAGTACCTACTTTCCTTAGAATTAACTACTGAATCTTAGTTCAAAACTGCAACACTTGTTAGGGATCGGCGGGAGTACCATTTCTGTTAGGGATCGGCCGGAGTACATGTTTAAGAAATGTATTGTTCAGATAATGTCTCTGTTATTATATATCAGTTACAGTGTTTTATAAATGGTACTATCCTGCTTTGTAGTTTTTTCTACATGTTTAACCAAGGTATTTTTAAGATAATGTCTCTGTTAAAATGAATCAGCCGCATTGTTTTAGGAATGATACTTTTCTGCTTTGTCGTTCTTTATACATGTTGAAACAAGGCATTGTTAAGATAATGTCTCAGTTACTATGAATGAATCACACTGATTGAAAATTGCTACTCTCCTGCTTTGTTTCCCATTAAGATAAGGTAGATCAGTAGATGTTTTTCTTCTGGGAGTACAAGTCATCAACCGTTATTTCTCAGTAATTGTTTCCCTTATACCTTTTGTTGCTTACAGGGATATCAAAATTAAAGCTCGGTTTTATTCCGACTTTGATTTTAGTTGAACTGCACAAAAGGAGCCAATGTGTCTAAGGAAAACTGCTGCATTAGTGGGTCTAGTTGGTCTTACCACTTTGCAGAAAGAAGCAGTCACTATTTGCGCTACATTACACAAGGAATGATTAAGAAGCTTTACAGAGTATTAGTAGACGCTGGTGACATGGCTAGTCTGCAGAGATGGCTGCTTTACTTGTGGTTCGGAGGAACACTGGGCAAACAAGTGCCCAAACAAGTACCAAAAAGCGAGGACAGGACTCCAAGTCTGTCAATGTCAGTCTACGCAACAATGATGGGGCATCTGGGTATGGTAATCTGTTTACCGTACTTTCAGTTTGTTAGTCCACCGATTGGTGGGTTGACACTGGGGCCAATATTCATGTGTGTGCTGATGTGTCTTTGTTTTCTGGCAGCATATAAATACGAAATCCACAGGGATGCGCAGCTTGATTTTAGTGGAACTGCACAAAATATTGAGATGGTTCGTGTCCTCCATAATAATACTTCATCATGCACAATACATCGAATGGTTCTCTAATCATTCGTCGTCACCTTGAGCCAGCGAACTATCAGATGACAAACTGATGACAAACCCTGCCCGTTCCACAATCATAGGCATTACATATTTTGAATGGGAAAAGCTTGTCAAAGTTGACATTAGTTTAATATATTGGAATTGGAAAACCTTGTCAATTTTTGCTGATTGATGTTAGCCAGAAGACATGCATTTGATATGAGCACCTTTGTTTTCATGTGAGAAACGTCGATCATTTTTTCCTATTCTTGTCTTCAGATCAGAAGTAAATATTTACTCTGCTGAGATGCATAGTCACATGAATGTTGACTTATGTAAGATATTTTAGGAGTTTGTTCTGAATATTGTCTATGTAATGCCAGGCCTTGTGTTTGATTGCAAAGTTGAGCTTGGAATGTTGTGGCATGCGGCATCACGAGCTGTTCACCGTGCCTCCTGAGAATAATGCTTCGTATTGTTTTGCATGTCGATCTAATGCCAGTGAGTTGCTTGTTAGGAAGATCATCCTCTTCTGTTGTTTCCGTGCTTAAGAATTTCATCGTCTTATGTTTCATTCATAGCCTATACGACAAGTCGGGTAGGTTAGACGTGAAACCATATGATCTTCCGACCAACTCATCATCTTAGGTCGTGATTGGATCGTCGTTTTCCAACCAAAACCGCTTGTAAAACTGACGCTTGTAAATAAAAGCAGATGGTCTCGGGCGAAGCGCTTGGTTGGTCGATTTCGACTAGTAAAATATACACCGGTCTCTCAAATTACACGCGTAACCCGCCGGTTTTACTTACAGACCTCGGGCCCTCGGTTCCATTACGCCTGTATTTTACGCGTTGTTTCCGATGACGAGTAAATTACACCTGTATCTTAATACAGTTGTGAAATAAACCAGAGCTCCCAAGCGCGGCCTTACCTATTCATGTTGTCTCAGTCTCTCGAAGGTGCTCATAGTCCGATGATCCTGGCTTCCTGAATGAGCAGCGGGCGCTGTATCAGACCATCCGTAGGGCCCGCGAGGCCCTCTCAGTCGTCCTTTGAGTTGTTGCGCTCGCCGTGGCGCCGAGCATTGTTAACATGGTCAATGAACATGAGGATTCAGGAGATGACTTTATTTTGCCTGGTTGACAGTAGGGACCCACTAGGGCCATAGCCGTACGTAAGCAAGTGCCTCCTTATTATGTACAACTATATTTTTTTGCTTCCTCCTGGTTTCCTGACATCACGGTCCCACACCATTGTCAACCTATGTAGTCAATAAACGAGAGAATTGCACAAGGTGCGGCCGACAGCTGGGACCAAGCAGCTCGAGCAATATTTGTGTTTTTGAGGCGTGAGTACTGCAGAGTTTTTCTTGGCGATGTTTTCGTTGTTGTTCAGAGGAGAGCAGGGTATTAACTGGGCGGGCTGTGGCCCGTCTAGCCCAGGACAGATATCCAGCCCAGATATTAATTTTTTTTAAGATGAAAATGGCTAGCCCAACTATACGTTTTTCTGAGGAATACCCAAGCAAGGTCAACTTGTTATTCTTCGCCCGCTGGGCTGCAAATCTTTCCTAGGAGTGATGCATTAGGCTTAACAGGAAAATGGGCTTTAAAAAATAATAAATGGGATGTAATTATAAAAACTGGGCAGTAACTATAAAAAATGCACCAAGCACAGAATTAGTTTATAAAATATTATTTATGGATTTTGAAAATCTTAATTTTTAATTATTGCGCGCGCAATGTTTCGTTAGATTTTTACGTAATACAAACTTATATTTAATCTGACTAGAAATTTCGGGATAAAAATATTTCGGATCCCATCAAAATGTGGGAAATTTTTATTGAATTCTGTCTTGAACGGTTGGTTGAAATTATTAATCGTTGAAAATGGGCTGTACTTTTAACAAACTGTAAATGGGCTGTAGTAATTCCATTAGAATTCAAAAATGGGTTGTACATTCTTACAAATCGCAAATGGGCTATAAGTTCTCTCCCACACACTTGTGGGCCTGCTAAATTGACGCATCCCCTAAAAAAGAAGTTGACGCGTATGCAAGGCTTTGTCAACTTATTATAGTCAACACACGGTTCTAGCAGCAGTGGCCGTTGGATGTCCATCCAACGGATGCCGTGCTTCTTCTTCAATCTCGGATATTCTAGCTTCACCCGCCCAAAAAATGATTCCTCCCCCTGACATCTGGGGCGCACCATTTCGGAAGCTGACCTGTGGGCCTACTAAGTTGACGCGTACCAAGGGCTTTGTCAACTTAGTCAATATGAACGATTCTAGCTGCACTGACCGTACGATGTCCATCCAACGGCCGTAGTGCTTCTTCAACCTCTGGTCTTCTTGCTCCAGCCGCCCAAAGGAGCGTCGGTCGTGCCGCGTGCTCCTGCCTCCCGTGGCCGACTGTGATGCCGCGGAGGCCTCACCGCCCCCTACTACTCCCACCGCTGGCCAGGCCATCCCTCTACTCACCCACACCCCTGTTATTCCGCTGCGACGGCAGCCTCACACCGCAGCCGAACCAGTGAACCCTCGTACTCCTCTCCGCGCGAGCTTCCACTGTCGCCTTCCCCGGCTCCGCGTCGTCCCCTTCCTAGGCCTCGTCGTCGTCCACCGCCCTGGTGCTCTCGGCGCGGCGCGGTCAACATGGTCAAGGAACGGCTTCCATCGGACGTGGACTGTACGTGGAGAGGCTGACAGCTGGGTCCACGACGGCAGCAAGGAAGTGCCTCCTTATTACGCGCAAAATAATGATTCCTCCACCCGACAGCAGGGACCCACCGGACGGGCCATCGTATTTCGCAAAAAAATGTTTGCCCCCTGACTGCTGGGAGCCACCGAACGGGCCACCGTATTGCATGAAAAAAATGTTCCCCCCACTGTCAGCTCGGACCCACCGGAAGTGCCTCCTTATTATGCACAAAAAAATGAATACTCCCCCTGCTGGTTGGGACCCACCTTGATGGGAGGCTGACTTGTGGGCCTACTAAGTTGACGGGGACGGAGTGCTTTGTCAACTTAGTCAATATGAACGATTCTAGCTCCAGTGACCGTACGATGTCCATCCAACGGCCGTAGTGCTTCTTCAACCTCTGGTCTTGTTGCTCCAGCCGCCCAAAGCAGCGCCGGTCGTGCCGCATGCTCCTGCCTCCCGTGGCCGGTTGTGCTGCCGCGGAGGCCTCACCGCCCCCTACTATTCCCACCGCTGGCCAGGCCCTGCGGCGACGACAGCCTCACACCGCAGCCAAACCAGTGAACCCTCGTACTCCTCTCCGCGCGGGCTTCCACTGCCGCGTCTTCCCCGGCTCTGCGTCGTCCCCTTCCTAGGCCTCGCCGTCGTCCACCGCCCTGATGCTCTCGGCGCGGCGTGGTCAACATGGTCAAGGAACGACTTCCATCGGAAGACTACTGTCGTGGAGAGGCTAACAGCTGGGTCCACGATCGCAGCAAGGAAGTGCGTCCTTATTACGGGCAAATTAATTATTCCTCCACCTGACAGCGGGAACCCACCGGACGGGCCACCGTATTTCGTGAAAAAAAACATTTCCCCCTGACTGCTGGGACCCACCAGCTACATCTTCGCACGCAAGGAAGTGCGTCCGGGCAAAAAAATGATTCGCGCCCTGACAGTCGGGACCCACCTGGTCGAAGCGTACGTAGCGTTGTCATTCTGGCCGCGAACGTGTACGTACATACTGGTCGATGTAGAGGCGCGCACGTGTCGTAGTAGAGGCGCGCACGTAGCATGTACACGTACGTACAGCGGCCAGGGTGCAAGAAAGTAAATACGGCCACGTACGTACATACGGGTGGGGTCTCGAACGCCTACTCGCGCGTACGTACGGCCAGGGCTCGTGTACATGGCTGGGTCGGAATGGAGAAACAACGTCGTCGTCGTGTTCATGGGGAGGCAACAGAATGCGTCGTGTTCATCGGGAGGAAACGGAACGCGTGGGAGCCAACCGGCTTGGACGGAACAACTGATGGAAACGAGGCCTGGCGTACCGCAGAACGGAGGAAACGGCCTTGTGTTCGACCGGCCACGTTCGAAACGGGATCCTGTTCATCGGGAGGGTCTGGCGTACCGCAAAACGGAGGAAACAGACCTCCTACGGTCGAAATGGGGGTCCTGTTGATCGGGAGGGGTGTGGCGTACCTCAAAACGGAGGAAACGGACTTGTGTTGGAGCGCTACGGTCGAAACGGGGGTACTGTTCATCGGGAGGGGTGTTGCGTACCGCAAAACGGGACTCCACGGGATACTGTTCATCTCCACCGTCGACCCCCTCCAGCCTCCACGGGCTACTGTTCATCCACCGTCGACCTCCTCCAGCCTCCACCTATGACTGTTCATCCACGGGCTCCTGTTCATCCAGCCTCCACCGCGCGCTACTCCACCGGCTACTGTTCATCCAGCCCTCTCCACGGGCTCCTGTTCAACCACCCCTCCACGGGCTACTGTTCATCCTGCCCTCCACTGTCTACTGTTCATCCTGCCCTCCACTGTCTACTGTTCATCCTGCCCTCCACGGGGTGGTCCTATTCATCCTGCCCTCCACGGGGTCCTGTTCATCCAGCCCCAACCGGCTCGATCGATCGGGGTCACTGTTCATCCAGAGGCAACATCGACCGGCTTCAGTTAGCAGCAGTAGGGAAGGAATCGCTCGATCGGGTTCAGTTAACAACCATCGATCGATCGCTCGGGTTCAGTAACGCGTAGCCTGTAGTGCAATCGCTCGGGTTCAGTTAGAGCCCAACGCCTCGCTCGGGTTCAGTTAGAGCCCAACGCCTCGCACACATGCGCGTACATACGAGAGAAATGCGCATCGCTCGGCCCCCGACCACCCACCGTAACCGGGGACTCCCCGATATTTTCCGCGCCCTCGCTTCTAGCACGGTTTTTTACGTCATGGACGGCCCAAAGAATGTCATGCAGCTGCGTCTCCGGCCCGCCCAGGACGAAAAGCCCATTTTCTGTCATGATTTTTTGTCATAGAAGTAGGACCCCACCACATCTATGATGATACCGGGTTTTGTCACAATTATCGTCATAGAAAGTATGACAGAAAAGATTTTCGTTCGGCCCAAAATGTCACGGATGTGTCTTTTTTTTATAGTGATATGACCGAGGTGTGTAACTGTGGAGGGGGGCACCGCACACGGCTAAGACAAATCTTGAGTGCCTTTGGGGTGCCCCCTGGCCATGTATATGAAGGAAGGGAGGGAAGAGGTGGCCGGCCCAAGGGGGCGTGCCAGGTGTGGGGAATCCAAGTAGGATTCCCCTCCTCTTTCCTATTCGGAGTAGGAGAGAAGGAAAGAGAGGGAGAGGGAGAAGGAAAGGGGGGCCGCGCCCCCACCCCTTGTCCAATTCGGTTTCGGCGGGGGGGGGGGAGGCGCGCGCCACCTCTTGGCCCTTCTCCCCTCTCTCCACTAAAGCCCAATAAGGCCCATTACTTCTCCCGGCGAATTCCCGTAACTCTCCGGTACTCCGAAAAATACCCGAATCACTCGGAACCTTTCCGATGTCTGAATATAACCTTCCAATATATCGATCTTTACGTCTCGACCATTTCGAGACTCCTCGTTATGTCCGTGATCTCATCTGGGACTCCGAACAACCTTCGGTACATCAAATCACATAACTCATAATACAAATCGTCATCGAACGTTAAGCGTGCGGACCCTATGGGTTCGAGAACTATGTAGTAGGGGTGGGCATAAAAACCGACGAACCGAAAACCGAACCGAAGCCGATACCGAAAAAACCGAATTTTCGGTTTTTCTTGCTGCTACAGGAAATTTCGGTTTCTAGCTCTATTAACCGAATTAAATTCGGCAGGTTCAGTTTAATACCGATTCACCGAAACAAAAACCGAAGTTAACCTCGACGAACAGCACAAAGCCTGGCTTCTTGGTGCCCACCACGTAGCTAACGACAAGAAGCATAGCCAGGCTACAGCCGCTCGCGAGTCAATGCCGGCAATCACGTGTGGCCGCACTCGCTTGGGTTGACCACATGTACGTGGTACTATGAAGGAGGCCTAATCTTCTTGTGCATGGCATATCCCAGCCCATGCCACTCTTCGGCAAAAAAAAGCAGTGTGCGTGCGAGCGTCCGGCCAGCAAGACTTTAGTCCCACATCGCCTGGCTGTTGAGAAAACGTGGAGACTTGCGGCTATATTAGAGGGTACTCTGACCACAGTCTGTAGAGGCAAGGTCCGATCGGTATTAACCGAATACCGTACCGAATCAGTCGGTTAACCGAATTTTCCGATTTTTAATTTATGTTGGCATTTTCAGTTTCTAGTTTTGTGAACCGAATTTGAATAAAAACCGAATGGTAGAAACCAAAAATTCGGTTTATACCGAATGCCCACCCTTACTATGTAGACATGACCGAGACACATCTCCGGTCAATAACCAATAGCGAAACCTGGATGCTCATATTGGCTCCTACATATTCTACGAAGATCTTTATCGGTCAAACTGCATAACAACATACATTGTTCCCTTTGTCATCGGTATGTTACTTTGCCGAGATTCGATTGTCGGTATCATCATACCTAGTTCAATCTCGTTACCAGCAAGTCTCTTTACTCGTTCCATAATGCATCATCCCGCAACTAACTCATTAGTCACATTGCTTGCAAGGCTTATAGTGATGTGCATTACCGAGAAGGCCCAGAGATACCTCTCCGATATACTGAATGACAAATCCTAATCTCGATATACGCCAACTCAACAAACACCTTCGGAGACACCTGTAGAGCATCTTTATAATCACCCAGTTACGTTGTGACGTTTGATAGCACACAAAGTGTTCCTTCGGTATTCGGGAGTTGCATAATCTCATAGTCAGAGGAACATGTATAAGTCATGAAGAAAGCAGTAGCAATGAAACTAAAATGATCATAATGCTAAGCTAACGAATGGGTCTTGTCCATCACATCATTCTGTAATGATGTGATCCCGTTCATCAAATGATAACACATGTCTATGGTCAGGAAACATAGCCATTTTTTATTAACGAGCTAGTCAAGTAGAGGCATACTAGGGACACTCTGTTTTGTCTATGTATTCACACATGTACTAAGTTTCCGGTTAATACAATTCTAGCATGAATAATAAACATTTATCATGAAATAAGGAAATAATTAATAACTTTATTGTTGCCTCTAGGACATATTTCCTTCACATGGTTGGTGGCATGGTCTTGGGATAGGTCTCCCACACTCTACACCGTAGGTCTAGTTTTGCTTGCAATGGCTTTGCTATTCTATTGGACTGAATTATTGGTATGTGCTCATTTGAGTTTGACTCTGTGCATCTTGGTTGTGTAGAGGCTAGCGTGTACTTATTATGTTTTTTATTCTTTTGATGCTACATTTTAAGTTAATAAAATACGTCCTTTATTGAAAAATGAGTGATTAAGGGAAAATTAGGATGTCGTTGAGACCAGGCCTCATGTTATTTTGTAGTGCGGATTCAGCTGCTTGGTTTGGTATCAATATTTGATATGCCAAATATTTAGATGCATCATAAGTGTCAATTTTAGAATTTTGGCAATATCATAATTTTTGTATTTTGTTACGGGATTGCTAAATCTCACTCGACTTAACCAAGTCTCAATCAAGGCTATATCCATGGGATTTTACATCAAGATCCGTTCAAAATTTTCTTTTTAGTTTTTCTTTCTTCCTTTTTGCGAGGAAGTTTTTTTTCTTACATGTTATGTCACTTGACTTAGATTTGATTAAGTCTCAGTCGACTAAGACCTAGACACTCCCTTTTTGTTAGCATAATTGTAGGTAAAGTAACCGATGAAGTCGTGTGCCCATGCCCAACGACAACGACATGTATTTAGGGACATAGAGACGACAGTAAAGAGAAGATGCATAACACTGCTGCATGCATCTCTTAATATATCACTCGAAGGAAATAAGCCTTACATGTCGTAATGCATGTCACCCAGCATAATGATGGATGAAATATAAAAGAAAAAGCATAATGATGGATGCAAAATTACTAATTATAAGGGAGAAACTACCGCACCCCTCTTTGGCTGTAATAAGTATTAAGCCGACTGACTTAATCAAACCTTCAGCTCTTATTTTACCGTAGTAACTTTTTTTTTTCTGAAAAGGGAGTACCCAGCTTCTGCATCACAATGCACAAAGCCATTTTACCGTAGTAACTCAAGGCAGCTTATTATAGAAGAGCCAAATGCAGCATCCCCAGCACCAACTAAGATTAATTAGTTAATCAAGCCAGGTCCACCCTCAAGCTTAATTAACTAACCAATTAGTTAAGATGGGTGATGCATGAAATGAGATCACTTGCATGTGGCGACGAGGACCCTCCTGGGCGCCAGCGACGGCCGGCGGCCGTGGAGCGTTGCGAGGTTGTCGAGGATGAGCACGTCGCCCTTCTCCCACCGGAACTGGATGCTCTCCTCCTCGATGATCTCGCCGCACCGGCGCACGAAGTCCGCCGGTATCTCGGAGCCGTCGGCGAACGTGGCGGAGCTGAGCTCCTTGCCGTGCATCCCCACCACCGTGTTGAACCACATCCGCCGGCCCTTCCGGCCCGGGAACACCCGCGTCAGCTGCCTCGGCCCGAGGATGGTCCTCACGCCGCCTTCCTCCGGCAGCCACTCCACGTCCATCCCCAGCGCGCGGGCTCTCTGCTCGGCCACGGCCTTGTCGGTGGTGGCGAAGGCGTCCTCCCACCCTCGCCCCCGCATGGACTTGGTGTCGTCCTTGCTCAGCGCGGTGAAGGTGTAGCGGAGCCCCTTGGCGTCCAGCTCCTCCACCATGTCCGGGAACTCCTGCAGCGCGCGCTCCGTCACCCGGAAGCTCGGCACGAACGGCGTCTCCCCGCCCTCCGGCGGCGGCACCTCGCAGAACAGGATCACCTTCCCCGGGAACTCCTTGATCTGCACGTTAATTCGTTACACAACAACACGGCGGCAATGGCGCCGTCGCCGCCCGTCCATCAATTAATGGCGAACGAGCGATGGGAGCAAGCAGGATCGAGCTGCAGGAGCACTTACGAGGACCATCTCGTGGTGGTAGTAGATGAACTCCTCGAGGGGGCCCTCGTTGGCGGTCCAGATGCGGCCGTGGACGTGGGTGCGCGGGGCGGGGCCGACGTACCGGATGTCCGGCCACCCGAGCGCGTCCACGATGGCGTCGAACTCCACGGCGTCGCGGACGCCGAAGCCGCGCAGCAGCACGCCGCTGTTGGCCACCACTTTCTCCTCCACCCACTCCCGGTTGGCCACCAGGGCCGCCACCAGCGCCTTGTGGTCGTGGCCGCTCACCTCCTCGCTGCCCGGCGTCAGGACCAGTGGCACCTGCTCGCCGTCGATCACCACCTGGCCCTTGCACTCGCCCAGGCCGAAGAAGCCGTCGCGCGAGGCGGCGACAACAGCTGCAGCTTCTCCCATGGCGCTGGCCTAGCTTCTGAGCTCTGATGCGTGGATTGGTATTTGGTAATTGGTAGTGCGTGCCTGACTGCCTGTAAATACATGGATATTTATACAGCGATACGGTGACAGTTTGGAGGTGATCTCGAACAAGGTTTGTGATGGAAACCATGCAACTCGTTTGACCTCTGTGATGCTTGGTTACCGTGGGAGATAGAAACAAGCTGATCAATCAACAACACGACAGTAAATTTTCATGAAAGTTCCGTTTTCTTTTTGTCTGGATCGAACACGAACAAAGTGAAGAATTGCGCCGCTGCTATTGACCCGGGCGACCGAGTGCGCGCATTGCCATGTCGTGCTGACGCCCTGGCTGGCGTCCATTGCATTGCGTCCAGCGCGCCTCGCGCCATAGCGCAGTACAAACTGACGGATTGATCAGAGTTTCGGTTTACTGGCCGGATCGAGCCTTAAAAACAGTAAAAACAATAAGTCCTAATCGAAGAGACAGTAAAACTGAGGCACGTACAACCCACAGCCATTTGACGTCATCAGTCGTCACATAAGCGATCGATAATGTTGAAAATCCGATGTCAGATTTTTTTTAGCATGACAAATTGAATGTTTTTTATAGCAATTTAGGTGTAGTGAGGAGGGCAATTTTTTTGTAAAGTATGGCAAATCCTGACAACAAAATGAATTGCCATATACTTGCTAAAGGAACTTGTCCCTTGTGACAACTAAATTTGCCATGCTAAGAGCATCTCCAACAGCCGCGCCAAACTAGCGCCGCGCCGCAAAATTGCCCGTTTTAGCGCGCGCACAACCGGTATAGTTGCTCCAGCGGGCGCACAAAAACAGCGCGCGCGGCATATGTAGTTCAGCGCGCGGGCCGAAACTCAACCGCGCGCCGCTTATTTGCTGCGCCCGCTCCCGCGCGCTCGCTCGCAACTCCCACCCCCCATCCAGCCGCGCCGCCGCCGCCGACCGCGCCACCCAGCGACCGTTCCGGCGCTTCCCCGGCCTATCCCCGCCCTGCGGCGGCTTCTCCGCCCCCCCCCCCTCTAGTCCCGCCGCCCCTCGCGCGCGTCCGTCCTCCGACGAACAGCGCCCGCGCGTTCGCTGCCGCTCGGCGCCCGCAAGGTGTTCGACAAAACGCCTAGAAGGTATGTATTGCTCAAAAGCCATGAATTTCATGCATGTTGATTGTAGTTTTTATAGCATAGTATTGAACATTGTAGATGAGTTCGTCGTATGATTCTTCCGAAGAAGAATTTGATATGGAAGAGGAGGAGGATCTTGCAATGATCCTAGCTATGCATATCAATAAAAAACCGAAGCACAGTGGTTCGGTTATGGGTCGGCAGAAAATTTGGAGGGATAGGATCGATGCCCACAACAGATTGATCAGGCATTATTTTGCGGAGAATCCCACATACCCCAAGTCGTATTTTCGTCGCCGGTTTAGGATGAGCACCGAGTTGTTCAGGCGCATTGCAGAGAAACTAGCGAGCCATGACCGCTTTTTTCAGCAAAGGAGGAATGCCGCCGGAGAGCTCGGGCATAGCACTTTTCAGAAGGTGACAGCCGCTTTGCGTATGTTGGCATACGGTATACCGGCTGATCTAGTTGATGATCACTTGGCTATGGGTGAGAGCCAAGCCATCATGTGTGTCAAGCGCTTCGCAGTCGGAATTGTGCAAGTGTTTGGCAGGAGTATTTGAGATCTCCCAATGCTGAAGACGCCGCAAGGCTATTGGCGATGAACAAAGCTCGTGGCTTTCCTGGCACGCTTGGCTCAATAGATTGCATGCATTGGAGTTGGAAGAATTGTCCAAAGGCATGGCATGGGCAATTCCACGGCCAAAAAAAGGGTTCCACTATAATCCTTGAAGTGGTGGCCGATCAAGAGACTTGGATTTGGCATGCATTCTTTGGAATGCCTGGATCTTTGAATGACATCAATGTTGTCAACCGGTCACCATTGATGAATAAGATTGCAAATGGTGAGTTGCCACCGGTGCAGTTTGTAGCAAATGGCCGTACATACAACTATGGCTATTATCTAGCGGATGGCATCTATCCAAAGTGGCAAACCTTTGTCAAGCCGTTGAAAAAGCCAGAAGGTAAGAAAA
Source organism: Aegilops tauschii subsp. strangulata (assembly GCF_002575655.3). Taxonomy (NCBI): domain Eukaryota; kingdom Viridiplantae; phylum Streptophyta; class Magnoliopsida; order Poales; family Poaceae; genus Aegilops; species Aegilops tauschii. The sequence goes on along the minus strand of NC_053036.3, from coordinate 472,973,493 downwards.
ATCTTGATTTCCACAATGCTCAGGCGGCGGCTAGAAAAGATGTGGAGAGAACTTTTGGGATTTTGCAAGCCCAATTTGCTATTGTGAGAGGACCGGCTAGATTTTGGGATCAGAAAATGCTTTGGTACATCATGCACGCTTGTGTGATCATGCATAACATGATCATCGAGAATGAGCGTGGCCAAGATGTAGACTACTCTCAGTATGAGCTCTTGGGACATCCCGTGCGAGTGCGACGGAGGGCTGAAAGGGTGGCCCGTTTTGTTGCCTCCTATCATGCCATTCGACGTCCCGCAGCGCATAATGATCTTCAGAAGGATCTCATTGAGGAGTGGTGGGCATGGAATGGACGACAAAGAGCATCATGATTTGTGCGTTCGATATTGTATTGTTGAACTATTTGTTGTGTTTATTGCACTATTTGTTGTATTGAACGATAAAATGTTTGTTTGAGTTGTAATAACGAAATTGAACTATTTATTTTGATTTATTTTTATTTGGTTTGATCTTTTTGCTTCTGTTTTGAAATGCATATGTTGTTTGTGCGAGAGTCGCGCGCGCTGCTGGAGCGGCGCGCGTGCTGCTTTTTAGCGCGGCTGCTGGAGCCAGCGCTGCACGCCGCGTCAAACCAGGCGATGGACGCGCGGCAAAGCAGTTTTTTGCGCGCGGCGCATTTGGCGCCTGTTGGAGATGCTCTAAAAATCTGGGGTTCGTTTTGTAGTGAAATCGGATGCTCCACATCCTCATGTCGTTCATCTGGTGGCTGATTGAAAGCACAGATTTTTTGCACTTGAGACCCAGTTTTGTCAGTATTCTCCAATGTTTACGGGTCATGGATTAATTTTGAGAAAAGGCATCAGCCCGACTTTATAAATAAAGCCACCAGACAGTGTTTACAACAAAACAATCACCACAACAGAGCAACGGCCACCACAGAAAGTTAGGACAGGACGGGGATACATGGCGCCCAGGCCAAAGACAGCACGCATGCCGCAAAAGCTAAGAAAGGACAGGATAAGCACGACAAAAGGAACCACCAAGTTCCTCTAGCCATGGATTAATTTTGTCTCATCATGGCTCCGCCCTTACTTTTCACCGTCACCAAGACGGGACCTTCTATTTAGCGCTATTTAGCGCGTAGCGTGCTAGACAACAAGCAAACGCGCATGTCGGGAAGAGTTACTTGCGGCTAGACCCGGCTCTGAGGATAAGTCATCTCTGAAGTTAAGTCGTCTATGAGGATAAGTCATCTCTGGAGTTAGGTCGTTTCTGGAGTTAAGTCATCTCTGGAGTTAAGTCAGTCCGCTACAATCTTGACCCGGCTACAATCATGACCCGGTCTGCTACAAGATCTGGACTTAGACAAAATTCCACCAAGGAGTCCAAAACTCCAAATACAAGACGGAGACCTCAAGCTTGGAAGACATGGAGGATTTAGAGTAGGACTCCGACTGCGGGTATAACCTGAAATCTCTTGTAACCCCAGGGACACAACTATTATATAAAGGAAATCCCTGGGTCATTAGAATGGTAGGTTTTTAGACAGATAAGTCTCGAGACAGATGTTTTGACAGGTCTCGAGATAGATGTTTTGATAGCTCTCGAGACATAGGTATAGAAATAATGCCCTTGTAATCAAGACCACCACAATTAATAGCAATCAAGTAGGATGTAGACTTTTACCTCCACCGTGAGGGGCCCAACCTGGGTAAACTCATGTCTTCTCGTTTCCGATCAACCCCATCCAAGCTTCCACCTAGTAGCGATTACCTCACAACTTAGTCTTCTCACGAAGAAATCTGTGGTGACAAAACCACAACAACGCAGGTTGGCGCATACTATTCAGCGGTCCCACTTACACAATTTTGTTGTATTTTTTCTAGCACGAAGCAGAGCACACATATTTTTTAAAATTTCACAAAAAAACTAAATTGGTTTTGAGTCAGTTTTTCCTAGAACGACACTACTGTAACAATTTAAAAATATTCATGATTTTCTAAAAATCTTCACAAATTTTAAACAAGGTCGCAAAATAAAAAATGATTGCAAATTCAGACAAATCAGCAATTTAAAAAAATATGTAAGAATTTTAAAAGAAAAACCAAATTTTGCACTTTTCCATGAAAAACCAAATTCCGCAAGAAGACCATGTCCATGAGAGAAGCACAATTGTGCTTCCCCCCAAAAGAGAAAAACATAGCTTGCGCCTCCACGAGACGTGCTTCCCTAAAATGGATGCCAAATCGATTAGGCAGTTCCTGCGTAGTTGGGGGCCTAATATGGACATGGAGCTTAGGGCTCGTAAAAGAGCCCTTCTCGATCAGATTAGGTCATTGGATGTGATTACCGACGGCCTTGGCCTTTCTGCCAACGAGTGGCTCCAGCGCTACACCCTTGGAGCCTCCCTTATGGAGATCTTCAAGGGTGAAGATCTCTTCTGGCAGCGTCGCGGGGGCTAGAATTGGATTCTGAAAGGGGGCGGGTGGCCATAACGCCTATTTCCATGCCATTACGAATGCGTGGCGTCAGAAATGCTCTATCCCGAGTCTGTGGGATGGAGACGTCTCCTTGAGCAGTTAGGGGAGATCATGTCGCACATTTGCTCCTTCTATAAGGAGCTCTTCAAGGTGAAACTCCGCTCTAGGGTTTCTCTGGCAGAGGATTTGTTGGCCAGCAGAGGCCAATGTCTCGACCATTGAGAATGGCGAGCTAACTTTTCCATTCTTGCCAAAGGAGGTAGGTCGGGCGATTGTTGTGATGGAGGCTAGTTCGTCCTCTAGCTCTAATGGCCTTCTGGGGGCCTTCTTCCAGAAGTTCTTGTTACTACAACCAAACATCTTATATTATGGACGGATGGAGTACATTACATGATTCATCCATGTCAGTTGTCGCCATAAGCAAACATAGAAGACACCTCATGGATTAGGTGTATTACTGGAATATGTTCAGATGCCCCTTCCTGATTATTCCTAATTGTTATATTCTTTAGCTATTAAGAATTTCAGAAGGGCTATGATTCTCTTTTCATTTTGTGTATTAATATGGAGATTAACATTAAAGTTGCCCCAGGATCTCATGCTAATGCGAATAAGCCTAATAGATTGGCATGCATTATGTCTACAGCTTTACATTAAATTCAGTATTATGAAGTAGATGAGTTCATGAGTTAATTGCATAATGGAAAAAAAAAACTTGAACTTAGCCTCATCCGAATAATTCTGTACATGTTCTATTTTCCTTTTTGCTCTCGGTTGTACCAAGTTCCTTTGTGATGGTTTTTCTTTTCGGTGGTCGGACTTGCTTACCATGTATAATCACCTTCTTTTATCCTTCGGCTCCGCATTACAACTCTAAAATTTTCTGAAAACAAAAATTGGTAACATCAGCCAACTACGAATTAGTATTACACTGAAGGTGCAGCATCAGATTGTTCTGCGAGTAGTCTTGGCATCGAGGGCATATCAATCTCCTGTAGAACCTCACCCCGACCGATCAAACTGATTTGTTTCCACTTCACCCATAGTAGTCCATGCTATCACATGAAAACGTTATAGCTGCAACTAGGTAGACATACTTTTGGACAGCTTCAATGACTACAAGTTTGAGGTTCTGGCATTTTCCAAACATGTTTGACATGCTCCATTTTTCTTTCTTTCCCTGCAATGAACAGACGCTATAGAGCTATGGCTGGGATCTCGCCGGCTGCCATGGTGGTATCTCAATGTTGGCGAAACCGGCCGCCTACATTGGCAAATCGTTCAAGATGGACGGCTGCAACATCAGGGAAGCCATCCTCAGTTCCACTGGACTATGTATAAGTAGCAGCAAATGGACCAGGATTCCGTACTTTTGCCGGTTCAGCTTTGCACCGACCCGAGAGCGGCGAACTCGACCGGGCAATGGACTGCAGAATTCAGTTCAGGGGCTTGGTTCTGGGAGGCAATGTTCAGATGAGTGGTAGTGGTAACTATACTAACTAGGGTTAAGTGAGTCGTCATCGTGTAAAAAAACTGAAGAAATGTACTAACTTTCTACATTTTGTCTGCCTTGTTGATTCTAGGAATTTTTCCTAATGTAATATTGGCGAGTGCTTCTGTTCTGGAGAACGGAGCCTTTATAAGTTGTCTGAGAAGATGCATCTTTTTTTTCCTGGTGGTTGTGAAAACTTCTTACTGGGTGTCCATTTGATGACCTTGTCCGAATTATGGATGTTTGTGTTTTTTTCCATCATAGAGAACTATTTTGTAGGCTGTCAAATATAATCGTCTCTGTAGTAGTGAATAAGCAGCTTACAAGTGACACATCTCTGAGATGAAATAATTATTGGGAGTATCTTTCTCTCTTAACAAAGTAGTGGCATTTATTTCGCTATAATGCTTCCTTTATACTCCCTCCATCACAGTATATAGGGCGCAGTTTCAAAACCAGATTTTTTCACAATCCCTTTGAAATAGGGCGCACCTCCTTAATTAGGCTATTAATTACTTAGCATTAGTACTCCCGCATGCATGGTTTGGCTAGTGGGAACATGAATTTTTTTGCCTCCCGTATGCAGGTGTGAACATGAGTGTATGTGAGGCATGCAAGTGTGAACATGAGCCTACTCCCGCATGCAGTTTCTCCCTCCCTCTCTCCTTCGGCTCCCGCATGCAACATGTATAAAACCGCTGCCATGGAGGTGCAAGGCGTGGTGGAGTTTGCTCTCTTTCAGTTTCTCCCTCTCTCTCTCCTTCGGCTCCCTAGGCTGCTGCCATGAAGGAGGTGCAAGGCGTGGTGGAGGTTGCTGCCATGAAGGAGGTGCAAGGCGTGGTGGAGGTTGCTGCCATGGAGGAGGTGCAAGGCGTGGTGGAGGTTGCTGCCATGGAGGAGGTGCAAGGCGTGGTGGAAGTTCATGCCATGAAGGAGATGGTGCAAGAGCAAGAGATGGTACGCAAAACCTACTCCAACCCGACCTCAACTTGTGAGGTGTGCATTCATCCGGCTTTGTGCCTCAAGTGTGGCATCCGTGGTGAGGCTTCTATATTCCTTTGCTTGGGGTGTAGGCTCCCGGTTCCAAAAGATTTACGTTCTTGCACCTCGTGTGGAAATCCTTGCCTGTGTGACAATTATTGGTGCAAGGATTGTGCGATTACGGCGGCGATAAACAAAGATGGGATATGCATAAGGTGCCGTCGCAACCCATCTATCTATCTCGAGGAGGAAAAGAAAGCGCATAATGTGCCGGATAGTCAAGTTTAGATTCGCCGGATGATGAAAAAAAAGTGAGTTGTAATGGTTATATATGTTTCAAGTTTATAACATTACATGATCTTATGTAAGAAAATGAGTATGAATATGGTTTTATATGATCTTATATGAAGAGCTATTTGATATGATCTTGTCATGTAATGTTACTCCATCATAAACCCTACGGTGTAAATTTTCAGTTCAAAACAGTCCACAAATTTTTTGATAAAATTAATGAAACTAATACTCGAATAGTAGCACCATCACATGAGGCAGTACAAATCATGTTGAGTTCAAGAACTCAATTGCTTGCTCAACATATTCTAGATCAATCGTCAAACGAACCGGGAGAAGTCCTCGTCTCTCTAATGCTTTTTTCTTCAAGTGAGGAACTGCGTAGTGGATAGACCCTTTGTGCTTGATGATCTCTCTCATGCACGCTTGATGACTCAACCAGATCCTGTTGAGCTTTTGATGGGGGTACTCAGCTAGGGATTGATTAACCTATGACACATAACAGCAAGAAAACTCAAATCATTACATACGCAAATAGCTATGTATCACAAATAACATATAAATACTCAAATGGAACATTGCAAGACCTTTTGGACAATCTCGGCTAGGGTCTTGGGCATCTTTCTATGGAACATGGCTTGAATTGAGGCAAACCAACCAAGATTAATATGTTTGTGTCGAGAGAATTAGGTGGTTGGTATATCATCCTAAAATCCCAACCACCCCTAGCAGCTTCCTGCAAAAAAAGTGGATCATCTGGTTTTATATGAGTCCTAGCATTGTCTTGCTGTACGTAGATGGTGTTTCATCTATCGCTCTCAGGCCACTTTTCCTTTATAGCCGGCAGTACGTATTTCACTAAGTATTCCCGACTTTTCTCCCTGTCCACTGTATGGCAAGGCTTGAGCTCCCATGTCCCTCTCAACCTTATGGATATAGAAACAAAGTAAATAATGTGCACATAAAAATTTAGCACAAAGTAGTAGTAGTAACAAAAACAAGTGCGGACCTGTTTTGACTCTTCTTTTGAGCTTGCACCATTTCTGTGTAAGCCCAAACCCCAATCTTGCCATCAAAAACACAATTGCCTTGAGCATCATACCTCGGTCTAGCCATTGCGGACAAGAACATAATTTTTTGAATGTGGTTTTTATGTTTACATTCCCGGTGTGGTGCATTCTCTCTATGGCTCAAATACATGTTCTGGGTCTTCCGCGTGCGAAACCATTTCTCATCTATATGAACCACATCCATATCAGCCCTAAATGTGGGTTTGATACCGCCTAGGGACGTTAGGCTACATGGCTCAAGATGCTTTAGAGCATACTCCACACGAGCCCTTTCATTTGCAGCAGTCAAGGCAGGCTTCAATTCACTCGTTATTCGTCTAATTTCCTTCATCTTCAACCTACAAGAAAATATGACAACCAATATATCAATGACATAGACATTTGACATGTAAAAAATTGACATATATGAATGTATAACACTCACTTCCGCCAAACAGTGGAAGTTGACACGTTCATATGTCCAGCAACTTGTTCTAATGTTGTTCTCTCTCCAGGTGGGATGGCCTCCAATGCATCTAAGTCAAAATTAGTCTTCTTCCTTCCTGATTTGAGCTTCCGATTGTTTTTTACCCCAGTAATGCCGCCACCTTTTTTAGCCTCCTGCCATACCCTTTGCACTATCCTCCTAGGACATTTACAAGCTAGTGCAACAGCTTTAGAAACTCCATGCTTCAACCTATTACCCGTACCATTACGGGCAATGATCTCAGTATATATGTGACGCCTATCATCGATACGGTACTGTCTTCTTGTCTCCTTGTTCGACAAAACATCTAGATGCATTGGAAAAATAATTAGACAAACAAAAAATATGGAAGGTTAGTGAAAGACAAAAATGTGCTAAATGAGCTTACTCAAATCAATAGGTTGTCTTTGGGTTTGAACAGCCTCTTGACTAGGAGGGTATTCGTCGGCATGGGAAAAATTTGGGTTGTATCCAGGCCCTCGGTAGCCAATGGTACCCTCATTTCCACCAATACCTTGTGAAAATGAAGCATAGTAACCATGTGATTTTAGAAACAAATGTGCATGAAAATGACTGTTTATGTTTACATTATGAACTAAATTATCTCTATAGAAATTATGTCTACACTATCTCTATGATCTGTCTATACAAGAACAAGGACAAAAGCCAGTACTTCTATGATTTTGTTTATGTTTACTCCATGGTTTAATCTGTTTATGTGATTTTAGAAACAATTATCTCTATTGATCTGGACATGAGTACTCCATCATGACCGAAACATGAGTACTCCATCAACAGAAACATGAGTACTCCATGGTTTAATCTGTTTATGTGATTTTAGAAACAATTATCTCTATTGATCTGGACATGAGTACTCCATCATGACCGAAACACGAGTACTCCATCAACAGAAACATGCAATTCTCATGGAGTAACAGAAACATGAGTACTCCATCAACATCAACCGAAACAACTAGGGTTTAATCTTGATTCAAAGTGACAGACAAAAATTGCATGATGTATGAGACTATAGGGTTTCTAGGGTTTACCTTCTCTGCTTCCACCATGGGAGGATCCTTCACTCCGATTGGCACCGGCGCCGGTTCTGAACGTGAAGTCCAGGGACTCGCTGCCGCCGCCAAACGATATCCCGCTGCCACCGCCACCGCCACCGCCAAACGAGATCACGCCGCCACCGCCACCGCCAAACGAGATCCTGCCGCTACCATTGATGAGGTGAAACCCCACGAACCCTCCGCTGCCTGTACCGGCCTCGGCGACGGAGGCACTCCAGTTCGAGGAACCGGCCTCGTTAGGTGCCGGAGCGCGAGATGGGCGTGTGAGGCCGACGCGCCATCGAGGCAAAGTTGTAGGAGGAGGAAGACGCTCGAAACCTGCCGTGCCGATGGAGAAGGAAGGAGCACCAGAGCGTCCAGTGAGACCAAGAGGAGGAAGACCTCCGGGCGGCGGCGATCTCGGCCGGAAAGCAACCCTAGAAAGCCCACGGAGGCCAAGAGGAGGAGGCCGGCGATCTGCACATTGCTGCGGCGGCGCCATTGGAGAGAGGAGGGAGGAGAGAAGATGCCGTCTGTACGTGTCCCTCCATCGCCGCAGCTAATTATAGAGCGGATCGGCGGGAGCTTTGAACTCCAAAATTTTCATTTTGTATTTGGCAGCAGATCGGCGGGAGATGGAAACCGAGCGGGGGAGAAAGGAATGGCGCGGGAGGAGGAAGGAATGGCGCGGGAGGAGGAAGAAACCCGCTAAAATTTCGCTCAGAAACGGCTCCACCAATGCATGCGCTCTGTTTCAGTTTTTATTGGACGGGAAGGTTACCAAGCGTCATTTTAGCGATTCATTAGGCGCCTTGCCATCAATTTCGCAGCACAATCGACTCCTTAATCCCTGCCTATCAGAAGGCACCTTGGTCCCAGAGCGACGCCATCGGCGCCCTATATACTGTGATGGAGGGAGTACTATATATAAGATAAGTAAATAACAGACGATTTGGAGATCGCAAGCTTGCCTCCTTTTATTCCTTGTTCTCCACATTACAACTTAAAAAAAATGTAGATACTCTCTCTGAGTTATTATTATTACATTGAAGTTGCAGCATCAGATTGTTCCATCATAGCTGCAAGGAGTCTTGGCATTGGGGGTATATCAATCTCTTGTAGACCCTCGAGAACACGGACCACTTCACTCATAGTCGGTCGATCAAACTCATTATCTTGGATGCACCACGATGCAACTTTGCAAACCCTTTCAGCCTCTTCCAAATTGAAGTCACCATGCAATTGTGTATCCACTAAACTTTTCACATCTCCCTCGTGAAGCTTCTTGATGGCTTGCACAGGGAAATATTCGTGATGTTGGTAACTGTTGCTGCTGCTCTCAGTGTTGTGTGATATTGCTGGTGAGGAATTCCTCCTTCCTGATATAATTTCCAGCAGGACCATGCCGAAGCCGTAAACGTCGACTTTTGGTGTGATCGCCACTCCGCTAAGCCACTCTGGGGCAAGATAACCTACCGTTCCTCTGAATGAAGTGAGAATTCGGCTGAAATCCCTCCCCACAAATGCTGCCAATCCAAAGTCTGCGACTTTAGGAATAAATGATGCATCCACAAGTATGTTCTCTGGCTTAATATCGCAGTGTATGATGCACTCGCGACAACTCTGATGCAAGTAGGACAATCCTCTGGCAATTCCTAGGGATATCTGATATCTGGTGTTCCAGTTTAGCACAACAGCATCAACATTATTGCTCTTCTTAAACAGATGACCATCAAGAGAACCATTTAACATGTGCTCGTACACAAGTAATCTGTGATCACCTTCGCAGCAGAAACCAACCAATTTCACAAGGTTGATATGTTGGATCAGTCCAATTGAACTCACCTCGGCCCTGAACTGCTTCTCCCCTTGACGGGCACCATCAAGCCTTTTCACTGCTACAGTAGTCTTCGAGTCACTTAACATCCCCTTGTATACAGAACCAAAACCTCCACCACCCAGCTTCTCAGAGAAGTTTTTAGTAGCACGAACTAAATCAGTATATCTGAAGGCTATAATCCCACCAACACTGCCTTGATTGTCATAGTGTAATGGAAGGAAACCACACCACTTAAATCTGTTCCTCCAAATCAGTAACAGAAACATGAGCATGAGTAACCCAAAGCCAATAATGCTTGCAGCGGTAACAACTCCAACGTTCGGTTTTCTTTTGTTTTTCCTCAAACTTGGCATGAAATCTTTGGCAGCAAGACGAAGATAAAGAACATCTTTAGAAGTGTATTCAATGCCATCACTAAGAGTTACACTAAGCAACTCCCCGTTCCAGACAGAGCATTTGCTATCATTATAGGAATAGGCAGTGCAGGAGCAGGAACCGAGACAAGTTGCTTCGCATTCGCTCTGAGTGGTAGCAACGGCTATGATTTGTGGACTGTAGGGCAATGTAACTTGAGCAATGGGCTGGAACATGTCTGTTGAACTTGTGATGTTTTTGTCACTAGTGCAATGCAAAGGTGTATTTCTGATGCATCCTCCTGTTCGATCTTGAAACTTCCAATCCTGCGGCGACTTCTGAGAGAAGCTCTCCATGCAGTTACATGATGGATTTGGATTGCCTCTGCAGACCGTAAAAGGTCCACAGGCAGCAGGCGGGTTGCAGGGATCGTCAGGTTGGGCATATATGATTTGCCAAGACTGATTAGCTTGCGACCAATGATTCAGCTTTATCTGACCAGACATGTCTAGTGAGACAAATACAGAAGGCGATGATTCATTGTGTGAAGTGTACATGTAGTACTCCTCTTGGTCGTTATCAACATATACTAGGTTATATAAACCTTTGGTCAGAGAATTCGAATCAAGCAGTGAGTTGAGTACTCGTACAAGATTGAATGATGATGTTGTGGAGGATGCATACTGCCAATACACTACAGATGGGTTGTTGCGGCGACTGAGGACAAGCCCCCTGGTGTCTTCTAATTCAATGCTGTATGAACCGAGCCCCGGATCAATGAGGCTCTTCCTTGAGATGGGTTGGCGAGTGAAACTAGTGACCTTGTTTCGGCCTAACTTAGCACCAGCAAGCACAACATCTGTTGGGTAGTCGAAGCTCTGCCATGCCAGTAGGTCAGATGACCGGCTCTCTTTGAGGACAAGGTTTCCACTGTTCAAGAGAACGGCAGAACTAGTGGCTTTGATGCTGCTGTGTGTCCTATTATTGACAATGTGAGTGGACCAAACAATGGATTCATTGTTGGCGGCATGGTTTACTATGACAAGATTGCCATCTCTTGATATCTTGAGCTGTGTTAGGTTGACACTGGGGTTGGTAATGGGCTGATCCCTATTAGCAATCCATACAGCTGTGAAAACTGGGATCTTATTGAACCATATGCCAAGGTACCACAAGCTGGAGCTGGGAGATGTGGTGTTGTGGGATGACTTACTGATGGTGCTTGCTGGATGGAACTGGAAGAAGCCAAGCGCGAACTTGCCATTTCTCGAGACAAGCTTGTCACCGAAGACCAGCTCTTGGCCTGCCATGAGAGTGTCATTGCTTGCAGTTGCAGAGGAGGAGCACCAAGGAGTAGTGTGCACGAAGAGAAGCCAGAGTGATAATATGTAGAGGGGAGGCATGGAGAAGAATGTGAATGTGCTCTGCTCTGCTATTCAGAGAAGGCAGAAGAGAATGTGTATATATAGACAGGATGGGAGAGGCTGAGCCTACAAATGTTCTTAGTTAGGCATGCATGCATGCTCTGCTGACAGAGAAGCCACTACAATCCACTTTGGACCAATTATTCAGATTGGGACAGGCTACTAGCTACGTACCCACTCGGGCTGCAACTTGAAATCGAAGGAAGTATTACCATAAAAAGCAAGTGCTAGATTAGCTTGTCTACAAGGAGGACCTTCAATGAAGCTTCCACCAAGTGGGCTGCATAGAACCACCATGGTCAAGGTCAAGTCAATCATGAGGCTTCCACCAACAGATCCTTCAGTATTTTAGTTATATCTGGCAAGTGCTAACCAACAGACAATTTAAAAATCCAACCTGCAAAATATTTTCTTCAATGAATATTACAAATACAAATTCAATGGATATCAACACAAAAGACCAACAAAAATGCGACGACATTCAAAAATAACAAATGTTGTAAGTTGAGTTGGCAAACTTAAAACACATGGGAGAGCAACTAGAAAAGGAACACAAATTAACCAAAAGGGATGGTGGTAGTACTGTCCATATCCATTTTACTAACCAACCCACAAAGGTAAATATTTTTTTTAGATAATGACAAAGATAAATGTTTGTGTTACAAATGCAAATTCAATGGATATCAACAGTCACCCTGCATTAGTGTGGCCAGAGAGAAAAACAACAAATGTTGTAAACTAAAGTTGGCAACTTAAAACACATAACTGGCGGAAAAACGGTAACTTATAACACATAACATAGATCTAGGGGGAAAGGCACAAACTATACAAAAGCGGCGGCGCTAGTATTGGCAATATCTCTGAACTGAAATTCAACTAATACATATACAAGATATGGAACCATCCCAGGCTCATTGGACCAAGGTCTTGTTTGGCATAGATTCGTCAATTCCTCTCGTTTGGTCTATCACACGCTTACTGAAAGCAGTCAATTCTCTGCATCACACTTGAGTGCTAATCTACAGAACATAAGATGACTGACGGGGGGAAGTCAAGATTAGCGACTACGGCGGCACTAGCTACGTACCCACTTGGCATGGCAACTTGAGATGGGTAGCTGTTCACCCATTCGGTGCTATCTATCTCTCTATATATAATGGAGATATTGTGATACAAACATGTGCTGGTTTAGCTTGCCTACAAGGAGGAGCATCAATGAAGCTTCCACCAAGTGGCTGAATGGAGCCAGCCATGGACAACCACGGTCACAGTCAAGTCGATCATGAGGTTTCCACCAAGCTTACCAGGCAGATCTTTCAATATTCTAGTGCTATATGGCAAGTGGTACCTTACCATACAATTTTTTTAAATCCAACCCCCGAATATTTGCTACAATGAATATATTACAAATGCAAATTCAACAGATATCAATGCAATAGACTAACCAAAACTCCCCAAAAAAAACGCGACCACAGACAGAATTATAACAAAAAGTTGGAAGCTAAAGTTGGCAAACTTAAAACACACAAGAGACAGTGGCTATAGTGCCAACATCAGAGTACCAGACTCACGTCTGCAGGACTGAAATTCAACTTATACTTTGACAAGCTATGGGACCGTGTGTCCCAGGCTCATTGGACCAAGGTCTCTTTCAGTTTCAATATGAGTTCATTGAACTATTTACTCCGTCACTCTCATTTGGTTGATCACGCGCCTATTGTGAAGCCAGTCGATTCTCTGCATCATGCTTGTAAGGGCAATGGTAGTTAATTCTACAGAATGTAAGACAGAAAGCTACTTACTCAGGAACCTAACTGCCAAGCTTTTTCCCTTATAGCATTTCCAAGTTTAGGATAAAGGAAATAATGCATAGCACTCATAGAGTAGAATAGGCTGCCTATTCTACATTGGCAGAATAAGAAAATAGCAACAGACATAATTAGGCACAGTCTGAAAACAATTATTTAATCTACACCTGGCATCTTGCCTAAGCATGCTAATAGTAACTTATCCACGGTAATTAGAAGTTCTGAAGTTACCATCCCGTGTCTATAGAAAAACACCTGAACTATCACCTAGATGTTTTTATTGGGGATGATTCGCTGCAGCTTTTGTTCTAGGCAATTTAGTATGAACACATAAGCATAGTGCAATTCAGTACCTTGAAAATCATGTAGTTCATGCCCACTTCCAGATGCCTATGCTTTCAAAGGAAAACACCTAAACACAGCGCATAAATTCATCAAAGCATTTCCAAACAGTAGAAAGGAAAAAAAATGGCAATCAGAATAGAAACAGTTCTTTGCTGCTTGGTGGAGAATCTATAACAAATTTATGAATGCATATAATAACCTCATAATTAGCCATTGGAGCAAATCATTCTAAAGAAAGAAAGATGCGCGCTTGACAATGAGAGACCCGACATTGTCAGTGGGCTAAAGCAGGGACGGTCTGATTGGTGGCGCTTCTTCTGGTGGTGCCTAGCGCTTAGGAGTGTAGCGTTGTAATTTTTGGGAGTTGCCCTTTGTAGGGCATGTACATAACTTTTTCTACTGACAATGCCTCACGACACAAAACTTTTGCATTTTCATGAAAAAAAACATTTCCAAGTTTAGGATAGAGCAAATAAAGCATAACACCCATAGATAAGAATAGGCTGCCTCTTTTACACTGGTAGAATAACAAAAGGCCTCAGATAAAAAATTGGATATACCAAGCGATTATATGGTATATGCGGTCTCTTCATTAGGTACAGTTTGAAATCAATTATTTAATTTTCTAGAAAAAAATATTTAAACTATAGCTGGCATCTTGCCTAAGCAAGCTATTAGTAACCTGTCCCTGCATTGTAATTAGAAGTTCTGAAGTTACCATCCCAAGTCTGAAAAGAACACCTCAACTTTCACCTAGATGTGTTTACTGAGGATGACTGGCTGCACTTCTGCTCTCGGCAATTTAATATGAGCAGGCAAAAACAGTGCAGTGCAGTGCCTTGAAAAGCCTGTGCTTCATGCTCCTTTCCAGATGCGCAAATACTAAACGCAGCACATATATTCATCAAAACATTTGCAGACATTACAAAAGGAGAAAAAACTGCGGCAATCAGAAGAGAAACAGCTGTTTGTTGCTGATGGGGAATCTTTACCAAATTTGCAAAATTTAGGATGCTTAAAACCAAAGGTGTTGTCCAGTAGGAGGATGTTTCTTCATTGCTTTGTCACCATGGACTGAATGTCACTTGTTATGCTCTCCCTAGCAGGGTTATGAACCTTACTGTCATCTGTGGTTGCTTTCTTCCAGGGGACTGAATGTAATAGCCTCATGACCTTGGAGCAAAATCATTCTACAGAAATAAATAATAGTGCGATCACATTCCTTGTCTTACATAGTATGGTATATGTGAAATAAGAATTATATCATCACTATAATCTCCAAAAAACTCAAAAGGCAATCATATCCTCAAGAGAAGATGGCCATAGCAGAAAGTTTAGCAGACATTATGTGAGTTTATATGTGGCAATAGTCAACATATTACATACCGTCATGTCACCTTTGACCGTCTTCAAACCTGGATTCCTTCATTTGTACCCATATTTTACTTCGCATCCATGCCGCACTGGAGCCTGCCGCAAATTTCGTCGCGCAGGTGTAGGGCCAGGCCACTCGGTTTCGTACCAGAACAACACACCATCAAGTGAGCATGAGGGATGACCAGGCCATGCGTACTCTTGATCAAGAATGGGTTGTGGCATACATGTACATTGACATCTTCCTTCGATTTAAAGATAGGTATCAAACTATCCCATCAACAAAACATACACATATTTCTAGGTCTGCCATATTTTGCTACAATGCTTGATTACATACGGCACTGAATAAGAGATAATTTAATTAGCATACCAGCTTTGCCTTCCTTTATTCCTTCCTCTCAACATTACTAAAACTCTAAAATTTGCTGAAATTAACAGATATTATTAGCATCGACTGCTAGTTATTATTACACTCAAGTTGCAGCACCAGGTTGTGCCGTTATAGCTGCAAGTAGTCTTGGCATCGGGGGCACATCAATCTCCTGTAGACCCTCGAGAACCCGGACGACTTCACCCATCGTCGGCCGATCAAACTCATTATCTTGGATGCACCAACCTGCAACTTTGCAAACCCTTTCAGCCTCTTCCAAATTGAAGTCACCATGCAACCGTGGATCCACCAAACTCTTCACATCTCCCCCATGAAGCTTGCTGATGGCTTGCACCGAGAAATATTCAACACGGTAACTGCCGCTGCTGCTAGTGTTGTATATTTCAGGTGAATTCCTCCTTCCTGATAAGACCTCCAGCAGCACCATGCCAAAGCCATAAACATCAACTTTCGGTGTAATAGCAACTCCGGTAAGCCACTCTGGGGCAAGATAGCCTGCAGTTCCTCTGAATGTAGTTAGAATTCGGCTAAAATCCCTTCCCACAAACGCTGCCAACCCAAAGTCTGCAACTTTAGGAACAAATGATGTGTCCACAAGTATGTTTTCTGGCTTAACATCACAGTGTATGATGCATTCATGGCAACTCTGATGCAAGTAGGACAACCCTCTGGCAACTCCTAAGGTTATCTGATATCTGCTGTTCCAGTTTAGGACAGCAGCATCGGCATTATTGCTCTTCTTAAATAGATGACCGTCAAGAGACCCATTTAATATGTGTTCGTATACAAGTAATCTGTGATCACCTTCGCAGCAGAAACCAATCAATTTGACAAGATTGATATGTTGGATCAGTCCAATTGAGCTCACCTCGGCCCTGAATTTCTTCTCTCCTTGCTGAGCACCATCAAGCTTTTTCACTGCTATAGTAGTCTTCAAGTCACTTAACACTCCCTTGTATACTGAACCAAAACCACCTCCTCCAAGCTTTTCTGAGAAGTTTTTAGTGGCATGAACTAATTCGGTGTATCTGAAGGCTATAATCCCACCAGCACTACCTTGATTGTCGTATAAAGGGGAACCACACCACTTGAATTTGTTCCTCCAAATAAGTAACAACACCATGAGCATTAGTAACCCAAAACCAAAAATGCTTGCAGCAGTGACCACTCCGACGTTTGGTTTTCTTTTGTTTTTTCTCAAACTTGGCAGCAAATCTTTGGCAGCAAGGCGAAGGTAAAGAACATCTTCAGAAGTATTATCAATCCCATCATTCAGATTTACACTAAGCAATTCCCCATGCCAGACAGAGCATCTGCTACTGTTATAGGAATAAGCAGTGCAGGAGCAGGAACTGAGACAAGCTTCTTCGCATTCGCTCTGTGTGTTAGCAAAGTCTATGCTTTGCGGGTTGTAGGGCAATGTAACTTGAGCAATGGAGTGGAACATGTCTGTTGAACTTGTGATGTTTTTGTTGTTACTACTAGTGTTGCAGTGTAACGGTGTACTTCTGATGCATCCTCCTGTTCGATCATTAAACTCCCAATCCAGAGGTGACTTCTGAGAGAAGTTCATCATACAGTCACAGAATGGCTGTGCAATGCCGTTGCAGACTGTGAAAGGTCCACAGGTAGCAGCCGGAGTGCAGGGATCGGCAGGCTGGGTATATATAATTTGCCAAGACTGGTTGGCTTGTGACCAAACATTCAGCTTTATCAGACCAGAGATGTCTAGTGAGACAAATGTGGGAGATGATTCATTCGGTGAAGTGTACGTGTAGTACTCCTCTTGGTTGTTATCAACATATGTTGTGTTAATCAAACCTTTGGTCCGTGGATCCAAATCCAGAATGGAATTGAGTATTGGTATAAGACTCAACGATGATGTTTTGGAGGATGCCCAGTGCCAATACACTACCAAGGGGTTGCGGCGCTTGAGGACGATCCCCTTGGTTTCTTCTAGTTCAATGCTGTATGAGCCAAGACCCGGATCAATGAGGCTCTTCTTTGAGATGCTCTGATGAATCAAGCCGGTGACCTTGTTCCGGCCAAACTTGGAACCAGGAAGAAAAATATCTGTTGGGTAATCAAAGCTCTGCCACAACGGTAGGTCAGATGATGATGGGCTCTCTGTGACTGTAAGGGCAAGGTTTCCACTGTTCAAGAGAACGGCAGCACCAATAGCCAACCCTGTCCGAGACGCCGCGCGGCGCGGGAGAGCGGAGCAGATTCCCGCGAACTCTTTTCTTCAGCCTGCACTCGTCCAAAACTGCTAAGTGCTGAGGGCTTTTGCCTTTGTGTGATATGGACCATTGGATCTGTTTTGGATGGAGATGAAGAGCCTAAAGTTGCAACGTGACTTCACCAAGCGAAGTCACTGGATCTCAGTCCTAACATGGAAGAGGACATGAGTGTGAACAAGCATGGAGGCAGGGGAAGTCAAGATTGGTGACTACTGACTAGGACAGCACTAGCTACGTATACCCACTTGGGCTGCCACTTGAGCTGGGTAGCTGCATACCCACTTGGACTTGGGGCTATCATCTCTGTATACAATACAAGGAGCAAGGCGCTGGCAGTATTGCCATGAAAACCGTGTGCTGCCCCGCATGAGGCACACCAAGGTTGACTTCCAATGAAGCATCCACTACAGTGATCGACTGGAGCCACTTCAGAGTGCTCACTGGATTCACCCCTTCATGACTGAAATGAAATCCAACTTCCCTCATAGTGCAGAAGGTCAGAAAGCGACTCAGAAACCTAACTGCAGGCAAGCTTTTCGTCTGTAGCATTTCCAAGTTCAGGGGAAAGGAAATGAAGCATACATCGATATATATCTAAAAGAATAGGCTGCCTCCTCTTGTATATTGGCAGAATAGGAAGAATGGAAACACATGAAGCAGCAAATAATAAACAAAATCTATCCTTTTTTCAGATAGAGAAGAAATAACAATCGACAGTCTGATGTAGAACAGGATGGTATGTAAGAGCCTGGGTAGTTTAACTTTCTTTGTAGAGGAAGAGAATCAGAAGAGAAAGCTCACCAGCAGCAGCCATTGTTCAGCTTGTAGATCCGAATCAGGGAGGCCGCCGCCGCCGTGAACTACCGGAATGAAAGTAAATGGAGCCCGCGTGACGGAGACTCGGCAGCTCGCCGGCCTCTCCATTGTTCCGCCGCCAGCCAAGCCTGAATGTCACCGCCTGCCGTGGTGTGGCCCGTCCCCCACCTCCACGCCTCCACTACCGACGGTTGCCACCCCCGCCCCCGCCCCCCGCGTGATTCGCAGCGTCGGCGCCGCCGGCCACCGGCAGAAGGTGATGTGAGGGTGAGGTCCGGCGGCCGTCAGAGGGAGAGCGGCGGCAGACTGAGTCCCACGGTGATAAATGATTTTTACCGATTGGTTCACAGCCGTCGGATGGATGAAACTCATGTAAATGATGTGTAATACACCACTCCATTGTTTTTTCGGACTCCATTGTTTGTCTCCCTTGCTTAAAAAAATATAAGGTTAGGGCATTTTTAAACCCGTGCATCAAAATGTTTGTAAATGTCCAGACAATATGATTCGGACCCGTTGTCTCTGCTTTGGTCGCCGTTGCCACCCACCCAGTTCCCTCTCATTTCTCGTACATCGCCACGATGAAGCCAGAGGTACTGGTGGAGATGTTCACAGTCCCGCCGGACCCGGACCCGGAGGACCCATCGGTGGTGGTCACCCATATTTTTTATTGTATGTTTGACTTTGTCGTTGTTTTCTAAAATCGCCTCAATTTTTCAACCTCTTATTCTTATTGATCCATTTGATGCCCTTTAAGATCCGGTTTGGATAGCAGAAAAGTTCCCTGCCTTTTCTTAAGGAGTAATTCCGAGTTATTAAACCCATAAGAGTCAAGTCTTTGTTAAATCAGACCTTTAACAATTAATCTTAGAGGTGTAAACACTAAAATTAAAACATGCATGAGTATGAGGTCTTACTCTCACAACCCTAGATTTATACTCGGGGTCATCATGATATTAATCTGTGCATTAGAAGACACCTATTAGGATGTGCTTCCGACACGATAATGTGAGGGATGTATCCAAAGTACGTCTTGACCGGCGCGCGACCTGAATCAAGAAATAACTGTCCAACCACAGACACTTACCGTCGCGCGGCGTTAGCTCGGTTATTAAAAATAAAATATTTGGAAAAAAGCATCGGGCATATGGCTAGGAACTGATGATATGACAGCGTTGCATGCATACACTAATGCAGAAAAATATAATTTATGACTTAAATGCGTGACTAACTTATGTTGCATCTATTAACCGGTGGGTTGTATCGGGTTGTATATTTATTAAGAAACAGAGGATAAGTATTCCTTGTTTAAGAATTTGTCCAAGTAACTAGTTAACTTGTCGATTAATTCACGAGTAGTCGATAAACTGATAAATTGACCAATTGATTGATTAAATGACCGATTAACTTGTCAATTGGCCTATTAATCCCCTACTCAGCAGCCAACCGCCCAACTACCAGTTAACGAGTTACTAACTTTTTTACATAATCACATTAATATATGGGCAGGTAAATCATGGATTAACCTACTACAATAATTATGCGATAGTTTTTAATAAACATACATATGTATGAGGAAGGTTCATACGTTATGCATATATTATGAGGCACGCCTTTGTAACCGCTTGTCTTTCTGCCCGTCGATACATGACCACAGTAGCCGCAGATTGGAGAAGGAGGTCATGAAAGAAATACAAAGTCCAGCTCACAGAGTTTAGTAAAGTCTTAACTCCTATACTCCTAGATTCTCGTGATATGGATAGTAAACATCCAGCGATAGGACTGCTCGTTCATGTCTCTTAGCTTCCAACGCTCTCCGAGTCGCAATGACACGACTCAAGGATGAATCCTGACACATGATGATGTCGCCGTGGGTGACCTGACCTAGGTGCTTGTTGCTGGCCTCGCCTCCCTCTCCACTTCAAGTCGCCGAAGCGGCTTCTCTGATGTGAGTCACCGGTGAGCACAAAAGGACCCGAATGGGAAGAGTTGAAGCACTGCCATGAGAGAGATGTGGAGTGGTGAAGGAAAGGCGAGGAGGGCGCCACCTTGATCAGGGAGATGAGAGAGAGAGAGAGAGAGAGAGAGAGAGAGAGAGAGAGAGAGAGAGAGAGAGAGAGAGAGAGAGAGAGATGTCAGAATTTTTCAGATAATGCAAGATAAGTGCAGAGTGGCTGGAAATATCCAATGTTGACCGCAAACAATTTACCTCAACCAAATCAAAGAAATCGATGTACAACAAATCAGGAGCAAAAACAGTTGTCAAGCGCTCGTTAATCCCATGACACCCCCCAAAAAATGGAGGAAATCTGAATGCTACACAATTTAGTTTTGTATTATATTATATATTGTTTGTATTATATGGGCTATATAAGCAGGACGAGAATTCAAGGCCCACATCCTCAACTTCAATGACAAGAATCCGATGATGCCCTATGTGCCCTTAGACATTTACGTTTGGGATGTAGGAAACGAGAAGCCCATGGTTATAACTTTACCGTTTTTCTTGACTTCTGATGACCGTCAGAGTTATATCACCGAGGGAATCCTTCAGTCTCACCTTTGGCACGAGGTTAGTGGGCTAGCTCAGTACTGTAGTAGCCAAGAGCGATTTTTTGAAGCTTTTAAAGGACTGGTTCGGTCCAGTTTTAGAAGGTTTGTGTTTCTTTCATTGGCACGAGGTTTGTGTTTTTCTTATCAGTTTTCATCGGCTTTCTTTCTTTCTTTCTTTCTTATATCGTTGTTCTTCAGGGTTCTTCAAATTTTTAGTTTTTTTTTCAAATACATGTCCAATATTTTCAATATATGATCTACATTTTTTCATACCCGTGGAACATCTTTTTGATACACATTCAACATTTCTCAAATGCATGATGAACATCTTAACTAATACATATTTGATTTTTGTTTGAAATAAATGCAAAAAAATCAAATATGCATCGAACATTTTTTGAATGGTATGAAACATTTTTTAAAGTAGGTGAACTTTTTTAACATTGTATAAACATTTTTGAAGACCACGAACATATTATTGGGATGCACGAACTTTTTTTTTCAAAAATATTTTGTTGAATGGTAAAAAGCATTTTTTAACCACTTGAACATTTTTTTACATTGTATCAATGTTTTCTTTGCAAATGTGACAAACATATTTTTGAAACGCGTGAACATTTTTTAAAAATGGCAACATTTTTTTAATCACGCAAACATTTTAAACACGTGAACCTTTTTTTAATGGTATAAAAACAGTTTCACCCGCAAAAAAATTAAGTTTCACGAACATTTTAAACACTGCATCAACATTTTTAACGCGTATGAACGTTTTTAAAAATTTAAGATAATATTTTTGAAGTATTTACACGTAGAACATTTCGAAATATAAACAGAGCTTGATGTGCGCGCTTATAGGCCTGACCCATTTACAAGTAGCAGCAGATGCGACGGTACATACCTTTCCGCCAAAGGCGAGACAAAGCCGCCCCCGCTCGACGACGACCGGAGTGCTTTACTCAAGCCCTCGAGATGCCATGAGAAACCTCGGGACACGACGATTCCGTGGGTAGGTGCGCCGCCCAGCGACACGTTACGGCCGAGCAGGGCCGCAGCACCATGCACGCGCCCACGTCGTGCCGTCGCCGCCACGTACCACGGGCTCTGAGCCGCTTTATATGGCTGCGCGGCCTCGGCGCCACTCCCCCCACACACTGTTAACCTCGGTAGCAGAGGCATCACTCCACAGCTTGCCTGCAAGCCATCTTCTCCACGATTCCGCTCACGGTTCATCGGTTGCCACCCGATTCTGGTGCGCCGTCGCAGGGCGGCGAAGATGGCCACCAAGGGGCGCAAGGTCGTCGAGGTCCGTGACGCGAGCAGGACGGACGGGAAGGGCGACGCCGCGGACGTCCACGTCGTCCGCGAGGGGAAGAGCGACCACGACACCGCCGGCGGCGTCGGCCACCGCGGCGCGAGCAGGACGGACGGGCATGGCGACGCGGGCGGCAAGGTCGGGGACTTCCGCGGCATCGACGGGAAGGACTCCCTGAAGATCGTCGCGATGCAGGCGCCGGTCACCGTGGAGCGCCCCGTCCGCGGCGACCTCGAGGAGCACGTCCCCAAGCCCTGTGAGCAACGCATACATACGTCTGCCCTTTCGGTTTTTGACTGACATGTTATGATGTTAATAACTGGGCCGAGCAGATTTGGCGAGGGCTTTGGCGGCTCCGGACATGTACCACCCGGAGGGGACGACGGATGATCACCAGCACCACAACATGAGCGTGCTGCAGCAGCACGTCGCCTTCTTCGACCGCGACAACAACGGCATCATCTATCCCTGGGAGACTTACGATGGTACGTACGTGTGCTGCACCGCGCTTCGTCTTGATTTGTGATTTCAGTTCGGCCAGCGCAGAAGACATTTTTAAGGTCTTCTCTTTTGTCCATGTACGATTGATGTAGGATGCCGTGCGGTTGGGTTCAACGTGTTCATGTCCGCCTTCATCGCGTTTCTGGTGAACCTGGTCATGAGCTATCCCACCCTGCCCGTGAGTGAGCTATCAAAGAACTTGAGAAATCACACCGTGTTTCATTCAGTCTTTGTATGTATTGACTGCGTTTTTGTGGCTGTGCAGGGTTGGCTGCCGAACCCTCTCTTCCCGATCTACGTGCACAACATCCACAAGAGCAAGCACGGGAGTGATTCGGGGACCTATGACAAAGAGGGCCGGTATGTTGTACTAGTAGTAGTTACTGTTAATTATGCACTGACGGGCTGGCGGCGAATGTGAAATGTTTGTGGTGTTGTGCAGGTTCATGCCGGTGAATTTCGAGAACATCTTCAGCAAGTACGCCCGCACGTACCCGGACAGGCTCAGCTACAGGGAGCTGTGGCGGATGACCGAGGGGTGCCGGGAGGTGTTCGATTTCTTCGGCTGGTAACTGGCTAATTTACTCGACGATCAGCATGAATGAACCTTCAGTTTCAGTTGCTGCATGCTGCGGCTATGTTGTTGTATAGCTAACTGGTGTGAGATGGGATGGATGGATGGACGGATGCAGGGTGGCGATGAAGCTGGAGTGGTCGTTCCTGTACGTGCTGGCTCGGGACGACGAAGGGTACCTGTCGAGGGAGGCCATCCGGCGCATGTACGACGGCAGCCTCTTCGAGTACATGGAGAGGCAGCGCATGGAGCACGTCAAGATGTCCTAGATCACAGTCGACGGTGAAACTCGCATGGTCGGAGCTGCACCCACCTGTGATGCTTTCCGTGTCCGTGTGTGTGATGTACAGCAGGCCACAGATCCATGCGGTGTGCCGCTGGTGTGGCGAAATGAAAACATAAATAACGTGATATATGCCATGGTTTGTATGTTTAGCCCCGTCCGGTCTCCCGTCCTTCCATGGTTTGTGTGTTTAGCCTCTTCCACCGGCCGGAGCGTCGATTCATTGCAGATAGATAAGGCCGAGGATCAGGATGGCAAGGGCGGTCGCTCTGGTGTACTAGGTCGTGCGTTGGAGGATCCGGATTAGTCGGTGCGCGGCAGGTGGAGGAACCGCGCGTCCTTCACAATGGTTCTGTGGTTACTCTCGGAAAAACAATGGTTAGAGCGGATTTGGGACCAACTAGAGACGTACAAACATTATTTATATAACCTGGTTTGGGACAAAAGTAACAACAAGGCCTATTAGCTCAGCTGGTTAGAGCGTCGTGCTAATAACGCGAAGGTCACAGGTTCGAGACCTGTATGGGCCAACTCTTTTTATGCACGGTCATCTGTGCCAAAAATAATAGTTTTTTTTTTGCAAATAGAAAAAGTAGGTTTTGTATAGACGTTGATAATCAAGATTTTTGAAGTTGCAGTTTATTTTCTTGCGTCCCGACACATGAGGAATTGCAGTGAAGGTGGTACAAAAAATGATTTTTATGCATGGTCATCTGTGCCAAAAATAATAGTTTTTTTTTTGCAAATAGAAAAAGTAGGTTTTGTATAGACGTTGATAATCAAGATTTTTGAAGTTGCAGTTTATTTTCTTGCGTCCCGACACATGAGGAATTG
Organism: Aegilops tauschii subsp. strangulata; assembly: GCF_002575655.3. Classification (NCBI taxonomy): domain Eukaryota; kingdom Viridiplantae; phylum Streptophyta; class Magnoliopsida; order Poales; family Poaceae; genus Aegilops; species Aegilops tauschii. The sequence goes on along the minus strand of NC_053036.3, from coordinate 472,949,009 downwards.
CAGTGAAGGTGGTACAAAAAATGATTTTTATGCATGGTCATCTGTGCCAAAAATAATAGTTTTTTTTTTGCAAATAGAAAAAGTAGGTTTTGTATAGACGTTGATAATCAAGATTTTTGAAGTTGCAGTTTATTTTCTTGCGTCCCGACACATGAGGAATTGCAGTGAAGGTGGTACAAAAAATGATTTCTTAAAGACACATGAGGAAGACTGTCTAAGGCAATGATCCAGCGTCTGCTATTTCTCAGGGAGCATTAGTCTGGTACAAAGAATCGAAATCCATTACAAGCTGCATTAGTCTGGTACAAAGAATCGAAATCCATGACAAGCTAAATATAGTTCAGTAGAAAACATCAAATTTAGTACAAAGAGCATATGTCCACTACATCAAATTTAGTACAAAGAGCATATGTCCACTACAATGCTGATGAATATTTCACTCATACAAAAGGTGACATACATATATACTTTTTTACAAAGGGATATTGCCTAACCCATACTAAAATAGCTATGTGCATGATTTGGGAAATCAGCAAGAGAAGGCAAGTATCAGCAACGATATGAACCCAGCACATCGAGTATCCATCCATAAAAATATGCAAAAGGATTAACCAGTAAACACCAACAAAATGGTATCTCTTTCAGGAGCAGCAACAAAATGGTATCTCTTTCAGGAGCAGCAGGGCAAATGGGATACAAGAAAGCCACATCGCAAGATATTAGTCCTGCATCATACAAACATTACAATTAGATAATTATGATGAAATATCTTAGAACTTTGCTTAGCAAATGGAAACATTAAGCTCCTTGATACAATGATAGGTAAACCTTTACTGGGTGCCTAACTATTCAATGATAAGTAAACCTCTACTGGGTGCCTAATCAAATAGTTAATGTTAACCATTGTTTAAGATAAGATGCTTAAGGTAAACCCGCAAGCCTCCTTCAATGAAGACATGCAAAAAGATTAACTTGTGACCACAACAACTAATTCAGCACAAAGAGATTAGATTTCAAAAACGTATATTAAAAAACACCATAAACAATTACAACTTGATAAGCACAGCCTACAGTACTAAAAAATGTATCCGCAAAAAAAAATACAGTACTAAAAAATGAGGAAATCAAGTTGAGATCAGAGAGAGGGAGAGAGAGAGCAACCGGGTGGCTGGGTGATGGTGCCCTCCTCCTGATGGAACGACAATGATATATGCGTCTTCCCAGGGAAAAGCTCCTCCCCGGTGCACAGTAGGTGGGCCAACGAGGCGGACGACAACGAGCTCGCCCAACCCTAGGTTAGGGGCGAGGGAAATGGGCTTGACGGCGCGGGAATTGGGGCAGCACTGGTGTGGCTGCGCACACCAATGAGGAACACGAGAGGGTCCGAGAAGCGAAGAAGGCGGCGAGGGTCCGAGCTCGCGAGGGTTGGGAGTCGGTGAAGGTCACAGGTTCGAGACCTGTATGGGCCAACTCTTTTTATGCACGGTCATCTGTGCCAAAAATAATATATTTTTTTGCAAATAGAAAAAGTAGGTTTTGTATAGAAGTTGATAATCAAGATTTTTGAAGTTGCAGTTTATTTTCTTGCGTCCCGAAGAATCACCAAAATCATTTGTTCGCAAAATTTTCTTACGGTGATCACAACAAAAAATGTCAAAAACAATTATAAATTTTGGGAATATGCTTGTGCCCTATGACTCAAATTCCTGCCATGGCCATGAATACTAGATGGAAACTGCGGCTTGCCGCACCCCGCACCCCTGCCGGATGCGGTTGTATCCAAGCTGGTAATAAAGGTATCAAATCAAAGATGCAAGAACAACATCAGGATGCAACAATCCAATGGGCATTTTCATCAAAATTAAAACAACTCAAAGCGAGCCATGTAAACAACTCAAAGCAGTCCAACCTTATGTCCGACCAAACGTTGTATTCGTAATTGCAATGAAGGTGGGAAAAAAGATATAGGTAGAGCGGCGCCAAATAGATACAAAAGGAAAAATTGAGCCACTGATCCAGCATTAGAATTTCTCAAAGACACATGAGGAATTGCAATGAAGGTGGTACAAAAAATGATTTCTCAAAGACACATGAGGAAGACTGTCTAAGGCAATGATCCAGCGTCTGCTATTTCTCAGGGAGCATTAGTCTGGTACAAAGAATCAAAATCCATTACAAGCTGCATTAGTTTGGTACAAAGAATCGAAATCCATTACAAGCTAAATATAGTTCAGTAGAAAACATCAAATTTAGTACAAAGAGCATATGTCCACTACATCAAATTTAGTACAAAGAGCATATGTCCACTACAATGCTGATGAATATTTCACTCATACAAAAGGTGACATACATATATACTTTTTTACAAAGGGATATTGCCTAACCCATACTAAAATAGCTATGTGCATGATTTGGGAAATCAGCAAGAGAAGGCAAGTATCAGCAACGATATGAACCCAGCACATCGAGTATCCATCCATAAAAATATGCAAAAGGATTAACCAGTAAACACTAACAAAATGGTATCTCTTTCAGGAGCAGCAGGGCAAATGGGATACAAGAAAGCCACATCGCAAGATATTAGTCCTGCATCATAAAAGCATTACAATTAGATAATTATGATGGAATATCTCAAAACTTTGCTTAGCAAATGGAAACAGTAAGCTCCTTGATACAATGATAGGTAAACCTCTACTGGGTGCCTAACTATTCAATGATAGGTAAACCTCTACTGGGTGCCTAACCGAATAGTTAATGTTGACCATTGTTTAAGATAAGATGCTTAAGGTAAACCCGCAAGCCTCCTTCAGTGAAGACATGCAAAAAGATTAACTTGTGATCACAACAACTAATTCAGCACAAAGAGATTAGATTTCAGAAACGTATATTAAAAAAACACCATAAACAATTGCAACTTGATAAGCACAGCCTACAGTACTAAAAAATGTATTCGCAAAAAAAATACAGTACTAAAAAATGAGGAAATCAAGTTGAGATCAGAGAGAGGGAGAGAGAGAGCAACCAAGTGGCTGGGTGATGGTGCCCTCCTCCTGATGGAACGACAATGATATATGCGTCTTCCCAAGGAAAAGCTCCTCCCCGGTGCACAGTAGGTGGGCCAACGAGGCGGACGACAACGAGCTTGCCCAACCCTAGGTTAGGGGCGAGGGAAATGGGCTTGACGGCGCGGGAGTTGGGGCAGCACTGGTGTGGCTGCGCACACCAATGAGGAACACGAGAGGGTCCGAGAAGCGAAGAAGGCGGCGAGGGTCCGAGCTCGCGAGGGTTGGGAGTCGCCGGATGCTGCCATGCCCCCCTTTCTAGCAGCCCGCTGCACCGATGGAATCAGGAGATAGCGCTGGTAGGACTAGGGTTCCTACCGACTCTACTCCTTAGGTTATAAGGGCAGAACAGCGGAGGTTGAGGGCGAGGACGCAAGCTCCGGCGCGTCGGCGCCGTCGCGAGGAAGGAGGAGGGCGGCGGCGGTTAGGGCTGGAGGCGGCTAGGGTTTCGGCTCCTCTGGGAGCCGGGCAATAGGGATAGAAAATATCTTTATTGCTTGATTCCGAAAAGAGTCTTACAGCCTATATTTATAACCTAGATAACTTGCATAATAATTAACCTAAGATAACTTGTGGGCCAAGCCCCTAACTACTGCCCGGTGGGCCTCCTCCGGTTATAAGCTAAACCGGTCATAACATCTCTCCCCGCCTGCGCAAACAACTCGTCCTCGAGCTGAAAGTCTGGATAGTGTTGGCGGAAGTCGTCACGCTGCTCCCAAGTAGCCTCCTCCTCCGGAAGGCCTGCCCACTGGATCAGAACGAACCACACCCCGCGACGGAGCTGCGCCCGCAACACCTTCTCCGGCTCCGGAAGAAGACGTCCGTCGGCGGTCGGAGGAAGCGCGGGTGGAGCGGCCGGTGGCTCTCCACGAAAAGGCTTGAGCAGCCCCACATGGAAAACGTCGTGGATGCGAGCACCGGCTGGAAGCTGAAGGCGATAGGCCACCTGCCCAATGCGCTCCAAGACGGTGAACGGCCCGGCGTAGCGAGGGCCGAGCTTGCGCTTCGCGCGCGGGTCTAGTGACTGCGTAGAGCGGTGGAGAAGACGCAGCCACACCCAATCACCCACCGCGAACTCCGCCTCGCGATGGTTGCCGTCGTAGTAATGCTTGGCTAGCTGCTGGGCCTGGAGGAGACGCTGACGGACCTCAGCAAGCATCTCGTCACGAGTGCGAATAAGCTCGCCCGCGGCCTCTGTCCGCGCCATCGCCGGGTCCACCGGCAAGATAGGCGGCAACGGCCGACCGTAGACCACCTCAAATGGTGTAGCACGCAGGGCGGAGTGATAGGAGGTGTTGTAGCAGTACTCCGCCCACGCGAGCCAATCCACCCAAGCCCGAGGGCGATCTCCTGTAACACAGCGCAAATACATGGCAATCACCTTGTTAACCACCTCTGATGGGCCGTCCGTCTGTGGGTGGAAGGCCGTGCTCAGGCGGAGCTTGACGCCCACCATCCTGAAGAGGTCGCGCCAAACATGGCCTGTGACACCGGGTCCCGATCACTGACGATCGAAGAGGGGAACCCGTGAAGACGAACGATCCCCTCGAAGAAGGCACGGGCCACGGACACGGCGGTATACGGATGCCCCAGCGCGATGAAGTGAGCATACTTGGAGAAGCGGTCGACCACAGTGAGAATGACGGATTTGCCGTCCACCTTGGGAAGGCCCTCGATGAAGTCCATGGAGATATCTGCCCAGACCTGAGATGGCATGTCCAAAGGCTGAAGCAGACCAGCCGGCCGTAATGTCTCCGTCTTGTTGCGCTGGCATGTCATGCAAGATCGCACCCAGTCACAGACCAAGGCGCGATCACCAGGAATGTAGAAGTCGACGCGTAGACAATGGAGGGTTTTCTGCACACCCTCATGACCAGCCGAGTGGGCCAGCAATAGGACCTGGTGACGGTGATCATCATGTGCCGGAACAAAGACGCGGTGCCCATGGAGGAGCAGGCCGTCAGTGAAGCGCCAAGGCTCCTCCAGGTCGCCGGCAGCTAGCTGCTGCCGAAGGAGGACCGTGTCTTCAGCGGTCGCCGTCGCCCGGTGAATCTCGGCGAAGAGGCCGAAGGTGGGCCCGGAGCGGATGCACAGCGCCGTCCCCTTGGAGGCGCCGTCGGTGGAGTCGAGGTCGGCATCGCGGCGCGACAAGGCGTCAGCCACGGTATTAAGACGACCCGGGCGATACTCGACGGAGAAGTCGAAGCCAAAGAGCTTGCTAATCCACTGGTGCTGCGGCACGGTCGAGAGCCTCTGGTCCAGCAAGAACTTGAGACTGTAGTGGTCCGTGCAAATCTGGAAAGACCGGCCCCACAGATAGGGCCGCCAATGGCGCACGGCCTGCACCAAGCCAATGAGCTCCCGCTCGTACGCCGCGAGCTTAAGATGGCGCGGAGCGAAGGGCCGGCTGAAGAAGGCGAGAGGACCATCGCCCTGATGAAGCACGGCGCCGAACCCCGCACCCGAGGCGTCATAGTCCACCACGAAGGGGCGGTCAAAATCCGGCATCTGAAGAACGGGCCCCGTCATGAGGGCCCCCTTGAGGGCCTCGAAGGCCGCTGTCGCCTCCTCGTCCCAGGCGAAGGCGTCGTGGTGCAGCAACCGCGTGAGTGGCGACGCAATGAGGCCGAACTCCCGGATGAACTTCCGGTAGTATTCGGCGAGGCCGAGAAAACCGCGAAGAGCCCGCGGTGAGTGCGGCGTCGGCCAGGCTGCGACGGCCGCCACCTTGTCGGCGTCCATAGCCACCCCGTCGGCCGAGATGACATGGCCGAGGTAGGCGACGGAAGGCGTACCGAACGAGCACTTCGAGCGCTTAAGATGAAGATGGTGCGCCCGAAGCTCGTTGAAGATGATGGCGACGTGCTGGAGGTGCTCTGCCCAAGAGGCGTTGTAGATCAGAATATCATCAAAGAAAACGAGCACAAACCAACGTAAGTAGGGCCAGAGGACATCGTTCATCAGGGCCTGGAAGGTCGCCGGGGCGTTGGTGAGGCCAAAGGGCATTACCAAGAACTCGAAAAGTGGCCATGGTGAGTCCGAAACGCCGTCTTGGCGATGTCATCTGGGTGCATGCGCACCTGGTGGTACCCCGACCGGAGATCAAGCTTGGTGAAGAAGCGCGCCCCGTGTAGCTCATCCAGGAGCTCATCAACCACCGGAATAGGGAACTTATCCTTAGGCGTAACAGCATTAAGGGCACTGTAGTCAATGCAGAAACGCCACGTGCCGTCCGACTTGCGGACAAGAAGCACTGGCGCGGTAAACGGCGAGGTGGAGATACGGATGATGCATGCCGCGAGCATAAGCGCACACTGCCGCTCCAACTCGTCCTTCTGCAGCTGCGGGTAGTGGTAAGGATGCACCGCCACCGGCGCAGAGCCCGGCAAGAGATGTATACAGTGATCATATGCCCGGGCAGGCGGAAGACCCTGTGGCTCGGTGAAGAGGTCGTCGTGCTGATGCAGAAGGTTCTCCAAGAGCGGATGCTCGGCCTCGGAGGTGGCCGCGGCCAGCTGAAGCTGAGGTGGTGCGGGCGTGGCGCCCCCAACGCCGTCCCACCGAATGCGGCGGCCCAGGCGGCAGAAAGTCATCGTCAGCGCGTCGAAGTCCCAAAGAATGGGACCGAGGGTCCGCAGGAAGTCGACGCCAAGGATGAAGTCGAAGCATCCCAAGTCGATGCCCGCACAGGTGATGGAGAAGTGTCCCCGCCGATGGTGATGGGGACGTCCCATGCGAGTCCATGACACCGGAGGCGATCGCCGTTGGACACCGTGACCTGAAGTTGCTCCCCGCCCGTCGGCTGAAGCGCTAAGCGACGCATGGTAGCCTCGGGCAGGAACTTATGGGTGGAGCCTGTATCCACCAAGGCCACCAAGATCTCGCTGTGGATCATCACCGGCAAGAGCATGGTCCGCTCGTCACGGATCCCGGCGAGCGCGTGGAGAGAGACTACAAGGGTCGTCGCCGGGGCAGCCGCGGGTGCGCCCTCAGCCGCCGCTGGGGGTGGTAGTGCCGTGGCCTCATCGGCCAAAGCGTCCTCCTCGATGAAGTCGACCGTCTCCAAGTAGAAGAGGCGCAGGCACACATGGGTCGGCGTATAGGGCTCGTCACAGTTAAAGCAAAGGCCCTGTCGCCGCCGCTCCATCTGCTCCGCCGGAGAGAGACGCCGAAAGGGGCGCGTCATGGCCGAGGTAGTGGGCGCCGGTGTGGCCGGGGGTGGCCGGCCTGGTGCAGGTGGCGGGCGGCTGGTCTGCCGGCCTCCTTGGGCCCGGGCAGCCGGCAGCATGGCCTGGGCGCGAGCCTCGAATGCCCGGGCGTAATACATGGCCATCTGGAGATCCTGAGGGCCGCGAAGCTCCACGTCGACGCAAATGTGATCCGGGAGGCCACCAACAAAGAGGTCGGCGCGCTGCTGCGCCGTCACGCCCGACGCATGGCACGCCAAGGCCTGGAAGCGGTCGGCGAAGTCCTGCACCGTAGAGGTGAAGGGAAGGCGGCCGAGCTCGGACAGGCGGCTCCCGCGAACCGGGGGCCCAAAACGGAGGAGGCAGAGCTCGCGGAAGCGCTCCCAAGTAGGCATGGCACCCTCGTCCTACTCGAGAGCGTAGTACCACGTCTGTGCTGCGTCGCGGAGGTGATAAGAGGCAAGCCGGGTCCGCTCCGAAGCGAGTGTGCGCTACCCGCAAAAGAACTGGTCGCACTGGTTGAGCCAGTTGAGGGGGTCCTCCGCGCCGTCATAAGTGGCGAAGTCGATCTTGGCGAACCGCGGCGGTGCCTGGGAGGGAACACCGTGTCGAGCTGGCTCGGAGGTGCGGAGCAGCGAGGCGGGTGGCGCCTGGTCGGAGTACTCCGGGTATGGACCGGCGGAACCAGATGCCCCCCCGAACTGCAGGAACGGAGTCGGCTGTTCGGGGCCGTGGTGTAGACCGGCGAAGGCGAAGACCCAGCCGCCCACGTTGGAAGTGGCGACGGGGAGGGCGGAAACCGGACCTGATGAATCGGGAGGCCGGTCGGCGAGGGTGCCCCCGAGCTAGGCAGGGGCGGCGCCGGTGGTTGTAGCGTCGGTGGCGGGGGGTGGGCAGGGGCGTCGGTGGCCGCGGGGGAGGGTGACTGCAAGTACCACAGAGGGGCCGCGGCCTGCGTGGTCCCGCCGGGGTGTCCCTCCTGGAACGGCGGCAGCGGCTGCCCGGTGCAAGTCGGCGCAGAGAACGGCTGCAGTGGTCCGGTGGCCGCCGCCTGCGGCATCTGCTGTAGCGGCCAGGGGCCCGATGACGGCGTCGGCGCCAAGGGCCAGAGGGGTGCCGCGGCAGCCGGAGGGCCGCCCGGTGGAGCCGCCTGGAACGGCAGCATCAGAGGGGCGCCGTACGGGGAGACGCCTTAGGGTGGCCACGGCGTGTGGCCGTAGGCGACAACGGGCGCCGTCGGCAGGGGCATGTAGGGCCCGGCCACGTACTGCTGCTGCTACAAGTGGAGGCTCTGGACGGCGGTGACGAGGTCCCGCAGGGTGGCCGTGACCTGCTCCGGTGTGAAGACGGCGGACGGCGGTGGCGCAGAGGGAACCAGGGATGGCGGCGCGGGCGGGGCCGCGGTGGAGACGTGGCCCGCCAGCGTGGTTGTCCCGGTGGTGGACGTCATCGGCGCATTGAGGGGTGGCGCCGTCGTCATCGGCGCGTTGAGGGGCAGCGCCATCGTCATCGGCGCGGTGGAGCCGCTGGAAAGCGCCGGCGGTGGTGGTGGCAGCGACATGATCGGAACTTGGTCTCTGATTACCAAATTGGTAGGACTAGGGTTCCTACCGACTCTACTCCTTAGGTTATAAGGGCAGAACAGCGGAGGTTGAGGGCGAGGACGCGAGCTCCGGCGCGTCGGCGCTTTCGCGAGGAAGGAGGAGGGCGGCGGCGGTTAGGGCTGGAAGCGGCTAGGGTTCCGGCTCCTCTGGGAGCTGGGCAATAGGGATAGAAAATATCTTTATTGCTTGATTCCGAAAAGAGTTACAGCTTATATTTATAACCTAGATAACTTGCATAATAATTAACCTAAGATAACTTGTGGGCCAAGCCCCTAACTACTGCCCGGTGGGCCTCCTCCGGTTATAAGCTAAATCGGTCATAACAAGCGCACATCTTAATCAGGAAAGGCAGACAGAAACGAAGCCAACAGAAGCTGAATAAAGTAACAGAAGGAACCAATCCCTTGTCGGTACCCAGCAGATATGGTTCAATTTTCTTTCAACTAAAATACATATGCAAAGGTGAGTCTGGTTACCTTGCATTGAATTAACAGCAATGAATTTTGCTTCCGGTTGAAACACAAACACGAACATAATTAGTGCAAGTTCAGTACATGATTCAATTCTTTTCAGAAAACAGTATATGCGAAGGTGAGTATGGCTATCTTGCAGGAATTTAACAGGAATATTTTTTGCTTCCCATTAATATACAAACACGAACATGCACTACTTACAAAAAAAGAGAATATGGAATCAAATATCAGTTACCAAAAAAAAGCTTCCCACTGGAACACAAACATGAACATATTCAGCGCAAGTTCAGTACATATTCAATTTTGTCGCAAAAATATATGCAAAGGTGAGTCTGGTTATTTTTCAGTACTTGAACAGAAATACAGGCTCAGTTGGCAAATGCTCAAAGCCTGCAGGCTACAGATAAAACACTATCTGAACAAATTATGCAGCAACATATAATTTACCATGATAGTATACAATGTTTTTTTCTATCATAGGATCCTATGGAAAAGGAAAACTAACTCAAAATCAAAAAAGAAACATTAGCCTAAACGAACTCAAAATTTAAGCAAGAATTTTCATATTGTAAGAAAATGATCAAAAGAAAAATGGCACATAATCAAGATGACATAATTCAAGCTAACCATCATACTTCGGAAAAAAGCATATAGGTGTGGATAGTAATCTGACATTGAAAAATTTGAGTATAGATGTTCACTTTGCTGAATAAAAAAAACATACACATGGGTATTTATGTATAACTTCCAAATCAATACGAAGCAAAAAAATCCAAGTTCAATCACTATTATGTATTGGTTCAACAACTGAGCTCACACGAGTACAACAATTTCAAGAACACACATACATCTCCCTAAACAGGGAGACGGGCAAAAAGAACTTAAAAATCAAGCCATAACTATCGCGCGGAGTTGCTTAAAGTAATGGTTGCAGATAGTAACAAAATAGGATTGTAGAAATCACCTTTAAGAGTTTCAGCAGCATCACACATGCGAATGATCTGTTATCAACACTGTCTAGTCATGTGCAATGTAAAACTTTAATGCATCAAACAACACGAAAGGATAAAAATGGCAAGCAACACGAGTCATAAGGACAGATCAACTACCTCAGCGTCCAGAAAGACCAAGTCGGTGTGCTTTATGGGCCCAACATTAGTGGCCCCACGATGCTGCCACATTCGCGCGACGAAAACACGAACCGTGACAGTGCTAATTCCCGGGACAAGTTCAGCCAAAGTAGTGATCGACATCTGCAGCAAAGTCGCAACAAAAGTACATCACAAGAGAAGGCAAAATGTCCGAAAGATCTAAAACATGGTACATACGGATAGCAGAAAGATCATCATAATGTAAAATAACACAGTAATAAAATGCAATAGAAAAAGACCTTAGATCTAAGGAATCCTATATCCTACAACTCACCCGCAAAAAAAGATAGGCTACGAAAGCTTTCCAGTAAAAACACATTGCAATCCTATTAGTAGTAGACTCAACGAAGCATCAATACATTTAATTTGTCAGATTTTATATAATTCTAATCGATGGTGGTAATTTTGCTGCACGACTCAACTAATACAAATACATCTCAAATACATAGCAACCTCACACAAATCGAAGCTACAAAAGCATACGCTTTGCGGACTTATGACTGATATGGTTGCAAACGTCAACAAGTACATTATCTAAAGATTGGTGCTTGAACACTGACCTTTGTGGGAGTAGGGAGCAGGGAACTCTGGAACTCGCAATTCAGCCTTTGCGATTAGAAAGCTAGCTCAACTCGTTAGACCCCTATCTGGCCTCCCAAAGTATAACCAGAAACCAACCAATGAACCAAACACGCACACACAACGCTTGAGTCACTACCCATGGCGCCTCATAATTTTCCTCTTGTTTTCTTCTTGCTGACTTGATCGATCTTTTCTTACTAACAACATGAATAGTTCTTCCCCATTACTTCCTTTGTTCCTCAATCTTGTTAGCAGGTGTCGGCGTTCTGGGAACGGGGGTCCCCAGACTTGCCTGCCTGCGGCCCACAGCGAGGCTAAGCCAGCAGGCCGTACGGCCCATCTTCATCAACAAGGCATCCAAGACCCTCGTGAGGGTCCAAGCCTCACGAGGCGGACGATGCAAGACCTCCTCTGGAGTGGCCGAGCCAGGCAGGCTCACGAGGAGCGGAGATATCAAGGCGGGGCAAACCTCACGAGGCTCTCGTGACGTGAGGCATGACAAACGGCACCAGGCGGGCGCCAGGCGGGCGCCAGCGCGCGCAGCGTCCTTATTTCCTCTTTGGTGCTAAGGAGGCCAGCGCAGGCGAAGAGTACCGAGGCATCAGGCAAAGGTTTCTATATTGGTGCGACGAGACCAAGACCAGGAGGACGGCAAGACGGAGGTCATCGTGGAGCCCAAGACGGCGTCACCACCAGAGCTTTTCGCAGGCGAAGACCGCTTTTGTCAGGATAGCTTGTACTAGCTGTCCCCCTTCAAATTTGCCCGCCGTTGTTGGCTCCCTTCCCGCTCGATATTTGGGAAGAGGACCATGGCCTCTATAAATAGGTCTAGCCACCATAGTAGGAAGCAACGGATTCGGATCATCCTCAGCTACACAAGAACAAGAACACCTCAACCTCGGGAGGCTGTTCTTCCCTTGTACTGTTCATCATCAGCCCAAGAGGCAATCCACCACCACCACACTGGAGTAGGGTATTACACCACAACGGTGGCCCGAACCAGTATAAACCTCGTGTCTTTCTGTGTTGCGAGTTCGTCGAGTTCGTCCGCGAGATCTTAGCGAGCTAGGGCGTAGATCGGTAGGGGGGAAAAGCTTCGCGCGCACCCCAGTGTTTAAACCTTAAGGGTTTGCCGGAACCCCACATCCGACATTTGGCGTGCCAGGTAGGGGTGCGCCGTAGCTTCCCTTCCATCAGTTCGTCGCTCCGTCGCTCCATCGTCTTCATGGCGGACGCTCGCCATGCTCGAGCTGAGCGTCGGGCTGCCCTCACCGCCCGCGTCGCTCAGACGGCTCCCGTTGGCGGGCCACCTCGTCGTTCTCCGTCCCCCGCCGCCAACGCTGCCACCGGCCTGGCGGGGAACGAGCAGCAGGCATCCTCACTCCATCCTTCGGTGCGGCAGGACGGCCACACCGCTACTCCATCACTGACCCCTGCCGGTTCTTCGTCCCACGCGCACCGCGCTCCCATGGAGGCACGGGCCGCGCTCCTTGCGGCGAACGAGCTCCTGCGCTACCGCCCCGTCGACGACCTCTACGAGGAGTGACTCGATCGCGTCGCCGAGCTCATCCGTGCCGCAGGGGGCTCTTCGACGCCGTCCCACTCTCTGCCTCCCCCTCAACCAGCCACGGGCGACGGGGCTCATGGCGTGCCTCCACCACCTCAGCCCCAAGACGAAGCCTTGGCACCAAGGCGCGCGGCTCCGCGCCGTGATCCACCATGCCCGGCGCCCGCGCGCGAAGAGAGAAGCTGCCAAGAAATGCCGCGGCCGCGAGAAGCTGCACCTGCGCTCCCCGCGCCACCTCGTCAAGACCGCGCACCGCCCGCAGCGGCGCAGCGCGGACCTCGTCAAGACCAAGCTCCACCTCCGAAGTGGGCCCCGGCAACCACGGCTGGCTGCCGCGCCTTCACCCCCAAGCTGCGTAGCGTCGCCTGGCCAGGCAAGTTCAAGCCGGACCTGCCTCCTTGCTATGACGGCACCGCCGACCCCGCGGAGTTCCTGCAACTCTATGAATTGAGCATCGAAGCGGCCAACAGCGACGAAAAAGTCATGGCAAACTGGTTTCCCATGGCTCTCAAGGATGGAGCTCGCTCCTGGCTCCTGAACCTGCAGCACGGCTCGATCTCCTCCTGGGACGAGATGCGCGACCGCTTCGTCGCCAACTTCCAGGGCACTCGCGACCGCCCACCGGCCGCGGGTGATCTGCGCTGCATCAAGCAGCAACCAGGAGAGACCCTCCAGAAGTACATCCAGCGCTTCAACAACACCCGCCTCAAGATCCCCAAGGTCAGGGACGAGGCCATCATCTCCGCGTTTTCCGACGGCGTCCGTGACGTCAAGATGAAGGAAGAGCTTGCCATCCATGAGGAGCTTTGCACCTCTCAGGAGCTGTTCAGCCTGGCGACCAAGTGCGCAAGAGCTGAGGAGGGGCGCCTCTCTCTCCTTGAGCTGCCAGCCGCAGGCGCGTAAGAGAAGAAGGCCAAGGCCAAGGACATGAAGCGCAAGGAGGCAGTTGTGCTCGCAGCGGAGCCCGACACCAAGCGGGGCAGAGATCAGCCCGAGTCATCCAAGAATGGCCGACCGTTCTGCGCCTTCCACAACCTGAACACCCACAACACCAGCGACTGTCAAGAGCTCAGAGCCATACGGGAAGGACGCTACGGTCGACGCCCTGAGCGCAACGACCGGGCCTATGGCCGCGGAGGAGGACGTGGAGGCGGACGCTGGGACGACCGTGGCCCGCGCTAGGAGTGGCGTGACCGGCCTCGTGAGGACCGCTGGCAGGACCAACCTCGCGAGGGCGCCTGGAGGGACCCGCCTCATGAGGATCGCCCCAGGGCAACACCGGTCTTCCCCCGCTGCCGCCACCAAGGAGGAACGACGATCACCACCAGGACGAGGGGGCTGGGGGCTTCCAGGAGCCGCGTGCGATCGCCTGCATCTTGGGCGGCGCCTAGGCCCCAGCCTCTCAGCGCATTTTCAAACAGTTCGCTCGCGAGGTGAACGCGGTGCTCCCGAAGCTCGAGGCCACGCGCCCGCTCAGGTGGTCCCAATGTGCCATCACTTTCAACTCAGCGGATCAGCTCAAGTGCGCAGCCACCGCTGGCGCCCTCCCTATGTTGTGTTCCCCAGTCATCAGCAATGTGCAGGTCACCAAGACCCTCATCGACGGCGGCGCAGGGCTCAACATCCTGTCCGTCAACACGTTCGACAACCTTCAAGTGCCATACGAACAGCTCCAGCCCACCAAGCCTTTCTCAGGAGTGACCGACGGTTCCACCACACCGTTAGGGCAGGTCCGCCTGCCTGTCACCTTCGGGGAGCGCAAGAACTACCGCACCGAGCTCATCGACTTCGACGTCGCCCACATCCGCTTGCCGTACAATGCCATCCTCGGGTATCCAGCCCTGGCCAAGTTCATGGCAGTCACTCATCACGGCTACAACGTTCTCAAGATGCCAGGAAGCGGAGGAATCATCACGGTCCCGTGTGAAGAGAGGGATGCGGTGTGCTCCCTCGAGCACGCCTTCCAAGCCGCAGCAATCGACGACCCCGACGGCATAAGTGAAGGCCCTCCGGAGGCCATCCCCAAGAAGAAGCAGCCGCGCCGCGCAGGACCTCAGGAAGATGGCGTCGCGGCAGGATCAGCGCCCGCTCCAGGGGCGCCTCCCTCCATCGCATAGGAAGACGCCCCGGCGCCCTTCTCGGGCAGGGCTCGGGGGCTCTCTTCTGGAGGGCCTCAGACCATGCCAACCTCACGAGGGAGGCGCTTGGGCACCACTTGGAGGCGTGCTTCGCGGCACGTGACCCTCAGGAGAGCACAGGGCAAGGAGTGCCCACCACTCAGGAGTTCATCACCAACACCATTCAGGAACTGCAAGAAGCAAGAGCCATGCGCGGCGACAGCCGCTCACGAGGCGCAGCTCCGCATCCTGGTGAGGATGTTGGGCTGCGTGTTTTCATCGACGTCCCCGGGCTCAATAGGGCCGCATCTCAGGAGCGTTTCTGGCCTTCGCGTGTGGGCCACTACGAGGGCCTGCTGCACAGCTACGTTCGCATGCCCTTCGGCTTGCCGAGTGTGGCGTCAGCCTATCAACGCGACCTACGGCGTGTCCTGGTGGCTCAGGAGGCCATGTACCACGCCGTCCTGGAGGAGATGGAGACGGTCTTCAGGGAACCTCCCGAGCCCCCAGAGCCTCCCGAGGCTCAGGGTCCCGGTGGCTCATGAGGAGTCATTTCTTCAGCGCACGCCTTCAGCTGTACCAACTCTACTTCGTCTACAGAACCAGGTGACATCTTCCAAGTTCGTTTAAGCTGGGAGTGCCCCTCGGGCTGCATTATTCCCAGGCCACATGGGTCCGTCCCTGTGGCATGTATCCCTTTTGCTTATGTCTTTAGCTTACCTTGCTGGGGGCGCCCCTCGGGCTGCATCATCCCCAAGCCGCTCGGGCCGGACCCAGTGGCATGTATCTTCCTGCATTTATCCAAGTTGATCTGCTCTCCATGCTTAACCTGCCAATGGCTATCGCCCGCTCGATTGCCGCTCGCCGCCCGCCTGTTCATCCTATGCAATCCGCTTGCACGTTAAAAGGGGGGCTCCTGAGCATCGCGACTCAGGAGCTCTTACTGGCTCTCCAGCCCTCACCCCCTGGCCTTGACCACGGCATCGCGACCTGGCATACCAGCGGCGGCTGAGCTTGCTCGAGGGCCGGGACCTGAGGACGTAGAGTGCTTGCATCTAACCGCCTTACAGAAAAAATCACCAAGACTCAAGACCAGGCGCAACCCGCCTTGAGGTAGGGCCTCGTGAGTCCCGCGCTGGCTCACGAGTGCCCAGATACACCTCACAGCCCTGTCGTGCAAGCCACGTGTCAGGGCGGGGCTGTACACGCCCCGGGGGCTCCTCCTGGAGGGGGCCCCCATCCCACGCCCAAGTGGAAGCACCATGCTCCGCGCTGGCTGTCGACACTGCCGAGGAGCGGCTATGCCCGTGCACAAGCGGAAGCACTATGCTCCGCGCTGGTGATAAACAACTGAGGGCGGCCCCACGGTCGTACCAACCTCAGGGAGCCCAGAGCTCAGCGTCCAGCCTCACCGCAACGCCTCCCCTCGGGAGATCCGCGCGAGGGGGCTGGGCACGGGGGCTGCGCTCGGGTCACGCCCAAGCGCATGCCACCCAACCAGGTCCTCGGACCTGGGCGTCGCGCGCCCCTCCCGAGGCCTCGGCGAGGGCAGGTATGGAAATTGTTTGCACGTCAAGGGGGACTCCTGAGCATCGCGACTCAGGAGCCTAACTGGTCACGTAGCCCCTCACTCCTTGGTCCGTCCTGGTCTCCGGTCGGCCCAATGGCAGTTGAGATATGCGTGGGGCCGGGCTCTGCCGACGTAGAACATTAATCTATCCTCACGAACTCTCCCTATATGTTGTTCGCACGTCAAGGGGTACTCCTGAGCATCGCGACTCAGGAGCCTAACTGGTCACGTAGCCCCTCACTCCTTGGTCCGTCCTGGTCTCCGGTCGGCCCAATGGTGGTTGAGGTATGCGCGGGGCCGGGCTCTGCCGACGCAGAACGCAAAGCAAATAGGAAGGAAATCGCAAAATCTCAAAGCAAATATTACAAGCATATTGTCCTCAGAATACCAAATGAAAAGTCTAAACGCCTCCACGAGGCCTGATACATGTCGCAGGAACGGAACAGGAAGAATGGTCGCGGGTCACCTCTAGACGTCGTCGTCGCCTGCGGAAGGTGCTCCCTCGTGAGCAATTTTGTCTTCACCTTCACCACCAGCTGCAAGGTCGGCGACATCGCCGGACAGAGGAGCGAAGACAAAGCCGCGGAACTTCCTCAGCAAGGCCCCCACTTGATTTTGCACGGCCGCGGCAGCCGCCTCGCATTGATCTTCAGCTACAGGCTCCAGCAGCTCGTCAAGGCAAGCGTTGGGGTCGCGAAGGTGCAGGTGGCTAAAGACGCGAGTCAGTGCGGCTGAAGACAGGACGCGAGCTTCTGCCTCCGCCATGGGACCGAGACCATCAACGACCTCCTCAAGCGCCTTCACCACGAGAGGAAGCAGCTGGGCAGGGCCGTCCTCGTCGGTGTCCAGAGGCTTCTCCAGGCCGTGCTCATAAAGCGTCTTCAGCGCCTTGCGAGATCTCTTCTCGAGATCGGTGAAGGACACGCGGTCTTCGGCCAGGACTCGCGCCTTGGCATCAAGATCGGCCTCCCTCGTCCCCATCTTCTGCTCCAACTCTTCCAACCGGTTGCGCTCAGCGGCCTGCTTCTTCTCCAGCTCCGCCAGCTCGGCATCACAGTTCTTGACAGCTTCCTCCCGGGCCTTCATCTCCACCTCCTTCGCTTGGCGGCAGCGTACCTCTTCGGCGTGCTTGTCGCGCAGGCTCTGCAACTCGCCCTCCAGCACTTGGCAGCGGTCACGAGCGGCCTTGGCGTCCTTCAGCGCCACCTCACGATCGGCTGCAGCGCTGGCGGCTCCTTGCTTCTCCTTCTCGGAAGCCGCGGCAGCCTGGCCCAGCGCCGCGCGAACCGCCAGGTCAGAGTGAAGCCAGCCAGAGGCCAACTCCAGGCGCGGGTCCGCACTCAGGAGATCCGCCTGTAGCTGGGTCATCTCCGAAAGGGCGTGCTCCAAGACAGCAGCAGGAGCAGAAGAATCAGGGAGTGGAGGTGCAGCAGTGGGAGGGAGCGACATCGTCACCAGGGCTTGGGAGACCGCGAACCCCGGAGCAGCTGGGACCTCGTCAGCCGCGCCAAGCGCCGGCACCTCCGGAGCCAGCGGGGCCATGGGGGCTGATTCCACGCTGCGATGTTCCTCTTGGCCCTGCGAGGACGACCGGGCTGGGGAGATGCGGGCGCTGCTGCCTCCTTTCTCTGCGGAGGGAGGCACGGTCGCCGTATCCTCCTTCCTCTTGGGAAGCTTGAAGCCTGACAGCATCGGGACCTGAGGGGCAGGCGTTCGGGTCCCGGCAGCAGCAGGCGGTGCAGAAGCAGAACCGGATCCAGCCCCAGGAGGTGTCGGGCTGGAGGCGGCACCGCGGGCCACCAGCAATGACCTACCCCTTGTCAGGATGAGGGGCTGCTCCCTCTCCCCTTGGTAGGCGTCGGCCTTGGCATCATCAGGAAGGGCGCGGAGAATCTCGGCCTTGCTCAGAGGGGAAGTCTCCCCCACCTCTTCCAGGGTCTTCTCCGAGTCCACCTCCTCTTCCCCCTCTCCGCGGGACTCGCCAGAAGACACCTCCACCGGTTTCTGCGTCATAGGAGCTTCCGGAAGCGCCGGCGACACTAGCCCGCGCGCATCAAAAGTCGGCCTGGAGGCAACGAATTCCTCTCGGTCCCTGCGTTGGAACAGGGGAACGAAGGCGCTAGGCGGGTACTCCTGGTTGTCCTCGACTATGAGGCGAAGGACGGCGTCCAATTCATTGCCAGGCAGGTCCCCTGGCCTCAGGCGGGTCTTGTTCTCCTCTTCGTCAAGCTCCCAGAGGGGGCGCGCGCGCGCCTGGAGTGGGGCAACCCGCAGCATCAATAACTCCCTCAGGAGCATCGCCCCTATTATCTTGGCCGCCCTCGCGTTGCCCGGCTTCAGGTCGGTCATCATCTGCCCCAACACTGACGATGCCCGCTCGTCGACAAGCTCCGCCTTGGGCCACCCCTTGCCCTATCGGGGCGCCTCCGTCGGCAGCGCCAGGCACGGATCGACACGCTGGGCATCCATCATGACCCATTTGGATCGGATGTTGTCGGCCCTCTTCCCGGTGCTCGAGATCGAGTTGGCCTTGTCGCATGCGACGAAGTTAGCGCATCCGGAGATGTGACCCTCACCGACACGAAGGAAGAAGAAATGGCGAAGCAACGCCACGGACGGCATCACGCCCAGGTACGCCTCACAGTAGTAAGCGAAGATGGACAGGAGGAGGACAGAGTTGGGATGGAGATGCAACGCCTGCAGACCGCAGTGGTCGAGGACTTCATAAAAGAAATCAGAGAAAGGGGGACCAACCCAACGGCGATGCTGCTCGAGAAGAAAAGGAAGAAGGTGCTCCCTTCAGACTCCGGCTCGTCGGAGGCGAGCCGAAGCTCCGTCTTCCCCCACTCATTTCTCTCGCCCGCCGTCAGCAGGCGCATGGAGGCGAGGCTTTTCTCCGTGATGGAGGGCGCCTCAAGGGCCGGCTCATACCAAGCCAGTGTTGAGGAAGTCTTGACTTTGCGCGGTGCCATGGATTGCGGGTACAGGATGAGATTGGAGCAGATCTGGAGGTAGCGGTGGCGAGGAGCAAGAAAGGGGATCTGGAGCAAGGCAAGGAAGAAGCAATGAAGGTAGGTGCTGCCTGCGCCAGCCTCTTGTCAAGTCGTGCAGTTGCCGAGGCAGCGTGGGGAAGCAGAGACGCCCACGTCCAATCAACTGCCACGCGTCAACCGAGGCCGCAGGCTTTTGGGGCCCGCCGTGCTCCGAACTTGACCCTTGGCTTCGCCGTGAAGCCAAGCCCGAGCGCACCTTGGGCCCGGGGGCTACTGTCGGCGTTCTGGGAACGGGGGTCCCTAGACTTGCCTGCCTGCAGCCCACAGCGAGGCTAAGCCAGCAGGCCGTACGGCCCATCTTCATCAACAAGGCATCCAAGACCCTCGCGAGGCAGACGACGCAAGACCTCCTCTGGAGTAGCCGAGCCAGGCAGGCTCACGAGGAGCGGAGATATCAAGGCGGGGCAAACCTCATGAGGCTCTCGTGACGTGAGCCATGACAAACGGCACCAGGCGGGCGCCAGGCGGGCGCCAGCGCGCGCATCGTCCTTATTTCCTCTTTGGTGCTAAGGAGGCCAGCGTAGGCGAAGAGTACCGAGGCATCAGGCAAAGGTTGCTATATTGGTGCAACGAGACCAAGACCAGGAGGACGGCAAGACGGAGGTCATCGTGGAGCCCAAGACGGCGTCACCACCAGAGCTTTTCGCAGGCGAAGACCGCTTTTGTCAGGATAGCTTGTACTAGCTGCCCCCCTTCAAATTTGCCCGCCGTTGTTGGCTCCCTTCCCGCTCGATATTTGGGAAGAGGACCAGGGCCTCTATAAATAGGTCTAGCCACCATAGTAGGAGGCAACGGATTCGGATCATCCTCAACTACACAAGCACAAGAACACCTCAACCTCAGGAGGCTGTTCTTCCCTTGTACTGTTCATCATCAGCCCAAGAGGCAATCCACCACCACCACACTGGAGTAGGGTATTACACCACAACGGTGGCCCAAACCAGTATAAACCTCGTGTCTTTCTATGTTGCGAGTTCGTCGAGTTCGTCTGCGAGATCTTAGCGAGCTAGGGCGTAGATCGGTAGGGGGAAAAGCTTCGCGCGCACCCCAGTGTTCGAACCTTAAGGGTTTGCCAGAACCCCACATCCGACAGCAGGAGAGCAGAATGATCCAAGAAATCAAAGCCTTGCCATGTCCCGCCTGTTTCCAAATATGTCTATCAGAAAATTAAGCTACTTGAACATGTAAATAATCTATAACAAAAATAAATAAATAACTATGTTAATGAGTTCCAAGGAATGAAACAACACATGAATATTACAAAATAAATAACTATAACATCACATGAATGTAGCCAGATGAGTATATTCCTAGTTTTATTAGAAGCATAAATTAGGTGAGAACCTTTCAGAGCTGTAGTGTAAGTACTAATTATGCAATTCAGAACAAAAGTGAGCCATAGTTACTACCATACAGAAGTTGAAGAAATCGCTATATGTACAACAGTTTTGGCAAGACAAAATTCAGGCCTAAATATGCAATATCCCAACCCCTTGATATTTCTGGAAATCTGCATCTCACAATGACTAAATATTACTACAGTACATGGCAAAAGTTCACATCAGACATAAGGTAGCCATGTAAGCATCACTACTTAATATCAGGAAATTGTGGCACCAGAGATCAAAATAGAGTACATTTTCTTAGCCCAGATGATTCCATTGGTAAGCATCCAGTAGACAATGCTACCACCCAATCCAGTGCAGGATTAACTGATTAACAACTATGGAGAAAAACATACAAAATGGAAAAACATTATGGGCAGAGAACAGAGATCAGCTCACCTTGGCTCTTGTTGAGTGTCGAGGAGGCGAGGCACCTACTGCACAGTAGGGTGAATCCGAGGATGGAAAAGAGATGCAGCAGGGTGAATCAGAGGAGGCGAGGCACCTACTGCCAGCCGCACCCCATACAGTCCGTTTTAACTAACCCGGTGACATACATCATATAAAGGCAGGTGAAATGCAAAGAGAATAGATAGGTGTTGGGGAACGTAGCAATAATTCAAAAAAAAATCCTACGTGTCACCAAGATCAATCTAGGAGATGCTAGCAACGAGAGAGAGGGAGTGCATCTTCATACCCTTGAAGACCGCTAAGTGGAAGCATTACAAGAACGCGGTTGATGGAGTCGTACTCGCGGCGATTCAAATCGCAGAAGATCCGATCTAGCGCCGAACGGACGGCGCCTCCGCGTTCAACACACGTACAGCCCGGGGACGTCTCCTCCTTCTTGATCCAGCAAGGGGAGAGGAGAAGTTGAGGAAGAACTCTAGCAGCACGACGGCGCGGTGGCAATGGAGCTCGTGGTTCTCCGGCAGGGCTTCGCCAAGCACTACGGAGGAGGAGAAGGAGTTGGAGGAGGAGAGGGCTGCGCCAGGGATGTGGTGCGGCTGCCCTCCCACCCCTCCTCTATTTATAGGGGCAAGGGAGAGGGGGCTGGCCCCCTCCAGATGGATCTAGAGGGGGGCGGCGGCCAAGGGGGGAGGCTTGCCCCCCAAGCCAAGGGGGCGCCCCCTTTAGGGTTTCCCCCCAACCCTAGGCGCATGGGCCCTAGGGGGGTTTGGCGCCCAGCCCACCTAGGGGCTGGTTCCCCTCTATATTCGGCCCATAGGGCCCTCCGGGGCAGGTGGACCCTCCCGGTGGACCCCCGGAACCCTTTCGGTGCTCCCGGTACAATACCGATATACCCCCGAACACTTCCGGCGACCGAATAAGGACTTCCCATATATAAATCTTCGTCTCCGGACCATTTTGGAACTCCTCGTGACGTCCGGGATCTCATCCGGGACTCCGAACAACCTTCGGTAACCACATACTATTTCCCATAACAACTCTAGCGTCACCGAACCTTAAGTGTGTAGACCCTACGGGTTCGGGAACCATGCAGACATGACCGAGACACCTCTCCGGCCAATAACCAATAGCGGGATCTGGATACCCATATTGGCTCCCACATGTTCCATGATGATCTCATCGGATGAACCACGATGTCGGGGATTCAATCAATCCCGTATACAATTCCCTTTGTCCATCGGTATGTTACTTGCCCGAGATTCGATCGTCGGTATCCCAATACCTCATTCAATCTCGTTACCGGGAAGTCTCTTTACTCGTTCCGTAATGCATGATCCCGTGGCTAACTCCTTAGTCACATTGAGCTCATTATGATGATGCATTACCGAGTGGGCCCAGAGATACCTCTCCGTCATACGGAGTGACAAATCCCAGTCTCGATTCGTGCCAACCCAACAGACACTTTCGGAGATACCCGTAGTATACCTTTATAGCCACCCAGTTACGTTGTGACGTTTGGTACACCCAAAGCATTCCTACGGTATCCGGGAGTTGCACAATCTCATGGTCTAAGGAAATGATACTTGACATTAGAAAAGCTCTTAGCAAACGAACTACACGATCTTGTGCTATGCTTAGGATTGGGTCTTGTCCATCACATCATTCTCCTAATGATGTGATCCCGTTATCAATGACATCCAATGTCCATGGTCAGGAAACCATAACCATCTATTGATCAATGAGCTAGTCAACTAGAGGCTTACTAGAGACATGTTGTGGTCTATGTATTCACACATGTATTACGGTTTCCAGTTAATACAATTATAGCATGAACAATAGACAATTATCATGAACAAGGAAATACAATAATAACCATTTTATTATTGCCTCTAGGGCATATTTCCAACAGTCTCCCACTTGCACTAGAGTCAATAATCTAGTTCACATCACCATGTGATTAACACTCAAAGTTCACATCGCCATGTGACTAATACCCAAGAGTTTACTAGAGTCAATAATCTAGTTCACATCACCATGTGATTAACACTCAATGAGTTCTAGGGTTTGATCATGTTATGCTTACGAGAGAGGTTTTAGTCAACGGGTCTGCAACATTCAGATCCGTGTGTGCTTTACAAATCTCTATGTCATCTTGTAGATGCAGCTACCACGCGCTACTTGGAGCTATTCCAACTAACTGCTCTACTATACGAATCCGGTTCACTACTCAGAGTCATCCGGATTAGTGTCAAAGTTTGCATCGACGTAACCTTTTACGACGAACTCTTTTACCACCTCCATAATCGAGAAAATTCCTTAGTCCACTAGTTACTAAGGATAAGTTCGACCGCTGTCATGTGATCCATTCCTGGATCACTCTTGTACCCCTTGACTGACTCATGGCAAGGCACACTTCAGGTGCGGTACACAGCATAGCATACTGTAGAGCCTACGTCTAAAGCATAGGGGACAACCTTCGTCCTTTCTCTCTCTTCTGCCGTGGTCATGTTTTGAGTCTTACTCAATACTCACACCTTGTAACACAGCCAAGAACTCCTTCTTTGCTGATCTATTTTGAACTCCTTCAAAATCTTGTCACGGTATGTATTCATTTGAAAGTACTATTAAGCTTTTTTGATCTATCCTTATAGATCTTGATGCTCAATGTTCAAGTAGCTTAATCCAGGTTTTCCATTGAAAAACACTTTTCAAATAACCCTGTATACTTTCCAGAAATTCTACATCATTTCTGATCAACAATATGTTAACAACATATACTCATCAAAAATTCTATAGTGCTCCCACTCACTTCGTTGGAAATACAAGTTTCTCATAAACTTTGTATAAACCCAAAATCTTTGATCATCTCATCAAAGCGTACATTCCAACTCCGAGATGCTTACTCCAGTCCTTAGAAGGATTGCTGGAGCTTTGCATACTTGTTAGCATCTTTCAAGATTGACAAAACCTTCTGGTTGTATCACATACAACCTTTCCTCAAGAAAATCGTCGAGGAAACAATGTTTTGACATCCCATCTGCAAGATTTCATAAATAATGCAGTAACTGCTAATATAATTCCAACAGACTCTTAGCATCGCTACGAGTGAGAAAATCTCATCGTAGTCAACTCCTTGAACTTGTCGGAAAACATCTTAACGACAAGTCGAGCTTTCTTAATGGTGACACTTACCATCATTGTTCGTCTTCCTTTTAAAATCCATCTGCACCCAATAGCCTTACGACCATCAAGTAGTTCTTCCAAAGTCTATACTTTGCTTTTATACATGGATCCTCTCTCGGATTTTATGGCCTTGAGCCATTAGTCGGAATCCGGGCCCACCATCGCTTCTCCATAGCTCGTAGGTTCATTGTTGTCTAGCAACATGACTTCCAAGACAGGATTACGTACCACTCTAAAGTAGTACGCATCCTTGTCGACCTACGAGGTTTGGTAGTGACTTGATCCGAAGTTTCATGATCACTATCATAAGCTTCCACTTCAATTGGTGTAGGTGCCACAGGAACAACTTCCTGTGCCCTGCTACACACTAGTTGAAGTGATGGTTCAGTAACCTCATCAAGTCTTCACCATCCTCCCACTCAATTCTTTCGAGAGAAACTTTTCCTCGAGAAAGGACCCGTTTCTAGAAACAATCACTTTTGCTTCCAGATTTGAAATAGGAGGTATACCCAACTGTTTTGGGTATTCTATGAAGATGCATTTATCCGCTTTGGGTTCGAGCTTATCAGCCTGAAACTTTTTCACATAAGCGTCGCAGCCCCAAACTTTTAATAAACGACAGCTTAGGTTTCTCTAAACCATATTTCATATGGTGTCATCTCAACGGAATTACGTGGTGCCCTATTTAAAGTGAATGCGGTTGTCTCTAATGCCTAACCCATAAACGATAGTGTAATTCGATAAGAGACATCATGGTATGCACCATATCCAATAGGGTGCAGTTATGATGTTCGGACACACCATCACACTATGGTGTTCCAGGTGGTATTAGTTGTGAAACAATTTCCACAATGTCTTAATTGTGTGCCAAACTCGTAACTCAGATATTCATCTCTATGATCATATCACAGACATTTTATCCTCTTGTCACGACGATCTTCAACTTCACTCTGAAATTACTTGAACCTTTCAATAATTCAGACTTGTGTTTCATCAAGTAAATATACTCAGCATCTACTCAAATCATCTGTGAAGTAAGAACATAACGATATCCACTGCATGCCTCAGCACTCATTGAACTGCACACATCAAAATGTATTAATTCCAACAAGTTGCTTTCTTGTTCCATCTTACTGAAAACGAGGCCTTTCAGTCATCTTGCCCTTGTGTTATGATTTGCATGTCTCAAGTGATTCAAAATCAAGTGAGTCCAAACGATCCATCTGTATGGAGTTTCTTCATGCATATCTACCAATAGACATGGTTCGCATGTCTCAATCTTTTCAAAAACGAGTGAGTCCAAAGATCCATCAACATGGAGCTTCTTCATGCGTTTTATACCAATATGACTCAAATGGCAGTGCCACAAGTATGTGGTACTATCATTACTATCTTATATCTTTTGGCATGAACATGTGTATCACTACGATCGAGATTCAATAAACCATTCATTTTAGGTGCAAGACCATTGAAGGAATTATTCAAATAGACAGAGTAACCATTATTCTCCTTAAATGAATAACCGTATTGCGATAAACATAATCCAATCATGTCTATGCTCAACGCAAACACCAAATAACAATTATTTAGGTTTAACACCAATCTCGATGGTAGAGGGAGCATGCGATGCTTGATCACATCAACCTTGGAAACACTTCCAACACATATCGTCATCTCACCTTTAGCTAGTCTCCGTTTATTCTGTAGCCTTTTATTTCAAGTTACCAACACTTAGCAACCGAACCGGTATCTAATACCCTGGTGCTACTAGGAGTACTAGTAAGGTACACATTAATATAATGTATATCCAATATACTTCTGTCGACCTTGCCTGCCTTCTCATCTACCAAGTATCTAGGGTAGTTCTGCTTCAGTGACCGTTCCCCTCATTACAGAAGCACTTAGTCTCGGGTTTGGGTTCAACCTTGGGTTTCTTTACTAGAGCAGCAACTGATTTGCCGTTTCATGAAGTATCCCTTCTTTCCCTTGCCCTTCTTGAAACTAGTGGTTTTACTAACCATCAACAATTGATGCTCCTACTTGATTTCTACTTTCACGGTGTCAAACATCGCGAGTTGCTCAAGGATCATCATGTCTATCCCTGATATGTTATAGTTCATCACGAAGCTCTAATAGCTTGGTGGCAGTGACTATGGAGAACCATCACTATCTCATCTGGAAGATTAACTCCCACTCGATTCAAGCGATTGTAGTACTCAGACAATCTGAGCACATGCTCAACGATTGAGCTTTTCTCCCTTAGTTTGCAGGCTTAAGAAACTTGTCAGAGGTCTCATACCTCTTGACGTGGGCACTAGTCTGAAATCCCAATTTCAGTCTTTGGAACATCTCATATGTTCTGCGACATTTCAAAAACGTCTTTGGCGCCTCAATTCTAAATCGTTAGCATTACGCACTGAACTATCACGTAGTCATCAAAACGTGTATGTCAGATGTTCGCAACATCCTCAGACGACGCTCGAGGTTCACACACCGAGTGGTGCATTAAGGACATAAGCCTTCTGCGCAGCAATGAGGATAATCCTCAGTTTACGGACCCAGTCCGCATAATTTCTACTATCAACTTTCAACTAAATTTTCTCTAGGAACATATCTTAAACAGTAGAACTAAAGCGTAAGCTATGACATAATTTGCAAAGACCTTTTGACTATGTTCATGATAATTAAGTTCATCTGATTATTTAATGAACTCCCACTTAGATAGACATCCCTCTAGTCATCTAAGTGATACATGATCCGAGTCAACTAGGCCGTGTTCGATCATCACGTGAGACAGACTAGTCATCATCGGTGAACATCTTCATGTTGATCGTATCTACTATACGACTCATGTTCGACCTTTCGGTCTCTTGTGTTCCGAGGCCATGTCTGTACATGCTAGGCTCGTCAAGTCAACCTAAGTGTTCCGCATGTGTAAATCTGGCTTACACCCGTTGTATGCGAACGTTAGAATCTATCACACCCGATCATCACGTGGTGCTTCGAAACAACGAACCTTCGCAACGGTGCTCAGTTAGGGGGAACACATCTCTTGAAATTTTAGTGAGGGATCATCTTATTTATGCTACCGTCGTTCTAAGCAAATAAGATGTAAACATGACAAACATCACATGCAAATCATAAAGTGACATGATATGGCCAATATCATCTTGCGCCTTTGATCTCCATCTTCGAGGCGCGGCATGATCACCTTCGTCACCGGCATGACACCATGATCTCCATCATCATGTCTTCATGAAGTTGTCTCGCCAACTATTACTTCTACTACTATGGCTAACGGTTAGCAATAAAGTAAAGTAATTACATGGAGTTTTTCATTGACACGTAGGTCATACAATAAATTAAGATAACTCCTATGGCTCCAGCCGATTGTCATACTCATCGACATGCAAGTCGTGATTCCTATTACAAGAACATGATCAATCTCATACATCACATATATATAATTCATCACATCCTTTTGGCCATATCACATCACATAGCATACCCTGCAAAAACAAGTTAGACGTCCTCTAATTGTTGTTGCATGTTTTACGTGGCTGCTATGGGTTTCTAGCAAGAACGTTTCTTACCTACGCAAAACCACAACGGTGATATGCCAATTGCTATTTACCCTTCATAAGGACCCTCTTCATCGAATCCGATCCGACTAAAGTGGCAGAGACAGACACCCGCTAGCCACCTTCTGCATCAAGTGCATGTCAGTCGGTGGAACCTGTCTCACGTAAGAGTACGTGTAAGGTCGGTCCGGGCCGCATCATCCCACAATGCCGCTGAATCAAGATAAGACTAGTAACGGTAAGCAAATTGAACAAATCATCGCCCACAACTACTTTGTGTTCTACTCTTGCACAGAATCTACGCATAGACCTAGCTCATGATGCCACTGTTGGGGAATGTAGCAATAATTCAAAAAAATTCCTACGTGTCACCAAGATCAATCTAGGAGATGCTAGCAACGAGAGAGAGGGAGTGCATCTTCATACCCTTGAAGATCGCTAAGCGGAAGCGTTACAAGAACGCGGTTGATGGAGTCGTACTCGCGGCGATTCAAATCGCAGAAGATCCGATCTAGCGCCGAGCGGACGGCGCCTCCGCATTCAACACACATACAGCCCGGGGACGTCTCCTCCTTCTTGTTCCAGCAAGGGGAGAGGAGAAGTTGAGGGATAACTCCAGCAGCACGACGGCGTGGTGGCAATGGAGCTCGTGGTTCTCCGGCAGGGCTTCGCCAAGCACTACGGAGGAGGAGAAGGAGTTGGAGGAGGAGAGGGCTGCGTCAGGGATGTGGTGCGGCTGCCCTCCCACCCCTCCTCTATTTATAGGGGTAAGGGAGAGGGGCCGGCCCCCTCCAGATGGATCTAGAGGGGGGGCGGCGGCCAAGGGGGGAGGCTTGCCCCCCAAGCCAAGGGGGGCGCCCCCTTTAGGGTTTCCCCCCAACCCTAGGCGCATGGGCCCTAGGGGGTTTGGTGCCCAGCCCACCTAGGGGCTGGTTCCCCTCTATATTCGGCCCATAGGGCCCTCCGGGGCAGGTGGACCCTCCTGGTGGACCCCCGGAACCCTTTCGGTGCTCCCGGTACAATACCGATATACCCCCGAACACTTCCGGCGATCGAATAAGGACTTCCCATATATAAATCTTTGTCTCCGGACCATTCCGGAACTCCTCGTGATGTCCGGGATCTCATCCGGGACTCCGAACAACCTTCGGTAACCACATACTATTTCCGATAACAACTCTAGCATCACTGAACCTTAAGTGTGTAGACCCTACGGGTTCAGGAACCATGTAGACATGACCGAGACACCTCTCCGGCCAATAACCAATAGCGGGATCTGGATACCCATATTGGCTCCCACATGTTCCACGATGATCTCATCGGATGAACCACGATGTCGGGGATTCAATCAATCCCGTATACAATTCCCTTTGTCCATCGGTATGTTACTTGCCCGAGATTCGATCGTCGGTATCCCAATACCTCGTTCAATCTCGTTACCGGCAAGTCTCTTTACTCGTTCCATAATGCATGATCCCGTGGCTAACTCCTTAGTCACATTGAGCTCATTATGATGATGCATTACCGAGTGGGCCCAGAGATACCTCTCCGTCATACGGAGTGACAAATCCCAGTCTCGATTCGTGCCAACCCAACAGACACTTTCGGAGATACCCGTAGTGTACCTTTATAGCCACCCAGTTACGTTGTGACGTTTGGTACACCCAAAGCATTCCTACGGTATCCGGGAGTTGCACAATCTCATGGTCTAAGGAAATGATACTTGACATTAGAAAAGCTCTTAGCAAACGAACTACACGATCTTGTGCTATGCTTAGGATTGGGTCTTGTCCATCACATCATTCTCCTAATGATGTGATCCCGTTATCAATGACATCCAATGTCCATGGTCAGGAAACCATAACCATCTATTGATCAACGAGCTAGTCAACTAGAGGCTTACTAGGGACATGTTGTGGTCTATGTATTCACACATGTATTACGGTTTCCAGTTAATACAATTATAGCATGAACAATAGACAATTATCATGAACAAGGAAATACAATAATAACCATTTTATTATTGCCTCTAGGGCATATTTCCAACAATAGGTACATTTGAGTGGTAATAGACAATATTCACTTAGAAGTGATGATCGTCATGATATACAAACTTAGGTTAGATGCACACGTAACTAATCCAAGCGTCGAACATATACAGAGCAAAATTTTAAAGCAAAGCAATTTTTTGTGTGGAAACAAAATTTTGTTTGCTAGTTTGCATTATTTAACTCACCCATTTCTCCATCATTAACACTTTTTACCACAGTAAATGATAGAATCAATAAGATACAAAACTTAAGATGGGTTTTAGAGGTCAATAATATATCAGATAGTCATGTTGCCTTTGACTTAATCAAATGTCTGCAAAGAAGCAACAAAGAACCACATTAGTGGCTGCTACATAAGCGAGTAGAATGATAGTACTGACAAATGTAGCCAGTGGCCAATATCTACAGATATTAATCGCAATCACAATTTATTCTGGGCGTTACTTGATCAGCACGAACATGCGGGAAGAAAGTGGCAGCTCACCTATGTCATGGAGCATAAAAAATAGTAGGAGATCTTCCTTTCCCGTAGTATGAACTTGTTGCCGCTGCCTTGCACCTTGATGCGTTGCCACTGCCACCAGCCAATTAACAGGAGGTATCAATCTGTATCCGCAAAAGCACATGTTGTTTAGACAGCTTCAATAATATCTAAAAGAAAGACCATTATGCTGATTGCAACATCAACAAAGTGTAGTGTTTTGAATCAGATAAAAAATCACTTGTCTACTATACTAAGCCATAAATATGAATAATTTCAGAATTGAGCGAGTGCACCAATGCTCTATTTATCAGTGTATAGAAAGCTTATTTCTATTTGTAGTAAATTTATAACTGTCTACCTGAATCAGTGTTGTTACAGAAGCATATATGATCCAAGCAGGACATATTTGCTTGGCATATCCACTTGTGCCATCACTCTTGCTAGCATAGGACTGGATGCTGAAGAGAATAACCATGATAGATCACATAGGACAATCATTCCCAATGAGAATGGTACGAAAGCCACATAATTGAGAAATATAGCATTGATGTCCAAACCCTGAAGAAAAATATATACATATAAGAGTTAGAAAATAAAGGAACAACAGATTGGTGAAGTTAGGCCTAAATATAAACATAAGAAAAAGCAAGCAAGAAAAAATAACTTCTATATCTTGGCTCAACTTGCTCTAGTTAATTAGTGGGATGGATGAACTCAGTATGTCTCCAAGAACAACTACAGACTGGATCCAGCTACAATCATCCCTGAAAACTGATACTTAGAAAACATTATAATGAACAAGGTCCTTCAAAAGTTGAGCTATGCCTAAAAATAATCATGTTACATCAGACATCTTGTGGGCTGCTAAGAGGATCACGTAAATGAAGTAACAGAGAGCTTTGTTCTTTGGTAATCTCTCATGTGGCCATTAATCAATCATATATTAGCTGTGGAAAAAGAGCTATGCACATTATCTACTCTACTTCTCTACCTAGACCAGTCCACCAATCCTATGAAACTTCATCAATTGCAGATGCATATGTTGACCTTATAGGAGTTTTAAATGAGATGTCGTTTTAAATTCGTCTTGTATATGAAGACCATAGAAAATGTAAAATCAAAATGTAAGTAAAACGCTGCCAGTAGGTTTTGATTCACATGTACAGCGGCTCCAAATTGCGTGGAACTAACAATCATTTTCGCAAATATTCAAAGAAACTATGGCCACACATTTGCAAATATCTTGTGTTCTTGCTTACCCCCTAACGTGTAAGAACCATAGGTCAGGACCGCAGCCGTCCCTCGCCTCGGGGGAACCCTCTCCTCACACGCCACCGCCTTGGCCCAATCCGTCACAATCTACAAGAGCAAGAAGCGAAAACAGAACAAATCAGGAACTCCAGCCTGACGCACATGCCCGCAATATCCGATTTTTCCAAGTCGGAATCTCCATGTCCCAATACCTTCTTGAGCTCACGGATGACCTTCTCCCTCGTCTCCTCCTCCTCGGGTGTTGGGATGGCCCCCTTGTCCGTCAAGAACTGCATCATCCCCAAGAAAAGGAAAGCACGAGATTACTCAGAGATAACCGGGGACAGTAGAGAAACCAGAGGAATTCGCGGCCGGCGGGGGGCTCACTTGGACGAGGGAGTGGGTCCTTCCCTCCTAGCGCTAGAGGAGAAGGGGTGTCAGGGGCAGCGAGAGGGGGCTGATGGAGAGGACCCGCATCGACGGCAGAAGCAGGGAGGGGGAAGTCGCGGGCGCGCACGTGGACGCAAGAGCGAGGCCACCCCCCGCCTCACGGAGGCCGCCGCTGCGCACGCCACGTTGCTCGCCCTCGCGCTCTAGAGCAAGATCCGACGGCCAGGATTTGTTCATCTGGAGATCCGACGGACAGGATTCGTTCGGGAGCGAGATCCGACGGTCGAGAATCCAAATGCCTGAGGAGGCTTCATTTTACGATTACTCAGAGATAACCAGGGACAACAGAGAAAGCAGAGGAATTCGCGGCCGACGGGGGGCTCACCTGGACGAGGGAGTGGGTCCTTCCCTCCTGGCGCTAGAGGAGAAGGGGTGTCGGGGGCGGGGCGAGGGGGCTGATGGAGAGGACCCGCGTCGACGGCAGAAGCAGGGAGGGGGAAATCGCGGGCGCGCGCGTGGACGCAAGAGCGAGACCACCTTCCGCCTCACGGAGGCTGCCGCTGCGCATGCCACGCTGCCCGCCCTCGCGCTCCAGAGCGAGATCTGACGGCCAGGATTTGTTCATCTGGAGATCTGACGAACAAGATTCATTCGGGAGCGAGATCCGACGGTCGAGAATCCAAACGCCTGAGGAGGCTTCATTGTACTCTGGAGTCTAACAATGGGATTGGTTGTTGGATGAAGAGAGCGATAGAAATATCCTTGAATATTGGTTGTTGGATGAAGAGAACGATAGAAGATAAAGGTGACAAATCCGAGCACTATTGGTCTCTTTTCTTTAACACCGGAAGGCTCTAGAAAGGATAAGTACCGCATCAATAGAGCGGGAGCCTCTGACTTTTGCAATAAGAACTCTGGACTGAAATATAGAAACATGATCAGGTCTGTAGAAAAGATATGGGATGCAACTCAATTGTATTCCTTGAAGTTGGTCACAATATATACACGAGATGTCTTGCGTGACAAGGAAACTAATCCTACCATATCTCTAGAAGTCAACTATACAAGGCTAGAGACTATAGCAAGATTAATACAAATATGTCACATTCAACACCCCCCGCAGTCGAAGCGTCGGCATCGGCGATGCAAATACTGGAACGGAACTCCTGGAATGCAGCGGTTGGAAGCCCTTTGGTCATAATGTCGGTGTATGCTACCTCTTGAGCACTGCGTTGGTTTTCCCTTGAAGAGGAAAGGGTGATGCAGCAAAGTAGCGTAAGTATTTCCCTCAGTTTTTGAGAACCAAGGTATCAATCCAGTAGGAGGCCACGCACGAGTCCCTCGCACCTACACAAACAAATAAATCCTCGCAACCAATGCAATAAAGGGGTTGTCAATCCCTTCAAGGTCACTTACGAGAGTGAGATCTGATAGATATGATAAGATGATATTTTTGGTATTTTTATGATAAAGATGCAAAGTAAAGAAAGCAAAATAAAAACGACGCTAGAAATAACTTGTTGACGGGAGATTAATATGATGGAAAATAGACCCGGGGGCCATAGGTTTCACTAGTGGCTTCTCTCAAGAGCATAACTATTACGGTGGGTGAACAAATTACTGTTGAGCAATACAGAATTGAGCATAGTTATGAGAATATCTAGGTATGATCATGTATATAGGCATCACGTCAGAGACAAGTAGACCGACTCCTGCCTGCATCTACTACTATTACTCCACACATCGACCGCTATCCAGCATGCATCTAGAGTATTAAGTTCATAAGAACAGAGTAACGCTTTAAGTAAGATGACATGATGTTGAGGGATAAACTCATGCAATATGATATAAACCCCATCTTGTTATCCTCGATGGCAACACTACAATACGTGCCTTGCTGCCCCTACTGTCATTGGGAAAGGACACCGCAAGATTGAACCCAAAGCTAAGCACTTCTCCCATTGCAAGAAAGATCAATCTAGTAGGCCAAACCAAACTGATAATTCGAAGAGACTTGCAAAGATAACCAATCATACATAAAAGAATTCAGAGAAGATTCAAATATTGTTCATAGATAAACTTGATCATAAACCCACAATTCATCAGTCTCAACAAACACACCACAAAAGAAGATTACATCGAATAGATCTCCACAAGAGAGGGGGAGAACATTGTATTGAGATCCAAAAAGAGAGAAGAAGCCATCTAGATAATAACTATGGACCCGAAGGTCTGAGGTAAACTACTCACACGTCATCGGAGGGGCTATGGTGTTGATGTAGAAGCCCTCCGTGATCGATGCCCCCTTCGGCGGAGCTTCGGAAAAGGCCCCAAGATGGGATATCACGAGTACAGAAGGTTGCGGCGGTGGAATTAGGTTTTTGGCTCCGTATTTGGTAGTTTGGGGGTACGTAGGTATATATAGGAGGAAGAAGTACATCGGTGGAGCAACATGGGGCCCACGAGGGTGGAGGGCGCGCCCAGGGGGGTAGGCGCGCCCCCCTACCTCGTGCCCTCCTGGTTGATGTCTTGACATAGGGGTCCAAGTCCTCTGGATGACGTTCGTTCCGAAAATCACGTTCCCAAAGGTTTCATTCCGTTTGGACTCCGTTTGATATTCTTTTTCCGCGAAACTCTGAAATAGGCAAAAAACAACAATTCTGGGCCGGGCCTCCGGTTAATAGGTTAGTCCCAAAAATAATATAAAAGTGTATAATAAAGCCTATTAATGTCCAAAACAGAATATAATATAGCATGGAACAATAAAAAATTATAGATACTGGAGACGTATCAAGCATCCCCAAGCTTAATTCCTGCTCGTCCTCGAGTAGGTAAATGATAAAAACAGAATTTTTGATGTGGAATGCTACTTGGCATAATTTCAATGTAATTCTCTTAATTGTGGTATGAATATTCAGATTCGAAAGATTCAAGACAAAAGTTTAATATTGACATAAAAAATAATAATACTTCAAGCATACTAACTAAGCAATTATGTCTTCTCAAAATAACATGGCCAAAGAAAGTTATCCCTACAAAATCATACAGTCTGGCTATGCTCTATCTTCACCACACAAAGTATTTAAATCATGCACAACCCCGATGACAAGCCAAGCAATTGTTTCATACTTTTGATGTTCTCAAACTTTTTCAATCTTCATGCAATACATGAGCGTGAGCCATGGACATAGCACTATATGTGGAATAGAATGGTGGTTGTGGAGAAGACAAAAAGGAGAAGATAGTCGAGATGCCCATTAATAGATATCAATGTGAGTGAGTAGGGATTGCCATGCAACGGATGCACTAGAGCTATAAGTATATGCAAGCTCAACAAAAGAAACTAAGTGGGTGTGCATCCAACTCGCTTGCTCACGAAGTCCTAGGGCATTTTGAGGAAGCCCATCATTGGAATATACAAGCCAAGTTCTATAATGAAAATTTCCCACTAGTATATGAAAGTGATATCATAGGAGACTCTCTATCATGAAGATCATGGTGCTACTTTGAAGCACAAGTGTGGTAAAAGGATAGTAACATTGTCCCTTCTCTCTTTTTCTCTCATTTTTTTATTTGGGCCTTTTTTTATGGCCTCTTTTTTTTAGTCCGGGGTCTCATCCCGACTTGTGGGGGAATCATAGTCTCCATCATCCTTTCCTCACTTGGGACAATGCTCTAAAAATGATGATCATCACACTTTTATTTACTTACAACTCAATACTTAGAACAAAATATGACTCTATGTGAATGCCTCTGGCGGTGTACCGGGATATGCAATGAATCAAGAGTGACATGTCTGAAAGAATTATGAACGGTGGCTTTGCCACAAATACAATGTCAACTACATGATCATGCAAAGAAATATGACAATGATGGAGCGTGTCATAGTAAACGGAATGGTGGTAAGTTGCAAGGCAATATATCTCGGAATGACTATGTAAATGCCATGATAGGTAGGTATGGTGGCTGTTTTGAGGAAGGTATATGGTGGGTGTATGATACCGGCGAAAAGTGTGCGGTATTAGAGAGGCTAGTAATGGTGGAAGGAAGAAAAGTGCGTATAATCCATGGACTCAACATTAGTCATAAAGAACTCATATACTTATTGCAAAAATCTACAAGTTATCAAATCAAAGTATTACGCGCATGCTACTAGGGGGGATAGATTGGTAGGAAAAGACCATCGCTCGTCCCTGACCGCCACTCATAAGGAAGACAATCAATAAATAAATCATGCTCCGACTTCATCACATAACGGTTCACCATACGTGCATGCTACGGGAATCACAAACTTTAACACAAGTATTTCTCAAATTCACAACTACTCAACTAGCATGACTCTAATATCATCATCTCCATATCTCAAAACAATTATCAAGCATCTAACTTCTCATAGTATTCAACACACTCATAAGAATTTTTTTACTAATCTTGAATGCCTATCATAATTAAAGCAAATTACCATGCTGTTTTGTAGGACTCTCAAAGTAATCTAAGTGAAGAATGAGAGAACAATAGTTTCTATAAAACAAATCCACCATCGTGCTCTAAAAAATATAAGTGAAGCACTAGAGCAAAAACTATATAACTCAAAAGATATAAGTGAAGCACATAGAGTATTCTAACAATTTCTGAATCATGTGTGTCTCTCTCAAAAGGTGTGTACAGCAAGGATGATTGTGACTAAAAAGCAAAGACTCAAATAATACAAGACGCTCCAAGCAAAACACATATCATGTGGTGAATAAAAATATAGCTCCAAGTAAAGTTACCGATGGAAGTAGACAAAAGAGGGGATGCCTTCCGGGGCATCCCCAAGCTTTGGCTTTTTGGTGTCCTTAGATTATCTTGGGGTACCATGGGCATTCCCAAGCTTAGGCTCTTGCCACTCCTTGTTCCATAATCCATCAAATCTTTTACCCAAAACTTGAAAACTTCACAACACAAAACTTAACAGAAAATCTCGTGAGCTCCGTTAGCGAAAGAAAACAAAACACCACTTCAAGGTACTGTAATGAACTCATTCTTTATTTATATTGGTGTTAAACCTACTGTATTCCAACTTCTCTATGGTTTATAAACTATTTTACTAGCCATAGATTCATCAAAATAAGCAAACAACACACGGAAAACAGAATCTGTCAAAAACAGAACAGTCTGTAGTAATCTGTAACTAACGCAAACTTCTGAAACTCCAAAAATTCAGCCAAAATAGGAAGACCTAGACAATTTGTTTATTGATCATTAGAAATTGGAATCAATATTTTATCACGTTATGGTGATTTTTAACAATTATTTTTGTGAACAGAAAGTTTCTGTAATTTTCAGCAAGATCAAATAACTATCATCCAAGAAGATCATATAGGTTAAACTTGGCACAAACATTAATTAAAACAAAAAAAAACAAATCTAGCCAGAGGCTAGCTCAAATATTTATTCCTAAACAGAAGCAAAAAGCAAAAAAAACTAAAAATAAAATTGGGTTGCCTCCCAACAAGCGCTATCGTTTAACGCCCCTAGCTAGGCATAATAGCAAGGATAGATCTAGGTATTGCCATCTTTGGTAGGCAATCCATAAGTGGCTCTCATGATAGATTCATATGGTAATTTTATTTTCTTTCTAGGAAAGTGTTCCATGCCTTTCCTTAACGGAAATTGGAATCTAATATTTCCTTCCTTCATATCAATAATTGCACCAATCGTTCTAAGGAAAGGTCTACCAAGAATAATAGGACATGAAGGATTGCAATCTATATCGAGAACAATAAAATCTACGGGCACATAATTCCTATTTGCAATAATAAGAACATCATTAATTCTTCCCATAGGTTTCTTAATGGTGGAATCCGCAAGGTGCAAGTTTAAAGAGCAATCATCAAAATCACGGAAACCTAGCAAATCGCACAAAGTTTTTGGGATCGTGGAAACACTAGCACCCAAATCACATAAAGCATAGCACTCATGATCTTTAATTTTAATTTTAATAGTAGGTTCCCACTCATCATAAAGTTTTCTAGGGATAGAAACTTCCAACTCAAGTTTTTCTTCATAAGATTGCATCAAAGCATCAACGATATGTTTAGTAAAAGCTTTATGTTGGCTATAAGCATGTGGAGAATTTAGCACGGATTGCAACAAGGAAATACAATCTATCAAAGAGCAATTATCATAATTAAATTCGTTGAAATCCAAAATAGTGGGTTCATTGCTATGTAAAGTTTTGACCTCTTCAATCCCACTTTTACCAATTTTTGCATCAAGATCTAAAGACTCCGAATTTTTGGAACGCCTTCTAGGTAAAGGTGGATCATATTCAGTCCCATCATTATCAAGATTCATATTGCAAAACAAATATTTAATAGGGGACACATCAATAAATTTTAGATCTTCATCTTTATTTTCATAAAAATTAGAAGAACACGCTTTCACAAAGCAATCTTTCTTAGCATGCATCCTAGCGGTTCTTTCTTTGCACTCATCAATGGAAATTCTCATGGCTTTGAGAGACTCATTGATATCATGCTTAGGTGGAATAGATATAAGTTTCAAAGAATCAACATCAAGAGAAATTCTATCAACGTTCCTAGCCAATTCATCAACTTTAAGCAATTTTTCTTCAAGCAAAGCATTGAAATTCTTTTGTGAATTCATAAATTCTTTAATACTAGTCTCAAATTCAGAAGGCATCTTATTAAAATTTCCATAAGAATTGTTGTATGATTTACCATAATTATTGGAGGAGTTACTAGGGTATGGCCTAGGATTAAAGTTTCCTCTATACGCGTTGTTATCAAAATTATTCCTACCTAAAAAAATTACATCCATAGATTCATCATTATTCTCAATCAAAGTAGACAAAGGCATGTCATTAGGATCAGAAGAAACATTTTTACTAGCAAATAATTTCATAAGTTCATCCATCTTTCCACTCAAAACATTAATTTCTTCTATCGCATGCACTTTTTTATTAGTAGATCTTTCAGTGTGCCATTGAGAATAATTAACCATAATATTATCTAGGAGTTTAGTAGCTTCTCCTAAAGTGATTTCCATAAAAGTGCCTCCCGCAGCCGAATCTAAAAGATTTCTAGAAGCAAAATTCAATCCGGCATAAATTTTTTGTATGATCATCCACAAATTCAAACCATGTGTAGGACAATTACGTATCATTAATTTCATCCTCTCCCAAGCTTGTGCAACATGTTCATGATCAAGTTGCTTAAAATTCATAATATCGTTTCTAAGAGAGATGATCTTAGCGGGAGGAAAATATTTAGAGATAAAAGCATCGTTGCACTTATTCCAAGAGTCAATACTATTTTTAGGCAAAGATGAAAACCAAGCTTTAGCATGATCTCTAAGCGAAAAAGGAAATCGCTTCAATTTAACAATATCATTATCCACATCTTTCTTCTTTTGCATATCACACAAATCAACGAAGCTATTTAGGTGGGTAGCGGCATCTTCACTAGGAAGGGCGGCGAATTGATCTTTCATGACAAGATTCAACAAAGCAGCATTGATTTCACATGATTCAGTATCGGTAAGAGGAGCAATCGGAGTGCTAATAAAATCATTATTGTTGGTATTGGTGAAGTCACACAACTTAGTATTATCTTGAGCCATTGTGACAAGCAAGCAATCCAACACACGAGCAAACAAGAAGCAAGCGAGAAAAAAAAGCGAACGGAAAAGAGAGGGCGAATAAAACGGCAAGGGTGAAGTGGGGGAGAGGAAAACGAGAGGCAAATGGCAAATATGTAATACGGGAGATAAGGGTTTGTGATGGGTACTTGGTATGTTGACTTTTTGCGTAGACTCCCCGGCAACGGCGCCAGAAATCCTTCTTGCTACCTCTTGAGCACTGCGTTGGTTTTCCCTTGAAGAGGAAAGGGTGATGCAGCAAAGTAGCGTAAGTATTTCCCTCAGTTTTTGAGAACCAAGGTATCAATCCAGTAGGAGGCCACGCACGAGTCCCTCGCACCTACACAATCAAATAAATCCTCGCAACCAACACAATAAAGGGGTTGTCAATCCCTTCACGGTCACTTACGAGAGTGAGATCTGATAGATATGATAAGATAATATTTTTGGTATTTTTATGATAAAGATGCAAAGTAAAGAAAGCAAAATAAAAACGACGCTAGAAATAACTTGTTGACGGGAGATTAATATGATGGAAAATAGACCCGGGGGCCATAGGTTTCACTAGTGGCTTCTCTCAAGAGCATAACTATTACGGTGGGTGAACAAATTACTGTTGAGCAATACAGAATTGAGCATAGTTATGAGAATATCTAGGTATGATCATGTATATAGGCATCACGTCAGAGACAAGTAGACCGACTCCTGCCTGCATCTACTACTATTACTCCACACATCGACCGCTATCCAGCATGCATCTAGAGTATTAAGTTCATAAGAACAGAGTAACGCTTTAAGTAAGATGACATGATGTAGAGGGATAAACTCATGCAATATGATATAAACCCCATCTTGTTATCCTCGATGGCAACAATACAATACGTGCCTTGCTGCCCCTACTGTCATTGGGAAAGGACACCGCAAGATTGAACCCAAAGCTAAGCACTTCTCCCATTGCAAGAAAGATCAATCTAGTAGGCCAAACCAAACTGATAATTCGAAGAGACTTGCAAAGATAACCAATCATACATAAAAGAATTCAGAGAAGATTCAAATATTGTTCATAGATAAACTTGATCATAAACCCACAATTCATCGGTCTCAACAAACACACCGCAAAAGAAGATTACATCGAATAGATCTCCACAAGAGAGGGGGAGAACATTGTATTGAGATCCAAAAAGAGAGAAGAAGCCATCTAGATAATAACTATGGACCCGAAGGTCTGAGGTAAACTACTCACACGTCATCGGAGAGGCTATGGTGTTGATGTAGAAGCCCTCCGTGATCGATGCCCCCTCCGTCAGAGGTCCGGAAAAGGCCCCAAAATGGGATATCACGGGTACAGAAGGTTGCGGCGGTGGAATTAGGCTTTTGGCTCCGTATCTGGTAGTTTGGGGGTACGTAGGTATATATAGGAGGAAGAAGTACGTCGGTGGAGCAACGTGGGGCCCACGAGGGTGGAGGGCGCGCCCAGGGGGTAGGCGCGCCCCCTACCTCGTGCCCTCCTGGTTGATGTCTTGATGTAGGGTCCAAGTCCTCTGGATCACGTTTGTTCCGAAAATCACGTTCCCGAAGGTTTCATTCCGTTTGGACTCCGTTTGATATTCTTTTTGTGCGAAACTCTGAAATAGGCAAAAAACAGCAATTCTGGGCTGGGCCTCCAGTTAATAGGTTAGTCCCAAAAATAATATAAAAGTGTATAATAAAGCCCATTAATGTCCAAAACAGAATAATATAGCATGGAACAATAAAAAATTATAGATACGTTGGAGACGTATCAGTGTACTATTGTATGGTCGGTACATGAAGAACACGGAGCTAACCCAACTGAACCTTCTCGCGGACGAAGTGAACATCAAGTTCAATGTGCTTGGTATGCTTATGCTACACCGGATTGGCCGCGAGGTAGGTGGCCGAAACATTATCATAGGAAACCATCGTAGCTTTCGGGATTGTGACCCGAAGTTCGCCAAGTAGTTGACATAGCCAACATGTCTCAGCAACAACGTTGGCAACGACACGGTACTCGGCCTCTGCACTCGAGCGGGAGACGGTGGGCTGCCGCTTAGAGGACCATGAGATGAGAGAATCACCGAAGAAGACACAAATAGTCCGACGTGGATTGTCGAGTGTCAGGACAGCCAGCCCAATCCACATCAGTGTAGGCAAAAAGCTCGGTGGAGGCGGAGGCATGAAGACGAAGGCCGTAGGTCGGTGTGTCGCGAATGTACCGGAGAATGTGCTTGACAAGAGACCAGTGAACATCACAAGGCGAGTGCATGTGCAAGCAAACTTGCTGCACGGCAAACAGAATGTCTGGTCTGGTGAGCGTGAGATACTGAAGAGCACCAACAATACTGCGGTAGAGAGCGACGCCAGTGGCAGGCTGTCCAGCAATGGCAGAGAGCTTCGGCTTGGCCTCGGCAGGAGTAGCAGCAGGTTTGCAGTCGGTCATACCAGCATGATCCAATAGATCAAGTGCATACTGCCCTTGATGAAGAAAAAATCCGGAGGCATCACGTCGCACATTAATGTCGAGGAAGAAGTGCAATGCACCCAAGTCCTTCAGCCGAAACTCAGAACCAAGGCGGCCAATGATGTCGCGAAGTAAATCCGTGCGAGAGGCGGTGATGACGATATCATCAACATACAGAAGAAGCATGGCGACATGATCAGCTCAATAAAGCACAAATAGCGACGTGTCGAAGGTGGTGCTGCGAAACCCGAGAGCAGTGAGGAATGCTGCAATGCGTTGATACCACGCACGAGGCGCCTGTTTCAGGCCGTAGAGAGACCGTGAAAGCATGCAAACATCATCAGGCCGAGTGGGATCAACAAAACCAGCTAGCTGCTGACAAAGAACACGCTCCTGAAGGTGACCGTAGAGGAAGGCATTGTTGATGTCGAGCTGATGAACAGGCCAGTGACGAGATGCGGCGAGTTGAAGAACAACACGAATCGTGGCGGGTTTAACGACCGGAGAGAAGGTCTTCGAGAAGTCAACACCGGCACGTTGTGCAAATCCGTGAACGACCCAACGAGCCTTGTACCTATCTAGAGAGCCATCCAGAAGAAGTTTATGCCGAAATACCCACTTGCCGGTGATGATGTTGGCGCCGGGAGGGCGAGGGACCAACGCGAGGTCCTTTTGGCGATAAGAGCATCATACTCAACGTGCATAGCCGCGAGCCAGTGCGGGACATTCAATGCAGAGTGCACCGAGCGCGGTACTGGAGAGATGGCCGTGACACTGAGGTTGTGGTAGCGAGGGTTCGACTGATGAATCCCGTCTTTAGCACGCGTCACCATGGAGTGATGAGGTGGCGGAGGTGGGGGTCGAGGCCGTCGTCGAGGCGGATCCACATCTGCGGGTGCAGAAGACGACGAGGACGAGGCCGTAGAGGAGACCGCAGGCGACGAGGCGGCGGTTGAGGCGACTGGAGAAGCGGCGGTCGAGGTCAAGGGCGAAACCGCAGAGAGCGGCAGTGAGGAGACCGTGGGTGGCGAAGACAGGTCCGTGGGTGAGACCGCGGAGAGTGATGACGAGCCGGCGGGCGAGGCCGCAGCCGGCGTTGAGGGCGCCGGAGGTGCT
Source organism: Aegilops tauschii subsp. strangulata (assembly GCF_002575655.3). NCBI lineage: Eukaryota > Viridiplantae > Streptophyta > Magnoliopsida > Poales > Poaceae > Aegilops > Aegilops tauschii. The sequence goes on along the minus strand of NC_053036.3, from coordinate 472,905,668 downwards.
GCAGGGGGCCATGATGTGTCAGAGAAGACGGCCGAGGGCGCGGCCGGGGACGGTGATGAGGAGGTCGGGGCGCCTGCAGGGGCTAGTGCCGAAGCCAGCGGAGATGGGTGCGGCTCCTCCTGAGCCGGTGGAGGCGAAGCCGGTTGCACCATAGCCGGCGAGGGAGGTCCGACTGAGAGAACCGAACGGGCCGTCGAAGGAGCAGGCGGCCGTGGCGCAGGAAGCACAAGGGCGCCACGCGACCGATGAGGGGCAGTCTCCGAAGATGAAGCCGCTATCGAAGTTACCTGCTCGAAAGGGAAGACAACCTCATCAAAGTAAACGTGCCGCGAGCCGAACACACGACGAGAGACGGGGTCATAGCAGCGAAAGCCTTTGGTGTTGGGTTGGTATCCAAGAAACACACAAGCGAGAGACCGAGGCGCAAGTTTGTGTGGAGCGGTGGCGGTAATGTTAGGGTAGCATAAGCAACCGAAGACGTGAAGATCGTCATAGGATGGAGGAGACCCAGGGTAATTAATTAAGTAGCTAGTACCAGCTAGCTACCATCTCTTTAATTCTAGTTTCAATACCATTAATTATCATGCTTGACTAATTATTATCTGATTGAATTCTATTCTCGTAAAGGCCCTGAAGCAGGCGTCGGGGACTGACTTATGTGCATTCTACGTTTGCGAGAACATTCGCATGATGACTACCGAAAGGGAGAACCGATAGAGACCAATGGGCACGTTTGCCAGAACACTATTCACAATTTTTACATCATTATCTAATATATATACACACAACTAATAATACATGTATATTTTGATCTCTTCTTTAAATATGAAGGAGATGCGGGATTAGCTCCTACCGGAGGCTCGCGTACGAGCACTTCAAGAGGAAATAGCGGGATTTTTGCTCGACTAGGTCATAGATCCCAAAGGAGAATTCCATTGCCCGCTATCGCAGTAATGCCTCCATGTAATGATCTGTAAATTGTAGGAGAAATTGTATATACCAAATTGTATATATACATGTGTATGTGTGAACATGTGTATATATATAGGTAAAATAACTGGTGCACCTAGGTGCTTGGGCACCTAGGCCTGTTATGGCTGTGAAAGAACTAATTGATCGAACTATCTCATACCATTGATGATCAACACATTTATACAGAGGGAACAGACGCCAAGAGGAGACGCGTCTGTTCGTGGGGATGGGAGGAGCGGACGCGACGGTTGCCTCGAGAGGCCCTCGCATGTACGACGCGACGGTTGCCTGGCGGCAAACCGTACGCTAATTACAAGGGAGGATTATCTCTAATTACAGAATTAGTTTAAATCCTAACACTCCCCCTAATCCTCACTTGTCTTTGAGACTGATCATCCTTGAAATATTCTTCTCCAAAACCCTGGGAAAAATTGAGAAGAAAATATACAATATGCCATGAAAAACTCCTTACAAAAACCCCTTGGGAAAATAAGGAGAAACCGACATATCTTACTGCTTGTATTACTATTGCCTCATTAAAAACTTTCATGAGAAACCATTTAGGAAAAACTCATAAAGGAAAAGAGTGCAATACAAAAGATCCGAAGATCTCGAACAGGTTATCGTTCAGGAGTGCACTCCCCCTGAACCTTGCAAATAATAAAGTCACCTCATACCAATTACATTAACTTATTTTTGGAATGAAGAACTTGGTAAAGACTTTGTGAATAAATCACCAAAATTATCGCATGACTTCATTTGCAAGATATTTATCTTCCACCTTTCTTCAACTCATGGGGAATAAAATACTTTTAGAGCCATACACATTCTAGTGTTTCTCTTTATAACCTGTCTGCATCTGCATAATACAAACAAAACATTATCTTCATAGATAATGGTGGGTGGTTCCTACCAACCAATCCCACTTGAACTTTCAACAAAGTTCATCATTCCATGAAGTCACATACATTCATGTGATGCTTCATACAAATCAACGATTTCAGAATGACTAGTGGATGTAGCCACTAAAACATGTCCTCTCGACTTCCCAGAGAAGGTCACACCTTCATTCGAGGAGACAGAAACCAGTCTGTGATCTAGGATTATGGGGATTTAATATATACCCAGCATCACAATATCCAACCATGGTCATATCTTGATTTTTTTCTCATAGAACAAACCAAGATCTATGGTGCCCAGAAGATATCTAAAAATATTCTTCACACCAACCCAACGCCTTTTAATCAGTGATGCATTGTATCTAGGCAATAAATTTACTGCTAATGAAATACCAGGCGTGATGCAGTTTGCTAGATACACACGTGCTCTCATTGCACCGCGATATGGAAACTCAAGTCCAAATATCTCTTCACCACTGACATTAGGCCTTAATGGGTCCTTATCTCTAGTAATCCAGAGATCTCAAAACCATAGTTCTTTAATGGATATGACTTATCCATGTTGAAGTTTCAACAATCTTTTGGATAAATGTAGACTGATGAATAAGTATTCCTGAAGGAATACACTCAAGTTCCAAACTCAAGCAAAGTTTGGTCTCAACTAAATCTTACATCTTAAACTTCGTCATAAGATGATTTGCTTGTCTCATGTATTTCTTGTGTAGTTCCAATGATATTCAGATCATCAACATACACATAAATTGTACAAATCCTTCTTTGGATTTCTTGATGAGTATACATGAGCAACTACCATTGTTTGAGTAATGCTTCTAACAAAGGAACTCACTCAGTCGGTTATACCACATCCTTGCCGACTTCAAGTCATAAAATGACCTTTCAAGCTTCCACAATACATGTTGCGAATAAATTCAGAATCTTAATTCCATCAAGAATTATCATAGAGATATCTAAATCAAGTGACTCATACAACTATCCAGTCACAACATCCATCAGTTGGATAAACAAATTCATTATTCACTGCCAGTGATATAAAATATTGGAACGTTATTCCACTCACAACAGGAGAATATGTTTCATCTTAAACGATGACGGGTTTCTGCGTGAACCCTTGTGCTACAAGCCTCGCTTCATGTCTCACCACCTCATTGTTTTTGTTCCTCTTTATGAACAAAAACTCATTATGCTCCCCCGGGGAAAACATTCAGAGGAGTGGGTATTACTGATCAGGTCAATACCCCTCTTCTTGAGAGCGAGTGCCTCCTCAATTGCTGCCTTCCTTTGAATCAACTAGAGTGCTTAAGGCACCTAGCCATGCATGGACTTAGGTTCTAGATCCAATACAAGGTCTTTTGCAATTCTCAAGGAGAAATAAATGTCGACATAATGTAGTCTTTATTATACTATTCTCCCGAATCCATATACATAGTGAAGATTTCATCATTACCTTTTGACTCTTCGTGATTTCCCACAACAATTGAGTCAAGGTCTTCCGATGTCCCAGCACCAAATTTGTGTGCGCACTTGTGCTAGGTCCTGGATGTGTCCAACATCCTTCAGGTGTCCTTCAACCCTAGGTTGAATGTCAACATGAAGTTGACCTGCATTTACTGTTTGAGGATTCCTCATTTCCCTTGGGCGCTTCCATGAAGCCTTGTCCTCTTGTGTCCAGATTCCTCCCCCTCTTGGGTGGCCGAGTGGACCTATGGGCCACATCCACTCTCTATGGCACATTCACTATGGGAACATTTTACTTTGTGACACATTTATACTCAGTAAATGCAACTGGCAGATTATTTGCGATACTTTGCAAATTGATAATCTTCTGAACCTCCAGTTCAGACTCATTCGTACGTGGACCTAAGGACTAGATGTCTATTCACATCTCAATCTATTTTCTGGCATTCAATGTGGTCCATATATCCCCCTAATGCGAGTCCATAAACAATCAGCGTACCAGGCCATAAACAAGTCCGCTTCTTAGGACTACAGGTACTTTATGATTGACGAAGAATTATACCTCACATAGATCCCCAATTTCTATGAGGGTCCATATATATACGCTGCGGTGGTGAAATCGGTGTGTATCCAACACAACCGAATTATCGCAGATAGGAAATACTTACTCATTTCCACGTACTAACTGTAACGGGGGGACCATATAATATGCGGTTCGTTGAATTTGTATATGCAGTATGTAAAACTGCAATGTCCCCAACTAGATGTTGGGAGATTACAATTCTGTAGGAGTAATCTTGCTATCAACTTATCCTCTTGACAAGTGATTCCGCAAGACCAATCTGGGTATGTACACAAAGTACCGATATGCTCCACAGTTATGCCTCACTCTAGGCAGTAATCATCAAATGCCCACGAACTAAATTTCGTAGCATTATCCATTCTCATGGATTTTATCCCATGCTAGGATTGATTTGCTCTCAAATTAATGATCTGAGCAATCAACTATGTAAAAGCACGGTCCCTTATAATAAGACACACATTGGACCATCTCACTGATGCATCCAAAAGCACTATAAAATATGTGAATATCCCATATAACGGTTGAATTGGATCACATATATATCTCCTATCCAAGGAAATCTAGTGGCCCATCCTCTTCATGAGATAAGATGGCCTTGTGATCAGTTTCCCGGTTTGCACAAATCGTGCATACACAATTCAGTGAATTTAGAAAATTCACACCATTAGATTTATGTCCAATTGGACCATCAATAATTTTCTCATCATCCAAATACTAGGGAGACCCAGGCAATGTTGCCATATCTTGAACTTATCAAGACTCTAGAAAATTATCTTATACGCCAAATGCATATCTAAATTAATGTATGTATAGTACAATCCAAAAGATACAGAAGACATTTAATCTAGGATTTCATTCAAATCCCTTTTGCTGAGTCATGAGCAGGCTTCCAACCTCACTCGCTTTATGGGTTTCAACATAGAAACCATTGCGGATATCCTTAAAACTCAGCAAGGTACGAGTAGAATCCAGATACATCAATGCACCCATGATTACCATGTAGTACCCATAGGGAGTGTAATTGTGGCTTGACCAGAACCAACAATTACCGTATCACGACCACAATTGTCATGACACTTCCATTACTGTTATCAAGAGTTTGCAATGGAAACACTTAATCTCCTGAAATATCGTGTTAGTAGACCCAGTTTCCACTTAACACATTTCCTTCTCAATTGGATTATTTTGTTAAGTTTCTAAAGAGAAAGAAACCAATTTCAACATATGATTCAACTCATATGGAAATAACACATACATCGGTTATATATGTCAGAGGACATACCACAAGCATCATGTCTGATGACATAGCTATCATATTATGTCGATGGACATAATTCATTTTACAACATGTAATATGTCTATAGACATCATTACAATACATGACAAAAGAGACTGAATCCGGTCTCCATACATATCACTAGAATTGAAGTCCACTAACATGTCATCGACACTCAGTAGTGCACCTTCATTTTGCTGAGCATGCTCCTAGTTACCCATGTTCCGAGGAATGTCTGGGAACTTTCAACCATGGGAAAATCATCGTTATGTCTAGTGAAGATTCACACTTGTTCCCATGGGCCTCTTGCCCTTAGCCAATTGATGGATGTACAAGTCCACCAAATGCATGGAAGTATCACATTTCCTTGCATTGTGAGTCGTATAACCACATGTGTAGCAACCGAGGCTACCGACCTTGTCATTCTCCAAGAAACGACTTTTGCCCTTTTGTGCTCCATTCATATTCCGCTTCTCATCATGTCTCCACTTTCCTTTCACCATTGACAAAACAATTCAGTCAAAATCCTCATAAAAGGATTAAAAGTGGAACACATTTCATTGATGAGATTGGCATCTGAAACCGCACTATTGCAGAATCTCAACTCTCGGTTGATTTGATGCACATTAGAGTTGTATGTTGTCACTGACTCAAATTCATGGAATCGGACGAGCATCCATTTCCTATGCACTTCAAGCATCATCATCACCATATATTGATCACATTGCTCCTCAAAAGAGCTCTAGATCAGATACCCTATTTTTATAGATCATGGTGTAGTGAAGTGCAATGTAACATACTTTGCTATATCAGTTATAGCAGGAGTGCCCTGAGTAGGGGCGGTTATGATGGAACTGAGGTTCAGGCAAACTCAGCAAATTCATTCCAGATATGTCCAGCATATCTTGCATGAAATCTTCATGCCCATTAATTTACTCTCTAGTAAATTAATTTTCAAGCATCATCAACATATAGCAATAATCAAATTGCTTAATCGAATATGTTGATGTATTAATGTGCTTTACAATACAATAATATACCAGAAATCTCTCCCTAGTAGTAATAAAGCACGGATTGACTTTGTCTAATTCACCGTCACAATACACTTTCTTCATGTGAATTTACGTTTTTGTTTTAAATTTAAAACTATAAGCGAGGTGGTACTAATTCGACTCTACCTCATCCACAAAAACGTTTCGTTCTTGCAAAAAGAACCCTGCGGCATCCCTAAAAAAAAAGAGGGCGCGGCGGCTTTCCCTAAAAACAAAAAGAGGGCGCGGCGGCTACAGGCGATGCAAGGACTGGATCCGTGGCCAGAGGCAGCTTCTGGCGGCGGAGGGCTCGCGATGCGCAGCCACCCCCAGGTCTAGGGTTCCCCTTTCTTCTTCTCCACGCGAATCAGGTTGGTGGGGTTCTTGATCCTTCATCCGCCCCCACAATCCCCAGCACGCACGAACTAATCGGGACCTCTCTGCTGACCCTCTTGATCTACTCGACTGCGTCGCAGGTTACTAGCACCAGCATCGATGGCGGCAGCAGCACCGGCGGACGCGAAGGCGGAGGCCGCCAAGATGGACCTCCTCGAGGACGACGACGAGTTCGAGATCGACCAAGGTACGTGCAAGCTCATCCCGCTTCCCCTTCTCGCCGCAGCACTGATGTTGTACTTGGGCGAACACGGTCAATTCAACATGACTTGTTAGCGTCGTGATGTTGATTTGGTCGATTAGGTTTGGGTTGATTCGAAATCTGTGCGATGGATACGTCGGTTATCTCAAGCTTCCTTCAAGATCGGTTTTAGGAGAATATTCGCCTCAAATTAAGGACAAATTAGTAGCACCTGGATTGTTTCCGATGTGGATTTTACCAAGCGTGAGATAGTCATGACCTCAGGTAGTATTATCGTGTGCTCTCAGTGGCCACCTGTTGTCATTTATAATCTTCACTACTGCTTCCTGAATAATTAGCTCAGTGGAATAGGTTCTCTTTGATAATGTTTGTACATGTTTATCAGTGGTTGTTACTACGTTCCTTTTAGTTAAGCATAGAACAGATGGTCTGATCTTGTTGTATTTATCTTCATGATTATTTCTTCTAGATTAAATATCAGGCACACACAACTAGGTGTTGCACATCTTCTCCCTTGGGAGCATTGATATTGAATCCCGGTTTCTTCTTTGTTGACATGACTGCCTAAAACTGCACAATTAGAATGGTCAGTCCATGTAGATTCAAAGGGTATTAGGAAATAAACCCGTTGTTGTTGACTGTTTCATCAATTGGCATATTGATATCGCTGTATTGAGTGTTTGAGTTACCTTGCCATGTCAATGTCCGGAAATAGCATCTGCAGACATGTTGTCCACGTAGATGGACAAAACGAAACTACATGATACCATGAAACGTGTCAACATATATATTTGCCAACTGTATGATCGATCTATCTAAACCAACTTTTGTCCTTTTTCTCCGTTGCTGCCCGTGGGCATGCTTGTGCTGTGAATAGCGGTATGCTGGCCTTGGAGGGTCTAGACGCATGTATAAGGTCAAATAACAGTTCAATGCCTTTTTTCTTTTTTAAATGGGAAGAAGTCATTTGGAGGAGATAATGCTTTAAGGTTTTCTTGGATTCTAACAAGAGGAAGTGTTCTAGCTTGTGATGGGACAGTCCTTTTCTACTTAACATCAATTTTCAGACTTGATTTGAATCCATAGGGTTGGATACAGGGTGACAACTGCTTTGTCATTGTGATGAGATTTAGGTTTGGTTATATACCAAAACGGCAAAACCTATTTTGTAAGTTGCCACTATACTTGATTCTTTGATGAAGTTGGTCTTTTCTTATGGGATATTGACCGTCTAATCCGACAACGTCGTATTGAAGTCGAGACGAAAAACATCATGTGTGCTCTTACTTCTAAAATTCTTTGAATTATTAACTGGATGAATGTGCTTCAAAGTCGAGAAAAAATGCACTCAGCGGAAGTCCTCCGTGCACCCCTCTCTCTCCAACCATTGCCCCTCCACCCCGTAGCAACGCATGGGCGTGCTCTGCTATCTTCTCGGACTGGAATTCGAGTTTGTGGTAAAAATCCCATGACATTTCTCATGTTAATATTGTTATTAACAGGAGCTCTCCCCTTTCTTGTACTGTCTTTGTTTGTGTAAATGCTCCAAAGAAGCAAGAACCAGCAGGTCGCTTGTTGGTCGGTGCAACCAAGAGCAAGAAGGGTTGTTGGTCGCTGTGGCTGCGGCCGCCGACCAATAGCAGCAGGTCTCCGAGCAGCCAGTCCCAAGCTTTGACGTCTTCCTGGACTAGGAGAAAAGAAACCTAAGATTCAAGGTCTTCCCTGTCCAAGAGCAGCGAGATCCAAGATCTGAGGTCTTCCCGTTCTAGGAATCCTACTGTGATTTTTTGAACTACAAAATTACTACAATGTTGGACATTTTTTGCCTCTTAAGTGATCTCTTTCATTCTATGCTTGATATGTACTGCACTTAAAATGTAGCTTTGTTGCAACAGTCTGAAGTCAAGGTTTATTTTCAGGTGCATTCAAGTGAGAAGTCAGATTTACTTGCTAAATCATGCATGTGAAATATGATGTCTTATCACAAGGCTACAAATATTTTGCAGTTGTACAGACTACCTAAACTTAGCATATATGTGTGTGTTCTTCATACTAATGCACATCCCATGAGAATGAATGTGGATTCCCTGGTAGTTAGAGGCTTAGAGCAGAGGGAATTAAAGTCAAAATAAATCTACAGGATATGGTTTGTGTTCAGTGAAGCGACTGAAACTAACTGCAGCATTGCCAAATCTGCAAATGGGATCTAATCTAACTAGAGAAATGATTTTCTGCTGGACTCTACCTGATGTACATGAATTATCATTTCTTATTTAACATGTAATTCTGTTCAAAATGAGAAAGATGTGGTACTATGTTAAGTTAGGATGCTCAGCTCCAACTTAACCTGTTTTGCAGCTCCATTATGTCTTGCTACACCAATCGCTTGCCTTAGTGGTTCAGGGAACTGATGGTGGATTTACTTTTCTTTCATGTATTAGATATGGAGTCCGTGCTTCTTGGATTTTCAAAATTTTATCTTCATTTATGCTGATTTTCCTGTCAAAACTTTAAATCAATTATTTGCTTGTGTCTTCGACTTCTTGTTTTTGCTATTTCCTAATTGTGCGCCCAGTCTGGATAAAATTCATTAGCACATATTCCTTACACTGATATTTTTATATTTATTTGTTTTTGTGGAATCGAATGTAAACACTGCATAATATGTCCTTTGATCTTTTTCTAGCCGCGAGCCAACAAGTTGTTCCAGTCTAGGGGCAGCCATGGTTTCGCCATGTGGGTTGGTGGCAGAGGCCAGACCAATGCTCCTTGCGGTGACATCTAAGTCGCGGAAGGTGTCGCCAATGACGATGTCCACCAATACAACCAATCATATGGTGTCGAATTCATATTATTTTGTGAAGAATTGGAGTACAGCCAACTGAAGGCCACCACCACCATCTGACCTTAACCTGTGCAGTGTCGAATTCATATTCTTTTGTGAATATTTGGAGTACAGCCGACTGAAGACCACTTATCATGCTTATGATTGTGGCTACTTACAGCCAATCATATGCACCTAGAGTGATATGTTCTTTGTCATATCATGTATGTAGTTCCACGAACCTCATATTGGATATGAGTGATTTGTAGAGAATTCTTGATTTTCTTTTCATTATTCATGCAAGATGATGTTTCCTTATTTTTTCCCTATAGTATATGATAATTTCGTAATTACTTATGGACATCTGGTAACCTACCAATATAAACCACAATTTCTTATTCAACAATTTCTTTAGTATGCGCACATACATGTATTGTCCTCATGATTTTAGGCTCAATAATATTTCAACTGATGAAGGTAATTTAGATATTTAAATTAACCAATTCTTTACTGTGACAATGAATATGTCATTTATAAGCAGTGTGAAGATAAGCCTTTTTTTTCTTTTCCTTCTGCTGGTCCATATCTTAAGGGATGCACATGTCTTTGTGTGGTAAAAAGAGACTGCAATTGACACCAGCACAAATCTACTCCCTCCGTCCCATAATATAAGAACGTTTTTCAAGCTGTTGAAAACATTCTTATATTATGGGGCGAAAGGAGTAATACATTGAGGTTAGTTGTTCCATCTTTTTATGATTGAAGTATAGCAGTTCATACATGCACTTTCTATTTTTCTGACTGTCGGTAAATGCATTACATGGTTGATGCTCTAAGCGATGTCTGATAGACTAACCGAGAATATCTAAGTGATGCAGCAAAGTATGGTCCTGAGCTATTGGGTTAGGGAAGAGTGATTTTTTCCTAGACATTTTTTGTATCCGGTGCAACGCATGGGCATGTTTACTACTCCCTCAGTCTGGAAATACTTGTAGGAGAAATGAATGTATCTAGACACATTTTAGTTCTAAATACATCCATTTTTACCCATTTCTACGATAAGTATTTCCGGACGGAGGGAGTAGTTACTATAAAACACATTGGAACAAAAACTGCTTAGCTAAAAGCTAAAACAGAAAAAGGAAAACGAGAAAGACAAAATTTGGTCCTGGGCCGAAACTTGTGTAGCCCAAACCAGTAGCACACAGGCCACTTCCTCTCTTTTTTTTAAGGCAGTATCGGCTTCAGCCTTAGTTTACTGAGCCTTTCAGTGCAGGCTATCAGGCGTGGGCTTGGGCCTTTCCAGCCTTTAGCAGGTCCCCCCAACAGCCATGGCAGTTTTGGCCGGCACGCCTCGCCGGACCGCAGTCGCGTCTCCGCGCATCACTCCGGTGGCCAACCACGGCGCCGTGCCATTCTGCCGACGCCGCGTGCCCGCTGTACCGATACTGCAATTCCGACGACGCGGGCCGTCGCGGTGGCATCCTCACCTGCGTAGCACCGGCTGTAGGTAGCCGCCGCCAAAGCAACGCGGAGAGCCTCGGTCACGGCCACTGCCTTGCGGTGCAGTGCGCGGGAGGTTGCGGTGGCATATGCAGCGGTTACCACTTACCACCAACGCTACACGTCATGGCGCCTGCATTCGTTTCCCTTCAATAGATGGTTGATCCATCCTTCACGTGTGTGCCCGATTTGATGAAGCGATTTTTTTCGCAGGCTATTCATGAAAACAATCAATCATTAGATGGTTAATCTTAATCACAAGACAACAAATTTGCAATCGACTTCTTGATGCATGTCTTTGCCGTCGTCGTTCTGCCGCAGCCCTCGCTGCCGCGCGTAGCCTCACGTCGCGCCGCGCAACACGTACGCCCAGTTGTTCCGTTGTGCAGCCGCGTCCTGCCAGCCGCCAGGGGCCATGCGCTTTTGCCTCGTGCACTAGTAGAAAAAGGGCCTATTGTCCCGGTTCGTGAGGGCCTTCTGTCCCGGTTTATGAACCGGGACTAAAAGGTCGTTACTAATGCCCTTGGCCTTTAGTTCCGGTTCTTACACGAACCGGGACAGAAGGTCCTCCACGTGGCCGCTGCGGCCAGCCCAGCTATTAGAGAGAAGTGTCCTCTCTTATATCTCCGTATTTGGTTACCAACGCTACGTACTGCTATGCCTAAACATGGCTTAGATTGAAGTGAAGGCAACATGTGGTGCATGTCGAAAGTAATACTAATCCTAACTTGATCAAGTTTGGATTGTACTACTTTCGACACGCACCACATACATGTTGCCTTCACTTCAATCCAATCCATGTTCATTTCACCCGCTGATATATAATAACTCTTCATGCGCGCATCATGCATCATCATATATAATAACAAGTCCTACTAATCATCATCATACAACTTCTACTCGTTATTAATAACAAGTCATACGATCATCATCCTCACAGTCATCGAACTAACCCTACTTAATTGTTCTTAGCACATGATCATCAGTATTAGGTAGGACCGAAATACCCTCTTTAAGGTAAAATAGCATAAAACAATATAGACCCTGACTCTCCATTATGGAGAATGGAGATCATCATGTCTCCAATTCTTGCGCTTCGCTTCCTTTTGCTTCCAAGAACCTCCTTACGACTGTCCATACATTTTTTCCATTCTTTGATTTGCATGTCTCCACTTCTTTTAGAAATCCGGTATGGACAGTTGAGATTCGTAGGATGACCTGGTTGTATATTCAAAACATCAAGCCTACCATTCTGATACATCAAATGAGGCACACAATCCTCTGGGATTATCTGTTGAAAAACATAGTAATAACTTCATAGTTAGCAATGATGTACTAGTTTTAGAACTATGCAAAATATGCACGGATGTCGTAATAGTAAGAAATCTTACCAGGGTATCTCCATAGTAGTTACCGTAGTTCAACACGTGCACTAGTGGCACGTATTGACCATAATGTTGAGGAGTTTGATTGTAGATATTGTAATTCTCAAGATCAGTACAAAATCCGACCAGATGAGTTTTCTCCTTATAAGTTAACTCAGAGCCATCAGTGTAGTAGGTTCTGTCTACCATGTTCCGCACATTGTTTGAACAATCAAAATAAGCTGGCAATGAAAATAAGCTGTCAACTATTTTGAAATGAACAATATAAATTAGCTAATAACTATGTATGAGAAACTCACATAGCGGTAGAATTGGAGGCGTATCAACAAGGACCCAAATGTCCATATTGTCTTGCTCGATGTCAGGATCACCAAGATCCATGGTGACAAGCATACCCTCATCAAAACCATACATCTTGTAAAATGCTTCCCAATTTTTGCAACCAAAATGGGTTACGCTCTCAGAATTATACAGCTTTACTTCAAAATCTATATCATGATGGGTCCTTAGGTGAATTTTCTTTGTTTCCATACTTTCATGGTCTTCAAAACCCATCCTCTCCAAGACGTAGCGTCTTGCATGGCATGGGATAAGCTAGGCGAATTGTAAAAGATGAAAAGTACACGTTGAAATAGTTGAAGTCGTGCTTAATTATGAAAAAATAACACTTGTCGTCGTTGCGTACCGTTTCAACATCGAAGGTCTCCTCCAGCTTAATACTGAAGCGCCGATCTTCGTCCAGGTGAGGCCTGTCGCACTGACCTCGGTCGTCGTGGCACCAGTCGCACTCCCCTGGGAGACTTTCGTCGTCCGAGTACGACATTTTCTATGTTCATAATTCAAATATTAAACATCTACAATTAAATATATGTACTAAAAAACCTAAGTTAGATCATTATTATTCATCACGGGTTGACTATCGGTTTGTCGAGTCTTTTCTTGAAAACTCTCAGCTCACGTGGTGTATACATTCGACCGTTGGTGATGGTCACTCCTCCATTTGTCCCCGTGTGCATTACACCAAAATGTCTAGCACACGGGAACAAAGGAAGAAGCGACCCCCACGACAACAGTCGGGATTCTTCGTCCTCTCATATATATATGGTGGAACTCTCCCTCACTGATTCCTCTCTGACATTTGCGACCGTCGGTGATGGTAGCTCCTCCTTTCGTTCTCGAGTGCATTACACCAAATTGTCTAGCACACGGGAACGAAGGAGAAGCTACCCCCACGACAACAGTCGGGATTCTTCGTCCTCTCATATATGGTGGAGACTCGACAGACTTACAGTCAACCCGAAATATTGTTTAATTATCTTTCTAAAAGAGGATTTGGCTGGTCTCACCTCGATGTCGGAGTGGGCGGTGACGGGGACGACGGCGGGGATGATGGAGGGGCCGGGGGCTCCTAGATTTCTGCGAAAACAAAAACCCTGTAAGCTATCAACTAATCATAGTGCTCTCCAATTTTAGCATTCAAAGTAGGATCGGAGTAGTTTTCCACTTTGAGCATTCAATAAGCAAAATCAAATCACAAAATAAAGTAGTATTCAAATTAGGATGCATTCAATTATAAGCAAAACTACATCATCTCCATGCGTTCGTACATCGTCGAATATTATCACTAATACACCTCGAATACTATCATACATATAACATCGCTAGTACAGCTAGAACAGTAGCGCCCGACGGGTATCGGCGCGGGCGGTGGACACCCAAAGGGACGGAACCATCACAGGATCATAGCTCCAGTGAGATCCCTGAAGAACCTGCCAGGTATTTTCGAACCTGCCCTCTAACGCAACCATGTAGCGACGGACGTGCTGGTCCTCCTCGCTGACACGGTGACGTACCACCTCCGCGGTGTCCGGAAGCCTCGGCACCGTCACTGGCCCACGCGAGCGCCACCAAACAAGGATCGGGTCAACGACGGGCTGGTTCCTCACCAACCTACGCCCACCGGAAGGTAGCACCTCCCAAAACCAGCCCGGCGGAGCCCAGTCCCGGACATGGCCCCTCTGATCAAGCCGGCCTCCTCCGCCGAGTCGACGACGAGGATGCGGGATAGGCATCGTCGACGTCGAAGTGGGAATAATTTCTTTAACTAAAAAACAAACTAGTTCTATTAATTTCCTTGCTAAAAATAAACTACTTCTATAGTAAAATAAACTAGTTTTGTTAAATCAACTAGTTCAACTACTAATTAAGCACTTACTATAAATAAAATAAAGTAGTTTTATTAATTAATCAACTAGTTCAACTACTAAGCACTTACTATAAATAAATAAAATAAAGTAGTTCTTACTAAAAATAAACTACTTCTATATATAGTAAAATTTAATAAAATAGTTCTATTCATTAATCAACTAGTTCAACTACTAAGCACTAACCTAAAATCGATATGTACTAATAATTAACCTCAATAAAAAATTGTATGAACATTATATTCATACATACATAGCCACATCCATTCATCATATAGCTACCACATACATATATATATATATATATACATTATATATATGAAAAAATGCAATGAACAAAAAATAATACAAATTATATGAAAAAAATAAACAGAGCCGTGGCGTGGCGGCGGCTCACATCGGGCGACGGAGGGCGACGGCGTGGGCGGCGGAGGGCGACGGCGACCGCGGCGGGCCGGGGGCGGAGGGCGACGGTGACGTACGGGCGATGGCTCGGGGGCGCGCGGCGGAGGCCGACGGCGACAGCGGCGGGGGGCGGAGGACGACGGCGACGGGCGATGGCGTGGGCTCGGGGGCATGGGCGACGACGACGGCGGCGGGGCAGCCTGGCGGCGTAGATCGAGCTCGCGGCGTCGTCGGGCGGGGGGAAACTGGCGACGGAAATCTGAAAATTTCCTAAGTGCTGGCTTATATAGCAAAGGCTTTGGTCCCGGTTCAACGCACAAACCGGAACCAATACCCACCCTTTAGTCCCGGTTGGTGGCACCAACCGGGACCAAAGGCCTCTTTTCACCAACCCAAAGGGCGGGAAGCAGAGGGCTTTGGTCCCGGTTGGTGGCACCAACCGGGACCAAAGGGGAGCATTGATTCCGGTTGGAGCCACCAACCGGGACTAATGTGCTGGCGCGGTGCGGTGGGAAGTTTAGTCCCACCTCGCTAGCTGAGAGAGCTCAGCACCTGTTTATAAGCTGTGTTGTAGCTCAGGTGCTGAGCTCCTCTCTAATATGCAGGCATTACATGCCTACCCTTGTCACTGCCATGTTGGGCCTATTGGGCCTGCGGGCCTGCATCCTGGCCCATGTGCAGATGGGTTTCTAGTCGTATGCAGGCCGTGTGGCCCATTAAGCGGCATTTTTTTTATTTTTTCCAGTTTTTTTTTTCAATTATTTATTTTCTTTTGATTTTTGCTTTATTTTTTGCTTTTAACTCAGAATAATTATAAACTTTCTGTTACTCCATTAGTTTCCAAATTTTAATAGTTTAAATTTTAATTCTTTACGAAAATACTAGAGGTTTATAAAAGCTTTTTAGTTGATTCCTTTTGCTATTAGAGTTTATAAAAGCATATCAAATGAACTCTGAAAAGGTTGAAAGTTTGCATGGTATCATCATTTCATCCACATAGCATGTTCAAGAAAGTTGAGAGGGTTACGGCAAAAACTGGATGCACTTCGTGTACAAAACGGACAATCTCTTTCAAAGTATCAGGATTTCATACGGAAACTCGTCTGTTATAAAGGGATTTCATTTTTTAAAACTTATTTGAACTCCTGACTTTTTGTGTGTTTAAAATGCACCATTCAAAGCCACATCATCATTTTTCAATCCTTTCTGACTTCATTTGTGTTATTTTTCATGCATTTACTAATTATTTTGAGCTACAAGACCCTAAAATTGAAAAGCATTTCAAATGAACTCTGAAAAGGTTGAAAGTTGGCATGGTATCATCATTTCATCCACATAGCATGTGCAAGAAAGTTGAGAGGGTTACGGCAAATACTGGATGCACTTCGTGTACAAAACGGACAATCTCTTTCAAAGTATCAGGATTTCATCCGGAAACTCGTCTGTTACAAAGGGATTTCATTTTTAATACTTATTTGAACTCCTGACTTTTTGTGTGTTCAAAATGCACCATTCAAAGGCACATCATTATTTTTCAATCCTTTCTGACTTCATTTGTTATTTTTCATGCATTTACTAATTATTTTGAGCTATAAGACCCTAAAATTGAAAAGCATTTCAAATGAACTCTGAAAAGGTTGAAAGTTGGCATGATCTCATCATTTCATCCACATAGCATGTGCAACGAAGTTGAGAGGGTTACGGCAAAAACTGGATGCACTTCGTGTACAAAACGGACAATCTCTTTCAAAGTATCAGGATTTCATACGGAAACTCGTCTGTTACAAAGGGTTTTCATTTTTTAAAACTTATTTGAACTCCTGACTTTTTGTGTGTTCAAAATGCAGCATTCAAAGCAACATCATCATTTTTCAATCCTTTCTCACTTCATTTGTTATTTTTCATACATGTACTAATTATTTTGAGCTATAAGACCCTAAAATTGAAAAGCATTTCAAATGAAGTCTGTTGAAAGTTGGCATGGTATCATCATTTCATCCACATAGCATGTGCAAGAAAGTTGAGAGGGTTACGGCAAAAACTGGATGCACTTCGTGTACAAAACGGACAATCTCTTTCAAAGTATCAGGATTTCATACGGAAACTCGTCTGTTACAAAGGGATTTCATTTTTTAAAACTTATTTGAACTCCTGACTTTTTGTGTGTTCAAAATGCACCATTCAAAGCCACATCATCATTTTTCAATCCTTTCTGACTTCATTTGTTATTTTTCATGCGTTTACTAATTATTTTGAGCTATAAGACCCTAAAATTGAAAAGCATTTCAAATGAACTCTGAAAAGGTTGAAAGTTGGCATGGTATCATCATTTCATCGACATAGCATGTGCAAGAAAGTTGAGAGGGTTACGGCAAAAACTGGATGCACTTCGTGTACAAAACGGACAATCTCTTTCAAAGTATAAGGATTTCATACGAAAACTCGTCTGTTATAAAGGGATTTCATTTTTTAAAACTTATTTGAACTCCTGACTTTTTGTGTGTTTAAAATGCACCATTCAAAGCCACATCATCATTTTTCAATCCTTTCTGACTTCATTTGTGTTATTTTCATGCATTTACTAATTATTTTGAGCTACAAGACCCTAAAATTGAAAAGCATTTCAAATGAACTCTGAAAAGGTTGAAAGTTGGCATGGTATCATCATTTCATCCACATAGCATGTGCAAGAAAGTTGAGAGGGTTACGGAAAATACTGGATGCACTTCGTGTACAAAACGGACAATCTCTTTCAAAGTATCAGGATTTCATCCGGAAACTCGTCTGTTACAAAGGGATTTCATTTTTTAATACTTATTTGAACTCCTGACTTTTTGTGTGTTCAAAATGCACCATTCAAAGGCACATCATCATTTTTCAATCCTTTCTGACTTCATTTGTTATTTTTCATGCATTTACTAATTATTTTGAGCTATAAGACCCTAAAATTGAAAAGCATTTCAAATGAACTCTGAAAAGGTTCAAAGTTGGCATGATATCATCATTTCATCCACATAGCATGTGCAAGAAAGTTGAGAGGGTTACGGCAAAAACTGGATGCACTTCATGTACAAAACGGACAATCTCTTTCAAAGTATCAGGATTTCATACGGAAACTCGTCTGTTACAAAGGGATTTATTTTTTTAAAACTTATTTGAACTCCTGACTTTTTGTGTGTTCAAAATGCAGCATTCAAAGCCACATCATGATTTTTCAATCCTTTATGACTTCATTTGTTATTTTTCATGCATGTATTAATTATTTTGAGCTATAAGACCCTAAAATTGAAAAGCATTTCAAATAAACTCTGTTGAAAGTTGGCATGGTATCATCATTTCATCCACATAGCATGTGCAAGAAAGTTGAGAGGGTTACGGCAAAAACTGGATGCACTTCGTGTACAAAACGGACAATCTCTTTCAAAGTATCAGGATTTCATACGGAAACTCGTCTGTTACAAAGGGATTTCATTTTTTTAAACTTATTTGAACTCCTGACTTTTTGTGTGTTCAAAATGCACCATTCAAAGCCACATCATCATTTTTCAATCCTTTCAGACTTCATTTGTTATTTTTCATGCGTTTACTAATTATTTTGAGCTATAAGACCCTAAAATTGAAAAGCATTTCAAATGAACTCTGAAAAGGTTGAAAGTTGGCATGGTATCATCATTTCATCGACATAGCATGTGCAAGAAAGTTGAGAGGGTTACGGCAAAAACTGGATGCACTTCGTGTACAAAACGGACAATCTCTTTCAAAGTATAAGGATTTCATACGGAAACTCGTCTGTTATAAAGGGATTTCATTTTTTAAAACTTATTTGAACTCCTGACTTTTTGTGTGTTTAAAATGCACCATTCAAAGCCACATCATCATTTTTCAATCCTTTCTGACTTCATTTGTGTTATTTTCATGCATTTACTAATTATTTTGAGCTACAAGACCCTAAAATTGAAAAGCATTTCAAATGAACTCTGAAAAGGTTGAAAGTTGGCATGGTATCATCATTTCATCCACATAGCATGTGCAAGAAAGTTGAGAGGGTTACGGAAAATACTGGATGCACTTCGTGTACAAAACGGACAATCTCTTTCAAAGTATCAGGATTTCATCCGGAAACTCGTCTGTTACATAGGGATTTCATTTGTTAATACTTATTTGAACTCCTGACTTTTTGTGTGTTCAAAATGCACCATTCAAAGGCACATCATCATTTTTCAATCCTTTCTGACTTCATTTGTTATTTTTCATGCATTTACTAATTATTTTGAGCTATAAGACCCTAAAATTGAAAAGCATTTCAAATGAACTCTGAAAAGGTTCAAAGTTGGCATGATATCATCATTTCATCCACATAGCATGTGCAAGAAAGTTGAGAGGGTTACGGCAAAAACTGGATGCACTTCATGTACAAAACGGACAATCTCTTTCAAAGTATCAGGATTTCATACGGAAACTCGTCTGTTACAAAGGGATTTATTTTTTTAAAACTTATTTGAACTCCTGACTTTTTGTGTGTTCAAAATGCAGCATTCAAAGCCACATCATGATTTTTCAATCCTTTATGACTTCATTTGTTATTTTTCATGCATGTACTAATTATTTTGAGCTATAAGACCCTAAAATTGAAAAGCATTTCAAATAAACTCTGTTGAAAGTTGGCATGGTATCATCATTTCATCCACATAGCATGTGCAAGAAAGTTGAGAGGGTTACGGCAAAAACTGGATGCACTTCGTGTACAAAACGGACAATCTCTTTCAAAGTATCAGGATTTCATACGGAAACTCGTCTGTTACAAAGGGATTTCATTTTTTAAAACTTATTTGAACTCCTGACTTTTTGTGTGTTCAAAATGCACCATTCAAAGCCACATCATCATTTTTCAATCCTTTCTGACTTCATTTGTTATTTTTCATGTGTTTACTAATTATTTTGAGCTATAAGACCCTAAAATTGAAAAGCATTTCAAATGAACTCTGAAAAGGTTGAAAGTTGGCATGGTATCATCATTTCATCGACATAGCATGTGCAAGAAAGTTGAGAGGGTTACGGCAAAAACTGGATGCACTTCGTGTACAAAACGGACAATCTCTTTCAAAGTATAAGGATTTCATACGAAAACTCGTCTGTTATAAAGGGATTTCATTTTTTAAAACTTATTTGAACTCCTGACTTTTTGTGTGTTTAAAATGCACCATTCAAAGCCACATCATCATTTTTCAATCCTTTCTGACTTCATTTGTGTTATTTTCATGCATTTACTAATTATTTTGAGCTACAAGACCCTAAAATTGAAAAGCATTTCAAATGAACTCTGAAAAGGTTGAAAGTTGGCATGGTATCATCATTTCATCCACATAGCATGTGCAAGAAAGTTGAGAGGGTTACGGAAAATACTGGATGCACTTCGTGTACAAAACGGACAATCTCTTTCAAAGTATCAGGATTTCATCCGGAAACTCGTCTGTTACAAAGGGATTTCATTTTTTAATACTTATTTGAACTCCTGACTTTTTGTGTGTTCAAAATGCACCATTCAAAGGCACATCATCATTTTTCAATCCTTTCTGACTTCATTTGTTATTTTTCATGCATTTACTAATTATTTTGAGCTATAAGACCCTAAAATTGAAAAGCATTTCAAATGAACTCTGAAAAGGTTCAAAGTTGGCATGATATCATCATTTCATCCACATAGCATGTGCAAGAAAGTTGAGAGGGTTACGGCAAAAACTGGATGCACTTCATGTACAAAACGGACAATCTCTTTCAAAGTATCAGGATTTCATACGGAAACTCGTCTGTTACAAAGGGATTTCTTTTTTTAAAACTTATTTGAACTCCTGACTTTTTGTGTGTTCAAAATGCAGCATTCAAAGCCACATCATGATTTTTCAATCCTTTATGACTTCATTTGTTATTTTTCATGCATGTACTAATTATTTTGAGCTATAAGACCCTAAAATTGAAAAGCATTTCAAATAAACTCTGTTGAAAGTTGGCATGGTATCATCATTTCATCCACATAGCATGTGCAAGAAAGTTGAGAGGGCTAGGGCAAAAACTGGATGCACTTCGTGTACAAAACGGACAATCTCTTTCAAAGTATCAGGATTTCATACGGAAACTCGTCTGTTACAAAGGGATTTCATTTTTTAAAACTTATTTGAACTCCTGACTTTTTGTGTGTTCAAAATGCACCATTCAAAGCAGAGACTGATTTTGAATGGTGCATATTCAACACACAAAAAGTCTGTAAAGATCACCAACCCCAACATAAAAAAATGAGCATAGATGTGCTTATAGAGAACATTCAACCTAAATTCATAATAAATTTCTATAAATTTCAGAGAAACTCACTCTGAATTTAGGCCAAATTCCCTGTATAAGGGCATCTATTTTTATTTTGAGAGGAGCTCAACAATGCAGAGAGGGACGTGTTTTTTTTCTCTTTTGCTTTATTTGTTTTGTTTTGTTTGTACTTACAACAAAAAACTTATTTATTTTATTTCTAATTACTTATGTATTTTACTTTAATTATTTTATTTTTATTTTTTTTACTGCTGCTATTTTTATTTATTTTACTGCTGCTATTTTTACTTAATTTATTAAGGTTTATTTATTGTAGTTACTATAGTTTATTTTATTAAGGTTTATTTAGTTTTATTTATTTTATTAAGGTTTATTTATTTTATAAATATAAAAAATGAACATAGATGCGCTTATAGAAATAATTAAACCTAAATTCACACTAAATTTGAAATTCCCTGTATAAGGGCATCTATTTTCACTTTAAGAGAAGCTCAACAAGGCATAGAGGGACGGGCTTATAAACTGGTGTGAGCGCCCTTCGGTTGGCGAGGTGGAACTAAACACTGGCCGCAACTAGGACCAGCCCTTTAGTCCCGGTTTGTGGTATGAACCGGGACTAAAGGGTGGTGGGCCAGGAGCGTGGCCCATTGGTCCCGGTTTGTCCCACCAACCGGGACCAAAGGGTCCGGACGAACCGGGACCAATGCCCCCACGAGGCCCGGCAGGCCCCTGGCCGCACGAACCGGGACCAATGCTCATATTAGTCCCGGTTCGTGACTGAACCGGGTCTAATGTGAAAACTGCCCTATGACCTAAGCCATGTTTTCTACTAGTGGTGCCTCGTGGACGCCTCCCCTGCGGACTCCAGATTGATTCCTCTATGGATCCATGATTCCATGTATGCTTCTTCTCGCCTGTTCTTCTGTCAGTCGATTTTTCCTCCGCCGAAGCCATGAACCCAGTGGCCATCGGCGCCGCGATGAGAACGGCCGATGTGGTCGTTCTTCCCCGTCTTGCCGTGATGCCCTTCCGACCGCCTGGATGGCCTTTCTCCCTCAACGGAGAGCAACGCGCTGATAACGTGTGAAAGAACTAATTGATCGAACTATCTCATACCATTGATGATCAACACATTTATACAGAGGGAACAGACGCCAAGAGGAGACGCGTCTGTTCGTGGGGATGGGAGGAGCGGACGCGACGGTTGCCTCGAGAGGCACTCGCATGTACGACGCGACGGTTGCCTCGAGAGGCCCTCGCATGTACGACGCGACGGTTGCCTGGCGGCAAACCGTACGCTAATTACAAGGGAGGATTATCTCTAATTACAGAATTAGTTTAAATCCTAACAATGGCAAGCCATATTCGTTCATGCATGTGTACAATCCACAATATAATGACTTTCCAAGTTTGTTTGCATGTACTTTAACCATTAACGACCAGCAATTCCTTTCCAAAAATTACTATACTACTAGTTCTGTAGTAGAATTCCTTTCCAAACTAAAACCGCATGGTATTTTTCTATAAAATGCATTGTATTATACGTTCATTCAAAATATTTTGAACTCTCATACCTCCCGTTGACTTATAGAAAAAATGGTGTACGTTCATATATACCCGTGATACTTTTGGTTATTCATACATCCTTTAAGTTTCTCACATTTTACCGAAAAAGGGGTTTCCCCCGCTTTGTATTCCAAAGCAACCAACACCGATACAGGATCGCTGGGGCGAACAGCACAATAAGCCCAAAAAAAGAAAAAGAAGCAAATGCCAACAACGGCAGCTCGACAGAGCGCGGATGACCCGCCACCGCTACGCCCACCAGACACAAACCACTACAACCCGAGGCTCCGGACCATCGCGTACAAAACAGCACCTCCAAGAAAGAAAGCGACGCCGACGACTCTGCTGCCCGGACATGTCCTAGGGTTTCCCGGGCACACGGAGGGAGGTGGGGGATGGATATCACCGACACCCTCCAGGAAGGAATGGTGGCACCCGCAAGTGTCACCGCATCGGGGCCGAAGACCGGCAAGAATTTCTCCCGTACTCCAATCCCCACCGCCCCACGGACCGGAGCCGACCAGCCAGACCGCCGCCCACCACCATGCGCCATCGCGGTTGCGCCGTCACCCACGCCGCCTCACTGCGAACACCAACACGAGGCCAAGAGGACCGCGGAGAAGCGCCCCGCGGAGGGAGAAGCAGCACCGAAGCCGAACGGGAGGGAACCACCTCCACCGCCGTCGTGCGGGAGGCCAGAACCTCCGGCACCGTCGCGGTAGCCGACCGGACGCGGCAGCAGGGCATGCCAGGCCACCCCTGGCCCGACCAGGCCTGAAACGGCCCGTTAAGCCCCGCCGCCACACTGCAGCAAGCCGGCGATGGCGCCGCCAGCACCCTGCCGCTCATCGTTTCTCCCCCGCCTCCCGGAAGCCATGAAGCAGACCCGCCCCGCCGCCGGCCTGCCCAGGCCCAGATCTGGGCCGAGCGGGCGCCGCCAGGCCGCGCCGCCGCGTCACCCCCCCCCCCCTCGCCAACGGCGCCGCCGCCGTCCAGAAGTCCGCCCCCGCTCGCGCCGGGAGCCTCCGCCGCCGCGCTGGACCGCCGCCGCCTAGAAGCACCGCTCGGGGTCGCCCCGTCCCGCGCCGGCGGACACCTGAGAGGGGAAAAGCCAGGGGGCCGCCGCCACCAGGGTCGCCCGGGCCAGGCCCGCAGCGGGCGACGGCGGCAGAGAGGAAGGGGGGGGGAGAGGCGCGCGGGGGAGAGGGCTGGGCGCGGCCGGCCACCCGCGGGGGCAGCGCGGCCGGCCACCCGCGGGGGCAGCGCGACCGCGATCGCGGGAGAGGAGAGGAGGGGGATATTCCCTCACGTGAGCAGTTTTTAGGAAGAGATGGATACGAAATGAGGGGGATATTCCCTCATCTGAGCAGTTTCTCACATTTTCACCATAGATGCATTCCAAGGTACCCAAGGGTATGTATATACCTAATGAAACAAAATGGTAACTAATGAAACAAAATGGTATATATATACCCTATAATTTTCTCAAGCTACAAGATACGATCAAATGATACCGCAAAAAAAAGATACGACCAAATAATATGAAAAGTTGACCGAAAGATTTGTACGTATTATTATGATGTTCTTATGTATTTTTCTAATATTTTACTTCCTCCGTCCGGAAATACTTGTCATCAAGATGAATAAAAGGGATGTATCGAGATGTATTTTAGTTCTAGATGCATCCATTTTTATCCATTTTGATGACAAGTATTTTCGGACGGAGGGAGTACTTTTCAAGGTATCTATTATTATTTTTTAAATAAGGCCAAGTCACATTTTTTCACGACTAATATTTCTATACAAACTAAGGTGACCAAATAATATAAATATGATTCTAATTATATTTTTTCTCTTACGAATGTACGTATGCATGTTGATATGCACACACGATTTTTTTTGTTCACATTTTGACCATAGTTGCGTATCAAGATACCCAAATATATGTATATACCTAATGAAACAAAAAGGGTATGTGTATGCTCTCTGATTCTTTTAAGGTATTTTATACGTCCGAAGAATACAAACATCGTCCCAAAAGTTTGTATGTATAACTAGGACATTCTTATGTATTTTTGTAATGTTTTCCTTTTCAAGGTATCTAGTATTTTAAATAAAATTAAGGCCGGTCACACTTTTAGCGATTAATTTTCCTATACAAATGAAGATGACCAAATAGTATAAAATGTGATCTTAGTTATTTTTTACTTTGTGATGTGTAGACCTCGCCCCGCAAGATGAATATTATTCAGTAATATCGTGAAACGATCCTGACATAACTAAAATTGTCCTCACTTTTTGCATTAGTTTTTTAATAACTCGCGACCATACATGGCAATGGGTATGAAAAACTAATTAATTATGACTCTTTCATGCAAGAGCCAATTAATGGCATGCATCAATTACTAAATTTGACCCTTTCCATAGCATAAGCCATACAATAATCTTTGGAAGGTCGACAATTAGGGCGCATTAATGTTTTGGAATGCCATCAATGCATGTACGTGGGTATACAAAGTATGGAAAGTCTTTTTGTTGCCCTTAGAGGTATGCATTCAACCATCACAACAACAAATCAGGATACGATGCAACGGTATCTAGACAAGGTGCCTGGGCACCTAGTTGTTATAGGGATTATATATATATATATATATGGCCGGTTCTACGAGAAATTCTATTTATATATATGCATAATGTGTACAATATGTAGTATCGTAAAATACCAGCAAATGAAAAATAATTAAATGAAAAACACAAAATTAAAGAAAAAATAAATCATAAACCCAAAACCCCCTAAACCTTTTAGTACCAGTTGGTGTTATCAACCGGTCCTAAAGGTCTCCCAGCCCCCGGCGCGGGCTCGTGCCACGTGGTGGCCCTTTAGTGGCGGTTCATGTTGAACCGGGACTAGGGGGGGGGGGGGGGGATTTAGTCCCCACCCTTTAGTGCCGGTTCCGGAACCGGCACTAAAGTGTTGGAAATATGCCCTAGAGGCAATAATAAATGGTTATTATTATATTTCCTTGTTCATGATAATTGTCTATTGTTCATGCTATAATTGTGTTATCCGGAAATCGTAATACATGTGTGAATACATAGACCACAACGTGTCCCTAGTAAGCCCCTAGTTGACTAGCTCGTTGATCAACAGATAGTCATGGTTTCCTGACTATGGACATTGGATGTCATTGATAACGGGATCACATCATTAGGAGAATGATGTGATGGACAAGACCCAATCCTAAGCATAGCACAAAAGATCGTGTAGTTCGTTTGCTAGAGCTTTTCCAATGTCAAGTATCATTTCCTTAGACCATGAGATCGTGCAACTCCCGGATACTGTAGGAGTGCTTTGGGTGTACCAAACGTCACAACGTAACTGGGTGACTATAAAGGTGCACTACGGGTATCTCCGAAAGTGTCTGTTGAGTTGGCACGGATCGAGACTGGGATTTGTCACTCCGTATGACGGAGTGGTATCTCTGGGCCCACTCGGTAATGCATCATCATAATGAGCTCAATGTTGTTGGGGAACGTAGTAATTTCAAAAAATTTCCTACGCACACGCAAGATCATGGTGATGCATAGCAACGAGAGGGGAGAGTGTTGTCCACGTATCCTCGTAGACCGATAGCGGAAGCGTTATCACAACGCGCTTGATGTAGTCGTACGTCTTCACGATCCGACCGATCAAGTACCGAACGCACGGCACCTCCGAGTTCTACACACGTTTAGCTCGATGACGTCCCTCGAACTCCGATCCAGCCGAGTGTTGAAGGAGAGTTTCGTCAGCACGACGGCGTGGTAACGATGATGATGTTCCACCGACGCAGGGCTTCGCCTAAGCTCCGCAACGGTATTATCGAGGTGTAATATGGTGGAGGGGGGCACCGCACACGGCTAAGAGATCTCAAGGATCAATTGTTGTGTTGCTGGAGTGCCCCCTGCCCCCGTATATAAAGGAGCAGGGGGGAGGCAGCCGGCCAAGGGGAGAGGCGCGCCATAGGGGGGAGTCCTACTCCCACCGGGAGTAGGACTCCTCCTTTCCTTGTGGGAGTAGGAGAAGGGAAGGGGGGAGGAGAAAGAAGGAAGGGTGCGCCCCCCTTCCCTAGTCCAATTCGGACCAGACCATGGGGAGGGATGCGGCCACCTTTTGAGGCCTTTCTCTCCTTTCCCGTATGGCCCATTAAGGCCCAATACGAATTCCCGTAACTCTCCGGTACTCCGAAAAATACCCGAATCACTCGGAACCTTTCCGAAGTCCGAATATAGTCGTCCAATATATTGATTTTTACGTCTCGACCATTTCGAGACTCCTCGTCATATCCCCGATCTCATCCGGGACTCCGAACTCCTTCGGTACATCAAAACTCAATAAAACTGTCATCGTAACGTTAAGCGTGCGGACCCTACGGGTTCGAGAACTATGTAGACATGCCCGAGACACGTCTCCGGTCAATAACCAATAGCGGGACCTGGATGCCCATATTGGCTCCCACATATTCTACGAAGATCTTTATCGGTCAGACCGCATAACAACATACGTTGTTCCCTTTGTCATCGGTATGTTACTTGCCCGAGATTCGATCGTCGGTATCTCGATACCTAGTTCAATCTCATTACCGGCAAGTCTCTTTACTCGTTCCGTAATACATCATCCCGCAACTAACTCATTAGTCACAATGCTTGCAAGGCTTATAGTGATGTGCATTACCGAGTGGGCCCAGAGATACCTCTCCGACAATCGGAGTGACAAATCCTAATCCCGAAATACGCCAACCCAACAAGTACCTTTGGAGACACCTGTAGAGCACCTTTATAATCACCCATTTACGTTGTGACGTTTGGTAGCACACAAAGTGTTCCTCCGGTAAACGGGAGTTGCATAATCTCATAGTCATAGGAACATGTATAAGTCATGAAGAAAGCAATAGCAACATACTAAACGATCGAGTGCTAAGCTAACGGAATGGGTCAAGTCAATCACGTCATTCTCCTAATGAGGTGATCCCGTTAATCAAATGACAACTCATGTCTATGGCTAGGAAACATAACCATCTTTGATTAACGAGCTAGTCAAGTAGAGGCATACTAGTGACACTCTGTTTGTCTATGTATTCACACATGTATTATGTTTCCGGTTAATACAATTCTAGCATGAATAATAAACATTTATCATGATATAAGGAAATATATAATACTTTATTATTGCCTCTAGGGCATATTTCCTTCAAATGTGACTAAGGAGTTAGCCACGGGATCATGCATTACGGTACGAGTAAAGTGACTTGCCGGTAACGAGATTGAACAAGGTATTGGGATACCGACGATCGAATCTCGGGCAAGTAACGTACCGATTGACAAAGGGAATTGTATACGGATTGATTGAATCCTCGACATCGTGGTTCATCCGATGAGATCATCGTGGAACATGTAGGAGCCAACATGGGTATCCAGATCCCGCTGTTGGTTATTGACCGGAGAGGCGTCTCGGTCATGTCTGCATGTCTCCCGAACCCGTAGGGTCTACACACTTAAGGTTCGGTGACGCTAGGGTTGTAGAGATATTAGTATGCGGAAACCCGAAAGTTGTTCGGAGTCCCGGATGAGATCCCGGACGTCAGGAGGAGTTCCGGAATGGTCCGGAGGTGAAGAATTATATATAGGAAGTCCAGTTTCGGCCACCGGGAAAGTTTCAGGGGTTATCGGTATTGTACCGGGACCACCGGAAGGGTCCCGGGGGTCCACCGGGTGGGGCCACCTGTCCCGGAGGGCCCCATGGGCTGAAGTGGGAGGGGAACCAGCCCCTAGTGGGCTGGGGTGCCCCCCTTGGGCCTCCCCCTGCGCCTAGGGTTGGAAACCCTAGGGGTGGGGGGCGCCCCACTTGGCTTGGGGGGCAAGCCACCCCCCTTGGCCGCCGCCCCCCTCAGATGGGATCTCCAGGGGGCTGGCGCCCCCCAGGGCCCCTATAAATAGTGGGGGGGAGGGAGGGCAGCAGCACCACAGCCCCTGGCGCCTCCCTCTCCCCCTGCAACACCTCTCCCTCCCGCTTGCGCTTGGCGAAGCCCTGCCGGGATCCCCGCTACTTCCACCACCACGCCGTCGTGCTGCTGGATCTCCATCAACCTCTCCTTCCCCCTTGCTGGATCAAGAAGGAGGAGACGTCGCTGCTCCGTACGTGTGTTGAACGCGGAGGTGTCGTCCGTTCGGCGCTCGGTCATCGGTGATTTGGATCACGACGAGTACGACTCCATCAACCCCGTTCACTTGAACGCTTCCGCTCGCGATCTACAAGGGTATATAGATGCACTCCCTTCCCCTCGTTGCTAGTAAACTCCATAGATGGATCTTGGTGATGCGTAGGAAATTTTAAAATTCTGCTACGATCCCCAACAGTGGCATCATGAGCCAGGCCTATGCGTAGTTACTATGCACGAGTAGAACACAAAGCAGTTGTGGGCGTAGATGTTGTCAATTTTTCTTGCCACACTAGTCTTATCTTGTTTCGGCGGTATTGTGGGATGAAGCGGCCCGGACCGACCTTACACGTGCGCTTACGTGAGACAGGTTCCACCGACTGACATGCACTAGTTGCATAAGGTGGCTAGCGGGTGTCTGTCTCTCCCACTTTAGTCGGAACGGATTCGATGAAAAGGGTCCTTATGAAGGGTAAATAGAAATTGGCATATCACGTTGTGGTTTTACGTAGGTAAGAAATGTTCTTGCTAGAAACCTATAGAAGCCACGTAAAAACTTGCAACAACAATTAGAGGACGTCTAACTTGTTTTTGCAGCATATGCCTTGTGATGTGATATGGCCAAAAGGTTGTGATGAATGAGATATATGTGATGTATGAGATTGATCATGTTCTTGTAATAGGAATCACGACTTGCATGTCGATGAGTATGACAACCGGCAGGAGCCATAGGAGTTGTCTTTATTTTTTGTATGACCTGCGTGTCATTGAATAACGCCATGTAAATTACTTTACTTTATTGCTAAACACGTTAGCCATAGAAGTAGAAGTAATCGTTGGCGTGACAACTTCATGAAGACACGATGATGGAGATCATGGTGTCATGCCAGTGACGAAGATGATCATGGCGCCCCGAAGATGGAGATCAAAGGAGCAAAATGATATTGGCCATATCATGTCACTATTTGATTGCATGTGATGTTTATCATGTTTTACATCTTATTTGCTTAGAACGACGGTAGTAAGTAAGATGATCCCTTATAATAATTTCAAGAAAGTGTTCCCCCTAACTGTGCACCGTTGCGAAGGTTCGTTGTTTCGAAGCACCACGTGATGATGGGTGTGATAGATTCTAACGTTCGCATACAACGGGTGTTGACGAGCCTAGCATGTACAGACATGGCCTCGGAACACACGCAATACACTTAGGTTGACTTGACGAGCCTAGCATGTACAGACATGGCCTCGGAACACGGAAGACCGAAAGGTCGAGCATGAGTCGTATAGAAGATACGATCAACATGGAGATGTTCACCGATCTTGACTAGTCCGTCTCACGTGATGATCGGACACGGCCTAGTTAACTCGGATCATGTTTCACTTAGATGACTAGAG
Source organism: Aegilops tauschii subsp. strangulata (assembly GCF_002575655.3). Classification (NCBI taxonomy): domain Eukaryota; kingdom Viridiplantae; phylum Streptophyta; class Magnoliopsida; order Poales; family Poaceae; genus Aegilops; species Aegilops tauschii. Next base: position 472,875,036 of record NC_053036.3, on the reverse strand, counting down.
GGATGTCTATTTGAGTGGGAGTTCATTGAATAATTTGATTAGATGAACTTAATTATCATGAACTTAGTCTAAAATCTTTACAATATGTCTTGTAGATCAAATGGCCCACGTTGCCCTCAACTTCAACGCGTTCCTAGAGAAAACCAAGCTGAAAGATGATGGCAGCAACTATACGGACTGGGTCTGGAACCTGAGGATCATCCTCATAGCTGCCAAGAAAGATTATGTCCTAGAAGCACCGCTAGGTGAAGCACCCATCCCAGAGAACCAAGACGTTATGAACGCTTGGCAATCACGTGCTGATGATTACTCCCTCGTTCAGTGCGGCATGCTTTACAGCTTAGAACCGGGGCTCCAAAAGCATTTTGAGAAACATGGAGCATATGAGATGTTCGAAGAGCTGAAAATGGTTTTCCAAGCTCATGCCCGGGTCGAGAGATATGAAGTCTCCGACAAGTTCTTCAGTTGTAAAATGGAGGAAAATAGTTCTGTCAGTGAGCACATACTCAAAATGTCTGGGTTACACAACCGCTTGTCTCAGCTGGGAGTTAATCTCCCGGATGACGCGGTCATTGACAGAATCCTTCAGTCGCTTCCACCAAGCTACAAGAGCTTTGTGATGAACTTCAATATGCAGGGGATGGAAAAGACCATTCCTGAGGTATATTCAATGCTGAAATCAGTGGAGGTGGAGATCAAAAAGGAACATCAAGTGTTGATGGTGAATAAAACCACTAAGTTCAAGAAAGGCAAGGGTAAGAAGAACTTCAAGAAGGACGGCAAGGGAGTTGCCGCACCCGGTAAGCCAGTTGCCGGGAAGAAGTCAAAGAATGGACCCAAGCCTGAGACTGAGTGCTTTTATTGCAAGGGAAGTGGTCACTGGAAGCGGAACTGCCCCAAATACTTAGCGGACAAGAAGGTCGGCAACACCAAAGGTATATGTGATATACATGTAATTGATGTTTACCTTACCAGTACTCGTAGTAGCTCCTGGGTATTTGATACCGGTGCGGTTGCTCATATTTGTAACTCAAAATAGGAGCTGCGGAATAAGCGGAGACTGGCGAAGGACGAGGTGACGATGCGCGTCGGGAATGGTTCCAAGGTCGATGTGATCGCCGTCGGCACGCTGCCTCTACATTTACCTACGGGATTAGTTTTAAACCTCAATAATTGTTATTTAGTGCCAGCTTTGAGCATGAACATTGTATCAGGATCTCGTTTAATTCGAGATGGCTACTCATTTAAATCCGAGAATAATGGTTGTTCTATTTATATGAGAGATATGTTTTATGGTCATGCCCCGCTGGTCAATGGTTTATTCTTGATGAATCTCGAACGTGATGTTACACATATTCATAGTGTGAATACCAAAAGATGTAAAGTTGATAACGATAGTCCCACATACTTGTGGCACTGCCGCCTTGGTCACATTGGTGTCAAACGCATGAAGAAGCTCCATGCAGATGGACTTTTGGAGTCTCTTGATTACGAATCATTTGACACGTGCGAACCATGCCTCATGGGTAAGATGACCAAGACTCCATTCTCCGGAACAATGGAGCGAGCAACCAACTTATTGGAAATCATACATACTGATGTGTGCGGTCCAATGAGTGTTGAGGCTTGCGGTGGCTATCGTTATGTTCTCACTCTCACTGATGATTTAAGTAGATATGGGTATGTCTACCTAATGAAACACAAGTCTGAAACCTTTGAAAAGTTCAAGGAATTTCAGAGTGAGGTAGAGAATCAACGTGACAGGAAAATAAAGTTCCTGCGATCAGATCGTGGAGGGGAATATTTAAGTCACGAATTTGGCACACACTTAAGGAAATGTGGAATCGTTTCACAACTCACGCCGCCTGGAACACCTCAGTGAAATGGTGTGTCCGAACGTCGTAATCGCACTCTATTGGATATGGTGCGATCTATGATGTCTCTTACCGATCTACCACTCTCATTTTGGGGCTATGCTTTAGAGACTGTCGCATTCACTTTAAATAGGGCTCCGTCGAAATCCGTTGAGACGACACCGTATGAATTATGGTTTGGGAAGAAACCTAAGCTGTCGTTTCTAAAAGTTTGGGGATGCGATGCTTATGTCAAGAAACTTCAACCTGAAAAGCTCGAACCCAAGTCAGAAAAATGCGTCTTCATAGGATACCCTAAGGAAACCATTGGGTATACCTTCTACCTCAGATCCGAAGGCAAGATCTTTGTTGCCAAGAACGGGTCCTTTCTGGAGAAAGAGTTTCTCTCGAAAGAATTAAGTGGGAGGAAAGTGGAACTTGATGAGGTGATAGTCACCCCTTCCGAACCGGAAAGTAGCGCAGCGCGGGAAGATGTTCCTGTGGTGCCTACACCGACTGGGGAGGAAGTTAGTGATGATGATCATGAAGCTTCGGATCAAGTTACTGCTGAACTTCGTAGGTCCACAAGGACACGTTCCGCACCAGAGTGGTACGGCAACCCTGTCCTGGAAATCATGTTGTTAGACAACGGTGAACCTTCGAACTATGAAGAAGCGATGGCGGGCCCGGATTCCGACAAATGGCTAGAAGCCATGAAATCCGAGATAGGATCCATGTATGAAAACGAAGTATGGACTTTGACTGACTTGCCCGATGATCGGCGAGCCATAGAAAATAAATGGATCTTTAAGAAGAAGACAGACGCGGATGGTAACGTGACCATCTATAAGGCTCGACTTGTCGCTAAGGGTTATCGACAAGTTCAAGGGGTTGACTACGATGAGACTTTCTCACCCGTAGCGAAGCTGAAGTCCGTCCGAATCATGTTAGCAATTGCCGCATTCTATGATTATGAGATATGGCAAATGGACGTCAAAACGGCATTCCTTAACGGCTTTCTTAAGGAAGAATTGTATATGATGCAGCCGGAAGGTTTTGTCGATCCTAAGAATGCTAACAAGGTATGCAAGCTCCAGCGCTCCATCTATGGGCTGGTGCAAGCATCTCGGAGTTGGAACATTCGTTTTGATGAGATGATCAAAGCGTTTGGGTTTACACAGACTTATGGAGAAGCCTGTGTTTACAAGAAAGTGAGTGGGAGCTCTGTAGCATTTCTCTTATTATATGTGGATGACATACTATTGATGGGAAATGATATAGAATTCTTGGAAAGTATAAAGGCCTATTTGAATAAGTGTTTTTCAATGAAGGACCTTGGAGAAGCTGCTTATATATTAGGCATCAAGATCTATAGAGATAGATCAAGACGCCTCATTGGTCTTTCACAGAGTACGTACCTTGACAAGATATTGAAGAAGTTCAATATGGATCAGTCCAAGAAGGGGTTCTTGCCTGTATTGCAAGGTGTGCAATTGAGCACGGCTCAATGCCCGACCATGGCAGAAGATAGAGAAAAGATGAGTGTCATCCCCTATGCCTCGGCCATAGGGTCTATTATGTATGCCATGTTGTGTACCAGACCTGATGTAAACCTTGCCTAAGTTTGGTAGGAAGGTACCAAAGTAATCCCGGCATGGAACACTGGACAGCGGTCAAGAATATCCTGAAGTACCTGAAGAGGACTAAGGATATGTTTCTCGTTTATGGAGGTGACGAAGAGCTCGTCGTAAAGGGTTACGTCGACGCTAGCTTCGACACAGATCTGGATGACTCGAAGTCACAAACCGGATACGTGTATATTTTGAATGGAGGGGCAGTAAGCTGGTGCAGTTGCAAGCAAAGCGTCGTGGCGGGATCTACATGTGAAGCGGAGTACATGGCAGCCTCAGAGGCAGCACAAGAAGCAATCTGGATGAAGGAGTTCATTACCGACCTAGGGGTGATTCCCAATGCGTCGGGCCCGATGACTCTCTTCTGTGACAACACTGGAGCTATTGCCCTTGCCAAGGAGCCCAGGTTTCACAGGAAGACCAGGCATATCAAGCGTCGCTTCAACTCCATTCGTGAAAGTGTTCAAAATGGAGACATAGATATTTGTAAAGTACATACGGACCTGAATGTGGCAGATCCGTTGACTAAACCTCTCCCTAGAGCAAAACATGATCAACACCAGAACTCTATGGGTGTTCGATTCATCACAATGTAACTAGATTATTGACTCTAGTGCAAGTGGGAGACTGTTGGAAATATGCCCTAGAGGCAATAATAAATGGTTATTATTATATTTCCTTGTTCATGATAATTGTCTATTGTTCATGCTATAATTGTGTTATCCGGAAATCGTAATACATGTGTGAATACATAGACCACAACGTGTCCCTAGTAAGCCCCTAGTTGACTAGCTCGTTGATCAACAGATAGTCATGGTTTCCTGACTATGGACATTGGATGTCATTGATAACGGGATCACATCATTAGGAGAATGATGTGATGGACAAGACCCAATCCTAAGCATAGCACAAAAGATCGTGTAGTTCGTTTGCTAGAGCTTTTCCAATGTCAAGTATCATTTCCTTAGACCATGAGATCGTGCAACTCCCGGATACCGTAGGAGTGCTTTGGGTGTACCAAACGTCACAACGTAACTAGGTGACTATAAAGGTGCACTACGGGTATCTCCGAAAGTGTCTGTTGAGTTGGCACGGATCGAGACTGGGATTTGTCACTCCGTATGACGGAGAGGTATCTCTGGGCCCACTCGGTAATGCATCATCATAATGAGCTCAATGTGACTAAGGAGTTAGCCACGGGATCATGCATTACTGTACGAGTAAAGTGACTTGCCGGTAACGAGATTGAACAAGGTATTGGGATACCGACGATCGAATCTCGGGCAAGTAACGTACCGATTGACAAAGGGAATTGTATACGGGATTGATTGAATCCTCGACATCGTGGTTCATCCGATGAGATCATCGTGGAACATGTAGGAGCCAACATGGGTATCCAGATCCCGCTGTTGGTTATTGACCGGAGAGGCGTCTCGGTCATGTCTGCATGTCTCCCGAACCCGTAGGGTCTACACACTTAAGGTTCGGTGACGCTAGGGTTGTAGAGATATTAGTATGCGGAAACCAGAAAATTGTTCGGAGTCCCGGATGAGATCCCGGACGTCACGAGGAGTTCCGGAATGGTCCGGAGGTGAAGAATTATATATAGGAACTCCAGTTTCGGCCACCGGGAAAGTTTCGGGGGTTATCGGTATTGTACCGGGACCACCGGAAGGGTCCCGGGGGTCCACCGGATCGGGCCACCTGTCCCAGAGGGCCCCATGGGCTGAAGTGGGAGGGGAACCAGCCCCTAGTGGGCTGGGGCGCCCACCTTGGGCCTCCCCCTACGCCTAGGGTTGGAAACCCTAGGGGTGGGGGGCGCCCCACTTGGCTTGGGGGGCAAGCCACCCCCCTTGGCCGCCACCCCCCCTCAGATGGGATCTCCAGGGGGCCGGCGCCCCCCGGGCCCCTATAAATAGTGGGGGGAGGGAGGGCAGCAGCACCACAGCCCCTGGCGCCTCCCTCTCCCCCTGCAACACCTCTCCCTCCCGCTTGCGCTTGGCGAAGCCCTGCCGGGATCCCCGCTACTTCCACCACCACGCCGTCGTGCTGCTGGATCTCCATCAACCTCTCCTTCCCCCTTGCTGGATCAAGAAGGAGGAGACGTCGCTGCTCCGTACGTGTGTTGAACGCGGAGGTGCCGTCCGTTCGGCGCTCGGTCATCGGTGATTTGGATCACGACGAGTACGACTCCATCAACCTCGTTCACTTGAACGCTTCCGCTCGTGATCTACAAGGGTATGTAGATGCACTCCCTTCCCCTCGTTGCTAGTAAACTCCATAGATGGATCTTGGTGATGCGTAGGAAATTTTAAAATTCTGCTACGATCCCCAACATAAAGAGCCTCACGAACCGGTGCTAAATCCCAATTCTGCACTGGTGTTTGCTGCTCTAGAAAATGGGTTTTAGACTTCAACTTACAATGAAAGAAGCAGAAAACAAAAGTGCCTTCCAGGCCATAACCCCTGCAAAGTTGAAGTTCTTTTCTTTTCACGTGTGAAGCATCAAGCCTGCATGGACTAGCTGAACACCTTGATGGACACATTAGACCATCTGCAGGTTGGATCGTTCTCGGATTGGACTTCTACATATGCACAAAGAACAACAACGAGGTCACTATCCATATCTTTGTTGTTGTTTCTTTATGAATCTTGACCATATATTCTAACAGATGCATTACTTTATTTTCCGGAAACTCTAATTTTGGCCATTGCATGTTAATGATACACCATCTTTAGTAGCCTTTGCAAATCAAAATAAAAAGCAAAGGGGAATTAATCCAGCTCGCATGTAAGGCAAGCAAATGCATGTAGTTGTAACTCAATATTTAGATCGTCTGCCACTACAATAAAAGATGGTGAGCTTTCTACACATTTTCTTATGCCTTATTATGGATCTCACGTTCTATGGTTTAAGCACATGTAATATTTTTGTAGTACATGTTTGCCAAGGCTATAGTTTAAAATTCAAGCCCAGCCAACACATGAAGAGAAGCGGTGAAGGAGGAGGAAGAGAAGAAGAATAGTAGTTTAATGGTAAAAATAATTCGACAATGCCACCTGAGTAGATGAGGATCTATATGGTGTGTTTTTTTTTGTGGGCATCATCGACGCCGGCAAGCGCAGATACTTCAGCAGAAGCAGGTTGTCGCCATCCCCCTCGAGCAGAGCAGGCATGGCAACAACCCTCATCCTCCGCGTCCCCTGGTGCACATCCATGGCTTCCCTCTCCTCCCCTCTGCTCGCGTAAACCTAGGGCGAGCTTGTATATAAGGCCGACGTTGGAATCCGACGCGTCCCACACACACAATTGGCATCACGGGCCCTAGCCCAGTCTTTACAATGAAATCCTGTTGCTTCTCAACACACGTCGGCCCACAGTCCTTGCCGCTTTGGGCTCTGGGCCAACAGCTATTTCTAAATACTTCTTTGTATGGAATATCATAGTTTAGGCAAATCCTAAATGGCGCACAGTCGGCCCACAGTCGATGAAAGTTTTTCAAAATTGGTGAAGTATTTTTTTAAAATTTGATGAAATTATTTCTAAATTTTTGAAGTTTGTTTTCAAATTCGATAAACATTTTATTATTTGGTGAAATTTTTTCAAAATCGTTGAACTTTTTGTCAAAATCTGTGAAATTTTTCCAAATTCGATGAACCTTTTTTCAAATTTTATGAACTTTTTCTAAATTCGATGAACGCTTTTCCAAATTCGCGAACTTTTCTACAAAATCGATGAACCTTTTTTAAAGCGATGAACTTTTTCCACATTTAATGAACTTTTTTTTCAAGTCGATGAACATTTTTTCAAATTTGATCAACTTTTTCTAAATTCGATGAACATTTTTTCAGATTTGTGAACTTTTCTACAAAATCGATGATTTTTTTTTAAATTCATGGAACTTTTCCAGATTTTGGTGGACTTTTAGTTTTTTGTTCTCGAGTTCCATGAAGTTTTTCAAAATTTTGAACTATTTTCTCATACGGGCGGACCTTTTTTATAGCAACTCTATGATTTTCCCAATTTCACATTTTTATTTGTTCAAATGATTTATATGTACAGGTTATATGTTAATGTTTTTGTACTAAAACGATTGTTAAATAGAACTGTTTTCGAATTGTAGTTAGCAAAGTTGTGTTGGTCGATTGGTTGTTGCGTAAAGTCTTCAGCCGGCGGACCTGAGTTCGAATCCCTATTCGCCGCATTCTGCGGCAAAGTGTGTCGACCTCTCGCACACCCATCGAGCTTTTGTGGGCCGGCCATGACGGGTGCTTCCTACAGAGAAAAATCCGCATAAAAACGAAGAGAGCGAGGGATAGAACCTCAAACCTCACCTTCGTGGAGGTGCGTTGCTAGCCACTGGAGCTTAACAACGTGAGTGCATTATACGTGCAAGAAGTCGACTATAATATGTTTCTTTTTTCGAGTTTTTTGTTTTTGTTTTTCTCTTTCTTTCTTCTTTTATTTTTGTTTCAGAAAAATCCAAATTTCAAAAAAAGTTCAATATATTCAATACTTTGTTCGGCTTTTTAAAAAAATATTTGATTTTTCAGGTTTAAAAAAGATTTTGTTCTTTTCAAAAAATGTACAATTTTTTTGTGTTTTCAAAATTTGTTCGGTGCTTCACAATTTGTTCGTGATTCGCAAAAAATGTTCGTGTTTCCAAAAATTTCAATTTTTCAAAAAATGTTGGTATTTCACATTTGTTCCCATTTTTCAAAAAAAAAAACCGTGATTTCCAAAAAACATTCGCGTTTTAAAATTTGTTAACAATTTCAGAAAAATGTTGATGTTCAAAATATGTTCAGTAATTTCAAAAAATATTTTTGTTTTCAAAATTTGTTCATTATTTCAGAAAAATGTTAATGTTTAAAATAATGTTCGTGGTTTCATCATTTTGTTCGCAATTTCAATAAGTATTCCCATGTTTCAAATTTTGTTCGCATTTCCAGAAAAGCATACAATACAATTTTTTTTGCATTAAAAAATGTTCTGTTTTAACATTTTTGTTCTGAATTAAGTAAATGTACATGTTTTCCATTTTTGTTCAGAACTTAAAAATTGTTCGTGATCTCAGAAAATATTCGGAAATTTGGAAAAAGGTTCACATTTTTTGTAATTTGCTCGTTTTTCAGAAAGAGTTAAATTTTTGAAAAATTGTTCCGTTTTAGAAAACTGTTCGGGATTTGCAGGATTTGTTCGTTTTCCATTTTTAAAGTGCTCACAATTTTTAAGAAATGTTTTCAAAAAAAAATCCAAATCTCAACACTTTCTGTAGGGTCTTCTAAAGTTTTGCACCTTGATCAGTTGTCAGTTGCGGGAGGTCGTGGGATCAAAACCCGTTACACTCTATTGTTTTTAAGCCTTTTTTGTGTCGCGCGACAGGAAATAGATTTGGGTCGGCCCAGTAGCGCATCACCCCTGTGCGTCTAGCTGCTGTTTGACGCAAAATGCGTCATATAGGAGGTCCCAGGGTTTCCTACTGCTGCCGGTGCCGGCGCCAGGGAACTTTTGGTCCCCTCGCCTCCGATTACCATCTTGACGTTGGAGATGAGAGACCTCGCATCCTAAAAAATTCTATGTTTTTCATCAACGTCTAGTGATCTGATTAGTTTGTGTTGATGTGTCAAGCTTTATTTGTTGGTTTGATTCTCTGTGGAGGTGAAGTTTTTCATTGATATTATGATGAAGATATAGTGATTCGACGGCCTACACTTCTAGGGGATCGTCCCGGCCCAAGTACGTTCATCGATCAAGGCTTTCCATCTTTTTGGATGGACGACTCAAGGCGCTTTCAAAAATCAGCATCGATACTGCTCATACGATTGGAAGAGTGACAACGTCGTTCCTCCAATCCAATTGCAGTCTCTTTATCGAAGTATTTGGAGTATTACTTCGAGAAGAGATTGGTACCATGAAGAAGGTGTTTCCAAGATATTTCATTGCAATTATTAGTCATAGGAGTTACTTTGTATTTTTTTATCTTAGGTCCAAATCAGTGTACCTGTAATTATTATGAGTATGAATACAATTTTAGGTGTTACTAAAAACAATAATTTGGTGATCTCGATTCCCCATGCAGGTCAACCATTGTCGACCAAAAGGGCACCCCTTCCCAACTCGCTACGTGTGTTGAACCGACCCAAGTAGCGTCCATCCCACTTTCGGTTTTGGAACCTTTCCAGACCGGTTTTTTTGTTTTCCTTTTGACTTTTTCTTTTTTCATTTTTTCATTTTCTTTTATCATTTTCTCTTTTTCCTTTTTAGTTTTCAATTTTCATTATTTCATTTTTCTTTTTTCATATCATGATCATTTTTTGAAAATTGTGAACATTTTAAGTTCATTGAATTAAAAAGATGTTCATCATATCCAAAATGTGTTCATCAAATTAAAAATATGTTCAGCCAAATTCAAAAAAATGTTTGATTGCGAAATGTTTATCAAATTCAAAAACAGCTAAACTGATTTAAAATTTGACATCATGGACGTTTCATACAAATTCACAAAAAAAATTGAAATCGTGAAGAATTTTTGAAATCATGAAAAAATCGCATTCTCAAACATTTTTACCAGCCAAGATCATTTTTCAAAAGGGCGAACTTTTAATTAATTCGCAAACATTGTTTCAAACCCTTGAACATTTTTGAAATTCATGAACATTTTTTGAACTTCAGGAACTTTTTTAAGTTCAAGAACATTTTTTTGAATCCATGATTTTTTTTCAAATTCACAAACATTTTTTTTGTACTCGCGAACATCTCTATATTTATGAAGATTTTGACATTTAATTTTATTTGAAGTCCAACATTCTTTGGAAGCAAGAAAACAGCGGCACCTTGCTGCACAAAATGGGTAGGCCAAATGTCGCACCTGGGCGAGCGAGGGGTGTGCGCTACCTCGCTCCCAACCATGTGGGTTGGGGAATAGGGGTTGTCTATTATTTTGTCTTTTTACGTTCCCTAACAAAAGTCTAACCGCACCGCCTGATTTTTCGTGCATGTTGTACTTGCCATGCCCTATTATTGGTACGCTCGGATACTAGTTTGTTTGCGGGCGACGACCGGAAACCAGAGCAATATTCTCATCCTTTAGGAGACTTGCACCGGAAACAGAACCAGAACAACATGCTCATCCAAATAAAAGACAAAAGTACTCTTCTGATTCTTTAATTTGAGTGCATGTGCATGAGCTTGTGCCCACAACATGTTTGATTTTATTATGCATACAAAGGACTGAACTACTTTTTATCTGGTTTCCTTTAGGTGAATATCTCTATCTTCATATCTACTCTCTACTTCTATAAAACCATAGTTGGTGATGATGATGTGCCTGCCATCGATGGATTAAGACCGTCTGATCTGCATCCGATGCATATGAGGCAACCCCACTTCACATTTGCAAAGAAACTGTCGGTGTACAAAAGTAGGGGCGCTCCCTTTTACCCCTTTACTTGTGCACAGACAGTCGGAGCCGCGCCCGCGGCCACACTAAGCAGGGCAGAGGAGAGGAGCCAAAGGCACAAGGCGACCGGAAGCAACGCCAAGGCCAGAAACACAAAGGGCAGAGGGGCGAGGTGGACTCCCCCGGCAAGGCCCTTGCCGGGGCGGCCTCCGCGGCCCCGGCAAGAGCCTTGCCGGGGCAACTTGCCCAAAACCAACAGAGCGAGCCACCCTTGAGCCCACGGGTTCCAACCCAACCAACTACATTGGAACCAGGGCTCGGGAGGCACCACCGTGGTGGCATTTAGATCTTTGTCAAGACCATAAATATGTGAGATCGGATGAGGATTAGAAGACGGCGACCCTCGGCGGGATCCCAGCCGAGGGAATCCACAAGACCCTGGCAAGCGCCTTGCCGGGGACGACTGCAATGCCACGGCAAGACGCTTGTCGGGCCCCCGGCAAGACCCTTGCCGAAGGCATTAGCAGAGCCACTGCCAGGCCCGCACCAGCCAAGACTCCGCCGCCGTTCGCATGCAGCTGCCAGCCCAACCAGCTGGGCAGGCGCCTGCGTGGCAACATGCGGCTTCCAGGCCAACTCAGCAAGCGCCTGCGTGGAGGCATACAGATCTTCGTGAAGGTCCTGCCACCGCGCCACCTCAGTAGCCTGCCTGCCTACATGGCGCTGCATGCGCCGCTGGCCTGGGCGCGTGTCGAAGCGAGGCGGAGCGGCGACGGACGGGACGGACCTCGTTCCCGTCCCCGATAAAGCTAATGGACACCTAAGTAGCGCATTTAATGCACTTTGTCCCATAATGCCGTGCGATAAGCTTGCGCACTGTAGGCCTTTCTACCTCCTGTGTGCCACTGTGGCAACCCCTTTTTCCTATAAAAGGAGGCCCGAGGCGACCAGAAGGGGGATTCGGCTTTTTGGAACTACGCAGCCACTGTAGCTAGTTCGAGAGCTCAAGAACACTCAATACATCCACCAAAGCAGGACTAGGGTTTTACGCATCCTCGCAGCCCGAACCTGGGTAAACGACTCGTGTGCTTCCTGTCAGACCTGCACTTTGCACAATTTCGCGCCCGCCGACCGTAGAAGGGATCCCAGTGACCCATATGTGTCGTTCTCACCGACATCTTTGGCGCGCCAGGTAGGGGGTGGCGCAGTTGTGAGAATCTGGTCCAGCAGTTAGCCTAGCAGTACTTCATCACCATGGCTCCCAAGAATAAGGCAGCCACGGCGGTCGGTTAGTCGGGAGCCAGACGGCCCGTACCAGTCCGGGCGAGCAGCGGGCCGGTCGCGGACAGGACCCGAGGCGCGGCCCGCGAGCACCAACATCGCTCTGGCAGTCAGAGCCTGGCGAGCGGCGTCGTTCGTGCGCAAGACGACGGGCCGCACGCCGCCAAATGCAGAGATGGAGCTGGGCCCCCCGCAGGCGGCGCGGGGCCCTCCGGGGTCGCCGCCGTACCACCCACGGGCGGCGCGGCGACCTCCAAGACGCCCACCCCGACGCCCACGGTGCGCTCTTCCCATGGTGTGCGCGACGAGCAGCGTCACCACGCCGGTGACCCTGGACACCGCCGTGGGAAGAGCCCTGTGCATCATCTGCGGGACGAAGGAGGCCAGCATGCCTACCGAATTGCTGGCGAAAATGGCACGCAGCCGCTGGGCCGTGGCAGAGCTCCTTCTAACGTGGTTAGAAGTCGAAGCGCGCCACGGTCCACGCAGCTTTCACCACCACCCATGCCAGCAGAAGCTTTGGCGCGCGCAGCTGCTCCTCGACTTCCCTCCTGCTGCGGAGAAGCTCGACGAGTGGAGAGCCACCATCCGAAGCCTCGTCGCCGTCGCCAACAAAGATGATCCGCAACCGGCGGGGCCCTCGGGCAGGCACTCCGTCGAGCCACCACATGCCAGCGGTGGAAGGACCGGGGGAGCTGCAGCCACAGTGCACTCTCCACCCCCGCGCCAGCCGCCGTCGGTGCCGGTCCGTCGTGACGACGCTTGTGATAACATTTCCATAGCGTCGTCCGACCCACGGACCCACCGCGATCAACGCCAAGTTCTTCGGGAGCTAGCCCATGAAGACGCTCGAACTACCATCGAGCGCTGGCGCGATACACGCCACCAGTCGGATAAGCGGGTGGGACCCGCTATGGACCACCCAGCACCGGGGGGCTCTGGCGGCCTGCCTTACGAGGTAGGTTGCCCAGCCTTTACCCGTGAGCTGTGACAGTTCCAGTGGCCGTCCCACCACACGTTCAAGCCCGACGTCGGCGAGAAGTACAACGGCAAGACCCATCCGCCAGACTTCCTCAGCATTTACACCATCGCGATGCAAGCTGCCGGAGCCCGCGACGACAAGGTGCTTGCCAATTATTTCCCGTTGGCGCTGAAGCCCAACGTCATGTCTTGGTTGATGCACTTGCCGGCAGATTCCATTTCTTCTTGGTCGGATCTGTGCCATGAGTTCGTTGGTGCCTTCACTGGAGGCCACCAAGCTCATGGCCAGGCCAGTGATTTGCATATCATTCCCCAAAAGGAAGGGGAAACCCTGCGCAAGTACATGCAGAGGTTCAGCCGGGTGCAGTACAACATCCCCGACGTTCATCCCACCGCCGTGATTAGCGCGTTCCATCAGAACGTGCACAATCGCAAGATGCGTGAGGAGCTGGCGATGAACAAGGTTAAGGACGTGGCCGAACTTTATGTTCTGGCCAACAGGTGCGCCCGTGCTGAAGAGGGAAGGAAGTACCCCGGCGTGGAAACTGACTCTACTGATGAAGACACCGCTGCCCCGACGAAGAAGGGCCGGCGCCGCAACAGGAAACGCAAGGGCAAGACCGTACTTGCCGTCGAGGGATCCGACGACACCGGCGCCACCAAGAAGGCCAAGGCAGACGACCCCGGCAAGGAGATTGCCGGGTGCGCCGCTTGCCGGGCCTTGGCGGCGGCCGACAAGCCAGGGGCTCCGACAAGCAGTACTGCAAGATCCACCGCACCAAAGGCCACGACCTCCAGAACTGCCGACAAGTCGAGCTGCTTGCTGAAAAGCAAAAAGCTGAGTATGAGAGGCGGGACAAGGAGAAGGGCCAAGATGGCGCCGAAGGATCCGGCAAGAAGCGTGGCGGGCAAGGAGGCCGCCGCGGCAAGGATAGCCAGCAAGAGAGGCCCGCTCCGGGCCGCGACAAGAAGCAGGAAGACGATGATCATGACGAGGACGACGAGTCTAGCAAGCATGAGTTCCAGAAAGCTACGGAGGCCATGTGCGTCGACGGTGGCGCCTCGCTGCACACTTCTCACTGCCAGCTCAAGCAGTGGGCGCGTGAGATTACAGCAGCAGAGCCATCGTTCGACGCTCAGAAGCCACTGAAGTGGTCCAGCACGCTCCTCATCTTCGACGCCGAGGACCACCCTGACCGCACGACTGCGGTCGGGTGTTTGCCGTTGTTGGTCTCACCAACGATACACAACCTCAAGGTGAACAAGATGCTGATTGACGGCGGGGCCAGTCTGAACTTGATCTCACCCGTTGTGATCAAAAGGCTGCAAATTCCTGATGAAGACCTCGAGGAAACGAGCACGTTTCAAGGGGTCAATCCAGGAAGGAGCCAACCGAAGGGGAAGGTCACGTTGCCTGTGACGTTTGGAGGCGATTTGAACTACAGGATCGAGAGGATTGTCTTTGATGTAGCCGAGATCCCCTTGCCCTACAACGGGATCCTCGGCCGCCCGGCACTAGCCAAGTTCATGGCTGCGTCGCACTACGCCTACAACACGCTGAAGATGCCTGGGCCGATGACCATCATCACCGTCCCCTCTGACAAGAAGGACGCGCTGATCTGCGCTGATCAACTCTACCGGGAAGCAGTTGCAACAGCTGCTGCCAAGGCACTTGCTCCTGCCGCTGAAGCCCCGGGAGGGAAGGAGAAGACCGTCAAGACCTCTCGCACCCACTCCGGCAAGCGCACCTCTTCGGAGTGTTGTGCTACCGTCGAGGACGTGCCAGAGAGCTCCACCGGCAAGAGCAAGAAATCCGGAGCTGCACCACCAGAGACCAAGAGGGTGTCCGTCAAGGAGGATGGCACAGGAGGGGCTTTCACCATAAGCTCCACCCTCGATAGCAAATAGGAAAGCGCGCTCATCACTTTCCTGCGGGCGAATGTCGATGTGTTTGCATGGCAAGCATCCGACATCCCCGGCGTTCCCAGGGAAGTGATTGAGCACCACCTTGGTGTCTGTCCCCATGCGCGACCCGTCAAGCAGAAGGTCAGGAAGCAAGCTTTGGAACGGCAGAAATTCATCACAGAGGAAATCAGGAAATTGGAAGTGGCAGGCTTGGTGAGAGGAGTGCTCCATCCAACATGGTTGGCCAATCCGGTGGTGGTGCGTAAGGCAAATGTGAAGTGGAGGTTGTGTATCGATTACACAGATATCAATAAGGCTTGCCCCAAGGACCCCTTCCCGTTGCCACGCATTGACCAGATTGTTGACTCCACGGCTGGATGTGACCTGTTATCATTCCGCGACGCCTACTCGGGCTACCATCAGATCTTCATGACGAGAGAGGATGAAGATAAGACAACATTCATCACCCCATGTGGCACGTATTGCTTTTTACGGATGCCTTTCGGGTTGAAGAGTGCTGGCTCGACGTTCGCAAGGGCGGTCCAAATTGGTTTTGAGCCCCAGCTGCATAGAAATATGGAAGCTTACATGGATGACATAGTGGTCAAAACCAAGGACAAGGCAACTCTTGTACAAGACTTAGAAGAGACGTTTGCCAACCTGCGCAAGATCAACCTCAAGCTGAACCCTGAGAAGTGTGTCTTCGGCGTTCCGTCTGGCAAACTTCTCGGGTTCTTTGTGTCACAGCGTGGGATTGAGGCAAACCCAGACAAGATCAAGGCTATCGAGCAGATTGAGGCGCCCAAGCGGATCAGGGATGTGCGTCGGCTCACTGGCTGTGTTGCCGCCATGAGCAGATTCATCTCCAAGTCTGCCGAGCGCGCCCTCCCCTTTTTCAAGATTTTGAAAAAGGCGGGACCAATGGAATGGACCCCAGAGGCTGAAGCAGCGTTGCAGGATTTGAAGAGGTACCTCTCCTCTACACCAATACTAGTTGCGCCTAAACCACAAGAGCCATTGCTGCTGTATCTAGCGGCAACGAATCAAGTGGTCAGCGCCACGCTAGTGGCACAGAGGGAGGTCGACGAAGAGGCAGTGGCAACGGCAGGACCGGCGGATGGCAAGTCAGAAATTCCCCCGGCAGGGCCTGGTGCCGGCAAGGCAAGGCCCCCGGCAGAGTCTGACGCCACCGGGATGGGGCCTGCGCAGCCAAGTGAAGTGGTGCAGAAGAAGAAGATGATGCAGCACCCGGTCTACTTTGTTAGCTCCCTCTTGCAGGGGGCTAGGTCAAGGTACTCCGGTGTGCAGAAATTGCTCTTCGGCCTCCTTATGGCCTCGAGGAAGGAGCGTAATTACTTCCAAGCCCACGAGATCACCGTCGTCACCCGCCTCCCGTTGCAACGGATATTGCATAATCCAGACGTGACCGGGAGGATTGTGGAGTGGGCCCTGGAGCTGTCGAGCTTTGGTCTGAAGTTTGAAAGTACTTCGACGATCCAGAGTAGAGTCCTGGCGGAGTTCATTGCGGAGTGGACCTCAATGCCCGACGAAGAGATCCAGGAGACCGCTCTTCCCGGCAAGGAAGCAAGTCGCGACTGGATCATGTACTTTGATGGGGCTTTCTCGCTGCAAGGCGCCGGTGCCGGTGTGCTGCTTGTCGCACCCACCGGAGAGCACCTCAAGTATGTAATCCAGATGCACTTTCCCAGGGAGATGTCCACAAACAACACTGCTGAGTACGAGGGGCTGCTTGCTGGTCTCAGGATCGCGGCAGACCTCGGAGTTAAGAAGCTCATCGTTAGGGGTGATTCGCAGCTTGTCGTCAGACAAGTCAACAAGGATTATCAGAGCCCGTTGATGGAGGCCTATGTAGATGAGGCGAGGAAGCTGGAAGAGCGCTTTGATGGTATACAAGCAGAGCATGTTCCCCGAGCGGAGAACGACATCGCCGATTACCTGTCGAAGTGCACTGCCTTCAAACTGCCTGTGGAACCAGGTACTTTTGTGCTTCGGCTAACTCAACCATCCGTCGAACCATCAACGGGGCAGAACAAGCGGAGGAAGTCAGGCCCCGGCAAGTACTTTCCCGCCGAGCCCCCTGGGGCCACCGGCAGGGGTAATGTCGTGGGTACTGAGCCTGCCGAGGGGCAGCTGGCTCCGGCAGGGCGCCAGGCCCTGGCCGTAGAAACGGCCGCCCCCATGGCAGAAGAGATGCCTTTGGTCCTTGCCGTCGAGCCCCAGGCTCCGGCATGGGCACAACATACCATCCGTTTCCTCCAGACAGGGGAACTTCCTGAGGAGCAGGAAGAAGCGGAAAAAGTAGCCCGTCGGTCTGCCTCGTACCAGTTCGTCGACGACATCCTATACAGAAAAAGACCGAACGGTGTGAAATTAAAGTGCAACCCCCGGGAGGAAGGACTGGAGCTATTGGCAGAGATACACGGAGGCATATGTGGCTCCCACATAGGGTCGAGGGCCCTTGCCGGCAAGGCGTTCCGGCAAGGCTTCTTCTGGCCCACCGCCCTCCAGGATGCAACGACACTAGTAACCAGGTGTGAAGTGTGCCAGTTCCATTCAAAGAAGCTTCATCAACCAGCTCAAGCCCTTCAAACAATCCCTCTCTCCTGGCCATTTTCGGTCTGGGGGCTCGACATATTGGGCCCCTTCCCCCGTGCTGTCGGGGGCTTTGAGTACTTGTATGTTGCAATCGACAAGTTCACAAAGTGGCCGAAGGTGGAAGCAGTGAGGAAGGTGACAGCGCAGTCAGCCGTCAAGTTCTTCAAGGGATTAGTGTGCCGTTTTGGTGTGCCAAACAGAGTTACCACCGACAACGGCACACAGTTCACAAGCCACACCTTCATGCAATACATCCAAGACCTCGGCAGCAAGGTCTGTTTCGCTTTCGTGGCACATCCCTGGAGCAACGGCCAGGCGGAGAGGGCAAATGCTGAAGTGTTGCGAGGCCTGAGGACAAAGACTTTTGACAGGCTGCACAAGAGTGGAAGGCGCTGGATTGATGAGTTGCCGGTGGTTCTTTGGTCGATCAGAACAATGCCAAATCGAGCCACCGGCCAGAGACCCTTTGCCCTAGTATATGGGGCGGAAGCAGTTCTCCCCACGGAACTCATATACGGGTCACCTCGAGTGCTCGCTTATGACAAGCTTGAGCAAGAGCAATTGCGGCAAGATGACGCAATGCTCCTTGAGGAAGATCGTCTTCGGGCGGCTTTGAGAGCAGCACGCTACCAGCAAGCCTTGCGCCGCTACCATAGCCGCAAGGTTCATGCCCGAAGCTTTGAGGAAGGCGACCTTGTTCTTCGGCGCGTTCAGTCGGCCAAGAATTCCAACAAGTTGACGCCAAAGTGGGAAGGCCCTTATCGGGTAATACGAGTGACCAGGCCCGGCGCAGTCCGCCTGGAGACCGAAGATGCTGTCCCAGTGAGCAACTCCTGGAACATCGAACATCTTCGCAAGTTTTACCCATAAGGCGCGGTTGCCGGGCCTCCCCGCAAACCACCTTTTGTACAAGCCTTGCCGGCGAGGCATGTAACCCTCTGTACAAAGCCAGGCACAGACCCTGAGCATAAATAAATGAAGCGTTGGCGCCCTAAGTTTTAGCATGCATGCTAGGTTGAGTCTCTCCCTCGGGTAGGGTTGATAGTGCTTAGCAGCGACTAACCCCTAGCCTAGAGGTCGAGTGTGCGTCTTTCTGTTTTCTTTGGTTCGCAGGGCACGTGGGCACTTCTACCGAGCCGCTTGGGAGAAAGAGAACGGATCGACGCTCCGGCCCCGGCAAGCCAAGACTGCCGGGGGCTGAAGACACAAGGATCCAACCACGGCAAGCGAAGGTTGCCGGGGGCTGCGGATTCAGATAAGTCTTTCATCCCCCTGTTATGCATTTCCGTATAGAACTGGGACATGTGAAACCTCGTTTATATTCCTAAACCACTGTGCTCCCCTCTTCCTGTACCCAAGAGCTATTTCCTGGGTCGGAACTTGGTCGTAGTCGCGGTGGCGAGGAAATGAACAAGGGGCCCAACTCTACTTCGCCCCTACCTCCGCCAAGAGCGCGAGAATGGTCGACTGGAGTAGGGAGACGGCAAGGCCTGTTGCCGGGCGGCAATGTTTATCTTAAGAATAACAAGGATTCGTCCTTGGCGTGGGCCTCGCTCACGCACAAAGAACCCGACAAGCACCCTTTTTCATTAAAAACATCCCATACAGGTACAGTTCATACGGAATTAAAAACATGAGCAAGGGGATTACAAGTTTTAAAATTAACAAGTGCCCGCAGGCTTACAAACTAAAAAGAGATAAGGTGCCCGTAATCCCTTTCTTGTCCCTCTCCTCAGAAGGTGGAACAAGGCAGCGGGAGGGTAAAAAGAGCGCCTAGGCAAGGTACGAGGAGCAGAAGGAACCAAGAGAACATCTTGGTGCCTGGAAAGGAGCTGGAAGACGAGGAAGCGGGCCGGCAATACGCGACGAAGGCGTCGGTGCCCGCGTACTCCGATTTGACGGCCGCCACCCGCCTCTTCGCCTTCTGTGACCCTCCTACGCCAGCCGCCCAAGGAGACGACGGGGAGCGCCCTGATGGAGAGCTTGGCGAGGATGGCCCTCGGCAGGGCGCGTGGCCGAGGGAGGAACGGCGCGGTCAGTCGGAGTCGGGGTCGGCATCCCGCCGCTCAACTCCCTCGTCGTCGCTGTCACTGTCCTCCTCGTCACTCCTGCTCGAGGAGGAATCTTCATCTTCGGAGGAGCTCTCCACGCAGCACTTCAGGCGAGTTCCAAGATCTCCGAAGACCTTGACGAAGAGCAGGCCGCCCTCCATTAACTTGAAGTAGAGGACGAGCCCCGCCGTAAGGCCGTGGAAACGAGCAAACGTCTTCCATCCGCGACGGAGGTACATGACGTGAGGAGCGGGGAAGTCGACGTTGACCCGCGTACCGCCGTTCCCGCAGCCCCTCATGTGTAGCCTGAGGGTCTGGGGCGGATCGGGCTCCATCTCCAGAGCAAATGGGGTGGGGAGGCGGAGACGACGCCGCGGCAGCCGGCGCAGCCTGATGTAGAACTCTCGAGGCTGGTCCCCGACGTGGCCCTCCATCACAGGCGGCATCGCTGGCGGAGGCACAGCCATCACGCCGCCTCGTCCTCCTCTTCCCCGATCGCCGCGGCGACCTCGGCCTCGCCCCCCCTTCCTCTCGTGGCCGGCTCCGCCGCCGCGGGCTCGTGGGAAGGAGGAACGCGCTGTCGAGCGGCGACCCTCGCCGCCACCATCGAAGGCCCAGCACCTCCTCTCGCGATGGCAGGTGGAAGAAAGCAACGAAGGTGGAAGAGGATGGGTACTGAAGGAATGTGGGATGACGCCCCCTCCCCCTCCTTATAAAGGGGCGGGGTCGGGGATCGGCCGCCCCACTCAGCCAATCCAGCCATCGGAGGCGCAGGGAATCAGGACTGACCCGCTGCCCCAATTGGCGACGGCCCGGATTCCCGCCTCCTCCGCCTGCCACCTGCATGGGGGACGCGTGGCGAGCGAGCAGGATCGAAAGGACGGGTGAGGCGACCGTTCCCCGCCCCGTGATCGTGGGGCGTGGGCACCTTGGAGACCGCGACCCGAGTCCACTTAGTAAATGAGCCGCGCCTCCGCGCCTTCCTCTTTTTATGGGGAAGGCGCGAGCCGCCTCTTTACTGCAATATGACGCATGCGTGCGAGAACTGCCCCACGCATGACCCCCACGTCACGCACGACCCTTCAAGTCGCGCGTTTAACGCGGGTCGTGGGGAAGCACGGCGGACGAAAAATTACTACGGTAAAATCCCGCCTCGACTACCCGCGCACCGTTTTGGGCCTGGCCCAACAACGTGTCGCGCTTATGTGTGGCCCAGGCCCGGGGCTCCTGTCGGTGTACAAAAGCAGGGGCGCTCCCTTTTAACCCTTTACTTGTGCACGGACAGTCGGAGCCGCGCCCGCGGCCACACTAAGCAGGGCAAAGGAGAGGAGCCGAAGGCACAAGGCGACCGGAAGCAACGCCAAGGCCAGAAACACAAAGGGCAGAGGGGCGAGGTGGACTCCCCCGGCAAGGCCCTTGCCGGGGCGGGCTCCGCGGCCCCGGCAAGAGCCTTGCCGGGGCAACTTGCCCAAAACCAACATAGTGAGCCACCCTTGAGCCCACGGGTTCCAACCCAACCAACTACATTGGGACCAGGGCTCGGGAGGCACCTCCGTGGTGGCATGCAGATCTTTGTCAAGACCATAAATATGTGAGATCGGATGAGGATCAGAAGACGGCGACCCTCAGCGGGATCCCAGCCGAGGGAATCCACAAGACCCCCGGCAAGCGCCTTGCTGGGGACGACTGCAACGCCACGGCAAGACCCTTGTCGGGCCCCCGGCAAGACCCTTGCCGAAGGCATTAGCAGGGCCAGTGCCAGGCCCGCACCAGCCAAGACTCCGCTGCCGTTCGCATGCAGCTGCCAGCCCAACCAGCTGGGCAGGCGCCTGTGTGGCAATATGCGGCTTCCAGGCCAACTCAGCAAGCGCCTGCGTGGAGGCATGCAGATCTTCGTGAAGGTCCTGCCACCGCGCCACCTCAGCAGTCTGCCTGCCTACATGGCGCTGCATGCGCCGCTGGCCTGGGCGCGTGTCGAAGAGAGGCGGAGCGGCGATGGACGGGACGGGCCTCATTCCCGTTCCCGATAAAGCTAATGGACACCTAAGTAGCGCATTTAATGCACTTTATCCCGTAATGCCGTGCGATAAGCTCGTGCACTGTAGGCCTTTCCACCTCCTGTGTGCCACTATGGCAACCCCTTTTTTCCTTTTTCCTATAAAAGGAGGCCCGAGGCGACCAGAAGGGGGATTCGGCTTTTTGGAACTACGCAGCCACTGTAGCTAGTTCGAGAGCTCAAGAACACTTAATACATCCACCAAAGCAGGACTAGGGTTTTACGCATCCTCGCGGCCCGAACCTGGGTAAATGACTCGTGTGCTTCCTGTCAGACCTGCACTTTACACAATTTCGCGCCCGCCGACCGTAGAAGGGATCCCAGTGACCCATAGGTGTCGTTCTCACCGACAGAAACCCATCATTCTCTGGTCAATCTCCACCCAATCCCACCATATCTATTCAGCCAAGCAATAGATCCTTCTAGAAAGAAATGGAACTGAAGTGGCAGCGGGCGCTGCCGCTCTGCACGCCACCGGCGCCATCCACTCCCAACTCCTGCAGCCGCCTCACCGCCCACCACCACACCCACACCCTCCTCCACCTCGCCTCCTCCCTGCCGCCTCCTCCTCCCCTACCCCGTCCCATACGACACCGACATCTGCAAGTACGCCGCCGGCGCCGTCATTCCGCTGAGTTTGCAACGCCTATCCTGCCTACTACTCCCTCCCGCTGATGCACTCCACGGCAATCCCCTTCGAGTACGCGCTGCTCCCCTAGGACCTCTATCTCGTCTGAACTAGTCTCTCCTCCCACGTGAGCCCTCTGTTCTATTACTTGTGCACCTGCTACATCCCCATCCCGATTGGTCAAGCCCTCGACCTGGCACAAGAGATTTTTATGAATTGAAGTACTCGGTCATCTTTGGGGTCAAATAGCAGTTTCCAATCGACTACATGGTGTATCGATCTCAGGTTCGTAATTTCTGCATCTTTTTTGTCCGGGCCTTTGAATTGTAACTATATCTCCATTTATGAGTCATAGGACAAGGTAAGATACAGAACCAGTAGGGAATCAGCCGACACACAAAGGCCGTCTTGATTTATTGTAGTTCTACAGTACATCCGTTATAAGTGCATATAAGACAAAAAAGTGCTTCTGACATTAATTTTGGGTCAAAATCTGGGCTTGCAATGCTTCAACTCTTGGGATTCTCACAGTTCTAGAATTTTCTTCTTGAGCACTTGGTGGAGCTGAACCTTCTAGGTCACCATCCGTGCTTCCACAAACTTCTCCTTCACGATGTGCTTCAAGGACGTCCGGGGTACTCCATGCAGCCCCTGAAACCCCAATTGATTTGGATGTTCATGGAGTCGGTGTGGTCTAATTGGCAAAACATTGCTGCCAGGTATTTCATCTGGTGTGCTTTTAGTGATTTTTGGAGCGGACAAAGAGATGCAAGTCTGATTCAGAATCACATGTTTAGTTTCTTCCACACTTCTCTTACATATTTAGTACTGCACTGTCATGTCATTGCATAGAGTGTAGGTAGCCAGGTACTAAATGTAAAAAATCGTTGGTATGTATCTGTATAGTTTGTTTATTTTGGCCAAGACAATCATAGGTTTTTGAGCATATTCTCCATAGAGCCATGCTCAAATTATGTTTGATTATGCATGAAACTATGTTGATAATTAACCTATAATGCATGCTTTCAATTACCTACAAAGAGAGCCTTGGCTCAGTGGTTGGGCATGCGCTTGTGCAGCCTAACGACCCGAGTTCAATTTCTAGAATTGACAGGTGATGCACATGGGTTTTCCTCCATTTATTGAGGATGAAGTTTGGTGTGTGGTGGAACCATTCGTCAAAAAAAAAATCTTGATACTCATTTAAAAAATGTTGAGGACCATGTTTATCTTGGTACTCGTACTAAAATGGTCGTATGCATCCCTAGTTGATGCAGAGGCCACGGAAGTGAAATTATCCCCAATTTTAAAGCCCGCTCCAACCTTACCCCTGCTCAATTACCCCCGCTTCCGCTCCCGTGCGGCGCCGCGACTTCGAACCCGGGCCCTAGTGACAAGCATTAAACATAGCAAATTCATAGCAATATCAATCTCAGAACATAGTGGATACTAGGGATCAAGCCCTAACAAAATTGACTCGATTACATGACAAATCTCATTCAACCCATTACCGTCCAGCAAGCCTACGAAGTAATTACTCACTCCCGATGGTGAGCCTCATGGAATTATTGATGAAGGATGGTTGATGATGACGACGATGTTGAATCCCCCTCTCCGGAGCCCCGAACGGACCCAAGATCAGCCCTCCCGATGAAAAACAGAAGGTGGCGGTGGCTCCGCATCGTAAAACACGATGATTCCTTCTCTCTGTTTTTTTTCACGAATAGGTATATGTGGAGTTGGAGTTAGGGTTGCAGGAGGTTCCAGGGGCTGACAAGTCTAGTAGGCGCGCCCTGGGGGGTAGGCACGCCCCCCGGGCTTGTGGCGCCTGGGTGGCCCCCCTGGTAGTTCTCTTCGCCAATATTTTTATATATTTTGGATATAATCTCCGTAAATTTTGATACGCCTCTGTCGTATCTACTTTTCCAAACACTTTTGCCCTTGTTTTGGACTCTAACTTGCATGATTTGAATGGAACTAACCCGGACTGACGCTGTTTTCAACAGAATTGCCATGGTGTTATTTTTGTGCAGAAATAAAAGTTCTCGGAATGACCTAAAAATCAACGGAGAATATTTTTGGAATTAATAAAAAATACTGGCGAAAGAATCAAGGCCAGGGGGCCCACACCCAGTCCACGAGGGTGGGAGGCGCGCCCCTGCCTCATGGGCCCCCTGGTGCTCCCCCGACCTCAACTCCAACTCCATATATTCACGTTCGGGGAGAAAAAAAATCAGAGAGAAGGATTCATCGCGTTTTACGATACGGAGCCGTCGCCAAGCCCTAAACTCTCTCGGGAGGGCTGATCTTGAGTCCGTTCGGGGCTCCGAAGAGGGGAATCCGTCGCCGTCATCATCATCAACCTTCCTCCATCATCAATTTCATGACGCTCACCGCCGTGCGTGAGTAATTCCATCATAGGCTTGCTGGACGGTGATGGGTTGGATGAGATTTATCATGTAATCGAGTTAGTTTTGTTAGGGTTTGATCCCTAGTATCCACTATGTTCCGAGATTGATGTTGCTATGACTTTGCTATGCTTAATGCTTGTCACTAGGGCCCGAGTGCCATGAATTCAGATCTGAACCTATTATGTTTTCATGAATATATGTGAGTTCTTGATCCTATCTTGCAAGTCATTAGTCACCTACTATGTGTTATGATCCGGCAACCCCGAAGTGACAATAATCGGGACCACTCCCCGTGATGAACGTAGTTTGAGGAGTTCATGTATTCACTATGTGTTAATGCTTTGGTCCGGTACTCTATTAAAAGGAGGCCTTAATATCCCTTAGTTTTCAATAGGACCCCGCTGCCACGGGAGGGTAGGACAAAAGATGTCACGCAAGTTCTTTTCCATAAGCACGTATGACTATATTCGGAATACATGCCTACATTACATTGATGAATTGGAGCTAGTTCTATGTCACCCTATGTTATAACTGTTGCATGAATAATCGCATCCGACATAATTATCCATCACCGATCCAATGCCTACGAGCTTTTCACATATTGATCTTTGCTTAGTTACTTTACCGTTGCTACTGTTACAATCACTACAAAACTGCTACTGTTGTCTTTGCCACTGTTACCGTTACTACCATACTACTTTGCTGCAGATATTAAGTTATCCAGGTGTGGTTGAATTGACAACTCAACTGCTAATACTCGAGAATATTTTTTGGCTCCCCTTGTGTCGAATCAAAAAAATTGGGTTGAATACTCTACCCTCGAAAACTGTTGCGATCCCCTATACTTGTGGGTTATCAAGACTATTTTCTGGCACCGTTGCCGGGGAGCATAGCTCTATTCTTTGAGTCACTTGGGATTTATATTTGCTGGTCACTATGAGGAACTTGAAAGACGAGATAAGCAAAATTTATCCCTCAACTACGAGGGGAGGTAAGGAACTGCCATCTAGCTCTGCACTTGATTCACCTTCTGTTTTGAGTAAACTTGCGACACCTAAACCTGCTCCTGCTATTGATTTTGCTATGTCACATGTTATTGATGATGCCACTTCTGCTTTGCATGATACTTATGATGAAACTACTTCTATGCTTGGTAATACTGTGCCACTAGGTGAATTTCTTGATGAACAACTTGCTAGGGCTAGAGAGAACGAAATTATTGAAACTGATAATATTGATGAAAGTGATGATGAAGATTCTCCCTCTAGATATGAATTGCCTGTTGTGCCTGAGGGTTATGTTATGGATGAAGAAACTGCTAGAGATTTTCTTGCTTGCAGTGATAGGAATGATCTTAAGAAATTATTAGCTAAGTGGAAAGAAAAATCTCTGAATGCTAGAATGAAATATGACCCTGCTTTTACTACTTCACCTATCTTCGTTACTGATAAGGATTATGATTTCTCTGTCGATCCTGAGATAATTACTCTGGTTGAATCTGATCCTTTCTATAGCTATGAATCTGAAACTGTTGTGGCACATCTTACTAAATTAAATGATATAGCCACCCTATTCACTAATGATGAGAAAACCCGCTACTATTATATCCTTAAATTATTTCCATTCTCATTAAAGGGTGATGCTAAGACTTGGTTTAATTCTCTTGATCCTGGTTGTGTGCGTAGTCCCCAGGATATGATTTATTACTTCTCTGCTAAATATTTCCCTGCTCATAAGAAACAAGCTGCTTTAAGGGATATATATATAATTTTGTGCAAATTGAAGAAGAGAGTCTCCCACAAGCTTGGGGGAGGCTTCTCCAATTACACTACAAAAAAAGACACATCCGTGACATTTTGGGCCGAACGAAATTTTTTTCTGTCATACTTATGACACTTCTATGACAATAATTATGACAAAACACGGTATCTTCATAGATGTGGTGGGGTCCTACTTCTATGACAAAAAATCATGACAGAAAATGGGCTTTTCGTCCGGGGCGGGCCGGAGACGCAGCTGCATGACATTCTTTGGGCCGTCCATGACGGAAAAAACCGTGGTAGAAGCGAGGGCGAGGAAAATATCGAGGTGTTCCCGGTTAGGGTGGGTGGTCGGGGCCGAGCGATGCACTTTTCTCTCGTACACGCACGCGCGTGGGGTGTGAGGCGTTGGGCTCTAACTGAACCCGAGCGAGGCGTTAGGCTCTAACTGAACCCGAGCGATTGCACTGCAGACTACGCGTTACTGAACACGAGCGATCGATCGATGGTTGTTAACTGAACCCGATCGAGCGATTCCTTCACTACTGCTGCTAACTGAAGCCGATCGATGCTGCCTCTGGATGAACAGTGAGCGTTGCTGGAGGGGTTTGGATGAACAGTTTCCGGTGGGGGTGGATGAACAGGACCCCGTGGTGTTGCCTCTGGATGAACAGGACCCCGATCGATCGAGCCGGTTGGGGCTGGATGAACAGGACCACCCCGTGGAGGGCAGGATGAATAGTAGACGGTGGAGGGCTGGATGAACAGTAGCCCGTGGAGGGGTGGTTGAACAGGAGCCCGTGGAGAGGGCAGGTTGAACAGTAGCCGGTGGAGTAGCGCGCGGTGGAGGCTCGATGAACATGAGCCCGTGGATGAACAGTCGCAGGTGGAGGCTGGAGGAGGTCGACGGTGGATGAACAGTAGCCCGTGGAGGCTGGAGGGGGTCGACTGTGGAGATGAACAGTATCCCGTGGAGTCCCGTTTTGCGGTACGCCACACCCCTCCCGATGAACAGGACCCCCGTTTCGACCGTAGCGCTCCAACACAAGTCCGTTTCCTCCGTTTTGTGGTACGCCACACCCCTCCCGATCAACAGGACCCCCGTTTCGACCGTAGGAGGTCCGTTTCCTCCGTTTTGCGGTACGCCAGACCCCTCCCGATGAACAGGATCCCGTTTCAAACGTGGCCGGTCGAACACAAGGCCGTTTCCTCCGTTCTGCGGTACGCCAGGCCTCGTTTCCATCGGCTGTTTCGTCCAAGCCCTCCCGATGAACACGACGACGCATTCCGTTCTGACCGAGCCGGTTGGCTCCCCATGAACATGACGACGATGCAGTTTCTCCGTTCCGACCCAGCCATGTACACGAGCCCTGGCCATACGTATGCGCGAGTAGGCGTTCGAGACCCTGCCTGTATGTACGTACGTGGCCGTATTTTCTTTCTTGCACACTGGCCGCTGTACGTACGTGTACATGCTACGTGCGCGCCTCTACTACGACACATGCGCGCCTCTACATCGACCAGTATGTACGTACACGTTCACGACCAGAATGAGCACGCTACGTACGCTTCGACCAGGTGGGTCCCGACTGTCAGGCACTTCATTGCGTGCGAAGATGTAGCTCGTGGGTCCCAGCAGTCAGGGGGACGAATCATTTTTTTGCCCAGACGCACTTTCTTGCGTGCGAAGATGTAGCTGGTGGGTCCCAGCAGTCAGGGGAAACGTTTTTTTTCTTCACGAAATACGGTGGCCCGTCCGGTGGGTCCACGCTGTCAGGTGGAGGAATAATTATTTTGCGCGTAATAAGGAGGCACTTCCTTGCTGCGGCCGTGGACCCAGCTGTCAGCCTCCCCACGTACAGTCCACGTCCGATGGAAGCCGTTCCTTGACCATGCATTGACCACGCCGCACCGAGAGCACCAGGGCGCTGGACGACGGCGAGGCCTAGGAAGGGGATGACGCAGAGCCGGAGAAGACGCGGCAGTGGATGCCCACGCATAGAGGAGTACGAGGGTTCACTGGTTCGCTGCGGTGTGAGGCTGCCGTCGCCGCAGAATAACAGGGGGTGTGGGTGAGCAGAGGGATGGCCTGGCCAGCGGTGGGAGTAGTAGGGGGCGGTGAGGCCTCCGCCGCATCGCAGCCGGCCACAGGAGGCAGGAGCACGAGGCACGACCGGCGCTGGTTTGGGCGGCTGGAGCAAGAAGACCAGAGGTTGAAGAAGCACTACGGCCGTTGGATGGACATCGTACGATCACTGGAGCTAGAATCGTGCATATTGACTAAGTTGACAAAGCCCTTCGTCCCCGTCAACTTAGTAGGCCCACAAGTCAGCCTGCCACTATACTGGGTCCCAGCTAACAGGGGGAGTATTCATTTTTTTGTGTGTAATAAGGAGGCACTTCCTTGCGTGCGAAGATATAGCTGGTGGGTCCGAGCTGTCAGCGGCGGTAACATTTTTTTCGCGAAATACAGAGGCCCTTTCGGTGGGTCCTAGATGTCAGGTGGAGGTATCATTATTTTGCGCGTAATAAGGTGTGACGCCCTCGATTCAATCGTACACTAATCATACACGCAAATGTGTACGATCAAGATCAAGGACTCACGGGAAGATATCACAACACAACTCTAGACACAAATAAAATAATACAAGCTTTATATTACAAGCCATGGGCCTCGAGGGCTCGAATACATAAGCTCGAATACACAAAAGTTAGCGGAAGCAACAATATCTGAGTACAGACATAAGTTGAACAGGGATGCCTTAAGAAGGCTAGCACAAAAGCAACACGATCGAAGAGGCACGGCCTCCTGCCTAGGAGCCTCCTAACTACTCCTGATCGTCGTCGGTCTCCATGTAGTAGTAGGCATCGGCGGTGGCATCTGGCTCCTGGACTCCGACATATGGTTGCATCAACCGGAAAGAAGAAGAAAGGGGCAAAGGGGGAGCAAAGCAGCCGTGAGTACTCATCCAAAGTACTCGCAAGCAAGGATCTACACTACATATGCAACATTATCAAAGGAAGGTTGTATATGTGGACTGGGCTGCAGAAATGCCAGAATAGAGAGAAGGCCTAGTCCTATCGAAGACTAGCATCTTCTGGAAACCACCATCTTGCAGCAACAGGAGGGAGTAGAGTAGCATAACTAAAGTAGTAGTAGTCTTATCAACCTCGGCCAGAGATCCTTTCTCGACTCCCTGCGAGAAAGCAATCCCAGAGCCATACTATCCAGTTATCATCACAATCCATTACTCAGCACAAGTATCCAGTTCTAGTTGTATCGATCGGGATACAACTCCAAGTGTCAGTTACCGTAGGACAGGCTATCGATAGATGTTTTCTTCCCTGCAGGGGTGCACCAACTTACCCACCACGCTTGATTAACTCCGGCCGGACACACTTTCCTGGGTCATGCCCGGCCTCGGCCAAACAATACGCCGCAACCCGACCTAGGCTTAATAGAGAGGCCAGCACGCCGGACTAAACCTATGCCCCCAGGGTTCATGGGCCATCGCCCCGGGAACTCTTGCACGTTGCGTGGGCGGCCGGTGAGCAGACCTAGCTACCTCCTTAAAAAAGGCGGGAGCTTACCAGTCCAACCCGGCGCGCGCCGCTCAGTCGCTGACGTCTATTAAGCTTCGGCTGATGCATACGACGCAGAACGCCCATACTATGCCCACGTGATGGTTAGTGCTATCAGGCCAGAGGCCCCTCGGATCAAATATCCAAATCATAGTGGATTAGGAATGCGCGGTAACAAGCAGAGACTCACGAAAGATGTGACCCCGTTGCCCCATCTCGAGGACTTCGGCAAGGGCTAGGAATGCCCGGCCACGCCTCGTAATTATCTCGCGGGCACCTTCCAGGTCAACCCGACTCCACATCACTCGCAATTAAGCTCGCGCGGGTACCCCTCAGGGTCGACCCATCTTTAGTAACATGGTTCAGTGTAAAGTCATAGTAACCATAGTAACCGTGTGTCCAAACATCAAGGGGAAAACCCGAGGAATCACCCCCGGTGAATTCCACTCGATGTAATCATCAAGGTGAACATAAGAGGGACCACCCTCGAGGTTCACACTTGAGGGGTTGCACGACAGAGTCGTATCGGAAGTGGTTAAGGCAGAATCACCCTCGATGACCACGACCGAATAACTACACTAGCGGGTTAACATCAGAAGTGCTGATGAGGCTTCACCCTCGGCACTCGATAGTAACCCAGTAGTGTCGAGCAACTAAGGGGAAGTGATGTGCGGTGTCGGGGCCTGGTCTTCGATCCCGTTGATCGGGTCTTCGATGATGAAGCAGGGGCAACAAGGACAAGGTGGGGGTCACCGGTGGATCACTAACCAACCTATACTAAGCAGTTTAGGATAAGAAGGTAGGTAACATTGAACAGGTTACAAAAGAGGCTATGCATCAGAATAGGAGCAAACAATAGCAGTAGCAAAATCTAATGCAAGCATCATAGAATGGAATGGGCGATATCGGGATGATCAATGGGGGGGGGGGCTTGCCTGGTTGCTCTGACAAGGAGGGGTCGTCGTCGACGTAGTCGATCACAGGGGCAGCATCGGTCTCGGGGTCTACCGGAGAGAAGAGGGGGAAGAAACAGTAAATATAAAGCAAACATAGCATCACAAAGCATAACGTGGAAATATGATGTGCCGGGTGTGACCTAACGTATGGCTGCACGATATAGGTGAAGGGGGAATTCAACCGGGAAGGTGTTCCTAGTTCCGGACCTGTGTCAGACAAATGACCGGAGGGGGAATGTTCCATGTTCAGCATGCTAAGGGCATGTGACAGATGAACGGACCGCGTATTCGGATTCGTTGGATTTTTCTGAGCAACTTTCATATAGAAAACATTTTCATCCGAGGTACGATTTATTTTCTATGAATTTTCAAAGATTAAAGCAATTTTCTGGAATTACTTAAATTAACAGAAAATGAATATGACGTCAGCATGACGTATGAGTGACGTCAGCAGTCAACAGTCTGGTTGACTGGTCAAAACTGACACGGGGGACCCACCTGTCATAGACAGTGGGTTAAACAGAGCTCAAACTAATCTAAATTTAGTTAGTAAAACTACTAGGCCCACCTGTCAGTGTCTAATTAACTAAACTAATTAGGTTTAATTATTAAAATGTTTTAATTAGAGGATTAAGAGGTGGGACCCGCACGTCAGTCTCACTGGGCAGCCTGGTCAGCAGTTGACCGGGTCAACCCAGTCAACTGGGACCCGCGGGGCCCACTGGCAGTGGCTCTGGGGTGGCCCCAGGCTAGCCACGTCGGCGGCCGGCGCCGGAGTGACTCCGGCGACCCGAAACACGGCGGCGCGACCACGGGGTTCGTCGGGAAAGGACTACAGGGCACGGGGAAGAGCGCGGCTAGGCCCGTTCGAACGGCCACTCGACGCCGCGTCGTTTGGTGGTGGTGGCACGACCGGGCTTGGCCGGATTCGGCGCCGGCGATGAGCGGAAGCGGCGGCGCGTACGGGAGCTCGAGGAAAACGGGGCTACGGCGAGCTAGCGAGCAAACGGAGAGGCTGGGGAGGATCTACGGGGCGCGGTGAGTGTAACCGGCACTGGCCCGGGACCATTTGGTCGCCGGAAGCTCATCGGGGATGAGCTCTCGCGGTGATGGGCTCGGGCACGTACGAGACGGCAACTACGGGCACGTTGGGGCGAGGAGAAGAGAGCGGGGAGGAAGGAGAGCTCACCGCGGAGCACAAGGAGGCTCGGTGGCGGTTTAGGAGCTGCAGGGGCGGCGCCGGAGACGAAGAAGATCGACGGCAGCCGGAGATAGGGACGAAGGGGATCCGATGCTGCAGCGCCTCCGAGCTCCAGCTGAGGCCATCAGTCGAAGGAGTCGACCCTGGCGGAGCTC
Organism: Aegilops tauschii subsp. strangulata; assembly: GCF_002575655.3. Classification (NCBI taxonomy): domain Eukaryota; kingdom Viridiplantae; phylum Streptophyta; class Magnoliopsida; order Poales; family Poaceae; genus Aegilops; species Aegilops tauschii. The sequence continues at coordinate 472,842,566 of NC_053036.3, read as the reverse complement.
ACCGACAGGGTCAGCGGGCGCGGGGCCGCCGGTGGCCGCGACAACGACGAGGACGGTGGCGACCGCGCTCGGGCGTGGATGGGGAACCGGGGGAGAGGAAGGCGAGCGCGTGGGCGAGAGTGAGAGGGAGGGGCAAGTGGAGAGGGCAAGTGGGTGAGGGGAGATGAGGGGAGCCCGAGGCGTCGCCCTTATCCTCTCCCGGCGAGGCCGGCGAGGTGGTCGGGGTCGACCTCGCCCCTGTAGCGACATGGAGCAGAGGAACAGGAAGGGGAGGGAGCGACCGGTGAGGGGAGAGTGGGCCGGCCTGCTGGGCCAGCTGGCTCGGGGGGCCGAAGCCCAAGTGGGGCAGGGGCTTTCTCTCTCTCTCTGCTTTTCCTTTTTTCCTTTTCTTTGTTTTTCTTTTTATTTTCAGCAGCTTTTGCATTTTCTTTTTAGCCAATAATGACTTTGCAAAATTATGCCACTGGCCAAAACAATTTCAAAGAATTAAAGTGCGCTGCCACAAAAATATTGTGAGACTTTTGAAATAGTTTGCCAATTTTATAAATTAAAAAGGCATTTAATTTATTGCTTAGGTCACTGTCTTAAGTAGTTTAGGCCACTCAAACCCTTTGCAAAAATGTTGGTTCACCACCAATTTTAGTTTTGGAATATTTGGCACATGATGAACATTTTAGTTTTCATGTTTGAGCAATTTTGAGTTTCACTCAAAAATTGAAATTGAATTCAACTGAAATTTGAAATGGAATATTGATTAAAGTGACTAAGCACTATTATAGCAAAATGATTAGCTTGATCTCAGGGATTACTGTAGCATCATTACACCGGGGTGTTACATAAGGAGGCATTTCCTTGCGTGCGGCCGTGGACCCAGCTGTCAACCTCTCCACGTACAGTCCACTTCAGATGCATGTCGGTCGTTGACCACGTTGACCAGGCCGCGCCGAGAGCACCAGGACGGTGGACGACGGCGAGGCCTAGGAAGGGAACGACACGGAGCCAGGGAAGACTCGGCAGTTGTTTCCCACGCGGAGCGGAGTACGACTGTACGAGGGTTTACTGATTCGCCTGCCGTCGCCGGAGAATAACAGCAGGTGTGGATGAGTAGAGGGATGGCTAGGCCAGCGATGGGAGTACGGTGGGGCTGTGAGGCCTGCGCGGCAGCACAGCCGGCCGCGGGGAGGAGGGAGTAGGCAGGCCCGCCGACGCTTGTTTGAGCGGCTGGAGCAGGAAGAGTAGAGATTTAAAAAGCATGATGGCCGTTGGATGGACATCCATCAGTCACTGCTTGTGCGTCAACCTTTTTTTAGGAAAAACCTCAAATATGTGGAAAACATCATACAACCCATCTACCATTATTTCTAATAATTTAGAGCCCATTTGCTAATTCTTAAGTTTTTTGGAGCCATATTCTTTTTGTTAACATTACAGCACATATTGTGGCCACGGTTAAAAAATTATATGAAATTTTGCATATTTCGGTGCGGTCCGAACTGTTTTTAATCTCTAAATTTCGAGTCACATTCAAACTGATTTTTAAAATAAATCTATACCTACTAATAAAGCAAGGTGCGTTTCGTCAATTTTTTTCATCCGTTCACCACCGATTTTTTTTACCCGAGGTGGTACTAAATTCTTATATGTTTGTCTGCTAGAAAAGGAAATTTCGTACATGGGCCGCGCGCTATGGCCCAGTGAAGCCAGCCCACTTATTTTTCCGCCCACACCGCTGGGAAAATTCTATTTTCCGGACTGGGCGACAAATAGTCAGAGTTTCGCACAGGACATCCAATAATGGGCTGACCCATTTTTCTGTATTTTACTTTTATTTTTATTCTCCTTCCCATATCTCTTTTTGCCTTTAAAGTTTATTTTTCTTCTAGATTAATTTCGTAATTTAGAAATTCTAAAAAAGTTCAGAATTAAAAATAAATAAATTTAGGAAAATGTTCAGAATTCCAAAAGTTTGTTGCTATTTTGAAAAATATTCAGAACTTGCAAAAAGTTGCCCATTTTTCGAAAAACTTTATTTTTTAAAAAATTGTTAAAGATTTCTAAAAATAAAATGGCATTTTAAAAAATGCTCCAAATTTGAAAAATATTTATGTTTTATTAAAAATTTAAAAATTTAAAATAATGTTCGTGTATGAAAGATACAGATGTTCTAAAAATCTTATGAATTTTCAACACATGTTCCTGTTTTAAAAAAATGTTCCCAAATTCTAATAATGTTCATGTTCTTATAAAAAGGTGATGTTTTGAGAAAACCCTTCTAATAAAGCAAGGTGCGTTTCGTCAAATTGTTTTTCATCCGTTCATTGCTGAAAATATTTTTTTACCCGAGGTGGTACTAAATTCTTATACGTTTGTCTGCTAGAAAAGGAAATTACGTACATGGGCCGCGCCCTATGGCCCAGTGAAGCCAGCCCACTTATATTTCCGCCCAAACCGCTGGGAAAATTCTATTTTCCGAACTGGGCGACAAAAAGTCAGAGTTTCGCACAGGACATCCAGTAATGGGCTGACCCATTTTTCCTTTTTTATGTATTTTATTTGTATTTTTATTCTCCTTCCCATATCTCTTTTTCCTTCCAAGTTTATTTTTCTTCTAGATTTATATCATAAATTAGAAATTCTAAAAAACGTTCAGAATTAAAAATAAATAAATTTAGGAAAATTTTCAGAATTCCAAAATTTTGTTGCTATTTTGAAAAATATTCAGAACTTGCAAAAAGTTGCCCATTTTTTGAAAAACTTTATTGTTTTTAAAAATTGTTAAAGATTTATAAAAATAAAATGGCATTTTAAAAAATGCTCCAAATTTGAAAAATATTTATGTTTTAGAAATTTTTTAAAATTTTAAAATAATGTTAGTGTATAAAAGATACAGATTTTCTAAAAATCTTATGAATTTTCAACACATGTTCCTGTTTAAAAAAATGTTCACAAATTCTAATATTGTTCATGTTTCTATAAAAAGGTGATGTTTTCAGAAAATGTTTGTGAATTTTAACATATGTTTCCTTTCATATTTAGGTCTCATTTTTTTGAAAGTGTACATAATTTCAAAAACTGTTCAAGATTTAAAAAATTGTTCATGTTTCCTAGCTTATTCAGAAACTTCGGACCTTAAAATCCCCTCGATTGAAAGGATTGAAAGGGTGAGTAGATTGAATAACTCAAGGGTGCTTCTCTGGCGTACGATGACGTAACAAAACTCTTAAATGCCGTCAATTAATTAATGGAAAAATAGCTGACTGAATCCTTCACACGCGGCGAAACCGAAAAACTAAATATTCATTTTCGTGTGCACACAAGGTTTTTGCTTGCACATATAATTCTCACTAACTTTAAATGCATACTATCTTATCTCACATTGCAACGCACGGGCATATGTGCTAGTGTATATCAATATAAAATTCAATAAATTGTCCACGCATAAAAATCAATGCAATTTGAAATCTCAAAATGAAAAAAAGAAATTTGAAACTAATTGCCGGTTTGATGTGTTTTAAAATGTACAACCCATTTCTCATTACTGATAGGCCATATTCTCGGCCAGCCGAATGAAGCTCTCCTCATCTTGAAAGATTTGCAGCCCAACAGGCCTGACAAAGCGACTTACTTGGCAAATCACAAAAAAACCGGGCTGTGGCCGTGGACCCAGCTGCTGCCGTGGACCCAGCTGTCAACCTCTCCACGTACAATACTCTTCCGATGGAAGTCGGTCGTTGACCACATTGACCACGCTGCGCCGAGAGCACCAAGGCGGTGGACGACGGCGAGGCCTAGGAAGGGGACGACGCGGAGCCGGGGAAGACGCGACAGTGGATGCCCACACGGAGAGGAGTACGAGGGTTCACTAGTTCGGCTGCGGTGTGAAGCTACCGTCGCCGCAGAATAACAGGGGGTGTGGGTGAGTGGAGGGATGGCCTGACCAGCGGTGGGAGTAGTATGGGGGCGGTGAGGCCTCCGTGGCAGCACAGCCGGCCACAAGAGGCAGGAGCAGGCGGCACGACCGGCGTTGCTTTGGGCGGCTGGAGCAAGAAGACCAGAGGTTGAAGAAGCACTATGGCCGTTGGATGGACATCGTACGGTCACTGGAGCTAGAATCGTTCATATTGACTAAGTTGACAAAGCCCTCTGTCCCCGTCAACTTAGTAGGCCCACAAGTCAGCCACCCACTATGGTGGGTCCCAGCTAGCAGGGGGTATTCATTTTTTTGTGCGTCATAAGGAGGCACTTCCTTGCGTGCTAAGATATAGCTGGTGGGTCCGACCTGTCAGCGGGAGGAACGTTTTTTTCACGAAATACAGAAGCCCTTCCCATGGGTCCTAGCTGTCAGGTGGAGGAATCATTATTTTGCGCGTAATAAGGAGGCATTTCCTTGCGTGTGGCCGTGGACCCAGCTGTCAGCCTCTCCATGTATAGTCCACTTCCGATGGATGTCGTTCATTGACCACGTTGACCAGGCCGCACCGAGAGCACCAGGGCGGTGGACGACGGCGAGGCCTAGGAAGGGAACGACACGGAGCCAGGGAAGACTCGACAGTTGTTTCCCACGCGGAGGAGTACGAGGGTTTACTGGTTCGTCTGCCGTCCCCGGAGAATAACAGCAGGTGTGGGTGAGTAGAGGGATGGCTAGGCCAGCGATGGGAGTACGGTGGGGCGGTGAGGCCTGCACGGCAGCATAGCCGGCCGCGGGAGGAGGGAGCAGGCAGTCCCGCCAGCGCTTGTTTGAGCGGCTGGGGCAGGAAAAGCAGAGATTGAAGAAGCACGACAGCCGTTGTATGGACATCCAACAGTCACTGCTCTCATGTGCATTATTTCTAATAATGTACAGCCCAATTGCTAATTCTTAAGAATTTTTTTGAAGCCCATCTTCTTTTCGTTAGCATTACACCCCATATTGTGGCCACAGTTAAAAAGTGTATGAATTTTTTTGCATATTTTGGTGCGGTCAACTGTTTTTAATCCCAAAATATCGATTCACATTCAAACTATTTTGAAAAATAATTTATATAAATATAAAATCCAAATAATTGTCCATGCATAAAAATCAATGGAATTTAAAATCTTGTAATGAAAAAAAAATTAAAACTAATTCCCGGTTTGATGTGTTTTAAAAATGTACAGCCCATTTCTGGGCAAACCGAATGAAACTCTCCTCGTCTTGAAAGACTTGGAGCCCAGCAGAGCTGATAAAGCAAGTAGGCCTCGTTTGGGTATTTCTTAAAAAAAATAGAACTGGGCTAGCCATTTTCAGCAAGAAAAAAACACAACTTGGCTAATGATGTGGTAAACATAAATAAAACCCTGGCTAGACGGGCCACAGCCCCCGCACAGCCCCGTTGTTACCCTGATCCGTCGCTAAAACTAGTATAAATAACTAGTTGGGATTTGTTAGTTGTTACAATATTTCACTCTAAATTAAACGACTGACAAGCCATTTGCCTTGCTTCAAAGAAAATATGATAGTCACAGCCGAGTTGAAAAGGGCAAGAACATCTAACTCCAGCTTACAAACTGTACAAAAGCAAAAGGGTTAATTGTTCATCAGGTTTACAAAAAAACCCAGGTTGAAAAGGGCAACAACATCTAACTCCAACACTGTTTTTGGCAGCCACAGTCAAATGGATCGGTCAGGTCCATAGAATGAACATCCTGAGTTGTAAAATTTACTGGATTATGACCACAATATGTTGTAAATAGAAGCCCGGCATGTTCAGAAGCTCTTTTGCCCATCTGAAACTCCTTTTTTTGCTCTTCCACATACCCATCCGTCAAAACCATGCTGCTGATAAACTTAAGCCTGATGGACAATAGTAACCTCGCATTCAGTAGGAAGAATGTGACAAATCTAGTGTTTGCACGGTTGGCTACATATCGTTCTAGCGTTATTGTCTTCAATCGAATCTCATGAGAAGTGAGAAAATCCCGATGCTTACGAATCCACCGATTGGTTATAACTTTCTTACCCCGTCCTGTTGCCTAAATAGACATGAAGATTGAAAACAGTTAAGGTCAAAAAAGAGAGTGTCGAAAGAGCAACAACTGAACGGTTAATTCTAGTACACTATATGCGAGCTTCCAATGTGCGTGAAATTATCACCTTTATATACAACTTCTCCAGACATGGAAAGCATTGCAGTAAGCCAATAATCTTGTTCAGATCAAAACTATTCATTTGGATATATAAGATCTTGACAGAATCCAGCACCATTGATAGGCCATCCATGGAGAAACTCTTCATTGAGCATAGAACATAATATTAGTACAAAATATGTACTCCAAGATGACATATCACTTATGCGCAGAAATTTAAAATGTAGCTTATGGTTACAAGTGTAGATGATAATGTAAAGTACCTGAGAACTGTGGAGCCAAACACCATATTGAAATGAGCACAGAGATCATGTATTACACCCAAGGTCTCCAGTTTAGGCGCAAAGACGACGGTTATTTGCAACGGTGAATAACCAGAATCAAGGATCAACCTTTGAAGTGAAGGGGCATCTTGGATGATGAGCTGCCTTCCGTCAAAACAAATTCCAATTCTTACAAGGTTAGGCGACTTTATTTGGAGACAACCGATTCTAACTGTGAAAACAAGCACCAAGCACTCCAGGGCAGGGCAACTAGAGTGGATGATGCTGTGCAATGAGGCCTCCGATATACGAACCCGCACAAGTGAAAGTTTCTTGGGAAATGGGAGTCGAAGGTTTAGTACCAGATTGTCTGGTAGGTCACACAGTGCAAAGGTGGCGGTGTGGAGAGAGGAGGAAAACAGCGAGATGGACATCGGTGCTGAGAGCACAGGTAGATGGCGTTCGGTATCTGGTAGGTGATTTCCAGGGGAATAGTAGAACTCAAGCAGTTGTAGTTCTATGAATTCAGGGGATTTCAGCCAGGCGTCCATCGTGCAGGGCATGGTATGCTTGCTCAGGTAGCATGACGGGATGCAGAGGCTTTGAACGGAGCCCTGGTGGGAGGAGATGATGGCTCTGGGATTTGAAAATCATTGAAGAGAGATAGCTGATGACAGTCGAGATTAAGGGGCATGACGCGCCATAGAGGGCGCCACCGAATTGAGAGGACTTGGGTGTGGCAGCAATCCTTGGTGGGGAGAAGCAAGATGATCTCCCCAAGGACGGCGTCCGGGAGATCGCTGATGCGGTCCACCCGAGATTCTACGGGTTCCTGGGACCCGGTGGGGGCGGGGGCGCCGCTTCTCCCCGCGTTGCTGGGTGTGGGATCTACAACAGGCGTCGCCGCTGGCGGGAGCCTCATCTTCTTGGCGCTGGGGTCAGCCGACTCCATTTTCCTCGAGGGCGTCGCGTCGCGCTCACGGATTTGAGCAGAGTAACGAATGACTAGCCTAGTTGTAGTGCGAGTGAAGAAGAAGGGGAGCTGGGGTTTTTCTGTAGTAATGAGGAAGAAGGGGAGCTGGGGTTTTCTGTAGGAGTGAGGTGAGGAATTTGGGGGTACGAGTGGAGCGAGCTGACGTGAGGTGGTGGGAGTGAGGAGGAAGAAGAACACCCAGGTTTTTTTGGGGGGTGGTGTGCTGGGTGTGGGTAGCGCCTCTCATTCAGTAAATATATGGACTTTTGAATTGATTTTACTATTTACTAGGGTGGATGGGCTGTTTTGTCTTGGGCCCAGAGAAACAATTACTACTAGTACAGTGGAGACACTCTACAGCTACCCAGAAAAACAATTACTACCAGTATAGTGGATACAATACCGCTTCTGGCTCCTCCTAGGTCATCGAAACATCTCCCTCTACTGAATGCCATTATACTTTTGTTCACCGACATGCGGGCCATGCAGCGCGCGGGCCCAAATGCCATCCACCAAATTAGAAGGCAGTATGCAGGCGGAGAGTCACCCCAGTCGTAGCGTGGCAATAACGAGCCGTCGTATCACAAAACCCCACCTCCCCGCAGTCTAAGTTTGACAGACGAAGCAACCATCATTTCACTCTTCGCTAAATCCCCTTCTCCCTCACCGTCTTCAAGAAAGGCAACACTCGCATCTGCCACTGTTCTTCTCTCCCAACGAAGGGAAGGTAAGCGGATCCGTGATGTTGGTATATTTTCGTTCAGGAAAAAAAAGAACTTTTGCAAAGCAGTAACAGATCCTCACTCTCTTTTCAGTTTCATTGTCATTGCGATTGTGTTTTCCTTTCAGTGGTCTCCTATTATTCGTCAGTTTCATGATGGACCAAGGAGAACCAGGCAAAGATCTGCCGATATTGGAGCAGACGCGGGAGGCTGATCCCCACACTAGTAGAAAAAGGGGCTTTTGTCCCGGTTGGTAAGGCCCTTTAGTCCCGGTTTTTGAACCGGGACTAAAGGGTCGTTACTAATGCCTCTCCCCTTTAGTCCCGGTTCTTACACGAACCGGGACTAAAGGCCGCGGCCACGTGGAGCTCCACCTTTAGTCCCGGTTGGTAACCGGGACTAAAGGACATTTTATGATTTTTTTTGAAATTTTTTTGATTTTTTTTTTGATTTTCAAATTTCTGAATTATTTTAACCTCTAATCTCTAATCATCACCCCTCATCACTACTCAATTTATCCTCTAATCTCTAATCACCCCTCATCATTCCAAATCATCTAACTTCCCGAACGGTCACCCATCCTCCCACTCCCCCAGCCTGAGCACGCTTAACTTCCGGGTTCTATTCTCCCTCGTTTCCAAGTCTGCACTTGTTGTTTTCCTGACAATAGTAAGATGTCAATCCTATTAACCCTCAGGAATTTTGCTTGAGCATGAAGTGACACATTTCACTGTTTGAGTTTGAAACTATTGTTTTAAAAAACAATAATTATTTAGTAACACTAATATTTCTTCAATAATTAGTTTGACCATTGTTTGACCATAGTTTGACCACAGTTTGACCAGATTTGACCAAAATTCAAAATAACTGAAATAATTATTTAGTAACACTAATATTCTAGAATAATTAGTTTGACCATTGTTTGACCACAGTTTGAATTTTTTTTGATTTTTTCCACTCTAGATCTTAAAAGCCCCCTAACTTTTTTTCTGTTAGGTTTTTGAGGATTTTGAAAATGTTTAACGGGGTTCCCCCAGCCCATTAGTCCCGGTTGGTGGCACCAACCGGGACTAATGGGCATCGCACCCTTTAGTCCCGGTTCGTGGCACCAACCGGGACTAAAGGGCCCACGTGAACCAGGACTAATGCCTTAGCCGCACGAACCGGGACGAATGCTCACATTAGTCCCGGTTCGTGACTGAACCGGGACTAATGTGAATACTGCCCTGTGACCAAAGCCCTGTTTTCTACTAGTGCCACGAGACAGAGAGCTCCAAGAAGATGGAGGCAGCCACCGAGCCGACCCTAGATACGCTCACGACCACTACTGAGATGGTCAACGCCCCGTTTGAGGTTACAACCCCCGTGGCACTGCAGGAGCAGTTTCCCCCCTTCGAGGATGTCCCCCCCCCCCGCGCCGAGCTGCCCAAGGTGATTTTCTTCTTTGCCGATCTCGATTGTGGTTTTTCATCTAAGTATGTGGTGATGAATAATGCAAAATTTTATTAGCTTCGATGCCATGCTATACATAGTGGTTTAAATAACTTGTGTTTCTTATGCTGGAAAGTAATTCAGAATTTGTTTCTGTTTCAATTAGAGCCCTGATGCAGACAAGGATTGTGTGGTTGTACATGTCACTCGCTATGAGGCGGATGAACTGAATATACGCACTGGGAAAACAGAGCTTTTAGGCTGTTGGATCCTGGAAGCCATTTGCGCTTATACCAATGAAGAGTTGTATTCCAGCCTCACTGTTGTCAGGCGTGTTGTCCAGGGTGTACTGAAGCACAAGAAGTTTAAAGCTACTCCTTCGTTTGTGAGGCATACTGTTCTTGTCAAGCTTACGTAGGAAGATGACGTGGCATGCCTCCACAAACAAGTTTATGAGTGGCAAGGCCACAAGGTTGTCTTCATGAAGGTTCACAGGATTGAGCTGCTGCTGGACATCCTCGATGATGTTCATGGCAAGGTCCGTCTTGTGTCCAGCCCAAATTAGATCGAGGCATGAAATACTTGCCCCAGCTAGTGTTTAATAGTAGTTTGGATTGCGTCTAATTATCCAAACCTTGCCTGTTATCGAGCCCTCTGGGGCTAGTACTCTGTTTGAATCCGTCTATGGGAACTGCTGTTACTTTTGTGTGCCTGTGAATCATCGTAATTGTTGCCGAAACAGATGCGTCCTCTCTAGTTTTATCATACGAGCAGTGTGTGTTTTGATGAAATAGAGTACTCGTTCGAGAACTGTGCGCCGACGTATACATAAGTACTTGTAAACACTGTTGGTGCTACCCCACTTGTAAGCAGTTGTGCAAAACACGGCACATTGGCTCAGCTCGCTTCAACACTAGGCTATCGACCAGCTAACAATCAACAATCTGCCGTCTGACATATAAGCAACTATGTATCTTGTTACAGTGGTTCATGCAGTTAACTGAGGCCACAATGTAAATTCCAAACGTTCACACGCTAGTCCAGCGTCCATGTGGAACACTCACATTAAACTCGGCTTCATAAAAAACTTGAAAAGCATAAGTTAAGCAATTTTATACATCTCAATGATTCATAGAACATAACAAACATATACTAGTTAATAGCAAAAGACAAAGTTGTGAGAAGGTTTACAAATCAGGAAAAAACAAGCAAGGCTTCTCTAAGCAAAGGGCCTCCCGGCAGGCTTAAATTTCCTGGAGTTCACTCTGGTTTTTTCTTGTTGCCACCATCCAGGGTTAGGTTCTCTCATTCCAGAATAACCAATTATAATTGTGTTCTCAGCTGGAATGCTGAACTGAACCATGCAGTGCACTGACCAGCTGAAAGTCTTGTGCATTCCACTAAATTTAAGCGCCACTAATTGCAGAAATAAGCAGACCACAATGCCTCTTGTCCACGCACCTGTCCCAAAAGCCTCCGTGCAGCCGTGCCAGCTTGTCCTCGGTCCATGGATGAAATGGAGGAAAGTGCATTCCGGACTAGGATGCAGATGTTTTCGCTCATCCCTGCACTGCAATCAGGAAGTAAAACGTATGAATCAGCTTCTTTTAGATTGCGTTGGTCATTCTACCTAGTAACTACCAATGTAGGAATACCTGGAAGACGGGTGGTTAGACGACGTCAACGAGGGATAGCCATCTCATTTTGCGCAGTTCTACTAAAACTGAGGTGTGTGCTTTTGATTGCGCGGATAGAAACGATACAGAGACAGACATCCCGAAACGATATGGAGACAGACATCCCTGTTTGCGCAAATACGAAATACGGTTATTTAAACAGTGACAGATATTTGTAGTGGCGTATGATTAACAGCAGCATCTATTGTGTTATAATTGGCACTAGATTGACAGTATGAAAGTGTCCTTAAGTAAATAGCATCACATCGCATCAACACTGCCACTAGATTAACATGCAGAACAATAGCATTAGTATTACTGTCATGAGAGTAGCACATGGTCAGTAAATGTGCAATCAAATTTGTGCAGTTCCACTGGGATGAAGCAATGTTAGCGGTGTGAGATTTAAGTGTAACTGCAAAAACACAATTCATGGGAAATAAAGCAAGACGGAAGCACTTCATAAAATGGTGGTGGCATTGCTTCAATTTATCGACGGCACTAGACCATTACTTATAGTGACATTAGGTGGCATTGCTTAATGCTTCATGTGATTTTACATTAACGGTAGCGATATGGGCGTAGGGACAATAGAGGCATAAAGTGGTGAGGCAGATGTGGTTGCCGAGAGCGGCAAACACTCAGGCAGCATGTGTGCATTTGTCCCATTTTTTATCTCCTCGGCGACATTTTCCTATGTGAGCACAGGAAATCTAGGCCTGCTCATTCTCATTTGCGTTGTCCCCCAACACCTGTCACTTTCTTTGCTTTTTCAACCAAGAGATAGGTCCACTTCCCCCCACCCTTCGCCATCCACCATGCTTTCTTCGTCTTTTCAACCAAGAGACCGGTTGGGTAGCCAGTATCTACTACTTTCCCCCGTTTCCTCTTAGAACCAAGTCCTAGATTCATGCTACAGCTTTCCCACTTTCTTCCCTGTTTGAACCAACTCTTAGAGTCGACTGTATGGACTAGCTTTACCTCTAATAATAGTAAAAGTCTAGGTGGCTTTGGAACAGCGGACCGAAGTAGAAAAACATCCACACAAAGCCAAGTGGGGAGCTGGGGCAGTAGAGCAAGGCAGGTTTCGAAGGAATATATACCTGAGGGTCGTCGGCATGTGGCAAAGACGGCGTCGGGAGGCCGCATCTTGGCCACAATACCGCAGGGAGGAAGAAGGGGTCGGAGGCCCTCCGGGGCCGGCGCTCTCTCAGAGAGAATGGCACGGCCGCCGATCGGGACGCGCGGGCAACCGTTGGTCTCCTCCCTCGCCGCTGGCGACAGCGTGAACGATGCACCTACACCCCTGCCCCGGTCAATGTTGTCCGACCGGATTTGCGACCAGCCGTGAGCTGAGAGAGAGTGTGGCCACCTATGTCTTGCTTAGATCTGGAGAGCATGAGAGAGTGAACAAGAGGAACCCTAGGAAAGCAAGCGCTAAGGCTCCTGCTTATATATGTAGTGGAGTGATTTTGTTGTACCAGCTTCAAAAAAATGCGCTCCTACGTGTACCCGCGAGTGGGTGTGAGAGAACTAGTGTGTGCGTGCACCGCTTCTCTTCGTGAGAGTACAATATACTATGCCCAAAGAACGTTCGCCACAAAATAGTATAAGTGTGTGACGTGTGAGCTAAAATAAAATGTGCGCGACGTCTTTTGTTTTTTAGAAGTTCTGAGGGTAGGGTGTGAAGAGCACATATGTGTGTGATGTCTACCTGCAGATAGACGGTGGGTGCGAGAGGACTCGGGAGGGTGCGTGTGCGTGAGAGAGAGGGGGGCACATATCAATGCAATGCATGTGTCCGTAAATCATTATCCGACAAACATTCGCCACAAGCCTTTTCCTGACGAACACCGTAAGAACCGTTAGGTCGGCATCTGACAGTGTTAGTTTTGCCATGTCATTTAACAGAACAGCCACTCCTCCTACACACAAATCTTCCACGTAAGTGTTAGCAACTGCCGTATGCTCCCTCTATTCCAAAATGCAGTGCATATAGCTTTATTGAAAATTCGAACCTCGCAAACTTTTACCGAGTTTTCGTGTACCAAATTGCACATGTAGAATACCCTGTATATATCATTTCATTCATCTTCGAGAGGTAACTATAAAGATGGGGGAGGAGTCTACAAAGAAAGACCATCGTATCACCTGCAGCAATTTCAACCATCATTTGGTGTGGAGGAATATCATAGGAACTCTATATGATATGATTTTTATAGGATTTTTTCCTTTAGAGCCAATTGGTTCAAGGAATAGATTCATATACTCCACATTTCAAAGGAAATAAACATGATATCATTTCTATAGCTTTAGAGCCACTTGGTTCATATGAATGGATTCCTATACTCCCATAATTTCAAAGGAAAATAAACATTAGCGTATATTCAATAGAAAAGTTCCTATGATATGAACCAAATTACATCTCTTTTCTAATCCCTCCTCATAGGAATTGAGATACATGTCATCTCTAGATTCAATAGAAAAGTTCCTATGATGTCAACCAAATGACATCTCTTTTCCAATCCCTACTCATAGGAATTGAGATACTCCATGTCATCTCTTTCCCTACAACTTCCATGTATACATCTTCTATTCCTAAATAGCTAGTACAACCCACTAGTAGCTTTTTTCCAAGACATGCAACTATGGCACAAGAACTATATAGTGTGCGAATAACTTGAAAGATGGTCGTTGGATGAAGCTAATCCGACAGTGCAGAGATGGCAAATCCGAGCACTACTGGCCGTTGGATATCATCAACATTCCACCAGATCTGCCACATGTACAATTTAGAAGACTCCATGGTTGAACTTAAGCATAATGCACAAACCTCAAAACACATGCACTTCTCCTTTGTTCTAGAATCTTCCGTATCATAATTGATTTTTTTCTAAATGAATTGCCATTATTTGTTTTCTACTTTATGCTTTACAATGCACAACCCCATGAATCTTAACATTTTTTATAAAACTAATTGATTTTGAATTAGACGAACTATAAGAACTAAACGAACATCTACATCATGCATATATGACTCAAAGCTTTACATGCTATAGTGTGTATTTATTCATAACTTGGTTTCGAAATCTCATGCGTTCAATGCATGTGTACCTTACTAGTTTTGAGTAGAGTAGCAAATTTCACGTGGCCCCGGGTATATCAAAATGCAGGGCCCATGCATCATTGCCTTTCGGTCGAACCTACGTCCACAATTTTTTGTACGTACTATATCTCCACTGGTCCCCGAACCCAAAATGCTGCCTCGTTCCCCTAAAACCAAGCGGCCCACACATATTTAAGGCGTCGACTCAAACTCAATCCCTCTCCCGTTTACTACGACGTGGCCCCGCATGCCCTAGTAGTACTCCTACAAACCCTACCGCCGCATGCATCATTGGTTTTCTTCAAGAGGACGAGGGAGAAGCCGATTTGTAGTGGAGGCGCTTTCAAAAAAAATTATCTGTAGTGGAGATCCCTACCCTAGGGTGCCCTAGGTAGCTGTCGCACGCATCATTGGTTTTCTCTTTTCTTTATGCTCTTGCGCCCTAGAGTGAAATGATGGTTGCTTCGTCCGTCCAGCTTAATGCGGGAAAGGTGGGGCTTTGTGATTTGACCCCTCATCGCTCATTTTCTACTACCGCGGCGCTACGACCGGGGTGCCTCCAATTCCAACCGCTGCTCCGAACTGTAATTTGGTGCATCGCACGTGGAACAAGACGGTGGATGAGCCACATGTCGGCCAAAGGGGTCCTGTTAAGTGTGTCGCCATTTCGTGTGCGGACTGACCCTGCTTGAGTCGCTACGCCAACACGACAGGTGCAGCCTACCACTTGGTTTTGCTCCTTGGTGAATCCCGACTATATTGATCTAAAAAGATACGTACTGAACTACCCTCTCCGTCTCGTTTTTTTAGACATCTCGGTTTATAGGGCGTGCACGTAGTTCTGGGTCATCCATTTGACTAACTAAATCTGAGTTACTATGTCACAAAAAGTATATCATTGGATTATTAAGCGGATGTAGTTTCTAAACATATACTGTTCATCACATATATAGCCAGTTAAATTCTCAACCTAGAATGACGTGCATGCCATGTAGACCGATATGGAGGAAGTATAGTAGTAAAATGAGGTGATTTTACCGAGCGATCGGCGGGGGAGCATGGCCTGTCATGCGGTCCCACATGTCATGATGTACCAAGGCGATGCGCGTGTCCCTCTTGAGGCAGAAGCAATACTACGTGGTTTGAGATGATGGCAAACCGAAGTGTGAAATAATGGTTGCTTCGTCCGTCTGGGAAGGTGCGACATTGTGATTTGACGTCTCATTGCTCATTACTACTACTACTAGGGCGGTACGACTGGGGTGCCTCCCCCCTGCTGTTCTGCATTGTTATTTGGTGCTTGACACATCGACCCGGTTGCTATATGTCCCACATGTCGGTGACAGGAAGTACAGAATTCATGAAAGCGAGCGTCGACGGAGGAGTACAAGACACGGCTTGGGTTTTTGCTGCTTCGCGCGATCCATCGATACAAACCCGGACTAAAAAAAGGCGAGGGCGGGTCTTTTCCCACGCGGCAGGCAGGGGAGTTTGGCATAGTCTGTTCGAGGCAAGGAGGCAGGAAGGGAAACAAGCAAATAAAGGTTGAGCGGCTTAGTTTTGGGAAAATCTGTTTTTTACGGAGTACGTACCCACTAGGGTTTATAGGGCTCATCTAAAAAACATTCGTTTTTCCATTTTATAAGTCTCAGTTCTACTACTAGTAGTAGTACCATCACATGTTGGATTTCAAGGTGCGTTAGATCACCCGATGCAAGCAGTGTCAAGAGAAAACTCACCAATGCATGTAGAAGTTCATGGAAATTTAGTGGTCATTCATGCATTCGTTCTAATTAATGCCTCGGTAAACATAACTTCTTGAGAAAAACGAGCGTACTAATTACTTGTGCAAACTAGGAGTACGAAATTAATTCGACCACTCACCGTCTACCTTGGTTGGAGAGATTTTGAAATTGAGCCATAAACTGGAAAGGAGGGAGTAGTAACTTTTGTCTCGATTACTATTTGTGGCCTTGTATAGATGCAAAATGTATTTTTTTTATAGTGGCCTTGTATAAGTAAATGGAGGGAGTACTAAAGGACATATATATTCCAAACAATATGATAATCTCTCTAACCAAGGTAGTAGGGACGAGGAGTAAACGGAGGGAGTACTAGTAAAATTTTCTCCTTGTCCTGCGAGCCACCACGCGCATGGGCGAGGGAGCGGGCGTAAGGTGTAGTAAGCAAGCTTCACCTCATCCTGCGAGCCACCGCGCCCGTGGGCGGGGGAGACGGCGTACTAAGCAAGCTTCTCCTCGTTCCGCGAGTTGACGGGACACATCAAAAGTACTCCAGTGGATAGAGCCTTGCATCTAAGGTAGGCCCCACATGGTTTGCCTCTTTTTTAACATAACGCGTTAAGTCGCAATTTGTTTGTTCACCCGTGGTAGACGATCCTCCCTCCATCTAGTGGACAACCAGTACACGTGTCAAGTTACCACGTGGGCTGCCTTTTCGTACAGAAATGAGCTCCACCGTGTACCCACGCGGGTGTGGTTGGGAAAGAGACGGGAGTACGTGCGCCGTGCGTGCACCTCTTCTCTTCGTGCACGTCCCCCACCTACGTGAGACGCGGTACGAGGCAGCAGCGTGGACGGCAGCAACGATGCCCATGCGCCGCTCCTCGTCGAGCTGGCCTGGAGCGGCAAGTTGCTGAACCGCACGCCGGCTTGGGGCGGCAACTGGCTCCGTCGGGCGAGGGGAGGGAGGTGGATCAGCAAACTGCATAGCTTGTATCCGGCGGGCTCGGCGGACCACCCAGGCGGCTTGGATGTGGAATTACTACTCTTCGTAAGCCATTGTAAGAGTGGACAAAATGGTGAAGGAGGAGATAGGGGAGCGGCGGAGGTGTGCGATTTTTGGCCGGCGTTTGGCCTCGTCTAAATAGGAGATTAAATAGACGGCGGACGGGAGGAGTTCGGCGGGCATTGCATTTAATGCCGGCCCGGTCATGAACGGACGTGTGTCCATAGTGGGTTTCTCGGCTTCCACACGGGCGGGTTTCATGGAGGCGTTTGAATGCGGCAAGGAGGCGTGTTCAGCCGGGCATGCAGCGAGTGGCGCCCTCGACTCTGACGTAGGACAGCGCATCGTTCTTCCACTAACGTGTGGGCTCTTTGGGTACATGGCCTGCATGTCAGTGACCCAACGCAGGCAGCGCACAACAGAGGAACCTTTGGTGGGCTAGGGCGGTCAGAAGCGGGCATTTCATAAACCGATGATTGTTCATTGAGTGTGACGCCATCCTTTTCATGTAGATAAGCCCACTATGTTGATAGCCCGTTCGATACGTTGTGATTCATAAAGACCGCTACAAACATCAGTGTTCTACTTATCACAGATAAGATTGATTAATACCCGTAACAATCCATGTCCTTAACAAAGGGTGCATGCACGTATAGGTTGAGCGTGTGTCTTGCGTAGTGTGTTGTGTGAATGCAGGCGTGCGAGTGTTGCGTGCGTGCAAGGGTACGTTTCAGTGTTGCATGCATGTGTGCGTACGTGTGTGTGTTCGTGAGTGCATGTGTACGCGTCAGTGTTGCACGCCTGCATGCGTGCGTGTGTTCGTTATGTGTACGTGTCAGTGTTGCATGCCTGCATGCGTGCGTGTCTTGTGTGCGTGCATGTGTATGTGCGGGGTGAGGCTACACGTCAGTCGACTGACTTTTTCATCTCTGGTCATTAGATTTTCCAGCCGTTGGATACGAAATCAAGGGCCTGCAGTTTATCATCAAACTCCACCCCCCTGAGCCGCCAGCCACCACCGGCCGAACCGCCGGCCCCCTCCGCCCGCGGCCGGCCCGCGCCGCCCCTCCCGCCCCAAAACCACTCCTCACCGCCGGTCCGCCGCTTCACCGGCCATCCCTCTAGGCCCCCCGCGCCGAGCTTTTTCTCCGGCGATCCCCACCCCACCGCCCAATCAACGCCCCCACCGCTGGCGACTGCCAACCAGAGGTCTCACGACTTCGAGTACCCACCGACCACTAATTTATTACCATTTCTATCCTTCATATACGCGCTGACTGGTGGGCCCTATGGTAATGTGCGCTGCTGAATGTGGACCGTTTGACTGGTCAATTGATCGTGTCATCAACAAATTACGGAGCTGTATGGTGAGCCAGTGACCGTATGATCACCCTAAAATGTATTTTATTAACACAGTACAGACTCAAACTAACATTTCTTTCTTTCATATACGGGCTGACAGGTGGGCCCCACGGTTAAGCGCCCCGATGGTGCAACACTAGTTGCGTCACGTGGAACGTTTGACTGGTCAATTGATTGTGTCATCAACAAAATACGGAGTTGTACGGGTGAGCCAGTGACCGT
Organism: Aegilops tauschii subsp. strangulata; assembly: GCF_002575655.3. NCBI lineage: Eukaryota > Viridiplantae > Streptophyta > Magnoliopsida > Poales > Poaceae > Aegilops > Aegilops tauschii. The sequence continues at coordinate 472,823,958 of NC_053036.3, read as the reverse complement.
ATAATCATGACATGTATTTTTTAACACGGTACAGATGCAAGGGCTCATATATACGCGCAAGCACTCACCGCTATAAGCTCATACACGCAGACCCTACCCCTATGAGCACCTTCGAGAGAGTGGGCCAGCATATGATCTTGAGATTTTATGAAGTCACCATAGGTGCCTCGTAGTCGAGTGGAACGTCTCCTCCCACTGAACGCACATCGCCGGAAAATACTGAAATTAACCCAGGATAAATGCGAGCACCTGGACTTTAACCCTGGTGGGCTCGAGAAACCACTGTCCTCCTAACCATCCAACCACATGTTGGTTAGCACGACAAAATGTATGTGGTGACCGTGATGAGCTTATTTTGAAGTCCAATGACCATATCGTGCTTTCGCTTCAAATACAATGACCGTAAGTGTCGTCAACAAAATACGGAGCACGCATCAAATGCAAAGTCCATCAGTGTCATCAAGAAAATACAGAGACGTATCATGAGCTAGATACCGTATGATCACCACGAGAATGTATACGGTGACCGTAATGAGCATATTCTGAACTCCAGTGACCGTATAGTGCTTTAGCTTGAAATATAGTGACCGTCATGCGTGAATGTGTCATGGGCATGCATACTTTTAGAGGGCCGAGAGATAGTTTGTGTGCGTACGTGAAAGTGGTGTAGAAAGAGGGGATGTCCAGTGGAGACAAGGAGAGATATGCCCTTCGTTTCTCTTTCCCGTGACTAATATTTTAGGAGAATATATAAACATTCACAATGCAGAAGAAATATTTTTGGATGCTCCATGCAATTAACTTTCATGTATAACATTGTACTATTGTATATGCTTATTTTCTTAGTGGCCGATTGCGTGTGTGGTGTGGTGGACACATCATTTCTAGTTGTGGTGGGTCAACATGAGGACTCATGGGTCGGTTCCATCCTGCGCCACATAGGTTGGATCGAGATGCGTTATACGAAGACCCATGTGGAGGACTCGGCGTACAACACGAAGCTAGCTACCAGAGTCACGGAGGACTCTATCCCCACTGGTGATAAGCCGACTATATATGATTTGTAACCCTAGGCCCCCAGTATGTTATAGAAGCTTGGGGGCTAGTTCGTCGATAGTATACACACACGCACAATGCCTGGTATTCACGTGTACTTTGTACACACCCCTATCACTAATTTACAGTACCAGGAGTAGGCTTCTTCCTCAACTGCAAGGGTCCGAACTAGGGTAAAACTTTGCCTCGTATTACCATCCATCCTAACAGTCAGGGATATCCTACTGAATGATATGATGGAATCATATCTGCCAACTACTAAGAGAGAGGTGTGTCTGGGGGGGCAATGTGTGCGAGAGAGTCCTAAAGATAATGTGCGTGCGGGAGACACGTAGGCACATATATGTGCGTATAGAGGGCTAGTAGAGACCGTGCGTGTGTATATATGCATGTGAGAGAAATAGTGTTTTCCAACTGAGATTAGTGAAAAGAGTGGTACATAGTAGTCAGAAAGAGAGAGAGAGAGATACAGAGAGAGCATGTGCGTGAGACTCCCCGACACCCCGAGAGAGATTGTGAGCATGTGTGAAAGAGAAATGCCGATGCATATAAAGTGTGTGCACTTATGCGGTAGATAGAGAGATATATAGCGTGTTTGTGAGAACGGGCCGAGGCATAGTGTATCTACGTGTAAAAGGTGGTTCTACGCATTAAATTAAAATGTAAATGGCATTATTATTTTCGGATGAGATCATGAATTTTGCAAATTACGTATGGACGAAAATCGGTCTATCAGACACCCATACTCTATTAAATTCTAGCATGTGCATGTGTTTATTTCATATTATCGATCCATAGAGTGAGAGCGGTTTGAAATACAGGCAATGGATGCTTTTGCAAGTCATATATAAACATTAATTAGTGCACTCCATGTTGTTAGTGTGAAGCACATTATACATTTGTCACTTGCATGGATACATTCCAAATTGCTAGCTATGAAATAGAATACATGTCGAATTCAACATAAAGGGGGTTTCGAAGATTCGAATTCATAGGAAGTGCATTCATCTATTTGAACCCGAGATAATGGCATTTGTAAATCAGATGTAAAAGGGGGCATCAATCTTTGTTGTACGTTTGAACATGCTATATATATTCATACGCATGTCTAACTTTTTTTTGCAACCAAGGAGATTATATCTGGAACCATGCATGAACTGAGGTAAGTTGCATATTTTTTAATATATACTCGTGTACAATGTATATTCAAATGTACCACCTCTATTCCAAAATAATCGTAGCTTTAGGATTTTCAAGAGTAAAGATTTGTGAAGTTTGACAAATCCTGAATGTTCAATTCAAGAGAACCGAAAACGTTAATGCTTCTGCTCCCAAATATTGAACGAAGCGCCAAATAGGCCTCTGGTCACCCGAAACCGCGTGAGACTAATGTTTGGTGGTAGGAAATTACTATCCCGACTCTGGCCTGTGTAGCCTATCTGCCCGATGTCCAAAGGTCTAAACCGGGGTAGGTTTGTAACTTCACCAAGATGCTAGTCTCAACCGCCTCCGAGAAGCATTCATACGCCGTGGGCGCCTAAACACCCATGCGCTCGGCTGAAATCTATCCCGCCCACATTTGGGACACCAGAGATTACTGTCCTACCCCCAACCCGCAATATGTCTGAAATTTTAGATGGGGGCAAAGTTTGTAACTTTCCCCAAATTTCAAACAAGCGCGTGCCAAACCAAAACATTGTTCCTCCTTAGTTCCCCGCCTCCCTCCGTTTCCCCATTCATACTCCGTGGGCGCCAAAATGCCCTCTCCACCAGTCGCGAAACTCCAGCCTCCTCCGTCCTCCACCCCATAGCGCCCAATCCACCGCCGCCCTCCTCCATCACGCCGGAGCCGGTACCCCGACGTCGTCGTCCAACGCAACCGCAACCGCAACGCCCTCAAGGACATAGCAGCTGAAGCCGATGTAGAGCTGCCTCCATGACGCCGACGCCGACGTGCGCCGTACCAGAACTACTCCGACCACGCTGTCCTGCGCCTCACTTCTGCCGCTCCACTGTCGCAACCGTCCACCGCACCGGAGCTGTTCCCGCTACGCCGTCGTTTGCCGCCTCGAATCTGCTTCCCCGCCGCCGACAGACGGCCACCGCACCACACTCAACAACTTGGCCATGGGTTCGTCCAAGGCTGCACCGTCCTCCACAACTTCTCATTTCCAGCGAACTAGAAGAAGATCATTGGAAAAACAGAAGGAGGACACATCACTGCTAGCAGAAAGAGGTACTTCTCTTCCCTTATTCGTACAAACCTTACGTCTCTGCTCACACCGTATTCATCCCACGAAAGAAACTAGTTGAGCGCTTCTTACTGCATCTTCTTCGCGATACTAAATGCACAAGGTTTCCTCCGTTTACTATTTCACCTTTGCTAGAGGTCAGTAGCCCGCCTGGATTTCAATTCAGGGTCAGTCGAACCGCAATTAAAAGAAGCAGCACCCACTTAGGCGCACGGAGCACCTAGTCCGCCTGTTCACCGGGGAAGCGGCGCATCGGTGTCTATCATAGGGGTGTGGGGTGCAGGAGCTGCTTGCGCCCGATCTGGAGGTCGGCGGGGCTTGAATGGATTGCCGGGGGCGGTGCCAAGCACGGCGGTGCGGTGAGGTCGAGGGGAGGGCGCAGGCAGGGGACTGGGCCGGTGGTCGCTGCCGTTTCGAGGAAGATCGTCAACACTGACTGGCTGGAGGTAGATGAAGGCGTTCTGCCTGTTCTTTGTACATTGGACTGTGCAGAAAAAATGGACTGGCCTATTTGTTTTCAGTCGAATGTTATTTTCATAGAATCCTGTAGTAATTTAGTGTGCCATGCATGTTGTAGAGCTATCATATGTCTCCCGTCATTTATTTCTCACCGGCCTGCTATCTGCTACCTTTACACTGTACTAATTGTGCACACACTTCACCCATACTCACACTATTGCTTTTTATGCATGGGTATTTCAGACTCTGACGCAGTGTTGATGAATGCTGAAAAGAAAAGACAGAAGTCTCTCCAGTGTAATTCGAAGATAAGCACTAAGCGTTTTAGCGCTCTAAAGGATGCAGTGTCAGCAGTTGGAGACAGTAAACGTAGCTCTGCAGTTGATGATCTCAATTGCCACACACAACCATCCTAGGTGCTTGCTTTAACTTCGCGCTATCAAATGTGGTTGCATGTTGCATATGGTGTCTAGCTTGTATTGCTTCCAATTTGGTTAAATTGCATCTGCTTACTTTACACATTATACCTTTGATAATGACATGCCTTCCTGTTTTTGATACATACTACATATGTCTATTAACCATGTTCGTAGATCAAAATAATGCTCTTTTGTATCCCTCGTCAATCACTTATGATGAGACAGTCACCCGGGTGGGTTACTGTGAGACGCCATACTCGTTTAAACAGTGCAGTGTCATCCTCCCCACATGATTCTCAAGAAACAGCAAGGCTAAATGAAGATAGTCAACGTAGCTCTCTAGTTGATGACCGCGATTCCCCCACACCACCATCACAGGTGCTTGCTCTAACTTCGCAGGTGATATGTGGTTGCATGTTGCATACGGTGTCTAGCTTGTAATGCTTCTAATTAGGGTAAATTGCATCTGCTTAGTTTACACATTATACCTGTGAATATGACATGCCTTCCTATTTTTGGTACACACTACATCTATGTGTTAACCTTGTTCTTACATGAAACTACCTCTCTTCTGTATCCTGCATCAATCACTTACGATGAGTCACCTTTATTCGTTGCATATTGCATATTATTTCTAGCCTGCTGCCATGTATTGCTTCTAATTTGGTCAAATACATTTGTTAGGGCACCCTTTTAATTTGGCAGAGTGATATTGGTTTCATCTTTCATATGGTTTCTAGCTTGCATTGATTCTAACAAGTTCAAGCACCTTGTGCTTAGTTTACACTTTATACATCATACATGTCAATATGTCACACCGTCCTGTTTTTCATACATATTCCATCCTCCTATCATGCGGCTGTCTTACATGAAAGTAGTGTTCGTCAGTATCATGCATCAATGAGTTCTGAAGAGCAAATTTTATTCCTTTTTCTTGTGGGTTTGACTTGACAAGGCAAAATCAAGAAAGAGGAAGGAAAAGAGTAAGGAAGGCGATGATGGTGGTCCTCTGCAGCAACGTAAACGAAGCATCTGTACCGATTCTCCTTGTACTGATAGTACATTACAAGGTCCAAGTCTCCACTCCCCTACTCCACCATCCAAGGTGCTTGCTCTAACTTGGCAGTGTGATATCTGGTTGCATGTTGCATATGGTGTCTAGCTTGTATTGCTCCTAATTAGTGTAAACTGCATCTGCTTAGCTTACACATGATACGTGTGAATATGACACGCTTTCCTGTTTTTGGTACATACTATATCTGTCTATCACACCATGTTCTTACATGAAACTACTCTTCTTGTGTATCCTGCATCAGTCACTTATGATGGAACACCTTTAAGTTGGCAGTGTGATATTGGTTTGCGTCTTGAATATGATTTCTAGCATGTATTGCTTCTAGTTTGATGAACGCCACCTATGACAAGACAGTTTTAACTTGGCAGAGTGATATTGATTGCACCTTTCATATGGTGTCTAGTTTGTAGTGCTTCTAATTTGTTGAAGTGCCTTCTGCTTAGTTACCACATTATAGGTGTGAATATGTTAAGCCGTCCATTTTTTCGTACATATTCCATCCTCGTATCATGACTTTGCCTTTCATCAGAGTAGTGTTCGTCAGTATCATGCATCAATGAGTTCTGAAGAGCGAATTATATTCCTTTTTCTTGTCGGTTTGACCTCACAATGCAAAATCAATAAAGCTGAAGGAAATTGGCAAGGCATTGGATGATGGTGGTCCTTCCGAGCAACTGAAACGGAGGTTCTCTACAGATTCTACTACGCCATCCTCCCAACAAGATTCGTAAGACAACACAAGGCTAGGCAGTCAACGTAGCTGTGTAGATGATGAGCACATCTCCCCTACTCCACGATCACAGGTGCTTGCTCTAACTTGGCATAATTATATGTGGTTGCATGTTGCGTATGATGTCTAGCTTGTATTGCTTCTAACTTTGTTGAATTGCATCTGCTTACTTTACACATAATGCCTGTGAATATGACACGTGTTCCTGTTTCTAGAACATACGTGTACATGATGAGCACATCTCCCCTACTCCACCATCACAGGTGCTTGCTCTAACTTGGAACTGTTATATGTGGTTGCGTTTTCCGTATGATGTCTAGTTTGTATTGCTTCTGATTATGTTGAATTGCATCTGCGTAGCTTACAACTTATACCTGCAACGATCACTTACCCATAAGACACATTTAACTTGGAACTGTGATGTAGGTTGCATCTTGCATTGTCTTCTAGCTTGTACTGCTTCTAATTTCTTCAAATGGCACTTACGACGAGACACTTTTTACCTGATAGAGTGATATTGGTTGCATGTTCATATGGTGCCTTGCTTTCCTTTCTTCTAATTTTGTTGAAATGCCTTCCGCTTAATGTTTTTTCATACATATTCCATCCTCCTATCGTACGTGTGAATATGAAATGCTGTCTTTTTTTGTATATATTCCATCCTCCTATCCTGCCATTGCCTTACATCAAAGTAGTGTTCGTCTGTATCATGCATCAACCAGTTATGCAGAGCTAATTTTATTCATCTTCTTGTGGTTTTGACTTCATAAGGCAATATCAGAAAATAGGAAGGAAAAGAGTAAGTTAGGGGATGTTGGTGGTCCTCCGCACCGACGCAAACAAAGACTCTCTAGATTTGCCACTGCTACTGCTAATGAAGTTGAAGTCCCAAGTCTACATGATGAGTTCATCTCCCGTACTCCACCATCGCAGGTGCTTGCTCTAAGTTGACAGTGTGATAATTGGTTTCATGTTGCATATGTTGTCTAGCCTGTATTTCTTCTATTTTGATTAAATTGCACCTGCTGAGTTCATACGTTATACATGTGCATATGACATGGCGTTCTGTGTCTAGAATACACTGCATCTATCTATCATACCATGTTCTTACATCAAAGTATTGCTGTTGTGTATCCCGCATCAGTCACTCATGATTGGACACTTTTAACATGGCAGTTTGATAGTGGTTGCATCTTGCATTGATTTCTACGTTGTACTGCTTCTAATTTTTCGAATTGCCACTTATGACAAGACACTTTTAACTTGGCAGAGTAATATTGGTTGCATCTTTCATATGGTGTCTGGCTTGCATCACTTCTATTTTCTTGAAAATGCTTCTGCTTGGTTTACACATCGTAGCTGTGAATATGTCATGCCGTCCTGTTTTTCTTACATATTCCATCCTCATACGGTTGTCTTACATCAAAGTATTGCTTGTCTGTATCATGCATCAATGAGTTCTGAAGAGCGATTTTATTCTTTTGTGTTGTGGGTACGGCTTGACATGGCAAAGTCAAAAAAGAGCATGGAAAATAATATAGTAGGGAGTGGTGTTACTCATCGGGTGAAACGGAAAAGGATCGGTCGTCCAAATTCTGCTGGTACTTATAGTGCAGTAGAAGGTCCAAGTCCACCGGCTAAATCTACAAACACAGTATCACCTACTCCACCAGCTGCAGCATCCTCTTCAACTGTACCAGCATCTCAACAAGTTACTCATTCGTTTGCTCCGGAACTGGCCAGTTCCCAAGCTGCCTTCATACCTAACACTACTTCCGAAGCACTACTAACACAACAGGACTTGGCAAGATCAGATGAACCTCATGAGCATCAACACCAAGACCGTACCTGACCGAGTCAAGTTGCAGTTGCATGCTCCTTTATATGTACTCTCACAGTTTGATGTACACTAACACTTTCCATATTTGTTGTTGAACTAGCACCACGACGCAAGCGGAAACAGACATCAGGGATAATGCTTGACAGATTAACAAAATCTAAAGGAGGAAGAATGGAGATCCATTTTGAGGCAGGTTTAAAAAGGCCACGTGATGCTACAGAGTCAGCCAAGTTAGTATCAGAGGCAGTCGTTGCCATTAGGTGTCATGCACGTATCCTCCCAACGTGGATCCAGTATAGGAATGAGAAAGACAATACCCAGTTTAACACCTTCCTTGACCATTTATCCGTAAGTAATGTTATTCATCGCAATTAGTAATATTGTCTTGCTTTGTCCCATACTTTCTAGCTTCCTCCTAATAAGACTCACATTCTTTTTTCAACAGATGAGGTTCAAGTTGGATCCGAAAGATGATGCAACTAAACAAGCATGCACTCATGTTTTTCAGTCTGCTCTGCGACAGTATCAGTACCACCTTAGAAAATCTCACTTTGAAGGCAAGGCTAACAATGAAATCGCCCAAACATCTCCAGTGGAATATATTACAGATGAAGACTGGACAACCCTCGTTAAACACTGGTCTGATCCAAAGTATCAGGTAGGCTATATGTATTTGATCAGACCACATATTGAACTTGTATTTATGTATGTGCCTTACAAGTGTATCTTCTTCTAGGCTAACTGTTTGAAGAAAAAGACCAACCATTCTAAAGTGAAATTCCAACAAACAACAGGATCTCGTAGCTATACTGCACACTGCGAGGCTCTTGTAAATAGCTGCTAGTTCCTTCTTTTTTATGTGCCATATTATCGTATCTATATTGACTTGTTCCAAATACAGAGGAAAGCCTGTGCGGACCAAAAAGAACCTGAACCGAATGCAGTGCAAATCTTCAAGGATTGCCACACCAGCAAGATGAAGGGCATGAGCACACCAGTTCAAGCCGCTGTTGTAAGGCCTTACTCCTCCTGCCTTTGAACTGATTGGTACTGTGATGTGTTCATTTAACTACTTGGTTTGCAGCCAATGTCAGTTACTCTGTTCACTTTTATACACAGTTGTCTTAACGTATCATTTCACCTTACATGGTTTAAAAGAGATGAAGGGTATTCTTTTGGTCTTGATCTATATTCTAGTTGTTATGTTCACGTGCGCACACAATGATAAAATAGCCTGTTTGTTTTATATCTGTTTGCCCATGATATGAATGACGTCATACTATGTTCATCCCACTTTAAACCATGTCTCTTTATCCTTAGATGTCAACGAATGTGAGGAAATAGACAATACAGTAGGCATGCTACATGGACATATGTTCCGAAAGTGATTTTATTATGTAGTTGGCACTACAATACATGCTAATGTATTACTGTAGTTCACCATAATAAGTTATGTATAAACGTGTAACCTACTTTGTTTGTTTTTGTCTCATTAGTAACTTATCTAGTACACTAATCTACAAGTTCAAACTTTTAGGAAGCTATGGAAAAAATGATTGAACAGCCACAACCACTTGAAGGTGACGAGGCTACCAAAGGCACAATGTCACCTCTTGCTGCAGTGCGTCAGTATCTCTCCACTAACAGTGCAAAAAGCACCTTCCTGCGTAATTCTGGGTTGGTTGTCAAGGTAACCTCGTCCAAATCGCCTACTGAACAAAATCTTCCTGCTAGACAGAGTGATATATCTGTGCTCCAGACACAAGTCCAATCCCTAATGGACGTCGTTTTGGAAACAAGAATAGTGGTTGACAAATGTCGTCAAGATATGAATGGCTTTGAAACCAGACTATTAGACATTCGCTTCGTTGTTCGAGAGCAATGGCGGAAAAAGGTGAAGATCGTGCTGCTCCATCAGATTCTACAGCGTGAAACATTAGCACTCAGGTCAAATGATCTGTACTTCTATACATCTGATGGTGCTTTTATCTGCAAGGACTGTAAACTTTATGCCAACAGGCCTTTTGTTGTGATACAACATTTATGTTGCTGCCAAAGGCTGCAATAATTACGACGCTATTTTTGCATAGTGTAGGTTTATCTTAGTAATGTATTCGTCCGAAAGCTTCGTAGGAGCTGAACATGCCAACATTCGTCGGGCCCATTCCAATTGGGCTAAAAACGATTATGGGCCGAAATTTGCATGTAGCCCACTAAAAATATCTGGGCCTAAATCAGCATAAGATTTCATATTTTTCTGGTAGGCCTGTGCCCATAGTGGGCCTTTAACAAGCCTAAACATAATTTGGGCCCTCAGTAACAATAGGCCGTTTAGAGGTGTAAATATCTCGAGCCCATAAAAAACATGGGCCTTTAAAAGACCGAAAGTGAGATTGGGCCCATTTACGATGCAGATCTTTCACAGGCCGGAATTCGGACGGGCCGTAAATGCGCCGACCTAATACACGGGCCTTTAACAGGCCAGAAGTTCGGTCGGGCTAGATTATCGTCATTTTTATATGGGCCGTTAATGGGCCCAATGTGACGTTGGGCCACATATGGCCCATGGATTTCGTCCGACGTTAACAGGCCGAAAATCACAACAGGCCGAAAGTGGCCCAAATCTATAGTGGGCCGCTAACAGGCCGAATGTCAGACATGGCCGGATATGACCCAAATCCTTCACGGTCGTTTATGGGCCGAAAGTTTCAATGGCCTGTAAATGGGCCCAAATGAAGCAGGACCTTTAACAGGCCAAAAATACACCGGGCCGTAATTCGGCCCATATACTTAGTGGACTATTAACGGGCCAGAAGTGATCATGGGCCGCAATGATGACAAGTTTAGGACAGGCCATTGACGGGCCGATTTGACACTAGCCGTACGGGCCTTAACTGAGAATGTTGGGCCTTTATCTGGGCCCCGGCCCATTATGGTCCGCAAAATCTCGCGGGCCTTTAGCTGGGCCGACCCATTATGGCCCGCAAAATCTCGTGGGCCTTTAGCTGGGCCGACCCATTATGATACGAAAAATCTCGTGGGCCTTTTGCTGGGCTGGCCCATTATGGACCGCAAAATCTTGTGGGCCTTTAGTTGGGCCGGCCCATTTAAACTTTATGGGCCACTTTTGGGCTGGTCCACGTGTCAGCATATCATAGGCGCATCTCACCCATTGGATGAGTGACATCTGTCCCAACGGTGAGCCGACACGTGTTTCCTCCAGCCAATGATGATTTTACACGTGGAAAATCCCCATTGGTCGGGGCTGTTAACGGGTTATCGGATCCATAACCGGACCCGATAGCTTAACGGTGTTCCGTTACGGTGGATGCCACGTGTCGGTCACCCTTGACGAAAGCACTTCTGCGACGCGCGATTTATCGTCATGGAAGTGGACACTTCCGTGATGATAATTTTGGTAATGTCATGGAAGACTTCTACGACAACACAGGTATGACTATCTTGATTCTGTCATAAATTTGTCATGGATGTACATGCATGACAGAAAATGTGACCTACTGTGACAAACACGTATCATCACGGAAGTGTATTTTTTTGTAGTGTTACTTAATGCTTTGCCTGATCATCCTCTCAAGAAAAATGAAATACTTGATATCTTTTATAATGGACTAACCGATGCTTCCAGAGACCACATGGATAGTTATGTTGGTTGTGTTTTCAGGGAGAGAACTATTGATCAAGCTGAGTTGCTATTGAATAATATGTTGACTAATGAGAATAATTGGACACTTCCTGAACCAACTCCTAAGCCAACTCCAAAGAAAAGGGGTATTCTATCTCTCAGTCCTGAAGATATGCAAGAGGCAAAGAAATCCATGAAAGAAAAAGGTATTAAAGCTGAAGATGTTAAGAATTTACCTCCTGTTGAAGAAATAGATGGCCTTAATCTACCACCTATTGAAGAAACACATGGTCTTGTTAACCCGACACAGGTAGTAAAGGTAAATTCTCTCTATAGATATGATAAAGCTGAAATCCCGCCTACTAAGTTTGCTAGCCAATGCTTAGATGAGTTTGATAATTTTATGGTTAAGCAAGAAGACTTCAATGCTTATTTTGGTAGACAATTAAAACGCAATGCTTATATGATTGAACACTTGAGTGATTACATGTCTAGATTTAAAGGTGAACTTAAACTCATTAGTAAACATGCTTCTATGGTTACCACTCAAGTAGAACAAGTGCTTAAAGCTCAGAATGACTTGCTCAATGAATTAAATAGTAAGAAAAATGATAATGTTGTTAGAGTTATGACTAGAGGGGGTAAAATGACTCAGGAAACTCTATATCCTGAGGGCCACCCTAAGAGGATTGAGCAAGATCCTCAGAGAACTAATGTTGATGCACCTAGTCCTTCTAAGAGGAAGAAAAAGAAAAATGATAGGACTTTGCATGCTTCTAGTGAACCTGTTGTTGACACACCTGAGAATCCCAATGATATTTCCATTTCTGATGCTGAAACACAATCTGGTAATGAACATGAACCTAGTGATAATGTTAATGATGATGTTCATGTTGATTCTCAACCTAGCAATGATAATGATGTAGAAATTGAACCTGCTGTTGATCTTGATAACCCACAATCAAAGAATCAACGTTATGACAAGAGGGATTTTGTTGCTAGGAAGCATGGTAAAGAAAGAGAACCATGGGTTCCGAAACCCATGCCTTTTCCTCCCAAACCATCCAAGAAAAAGGATGATGAGGATTTTGAGCGCTTTGCTGAAATGATTAGACCTATCTTCTTGCGTATGCGTTTGACCGACATGCTTAAAATGAATCCTTATGCTAAGTACATGAAAGATATTGTTACTAATAAAAGAAAGATACCGGAAGCTGAAATTTCCACCATGCTTGCTAATTATACTTTTAAGGGTGGAATACCTAAGAAGCTAGGAGATCCAGGAGTACCAACTATACCATGCTCCATTAAAAGAAACTATGTTAAAACTGCTTTATGTGATCTTGGAGCTGGTGTTAGTGTTATGCCTCTCTCTTTATATCATAGACTTGATTTGAATAAGTTGACACCTACTGAAATATCTTTGCAAATGGCCGATAAATCAACTGCTATACTTGTCGGTATTTGTGAGGATGTGCCTGTTGTGGTTGCAAACATTACTATTTTAACAGACTTTGTTATTCTTGATATTCCCAAGGACGATAGTATGTATATTATTCTTGGAAGGCCCTTTTTGAATACTACAGGGGCTTTTATTGATTGCAACAAAGGCAATGTCACTTTTCATGTTAATGGTAATGAGCATACGGTACACTTTCCGAGAAACAACCTCAAGTCCATAGTATAAACTCTATTGGAAAAATTCCATCGATTATTTTTGGAGGTTTTGAATTTCCTCTTCCTATTGTCAAAAACAAATATGATATTCTTATTATTGGCGACGTGCATATCCCCATTGAGGTAACTTGGTGCTATTCGAAAATTCTCCGGTTTCATGCGATTCATAATGAGTTTGTTAACAAGACTTGATCAACCTTGTTAGTGGATTCCCTTTGATGATCATGAGATGGATGAAGTTAGAAAGCACAACTCTCTGTACCCTCCTTTTACTTTCCGTTATTTAGATTAAATAAAGTAAAACTAGTATTTTCTGTCTGTTTTCTGAATTATCCGTGCAATAAAAATACCCCGAAAATAAAAGTTCTCCAAATGCCCTGAAATTGAAATATGATTTTTTTTCTAGAATATTTAAGAATATTTGGCACCGAGAACACATCAGGAGGAGCAAGAACCTGGCCACAAGGGTCCAGGGCGCGCCCCCTGCCTCGTGGGCCCCTGGTGGCCCCACTCCACTTATTCCTGCACCCACACACTCCTCTTCCTCCCAAAAAAATCACCAACCAGCTCAAGCACGAGTTCTAGCTCATCTTGCTGCCATTTTTGATCTCCTTGCTCAAAGCTCCACTCACAAAACTGCTTTGGGGGATTGTTCTTTGGTATGTGACTCCTCCAATGGTCCAATTAGTTTTTGTTCTAGTGCTTTATTTATTGCAATTTTTTGTTGCTTAGGTGACCCTGTTCTTGAGCTTGCATGTCAAATTTATTTGGTCCCAAGTAGTTCTAATGCATGATATAGTCTCTAGGCACTTGTGGGAGTAGTTGCTATCAATTTTGTTGACTTTGGTTCACTTTTATTTGAAGTTACTAAAAATTTCAGAAATTTTTCAGAGGAAGAAATATGTTTAGGGAAATGTACCAAGGTGGTTCTTCAAGGAAGCAAGGACCCAGGCTCGCAATACGTGAGCCGGACCATGAACCACCAAGAGAAGCTCAAGTGCGGCCTTGTGAATGGCCGTCAGAGAACTTCATGGTCCGAGCAGGAATTAAGGAGGAATTTGACGCTTATGTGCGTAACGCTGATCTGGAGGGCTTCGTGTCAGAAAAGTGCCTCCAGTACTATTACCTTACTGATTCCATTGTGAGAAGATTTAAATTTACATCATCACGCAACTCTCACATGGTCCTGTTTGATCTTTATGATAAATCTTATACCATGGACCTAGAGGATTTTAATACTGCTTGTAAACTCCCGCACTGGGGTAGTGCTAGTGAACCTCGCAAATATGAGTTTAGAGATTTTCTTGCTAGTATCACTGTGGGGGAATCTAGAGAAATAACACAAGCTACCATAGGGAGCATTCATTTTCCTGCTATACATTATTTCTCTCTCTCTTTATAGGTAGATGCATAAACGGTAAGGATGAGGCATGCCACATGTGTGTTCCTGATCTCAGTGTTCTCAAGAGTGCTGTATTAGGAGATAAACAATATAACTTGGGATCCATTGTTGCACGTAGGTTGCATAATAATAGTATTAGTGGAGATTTGTTTGGTGGAATTTATGCAACCCGTTTAGCTAATTATCTTGAGGTACCCATTCGTGAATATGATATGGAATTGCCTCCTGCTTATTTAGATTTTAATGCTATGGTTCGCCATCAGTTTATTGAGAGGAATGAACAGCCTCTCCAGTACCGACTAATCTTTGACAGACGTCACGCTGTTCATATTGCTCTCCTTGCTCCTACTTTCTTTGACTTTCAGGCAAAGGGGAGATATGTCATAACCAGGGAGGAGGCGAACGAGTACGAGAGGAGGGCGAGAGCGGCTCGCCTCCAAGCTGCCGCTCGTGATGCAGTAGCGGTTGCATCTCAGTATGACCCCAGTTACAACTTTGGATATCCGCCGGGCCAGCCGTGGCCATAGACCAACTTAGGCCAAAAGCCTAAGCTTGGGGGAGTACGTATTTCCCACCTACATTACATTCCTGTTCACACACTCATGCTAGTTGTCGGTGCTCATACTTTTTCATTGTACTATCAATGCTAGTTTATTTTCTTTTTCCTGCTTTCTTCTTGTGTGTTTGAAAAACCTTAAGAAAAACCAAAAAAATTAGTTGTAGCTTTTAGCTAGCTTACTTTCCATGCTTGTAGTAGTAGTAATTAAAAAGAAAACCCAAAAAGATTTCTTGTTCTTCTTTTGCTTGTTGGGAGCTTTCCCGTGTAAATAGTTTTATTTCTTTTCTTTGGGGGTCGATAGGAGAAGACCAGGATGAAAATGTTAAAGTGGCTCTTATATGAATTATTGTTGATTTAACCAAGAGCCCATATTGCCTTGTCTTCTCCTGTTTATTGAATGCTTGCAGATTCCAGCTTAGTCCAATGCACGTGCACTATTATTATTATCCACACCGTTCGGTCGTGCAAGTGAAAGGCAATAATGACGATATATGATGGACTGATTGAGATGAGAGAAGCTGGTATGAACTCGACCTCTCTTGTTTTTGTAAATATGATTAGTTCATCGTTCCTAATTCAGCCTATTATGAATAAAAATGTTTGCAATGATAATTAGAGATTATAGTTGCTTATGCCATGCTTAATTAGCTAGGAGTTTATAATGGTTTACCTTGCCTGCCAACATGCTATTAAAATGGTTGTGATGTGGTATGATAGGGTGGTATCCTCCTTTGAACGATTCAAGTGGCATGACTTGGCACAAGTTCATGCATGTAGTTGAAACAAAATCAACATAGCCTCCATGATATTTATGTTCATGGTGGATTATATCCTACTCATGCTTGCACTCATTGTTGATTAATTTTAATGCATGTTCATGACTGTTGTCGCTCTCTAGTTGGTCGCTTCCCAGTCTTTTTCTAGCCTTCACTTGTACTAAGCGAGAATATTGCTTGTGCATCCACTTCCATAAACCCCAAAGTTATTCCATATGAGTCCACTATACCTTCCTATATGCGGTATCTACCTGCCGTTCCAAGTAAATTTGTATGTGCCAAACTCTAAACCTTCAAATGAAATTATGTTTTGCATACTCGAATAGCTCATGTATCAACTAGGGATGTCTGTATCTTCCATGCTAGGCGGGTTATTCTCAAGAGGAGTGGACTCCGCTCCTCACTCACGAGAAAATGGCTGGTCACCGGGATGCCCAGTCCCATGCTTTAAGCAAACCAAATCGAAATAATTGCAAACAAAACTCCCCCAGGGCTATTGCTAGTTGGAGGCACTCGTTGTTTCGAGCAAGCCATGGATTGATGCTTGTTGGTGGAGGGGGAGTATAAACTTTACCATTCTGCTTGGGAACCGCCTATAATGTGTGTAGCATGGAAGATATCGAGATCTCTCGGTTGTTATGTTGACAATGAAAGTATGCCGCTCAAAATATTATTTATCTCTATTTCAAAACCGAGCTCTGGCACCTGTACGAATCCCTGCTTCCCTCTGCGAAGGGCCTATCTGTTTACTTTTATGTTGAGTCATCACCCTCTTATTAAAGAGCACCAGTTGGAGAGCACCGCTGTCATTTGCATCCATTACTATTAGTTTATACTGAGTATGACTATGACTGGATCTCTTTTACCATGAATTACAGTATCTAGTCAGTTCTTGATCTTCGGAGGTGCTCTGTATTTATGTTTAGCGGTCTCAGAAAGGCTAGCGAGATACCATCTTGTTATATCATATTATGATTGTTTTGAGAAAGTGTTGTCATCCGAGATTTGCTATTATTGCTCACTAGTTGATTATGCCATTGATATGAGTAAACATGAGACCTAAGTGTTATTGTGAATATGGTTAGTTCATAATCTTTGCTGAAAACTTGAATGCTGTCTTTACATATTTACAACAACAAGAGCAAACAGATCATGAGTTTGTAAAAGTTTTTCTTTATCACTTTCAGTTTGTCAACTGAATTGCTTGAGGACAAGCAAAGGTTTAAGCTTGGGGGAGTTGATACGCCTCCATCGTATCTACTTTTCCAAACACTTTTGCCCTTGTTTTGGACTCTAACTTGCATGATTTGAATGGAACTAACCCGGACTGACGCTATTTTCAGCAGAATTGCCATGGTGTTATTTTTGTGCAGAAATAAAAGTTCTCGGAATGACCTAAAAATCAATGGAGAATATTTTTGGAATTAATAAAAAATAATGGCGAAAGAATCAAGGCCAGGGGGCCCACACCCTGTCCATGAGGGTGGGAGGCGCGCCTACCCCCCTGGGCGCGCCCCCCTGCCTCATGGCCCCCCTGGTGCTCCCCCGACCTCAACTCCAACTCCATATATTCACGTTTGGGGAGAAAAAAACAGAGAGAAGGATTCATCACGTTTTACGATACGGAGCCGCCGCCAAGCCCAAAACTCTCTCGGGAGGGCTGATCTGGAGTCCGTTCGGGGCTCCGTAAAGGGGAATCCGTCGCCGTCGTCATCATCAACCTTCCTCCATCACCAATTTCATGATGCCCACTGCCGTGCATGAGTAATTCCATCGTAGGCTTGCTGGACGGTGATGGGTTGGATGACATTTATCATGTAATCGAGTTAGTTTTGTTAGGGTTTGATCCCTAGTATCCACTATGTTCTGAGATTGATGTTGCTATGACTTTGCTATGCTTAATGCTTGTCACTAGGGCCCGAGTGCCATGAATTCAGATCTGAACCTATTATGTTTTCATGAATATATGCGAGTTCTTGATCCTATCTTGCAAGTCATTAGTCACCTACTATGTGTTATGATCCGGCAACCCCAAAGTGACAATAATCGGGACCACTCCCGGTGATGACCGTAGTTTGAGGAGTTCATGTATTCACTATGTGTTAATGCTTTGGTCCGGCACTCTATTAAAAGGAGGCCTTAATATCCCTTAGTTTCCAATAGGACCCCGCTGCCACGGGAGGGTAGGACAAAAGATGTCATGCAAGTTCTTTTCCATAAGCACGTATGACTATATTTGGAATACATGCCTACATTACATTGATGAATTGGAGCTAGTTCTGTGTCACCCTATGTTATAACTGTTGCATGAAAAATCGTGTCTGACATATTATCCATCACTGATCCAATGCCTACGAGATTTTCACATATTGATCTTTGCTTAGTTACTTTACCGTTGCTACTGTTACAATCACTACAAAATTGCTACTGTTATCTTTGCCACTGTTACTGTTACTACCATACTACTTTGCTACTAAATACTTTGCTGCAGATATTAATGTCGGATGTGGGGTTCTGGCAAACCCTTAAGGTTCGAACTCTGGGGTGCGCGCGAAGTCTTTCCCTCCTACCGATCCACGCCCTAGCTCGCTAAGATCTCGCGGACGAACTCGACGAACTCGCAACACAGAAAGACACGAGATTTATACTGGTTCAGGCCACCGTTGTGGTGTAATACCCTACTCCAGTGTGTGTGCTGGTGGATTGCCTCTTGGGCTGATGGTGAACAGTACAAGGGGAAGAATAGCCTCCTAAGGTTGAGGTGTTCTTGTGCCTGCCGGACTTGTGTGAGTGAGGATCGGATCAGAAGAGATCCCCCCCTACTGTGGTGGCTAGTTCTACTTATATAGGCCCTGGTCCTCTCCCCAAATGTTGAGCGGGAAGGGAGCCAACAACGGCGGGCAAATTTGAAAGGGGACAGCTAGTACAAGCTATCCTGACAAAAGTGGTCTTCGCCTGCGAAAGGCTCTGGTGGTGACGCCGTCTTGGGCTCCACGGTGACCTCCATCCTGCCGTCCTTCTGGTCTTGGTCTCGTTGCACCGATATGGCAACCTTTGCCTGATGACTTGGTACTCCTCGCCTGCGCTTGCCTCCTTAGCACCAAAAAGGAAACAAGGACGCTGCGCGCGCTGGCGCCCGCCTGGCGCCGATCGTCATGGCTCACGTCACGAGAGCCTCGTGAGGTTTGTCCCGCCTTGATATCTCCGCTCCTCGTGAGCCTGCCTGGCTAGGCCACTCCTGAGAAGGTCTTGCGTCGTCCACCTCGCGAGGCTTGGCCCCTCGCGAGGGTCTTGAATGCTTTGTTGGTGAAGATGGGTCGAACGGCCCGCTAACTTAGCCACGCCGTGGGCCGCAGGCAGGCAAGTCTGGGGACCCCCGTTTCCAGAACGCCGACAGTAGCCCCCGGGCCCAAGGTGCCCTCGGGCTTGGCTTCGTGGCGAAGCCAAGGGTCAAGTACGGAGCGCCGCGGGCCCTAAAAGCCTGCAGCCTCGGTTGACGCGTGGCGGTTGATTGGACGTGGGCGTCTCCGCTTCCCCACGCTGCCTCGGCAAATGCACGACTTGACAAGTCCCTGCGACATGCAAGGAAAACCATCATTACCTGCGATCGTGGGAGGCGCCGGTTGGTCTTCTTTTGCTATAAATGGGGAGGGGGCGGAGCCCCCATCGCCCATCTCTTCCTTGCTCGCTTGCTTCTTCCTCCTCGCTCCATTGCTAGCAACGCCACTAATGGCGCCACGAAGGAAGTTCTCTGCCGCCGAGAAGGGGAAAGCCCCTCGCGAGGGACCCAGCGCCCAAGCGCGTACGCGGCCGTCCGCGCAAGCACGCCACGACCCCCGACGCGGCTCACCGTCGTGGCGGCGCCGCGACACGCGGAGGGGGTCGTCCCAGCCATGGCGGTCCACTTGACGAAGGGAGGCATGCCATGGTGGCGCGGCCTCCCCGTCCGCGCTTCCATTCGTCGGAAGTGTCGCCGAAGTTCGTTGTCTGGTCGGAGAACCCGACCGGCAACTGGCTCCAGCTTCCGCGTTTCTTCGTCGGCGAACTGCCGGCCTCTGGTCCAGGAAGGCTCTGGTTGCAGGCGGATGGTTGTTGCAGCAAGGCCTCTTGGGTCGCGGTCGAGACTTCCGCCGTGGGCAACATAGCCCTGGCCCGCGGCTGGCAGACGTTCGCCCGCGCGTGCAGCCTGGGCAGGCAGTGCACCCTCCACTTCAAGTTCGATGGCGACGCGACCCTCTACGTGAGGGTGTTCGAGGAAGACGGTCGCCTCGCCGGGTGCTACCCTGAGGCGAACGATGGCGAAGAGGTGCTCGGCCTTGGCGACGGTCGCGATGAGGATGAGGGCGAGCCCGCCCCCAGCGGCGACCGTGTCTCGTCCAGCTACGGTGGCTCTTTCTCCGGCAACAGCTCCAGCAGTGGTGGCTACAACCAGCCGCCGCGCCGCCGGGCTCGCTTTGAAGGCGGCAGCGGGTCGTCTCATCGCCGCGCCTCCGTGAAGCGCGAGGAGGGGTCTGGCTAGGCTCGGGATGTCGCTAGGGGCCTGCCTCCGTGGATCGATGCAACGCTGCTTTTGTTTTGCTCTTTTTCCTGCATCAAAAATGAAACCAGTATGGGCCCAGGGGGGCCTGTACCGAACTATGGTTCCTTGGTTATTGCACTATGCGTGTTGTTTTTGTGTCGTGTTGTTATTTTGCGCAAAGATAACTTAACCTGGTATATTCGGGACGCCCTCCTCCTCACGAGGTGTTTGTTTCCTTGCGTCCATCTTGCCTTGGTGGCCTGCGTTCGCTCAGGAACTGCAAAAAAAGTTAGGAAGTGCGCTAAAAGATTTGCCATTCACTCAAGCCTTGACCTGGCGCTTTGTATCGCGGTACCCGAGGGGCACGGACTAGGAGAGATGCGCTAGTTTTTGGGCTCGAACGAGGGTGGCTCGCGAGAAGGCAGAGAGGAGAAAAACGCTCGCGAGGGCACCTGCCTAGCCCCCTCGCGAGGTATGCGAGAGAGAGAACACGAACGAACCAGAGCCCAAATGCGGTAAGAGGCGAGGGAATCAAATCAGCAAGGAACACCAAAGGCAAACTTCGATTAAGGAAAAGCAAGCCAAGTACGGAAAGCAAATGAAAAGCCACGTCCGGCACCTAATCTAGTCTTCAAGTCTTCTCACCAGCGCGGAGCTAAGTGCTGCCACTAGGCGTGGGAGGGAGCCCCAGGGCCTGAGGCCGGCACCCCTTAGACTCCGGGCCGTGTACAGCCCCACTCATTATTACGTGAGAGTGTCATGGGCGGCGATTCTTCACAGGCGCCGGGCCTTCTTCACAAGCTCTGGGCCTTTCTTTGCAGGCTCTGGGCCTTGCTTCATGGGTAGAACTTCCGGAGGTGCTAGATGTTCCAGGCGTTCTGGATCGGTAATCCATCCTGTGTCTCCAGGCGCACGGCGCCAGGCCTGGAGATGTGGACGACCTTGAACGGGCCCTCCCACATGGGTGAAAGCTTATGCAGCCCTTCCCTGGAGAGGAACCGCCTCAGGACGAGGTCACCATTTCGAGTGTCCTAGAGCGGATGTTGCGGCAGTGGTATCGCCCCACCGCTTGCTAGTACCTTGCCGCCCTCAGTGCAGCTTCGCGACGACGTTCCTCCCCCAACACGAGATCCATCCCCCACGTGGCATCCTGCTGTGTTTCGTTGAACGCCAGGACCCGTGCGGAGCGATGCTTGATCTCGTGAGGAAGGACTGGTTCAGCTCCGTAGACGAGGAAGAATGGGGTCTCGCCCATTGGCTTGGTGGCGGTGGTGCGGATGGACCACAGCACGGACTGAAGCTCGTCGTGCCAGCCCCTGCCGCAGGCCTCCAGCTTCTTCTTGAAGGTCCTGGTCTTGAGGCCCCTCAGGACCTCTGCGTTCGCGCATTCGTCCTGACCATTGCTCGTGGGGTGCGCCACTGAGGCGTAGCAGATCTGCGTTCCAAGGTTAGCACAGTAGGTTTTGAAGAGGTTACTAGTAAACTGCAAGCCGTTATCTGTGATGATGCGGTTGGGGACCCTGAAGCGGCTCACGAGGCCCTTGATGAACTTGACAGCAGAGCCGGCCGGGATGGTATGGACGGCTTCCACTTCCGCCCACTTGGTGAACTTGTCGATGGCGACGTAGAGATAGCGGTAGCCCCCTGGCGCCCGAGGGAACGGGCCTAAGATGTCCAGCCCCCAGACCGCGAACGGCCACGTGAGCGGGATGGTCTGGAGGCCCTGAGCTGGCTGCTGAATTTGCTTGGCGTGGAATTGGCAAGCTTCACAGGACTTCACCAGCTCGGTTGCGTCGTTGAGTGTCGTAGGCCAGTAGAATCCACTGCGGAACACCTTGCCGACGAGGGTCCGTGACGACGAGTGGTGCCCACAGTCCCCACCATGTATGTCAACCAGCAACTCCCTTCCTTGATCACTGGAGATGCAGCGCAGCGTGACTTCGTTCGGTCGTTTCCTGTACAACTCGCCGTCTTGGATACAGTATGCCGTGGCCTGCGGGGCCACGCGCTCTACGTCCTCTTCCTTCTCCGGCAGCGTTCCCTGCATTAGGTACTCCTTGAATTCCTTGGTCCAGCATTCATCCTGGGGCTCGAGCGCCAAGAGCAGCCTAGCTCCTGAGGTCGGGCCACAGGCTGGGGCTCCCGTGGCTGGAGGCTGTGGGAGCTCCTCCCGAGGCCGAGTCGTGCTTGAAAGTGGTGGTGTAGCTGATGGCTTGAAGAGCCGCTCCTCAAAGATGCCGGGATCTTGCGGTTGCCGCTTGGATGCTCTTCTGGTGATGTCGTCGGCTTCCTGGTTGGTGCCCCGGGGCACGTGCTGCAGCTCCAGGCCCGAGAACTGCTTTTCCATCTTACGCAACTCCGCGAGGTATGCCTCCATATGCTCGTCCTTTGGCTCGTATACCTTGTTGGAGAAATTGACGAGGAGTTGCGAGTCACCTCTGACGGTAAGGCGCTTCACCCCTAGAGCTGCCGCAGCCTTCAGGCCAGCTATGAGGCCTTCGTATTCTGCGATATTGTTGGAGACCTTCTCGCCGTGCTGGAAGCAGAGTTGCACCGCGTAGTAGAGCTTGTCCTGAGTGGGCGAGATGAGCACTGCTCAAGCCCCCGCGCCCTAGCGCGTGAAGGCGCCGTCGAAATACATGACCCAGCCATCTGGAGCCTCACTCCCTGGTGAGGTGGACCAGTCTTCGCCTTCCTCAAGGGTCGGGGCATCCGTCCATTCTGCCACAAAAGCAGCGAGCGCGGCCCCCTTGATGACCCTGGTAGTGCTGAACTCCAACTGGAACGCCTGCAGCTCGATGTTCCACTCAGCGCCCTTCCAGCTGAGTTGGGGCTCCTGAGCACCCTCTCCAATGGGTAGGCTGAGACGACCTTGATGGGGTGGCCCTGGAAGTAGTGTCGCAGCTTGCGTGAGGCCACCAAGAGTGTGAGCAGGAATTTCTGAGGCATGGGGTAGCGTGCCCTCGCGTCCCGCAGTACGGTGCTGACGAAGTACACCGGGTGTTCGACGAGGGCTGGCACACTATCGAGATCCGGGTCCTGCAGAGATCGGGGCATCTCCTGAAGTGGAGGGGTTCCTGAGACCTGACTGTCTTCGGGAGTTTTTGCGACGTTGTCCTGCCGAGCTCGGTCTTCTGCCGCTGAGGCCTTTTCTGCGCTTTCTTGACCCCTCACCACTTCAGCTCCGACTTGGCGCGGCGCCCCCTTGGCTTGGCGCTCCTCCCGAATCGCCACCAGCGCCGCGCTGGCGGAGTACGGGGTGGCGGCAAGGTAGAGTACCAGGGGCTTGAGAGGCCGTGGTGCCACCATCACCGGAGGGCTGGTGAGGTATTTCTTGAGGTCTTGGAAGGCTTGGTCAGCCTCCGGGGTCCACTCGAATGGGCCCTTCTTCTTCATGAGCTTGAAGAAGGGTAGGGCGCGCTCTCCCAGCTTGGAGATGAAACGCCCCAATGCGGTCACCCACCCTGCTAGCTTCTGCATCTCTTTGAGGGTCTGCGGTGGGCTCATGTCCTCGATGGCCTTGATCTTCTCCGGGTTCGCCTCGATCCCTCTGTGGGATACGAGGAATCCCAGCAGCTTTCCGAAGGGGACGCCAAACACACACTTCTCCGGGTTAAGCCTCAAGTTCACCTGGCGCAGGCTCTCGAAGGTCTCCTCCAAGTCTTGAATCAACGTCCTCGCCTCGCGAGACTTTACCACTATGTCGTCGATGTAGGCCTCTATGTTTCTCCCGAGCTGCCACCCCAGGGCGATGTGCATCAGCTGCTGAAAAGTCGCGCCCGCGTTGTGCAGCCCGAAGAGCATGCAGATGTAGCAGTACACCCCACATGGTGTCAGGAACGCTGTCTTCTCCACATCTTCCACCGCCATCTTGATCTGATGATACCCTGAGAACACATCCAGGAAGCACAGCAGGTCGCACTCGGCGGTGGAGTCGACGATCTGGTCGATGCGCGGAAGCGGGAACGGATCTTGGGGGTAGGCTTTATTAAGGTTGGTGAAGTCGACGCACATCCGTTACTTCCCGCCTTTCTTCGGCACTACGACGGGGTTCGCCAGCCATTCGGGATATCGAACTTCGCGAATGGCACCCGCCGCCTCCATCTTGCGGGTCTCCTGGACAATGAAGGCCTGCTTCTCAGCGGACTGCCGTCTAGCTCGCTGCTTCACGGGGCTTACGTTGGGGCATACCCTTAGATGATGCTGAATCACCTCCCTCGGGACCCCTACCAGCTGATTGGGTTCCCACGCGAATATCTCCTTGTTTGCGCGTAAGAACCTCACCAAGGCCTCCTCTTGACACGGGTCAAGGCCGGCGCCTATAGTAAAGGTGGCTCCCGAAGATCCGTCCTCATCGACTGGCACCTGCTTGGTTTCCGCCTTGTCTTGGGTGAACAACTGCTTCTTCTTGGTAGGCGCAGCCTCCTTGGCCTCGGGGGTACCGGTGCCAGCGGGCTGTGGTGCCGCCGCGGTCTTGAAGGCAAGCCTGAGTGCCGTCACGGCCTCCTTAGTGTCCCCCTTGATGGTGAGGACACCTTTGCTCCCAGGCATCTTCATGAGGTTGTAGGCCGGGTGAGTCACCGCCATGAACTGAGCGAGAGTTGGGTACCCGAGGATGGCGTTGTATGGGAGACCGATGCGGGCGACGTCGTAGTCTACCAGCTCGGTGCGGTAGTTGTCGCGTGTGCCGAAGGTGACGGGGAGGCGGATCTGCCCCAGAGAGTGGGCAGCTCCACCACCAACTCCCGAGAAGGGCTTGCTGAGGCTGAGCCGCTCGAGCGACACGTGAAGAAGGCTGAAGGCTTCCACGGAGAGCAAGTTGAGGCCGGCACCGCCGTCGATGAGGGTCTTGGTAACAGCCACGTTGCAGATGGTGGGCGTGCAGAGCATTGGGAGCATGCCTGAGCCGGTGGTGGATCCGGGGTGGTCTTCTGAGCCGAAAGTGAGGTCGGCCTCTGGCGCAGCCCAACCCGGCGGAGCCCCCGGGTGATTGGAGGTGGCCCCGATCTGACGGAGGAACGGCTTGACGTGGCGATCTGAAGGCGGTGCTTGAGAGCCACCCAGCAGGGCCGCGACTGCGTGGTGCGCCGGCACCGCATAGCGGGCAGCGAAGAGGTCGCGGAGCTCCCCCCAGGACGCAACCATGGATCCAGGGAGGTTGACCAGCCAGGCGCGCGGCTCGCCGGCGAGGGCCATGGGGAACCAGTTGTCCATGATCTTGTCGTCACCTCCGGCCTTGAGGACAGCCTCCTCGTACGCCAACAGGAATGGCGACGGGTCTGCCGCGCCGTCGTAATGCGGCGGCATCTCTCGCTTGAACTTGGTCGGCCACTGCACCCGTCGTAGGGCGGGTGCCAGGGCTCGGTACCCAGATGCGCCGCCGTCGATGTCGGCCGCAGGGCCGGATGGCGGGGCACATGCCATGGGGGCGAAGTGCGGCAGCGCGGGGCGCAGGCTGGTGGAGAGGAGCTACGGCGCACCCCTACCTGGTGCGCCAAATGTCGGATGTGGGGTTCCGGCAAACCCTTAAGGTTCGAACTCTGGGGTGCGTGCGAAGTCTTTCCCTCCTACCGATCCACGCCCTAGCTCGCTAAGATCTCGCGGACGAACTCGACGAACTCACAACACAGAAAGACACGAGATTTATACTGGTTCGGGCCACCGTTATGGTGTAATACCCTACTCCATTGTGTGTGGTGGTGGATTGCCTCTTGGGCTGATGATGAACAGTACAAGGGGAAGAACAGCCTCCTGAGGTTGAGGTGTTCTTGTGCTTGCTGGACTTGTGTGAGTGAGGATCTGATCAGAAGAGATCCCCCCTACTGTGGTGGCTAGTTCTACTTATACAGGCCCTGGTCCTCTCCCCAAATATTGAGCGGGAAGGGAGCCAACAACGGCGGGCAAATTTGAAAGGGGACAGCTAGTACAAGCTATCCTGACAAAAGTGGTCTTCGCCTGCGAAAGGCTCTGGTGGTGACGCCGTCTTGGGCTCCATGGTGACCTCCGTCCCGCCGTCCTTCTGGTCTTGGTCTCGTTGCACCAATATGGCAACCTTTTCCTGATGCCTCGGTACTCCTCGCCTGTGCTCGCCTCCTTAGCACCAAAAAGGAAACAAGGACGCTGCGCGCGCTGGCGCCCGCCTGGCGCCGATCGTCATGGCTCACGTCACGAGAGCCTCGTGAGGTTTGCCCCGCCTTGATATCTCCGCTCCTCGTGAGCCTGCCTGGCTAGGACACTCCTGAGGAGGTCTTGTGTCGTCCGCCTCGCGAGGCTTGGCCCCTCGCAAGGGTCTTGAATGCTTTGTTGGTGAAGATGGGCCGGACGGCCCGCTAACTTAGCCACGCCGTGGGCCGCAGGCAAGCAAGTCTGGGGACCCCCGTTCCCAGAACGCCGACAATTAAGTTATCTAGGTGTGGTTGAATTGACAACTCAACTGCTAATACTCGAGAATATTCTTTGGCTCCCCTTGTGTCAAATCAATAAATTTGGGTTGAATACTCTACCCTCGAAAACTGTTGCGATCCCCTATACTTGTGGCTTATCAAATTTTCAGCCCTATTCGAGAACTTCTATTTCTACACAAAAATAACGTCATGGCAATTCTGCTGAAAACAACGTCAGTCCGGGTTAGTTCCATTCGAAACATGAAATTAGAGTCCAAAATAAGAGCAAAAGTGTTTGGAAAAGTAGATACGTTTGGGACGTATCACATGCTCACATGCTTGGATTTGGAGAAGGATCGATGACAGTGGCTGCATCTCGAACTGTCGTAGAGGGTCTGGGAAGCCGGAGGAAGATCAATGATCTATGGACGTTGGTGTCAGGGCAAAAGCCAAGGCAGACCAACGAACAAGGGTGATATGGTCTCGCGTCCGATAGTGCAGTTCCTTCATGGCGCGTCCGACAGCGACTTGAGCACCGGTTTGCGTAAGATGGCGGTGTGAGGCAGCGGCGGAGGGGAACCATAGCCGCTTGTGGTCGCTCCGCATGAGAGGGGGGAGGAAATTGGATCGGGGCGAGCCAGATAATGAGTCAGGGAAGAGAAAATTGGTTAGCCCACTCATCGACACAAACATTAGCAATCAAGAGATGAACTAACAACGTACCACGACTTACCATCACCA
Organism: Aegilops tauschii subsp. strangulata; assembly: GCF_002575655.3. NCBI lineage: Eukaryota > Viridiplantae > Streptophyta > Magnoliopsida > Poales > Poaceae > Aegilops > Aegilops tauschii. Next base: position 472,796,427 of record NC_053036.3, on the reverse strand, counting down.
TGTGGCAATTTTAGTTTATAGAGCATGGCAATTTTAGTATTTTGACCATGGCAATTTCAATACTTTGATCATGAAAATTATTTTTTGTATGAACCATGGCAATTTTAAGTGCATGCATCATGGAAATTTTAGTTTATGGTTCATGGCCAGTCTAGTTTCATGATTCCCCGTTTTATAATATGTCAAAGTTTACTTTAAATGTAGAAGAAAATGGATGAAACATATCATGGCAACTTCATTGTAAACATCATGGCAATTCATGTGCAATATACATGGTAACTTTTAAAAGTCGTCGAAACATATTGATATGAGATCTAGATTCGAACATCTCGTCGCGATGGATTTAATGGTGAAAACGAATCTTCATTCGGATTTTTCATTAAAGAGATAAAACAGTTTAAAAACTGGAAATCCAAAAAGATTCCCACATGCATGCATGCGATGACGTGGCGTAGTCTGTGTGTTATATGGAGGGTGTCACTCTGGTGTCTACTATGCAACTTTATTCTTGTAGACACGTGTTGGTCCTCCAAGCGCGGAGTTTTGTTGGACAGTAGCAATTTCCCTCAAGTGGATGACCTAAGGTTTATCAATCCGTGGGAGGTGTAGGATGAAGATGGTCTCTCTCAAACGATGCCTGGGGAAGAGGAGGACGGGGCGGCGCGCCGGCTTCGCCCCCGCCAATGATGCCTTTTCTGATGGAAGGCCATGTTGGAGACCACCCCGCGAGTTCTTCATCAGGCTGCGTCGGCCTCCGCGTCGTCGTCTTCGTCTTCCCGCCCCGTTTGCTCGGGAAATGGAGCGTGACCCGCCCCAATCCCTTAGATTGCACATGAGGGGCTGTGGGAATGGGGGCACGCGGGTCGACGTCGACTTCCCGGCTCCTCGGGTCATGTACCTCCATCGTGGATGGAAGACGTTCGTACGCATCCACAGCCTGACGGCGGAGCTCCTCCTTTACTTCAAATTAATGGAGGACGGACTGCTCTCCGTCAAGGTCTTCGGAGACTTCAAGACTCGCCTGAAGTGCTGCATGCAGAGCTCCTCCGACGGAGATTCCGACGATGGAAGCTCTTCCTCGAGCGAAAGTGACGAGGAGGACAGCGGGGCAGATGACGGGGACGAGTCCGACTAGGCGTCGGACGCCCCGCGCCTGGACGGGTGCGGCAGCAGCAGTATCCGCACCTGGCCGCTCCTCCGGCAGAGTTTTGCCGGATGAGGGTCCAGCTCCTTGAACTTCTCGGGGCCGTCTCCTTGGGCGGCTGGCGTCGGGAGGCTGCGGAAGAGGAAGAGGGCGGGCGGCAAGGCCGTCAACTCGGAGTACGCGGGCACCGACGCCTTCATCGCGTATTGCCAGTCCTGCCGCCTCGTCTTCCAGCTCCTTTTCCGGCACCGTCATCACCGGCCCATCCGTGGGCGGCCACCGAGGTGTTCTCTTGGTGCTTTCTGCTGCTCGTAGCTCGCCTATGCAGCCGTTTTGCCCTTTCGCCTCCTTGACCTGCCTGCTGAGGATAGGGACAAGAAAGGGATTACGGGCATCTCCTCTCTTTTTTAATCTGTAAGCCTTCGGGCCTTGTTAAATTTAAAGCTTGTAATCCCCCATATTCATGTTTTTCATTTTGTATGAACTGTACCTGTACGGGATATTTTTAATGAAAAAGGGGTGTTTTCCGGGGGTTTTCGTTCGTGGATGGAACCCACGACAAGGAGCGAATCCTTGTTACCATTTAAGATAAACGTTTTCCGCCCGGCAATAGGCCTTGCCGTCCCTTGAAAGTGCGTTATATCGACTAGAGGGGGGGTGAATAGGCGATTTTTATGAATTCTTCACTGAGGAATTTGCCGGTGAGGAAATTCCTTAGCGAAGAACTACTTGCAGCGGAAAAAGTACTCAAAAGTAAACATAACAGAACACAAGCATGGTCATTATGATGAAATGAAGACAAGCACATAGTATAGAAAGCGTAAACACAGGATAGCACAGGATGAAGACAAATAGACTGAAGAAATTGAACTGAGGAAATTGAAAAAGTCTTCAGTCAAAGTCTTCAAACACAGATATGAACAAGTGCACAACAAAGTTATGAGGAAATGAAAGAGTTTAAGAAATAGAACCAGTAGGCTTGGTGAAGACAACGATTTGGTAGACCAGTTCCAACTGCTATCTCAGTTGTACATCTGGTTGGAGCAGCTAGGTATTTAAACCTGAGGACACACAGTCCCGGACACACAGTCCTCACCATATTCCCCTTGAGCTAAAGTCAGACAGACCTCGCCCAATCACTCGTGGTAAGTCTTCAGGTGACTTCCGAACCTTCACAAACTCGGTCACTCGGCGATCCACAATTTCTCTTGGATGCTCTAGACCATGATGCCTAACCATCTGGAAGAAGCACAGTCTTCAAAGGTAACAAGCGTCGGATCCACGCAGGATCAATCTCTTCAGTGATGCTCAATCACTTTGGGTTTGTAGGTGTTTGGGTTTGGGTTTTCCTCACTCGATGATTTTCGCTCAAAGTCCTCGGGAGGATGGGATGCTCTCAAATGACAAGTGTCAGTTTCTTTCGGAGCAGCCAACCAGCTAGTGGTTATAGGGGGCGGCTATTTATAGCCTAGGGAGCAGCCCGACATGATAAGACATAAATGCCCTTCAATGATATGACCGTTAGGTGGGTAGATATTTTGGGACAGCTGGCGCGTAGCACAGCAACGGTCGGAATTTTAGGCTCAAATTCCTCAGGGCTATCATGTTCCTCACTGTGTAGGCAATCCACACTGGCGAATTCCTAAGTCCTCAGTCAGAAGAAATTCCTCAGAGACTAGAAGAACTTCGTCCCTGTCACTAAAGAATATGACTGAACTGTATGAGATTTCCAATGGCTTCACTCGAAGGGATTGGTAGGTGTAGGATTTTGAGTTGAGCATCACATGGAAATTTTTCCTTAGTATTTCCTCGACCCCCTTTAACAGTACGGTGTTTCCTATGACTCAAGAAAGAGAAAATGAAACTACGAAAACAAAAGTCTTCACGCTTCATGTTCCTCGAATGAATACCAAGTCTTCAAGGTTACACCAATTTCTTCACTTTCAAAGTCTTCAGAAAGTCTTCAGAAATCCAAAGTCTTCTGTTGAAGAACTTCATTTTAAGGGGTCGACTTTCTCTGTAAATATCAAACTCCTCATAGACTTATAGACATGTGTACACTCATAAACACATTAGTCCCTTAACCTATAAGTCTTCAATACACCAAAATCACTAAGGGGCACTAGATGCACTTACAATATCCCCCTGTTTGGTGATTGATGACAATATAGGTTAAGTTTTCAACGGAGATAAACATATGAAGTGTAAATACTGATATTGAGGAATTTAATTGCAAGATATAGAAGAACTCCCCTGAAGATGTGCATAGTGAGGAATTTGCTTTTGAAGCAATGCACACTTGAAGAGTTGAATCATGGAGATCTCCCCCTATATCTTGGAATTCATACACGCATTTGACATAGTATATGAAGAATTTGAAATGCATGATGAAATATGGTGACTGATGTAATTCAGCATGCGTGCATTAACATGCGAGGAATAAGCATGCAGAAAATCACAGCAAAAGTATCAGGCCACCATAGAGTTTAAGGTTACAACTCGATCCAGCAAAGTTTCAGAAGAACGAGAGTTGTAACTTAGCAAAAAAACGCCCATATATGATAGACCCGCTTGAAGACTAACTCAAATTTCTCCGCCTTTGTCATCGAATGACCAAAAGGATCAAAATTGAGGACTAACGCCCCTGAAGAATATCAAGTTGATAAAGGAGCGCCAGCGTTGTTGGGGTCATTTGTTGATGTAGGGCCTGCCGCAGTGTCGTCCAAGTCTTCATGCTCATCGGTTTCGCGCGATGAAGAATAGGAGCTGGCCACCAAGGAAGGAACCTTGACTTTCTTGTATTTCTTCGGTGGAGGTGCAGACCAGTCAAAATCTTCCTTGAGACCCACGTTCTTCAGATCTTCTTCACCATATACATGTGACAGAATAGCCCAGGTGCGATCGCAGACTTCATGGAGGTAGTAATGGTTTTCCTTCACTGCATTATGAGTAGCAGTCATGTTGTGAAGAATTGAACCAAACTGACGCTTAACCCATTTATGGTTTCGATCCACCTTCTGGTGAAGACTTAGCAGAAGCTCACGGTCAGTCATCACACGAGGAGCAGTAGCTTGAGGATTTGGCTTGGATGCATGGGCAGCAGAATCATGAGTGGCAGAGTCATCATTGGTGGAATAAGATGCAGCCTTGCGAAATTGACCATCCAATGGACGAATGCCTTCATCTATAACAGCTGGTGCCTTGCCCTTTTCGTCAGCTGAGGAATAGGTCCGCTTGAGGACTTCAATTGGGGGCAAGTAGCTGAGGTGATTCTAAAAATCAGCCTTGTAGTTGAGTGAAGACCTTGTTCTGAGGAATCTCATGATCCAGGAAGCATAAGGCTTCAGCTCAAACGGAGAAAGTGCAACATTTGCCAGAGTCCTCATGAAGAAATCATGATAATTGACAGGAATGCCATGAATGATGTTGAAAACCAGATTCTTCATGATGCCGACAATTTCCTCATCAGATGAGTCATGGCCTTTGATTGGACTCATAGTCTTCGTCAGAATGCGATAGACTGTCCTTGGTACATACTGCAATTCCTTCACGAGGAATTTTGTCCTTGAGGCTTGACCAGGTTTCAATGGCTTCATCAGCACTTGCATATAGTGATCAGTAAGCTCAGACTCTTGGTACATGCAACGAGCTCCTTCAGGTGGAGGACTGATGGGCAGGGCGTGAAGTAATTCAGAGGCCGGTGCTTTGTAGTGAGTGTTTTCGGTCATCCAGTCCAAAACCCAGGAGTTCACATCGTCAGCATCTCCTGTGATGTGCAATGTTGCGTAGAATTGAAGAATGAGTTATTCATTCCAATCAATTATGTCTGTGCAAAAGTTGAGGAGGCCTGTGTTATGAAGCACACTGAGGACAGGTCTGAAGCATGGCAGTGATTCCATGTCCACATGAGGAATATGCTCGTGGTGGAAGACTTTGTCCTTGTTGAAGAGCACTGAGGAATAGAAGTTGGCCTGGCTGGCGGTCCAAAAGCGCTTCCTTCTAAGACGAGCAGAATCGTAGGGATTGTAGTCAGTGAAGAACACATGCTCGCCGAAGAAATCATCAGCCTTGAATTTCTGCTTCTTTGAGAATGGATCCTTTGGCTTGGGCTGAGGAGTGTCAGTCAATTGCATTATCACCTCAGGAATCGCAATCTCGGGCTCTTCAGGCTGAGGAATTTCTGCTTCTACTCCAGTGATAGCCTGGGTCTTCAATTCTTCATTTAAGTTTTCTTCAGCACTAGTGGCTGGAATTTCTTCATGGACAGACGATGTGGCATGTGGTTCATCAGATCCCATTTGAACTGTAGTTACTGGGGACTGAGGAATTTGTTGCAATGGTGTGAAGAGTGGAGAGTTGGGGTGCTGACTTTCCCAAAAGTCATCATTTAGCACGGGTGTGGTACAGCCAATGTCCACATCTTCAACTTCCATTTCTTCAACGCCGGCCTCTTCAGCAGTAAACTGAGGCATAGGCGAGGAGACAACTGGTGTTGAAGGGATTTCATCCACTTCAATTTCTTCATCCATCTGCTCTGACGAAGCAGCAGAAGGATTTTCTTCATCGGATTCGCTAGGAATCACATATTCTTCATCATAAGGAACAATGTCCTTTGATGGCATGGTTGAGATAGGAACAGCATCAATGGGGTTTGCAAATGAGCTGGTCAGAGACTTCATCTTCTTCGGAGCTGAAGAATCTGATGAAGCTGATGCCTTCCTTTTCTTCACTACTGCACGCTCTGCAGCCTTACTCTTCTTCACATCTGAAGCAGATGGAAGGATCGGAGTTGGGGTAGGCGCATGAGGAGCAGAGGAATGTGATTGATTTTCTTCAGGCACAACTGATACAGTTGCCCTGACCTCTTCATTTTCTTTAGGCGCACCACTAGTGGATGCCCTGGCAATTTCATCAGCGGCTGGAATGCAGTCATCAGCCCTGGAACTCACATTTTCTTCAGCAGCCTGAATGTCATCAGCGGTGCTGGCATGTTCTTCAGTCGTCTGAGTAGATGCTTCAGCCTGAGGAATTTCTTGTTGCAATGGAGCAGCAACATTTGAGTGAACTTTTCTGTTAGCTTCACAAAACGGACTTTGGCTCCAAGCCAGTCAGCGTGGTATACATCAAATTCATTACTGAGTTTCTTGATCTCAGATTGAATGCTGACAAGTTCTTCAGTTCTCATAGAGACAACGTGTTACTTCAGAAAATGCTCCTTCTTGTACTGCGCTTTCTTGATCTGCCTGGCCTTTTCAAATTTCCATTTTTCTTCTTGTATGAAGGCAGTCAGCACATGACTTTGGTGAGGAGTCAACTTGAAATCGGGCATAGGAGTGTTTGGGTCCTTGTGCCAGAGGTCAATGTAGTCGAGGATCAACTTTGGATCCAAAAGCAGTGGCACATTTGTGCCCTTGGCTCTAGCGGCCCTGGCTTGCCTATCCCTGATGATTTCGGCAAGTTCCTCATCATCAGCTTCATCTTCATCCGACGGCACTTGGAAGGCGACCTGCCTTTTGTGAGGACTTGGGCGCGAACCTCGTCCAGCAGTGGCCTTTGTCTTCAGCAGAGAGGGTCCCGTTGAAGAATTTGGTGCAGCTGAGGAACTAGCAGAAGCTCCTGAGGCAATATAGATGCATGTCATCCTTTGGCACATGGCAAGATGCACAGGTGCAGAGGATTTGGTCGGAGCAGCTGAGGACTTTGGCGGAGGAGCTGAGGATTTTGGAGGAGCAGGAGCAGCGTGAGGAATTGGCCGTGAGGGCTTTAAGGATTCTGGCCGTGAGGGCATTGCTAAGGTACTTGGCCGTGAGGGCATTGAAGAAGAAGCACTTGGCTTGTGAGCAGGCTTCTTTGACGTGGCCTTCTTAGGCTTGACAGAGGCCTCAGCAGCAGCAGCAGCAGAGTCTTTGTTGAATTTCCTCACTGCTTCCTTAGCCTGTTTGGCCAACTTGGCCTGGCGCTTGGCCCATTCTTCAGGATAGTCCTCACCGCGCTTAAGGCTGGTGGGATCTGCTTCTTGGCCAGGTGCCAATGGAGGTCTTGGGCATGGAGGATTGAGTGCGAATTTCTTCATGTATTTGGGAGTAACATATCTGTACTCCCTCCACTCTCTTGCCCATCTCCTTTCTATCTTCTGAATGCGCACCTTGCGCTGATTTTTATCTTCCTCAGGGGGTGTGCAGTACCCATCATAGATGTCCTCAGGGATTTCAAAAGCAGTGTTGACCTCATGCCTCTTTCCTCCTTTTTGTGGCTTCTTTCCATCAGCCATTTTCTTCAGCTGAGGAATTTGAATAATGGAATTCTCTGAAGATGTATGCAACTTTTCTTCGACGAACGCTACAAATGAGTTAAGTTGATGAGAACCTAGTGATTCAGCAGCGGACATGAGTACCTGTGAACAGAGTATAGTTGCGAGGAATTTGGAGAGGTCATATGCGTTCTCGGAAGGTTTTGTAAAAAGAACAAGTTTCAGGAATTTGACCAGACGAGTCTTGAAGAATTTCACTAAGCATTCTTAGTCTTAGGTTCCCGAGTTGTACAGATCAGAAATCCGCACAATTGAGGAATCTTGAAGAGAAATTATAGCTTAGAGAAATGAATCAAGATCAGATGACATTTTAGGTGTTTAGTGTGTGAAGAATTTGAAGAATAAACACCTTTGAGGATTTTGTAGAAATCATTTGAATCAAAGAGGGCAGTAAAAGTAACTTTTAATTACCCTGAACGAAGAACACGACGAACTGGGATGTGGAGATGTGAAGTTCGTCAGTGCAGATCTTCCACGCCCTAACTTGGCGGAGGAAGACAACTACGGCGGCGGCGGAGTGAAGAAATCCGCGGCCGGCGCGAGTACGACGGCGACGAGGTCGAGGCAGTGAAGCTCTTCCTCACCGGCGACGATGAAGTAGCGGCGGCGCTAGGGTTTGAGAAGATCAAGCTGGAGAGAGGTCGAGCGGAGTAAAGGAAGTGAGGAAGGGGAGGGGGTATTTATAGCCACGATGGAAAACTTTTCGCCCGAAGAATCTGGACGAATGTGCCCCTGACCCTTCTCATTCGCTTGACATGTGTCACCCATGTACTGAGAAGTGGACATCGTGTGAGATCGCGGGTGAATAGATAAGTATTTCGTGGGATGCGGAACGGTTTGAGCGGCAAAGCCGAAAGTTTGGATAAGATAAGTTTTAACGTTTCGTTCGCAAATTCTTCAGCTGACAAGGACACAGTGAAGATTTTGAACGAGTGTCAAATAGAATGCACATGAAGAATTTGTGAATAGATTGGGTTGAGTTTAGCATAGAGGGGGTAGGGTCCGATCACATTCACTTAGCAAAAAAAACAACTTGAAGAATTAGCCATAAGTGAATGCTGTAGAGGACATAAACTCATATATATATATATATATATATATATATATATATATATATATACATATATATATATATATAGCCAATGAAGAAAAAAGACGGAAACAGTGAAGACAATGCAAAGTTGAAGAATATGAACAACTGAGGAATTTCAACACTGAGGAAAAACTCAAATTGAAGATTTTCAACTTTTGGTGGTGGCATGACCCACGGTATAAGAATGATGATTTCAGACACCGCGTACAATTGTCGTGGGGTTCTGAGAATCAAATTCTTTGTTAATTTCTTCACACTTAGAGTGTTATTCTTCATTGATTGAAGAAAAATGTTTCTTCATGTGTTGCACATCTAAGTCATCAATTTTGCATAAGTGTTAGGATGAGTGTCCTTTTCAAAGAATATTCGAAGATTCTAAGATATTTAGCTCACACCGCAACTTGCTAAATCTCTTCTCATCCAAGGGCTTTGTGAAGATATCGGCTAGCTGTTCTTCAGTCTTCACATGCTCAATAGAAATGTCGCCCTTCAACACATGATCACGAAGAAAATGATGACGAATCTGAATGTGCTTTGTCTTCGAGTGCTGAACTGGGTTGTGAGCAATCTTGATGGCACTCTCATTGTCACAGAAGAGAGGCACATTCTTCACGTTGACGCCGTAGTCCTTGAGAGTTTACTTCATCCACAGCAATTGAGCACAGCAAGAACCAACAGCAATGTACTCAGCTTCAGCAGTAGACAATGATACGCAGTTCTGTTTCTTCGAGGACCAACAGACCAAAGATCTTCCGAGGAAATGACATGTACCAGATGTTGACTTGCGGTCCACACGATCACCAGCATAGTCAGAGTCAGAATATCCAATGAGATCAAAAGCCGAGCCCTTGGGATACCATAATCCAAGTGTTGGTGTGTGAGCTAGATATCGAAGAATATGCTTCACAACCTTATGGTGTGATTCCTTCGGTGTAGCTTGAAATTGGGCACACATGCAAACACTAAGCATAATATCTGGCCTAGATGCACATAAATACAATAAAGAACCAATCATGGAGCGGTATACCTTATGATCGAAGTCAATACCATTTTCATCAATGCAAAGATGGCCATTTGTGGGCATAGGAATTTTGACGCCTTTGCAATCTTGCATGCCGAATTTCCTCAGTACATCCTTGAGGTATTTCTCCTGAGATATGAATATGCCATTGCGCTGTTGACGAATTTGAAGACCTAAGAAGAATTTCAATTCTCCCATCATAGACATTTGATATTCTTCACTCATCATATAGGCAAATTCATCACTATAACGTTGTCAGTACAGCCAAAGATAATATCATCAACATATATTTGGCACACAAACAGTTCACCATCATAAGATTTAGTGAAAAGAGTAGGGTCGAGTGAACCGGGTTTGAATCCTTTCTTCATGAGGAATTCCTTCAAAGTATCATACCACGCCCGAGGGGCCTGCTTGAGGCCATAGAAGGCCTTATTGAGTTTGAAGACTTTGTCAGGATTCTTTGGATCTCCAAAACCTGGGTGTTGAGCAACATATACTTCTTCCTCAAGCTTACCATTGAGGAATGCACTTTTCACATCCATTTGATATAAAGTGATATCATGATGGTTAGCATAAGCAAGTAATATGCGAATAGCCTCAAGTCTAGCTACAGGTGCAAATGTTTCATCGAAATCAATTCCTTCAACCTGTATGTAGCCTTGAGTTACAAGCCGTGCCTTATTCCTCACAACAAGGCCATTTTCATCTTGCTTGTTGCGGTAGATCCACTTTGTGCCAATGATATTGTGCTTGCAAGGATCTGGACGTTTGACCAGTTCCCAGACGTTGTTGAGCTCGAATTGATGTAATTCTTCTTGCATGGCTTGAATCCACTCAGGCTCCAGAAATGCTTCCTCTACCTTAGTGGGCTCTGTGATAGAGACAAAAGCATAGTGCCCACAAAAGTTAGATAAATGTGAAGCTTTTGAGCGTGTGAGAGGACCTGGTGCTTCAATGTCATCGATGATCTTTTCAACTTGCACTTCTCTTGCAACGCAACGATGAGCTGGTTGTCGTCGAGGAATTTGATCAGCATTTTCTTCAGCATTTTCTTCAGGTGCATTAGCTCGACGTTCTTCATGTTCTGGAATGAATTCTTCAGCAGATTCTTCGGTAGGAATGACATCCTCAGTAGCCTTGAACTTGATAGTTTCCTCAGGTGTTGGTTCATCTATCATAGAAGGTAGGTGCTCTCTTTGCGAGCCATTAGTTTCATTGAACCGCACATCTACAGTTTCAACAACCTTATGAAGAACGTTGTTGAAGACTCTGTAGGTGTGTGAGTCCTTTCCGTAACCAAGCATAAAACCTTCATGTGCTTTCGGTGCAAATTTGGAGTTGTGATGAGGATCTCTAATCCAACATTTAGCACCGAAGACTTTGAAATAACTCACACTGGGTTTCTTGTCGGCGAGGAGTTCATAGGCAGTCTTCTTGAAGAATTTGTGAAGATATACTTTGTTCATGATGTGGCAAGCAGTATCAATTGCATCAATCCAGAAACGACGAGGCGTTTTGTATTCATCAAGCATAGTGAGAGCCATCTCAGCAAGAGTCCTGTTCTTGCGCTCCACGACGCCATTCTGTTGAGGAGTATAAGGAGCAGATAACTCATGAGTAATACCAAGTTCGTCAAGATAGTCATCAAGACCAGAGTTCTTGAACTCAGTTCCATTGTCACTTCTGATGTGCTTGATCTTCACACCAAAGTTGGTTGAAGCCCTCGAGGAAAATCGTTTGAAGACTTCCTGCACTTCATGTTTGTAAGTAACAATGTGTAGCCATGTGTAACGAGAGTAATCATCAACAATAACAAAGCCATATTGAGATGCATCATTTGAGACTGCAGAATAATGGTTAGGACCGAAGAGATCCATGTGAAGCAATTCAAATGGTCGAGTGGTGGTCATGATAGTCTTCGCTGGATGCTTAGCCTTTGTCATCTTCCCAGCTTCACAGGCTCCGCATAAGTGATCCTTGAGGAATTTGACATTCTCAATGCCAATGACATGCTTCTTCTTCGCAAGCGTGTGCAAATTCCTCATGCCTGCATGACCAAGTCGTCGATGCCAGAGCCAGCCTTCTGAAGCTTTTGCAAGTAGACACACGGCTGGTTGAGGTCTTGTAGAGAAATCAACAATATACAAGTCTCCTCTCCTAAAGCCTTCGAAGACTTTGGAATTGTCAGCTTCCATAACCACAACACAACGATACTTGCCAAAGACAACAACCATATCAAGATCACAAAGCATTGAGACAGACATGAGGTTGTATCCTAAGGACTCGACAAGCATGACTTTGTCCATGTGTCGATCCTTTGTGATCGCAACCTTACCTAGACGCAATACCTGACTTTTTCCTTTGTCAGCGAAGATGATATGCTTCAGATGCGATGGTGATAAGGGAGCATCCATCAATAAATTCTTGTCACCAGTCATGTGATTTGTACATCCACTATCGAGGACCCACTCAGTGGCTTTGGGTTGATCATCCTGCAGATGAATTAGTGCAGCTTACGAACTCATATACTTCATCAGTGAAGAATATGACATCAATTCATCAGATCAATTTCATCAAGTAATAGAACAGATAAAGCAGTATGAGGATGTGAGAAATGAAAGTTCATTTCTTCATGATTAGCCTGCGTCCTTTCAGGCATTTTTCAGGTCTCCAGCAAATTCTTCAGACGTTCACGCACGTCTGGAGACCTGACCCTGCAGAAGAGATTAGTTCTTTTTCTTCACCACCCACATCTGAAGGGGTGGCAAAGAGTTCATCACTCTGCGAGCTCCATACGAGAAAGGTGGCATAGAAGCCAATCCATTTCGTTTCACATAAGAGGAGTTAGGGTAAGCATATGAATAAGCAGAGAAATTCTTCGAGGACTTATGAACATAATGATTAGAAGAATAATGCTCATATTCATAGCCCTTAGCTCTTCCCTGCGAAACAGAGTTGTTAGCACGATGATATTCATATGAGGACTTTGAACCTTTTGAGGAATATGATCCACGTGAGGAATTCGATCCGTATGAGGACTTGGATCCATATGAAGAATTTGGTCCATATGAAGAATTTGATCTGGGGTTCCTATTCTTCACGGGTGGTGTCATGAGGACATTCACCTCAAGACTTTCAAGGCACCTTTTGGGAACCCAGATTTTCTTCATAGGGGAACCGTTCCTGCAGTTAGTGCCAACATATCTAGCAAATACTTCACCATTCTGATTTTTTAACAGTTTATAGTTGGAGTCAAATGACTCATCAGAAGAATGAGAAGATTCACATGTAAAGCCAGATAGATTAGATGGATCAACTGGAGGTCCCTTTGCAGCAACCCATGAGGTTTTGGGGTACTGCTCAGGCTTCCAATATGTACCATCAGCATTGACTTTCCTCTCAAAGGCAATACCCTCTTTCCTAGGGTTCCTGTTGAGGATCTGCTTTTCAAGCACATCACAGAGTCGGATGCCCTTTGAGGCTTTTGTACATGCCTGTCATGTACAATTCCTTCAGCCCTACATCGTCAGTGATACTAGAAATGTCCTCATATGAGGAATTAGTGATAGCAGAGGCAGGTGAAGAATTTGTAACATTAGAAGCATTTGAACATTCAGGTGAAGAATTAGCATATTCACGTTCAATGCATTTCAAACATGGAGGAACAAATTCTTCCTGAGAAGCGCTGATTTGTTGAGAAAGTAATGAATCGCGCTCCTTCTGAAGATCTTCATAACTCACTCTTAGCTTCTCAAGATCTTGCTTTCTCTGAAGAAATTCATAAGAAAGCTTCTCATGATCAGATAAGAGAGTGTTATGATGACCTTAAAGGTTGTCAAACCTAGTCTGAAGTCTCTGAAGATTTTCAGTCAAGGTTTTAGTGCGATCCATTTCTTCACCCAACATATCATCGCTCCTATTTAGCATGTATTGAACTTTTTCCAAGGCTCTTTGTTGTTTAGTGGCAAGGGAAGCAAGTTTGACATAGCTGGGTCCAAATTCATCACCAGATTCATCATCACTAGACTCGGATAGGTAGCATTCAGTTACCTCAGCACTTTTTGCCATAAGGCATGATGAAGAGGATGATGATTCTGGTTCGAATGTCATCGCTTTGAGAGATTCCTTGAAGTCCTCAAACCAAGGATCATGACGGGTTCGATGACCTTCATAGACCTCAGAGAGACGGTCCCAGATAAGCTTCGCATGATCGAGATGCATGATGTTCCTGAACTGATTTTGAGACAGATAGGAGCAGATGACGTCCTTCGCCGTGAGGTTGAGAAGAGTGTACTTGCGAATGTCATCAGCTTCCGCCATCTTGCATAGATCGGTATGACCAATCTCAGTGACGGTCCACAGTTCGCTGTTCATCGCCATGAGGCGCTTCTTCATCATGGCCTTCCACTTGGGATACTCGTGACCGTCAAAGATGGGCCATGACACAGTCTTCATTCCTGTGGTTGACATAACTAAAACTCCAGGCGGTTAAACCAAAATCACACAGAACAAGGGAGTACCTTGCTCCGATACCAATTGAAAGTGCGTTATATCGACTAGAGGGGGAGTGAATAGGCGATTTTTATGAATTCTTCACTGAGGAATTTGCCGGTGAGGAAATTCCTTAGCGAAGAACTACTTGCAGCGGAATCAGTACTCAAAAAATAAACATAACAGAACACAAGCATGGTCATCATGATGAAATGAAGACAAGCACAGAGTACAGAAAGCGTAAACACAGGATAGCACAGGATGAAGACAAACAGACTGATGAAATTGAACTGAGGAAATTGAGAAAGTCTTCAGTCAAAGTCTTCAAACACAGATATGAACAAGTGCATAACATAGTTACGAGTAAATGAAAGAGTTAAGGAAATAGAACCAGTAGGCTTGGTGAAGACAATGATTTGGTAGACCAGTTCCAACTGTTGTCTCAGTTGTACATCTGGTTGGAGCGGCTAGTTATTTAAACCTGAGGACACACAGTCCCGGACACACAGTCCTCACCGTATTCTCCTTGAGCTAAAGTCACACAGACCTCGCCCAATCACTCGTGGTAAGTCTTCAGGTGACTTCCGAACCTTCACAAACTCGGTCACTCGGCGATCCACAATTCCTCTTGGATGCTCTAGACCATGACGCCTAACCGTCTGGAAGAAGCACAGTCTTCAAAGGTAACAAGCGTCGGATCCACGCAGGATCAATCTCTTCAGTGATGCTCAATCACTTTGGGTTTGTAGGTGTTTGGGTTTGGGTTTTCCTCACTCGATGATTTTCACTCAAAGTCCTCGGAGGATGGGATGCTCTCAAATGACAAATGTCAGTTTCTCTTGGAGCAGCCAACCAGCTAGTGGTTGTAGGGGTTGGCTATTTATAGCCTAGGGAGCAGCCCGACATGATAAGACATAAATGCCCTTCAATGATATGACTGTTAGGTGGGTAGATATTTTGGGACAGCTGGCGCGTAGCACAGCAACGGTCGGAATTTTAGGCTCAAATTCCTCAGGGCTATCATGTTCCTCACTGTGTAGGCAATCCGCACTAGCGAATTCCTAAATCCTCAGTCAGAACAAATTCCTCAGAGACCAGAAGAACTTCGTCTCTGTCACTGAAGAATATGACTGAACTGTATGAGATTTCCAATGGCTTCACTCGAAGGGATTGGTAGGTGTAGGATTTTGAGTTGAGCATCACATGGAAATTTTTCCTTAGTATTTCCTCGACCCCCTTTAACAGTACGGTGTTCCCTATGACTCAAGAAAGAGAAAATGAAACTACGAAAACAAAAGTCTTCACGCTTCATGTTCCTCGAATGAATACCAAGTCTTCAAGGTTATAGCAATTTCTTCACTTGCAAAGTCTTCAGAAATCCAAAGTCTTCAGTCGAAGAACTTCATTTTTAGGGGTCGACTTTCTCTGTAAATATCAAACTCCTCATAGACTTATAGACTTGTGTACACTCATAAACACATTAGTCCCTTAACCTATAAGTCTTCAATACACCAAAATCACTAAGGGGCACTAGATGCACTTACATCCCTCCACTTTGCTCGACCATTCTCGCGCCCTTGGCGAAGGCAGGGATGAAGCGGGCTTAGGCTCCTCGTTCTATTTCCTTGCCGCCGCGACTACAACCAAATCCGGGCCCAGGAGATAATCCTTGGGTATAGAAAAGGGGAGCACAGTGGCCTAGAAATAAAACGAGGTTTCACATATCCCAGTATCATAACGAAATGCATGACAGAGGATAAAAGACTTATCTGGATTTGCAGCCCCCGGCAATCTCATCTTGCCGCGGTTGGATCCTTGTACTTACAGCCCCCGGCAACTTTGGTTTGCTGGGGTTGGGGCGCCGGTCTGTGCCCTTTCTTCCAAGTAGCTCAGCAGAAGTGCTCATGTGCCCTGCGAACTAAAAGAGGACAGAAAAGAGACAGAGAGACGCGCACTCGACCTCTAGGCTAGGGGTTAGCTGCCGCTAAGCACTATCAACCCTAACCAAGGAAGAGACTCGACCTAGCATGCATGCTATAACCTAGGGCGCCAGCGCTTCGTTTATTTATGCTCAGGGTCTGCGCCTGGCTTTGTACAGAGGGTTACATGCCTTGCCGGCAAAGCTTGTACAAAAGGTGGCTTGCCGGGGGGCCCAGCAAGCCGCGCCTTAGGGTAAAACTTGCGAAGATGCTTGATGTTCCAGGAATTACTCACTGGGACGGCATCTTCGGTCTCCAGGCGGACTGCGCCGGGCCTGGTGACTCGTATTACCCGATAAGGGCCTTCCCACTTTGGCGTCAACTTGTCGGTATTCTTGACCGACTGAAGGCGCCGAAGAACAAGGTCGCCTTCCTCAAAGCTTCGGGCATGAACCTTGCGGCTATGGTAGCGGCGCAAGGCTTGCTGGTAGCGTGCTGCTCTCACAGCCGCCCGAAGACGATCCTCCTCAAGGAGCATTGCATCATCTTGCCGCAACTGCTCTTGCTCAAGCTCATCATAAGCGAGCACTCGAGGTAACCCGTATATGAGTTTCGTGGGGAGAACTGCCTCTGCCCCATATACTAGGGCAAAGGGTGTCTGACCGGTGGCTCGATTTGGTGTCGTCCTGATCGACCAAAGAACCGTCGGCAACTCATCAATCCAGCGCCTTCCGCTCTTGTGCAGCCTGTCAAAGGTCTTCGTTCTCAGGCCTCGCAACACTTCAGCATTCGCCCTATCCGCTTGGCCGTTGCTCCGAGGGTGTGCCATGGAAGCAAAACAGACCTTGCTGCCGAGGTCTTGAATGTACTGCATGAAGGTGTGGCTTGTGAACTGCGTGCCGTTGTCGGTGATAATTCTGCTTGGCACACCAAAGCGGCAGACCAGTCCCTTGAAGAACTTGACGGCTGACTGTGCTATCACCTTTCTCACTGCTTCCACTTCCGGCCACTTTGTGAACTTGTCGATTGCAACGTACAAGTACTCAAAGCCCCCGACTGCACGGGGGAAGGGGCCCAGTATATCGAGCCCCCAGACCGAGAATGGCCAGGAGAGAGGGATTGTTTGAAGGGCTTGAGTTGGTTGATGAAGCTTCTTTGAATGGAACTGACACGCTTCACACTTGGTTACTAGTGTCGTCGCATCCTGGAGGGCGGTGGGCCAGAAGAAACCTTGCCGGAACGCCTTGCCGGCAAGGGCCCTCGACCCTATGTGGGAGCCACATATGCTTCCATGTATCTCTGCCAACAGCTCCAGTCCTTCCTCCCGGGGGATGCACTTCAATTTCACATCGTTCGGCCTCCTCCTGTACAGGACGTCATCGACGAACTGGTACGGGGCAGACCGACGGGCTACTTTTTCCGCTTCTTCCTGCTCCTCAGGAAGTCCCCTGTTTGGAGGAATCGGACGGTATGTTGTGCCCATGCCGGAGCCTGGGGCTCGACGGCAAGGACCAAAGGCATCTCTTCTACCATGGGAGCGGCTGTCTCTACGGCCAGGGCTTGACGCCCTGCCGGAGTCAGTTGCTCTTGGGCAGGCTCAGTGTGCCCGGCAACATCCTTGCCGGCTGTCCTAGGGGGCTCGGCGGGAAAGTACTTGCCGGGACCTGATTTCCTCCGCTTGTTCTGCCCCATTGATGATTCGACGGAAGGCTGAGTTAACCGGAGCAAAAAGGTACCTGGTTCCACAGGTAGCTTGAATGCGGCACGCTTCGACAGGTAATCGGGGATGTCATTCTCCACTCGGGGAACGTGCTCCGCTTGGATACCGTCAAAGCGTTCCTCCAGCTTCCTCACTTCATCTACGTAGGCCTCCATCAATGGGCTCTGGTAATCCTTGTTGATCTGTCTGACAACAAGCTGCGAGTCACCCCTAACGATGAGCTTCTTAACCCCGAGGTCTGCCGCGATCCTGAGACCAGCAAGCAGCCCCTCGTACTCCGCAGTGTTGTTGGTGGACATCTCCCTGGGAAATTGCATCTGGACCACGTACTTGAGGTGCTCTCCGGTGGGCACGACGAGCAACACGCCGGCACCGGCGCCTTGCAGCGAGAAAGCCCCATCAAAGTACATGATCCAGTCGCGGTCTGCTTCCTTGCCGGGGAGAGCGGTCTCCTAGATTTCTTCGTCGGGCGTTGAGGTCCATTCTGCAATGAACTCCGCCAAGACTCTGCTCTGGATTGTCGAGGTACTTTCAAACTTCAAACCAAAACTTGACAACTCCAAGGCCCATTGCAGAATCCTTCCGGTTGCATCTGGGTTATGCAGTATCCGTTGCAACGGGAGGCGGGTGACGACAGTGATCTCGTGGGCTTGGAAGTAATGATGCATCTTCCTTGAGGCCATAAGGAGGCCGAAGAGCAATTTTTGCACATCGAAGTACCTTGACCTAGCCCCCTGCAAGAGGGAGCTGACAAAGTAAACCGGGTGCTGCATCATCTTCGTCTTCTGCACCACCTCACCCAACTGCGCAGGCACTGCCTTGGTGGCGTCAGACCCTGCCGGGGGCCCTGCCTTGCCGGCACCAGGCCCTGCCGGGGGGATCTTTGGCTTGCCATCCGCTGGTTCTTTCGTCGCCACTGCCTCCTCGTCGACCTCCCTCTGCGCCACCAGTGCGGCGCTAACCACTTGATTCGTCGCCGCTAGATATAGCAGCAACGGCTCTTGTGGTTTAGGCGCAACCAGTATTGGCGTGGAGGAAAGGTATTTCTTCAGATCCTGCAACGCCGCCTCGGCTTCTGGGGTCCACTCCATTGGGCCCGCCTTCTTCAAGATTTTGAAGAAGGGAAGGGCACGCTCGGCGGACTTGGAGATGAATCGGCTCATGGCGGCGACGCAACCAGTGAGCCGACTCACATCTTTGATCCGCTTGGGCGCCTCAATCTGCTCAATAGCTTTGATTTTGTCTGGGTTTGCCTCGATCCCGCGCTGCGACACGAAGAATCCGAGAAGCTTGCCAGACGGAACGCCGAAGACACACTTCTCAGGGTTCAGCTTAAGGTTGATCTTGCGCAGGTTGGCAAATGTCTCTTCTAGATCTTGCACAAGAGTTGCCCCGTCCTTGGTTTTGACCACTATGTCATCCATGTATTCCTCCATATTTCTATGGAGCTGGGGTTCAAAACCAATCTGGACTGCTCTTGCATATGTCGAGCCAGCACTCTTCAACCCAAAAGGCATCCGTAAAAAGCAATACGTACCGCATGGGGTGATGAATGTTGTCTTCTCTTCATCCTCTCTTGTCATGAAGATTTGGTGGTAGCCCGAGTAGACGTCGAGGAATGATAACAGATCACACCCGGCCGTGGAGTCAACAATCTAGTCGATGCACGGCAACAGGAAGGGGTCCTTAGGACAAGCCTTATTGATATCTGTATAATTAATACACAGCCTCCACTTCCCATTCGCCTTGCGCACCACTACCGGATTGACCAACCACGTCGGGTGGAGCACTCCTCTCACCAAACCTGCCGCTTCCAATGTCCTGATGTCCTCTGTGATGAACTCCTGCCTCTCTAGAGCCTGCTTTCTGACCTTCTGCTTGACGGGCCGCGCTTGAGGGCAGACAGCTAGGTGGTGCTCAATCACCTTCCTGGGAACACCGGGGATGTCGGATGCTTGCCATGCAAACACGTCGACATTTGCCCGCGGGAAGGTGACAAGCGCGCCTTCCTATTTGCTGTCGAGGGTGGAGCCTATGGTGAAGGCCCCTCCCATGCCGTCCTCCCTGGCGGACACCTTCTTGGTCTGCGGTGGCTCGGCTCTGGATTTCTTGCTCTTGCCGGTAGAGCTCTCTGGAACGTCCTCGACGGTAGCTCAGCACTCCGAAGAGGTGTGCTTGCTGGAGTGGGTGCGAGAGGTCTTGCCGGGCTTCTTCTTCCCTCCCGGGCCTTCAGCGGCAGGAGCAGGTGCCTTGACGGCAGCTGCTGCAACTGCTTCCTGGTAGAGTTGGTCGGCGCAAATCAGCGCGTCCTTCTTGTCGGAGGGGACGGAGATGATGGTCAACGGCCCGGGCATCTTTAGCATGTTGTAGGCGTAGTGTGATGCCGCCATGAACTTGGCTAGTGCCGGGCGGCCGAGGATCCCGTTGTAGGGCAAGGGGATCTCGGCCATGTCGAAGATGATCCTCTCCGTCTTGTAGTTCAACTCTCCTCCAAAGGTCACGGGCAGCGTGACCTTCCCCTTCGGCTAGCTCCTCCCCGGATTGACCCCTTGAAACGTGCCCATTTCCTCGAGGTCTTCATCAGGAATTTGCAGCCTTTCGATCACGACGGGCGAGATCAAGTTCAGGCCGGCCCCGCCGTCAACCAACATCTTGTTCACCTTGAGGTTGCGTATCGTTGGTGAGACCAACAATGGCAAACACCCGACCGCGGTTGTGCGGTCAGGGTGGTCCTCGGCGTCAAAGATGGGGGGCGTGCTGGACCACTTCAGTGGCTTCTGAGCGTCGAACGACGGCTCCGCTGCTGTAATCTCACGCGCCCACTGCTTGAGCTGGCGGTGAGAAGTATGCAACGAGGCGCCACCATCGACGCACATGGCCTCCGTAGCCTTCTGGAACTCTTGCTCACCAGACTCGTCGTCCTCGTCGTGATCATCGTCTTCTTGTTTCTTGTCACGGCCCCGGGCGGGCCTCTCTTGCTGGTTGTGCTCCTTGGCCGCCACGCTTCTTGCCGGATCCCTCGGCACCGTCCTGACCCTTCTCCTTGTCCCGCCTTTCATACTCGGCCTTTTGCTTTTCAGCAAGCAGCTCGACTTGTCGGCAGTTCTGGAGGTCGTGGCCCTTGGTGCGGTGGATCTTACAGTACTGCTTGTCGGAGCCCCCTGGCTTATCGGCAGCTGCTAAGGCCCGGCAGGCGGCGCCCCCGGCGATCTCCTTGCCGGGGCCGTCTACCTTGACCTTCTTGGCAGCGCCGGTGTCGTCAGACCCCTCGACGGCAAGTACGGCCTTGCCCTTGCGTTTCTTGTTGCGACGCCGGCCCTTCTTCGTCGGGGTGGCGGCGTCTTTGTCGGTAGAGTCGGTTTCCGCACCAGCGTCTTCGCCAGGGTACTTCCTTCCCTCTTTAGCCCGGGCGCATCTATCAGCCAGAACGTAGAGCTCGGCCACATCCTTAACCTTGGTCATCGCCAGCTCTTTGCGCATCTTGCGGTTGCGCACATTCTGATGGAACGCGCTGATCACAGTGGCGGGATGAACGTCGGGGATGTTGTACTGCACCCAGCTGAATCTCTGGATGTACTTGCGCAGGGGTTCCCCTTCCTTCTGGGGAATGGTATACAGATCACTGGCCTGGCCATGAGCTTGGTGGCCTCCCGTGAAGGCGCCAACGAACTCATGGCACAAATCCGACCAAGAAGAAATGGAGCCCGCCGGCAAGTGCATCAACCAAGACATAACATTGGGCTTCAGCGCCAGCGGGAAATAATTGGCAAGCACCTTGTCGTCGCGAGCTCCGGCAGTCTGCATCGCGATGGTGTAGATGCTGAGGAACTCGGACGGATGGGTCTTGCCAGTGTACTTCTCGCCGACGTCGGGCTTGAACATGCGGTGGGACGGCCACTGCAACTGCCGCAGCTCGCGGGTAAAGGCCGGGCAGCCCACCTCGTAAGGTAGGCCGCCGGAGCCCCCCGGTGTTGGGTGGTCCATAGCGGGTCCCGCCCGCTTGTCCGACTGGTGGCGTGCATCGAGCCGGCGCTCGATAGTGGTTCGAGCATCTTCGTGAGCTCGTTCTTGAAGAACTTGGCGCTGGTCGCGATGGGTCCGCGGGTCCGACAACGCTATAGAGATGTTATCACAAGCGTCGTCACGACGGGCCGACGCCCGCGGCGGCTGGCGAGGAGGAGGAGAGTGCACCGTGGCTGCAGCACCCCCGGCCCTCCCAGCGCTGGCATGTGGTGGCTCGGTGGAGCGCTGGCCCGAGGGTCCCGCCGGTCGCGGATCGTCTTTGTTGGCGACGGCGACGAGGCTCTGGATGGTGGCTCTCCACTCGTCGAGCTTCTCCGTAGCAGGAGGGAAGTCGAGGAGTAGCTGCGCGCGCGCCAAAGCTTCTGCTGGCGTGGGTGGCGGCGACAGCTGCGTGGACCGTGGCGCGCTTCGACTTGTAACCACGTTAGAAGGAGCTCCATCGCGACCCCGCGGCTGCGCGCCATTTTTGCCAGCACTTCGACGGGCATGCTGAACTCCTTCGTCCTACGGACGACGCACAGGGCTCTTCCCACGGCGGTGCCCAGGGTCACCGTCGTGGTGACGCTGCTCGTCGCGCACACCATGGGAAGAGCGTGCAGTGGTCGCCAGCGTGGGCGTCTTGGAGGTTGTTGCGCCGCCCGTGGGTGGCACAACAACACTCCTGGAGGGCCCCGCACCGCCTGCGGGGGGCCCAGCCCCATCTTTAGACTTGGTGATGTGCAGCCCGTCACCTGGCGCGCGAACGGCGCTGCTCGCCAGGCTCTGACCGCCAGGGCGATGCTGGTGCTTGCGGACCGTGGCTCGGGTTCTGTCCGCGACCGGGCCGCTGCTCGCCCGTACTAGCACGGGCCGCTCGGCCCTGACGAGCCGATCGTCGTGGCCGTCTTCTTCTTGGGAGCCATGGCGATGAAGAAACGCTAGGCTAGCTACTAGACCAGATTCTCACAATTGCGCCCCCTACCTGGCGCGCCAAAGATGTCGGTGTGGAACGACACCTATGGGATCACAAGAATCCCTACTACGGTTGCCGGGGCGCAGGGTTGCGAGAAGAGCAGGATTAGTAGTCAGCACAAGGATCGTTTACCCAGGTTTGGGCTGCGAAGATGCGTAAAACCCTAGTCCTGCTTTGGTGGCTGTATTTCAGAGAGTTCTTGAGCTCTTGAACTAGCTATGGTGGGGTGCGTGGTTCCAATGAGCCGAATCCTTCTCCATTATGCCATGGGCCTCCTTTTATAGTCGAAAGGGGCTGCCACAGTGGCATACAGGAGGTGGAAAGGTGTACAGTATTGCGAGCTTATCGCTCGTATTACAGGACAAGACGCATTTAATGCGCCGCTGAGGTCTCCCCTAGCTTTATCGGGGACGGGGGCGAGGCCCGTCCCATCCGTCGCCGCTCCTCCTCGCTTCGACACGGGCCCTGGCCAGCGATGCGTGCGGCGCCATGTAGGCAGGCAGGCAGCTGAGGTGGCGCGATGGTGGAGCCTTCACGAAGATCTGCATGCCGACACGCAGGCGTTTGATGAGTTGGCCTGGGAGCTGCATGTTGCCACGCAGGTGCCAGCTCAGCTGGTTGAGCTGGCAGCTGCATGTGAACGGCGGCGGAGACTTGGTTGGTGCGGGCCTGGCAGTGACCCTGCTGGTGCCCTTGGCGAGGGGCTTGCCGGGTGGCCCAGCAAGGGTCTTGCCGTGGCGCGCTGTCGTCCCTGGCAAGGATCTTGCCGGGGGTCTTGTGGCTTTCCTCGGCAAGGATCTTGCCGAGGGCTGTTGTCTTTTAATTCTCATCTGATCTTGAACATTCCTTGGTCTTGACAAAGCTCTGCATGCCACCATGGAGGTGCCTCCCGAGCCCTAGTTCCAACGTGGTTGGCTGAGTTGGAACCCGTGGGCTCGAGGGTGGCTCACTCCGCTGGTGTGGGCGAGCCGCCCCGGCAAGGGTCTTGCCGGGGGAACCTGCTTCGTCCCTCTGCTCTTTGTGGTCTTGGCCTTGGTGTTGCTCTGGCTGCCTCGGGCTTCGGTTTTACCTCGGTTCACCTCCCCTGCTCTGCTTGGTGTGGCCGTGGGCGCGGCTCCGACTGTCCGTGCACAGGTAAAGGGGTACAAAGGTGCGCCCCTTCTTTTGTACACCGACAATTAGCAGGGGTTCACTGTAGCTTAATTATCCGGGCGTCACAGGAGGCTTCTCCGATTACTTAATGCTTTGCCAGATCATCCTCTCAAGAAAAATGAAATACTTGATATCTTTTATAATGGACTAACTGATGCTTCCAGAGACCACCTGGATAGTTGTGCTGGTTGTGTTTTCAGGGAAAGAACTGTTGAGCAAGCTGAATTGCTATTGAATAATATATTGAGTAATGATAACGATTGGACACTTCCTGAACCAACTCCTAAGCCAACTCCGAAGAAAAGGGGTATTCTATTTCTCAGTCCTGAAGATATGCAAGAGGCAAAGAAATCTACACAAGAAAAGGGTATTAAAGCTGAAGATCTTAAGAATTTACCACCTATTAAACAAATACATGGTCTTAATAACCCGACACAGTAGTGAAGATAAATTCTATAGATTTGATGAAGGTGATATTCCTCGTAATAAGTCTGCTAGCCAATGCTTGGATGAGTTTGATAATTTTATTGTTAAACAAGAAAACTTCAATGCTTATGTTGGTAGAAAATTGAAACGCAATGCTTATATGGTTGAACACTTAAGTGATTATATGTCTAGAGTTAAAGGTTGTTGGGGAACGTAGTAATTTCAAAAAAAATCCTACGCACACGCAAGATCATGGTGATGCATAGCAACGAGAGGGGAGAGTGTGTCCACGTACCCTCGTAGACCGAAAGCGGAAGTGTTAGAACAACGCGGTTGATGTAGTCGTACGTCTTCACGATCCGACCGATCAAGTACCAAACGCACTACACCTCCGAGTTCAGCACACGTTCAACTCGATGACGTCCCTCAAACTCCGATCCAGCCGAGCTTTGAGGGAGAGTTCCGTCAGCACGACGGTGTGGTGACGATGATGATGTTCTGCCAATGCAGGGCTTCGCCTAAGCACCGCTACGATATGACCGAGGTGGATTATGGTGGAGGGGGGCACCGCACACGGCTAAGAGATCGAAGGGATCAATTGTTGTGTCTATGGGGTGCCCCTCTCCTCCGTATATAAAGGGGTGGAAGAGGGGGAGGGCCGGCCCTCTCTATGGCGCGCCCTAGGAGGAGTCCTACTCCCACCGGGAGTAGGATTCCCCCCTCCTTCCAAGTAGTAGGAGTAGGAGTCAAGGAAAGGGGAGAGAGAAGAGAAGGAAGGAGCGGGCACAGCCCCTCCCCCTAGTCCAATTCAGACTAGGCCTTGGGGGCGCGCAGCCTCTCCTCTCTCTTTCCCCTAAAGCCCAATAAGGCCCATATACTCCCCGGCGAATTCCCGTAACTCTCCGGTACTCCGAAAAATACCCGAATCACTCGGAACCTTTCCGATGTCCGAATATAGTCGTCCAATTATCGATCTTTACGTCTCGACCATTTCGAGACTCCTCGTCATGTCCCCGATCTCATCTGGGACTCCGAACTACCTTCGGTACATCAAAACACATAAACTCATAGTATAACCGTCATCGAACTTTAAGCGTGCGGACCCTACGGGTTCGAGAACAATGTAGACATGACCGAGACACGTCTCCGGTCAATAACCAATAGCGGAACCTGGATGCTCATATTGGCTCCCACATATTCTACGAACATCTTTATCGGTCAACCCACATAACAACATACGTTGTTCCCTTTGTCATCGGTATGTTACTTGCCCGAGATTCGATCGTCGGTATCTCAATACCTAGTTCAATATCGTTACCTGCAAGTCTCTTTACTCGTTCCGTAATACATCATCCCGCAACTAAATCATTAGTTGCAATGCTTGCAAGGCTTATAGTGATGTGCATTACCGAGTGGGCCCAGAGATACCTCTCCGACAATCGGAGTGACAAATCCTAATCTCGAAATACACCAACCCAACAAGTACCTTCGGAGACACCTGTAGAGCACCTTTATAATCACCCAGTTACATTGTGACGTTTGGTAGCACACAAAGTGTTCCTCCGGTAAACAGGAGTTGCATAATCTCATAGTCATAGGAACATGTATAAGTCATGAAGAAAGCAATAGCAACATACTAAACGATCAAGTGCTAAGCTAACGGAATGGGTCAAGTCAATCACATCATTCTCCTAATGATTTGATCCCATTAATCAAATGACAACTCATGTCTATGGGTAGGAAACATAACCATCTTTGATCAACGAGCTAGTCAAGTAGAGGCATACTAGTGACACTCTGTTTGTCTATGTATTCACACATGTATTACGTTTCCGGTTAATACAATTCTAGCATGAATAATAAACATTTATCATGAGAATAAGGAAATAAATAATAACTTTATTATTGCCTCTAGGGCATATTTCCTTCAGTCTCCCACTTGCACTAGAGTCAATAATCTCGTTCACATCGCCATGTGATTTAACACCAATAGTTCACATCACCATGTGATTAACACCCATAGATCACATCATCATGTGACCAACACCCAAAGGGTTTACTAGAGTCAATAATCTAGTTCACATCGTTATGTGATTAACACCCAAAGATTACTAAGGTGTGATCATGTTTTGCTTGTGAGAGAAGTTTAGTCAACGGGTCTGCCACATTCAGATCCGTATGTATTTTGCAAATTTCTATGTCAACAATGCTCTGCACGGAGCTACTCTAGCTAATTGCTCCCACTTTCAATATGATCCAGATTGAGACTTAGAGTCATCTGGATCAGTGTCAAAACTTGCATCGACGTAACCCTTTACGACGAACCTTTTGTCACCTCCATAATCGAGAAACATATCCTTATTCCACTAAGGATAATTTTGACCGCTGTCCAGTGATCTACTCCTAGATCACTATTGTACTCCCTTGCTAAACTCAGTGTAGGGTATACAATAGATCTGGTACACAACATGGCATACTTTATAGAACCTATGGCTGAGGCATAGGGAATGACTTTCATTCTTTTTCTATCTTCTGCCGTGGTCGGGCTTTGAGTCTTACTCAATTTCACACCTTGTAACACAGGCAAGAACTCTTTCTTTGACTGTTCCATTTTGAACTACTTCGAAATCTTGTCAAGGTATGTACTCATTGAAAAAACTTATCAAGCATCTTGATCTATCTCTATAGATCTTGATGCTCAATATGTAAGCATCTTCACCGAGGTCTTTCTTTGAAAAACTCCTTTCAAATACTCCTTTATGCTTTCCAGAAAATTCTACATTATTTTTGATCAACAATATGTAATTCACATATACTTATCAGAAATGTTGTAGTGCTCCCACTCACTTTCTTGTAAATACAGGCTTCACCGTAAGTCTGTATAAAACTATATGCTTTGATCAACTCATCAAAGCGTATATTCCAACTCCGAGATGCTTGCACCAGTCCATAGATGGATCGCTGGAGCTTGCACATTTTGTTAGCATCTTTAGGATTGACAAAACCTTCTGGTTGCATCATATACAACTCTTCTTTAATAAATCCATTAAGGAATGCAGTTTTGTTTATCCATTTGCCAGATTTCATAAAATGCGGCAATTGCTAACATGATCCGGACAGACTTAAACATAGATACGAGTGAGAAACTCTTATCGTAGTCAACACCTTGAACTTGTCGAAAACCTTTTGCGATAATTCTAGCTTTGTAGATAGTAACACTACTATCAGCGTCCGTCTTCCTCTTGAAGATCCATTTATTTCCTATGGCTTGCCGATCATCGGGCAAGTCAACCAAAGTCCACACTTTGTTCTCATACATCGATCCCATCTCAGATTTCATGGCCTCAAACCATTTCGCGGAATCTGGGCTCATCATCGCTTCCTCATAGTTCATAGGTTCGTCATGGTCAAGTAACATGACCTCCAGAACAGGACTACCGTACCACTCTGGTGCGGATCTTACTCTGGTTGACCTACGAGGTTCGGTAGTAACTTGATCTCAAGTTATATGATCATCATCATTAGCTTCCTCACTAATTGGTGTAGGAGTCATAGAAACAGATTTCTGTGATGAACTACTTTCCAATAAGGGAGCAGGTACATTTACCTCATCAAGTTCTACTTTCCTCTCACTCACTTCTTTCAAAAGAAACTCCTTCTCTAGAAAGGATCCATTCTTAGCAACGAATGTCTTCCCTTCGGATCTGTGATAGAAGGTGTACCCAACTGTCTCCTTTGGGTATCCTATGAAGACACATTTCTCCGATTTGGGTTTGAGCTTATCAGGATGAAACTTTTTCACATAAGCATTGCAACCCCAAACTTTAAGAAACGACAACTTTGGTTTCTTGCCAAACCGTAGTTCATATGGTGTCATCTCAACAGATTTAGATGGTGCCCTTTTTAACATGAATGCAGCTGTCTCTAATGCATAACCCCAAAACGATAGTGGTAAATCGGTAAGAAACATCATAGATTGCACTATATCCAATAAAGTACGGTTATGACGTTCGGACACATCATTATGCTGTGGTGTTCCAGGTGGCATGAGTTTGTGAAACTATTCCACATTGTTTTAATTGAAGGCAAACCTCGTAACTCAAATATTCTTCTCCACGATCAGATCGTAGAAACTTTTATTTTCTTGTTACGATGATTTTCCACTTCACTCTGAAATTATATGAACTTTTTCAAATGTTTCAGACTTATGTTTCATCAAGTAGATATACCCATATCTGCTCAAATCATCTGTGAAGGTCAGAAAATAACGATACCCGCCGCGAGCCTCAACACTCATCGGATCGCATACATCAGTATGTATTATTTCCAATAAGTCAGTTGCTCGCTCCATTGTTCCAGAGAACGGAGTCTTAGTCATCTTGCCCATGAGGCATGGTTCGCAAGCATCAAGTGATTCATAATCAAGTGATTCCAAAATTCCATCAGCATGGAGTTTCTTCATGCGCTTTACACCAATATGACCTAAACGGCAGTGCCACAAATAAGTTGCACTATCATTATTAACTTTGCATCTTTTGGCTTCAATATTATGAATACGTGTATCACTACGATCGAGATCCAACAAACTATTTTCATTGGGTGTATGACCATTGAAGGTTTTATTCATGTAAACAGAACAACAATTATTCTCTGACTTTAAATGAATAACCGTATTGTAATAAAAGTGATCAAATCATATTCATGCTCAATGCAAACACCAAATAACACTTATTTAGGTTCAACACTAATCTCAAAAGTATAGGGAGTGTGCGATGATGATCATATCAATCTTGGAACTACTTCCAACACACATCGTCACTTCACCCTTAACTAGTTTTTGTTCATTCTGCAACTCCCGTTTCGAGTTACTACTTTTAGCAACTGAACTAGTATCAAATACTGTGGGGTTGCTATAAACACTAGTAAAGTACACATCAATAACATGTATATCAAATATACCTTTGTTCACTTTGCCATCCTTCTTATCCGCCAAATACTTGGGGCAGTTCCGCTTCCAGTGACCAGTCCCTTTGCAGTAGAAGCACTTAGTCTCAGGCTTAGGTCCAGACTTGGGCTTCTTCACTTGAGCAGCAACTTGCTTTCCGTTCTTCTTGAAGTTCCCCTTCTTCCCTTTGCCCTTTTCCTTGAAACTAGTGGTCTTGTCAACCATCAACACTTGATGCTCTTTCTTGATTTCTACCTTCATCAATTTCATCATCATGAAAAGCTCGGGAGTCGTTTTTGTCATCCCTTGCATACTATAGTTCATCACGAAGTTCTACTAACTTGGTGATGGTGACTAGAGAATTCTGTCAATCACTATTTTATCTGGAAGATTAACTCCCACTTGATTCAAGCGATTGTAGTACCCAGACAATCTGAGCACATGCTCACTTCTTGAGCTATTCTCCTCCACCCTTTAGCTATAGAACTTGTTGGAGACTTCATATCTCTCAACTCGGTTATTTGCTTGAAATATTAACTTCAACTCCTGGAACATCTCATATGGTCCATGACGTTCAAAACGTCTTTGAAGTCCTGATTCTAAGCCTTTTAAGCATGGTGCACTAAACTATCAAGTAGTCATCATATTGAGCTAGCCAAACATTCATAACATCTGCATCTGCTCCTACAATAGGTTTGTCATCCAGCGGTGCATCAAGGACATAATTCTTCTGTGCAGCAATGAGGATAATCCTCAGATCACGGATCCAATCCGCATCATTGCTACTAACATCTTTCAACTTAGTTTTCTCTAGGAACATATCAAAAATAAAACAGGTCAGCTAAACACGAGCTATTGATCTACAACATAGAAATGCTAATACTACCAGGACTAAGTTCATGATAAATTTAAGTTCAATTAATCATATTACTTTAAGAACTCCCACTTAGATAGACATCCCTCTAATCCTCTAAGTGATCACGTGATCCATATCAACTAAACCATGTCCGATCATCACGTGAGATGGAGTAGTTTCAATGGTGAACATCACTATGTTGATCATATCTACTATATGATCCACGCTCGACCTTTCGGTCTTAGTGTTCCGAGGACATATCTGTTATATGATAGGCTCGTCAAGTTTAACCTGAGTATTCCGCGTGTGCAACTGTTTTGCACCCGTTGTATTTGAACGTAGAGCCTATCACACCCGATCATCATGTGGTGTCTCAGCACGAAGAACTTTCGCAACGGTGCATACTCAGGGAGAACGCTTATACCTTGATAATTTAGTGAGAGATCATCTTATAATGCTACCGTCGATCTAAGCAGAATAAGATGCATAAAAGATAAACATCACATGCAATCAATATAAGTGATATGATATGGCCATCATCATCTTGTGCTTGTGATCTCCATCTCTGAAGCACCGTCATGATCACCATCGTCACCGGCGCGACACCTTGATCTCCATCGTAGCATCGTTGTCGTCTCGCCAACTATTGCTTCTACGACTATCGCTACCGCTTAGTGATAAAGTAAAGCAATTACAGGGCGATTGCATTGCATACAATAAAGCGACAACCATATGGCTCCTGCCAGTTGCCGATAACTCGGTTACAAAACATGATCATCTCATACAATAAAATATAGTATCATGCCTTGACCATATCACATCACAACATGCCTTGCAAAAACAAGTTAGACGTCCTCTACTTTGTTGTTGCAAGTTTTACGTGGCTGTTACGGGCTGAGCAAGAACCGTTCTTACCTACGCATCAAAACCACAATGATAGTTTGTCAAGTTGGTGTTGTTTTAACATTCGCAAGGACCGGGCGTAGCCACACTCAGTTCAACTAAAGTTGGAGAAACTGACACCCGCTAGTCACCTGTGTGCATAGCACGGCGGTAAAACCAGTCTCACATAAGCGTACGCGTAATGTCGGTCCGGGCCGCTTCATCCAACAATACCGCCGAACCAAAGTATGACATGTTGGTAAGCAGTATGACTTGCATCGCCCACAACTCACTTGTGTTCTACTCGTGCATATAACATCAATGCATAAAACCAGGCTCGGATGCCACTGTTGGGGAACGTAGTAATTTCAAAAAAATTCCTACGCACACGCAAGATCATGGTGATGCATAGCAACGAGAGGGGAGAGTGTGTCCACGTACCCTCGTAGACCGAAAGCGGAAGCATTAGCACAACGCGGTTGATGTAGTCGTACGTCTTCACGATCCGACCGATCAAGTACCGAACGCACGGCACCTCCGAGTTCAGCACACATTCAACTCGATGACGTCCCTCGAACTCCGATCCAGCCGAGCTTTGAGGGAGAGTTCTGTCAGCACGACGGCGTGGTGACGATGATGATGTTCTACCGACGCAGGGCTTCGCCTAAGCACCGCTACGATATGACCGAGGTGGATTATGGTGGAGGGGGCACCGCACACGGCTAAGAGATCGAAGGGATCAATTGTTGTGTCTATGGGGTGCCCCTCTCCTCCGTATATAAAGGGGTGGAAGAGGGGGAGGGCCGGCCCTCTCTATGGCGCGCCCTAGGAGGAGTCCTACTCCCACCGGGAGTAGGATTCCCCCCCTTCCAAGTGGGAGTAGGATTCCCCCCCTTCCAAGTAGTAGGAGTAGGAGTCAAAGAAAGGGGAGAGAGAAGAGAAGGAAGGAGGGGGCGCAGCCCCTCCCCCTAGTCCAATTCGGACTAGGCCTTGGGGGGGCGTGCAGCCTCTCCTCTCTCTTTCCCCTAAAGCCCAATAAGGCCCATATACTCCCCGGCGAATTCCCGTAACTCTCCGGTACTCCGAAAAATACCCGAATCACTCGGAACCTTTCCGATGTCCAAATATAGTCGTCCAATATATCGATCTTTACTTCTCGACCATTTCGAGACTCCTCGTCATGTCCCTGATCTCATCCGGGACTCCAAACTACCTTCGGTACATCAAAACACATAAACTCATAATATAACCGTCATCGAACTTTAAGCGTGCGGACCCTACGGGTTCGAGAACAATGTAGACATGACCGAGACACGTCTCCGGTCAATAACCAATAGCGGAACCTGGATGCTCATATTGGCTCCCACATATTCTACGAAGATCTTTATCGGTCAAACCGCATAACAACATATGTTGTTCCCTTTGTCATCGGTATGTTACTTGCCCGAGATTCGATCGTCGGTATCTCAATACCTAGTTAAATCTCGTTACCGGCAAGTCTCTTTACTCGTTTCGTAATACATCATCCCGCAACTAACTCATTAGTTGCAATGCTTGCAAGGCTTATAGTGATGTGCATTACCGAGTGGGCCCAGAGATACCTCTCCGACAATCGGAGTGACAAATCCTAATCTTAAAATACGCCAACCCAACAAGTACCTTCGGAGACACCTGTAGAGCACCTTTATAATCACCCACTTACATTGTGATGTTTGGTAGCACACAAAGTGTTCCTTCGGTAAACGGGAGTTGCATAATCTCATAGTCATAGGAACATGTATAAGTCATGAAGAAAGCAATAGCAACATACTAAACGATCAAGTGCTAAGCTAACGGAATGGGTCAAGTCAATCACATCATTCTCCTAATGATTTGATCCCATTAATCAAATGACAACTCATGTCTATGGGTAGGAAACATAACCATCTTTGATCAACGAGCTAGTCAAGTAGAGGCATACTAGTGACACTCTGTTTGTCTATGTATTCACACATGTATTACGTTTCCGATTAATACAATTCTAGCATGAATAATAAATATTTATCATGAGAATAAGGAAATAAATAATAAATTTATTATTGCCTCTAGGGCATATTTCCTTCAAAGGTGACCTTAAACTTATTAGTAAACATGCTTCTATGGTTACCACTCAGGTAGAACAAGTGCTTAAAGCACAAGATGATTTGCTCAATGAATTAAATAATAAGAAAAATGATAATGTTGTTAGAGTTATGAGTAGAGGGGGTAGAATGACTCAGGAACCTTTGTATCCTGAGGGCCACCCTAAGAGAGTTGAGCAAGATTCTCAGAGAACTAATGTTGATGCACCTAGTCCTTCTAAGAAGAAGAAAAAGAAAAATGATAGGACTTTGCATGCTTCTAGTGAACCTGTTTTTGACACACCTGAGAATCCCAATGATATTTCTATTTCTAATGCTGAAACACAATCTGGTAATGAACATGAACCTAGTGATAATGATGATGTTCATGTTAATGCTCCACCTAGCAATAACAATGATGTAGAGATTGAACCTGCTATTGATCTTGATAACCCACAATCAAAGAATCAACGTTATGATAGGAGAGACTTCGTTGGTAGGAAGCACGGTAAAGAAAGAGAACCATGGGTTCAGAAACCCATGCCTTTTCCTCCTAAACCATCCAAGAAAAAGGATGATGAGGATTTTGAGCACTTTGCTGAAATGATTAGACCTATCTTTTTGCGTATGCGTTTGACTAATATGCTTAAAATGAATCCTTATGCTAAGTATATGAAAGATATTGTTACAAATAAAAGAAAGATACCGAAAGCTGAAATTTCCACCATGCTTGACAATTATACTTTTAAAGGTGGAATACCAAAGAAACTAGGAGATCCATGAGTACCAACTATACCATGCTCCATTAAAAGAAACTATGTTAAAACTGCTTTATGTGATCTTGGAGGCGGTGTTAGCGTTATGCCTCTCTCTTTATATCGTAGACTTGATTTGAATAAGTTGACACCTACTGAAATATCTTTGCAAATGGCCGATAAATCAACTATTATACCTGTTGGTATTTGTGAGGATGTGTCTGTTGTGGTTGCAAACATTACTATTTTAACGGACTTTGTTATTCTTGATATTCCCGAGGACGATAGTATGTCGATTATCCTTGGTAGACCCTTTTTGAATACTGGAGGGGATGTTATTGATTGTAACAAAGGCAATGTCACTTTTCATGTCAATGGTAATGAGCATACGGTACACTTTCCGAGGAAACAACC
The DNA here is from genome assembly GCF_002575655.3 of Aegilops tauschii subsp. strangulata. Taxonomy (NCBI): domain Eukaryota; kingdom Viridiplantae; phylum Streptophyta; class Magnoliopsida; order Poales; family Poaceae; genus Aegilops; species Aegilops tauschii. The sequence continues at coordinate 472,762,222 of NC_053036.3, read as the reverse complement.
TCAAGTCCACAGTATCAATTCTATTGGAAAATTTTCAACGATTACTATTGGAGGTTTTGAATTCCCTCTTCCTACTGTCAAGAAGAAATATGATATTCTTATTGTTGGGGACATGCATATCCCCGTTGAGGTAACCTAGTGTTTTTCGAAAATTCTCCGGTTTCATGTTATTCGGAAAGAGTTTGTTAACAAGACTTGATCAACCTTGTTAGTGGATTCCTTTTGATGAGCACGAGATGGATGAAGTTAGAAAGCACAATTCTCTGTACCCTCCTTTTACTTTCTGTTATTTAGATTAAATAAAGCAAAAATAGTACTTTTCTGTCTGTTTTCTGAATTATCCTTGCAATAAAAATACCCCAAAAATAAAAGTTCTCCAAACGTCCTGAAAATGAAATATGATTTTTTGTAGAATATTTAAGAATTTCTCGCACTGGGAACACACCAGGGGGCCCACCATTTGGCCACGAGGGCACAGGGCGCGCCCACCCCCCTGGGGCGCGCCCCCTGCCTCGTGGGCCCCACGTGGACCCCCTCCACTTATTCCAGCACCCACTCACTTCGTCTCCCTCCAGAAAAAATCCTCCCATAGCTCAAACCCGTGTTTTAGCTCATCTTGCTGCCATTTTCGATCTCTTTGCTCAAAGCTCCATTCACATAACTGTTTTGGGGGATTTGTTCTTCGGTATGTGACTCCTCCAATGGTCCAATTAGTTTTTGTTCTAGTGCTTTATTTATTGCAAATTTTTGCTGCCAAGGTGACCCTGTTCTTGAGCTTGCATGTCAAATTTATATGGTCAAAAGTAGTTTTAATGCATGATATAGCCTCTAGGCACGTGTGGGAGTAGTTGCTATCAATCTTGTTGAGTTTGGTTCACTTTTATTTTGTGTCACTAAAAAAATTCAGAAATTTTTCAGAGAAAAAAAATGATGAAGAGATTGTTGAGGAGCTCTTCGAGCCGAAGCTCGAAGGATAAGCAGAATGAGGAGAATAAAAAGCCCAAATACAATCTTCCTCGCACTGCGGAGGTTCGGCCGTGCGAATGGCCTTGTGATGCATTCTTGAGAGCCTCCGGAATTTACGATGACTTTTATTACTTGGCTGAGAATGCAGGCCTCACCAACTTCCTCCACGACCAGCGCGAACAGTATCACCTACTCACAAATATTTTTGTGCAAAATTTTTATTTCCATGCTAAGAAATCACCACCTTCAGTGGAGTTTCACTTATATGATGAGGTTAAGGAGATGTCACTCCATGATATTTGTCGGGTCTGCAAGATACCCTTTGTGGGCAGCATCGAGGAACCACATTGTAGTGATGTGGACGGATTTATTGATAGAATTACTGTAGGGAAACGAGGAAAGTTTCCTATGCAAGAATTACTAGTATACATTTTCCTGTTCTACGTTACTTTGCGATATTTGCTAGTAGATGATTAATTGGTCGCGGGAACAGTGGAAATCTTAGTGCTCCTGATCTTGTCATTTTGCGCCATGCTTTGTTTCGTGATACAACTTTCAGCTTAGGCGCTATTGTTGCTAAACGATTAAGTCTGAATCGTACAAAGGGCCCCATCTTCGGAGGCATCTTTGCTTCATGCCTTGCTAAACACTTTGAGATACCTATTAGGCATTATGAGAAAGAGGAAAAGTCGTTGCCCCCTATTTTTCTAGATTATAAGAGTATGGTAGCACATGAATTTATTGTTAAAAATAAGAAGAAGATGCTTAAGTATAATTTGATAAAACTCACTGTGAGACTATTACCTTGCCTGCACCATCTTTGTTTAACATACTTTCAGGCACGTACCTCATCTTGCCCGAGGCCATTTATGCATACTGGAGGCTAACACAAGTCCCAGAGCCAGAGCCTGCGCCACCACTTGACCCTTATCGACAGTTTGTTTATCAGTGGGATCCGGAGGAGATCGCCAACCAGTGGCACCCTGAGGACCCTCCTCAGTACACTGGAGAGAGTAGCTTCAATCTGTGGACATAGACCAACTTAGGCCAAAAGCCTAAGCTTGGGGGAGTACGTATTTCTCACCGACATTACATACATGTTCACACACTCATGTCAGTTGCCGGTGCTCATACTTTTTCATTCTACTATCCATGCTAGTTTATTTTCTTTTCTAAGCCTTCTTCTTGGGTGTCTGAAAAAACTTAAGGAAAACCAAAAAAAATTAGTTTTAGCTTTTAGCTAGTTTACTTTCCATGCCTGTAGTAGTAGTAATTAAAAGAAAACCCAAAAAGATTTCTCGTTCTTCTTTTGCTTGTTGGGAGCTTTCCCGTGTAAATAGTTTTATTTCTTTTCTTTTCTTTGGGGGTCGAGAGGAGAAGACCATGATGAAAATGTTGAGTGGCTCTCATATGCATTATTGTTGATTTAACCAAGAGCCCATTTTACCTTGTCTTCTCCCTTGTATTAAATGCTTGCAGATTCCAGCTTAGTCCAATGCACGTGCACTATTATTATTATCCACACCGTTCGGTCGTGCGAGTGAAAGGCAATAATGACGATATATGATGGACTGATTGAGATGAGAGAAGCTGGTATGAACTCGGCCTATCTTGTTTTTGTAAATATGATTAGTTCATCGTTCCTGATTCGGCCTATTATGAATGAAACATGTTTGCAATGACAATTAGAGATTATAGTTGCTCATGCCATGCTTAATTAGCTAGGAGTTTATAATGGTTTACTTTGCGTGCCAACATGTTATTAAAATGGTTGTGATGTGGTATGATAGGGTGGTATCCTCCTTTGAACGATTCGAGTGGCTTGACTTGGGACATGTTCACGCATGTAGTTGAAACAAAATCAACATAGCCTCCACGATATTTATGTTCATGGTGATTTATATCCTACTCATGCTTGCACTCATTGTTGATTAATCTTAATGCATGTTCATGACTGTTGTCGCTCTCTAGTTGGTCGCTTCCCAGTCTCTTTCTAGCCTTCACTTGTACTAAGCGGGAATACTGCTTGTGCATCCACTTCCATAAACCCCAAAGTTATTCCATATGAGTCCACCATACCTTCCTATATGTGGTATTTACCTGCCGTTACAAGTAAATTTGTATGTGCCAAACTCTAAACCTTCAAATGAAATTCTGTTTTGTATGCTCGAATAGCTCATGTATCAACTAGGATTGTCTATATCTTCCATGCTAGGTGGTTATTCTCACGATGAGTGGACTCCGCTCATCATTCACGAGAAAATGGCCGGTAACCGGGATGCCCGGTCCCATGCTCAAATCAAATCAAAATAATTGCAAACAAAACTCCCTCAGGATTGTTGTTAGTTGGACGGCACCCGTTGTTTCGGACAAGCCATGGATTGATGTTTGTTGGTGGTGGGGGAGTATAAACTTTACCATTCTGTTTGGGAACCGCTGTGTAGCATAGAAGATATCGAGATCTCTTGGTTGTTATGTTGACAATAAAAGTATGCCACTCAAAATATTATTTATCTCTGTTTCAAAACTCGAGCTCTAGCATCTCTGCAAATCCATGCTTCCCTCTGCGAAGGGCCTATCTATTTACTTTTATGTTGAGTCATCATCCTCTTATTAAAAAGCACCAGTTGGAGAGCACCGCTGTCATTCGCATGCATTGCTATTAATTTACATTGAGTATGACTGTGACTGGATCTCTTTTACCATGAATTACAATGTCTAGTCAGTCCTTGATCTTCAGGGGTGCTCTGCATTTATGTTTTGTGGTCTCAAAAAGGGCTAGCGAGATACCATCTTGTTATATCATGTTATGATTGTTTTGAGAAAGTGTTGTCATCCGAGATTTATTGTTATTGCTCGCTAGTTGATTATACCATTGCTATGAGTAAACATGAGACCTAAATGTTCTAATCTTTGCTGAAAACTTGAATGCTAGCTTTACATATTTGCAACAACAAGATCAAACAGAGTTTGTAAAAGTTTTTCTTTATCACTTTTAGTTTGTCAACTGAATTGCTTGAGGACAAGCAAAGTTTTAAGCTTGGGGGAGTTGATACGTCTCCAACGTATCTACTTTTCCAAACACTTTTGCCCTTTTTTTGGACTCTAATTTGCACGATTTGAATGGAACTAACCCAGAATGACGCTGTTTTCAGCAGAACTGCCATGGTGTTATTTTTGTGCAGAAATAAAAGTTTTCGGAATGACCTAAAAATCCACGAAGACACGTTTTGGAATTAATGAAAAATGTTGGCGAAAGAATCAGCATCAGGGGCCCCACACCCGGTCCACGAGGGTGCAGGGCGACCCCCCCAGCCTCGAGGGCCCCCTGGGACTCTGATACGTCTTCAACGTATCTATAATTTATGAAGTATTCATGCTATTATATTATCCATCTTAGATGTTTTATATGCATTTATATGCTATTTTATATGACTTTTGGGACTAACCTATTAACCTAGAGCCCAGTGCCAGTTTCTGTTTTCTCCTTGTTTTAGAGTATCGCAGAAAAGGAAAACCAAACGGAGTCCAATTGACCTGAAACTTGACGGAGCTTATTTTTGGACCAGAAGAAGGCCAGGGAGTCAAAGAGTTGGGCCAGAAGAGTCCCGGGCTGCCCACGAGGGTGGGGGGCGCGCCCACCCCCCTGGGCGCGCCTCCCTGCCTCGTGGACAGCCTGGAGACCCCCCTGACTTGTTCTCGACGCCAACACCTCTCATATATACCCAAACTTCCAGAAAGAAACCTAGATCGGAAATTTCTCCGCCGCAAGCCTCTGTAGCCACGAGAAACCAATCTAGGCCCTCTCTGGCACCCTGCCGGAGGGGGCCATCATCACCGAAGGCCATGGAGGAGGATCCCGGAGGGGCCATCATTGCCATGAAGGCCAAGGACCAGAGGGAGAACCTCTCCCCATCTAGGGGGGAGGCCATGGAGGAGGAAGGACAAGGGGGAGAACCTCTCCTCCTTTCTCTCGGTGGCGCCGGAGTGCCATCGGGAGGGGAATCATCGCCGCGGTGATCGTCTTCATCAACATCACCATCATCATCACCATCCTCATCTATTTTACGCGGTCCACTCTCCCGCGCCCCGTTGTAATCCCTACTTGAACATGGTGCTTTATGCCACATATTATGATCCAATGATGTGTTGCCATCCTATGATGTTTTGAGTAGATATCTTTTGTCTTTGGGTTGATTGATGATCTAGATTGGTACGAGTTGTATGTTTTATTTTGGTGTTGTCCTATTGTGCCCTCCGTGTTGCGCAAGCGTGAGGGATTCCCGCTGTAGGGTGTTGCAATACGTTTATGATTCGCTTATAGTGGGTTGCTTGAGTGACAGAAGCATAAACCCGAGTAAGGGGATTGTTGCGTATGGGATAAAGGGGACTTGATGCTTCAATGCTATGGTTGGGTTTTACCTTAATGATCTTTAGTAGTTGCGGATGCTTGCTAGAGTTCCAATCATAAGTGCATATGATCCAAGAAGAGAAAGTATGGTAGCTTATGCCTCTCCCTCATATGAAATTGCAATGACGACTACCGGTCTTGTTAACAATTGCCTAGGATAATTCCGCACACTGACCCATCATTATTCCACACTCGCTATTTATAATATTTAGTAATATATTCTAACTTTATGATAACATCACCTACTTTTATATTTTAGCTCTCTATCATGCAAAGTTATCCTCTTCATACCCACAACGTAGTTTTATTTCTTGTTTCTAGTTGGAAGCAAACGTTCGGTGTACGTAGAGTCGTATCAGTGGCAGATAGGACTTGAGAGAATATTGATCTTACCTTTAGCTCCTTGTGGGTTCGACACTCCATACTTATCACTTCCACCATTGGGAATCGCTACGATGATTCCCTGCACTTGGGGATTATCAGACTCCACCGACCTCAACCCCGACTCCATATATTCACTTTCGGGGAGAAAAAATCAGAGAGAAGGATTCATCGCGTTTTACGATACGGAGCCGCCGCCAAGCCCTAATCTTCCTCGAGAGGGCTGATCTGGAGTCCGTTCGGGGCTCCGGAGAGGGGAATCCGTCGCCATCGTCATCATCAACCATCCTCCATCACCAATTTCATGATGCTCACCGCCGTGCATGATTAATCCCATCGTAGGCTTGCTGGACGGTGATGGGTTGGATGAGATTTACCATGTAATCGGGTTAGTTTTGTTAGGGTTTGATCCCTAGTATCCATTATGTTAGAAGATTGATGTTGCTATGACTTTGCTACGCTTGATGCTTGTCACTAGGGCCCGAATGCCATGATTTCAGGTCTGAACCTATTATGTTTTCATGAATAAATGTGAGTTGTTGATCCTATCTTGCAAGTCAATAGTCATCAACTATGTGTTATGATCCAGTAACCCCGAAGTGACAATAATCAGGACCACTCCCGGTGATGACCGTAGTTTGAGGAGTTCATGTATTCACTAAGTGTTAATGCTTTGGTCCGGTACTCTATTAAAAGGAGGGCTTAATATCCCTTAGTTTCCCATAGGAGCCCGCTGCCACGAGAGGGTAGGACAAAAGATGTCATGCAAGTTCTTTTCCATAAGCACGTATGACTATATTCGGAATACATGCCTACATTACATTGATGAACTGGAGCTAGTTCTGTGTCACCCTATGTTATAACCGTTGCATGAGGAATCGCATCTGACATAATTATCCATCATTGATCCATTGCCTATGAGCTTTTCACATATTGATCTTTGCTTAGTTACTTTTCCATTGCCATTGTTACGATTGCTACAAAAACTGCTACTATTACTTTTGCCACCGTTACTTCCATACTACTTTGCTACTAAATACTTTGTTGCAGATATTAAGTCTTTCAGGTGTGGTTGAATTGACAACTCAACTGCTAATACTTGAGAATATACTTTGGCTCCCCTTGTGTCGAATCAATAAATTTGGCTTGAATACTCTACCCTCGAAAATTGTTGCGATCCCCTATACTTGTGGGTTATCATAGTGCAAAGAGGGGGTGCGGGAGGCCACCGAGGTGGGCACAACCCACCTGGGCGCGCCTAGGCCCCAGGCATGCCCTGGTGGGTTGTGCCCCCCTCAGGGCACCCCTATATGCTTCTCTGGCCCATTGGTGGTCTTCTGGTCCATAAAAAATCCACACAAAAAATTGCGATGTTTGTACTCCGTTTGATATTGATTTCCTGCGATATAAAAAATATGCAAAAAACAACAACTGTCACTTGGCACTATGTCAATAGGTTAGTCCAAAAAGTAATATAAATTGACTATAAAATGATTATAAAACATCCAAGAATGATAATATAATAGCATGGAACAATCAAAATTATAGATACGTTAGAGACGTATCACGCTCCCACCACACGTGTGGGCGTTATCAGCGTCCTTTAATTTTGCGAAAAAACTAATGCCCACATGTGTGGCATCTTGCACATCGGCCACACGCCTCCATTACCACTCATTTTGCCACGTATGAACAGATGACATCAGCAGGAATCTTTTTGGTTTTCCGCTTAAAAATGTTTTATCTCCTAATTAAAAAATTAGATTAAAAATATGTTTTCACCGTTTAATCTGTCTCGACGAGATCTTCAAAACTAGACCCGATGTTGATATGTTTCGATGAGATTTTTTTGCCCAAAAGTTATCATGATTTTACACTGTAGTTGCCATAGTGCTTAAACTAAAGTTGCCATGTGGCAATTTTAGTTTGTAGAGCATGACAATTTTAGTTTTTTGATGATGACAATTCCAGTCCTTTGACCATGAAAATTATTTTTTGTATGAACCATGGAAATTTTAAGTGCATATATCATGGCAATTTTAGTTTATGGTTCATGGCAAGTCTAGTTTCTTAATTCCCCGTTTTAAAATATGTCAAAAATTACTTTTAAATATAGAAGAAAATAGCTGAAACATATCATGACAACTTCAGTGTAAATATCATGGCAATTCATATCCAATAGACATGGCAACTTTTAATCCAAAAAAACCGTCGAAATATATTTGATATGAGATCTATTTTCGAAGATCTCGTGAAAACGGATCTTTAATCGGATTTTTCTTTTAAGAGATAAAACATTTTAAAAACTGAAAATCCAAAAAGATTCTCACATGCATGCATGCGGTGACGTGGCGTAGTATGTGTGTTATAGGGCGTGTGGGTGGGTTTGGCTCCCACCACACGTGTGGCCGTTAGCGTTGTCCTAATTTTGACGATTTTTGTTTTCTTCTCCAAGTCGACTCCCTAGAGAGCATGGAAAATTTAGTTTTTTGATGATGACAATTCCAGTCCTTTGACCATGAAAATTATTTTTTGTATGAACCATGGAAATTTTAACTGCATATATCATGGCAATTTTAGTTCATGGTTCATGGCAAGTCTAGTTTCTTCATTCCCCGTTTTAAAATATGTCAAAATTTCCTTTTAAATGTAGAAGAAAATAGCTGAAACATATCATGACAACTTCAGTGTAAATATCATGGCAATTCATATGCAATAGACATGACAACTTTTAACCCAATAAAAACCGTCAAAATATGTTGATATGAGATCTATGTTCGAAGATCTGGTGAAAACGGATATTTAATCGGATTTTTCATTTAAGAGATAAAATATTTTAAAAACTGAAAATCCAAAAAGATTCTCATATGCATGCATACGGTGACGTGGCGCAGTCTGTGTGTTATAGGGCGTGTGGGCGGGTTTGCCTCCCATCACACGTGTGGGCGTTAGCGTTGTCCTAATTTTGACGATTTTCGTTTTCTTCTCCAAGCCGACTCCCTAGAGAGCAACTAATTAACGAGCGCTCTTTCAGGAGCCTCGCAACGATCAGCGCCACTTGGCGCGCTCTCAGCCATTCGCCACGTGTCGCGTTCCGGGCGCTCCCTCCAGATTTTGTTTTTTTTGCACGCGTTTTTGACTTTTTAAACGGGTTTTCCCGACGTTTTGGTTTTCCCCAGGTCTTCCTTAGCTTTTCGAGCAAAAAAATTCAAAAAAAAATTTGCACGAAAAAACGCATTTTCTTTTTTTTCGCGAGAGTCACGGTTTTCCTTCCGCGAGAGGCACGGTTTTGCTTTTGCGAGAGTCACGGCCGTGCCTCTCAGAAACGGAAAAAACGTGTTTTTTTTCTTTCACAAGAGTCACGGTTTTGCTTCCGCGAGAGGCATGATTGTGCTTTCGCGAGAGTCACGGCCGTGCCTCTCGGAAACGAAAAAAATACATTTTCTGTATTTTTTTCTTTCGCAAGAGTCACGGTTTTGATTTCGCGAGAGGCATGGTGGTGCTTTTGTGAGAGGCACGGCCGTGCCTCCTCGAAAACGGAAAAAAACATGTTTTCTCTTCTTTTTTTCCTTCCGCGAGAGACATGTTTTTTTTAACTTCGGCGACTTTATTTAATTCATAAGCATATCCTTTACAATAAGCGGAATCAGGAAATCAGGAGGTTTATCAAGCCACACCCTTGACTCCTGACCCAAGAAACTAAAACGAGCAATAGTATCAGCACACTCGTTTACATCATGCACACAATGATTTATTGTCGCCTTGCCGAAAGAACTCATCAACCTTCGACAATCGTCAGTAATTACCGCACCTGACGCCCGGTAGTCATCCGGATTCTGGATAGCTTGAACAATCTCCATAGAATCACTCTCAATGGACAAAGAAAAAATGCCCATCTCCTCAGCAAGTCGTAGTCCCAATAATAGCGCAAACGCCTCCATCATTGGAGTGCCCATTGCATTTGGTTTATATTCCATGGCCGCTGCAACAAAACCTCCCTTCGAATCTCGTAAAATAGCACCACTTTCCCCAGCACCTGAGTCAACATGATATGAAGCATCAACATTAAGCTTTATACAGCCTGATGCTGGTCTAGACCATCTAGTGTGTCGTGGAGGAACTAGCTTCTTTTCTACTACCCAGTTAGCAACGATACCCCTAATCTGTAGAGACGAGCGTGCTGGCGTACCAATCTCTTTATCATGGGACACTTGACGTCTTTCCCACCAGATATACCAACACGCAACCATAGCCAATTCCACTGCATTTTCTCCCTGGAGTGAGACACCACCAGGTAAATTGGAGCATATTATCTCATCAAGTATCAATGAACCGGACCTATGCTGCTCAGCAATTGCGGCCACATTCGCGCCTAGGCCGAGTTCCTCCCATACCTCTCTAGCCTGCAACAGATAAATAACATGTGCTTAAGGTCTTCAGGATCTACCTTGCACACCGGACAAGTCACTGGAGTTTTAATGTGTCTGTTCGCTAAATTACAATAACAGGGCACAATTCCGTGTAGAGCTCTCCAAATAAAAATATGTACTTTGGGGGATACTCAAATCCTAAAGTAATTTCCATACCGGATGTGACATACTTCTTCCCACACCAGTATCAATACCCGCTCTAGTCCGATACTCCGCTTTCCATTTCGCATGATAAGCCGAACGGACAGTAAATCTCCCAGACTTGCATAATTGCCATGCTATGAAATCTGGTTGCTCTTGGGATGGAAGCGGAATTTGCATAATCCTTGTAACGTCAATTGGCCAAACATTGTACATCCCACTCTCCCGTATGTGGATCAATAAGATCTTTTACCGTCTCAAGAAGGCAATGCCCACGTGGTGTCATCACACGCCTATCATGGGCAGTAGGGATCCAAAGATCGGACCAAATATTAATACTTGCCCCATTGCCTGGTCTCCAAATAGCACCTCTTTTTAGGGTCTTTAATCTGGACATGATACTACGCCATGTGAACGAGACACCTTTTTTAAGAACCGCATTAAAAAGGTCCCTATCCGGATAATATTTCGCACGAAGTACCTAAGCACACAAAGACTCTAGTTCACTTAGTAGTCTCCAACACTGCTTAGCCAACATTGCTTGATTAAAACAGTGTAAATCTCGGAAACCCATCTCTCCTTCTTTCTTCGGAATACACATCTTCCACCATGCTTTCTAATGCAATTTCTTTTGGCTCTGTGAACCTCCCCACCAAAACCTAGCAATTGCATCACATATACTCTTGCAGATGTTCTTTGGCAAACTGAAAACTGACATAGCATAAACTAGAATGGACTACGCAACAGATTTTAACAAAACTTCCTTCCCTCCCGCAGAGATCATCCTCGCATTCCACCCATCAATTAGAGCCCAGACTCTATCAACCAAGTGTTGGAAACAATCACTACGCTCAATCCCCACATGAGAGGGTAATCCAAGATACTTATCCGTCATTGCCTCAACCACAATATTTAGTTGTGTACAAACTTCTTCCCTAACCTCGACAGTAGTATTTGGACTGAAAAAAATACTGGATTTTGCATCACTAACCAACTGGCCAGAACTCGCACAATACATGTCAAGTGCATTCCGGAGTGACGTGGCATTCGACGCATCCGCTCTCATCAAGATTAGAGAGTCATCAGCAAAAAGTAGGTGTGAAACTGATGGTGCCCCCCGACACACTCTAATCCCTTGGATACCACCGATCTCCTCCTCATGCGCTAACAGACTGGAGAGTCCTTCAGCACATATCAAAAACAAATAAGGGGACAAGGGGTCGCCCTGTCGTAGACCCCTCGTAGGAGTAAACATCTCTGTCTCCTCAGAATTAAACCATACCATGTAATTTACACTGGTTACACATGCCATAATCATCTGTACCCAGGAATTATCAAAACCAAGCTTGAGCATCATATCACGAAGGAAACCCTACTCCACTCGGTCATAAGCCTTGTGCATATCAAGCTTTACAGCGCATAACCCATTATTGCCTTGACGACGATGCTTGATTGCATGGAAACACTCATAAGCCACCAACACATTGTCAGTAATTAGCCTCCCCGGCACAAAAGTGCTCTGGGTATATAATATCAGGGAGTAATCCTTTTAATCTATTAGAAAGAACTTTAGCAATTACCTTGTAAACCACGTTACAAAGACTAATCGGCCGGAACTGAGTAATGCTTTCCGGTCCGTCCACCTTCGGGATTAGAATTATAGCTGTATCATTCCACCCCTCAGGGATCACCCTTGAATTTAGGGCTGTCAACACCTCATCGGTGATTTGATTACCCACCACATCCCAACATTTTTTGTAGAACACCGCATGAAGACCATCTGTACCAGGAGCTTTATAATCACCAATATTGAACATGGTTTTTTTAATTTCCTCCCTTGTATATGGCTTCAACAGAGACTCATTCATCACAGCTGTTACTCTAGGCTTAACCCGATGAAGCAAATTAACATCCATACCCAACACCTCAGAAGTGAACAGGCCGGAGAAGTACGATGAGATTAACTCCTTTAAGTCTTCGTTAGTTTCCCTCCATACTCCTGCATTGTCCTTCAACTTGAGAATGCAATTTTTCTTCTTTCGTGCCCGAGCGAAATTCTGGAAGAACTTTGTATTCCTGTCACCATGCTTGAGCCAATTACTAGTGCACCTCTGCATGTACTGGATCTCCTCTTGTTCTAGCGCAGTTTCTATTTCTTTTGTGATTCTTGCCGCCGTCTAACCGAGTCAGCATTCATTGGGCCTGCCAACACTCGGTCCAACTCCTTAGTCAGGTCCTTCACTTTTTTCAGTGGAGCCTTCAACACGTCTCTATCCCACTCATGAAGATCAGTGTGAAGCGCTTCGAGCTTAGTCATCACCGGGACGCCCGGCGGTGCATGATCCCATGACGTTTGCACTATATCCCTGAATTTTTCTTCCTTCAACCATTTGCCTTCGAATCTCCTATGTTTCCTAACCTTCGATTGAACAGTGGAGTAGGTTAGAGAATCCATCATGATCGGACGATGGTCCGAGCCTGTCATTGTAAGGTTATGTATGCCAGCATCCGGGAACCTAGCAGACCAACTAGTATTTCCTAGTGCCCTATCCAGGCGCTCACGAACATCACCTCTCTGCCATGTAAACTTATTACCAATGTATCCCAAATCATCAAGCTGACAATCTGTCACAATCCCTGAAAGCTTGCATATACTTCAGCGGTCTCATCCTTCCGCCCTCCTTCTCGGAAGCATACAGAATTTCATTCAGGTCACCCATAATAATCCAAGGCAAATTCAGTTGCGCATGGAGATCTCGCAATCTCTGCCAAGTTCGGTGCTTGTTCCTCCATACAGGTTCACCATAGACTCCTGTAATCCTCCAATCCATACTCGGCTCAGCTCCCTTGACTATCACATCAATAAAATTAGGTTGAGCAAACCTTAAACTCAGACTAACATGTTGCTTACAGAACATAATCAGACCACCACTTCTTCCATTGCTTGGTGAAATAAAAAAATTGTCAAATCCCAGTTTCACACGTAACCTCTCTTCCCCCGGACCATCAAGATGTGTCTCGGACAAGAAGAGAACGTCGGGACCATGCTGCCGAACAAGCTTCAGCAGCGAACGAATTGCCGAGGGCGATCCCAACCCTCGACAATTCCAGCATATGAGCTTCATTGCGAGCGGCGGTCCCCCTCGAAAGGGGCCGCCAAACCAGATGTATCATCATCCATAATCTCTATACCATCATCTCTCTTATACTTCTTATTCTCTTGTACTTTCATCTTAGAACACTCGCCATTCAGGCCTATATTATTTGTGACATCCGTTACACCCCCCATACCCTCCTTACCATCAGTAATCAGTAGGGGTAAATGAAACTTTGGTAACCGATCCTCTACTGCCAATCTTTTCCTTGGTAGTCGCTCATTAATCACTGGTTGTTGGTTCTGCAGAGAACTAGTTGCACCGCTCCCATCATAGGTCCCTTGCTTCCTCACATACTGCTGATCGTAAGACTTGCCATCACCTCGGCCACCTCCTCCTCTACCAGACTTTGAACGACCACCCCTACCTCTCGATGAGTTCGCTCCAGGGTGAGCGACATATTCACGTCTAGGTTGAAACCATAGGTCCTCTAGTGGCACCATCATAAAATCTCCATACCGAAACTTGCTTTCATCATGGACTCCATCCCCACACTGATTAGCCACATGGCCTATAGTTCCACAAACAGCACAGAAGCGTGGCATTTTCTCATATAATACTCTGAACTTTTGTGGGGGTTTACTCGGTTCCACACTGCCCGACAACCATCGAAGCAGTGGCTTAGCCAACATAATTTTCATTCGAACTCGCACAAACTTAACATACTCAACACCATCCACACCAAGCTCCACTTGTAAAACCTCTCACATCTTAGATGCTATGACCTCGGCAACCCTTTTATTATGTAGGAGATCCGGAAGCCCCATAATCCTAGTCCAGACCCTAATTGAGTCCAGCGCCATAGATTCCACATTGGTGAGCCCATCATACTCTTCAACCACTACTGCCTGATTTCTGAACAGCCAAGGACCTCCATGCATGGCCGTATTCCACTCCCCAAAGCACTTAAACTCTGCTGTGAAAGTATAATCATCCAGAGGAACAAACTTCACCTCCTTTGCACACGTCCACACGCCACTTGCATAGCAGAATAGAACGCCGTGTGACTGAAGGGCGACCTCACGCACCCTAAGGACCACAGCCCACCGTGAGCTGCGAACCGGTTGCTCGATAAATCCCGAGAAATCAACAACGTCTTCCTCCTCTTCCGTGATTTCCAGATTTTTCAAAAGCTCATCTAATCCTTCAGCCCCTTCTCTCCGGGCGGGAAACCCGCCGCCAAACCATCTCCATTCAATCCTGTCTCCGCCGTTGCCGCCATGATGCTCGGCAGAGCACTAGGAACCCTTCTACAAGCCCCGATCGACCAACAGGAGGAAAACCCTAGGTCGCGAGAGACACAGTTTTGCTTCCACGAGAGGCACGGTTGTGATTTCGCGAGAGGCACGGGCGTGCCTCTTTCGAAAAAGAAAAAACCCCGTGCTCCCGGTTCGGTTTTTTCGGTCGGTTTCTTCGTGAAAAAAAAGTTCGTCAAAACCTATCAACGTGGGGTCTAATTTTGAAGATCTCGACAAGAGGAACCCAACGGTGAAAACGGTTCGAGATTTGGACGTACGGTTTAAGAGACAAAACATTTTCAATAAACGAATCTACAAAAAAAGAGAAAACTCCCGGATTGCGACAAGTGGCGCACATGCAGCGCGTCACTTGTCGCGACCGCCGACCAGAGAAGGTGGGGTAATCTTTACAACGAGTATTTCTTAATTAGTGATTTCGGACTTCGTGTGAAACAGCTAGGGTGGTTGTGTTCTGGGCTTAAGCGGGCTTCTGCCCTTTTCCTAGTAGGCCGCCAGCCACAGCCCACAAAACACACCCGCGGACTCAGCGGGAACAGGGAACCATGTTGAGGGCGGCGGCGTCAAGGTGCGCCGGCGGCGCCATCCGGCGGCTGTCGGTGGCTTCGTACCCAGCAGCGGTAGGGGCGCGGAGGAAGCCTCCCCAGGACGAGGGGGACTGGTCCTACTACAAGGAGTGGTGGGGAGAGGACGACGGCCCCGGCGACGGAGCTCACACCGTCTTCCGCCGCCACTCCGAGCATGGCAATGGCGTCGTCTCCGTCGTCGCCTACCCAGCCTCCATACCGGTAGCTTCCCCTTACCTTCTCCCTACTTCCCTCTTGGTCTATTTCTTGCTTGAAGAAATGGAGATGAACAGCTCGTCGTCTCCTGCCAATTTTACAAAGCTAACGGGGGAACATTGTTTGCCGATTAGAGCCACTAGAAGTTGTATCATCCAAATACTAGAAACTTAGACATCAAATTTATTGGCATAGATTTGTCGTTTAGATCCATCCTGGTTCCTGGCAAAAGGGGTTAATTTTGATGCAATTTCACCTCTTGTGGTTTGGAACATGGCCACGTGGGGCAAAATGCTACTGCTCTGCATTATGTCTAATTTAAATGTTTGTATGCTGCTTATCATGATAAGCACTTTGATTCTGTGCCGCCATGATCAGTCGCGAGTCTTGTGATTTATCGCACTGTAAACATTAATGGATTTTTGCAGATTTTAGCTCAACCTATTTTGGACTCATACGGAAATACAAATTGATGTGTTGTGACAGGCCAGCGATCAGTGGCCAGTGATGGAGAGATGGCTTCAAGAAAGAAATTTGGCAATATACCCAGAATCAAGTGGTGCTGACCAATTTAAGATACTAGGCTACCAATGGCGAGTAATGCGCTTTAACGACCATACACGGCAAAGTACTGCAAAAGTAATGGCGTGTTACCGGTTTGGCGGTGATAGGGCATTATACTCAATGCAGCAACCCAATTGTTTAGCTGTTCCTTGTGAGTTCATTTGTACTATGTTCACACCTATGCTGATTGATGATAATGTATTCATGCTGGTGTTTATTTATTTTTGTTTCATTTTGCATCTGTTATTCTGTAAGCATACCTTAGAAAGACGGCTTCATACAAATCAGTAAACATGATTCCTCAATTATTTCTTAGCTGCAAGTTTTATATGCCATCGAGATCACAAGAAGAATTTCTGGTAGATGTGCACGGACCTGCTATTTGCAAAACTAAAGCAACTTTGTTGGCACTTGAGCTTTGTCTTTTGCTTTGGTACTATCATCTGACCGTCATTATTTGCAGATGTCAAGAGCATGGTATCAGCAGGGTTGACAGCACTCCCTAGTTGTTCTTATGATCTCCCTCAAGCAGTTTCTGAGCCGAACACTATGAAAATTCTTTGTATCGGTCATGGTGGCGGCAGCATACCATTGTTTTTGGCTAGTAAATTCAGAGGTATGTACTACCACAGGTTTTACTAATGATTATTACTGCATAGATCGATACTGGATTTTTATTTGTTTTGCTGATACTTTGTTTCCTGTACAGTGAACTTGAAATGAAGTTATTATCTTCTGGTCTTTGTTGGTCAGTTAGAAACTATACCTGGCTTGGCTTGTTTGACTGCAAAAAAAGTGCAGTACTAATAAGTAATAACTTGCACGTGAATACACGATATATTTTAGATGTGCAAGTGCATTCCCAGCTCTAAATAGTTGGGAGTCAGGTCATTTGATGGAACATTTGGTCTAAAATACATACTATTCCTATTGTAGTTCTAGTTGTAGATCCTTGATTCTGCAGTTGTCCACCTCATCGAAACACTCAACATATTTCATCTGTTTCAGGTGCTGATGTCCACATTGTGGAAATCGATCCAGTCGTCGTTTCAGCCTCGGTCGAATCCATGGGCTTCCCGGCATCATGCGCGAAAGGGTTATCAGCGCACACCATGCAGCCCACCGACGGCGACGAGCTGCTATGGAACGGCGTCCACGACCGCATCTCCCTCCACATAGAAGACGCGGAAGACTTCATCGCCGGCGACAGCAACGTCTACGACCTGGTCTTCATCGACGCGTACGACGGGAACGACATATTCCCCCGCAAGCTCTGGGACGCCGACGGGGCGTTCCTGAGGAACCTGGAGGAGAAGGTCCACCCGCTCCACGGCACCGTGGTGGTGAACCTGCACTCCGACTCGGGGCCGTCGTCCCCCGACGTCGACGACGAGGCCCCCTTCGAGAACGTGCTCCCCATGGGCAGGTACGTCTCCCACGTCTGCCGGGCATACAAGCGGCATTTCGGGCTGGCCTTCACGGTGGCCTCCCCCTGGCTCTGCAACATCACGCTGGTCGCCTGCCGTGATAAGGCGATACTGAAGGGCGCGCCGGTAGGGCGCAGCTGTAGGGATTTTGTTCTCAGCAAGCTTCTGTCTAGGTCGAGCATGGTTGAGCAGGCGCTGGACCTGCCGTTCCCCTGTCTGCAGTACGTCAAGAATGGCTTCACGCTGGTTGAATGATGTGTTTGTTCATTTGGACGGAAGGCGCGAGAATAATCTGATCTTTTATGCACGACCCTCTCTTGTTGGCACAATTTGCTATCCCACGCCACATTGCTGGGTGTTCCTGAATCCTGAGCTCGTGCGGGGGGTCTCTTGTAACCTGCCGGCGAGCAGTTGGCGGGCATCAAGTTGATGAATGTGTTGTCTGCCTCTTCTCTTTTTCGAGATTCATCTTCACTTTTATACCATCAATCCTTCAGGCAATGGCACCCTGTATAGGGTCGATTCTCAACAGGTCACGTCCTTCTCGGCTGCTCTTGTCGCTTGTCGCCTTGGCGATCTCAGCAGACGACGGTGGTGCACGCCTGCTCCTACTATGTGCAGCAAACCAAAACTGCACAAACAAACGTTTTAGCTGGCATGCAATGCACTGATCATTACTCAGTATTAGCTGTGGAAACTGAAATATGTTCCCGAACAGGATCCGTAAGCAACTCAGCCTGGAGGTCCAGGTTACACGGCGTGTAATTTTGACTTGTGAGGAGATGTGGCCAGAAAGTCTGGGGCGGGCACGTGAGACACATGAAACCGGACGCCGGTGGCTTAGTTTTTGGAACGGTGGGTGCGCGCCCACGAGGTTCCTGCGCTTCCAAATTGACCCGCGATCATCTCCAAGCAACGCCCGGTTCACAAATGGCTTAATCTACAACCCTCTTGTCCTAGCTGTACAGAGGCGGGGGTTTATTCTCCTTTCAGAAAACCCTTTTTGATAAAAGAAAAGTTATGCAGAGACCGGATGTATATTTATTGTGGTTATATTCGGTTGAGTCAATAAAATTCACCATTTGTCGAGAAAAGAACCCTCTTGTCCTAAAGAGTAAGGGGAACTTTCAGCTATCCTTGGCTTGCATTTGCAGTCGAAAACAAAATGTACACACCGCACGCATGTAGAATTGTAGAGCACCATTCCACAAACACAAGCTTGGAATTAAAGCATGAGGCGCCGCCGCCGGCGGTGAGAAGTCACGAGATGCGTGCGTATCAGCCCGGTTGAAGCGTTTCCTTTTCCTTCCTGGATCGATATATCAAGCAGAGACGTGTTTTCGGTCTAGAACTTTGGGCGTGTTTGGTTGCCCGCATCGAGCCTAACCAGGCCCGCGCGGGAAGGAAGAGACCTGTTTAGTTGTCTGGTTTTCCTGTTGGGCCTGCATCGCACGTTCCTCACAGCAGCCTAGAGTCTGGCTCATTGGAAACGCTCGGATCGGCAGTTTCTCGCGAGCCATGCTGAGTGCGGCGCGAGGTCGCACGGGCGGAAGCGAGGCCAGAGCGAGTGAAAGATCGTGGATGTCGCCTAGAGGAGGGGGGGTGAATAGGCGCTTTAAAATAATTACGGTTTAGGCTTGAACAAATGCGGAATAAACCTAGCGGTTAATTTGTCAAGCACAAAACCTACAACAACTAGGCTCACCTATCTGCACCAACAACTTATGCTAAGCAAGAAAACCTACTTAGGTGATAGCAAGATATATGACAAGAAACAATATGGCTATCACAAAGTAAAGTGCATAAGTAAAGGGCTCGGGTAAGAGATAACCGAGGCACGCGGAGACGACGATGTATCCCGAAGTTCACACCCTTGCGGATGCTAATCTCCGTTTGGAGCGGTGTGGACGCACAATGCTCCCCAAGAAGCCACTGGGGGCCACCGTAATCTCCTCACGCCCTCGCACAATGCAAGATGCCATGATTCCACTAAGGGACCCTTGAGGGCGGTCACCGAACCCGTACAAATGGCAACCCTTGGGGGCGGTCACCGAACCCGTACACTTTGGCAACCCTTGAGGGCGGTCACCGGAACCCGTCAAATTGCTCGGGGCGATCTCCACAACCTAATTGGAGACCCCGACGCTTGCCCGGAGCTTTACACCACAATGATTGAGCTCCGAACACCACCAACCGTCTAGGGCGCCCAAGCACCCAAGAGGAACAAGCTCAAGGGTACCAAGCACCCAAGAGTAATAAGCTTCTCAACTTGTAACTTCCACGCATCACCGTGGAGAACTCAAACCGATGCACCAAATGCAATGACAAGGGCACACGGAGTGCCCAAGTCCTTCTCTCTCAAATCCCACCGAAGCAACTAATGCTAGGGAGGAAAATGAGAGGAAGAACAAGAAGGAGAACACCAAGAACTCTAAGATCTAGATCCAAGGGGTTCCCCTCACATAGAGGAGAAAGTGATTGGTGGAAATGTGGATCTAGATCTCCTCTCTTTTTTCCCTCAAAAACTAGCAAGAATCCATGGAGGGATTGAGAGTTAGCAAGCTCGAAGAAGGTCAACAATGGGGGAAGAACACGAGCTCAAAGGATAAGGTTCATTGGGGAAGAAGACCCCCTTTTATAGGTGGGGGAAAATCCAACCGTTATGCTCACAGCCCGAACAGAGCGGTACTACTGCTCGTCCTCACGGTACTACCGCTAAGGGTAGCGGTACTACTGCTTGCGAGCGGTACTAAAAAAATACATCCGTGCCTACCACCGTTGGACTTGTGACGAGTTTTTGGTCCGGAGCGGAAGTGGCCGCGGTAGTACCGCTCCAAGCGGTAGTAAAAAATTACATCCGCTCCCATCCGCGGTAGTACCGCTGCTGCCTTTTCAGAACACCAAAACTACCACAACTTCTGCAAACGGACTCCAAATTCGACGAAACCAAGTTTGTTGGAAAGCTAGCGACAAGGGCTAACACAATCTTGATAGAAATAACAATAAGAAGCAAATTAGAAAAGGCCCAAGGGAAAATGGTGAGAACCCTTCCTCGAATAAGACCGGTAAAACCTCCAACACCGAAAACATTATAGAAGACGCATGTGAACTCCATTTTCGATGAACTCAAGCTTGTAATCAAGATGACCACAAGCTCTAAGACTCACAAAGAGAACCAAACAAGAACCAAGAAACATGATGCAAGGATGCAATGGTTTGAGCTCTCTACTAACGATACGATCAAGCTACCAACTTGAGAGCCCCCCTTGATAGTACGGTAAACGATCCTATAACCCGGTCTCCCAACTACCACCATGAGACCGGTAAAATAGAAAACCTATCAAGGGCAAACCTTTTCCTTGCACATGATCCACTTGAGCTAGATGATGACGATCTTGTCCTCCTCAAGATGGACCACCTTTCTTGATTGCGTTGGGTCGATGGAGACTAGATGATTGCTCCCCCATACTCCACTATGGGTGAGCCACTCTTCGGCACATCTTCACAAGTCCATTGTCACCACAATGGACGGCAAGCTTCAAGCACTTGATCTCTTAGTGATGCATCACTTGAACTTGCACACCGCATCCTAACCCCACAAAGAACTCTCACGAAGACCATGGGTTAGTACACAAAGCGTAATTGACAATGCTTACCATACCATGGGATCACTTGATCCCTCTCGGTACATCTTCTACGCTTTGTGAGTTGATCAACTTGATTCACTCTTGACTTAGTCTTGATCAACCTTGAATATTTCCAACTCTCTTCATTTGGATGATGTCTTGAAGGTAAATCACACAAACTTCTTCTTCAAGACATGCTTGCAATAAGCTCAACACTCACATAACCAATCTTTGGATAATTCCTTAATAGCACCTTGGTCAACTCATAAACTCCTTGAAACCAACACATGGACTTCAAGAAGAGCCTATGGACAAATCCTTCAAATATAACTCAATGAAACCATTAGTCCATAGAGAGTGTCATAAATTACCAAAACCACACATGGGGGCACCGCATGTCCTTTCAATCTCCCCCATTTTGGTAATTGATGACAATCACTTTCAAGAGAGTTTATATAAGAAATTATGCATCACCATGCAATGCAACAACCAATAGTGCATGCGTATGAGATGCAAATGCTAAGGAAAAAAACAAAGCAAGAGGAGATAACTCTCTAACCTTCTCCACAAAACTCTCTGAAACTTCTCCCCCATTGGCATCGATTGCCAAAATGGACGAAAAGCTAAGAAGGCCAATATAAATTATGGTCCTCCATAAACTGTGTATTTCTCAACAAGAGAGTGGAATGCAGTACACATATCCAAAGGTAAATACTTGGAGGAACACAAACTATATTGAGGCACAAAGATTGCTAAAGAATGATATGCCACAAAGACGTAACAAAGAGAGAGACAAGCAATCAAGCAGTCAAAATATACCAAATGAAGTAAGCAATCAAAGGATATCAATTGAACCAACTAGACCAAAGATCCTACGAGCCACATGAATAAAGGATATTATGAAATGAGCGAAGGAGTGTTCTGAAGAAACTAGAGAAGCTCCCCATGATTTGTGCACACATAAGAATTTTTGTATTTGAATACAAAGTGCACAAAATAGGATCATAGCTCCCCCAAAATCAATAGAAACTTACAACAAGTTCAAGTGATCATATAGGAAACAAAGCCTAGCACTTGCAACAAACAAATGGTTGAGCAACAAGTAAAAGAGGCAACTTAAGAATGGGCTCAACCAACATGATGTGTGTGAGTCAAGGCAATGCACTTGAGAAGACTAATGTAAGGATGAGCATAAGCATCAACATAGTCTTGGATAAATGAGATGCACGGTGCATGACATGTCCTCCCCCCACACACCCAACTAGCAAATGGGTTCACAAGCTCGCTAAAATGAGAATTAGCAAGAAAGCTTGCGACCACCCATGGTGAAGATAGAAGATGAAAGCCTCATCAAGACGAGGGATACCAATTGAGATGGCAAAAGCCTCGTAGAGATAAGCATGAGGAAAATAATCTTCACCACATAAGAGTGCATCAAGATGCAACGAGATAAGACACGCACTCAAGGCAAGAGCTTTCACGGAGCCACCAAAGAAATAACAATAAAGACAAGGTGGACGTGAAAGAAAGGATATCATCTAGAGATGTAATTTCTCTCAAGTGTATAAGGTTCTAGGTAGACGAGATCATGATGATATATATCTACAAAGAAGGATGTACACCCGAAATAGTTACAACACGAAGGAACAAGATATCCAAGAGGAAGTCATACATATACCAATAAGATATTTGCTTGGAAGCATAGCACATGGCTAGATATGGTCTTATAGTATATAAATGAATTCCTACCACACACCCATCGAAGACATCACAACTAGCAACATGAGATCATTGTTGAGATGCTTTGAGAAAGGAAACAAGTAACACAAGAACTAATCAAGAAATTCATGCCATGATGGAACCTACACAAGGTTGTATGAAGGAAATGTATGCATGAGTAGATACTTGTTACCGAGATAGCATTGGAAGGATGTAGTAGATACCAATTGAATGTAAATGATAGTAGTTCATTGAGCGTCCTAGCTTGACTCCAATAAGCACATGGTGACACCACCTTCCTTTTGAATGAGCCGAGCATCCAATGCATCTCTAGTTGTTCCTAGAACAACACCACAAACAAAATGGTACCCAAACTCATTGGGACCAAAGAGTTAGCAAACCAGCAATACATATGACAAACTCCACATAAATATGTTCATATAGACAAGAAAATGAATTTTTCATGCACATCTCATCCAATTTGATACTTGGTGGAGTTTCCCCTATATATTGGGTCAAAGAAAGAAAGCATGTCAAAGAAACTACATGGAGTAAATATGCATGCTCAAGACTTTCAAGAACCGAGACCAAAAGACAAAGAAATACCAAGCGAAGAAAAGATACCAAATGAATAAATCATCACTTGAAAGATACATCAAGGAATGAGATATCCATTGATACACGCAAAAAAAAGATGTCAAACTCCCAAAAGAGAGAATGGTTCCAAACAAACCAAGCCCTCTACAAAGTTTCATGATGGCACAAAGTACCAAAAAGAAACGGCTTGCCTTCCACAAACACACACTTGATAAGGATCACAAGACGAGTGTTTTATAGAAAATAGGATAGCTCCCCCAAAACTAGTGCATTATATAGAATTTGCATTTGAATACAAAGAGCACAAGATGGGATCACCACTTTCACTATATCTATACAAACACTAGAAAAGCTCAAGGAAATAACAAGATCCACAAGTGGTATGGAAAACAATGAGAGTTGACACAATCCTAGGCAAGAGAAAAGGCAAATAAAAGCAAAGGCCAACGTAAAGATGATCAAAACAATTTACCACACATAAGTGAGAACAAATTGTCAAAAGACAAGAAGTATTTGGAAATGATTCCCGTTGGTAGATAGCAAGGATATCCAACATCATCTTCACACCAAACACAAGAAAATTGCAACTTGTAGAGCTAACATGCCACCTAGGAACAAGATAATTTACAATATCAATTCTAGGTGATAATATCTCAAATGTACACATTTTCTAGGCTTGTAATATGCACATAGCATATTAATCCCCCATAATGTGATACCAATTAAAGATAGACAAGAGGCAATTAAAAGGATCCAACAAGAGATAATTAATGGACTATTTAGAATTTGAATTTCTCATGAGAAGACATACCACATAGCGACTAGATAATCTTGTAATATCAATACTAAGTGGTATTCCCCATGTACCAACCTTTATAGGATTGCGAAGTGCACAAAGCACATCACTCCCCCATAATGGGATATTCCATTAATCTCTCACAAGAGCCAACTAAGCTACAACCAAGATGCACTAAGGCTCAACGAACGACACACATGTACATGATGTGCAAACCAACATACACAAAGGCAATTTGGAGACACGTCATATACAAACACATGCAAGGAACAAAACCAAAGCATGCAAGGGGGCAAGTAACTTTCAATGTAAGCAAATTAAGTACAAGTTACCGCAAGGAGGCACATTGGATATAAGATAGAAACTTGATAACCCAATTGACTTGGCTTGAGACAATAAGAATGATGAATCCCTCTTCATTCTTCGTAATGTAGCCATGTCTCCAATGACCTCCAACAACACCTATTGAACAAGTTTGAGCTTGTTGGTCCCCAACCAAGTTGGGTCCTAAGAGGTTAGTCACAATAGGCTTGGCTACCCAAATGGTTCTCTTCTTGAAACCACTTTGAGTACCAACAAACTTGGCAAACACATTGCCAACCTTATCCTTCCCAAGAGAATAGATATCATCAATAATAATTGGGTTGGATAAGTTACCACTAGTGCATGAAGAAGCGAGGTGGCCTTTCTCACGACATAGGTAGCAATGTCTACTCTTCACTTTCTTCTCACTTGATTTATCAACTTGATAAGCATTAGCTTGAGTCTTCTTGGGAAGAGGCCTTTCTTCAACTTGAGGTTGAGCATGAGAATGCACTTGTAGCCGCTTCCCTTGTTGCTTGTCACTAATGGCCTTCTTCTTCAATGGGCAAGATCTAACATGGTGCCCTTCAATTTTGCACTTGAAGCAAAGAATCTTGGCCAAATTCTTGACGTGTTCTTGGCCCTTCTTCTTGTTCATCTTGGACTTCTTCTTCTTGTTGGAGTTGAATCCAAGTCCACCTTTGTCATTGGGGGATTTTTGCACGCTCAAGATGTTGTTGAGTGTAAATTTCCCTTCATGACTCTTTTCCAAGTTTTTCTTCAAAGAAGTGACTTGGGCCTTGAGCTCTTTGATTTCCTCTACATGGTTAGTCTCAACACAAAAGTATAAGCTTCATTGTTAGAGCAACAAGGCAAGGAAAGCAATTCATCACAAGATGTACCAAAGTTATGCATGGATGAATCACGAGGACTAGCACAAGGCAATATAGCATTTTGACTAAAAGTAGTGCTAGTGTCCACATGAGGCTCACTAGATGTTACCTTAGCAAGCATGGCCTCATGATCTATCTTTAGCACATTATGGGATACTAGAAGATCATCATGAGAGCTTGAGAGCTTTTCATGGCTTTCTTCCAATTTCCCATGATTGCTAGATAGCAACTCAAGTTGAGCCCGTAGCTCAACATTCTCCTTCAAAATGGATGTTTCACATGTAATAGAGTTAGTAGCACAAGCATCATCAATAATAGCAAGAGGAGAAGGCAACTTTACAAGCTCTTTTGAATATGAGGCTTTAAGTTGCGCATGAGACTCGGTGAGTTTGATGAGCTCACCCTTGATGACCCTTAAGCCATTTTCGAGGAGCTCAAAATCCTCAAGGAGTCTAGCATGAGCAACTTCAAGCTTAGCATTTTTAGTTTCAAAAACATTGGCCACTGAAAGATCGTCGATGTCGCCTAGAGGGGGGTGAATAGGCGCTTTAAAGTAATTACGGTTGAGGCTTGAACAAATGCGGAATAAACCTAGCGGTTAATTTGTCAAGCACAAAACCTACAACAACTAGGCTCACCTATCTGCACCAACAACTTATGCTAAGCAAGAAAACCTACTTAGGTGATAGCAAGATATATGACAAGAAACAATATGGCTATCACAAAGTAAAGTGCATAAGTAAAGGTCTCGGGTAAGAGATAACCGAGGCACGCGGAGACGACGATGTATCCCGAAGTTCACACCCTTGCGGATGCTAATCTCCGTTTGGAGCGGTGTGGACGCACAATGCTCCCCAAGAAGCCACTGGGGCCACCGTAATCTCCTCACGCCCTCGCACAATGCAAGATGCCATGATTCCACTAAGGGACCCTTGAGGGCGGTCGCCGAACCCGTACAAATGGCAACCCTTGGGGGCGGTCACCGAACCCGTACACTTTGGCAACCCTTGGGGGCGGTCACCGGAACCCGTCAAATTGCTCGGGGTGATCTCCACAACCTAATTGGAGACCCCAACGCTTGCCCGGAGCTTTACACCACAATGATTGAGCTCCGAACACCACCAACCGTCTAGGGCGCCCAAGCACCCAAGAGGAACAAGCTCAAGGGTACCAAGCACCCAAGAGTAATAAGCTTCTCAACTTGTAACTTCCACGTATCACCGTGGAGAACTCAAACCGATGCACCAAATGCAATGGCAAGGGCACACGGAGTGCCCAAGTCCTTCTCTCTCAAATCCCACCGAAGCAACTAATGCTAGGGAGGAAAATGAGAGGAAGAACAAGAAGGAGAACACCAAGAACTCCAAGATCTAGATCCAAGGGGTTCCCCTCACATAGAGGAGAAAGTGATTGGTGGAAATGTGGATCTAGATCTCCTCTCTCTTTTCCCTCAAAAACTAGCAAGAATCCATGGAGGGATTGAGAGTTAGCAAGCTCTAAGAAGGTCAACAATGGGGGAAGAACACGAGCTCAAAGGATAAGGTTCAATTGGGGAAGAAGACTCCCTTTTATAGGTGGGGAAAAATCCAACCGTTATGCTCACAGCCCGCACAGAGCGGTACTACCGCTCCAAGGAGCGGTACTACCGCTAGGGCGGTAGTACCCCTTTGAAAAACAACAGCGAGGAGGCAAAAGGCCAGTAGAACCGCCGGAGCGGTACTACCGCTCATCCCCACGGTACTACTGCTCGACCTCACGGTACTACCTCTAGGGATAGCGGTACTACCGCAAGTGGTAGCGATACTACTGCTTGCGAGCGGTACAAAAAAAATACTTCCGTGCCTACTTCCGCTGAGCAAAACACGAGATTTTGGTCCAGAGCGGTACTACCGCTCAGGAGCGGCGGTAGTACAGCTCTGGAGCAGTACTACCGCTCAGGAGCCGCGGTAGTACCGCTGCAAGCGGTAGTACCGCTCCCAAGAGCGGTACTAAAAAATTACATCCGCAACAGCCCCTTTAAAGGACACCAAAACTGACACGACTTTTGCAAACGGACTCCGAATTCGACGAAACCAAGTTTGTTGGAAAGCTAGTGACAAGGGCTAACACAATATTGATAGGAATACCAATAAGAAGCAAATTTGAAAAGGCCCAAAAGAAAATGGTGAGAACCCTTCCTCGGATAAGACCGGTAAAACCTCCAACATCGAAAACATCATAGAAGACGCATGCAAACTCCGCTTTCGATGAACTCAAGCTTGTCATCAAGATGGCCATAAGATCTAAGACTCACAAAGAGAACCAAACAAGAACCAATAAACATGATGCAAGGATGCAATGGTTTGAGCTCTCGACGAACGATATGATCAAGCTACTCACTTGAGAGCCCCCCTTGATAGTACGGCTATCGATCCTATAACCCGGTCTCCCAACTACCACCATGAGAGCGGTAAAATAGAAAACCTATCAAGGGCAAACCTTTGCCTTGCACATGGTCCACTTGAGCTAGATGATGACGATGTTGACACCCTCAAGTTGTACCACCTTTCTTGATTGCGTTGGCTCGATGAAGACTAGATGATTACTGCCTCATAGTCCACTATGGGTGAGCCACTCTTCGGCACATCTTCACAAGTCCATTGTCACCACAATGGACGGCAAGCTTCAAGCACTTGATCTCTTCGTGATGCTCCACTTGAACTTGCACACGGCAATCTTGATGACGATCACCACTTGATGTCATCCTCTCCATGGGTTGAGTGATATCTTCCTCTTGACGCAAGCCCATGAACACGTACCTAACCCCACATAGAACTCTCACATAGACCATGGGTTAGTACACAAAGCACAATGGACAATGCTTACCATACCATGGGATCACTTGATCCCTCTCGGTACATCTTCTACGCTTTGTGAGTTGATCAACTTGATTCACTCTTGACTTAGTCTTGATCAACCTAGAATCTTTCCAACTCTCTTCATTTGGATGATGTCTTGAAGGTAAACATGAATGATCACACAATCTTCTTCTTCAAGACATGCTTGCAATAAGCTCAATTCTCACATGACCAATCTTTGGATAATTCCTTAATAGCACCTTGGTCAACACAAACTCTCCTTGAAACCAACACATGTACTCCAAGAAAAGCCTATGGACAAAACCTTCAAACTCAAGGCAACCATTAGTACATAGAGATTGTCGTCAATTACCAAAACCAAACATGGGGGCACCACATGTTCTTTCAATCTCCCCCATTTTGGTAATTGATGACAATCACTTTCAAGAGAGTTTATATAAGGAATTATGCATCACCATGCAATGCAACAACCAATAGTGCATGCGTATGAGATGCAAATGCTAAGGAAGAAAAACAAAGCAAGAGGAGATAACTCTCTAACCTTCTCCACAAAACTCTCTGAAACTTCTCCCCCATTGGCATCGATTGCCAAAATGGACGAAAAGCTAAGAAGGCCAATATAAATTATGGTCCTCCATAAACTGTGTATTTCTCAACAAGAGAGTGGAATGCAATACACAAGTTTGACGGTAAATACTAGGAGGAAACCAAACTATATTTAGGCCCAAAGTTTACAAAAGAAAGATATGCCACAAAGACATAAGAAAGAGAGGAACAAGCAAACAAGCAATCAAAAGATACCAATTGAAGCAAGCAATCAACGGATATCAATTGAGCCAACTAGACCAATGATCCTACGTGTCACATGAATGAAATGAATTATGATATGAGCAAAGGAGTGTTCTAGAGAAACTAGAGAAGCTCCCCATGATTTGTGCACAATTTAGTTTTTTAACTGGATACAACGAGCACAAAATAGGATCGTCACTCCCCCAAGATCAATAGAACCTCACGACAAGTGCAAGAGAGCAACAGAGTGTTCTAAAGACACTAGTGAAGCTCTTCATGATTTCTGCACTTCTTACAATATTTGCATTAGGATACCGAGTGCACAAAATAGGATCATCACTCCCCAAAAATCAATAGAAACTCACAACAAGTGCAAGTGAGCATATAGGAAACAAAGCCTAGCACTTGCAACAAACAAATGGTTGAGCAACATATAAAAGAGGCAACTTAAGAGTAGGCTCAACCAAAATGATGTGTGTGAGTCATGGCAAAGCACTTGAGAAGACTAATGTACGAATGAGCATTAAGCATCAACATAGTCTTGGATAGTGGAGATACAAGGTGCATGACATGTCCTCCCCACACACACCAAGCAAAAGGGTTCACAAGCACACTAAAAATGCAAAATAAATAACCAACACTTGTGACAACCCATGGTGAAGATAGAAGATGAAAGCTTCATCAAGACGAGGGATACCAATTAAGATGGCAAAAGCCTCGTAGAGATAAGCATGAGAAAATAATCTTCACCACACAAGAGTGCATTAAGATGCAACGAGATAAGACATGCACTCAAGGCAAAAGCTTTCACGGAGCCACCAAAGAAATAACAAGAAAGACAAGGTGGACGTGAAAGAAAGGATATCATCTAGAGATGTAATTTCTCTCAAGTGTATAAGGTTCTAGGTAGACGAGATCATGATGATATATATCTCCAAAGAAGGATGTACACCCGAAATAGTTACAACACGAAGGAACAAGATATCCAAAAGGAAGTCACAGATATACCAATAAGATATTTGCTTGGAAGCATAGCACATGGCTAGATATGGT
The DNA here is from genome assembly GCF_002575655.3 of Aegilops tauschii subsp. strangulata. Classification (NCBI taxonomy): domain Eukaryota; kingdom Viridiplantae; phylum Streptophyta; class Magnoliopsida; order Poales; family Poaceae; genus Aegilops; species Aegilops tauschii. The sequence goes on along the minus strand of NC_053036.3, from coordinate 472,732,075 downwards.
CTTATTGTACATAAATGAATTCCTACCACACAACCATCAAAGACATCACAACTAGCAACAATAGATCATTGTTGGGATGCTTTGAGAAAGGAAACAAGTATCACAAGAGAGAATGAATAACATGCCATGATACAACCTACACAAGGTTGATGCAAGAAATGTGTGCATGAAGTATATGAAGATACTTGTTACCGAGTTAACATTAGAAGGATGTAGTAGATACCAATTGAAGGTACAAAGTAGTTCATTGATCATCCTAGCTTGACTCCAAAAAGCACATGGTGACAACACCTTCCTTGTGAGTGAGCCGAGCATCCGATGCATCTCCAATTGTTCCTAGAACAACAACACAAACAAAATGGTACCCAAACTCATTGGGACCAAAGAGTTAGAAACACCAACAATACATAGGACAAACTCCACATAAATATGTGCATATAGATATGGAAATGAAATTCATGCACATCTCATCCAATTTGGGACTTGGTGGAGTTTCCCCTATATATTGGGTCAAAGAGAGAAAGCATGCCACGGAAACTACATGAAGTTAATATGCATGCTCAAGACTTTCAAGAACCGATACCAAAATAGAAGGAAATACCAAGTGAAAAGAATACCAAATGGAGAAATCATCACTTGGAAGATATGATTAAAAGATACATCAAGGAATGAGATATCCATTGGAACCCACAAAATGGTATCAAACTCCCAAAAGAGAGGATGGTTCCAAACAAACCAAGCTCTCTACAAAGTTTCATGATGGCACAAGTACCAAAAAGAAACGGCTTGCCGTCCACCAACACACACTTAAAATGGATCACAAGTTTAGTGTTTTATAGAAAATAGGATAGCTCCCCCACGAGTTGTGCATTATAGAGAATTTGCATTTGAATACAAAATGCACAAGGTAGGATCACCACGTTCACTATATCAAGGAAAACACTAGACAAGATCAAGAAAACAACAAGATCCTCAAGTGGCACGGAAGGCAATGGGAGTTGACACAAACTTGGCAAGAGATAAGGCAAATAAAAAGCAAATGCCAACGTGAAGATGATCAATAATTTCTACCACACATAAGTGAGTACCAATTGTCAAAAGACAAGAAGTATTTGGAAATAATTCCCGGTGGTAGATAGCAAGGATATCCGACATCATCTTCACACCAAACACAAGCAAATTGCAACTTGTAGAGCTAACATGCCACGTAGGAACAAGATAATTTACAATATCAATTCTAGGTGACAATATCTCAAATGTACATATTTTCTAGGCTAGTAATATACATAGCATATTACTCCCCCATAATGTGATAGCAATTAAAGAAAACTTAACAAGAGGCAAAAAGAGGATCCAACAAGAGATAATTAATGGACTATTTAGAATTTGAATTTCTCATGAGAAGACATACCACATAGTGACTAGATAAGCTTGCAATATCAATACTAGGTGGTATTCCTCATGTAACCACATTTATGGGACCGTGAGGTGCACAAAGCACATCACTCCCCCAAAATGGGATATTCCATTAATCTCTCACAAGAGCCAACTAACATACACACAAGATGCGCAAAGGCTCAATGCAGTACACACACGTACATGATGTGCAAACCAACACACACATAATTGATTACTCAAGATAAGCAAATTGGAGGCACAACATATACAACCACATGCAAGGAACAAAACCAAAACATGCAAAGGGGCAAGTAACTTTCGATGTAAACAATTTCAGTACAAGTTACCGGAAGGAGGAACATTGGATCTAGAATAGAAACTTGATAACCCAATTGACTTGGCTTGAGACAATAAGAATGATGAAGTCCCCTTAAATCTTCATAATGTAGCCAAGTCTCCAATGCCCTCCAACAACACCTATTGATCAAGTTTGAGCTTGTTGGTCCCCAACCAAGTTGGGTCCTAAGAGGTTAGTCACAATAGGCTTGGCTACCCAAATGGTTCTTTTCTTCACACCACTTTGAGCACCAACAAATTTGGAAAACACATGGCCAACATTATCCTTCCCAAGAGAATAGATATCATCAATAATAATTAGGTTGGATAAGTTACCACTAGTGCATGAAGAGGCGAGGTGACCTTTCTCACGACATAAGTAGCAACGTCTACTCTTCACTTTCTTCTCACTTGATTTCTCAACTTGAGAAGCATTAGCTTGAGGATTCTTGGGAAGAGGACTTTCTTCAACTTGTGGTTGAGCATGAGATCGAACTTGTGGCCGCTTCCCTTGTTGCTTGTCACTAATGGCCTTCTTCTTCAATGGGCAAGATCTAACATGATGCCCTTCTACTTTGCACTTGAAGCAAACAATCTTGGCCGAATTCTTGACTTGTTCTTGGCCCTTCTTTTTGTTCATCTTGGACTTCTTCTTCTTCTTGGAGTTGAATCCAAGTCCACCTTTGTCATTGGGGGATTTTTGCACTCTCAAGATGTTGTTGAGTGTAAATTTCCCTTCATGACTCTTTTCCAAGTCTTTCTTCAAAGAAGTGACTTGGGCCTTGAGCTCTTCGATTCCCTCTACATGGTTAGTCTCAACACAAGCACTAGAGGAAGTATAAGCTTCATCGTTAGAGCAACAAGGCAAGGAAAGCAATTCATCACAAGATGTACCAAAGTTATGCATGGATGAATCACGAGGACTAGCACAAGGCAATATAGCATTTTGACTAAAAGTAGTGCTAGTGTCCACATGAGGCTCACTAGATGGTACCTTAGCAATCATGGCCTCATGAGCTATCTTTAGAACATTATGGGATACTAGAAGATCATCATGAGAGCTTGAGAGCTTTTCATGGCTTTTTTCCAATTTCCCATAATTGCTAGATAGCAACTCAAGTTGAGCCCGTAGCTCAACGTTCTCCTTTAAAATGGATGCTTCACAAGAAATAGAGTTAGTAGCACAAGCATCATCATTAACAACAAGAGGAGAAGGCAACTTGGCAAGCTCTTTTAAATAAGAAGCTTCAAGTTGAGCATGAGACTCGGTGAGTTTGATGAGCTCACCCTTGATGACCCTTGAGCCATTTTCGAGGTGCTCAAAATCCTCAAGGAGTCTAGCATGAGCAACTTCAAGCTTAGCATTTTTAGTTTCAAAAACATTGGCCACCTCAAGGGCTCTATCATGAGATTCCTTCACTCTAGATAACTCTAGAACAAAAGTCTCCTCAAGAGATTCCTTGGTGGTTTGTTCAAGTTCAAGAGCTTGAGAGAGGTCCGCAATCTCATTAGCGTAATCATGCTCATGACCTTCCATTTATCAATGGTGACCTCATGCTCCTCAAGACGAGATTCCAACTCATCAATATATTTCTTGCCCTCAATAGCAATAGACATGATTTCCATGAAGTTGGAACGAGCAATTTTATTCTTAAGAAGAGCTTTAAAATTATTTCCCCCTTAACTTTTAAGGAGGCAACATCATCATTCTCTTCATCATAATAGACATCATCATCACTCTTGCCATCATCAATATTATCACAAGATATATTGGGATTCAAAGTGGGAGATACCTTTGAAGCCTTGGCCATAAGGCAAAATGCAATAGATGATGATGTGGGATCCCTTGAAGCACCATTCAAGACCACATCTTGTTCCATGGAGTGTTGGGTTTCCTCTACATTGTTAGCACAACAACTCGAGGAAATACATGCATTTTTATCATGCCAATAAGACATAGCAAGCATATCATCATGAGATTTAGTCAAGCAATTTGTACATGATATGCAAGGACTATCAACACAAGCATGTGAAACATTTGGAGTGCTCGAAGTGCTAGAGTCCAAAGATGAAGCATCGCAACAAGAAAGTGATGAAGGATTATCAAAACTAAGCCCACTATCATCATTGCAATGAACACCACTACTCACCATGTCATTACCTTGTGGCAAACCACATGTAGGTGAAGTAGAAGAAGTTGAGAACACAACACGACCGGAGGTGGAGGGAGAACAATCATCCCCACAAAACTTGGACACGCCATATTTATCTTGAAGCTTTGTCCACAACTCATGAGCATCCCGAAAAGGCATGAGTTGAAATATAACTACATTGCTCAAAGCATCAAAAAGCACATTAGAAGCTTGAGCATTGAGATAAGAGTTTTTCTCATCCTCTAAAGATAATCTTTGGGGATCCTTTGGAGGAGAAAAACCCATATCTACAATTCGCTCTAAATTTGGGTCCATGATCCTAAAGAGACTAAGCATGCGAATTACCCAAACATCAAAATTTGTGCCATCGAAACTAAGAGTGTCAGAGAATCCTAAACCCCTAGTCGACATCCTTACTCTCTAGGCGGTTAAGCCCTATAAAGAGAGACGAGGCTCTGATACCAATTGAAAGATCGTCGATGTCGCCTAGAGGGGGGGTGAATAGGCGCTTTAAAGTAATTACGGTTGAGGCTTGAACAAATGCGGAATAAACCTAGCAGTTAATTTGTCAAGCACAAAACCTACAACAACTAGGCTAACCTATGTGCACCAACAACTTATGCTACGCAAGAAAACCTACTTAGGTGATAGCAAGATATATGACAAGAAACAATATGGCTATCACAAAGTAAAGTGCATAAGTAAAGGGCTCGAGTAAGAGATAACCGAGGCACGCGGAGACGACGATGTATCCCGAAGTTCACACCCTTGCGGATGCTAATCTCCGTTTGGAGCAGTGTGGAGGCAAAATGCTCCCCAAGAAGCCACTAGGGCCACCGTAATCTCCTCACGCCCTCGCACAATGCAAGATGCCGTGATTCCACTAAGGGGCCCTTGAGGGCGGTCACCGAACCCGTACAAATGGCAACCCTTGGGGGCGGTCACCGAACCCGTACACTTTGGCAACCCTTGGGGGCGGTCAACGGAACCCGTCAAATTGCTCGGGGCGATCTCCACAACCTAATTGGAGACCCCGACGCTTGCCCGGAGCTTTACACCACAATGATTGAGCTCCGAACACCACCAACCGTCTAGGGCGCCCAAGCACCCAAAAGGAACAAGCTCAAGGGTACCAAGCACCCAAGAGTAATAAGCTTCTCAACTTGTAACTTCCACGTATCACCGTGGAGAACTCAAACCGATGCACCAATGCAATGGCAAGGGCACACGGAGTGCCCAAGTCCTTCTCTCTCAAATCCCACCGAAGCAACTAATACTAGGGAGGAAAATGAGAGGAAGAACAAGAAGGAGAACACCAAGAACTCCAAGATCTAGATCCAAGGGGTTCCCCTCACATAGAGGAGAAAGTGATTGGTGGAAATGTGGATCTAGATCTCCTCTCTCTTTTCCCTCAAAAACTAGCAAGAATCCATGGAGGGATTGAGAGTTAGCAAGCTCGAAGAAGGTCAACAATGGGGGAAGAACACGAGCTCAAAGGATAAGGTTCAATGGGGAAGAAGACCCCCTTTCATAGGTGGGGAAAAATCCAACCGTTATGCTCACAGCCCGCACAGAGCGGTACTACCGCTCCAAGGAGCGGTACTACCGCTAGGGCGGTACTACCCCTTTGAAAAACAACAGCGAGGAGGCAAAAGGCCAGTAGAACCGCCGGAGCGGTACTACCGCTCGTCCCCACGGTACTACCGCTCGACCTCACGGTACTACCGCTAGGGATAGCGGTACTACCGCAAGTGGTAGCGGTACTAGTTCTTGCGAGCGGTACAAAAAAATACTTCCGTGCCTACTTCCGCTGAGCAAAACACGAGATTTTGGTCCGGAGCGGTACTACCGCTCAGGAGCGGCGGTAGTACAGCTCTGGAGCAGTACTACCGCTCAGGAGCCGCGGTAGTACCACTCCAAGCGGTAGTACCGCTCCCAAGAGCGGTACTAAAAAATTACATCCGCAGCAGCCCCTTTAAAGGACACCAAAACTGACACAACTTTTGCAAACGGACTCCGAATTCGACGAAACCAAGTTTGTTGGAAAGCTAATGACAAGGGCTAACACAATCTTGATAGAAATACCAATAAGAAGCAAATGAGAAAAGGCCCAAAATAAAATGGTGAGAACCCTTCCTCGGATAAGACCGGTAAAACCTCCAACATCGAAAACATCATAGAAGACGCATGCAAAGTCCGTTTTCGATGAACTCAAGCTTGTCATCAAGATGACCATAAGATCTAAGACTCACAAAGAGAACCAAACAAGAACCAAGAAACATGATGCAAGGATGCAATGGTTTGAGCTCTCGACGAACGATACGATCAAGCTACTCACTTGAGAGCCCCCCTTGATAGTACGGCTATCGATCCTATAACCCGGTCTCCCAACTACCACCATGAGAGCGGTAAAATAGAAAACCTATCAAGGGCAAACCTTTGCCTTGCACATGGTCCACTTGAGCTAGATGATGACGATCTTGACACCCTCAAGTTGGACCACCTTTCTTGATTGCGTTGGCTCGATGAAGACTAGATGATTACTCCCCCATAGTCCACTATGGGTGAGCCACTCTTCGGCACATCTTCACAAGTCCATTGTCACCACAATGGATGGCAAGCTTCAAGCACTTGATCTCTTCGTGATGCTCCACTTGAACTTGCACACGGCAATCTTGATGACGATCACCACTTGATGTCATCCTCTCCATGGGTTGAGTGATATCTTCCTCTTGACGGAAGCCCATGAACACGTACCTAACCCCACATAGAACTCTCACATAGACCATGGGTTAGTACACAAAGCACAATGGACAATGCTTACCATACCATGGGATCACTTGATCCCTCTCGGTACATCTTCTACGCTTTGTGAGTTGATCAACTTGATTCACTCTTGACTTAGTCTTGATCAACCTAGAATCTTTCCAACTCTCTTAATTTGGATGATGTCTTGAAGGTAAACATGAATGATCACACAATCTTCTTCTTGAAGACATGCTTGCAATAAGCTCAATTCTCACATGACCAATCTTTGGATAATTCCTTAATAGCACCTTGGTCAACACAAACTCTCCTTGAAACCAACACATGTACTCCAAGAAAAGCCTATGGACAAAACCTTCAAACTCAAGGCAACCATTAGTCCATAGAGATTGTCGTCAATTACCAAAACCAAACATGGGGGAACCACATGTTCTTTCAGCCACCTCAAGAGCTCTATCATGAGATTCCTTCACTCTAGATAATTCTAGAGCAAAATTCTCCTCAAGAGATTCCTTGGTGGTTTGTTCAAGTTCAAGAGCTTGAGAGAGGTCCGCAATCTCATTAGCATAATCACGCTCATGACCTTCCATTTTATCAATGGTGACCTCAAGCTCCTCAAGATGAGATTCCAACTCATCAATATATTTCTTGCCCTCAATAGCAATAGACATGATTTCCATGAAGTTGGAACGAGCAATTTTATTCTTAAGAAGAGCTTTAAAAATCATTTCCCCCTTGATTTTTAAGGAGGCAACATCATCACTCTCTTCATCATAATCAACATCATCATCACTCTTGCCATCATCAATATCATCACAAGATATATTGGGATTCAAAGTGGGAGATACCTTTGAAGCCTTGGCCATAAGGCAAAATGCAATAGATGATGATGTAGGATCCCTTGAAGCACCATTCAAGACCACATCTTGTTCCATGGAGTGTTGGGTTTCCTCTACATTGTTAGCACAACAATTCGAGGAAATATATGCATTTTTATAATGGCAACAAGACATAGTAAGCATATCATCATGAGATTTAGTCAAGCAATGTCTACATGATATGCAAGGACTATCAACACAAGCATGTGAAACATTTGGAGTGCTCGAAGTGCTAAAGTCTAAAGATGAAGCATTGCAATAAGAAAGTGATGAAGGATTATCAACAATAAGCCCATATCATCATTGCAATGAACACCACTACTCACCATGTCATTACCTTGTGGCAAACTACATGTAGGTGAAGTAGAAGAAGTTGAGAACGCATCACGACCGGAGGTGGAGGGAGAACAATCATCCATACAAATCTTGGACACGCCATATTTATCTTGAAGCTTTGTCCACAACTCATGAGCATCCCGAAACGGCATGAGTTGAAAAATAACTACATTGCTCAAAGCATCGAAAAGCACATTAGAAGCTTGAGCATTGAGATAAGAGTTTTTCTCATCCTCTAAAGATAATCTTTGGGGATCCTTTGGAGGAGAAAAACCCATATCTACAATTCGCTCTAAATTTGGGTCCATGACCCTAAAGAGATTAAGCATGCGAATTACCCAAACATCAAAATTTGTGCCATCGAAACTAAGAGTGTCAGAATCCTAATCCCCTAGTCAACATCTTTACTCTCTAGGCGGTTAAGCCTAACAAAGAGAGACGAGACTCTGGTACCAATTGAAAGATCGTGGATGTCGCCTAGAGGGGGGTGAATAGGCGCTTTAAAATAATTACGGTTTAGGCTTGAACAAATGCGGAATAAACCTAGCGGTTAATTTGTCAAGCACAAAACCTACAACAACTAGGCTCACCTATGTGCACCAACAACTTATGCTAAGCAAGATAACTACTAGGTGATAGCAAGATATATGACAAGAAACAATATGGCTATCACAAAGTAAAGTGCATAAATAAAGAGCTCGGGTAAGAGATAACCGAGGTACGCGGAGACGACGATGTATCCCGAAGTTCACACCCTTGCGGATGCTAATCTCCGTTTGGAGCGGTGTGGAGGCACAATGCTCCCAGAGAAGCCACTAGGGCCACCGTAATCTCCTCACGCCCTCGCACAATGCAAGATGCCGTGATTCCACTAAGAGACCCTTGAGGGCGGTCACCGAACCCGTACAAATGGCAACCCTTGGGGGCGTTCATCGAATCCGTACACTTTGGCAACCCTTGGGGGGTCACCAAAACCCGTCAAATTGCTCGGGGTGATCTCCACAACCTAATTGGGACCCCGACGCTTGCCCGGAGCTTTACACCACAATGATTGAGCTCCGAACACCACCAACCGTCTAGGGCGCCCAAGCACCCAAGAGGAACAAGCTCAAGGGTACCAAGCACCCAAGAGTAATAAGCTTCTCAACTTGTAACTTCCACGTATCACCATGGAGAACTCAAACCGATGCACCAAATGCAATGGCAAGGGCACACGGAGTGCACAAGTCCTTCTCTCTCAAATCCCACCGAAGCAACTAATGCTAGGGAAGAAAATGAGAGGAAGAACAAGAAGGAGAACACCGAGAACTCCAAGAACTAGATCCAAGGGGTTCCCTTCACATAGAGGAGAAAGTGATTCGTGGAAATGTGGATCTAGATCTCCTCTCTCTTTTCCCTCAAAAACTAGCAAGAATCCATGGAGGGATTGAGAGTTAGCAAGCTCGAAGAAGGTCAACAATGGGGGAAGAACACGAGCTCAAAGGATAAGGTTCATTGGGGAAGAAGACCCCCTTTTATAGGGGGGGGGAATCCAACCGTTATGCTCACAGCCCGAACAGAGCGGTACTACCGCTCGTCCTCACGGTACTACCGCTAAGGGTAGCGGTACTACTGCTTGCGAGCGGTACTAAAAAAATACATCCGTGCCTACCACCGTTGGACTTGTGACGAGTTTTTGGTCCGGAGCGGAAGTAGCCGCGGTAGTACCGCTCCCAAGAGCAGTAGTAAAAAATTACATCCGCTCCTGTCCGCGGTAGTACCGCTGCAGCCTTTTCAGAACACCAAAACTACCACAACTTCTGCAAACGGACTCCGAATTCGACGAAACCAAGTTTGTTGGAAAGCTAGCGACAAGGGCTAACACAATATTGATAGAAATAACAATAAGAAGCAAATTAGGAAAGTCCCAAGAGAAAATGGTGAGAACCCTTCCTCGAATAAGACCGGTAAAACCTCCAACACCGAAAACATCATAGAAGACGCATGCGAACTCCGTTTTCGATGAACTCAAGCTTGTAATCAAGATGAGCACAAGCTCTAAGTCTCACAAAGAGAACCAAACAAGAACCAAGAAACACGATGCAAGGATGCAATGGTTTGAGCTCTCTACTAACGATACGATCAAGCTACCAACTTGAGAGCCCCCCTTGATAGTGCGGCAAACGATCCTATAACCCGGTCTCCCAACTACCACCATGAGACCGGTAAAATAGAAAACCTATCAAGGGCAAACCTTTGCCTTGCACATGATCCACTTGAGCTAGATGATGACGATCTTGTCCTCCTCAAGATGGACCACCTTTCTTGATTGCGTTGGGTCGATGGAGACTAGATGATTTCTCCCCCATACTCCACTATGGGTGAGCCAGTCTTCGGCACATATTCACAAGTCCATTGTCACCACAATGGACGGCAAGCTTCAAGCACTTGATCTCTTAGTGATGCATCACTTGAACTTGCACACCGCATCCTAACCCCACAAAGAACTCTCACGAAGACCATGGGTTAGTACACAAAGCGTAATTGACAATGCTTACCATACCATGGGATCACTTGATCCCTCTCGGTACATCTTCTACGCTTTGTGAGTTGATCAACTTGATTCACTCTTGACTTAGTCTTGATCAACCTTGAATATTTCCAACTCTCTTCATTTGGATGATGTCTTGAAGGTAAATCACACAAACTTCTTCTTCAAGACATGCTTGCAATAAGCTCAACACTCACATAACCAATCTTTGGATAATTCCTTAATAGCACCTTGGTCAACTCATAAACTCCTTGAAACCAACACATGGACTTCAAGAAGAGCCTATGGACAAATCCTTCAAATATAACTCAATGAAACCATTAGTCCATAGAGAGTGTCATCAATTACCAAAACCACACATGGGGGCACCGCATGTCCTTTCAGCGAGGGGGGATGGCGGGAGATGGAAATCTGTCGCGCCGTCCCGGCGCCAAATTAGCCTCACCCCCCTTTCACTCGCTCACCCATAGCCACTGCCCCCCTTTTTTCCCTACTGCCTCACCACCGGCGGCGGCTGCGATTTCAGATCTGCACTATAGGCGGCGGCGGCGGAAGAGGCGGCGGCGTTTGCGGCGGATCTGGTGCTGCCCTTGCTGTTGGCCACCGTCTGGTCGACCTAGTCTGTGCCATGGCTCCCCCTACGCCGTCCTCGTCTCCGATGCCGGTAAGTAGCACCCCCTCCCCCCCTTTGTTAATTAGCTCAGTGGTTAGGCCGTTAAGCTAGGTGTAGGATCGATTTCCCACTGAACGAACCGTCGATGTCGACTAGGTTATGGACGCACGGATGAGGCTGATAATCCAGGCAGCGGCACTGATTAGTGTGATTCAGGCATGGGTCATGTTCATGCACCAGAGAGTTGTTCGTCGTGCTGGGAGACCTTTGATCCGCTATGGTCCATTCCTTCCCCGGGAACAGGAGAGGATCCAAAATCTGAACTACATCTACAACTGCAACGACGTCGAGGCTCTGTGGATGCTTAGAATGAAAAGAGCACCATTTACCAGGCTTGTCGAGACCTTCAGGAGCAGGGGGCTGTTACAAGATAGCATCAACACCAGTGTCGAAGAGCAAGTGGCCATGTTCGTCCATGTTGTTGGCCATAACCAGAGGTTCAGGGTCATTCACAACACGTTCAGGAGATCAATGGAGACCATCTCTAGGTACTTCAAGCAGGTGCTTTATGCTGTTGGGGAGCTTAGAGGAGAGATGATCTGGAGACCATCTGGCTAGACTCCACCCAAGATTCGTGGAAGCCCAAGATGGTATCCATACTTCAAGCCTGCAAGGTGAGCATTGACAATATACACTTTTCATGTCTTGATATGCTTGTATTGTTCAAGTTGGGCACTAACACAGGCTTGTGATGCCATTTTCAGGATTGTATTGGGGCAATAGATGGTACTCATGTCACTGCCAGAGTTCCTAGGTCACAGTCAGCAGCATACAGGGGGAGGAAGCACTACACAAGCCAGAATGTGCTTGCTGTTGTTGACTTTGATCTGAAGTTCACATATGTGTTGGCTGGCTGGGAGGGGTCAACGCATGATGCTAACATTCTCACTGACAGCATGAGTCGACCTGATGGGATCAACATCCCCGACGGCAAGTTCTACCTTGGAGATGCTGGCTATGCATGTCGCCCGGGTATTCTTTCACCCTTCAGGAAAACAAGGTACCATCTCAACGCGTTCTCTGGTAGGAACTATCCTAGGACTGCACAGGAGCTGTTTAATCTCAGACACTCCAGCCTTAGGGTAACTGTTGAGAGGGCATTTGGAGCTCTGAAGAATAGGTTTAAGATCCTGGATCAGAAGCCATTCCACCCATACTCCACTCAGGTTAAGCTAGTTCTTGCTTGTTGCATTATGCATAACTGGATCCTCCAGTGGGGCTTTGATGAACACGTGCCCGAGGAGGAAGATGTCGAGCCTGACGATGTTGTTAGCTCCGGCCATGGTGTGGAGGCATTTGACAATGACGCTTGAAAGAATAAAAGGTTGGAGTGGGCAGAGGCGATGTGGCTTAACAGAGGTCAGTGCAGGATTTGAAGAAGATGGAAGACGAACAAGAAGCAGCAGCAGCAGTAGCAGAAGCAGCAGCTGAAGCAGAAGCAGAAGTAGAAGAAGAGGAGAGGAAGAGGAAGATCTGGTAACACCGATGAACTATCCCCTATTTAGCCAATGGCTCTTAATAATTTGAACTGTCATTTGATAGTAGTTAGGATAAACTGTCATTTGTTTAAGTAGATGGCGCTACATGTTCAGATTCTGTGTGGTAAGCTCATCACTAGTTAAAAGTGGTGACAACACCTTATGCACGTTGCAACCAAACACCATGTAATATATGCGCCTAATGCAATGCAGTCAACCAAACCCCGGGTTAAAAATGGTTGTCTCATGCAACTAGGGGCATATAGGCAACCAAACTATATGCATATGGGGTTTTTTTGGCCTCCATCCCCTCAAACCGGCTCAATAGAGCCAGCCTCATCGGGAAAGCTGAATCGGCCCTGTAACCAAACACGTCCTTTGTTTCTTGTAGGATCGATAATGGTTCACGTGCATGCGCCGACCGCCATACAAGCACAAGCAACGCGGTTCCTGTGCTATTAATAAAATCGATCAGCCACGAGACGAGAGGTGAGATCTCGACTTGGGAACTCTCACAAGAAGACGCCGAGAGGAGAGGAGAGGATGCTGCTGAGGAGCTCCTCCACGCCATTCCTGCGCTCCTTCCTCACCTCCTCCTCCTCCCCTACGCCCCCTTCCTCCCTCCAGCTCCGGCGGGCCTTCTCCGACGGCCACCTCCCTTCGCTCAACCCCTCCTCCTCCGGCGACAACGACAGCAACAGAACCACCGGCCTCCACACCGAGCTCTCCTTCTCTGTCTACAACACCTTCAGCAAGGCCAAGCTGGAGCCCCACCAGGAGCAGGAGATGGAGGAGGAGCAGGAGCAGGCGCCGCAGCCTGAGCTGCCGGAGCTGCCGCTGTTCCTGGCGAGGGGCATGGGGATCGACCGCCTCGCCTCCGGCCTCTTCACCGCCGGCATGGGCTCCGAGGCTGCCCTGGCCAGGATGGCCAGCGGGGTGGACCAGAAGGCGGTGCTGGCGCTGGACGCCCAGTACAAGGAGATGGTGGACGAGCAGCCCGGCAACGCCCTGTTCCTACGCAACTACGCGCAGTTCCTGCACGAGGTACGTATGATCTAGCGGCTCTACTATCTTCTCATATTTACTGTTAGTTTGCCACTCCTAGCTATAATCACTTTCTTGAAAAGTTCTACTATCTCCTCGTTGATGTTCTTGGCGTTCATTAGTTGTAAGTAACTAGAGATCAATACGTTGGTGGCATCCGTAATCTACAGTCAGCGCAAATGAGTTTTGGAACTGTATGTGTCTGCCATTCTCCCAAGTCCCAACCACTTGAATCATGTTAGTGGGTTTCAAAGATGTCGGCTAGACTCTTTCTTCTTTCTGCAGAAAACAAAAGTACTGTGCAAAATTTAACCAGTAGTCCAGTACTGCTCATGACTTGATGCCCTGTACGAACTGATGAATGAATCAGGTGAAGTGTGACTCGAGAAGGGCGGAGGAGTACTACTCGCGCGCGATGCTCGCCGACCCAACCGACGGCGAGATCATGTCGCAGTACGCGAAGCTGGTGTGGGCGGTGCACCGCGACCACGAAAGGTCCCTCACCTACTTCCAGAAGTCGGTGCAGGCGGCCCCGCGGGACAGGTACGCTCCCTCCACCACGCAAATACTGTCCTAATAATAAATCTAGGCTCCTTCGAGCGGGCCGGCATGGCTGACCGTGGCGGTGTGTGGCAACGTGCATGGCAGCCACGTCCTCGCGGCGTACGCCAGCTTCCTGTGGGAGCAGGACGAGGACGAGGACGACGACGGTGGTCTTGGGGGAGGCGAGCAGGGATCACCCGGGCGTGCTACGCAGCCGAGGCAGCTGGCTTCCACGGCCGTTTGACTACCAGGGTGGCCGAGATGGGCTAACGATGTGCTTGCTGAGGATGATCATGCTTGTAGTATTGTGTTTCCGTGTAACCTGCAAAATGTTTGGACGGTCGAGGTGCGTGCACTTGCTACAGAATAAAGAACGTAAACGGTTGAGGGAATGGAAGGCTGGACCTGTAAACATTGGTGATTCCGTCTGCAGATGCTAAGTTGTCACTATGTTTATTGGCTAAATTATAGGAGTACTAAGGGGGTGTTTGTTTCAAGGGACTTTTTGGTGTAGCGACTAGAAAAAGTTTCTTTTAGGGACTACTAGGGACTAAAAGTTACTTTATGGGACTAAATGAAGAAGACTCTCAAGGAGTCTTTTTGGGACTTTTTGGGGACTTTTCCAACAATGCCCCTCCCTCCATCCATTGGCCGGACGCCCCCATGATGTTGTTTGGTTGTTATTTTTCTGTATACTAGGGGTAACATGATCATTTAATAACCTCCATGGAGGGACTAAGGACTTTTTAGTCTCTGTAAACAAACAGGGAAGGACTTTTTAGGGACTATGGACTTTTTAGTTGGGACTAGAAAAAGTTTTAGGACTTATGAACCAAACAAGGCCTAGGATCCTGCAGGCTCTATGTATTACCTTGTTATTACCTGCTTGTGGAGTCCCCATGCTGGGTTTTAATGCTGGAGAGTGGCGCCTTGATGGGCTGGCACAGGTCTTTATGCTTCCGTGGGAGGAGACTGCAACTTCAATAGTTGCGTCACCACCCGAGCATCTCCAAACCGATGATGTAAAAGTTGATGCTCTAAAATTGAATTTTGCAGTAGGAGAGAGAAGGTTTTTGGGGCATCAGCAAAGTTTTTGCTGCAACAACAGTGCCTTAGAATTTGGAAACCAATTGAAACATAAGATCCAACAGTAGAGAGGCAGGGAGGTGGATCTGACTGTCGCCGAGCAGATACTAAAACGCAACTTTCTGCAAAAACGCGCTGAGCACCCAGCTATTAACCAAAGTTGGCACTTCAAGACTAACAAATACTCCCTCAAGTGAAGGTGCGTATGTCTACCACTCGTCGCAACCCAGCGCCAGAGGCCAGAGCTCACCAGCAACGCACAATGCGGTACGAAGCCATGACCTGTGTGAACCAGCCTTCACCTACAGCGTCGTGCTTCACAGAAACTACAGGATTTTGTAAGCTACAGCTACAGCAATATCCACAAATTAAAAGGTCTGATGAAGTCTGGCGTGCTAATGGTAGACCAGGAACAGCACCAGCACAGCCTTTGCCGGATGATGCACGACGCCGCGTGCAGCTGAGCTAAAGCAATCCAAGTGACCCTGCAAGGTACGGTCCCATCCCAGATATATGTTAGACGCCACTGCAATCCACCTGACGACTGACAATCGGAATACTTTTGACAGTGTTCTCAAATGGCCAAGGATCAACTAACACTGATCCATTTTTTCCCCATGTTTAGTTCATACCAGATAGGCGACACGATCATGTAGCAAAAACACTAAAAGAGTCCCATCTAGAAACGAGTCATGCTCAATAGCAGCTAAGCAAAACGCAAGTTCTACAGGTAATCGCGCTTTGTTGTGACAAAAATATGGCCAGGCCGCACCAGATTGAGAGCACCAAATGGGATGCGACCATTCCCCAGCAGAGCAAATGTGAGACTAGTCGTAGCCGTCGTATTGGTGCCCGCCCCTCCTTTGGTAACCATTTCCCTTTGACCGTGCAGCGTAATCCCCGTCGTAGCGCCCACCATATTGACCCCTTCCCCGCCCTCGCCCTGCAAAGTGAGCAAGTTCCAAAAATAAACAAGACTTGTTTATTAAACTTGATTTTGATCAAATACAATACAGGGGTAGTTTTCCCGCTTCTTTGAAAGTACTCCCTCTGTAAACAAATGTAAGACGTTTTGGCAGTTTAAGGATTATGATGAATTTTTATCATGTAGTCATGTTCTTAGGGTACTTGACAGTGGAGAAATTAAATTGCACTGGATAACATGAAAGACCATAGTACTGTCCCCAAATAATGAGGTTCCAGAAACCTCATCCTATGTGTCAAGCATATGTTTAGTACAGAACAAGACATACCCTACGAACAGCAACAGTTGGCACAAAGATAGTTGGAAAAATATATCTGCTAAATTTATACTTACTTCCACCGCCGCGAAAGACTCCACTGCCAGGCCTCCTCTCCTCAACATGTACTAGACGTCCATTCAACTCTATTGGAGATGCCTGATGTACAAAAGATCACCATAACAAGATGTGTTCAGGTATAATATGACATCATATAGATGGCATTCAGCCATTCACAGACCACTCTGTTTAGCACATTTTATGGACATCAAACAATGGCTCAAACTAGAATGCAAATAATGAAGATTCTTGATCTAATCATGCAATCTAATCTACTATAATAGTTTGCTTGTCTGGTGAAGTGGAGGATAAAAGATCTTGACTATGTTGCTTTGCTTATGCAACAAATAAAGTCCATGGCTATTCTATGTAATTTTGACCTTTCAGCAAAATATATTTTTTGTTATGTTTTTTACAGTAGAATGTGAAAACATAAATGTTAGGCACTTGGGCATTCAGCCACCAAACTCAGGACAGGATGCAAGAAACTAATTCACAATGTAGTTGTACGAAGTGATTCAAGGCATATTCTTTATAACCCCCTTTTTTTCTTTTCAATCCAGGGTCACCTGCACAAGTTGTGCTATAAATAATGCAGAAGCATGAGAAACTGAGAAACTCACATCCAACGCATTCTGGATGCCACTCATGTTTTCATACTCAACAAATCCAAAGAAAACTCCAGCCTCCTGCATATTAGTACACAAATTAGGAAACCCAACAAAAGGAATTAGAGGAAAAGCCTAGAGCTAGATAGAAGGCAAGATACCTTGCGACTACGTATAGCAACTCCATCAGGTTTAATTCTTCCAAAAGCCTGAAAGACCTTCTCAAGATCGAAGACTGAAGTAGCTGGAGAAAGATTACCAACATATACTGATAGGAACTCTTCTGATAGAAAAGAAAAACAATCATCAGTCAATACACAACCAAAAAGATTATGTCCACAGGAATTATCAGACAGACACTAATACCTAGATATTGCAGATGAAAATTAGTGTTTTTCTTTTGCAAGGAATATAAAATTTATATAACAAAACAGGTTCGAATGGCTCTGGACAAGAGACCAAAAGTATGCATAATGTCATGCAAGTTCAAAGGTATATTGCTCGGTTTCCTGCGCTTTACATACGCCCAAAAAAACTTCACTTAACTACCAGGTCAGAAAACCCACATGTGAAGAAAAAGATCCACATACAGAAATCATTAGCATATTAACGAATCTAATAGAACATGCTAGATTTAAGTTTCCATTAAGCTCTTCCAGCAAGAAAAATACAGCATTACCCGGTTTCCAATTCTTAAACACATAGTTAACCAGCAGCAGGTGGACAGCTAGCTTGCATGAGTAAACAATGATTGTGGAGGGGGAAATCATCAAACGAGCAATAAGATACCGCTACCATTAACCCCCATAATTCATGATTATACAGCCACTCTCAAATATCAATAACAAATAACATAAGTTACTGCAATACAAAACACACACACAAAACGAAATGTGACACAAGTTTAAAAACAAACAGAAGACAAAGCATGTAAACATATTCAAACAAGAGCTTCCACAGTTAGGATTTCACCTAACTGCTGGATAAAAAATGGGCATTAAGGGCCGGTTTTGGCAATGTTCCAGAATTTTCATGCAATATGTGTATGGTTGGGCTTATTCTTGGCTTTTGCACCTAGGCTTAAAAGCCAAAAAGGCAACTGTTTATGGGCTTTTGGCTTCGGCTTTTGGAACAGCTAATCATTAGTGGGTAGATAAGTTTTGCCAAATGTTAGTACTTAGTAATAACAAAGAAAAAACATAGGGCAGGTCCCAACAAAGGAGTCATGAGAGTAAAAAAAGTTAGAGTAGAAAGAAACCTTCATCCTCAGGAACACTGACATCACGACGAGTGCCCAAGTTCGATTTTTCTTGCACTGGCACAGGCTGAGTTTGTCCAACCAGCTGTGATTCTGTGGTCCCTGTCATAGCCCTGTTAACCAGAGTGGAGTGGATAACCTGACCAGCATTTGCTCGCAGCTGACAAATTTGCAACCGATTAGGCATCAAGTTAAAACTAAGGATTGAGAATGAATAAAATTACAACATATGTTAGCTTACCACTGAAGCATATGTTTGCTTAGGCGGTTCTCCTACAGGCTCTTCTTCAGGTGTAGGTGGGGAAGGAGGGTGGGGAGGAGCAAGAGATGCATCCTGTTTAACATCTGTGGAACTAGGGAGGGAGGGAGCAGGATCTTCAAAATGAGTTTCTCCGTTGACTGCAGACTCAAATTCCAAAGGATCTTGCTGCTGCATTTCATGATTCTCATATATAATACCATTAGCCCTTTCGTCGGTATCAGCAGGAGCTGCAAACCCCTTTAATTCAAGTTCTTCAGCCACATAATCAGATGCTGAGGGATCAACCAACAAAAA
The DNA here is from genome assembly GCF_002575655.3 of Aegilops tauschii subsp. strangulata. Taxonomy (NCBI): domain Eukaryota; kingdom Viridiplantae; phylum Streptophyta; class Magnoliopsida; order Poales; family Poaceae; genus Aegilops; species Aegilops tauschii. The sequence continues at coordinate 472,713,131 of NC_053036.3, read as the reverse complement.
AAATGTTTATCATTTGGACCATGGCTACAGTTGGAACAAACTTTTTCTCAATAAATAATGCAGAAGAATACATCAATGAACTGGAAATAAATGAATAAAGTAGGATTATGTAGAGAGGAGTACTGCCCATGTAAAAAGGGTTACCACCAAAATTACGACCAAAATAATAGCACTTAGAGTGGAAAGGAGGAGGTAAATGGAAAACAGACCAAAATAAACATATTTGTCAAAGAGAACCAGCACCGAAATGAACTTTAGATAGAGAGAGAAGAGCCGAAATGAAGTTGATTTACTGACAATATATCATAGAACAGTTATCATGTAACTCAAATTATAGAGGTGTCAGGAAGCAATACCTGTTTCGGTCATGGTATTATGAGCAGCCATCTGGGGAAATTGGTTAGCATAACCGTAATCAGCAACTTGGTAATGATCATCATACTCATCACAGATGAGCTGAAAGATGTCACTGTCTACAAAAAATCCATCTGGTTTGACCTGAGGAGCAAGAATGATACTCTGGGAGAATCTCTTGCGTAAAGGGTAGCCTTTCAATTGCACTAGGCCAGTAACCAACAGAGTGATGGATCCAGCCCATGATTCCAAGAAATTAGCCGTTTTAATCTCGACCTTTTGAACATTCATGGACATCAATATATCATTGATTTCCTGCATATTTTTGAAAGAACAAATGGTGAGAGAAATCAGAAACATTCAGTTTGCAAGCTGAAACCATTAACACAAGAGGATGTGAAATATAAATTATAGATCCCATTACTTCAATGCCCAATTTTCAAGAAACTGAACTATGAAACATCCGAAAGCACAACGAGACCAAAGAATTATAATCCTCAGAGAATCAGCATTAACCAGAGACCTTATGAACTGTGATTACTAATTTATCATAAAACATAACTAATAAAAAACAAAGATAACCAGTAATCCAAAGAAACCTTATAAACTGTGATTACTAATTTATCATAAAAACATGACTAATAAAATACAAAGATCGCCTGGTAAAAAAATGATGTTATAAAATGATGTTTCTGCATTTAAATTGCACAAAATGGGAAAGCAACTTAACATACAAGATCAAACCAAAATCCATATATTTTGCTCTGTATACCCTCGAACACTAATATGTTTACTTCTAGGAATTGAATAACAAAACCGGGAAAAGAGTGAAAACCAAATGGACAACACAAGAGGTTCTACATTAACTGATACAAACACCAACACCAGTAGGAAACAGTTGGAGCACCAGATCCTGAATCATAAAAACTTATCAATTTGGTATTAGCATTTCTCCTAATAGATCGTCTTACGGAACTTTGCAACTGCTGCCTAGCGCTCCAAAAGATCAGCAAGCAACAGAAGATGTCAACATAAACCAAGGCGTCCAAAATTAAGACATAAGGCACATTCAGTCGGATGCATATAATCACCAAAATTCCACCAAACAGGGCTGACATTAACATGCATTACACACGACCCACTTGTACTTGGCGCAACACAGCATGGCGATGAGCCTCGGCGCCAAAGGGGAGTAAATACAGCAGAATTGCAGGAACATGGCTAGATTGGGTTCATACCTCGGCCGTCTCCCCGAACTGGGACTCCATGGTCTGGCAGTCGACCCTCACCACGGTGCTGCCGTTGGTGTAGAACTGCCGCGCCAGCTCCGGGGTGCTGGCCAGGACGCTGTAGTAGCCGGCGAGGAAGTAGGACCCCACCTGCGGGCAACCAACCACAACCAAAAAAACCTACGCGTCAGGCAAAAACCCCAACCACCGCGCGTGGTTTCTACTCGGCGTGTTTCGGGCCGGCGCGGCGCTCACCTCGAAGGCGTAGGGGTGGCCGGCGATGCGGTGCTGCTCCCGCCGCAGTTCGTCCATGGCCGGCGAAAACCCTAGCGGGGCGGACCTCGGCTAGGGGACGGCGCGCCCTCTCGCGAGGCGCGCGCGGCGAGGGGACGGGCGGGGCGGGGCGCAGGCGGCTAGGGTTTGCGGGGGTCTGGTGCTCGTCGCGTCGCGTCGGCTTGTGGGTGCGGGGAACGGAGGCGAATGGGGGGTCGGAGACGGGGGATCGAAACGGGGAGGGAGGGGAAGGGAAGGGAAGGTTTTAAAATGGGCTCGCTGGTCGCCGCCTGGCTGCCTCGCTGGCCTGTTTACTGCCTTCCCCCTTTCGCCATCCCGTTTCCTTTCCGGGAGCCGTCCCGGTCGTCTCTGGTTCGGTTGGTCAAGTCGCGCGAGACGCGGGTGGTTGCGGTCCGGTCTCCAGGGTCCGGCGGTGCCCTTTGCGGGTGGGTCCCGGGAAAAGTGGCTCGGCAGGCGGGGCTGAGACTATGGGGACCCCACCGTGCTATAGCACACGAACATTGGGTCTGGTGTTTGACGCGGAAGATCGTTCCACGAAAACCTTTTTGGAATACTAAATACTACTCCCTCCGATCAAATTCTTAGTTCAAAAAAACCACGACACTTCTTTTGGATTGAAGGGAGTACTAAATTCAGAAAAACAATACTAGTGTTAGGAAAAATAGATTTTTTTTTTGCCTTTTTTACACATGATACATTGATATACTCACCTATGAGGTTTAATGAAGAAATGACATTCATGGTATTTTGAACAACAATGCCAAAGTAAAAGTTATATTCAAAAACATTGTTTCAAGGAATAGTAAGATCATACCGTTTCTTCACTGTGGATTACCCCGGGTGTCATTCCTTCACTAAACTTCACGTGTGAGTACAATGGTCGAGCAAGGTTGATACCCCAAAATTTCACATTTTTAAAGATTTTTTCTAGTATTATTTTGAATTTGCTATTCACATTTGTGCGCATGGAACCATATTCACCCTTGTATTTTCGGTGTGATGTTACCCTTAAAAGAATAGCAAAGAAACAACAAAGTTAGACAAGGTAGAAAAAAAGTATTCTCTGCGTTCACAGATGTAAGATATTTTAGCCATTTCAATATGGACTATATACGGGCTGAAACGATTGAACAAACACACTAAAACGTGTCTATATGCATCTGGTTCGGAAAAAAAGTTAGAGCATCTAATATTTGTGAATTGAGGGAGCATCTCTTTTTATAACTGCATGCAAAATTTCACAAAGAATGAGACGTGTCTTGATCTAAAAAAATCAATGCTCTATTCCTTTGTGGAGCACTGGTTTTATTTTATTTCAGGTCACTATATATGTCTTTTTTAAAGCATGAACATGCTTGTTGTTAAAACAATCATTTTTTTCTTTTGGTTTAATATTTAACATGTGGGATCGGGGGCTAAAACATTTTTTTAATTTAAACATGGATGAGAACATAGACATACACTCACACCACCACACACATACTCACACCACACCTGCTAAAGACCAGGTCGGAGTTGTAGAGCTTCAAGATTGATGAAGTAACCAATAACCATATGTGCCTCGCTATTGACGAGGACGTAACTCATAGTTGAAGATAATCCATATTAGCGAGACACCATGATGTTATGTGCGGGTCTTTGGTGGGCTAAGGTACCACAACCATACTTGGGCATACCTCGGGCCGGGCCGGGCTCCAGGCCAGGCCAAAAAAAGCCCTGTGCTGAAAACCCAGGCCTAAGCCCAGCCCGGCACGATCATCGGGCCTACTAAATCAGGCCCGAGCCGGACCCGAGCCCGAAAAAGCCTGACACGGCCCGGCCCGACTACGGCTAAAATTCTATTTTGTTCAAGCCCGAGCCCAGCCCAACCGCCCAACGGGCTCGATTTTCAGGCCCGAGCCCGGCCCGATGGCACGCTCGGGCTCAGCTTGGCCCGGGATTTTCGGGTCGGACCGTCCGGGCCGGGCTGCCCATGGCCAGGTATAACCACAACCTTCCTAACCATCCAATAGCTTGTTAATTTCTCTAAAATGCTTTCCCTTTTTTCATCTCTGTTGTTATTGTTGATCTCTTTATATTTATTATTTATTATGGTAGCATGTCAGTACTGGGTACAATTTCAATACTGGGTACATAATATGGACTATAAAACCAATTTCGCTCTACACAATAAAATGGCGGTTGCATATAGGGTAGATCATGTTGATCTCCATTTCACAATGTGTAATATTCTGGCGGAGCGGTAGACTATTATAAGTGAGCCGCCATAAGAAATGATTGTTCTCTGCCGTGACATTGAGCTTTCAATACCAATTGCCATACTTCCTGTTCTTGTCAGTTGCCGCTCAAGCCTTGCGGCACGCTGCTTGGCCATATCCTCAACCTATCGTTGCACTTTGTACGTCGACCTCACAGCGAACAACCCTTTTGCACCATGTTCCATGCCCAGCTATCTCTAAGCCAAGTAACTCCATTAGAATGCTATGCGTCGGCATAGGGCCTAAAGAATATCTTCAACTGGTGTTCTGCACAAAGGAGTCATTGTGCTGCTGCGTCCAACAAGAGGAAGCTACAGGAGAGGGGGAAGGTATGCCCTTTTCCCAGCCGAAACATTGAAAGAGTGGATTGCATCCCTATTTTATTCTAGTGAGAGACAATGCGAGAGAAGATATATACAAACGAAACAGACGTATCATCGCAACCGCAAACTCCCCTTTAATAGTAGAGATTTCATGCCCAGATATCTCTAAGCTAACTAACTCCAAGATAATGCTATGTGGCGGCCTAGGGAGGAATACCTTCATTAGCATGTCACACACATGAGTCACTGAAAGTGCTAGTTATCGACTAGACGGGGGTGAATAGGCAATTTTTATAAAAGTCTTCAAAACACGAGGTCTTTGAAGACAGACAATCAAAATGGAACCTATATGATATGCAGCGGAAGATAAACTACTCTAGACAGGCCATAGTCAAGTAAGCAATGAAAGCACAAAGATTAATAGCAGCTAGGTAGTACAGATCGGAATGAAAGACAATATGAAGCCAAACAGGTAATAGTCTTTGCACAGTGAAGTCAAACAGACCAGGCAAACAAACAATGACTTCACGAAGACAAACTGAAATGTAAAGTAGATAGGATAGAACCGGTACCTCGATGAAGACAAGGATTTCATAGATCAGTTCCAGTTGCTGTGACAACTATACGAATGGTCAGGGAGGCTGAGCTTGAACTCAGAAGACCACGTCTTCACCTTATCCCCCTTGAGCTAAGGACACCCAGTCCTCGCGCAATCACTCTGGTAAGTCTTCAAGGTAGACTTCCAAACCTTCACAGACTCCGTACACCGGCGATCCACAGTGACTCTTGGATCCTCAGAACGTGACGCCTAACCGGCTGGAGGATACACAGTCCTCAAGTGTAACAAGTCTTCAGGTCACGCAGACAGAAAAGCTTCAGTGATGCCTAACACTTTTTGCCGCTGGGTGTTTTTGGGCTTTGTCCTCGCAAGGATCTCTCTCTCAAAGGCTTCGGAGGTGGGTTGCTCTCAAACGACAAAAGCCGTGCACTAACTCTAAGCAGCCACCAATTTATGGTGTAGGGGGTGGGCTATTTATAGCTAGGAAGCAACTCGACATGATATGTCCGAAATGACCCTGGGTCACTAAGGAACCGACACGTGTCCAACGGTCGAATTTCAAACACACGTGGCAGCTTGGCTTGGGCTACAAGCAAAGCTGACTCATCCAACTCTGGATAAGATTTGCTCTCATGGTCTTCGCTCGAAGACATAGGATTTCGGTTGAGCATCACGTCAGTCTTCTGACTTTGTTCACTTGGACCCCACTTAATAGTACGGTGGTTCCTATGACTTAAGAAAGAAGAAAATGAAACTACGAAAGAAACTATGTCTTCGCACTCCATAGTCTTCAAGTGAATGTCTTCACACGTCATTATCTTAGTCATGAATGTCTTCACGAACCACCATTATCTTCAATGTCTTCATACATTTTTAGGGGTCATCTCTGGTAGGAAAACTGAATCAATGAAGGACTTCTACATGTGTGATGTCTACTGCGCAACCTTCTCCTTGTAGACGTTGTTGGGCCTCCAAGTGCAGAGGTTTGTAGGACAGTAGCAAATTTCCCTCAAGTGGATGACCTAAGGTTTATCAATCCGTGGGAGGCGTAGGATGAAGATGGTCTCTCTCAAACAACCCGGCAACCAAATAACAAAGAGTCTCGTGTGTCCCCAACACACCCAATACAATGGTAAATTGTATATGTGCACTAGTTCGGCGAAGAGATGGTGATACAAGTGCAATATGGATGGTAGATATAGGTTTTTGTAATCTGAAAATATAAAAACAGCAAGGTAACTAATGATAAAAGTGAGCGTAAACGGTATTGCAATGCTAGGAAACAAGGCCTAGGGTTCATACTTCACTAGTGCAAGTTCTCTCAACAATAATAACATAATTGGATCACATAACTATCCCTCAACATGCAACAAAGAGTCACTCCAAAGCCACTAATAGCGGAGAACAAACGAAGAGATTATGGTAGGGTACGAAACCACCTCAAAGTTATTCTTTCCAATCAATCCATTGGGCTATTCCTATAAGTGTCACAAACAACCCTAGAGTTCGTACTAGAATAACACCTTAAGATACAAATCAACCAAAACCCTAATGTCGCCTAGATACTCCAATGTCACCTCGAGTATCCATGGGTATGATTATACGACATGCATCACACAATCTCAGATTCATCTATTCAACCAACACATAGAACCTCAAAGAGTGCCCCAAAGTTTCTACCGGAGAATCACGACAAAAACGTGTGCCAACCCCTATGCATAGGTTCATGGGCGGAACCCGCAAGTTGATCACCAAAACATACATCAAGTGAATCACGTGATATCCCATTGTCACCACAGATACGCACGGCAAGACATACATCAAGTGTTCTCAAATCTTTAAAGACTCAATCCGATAAGATAACTTCAAAGGGGAAACTCAATCCATTACAAGAGAGTAGAGGGGGAGAAGAAACATAAGATCCAACTATAATGGCAAAGCTCGCGATACATCAAGATCGTGCCAAATCAAGAACACGAGAGAGAGAGAGAGAGAGAGAGAGAGATCAAACACATAGCTACTGGTACATACCCTCAGCCTCGAGGGTGAACTACTCCCTCCTCGTCATGGAGAGCGCCGGGATGATGAAGATGGCCACGGGTGAGGGATCCCCCCTCCGGCAGGGTGCCGGAACAGGGTCCCGATTGGTTTTTGGTGGCTACGGAGGCTTGCGGCGGCGGAACTCCCGATCTATTCTGTTCCCCGATCGTTTTAGGATATATGGATATATATAGGCGGAAGAAGTACGTCAGGGGAGCCACGAGGGGCCCACGAGGGTGGAGGGCGCGCCCAGGGGGGTGGGCGCGCCCCCTGCCTCGTGCCTTCCTCGTTGCTTTCTTGATGTGGACTCCAAGTCTCCCGGGTTGCTTTCCTTCCAAAAATAACTTCTCCAGAAGGTTTCATTCCGTTTCGACTCCGTTTGATATTCCTTTTCTTCGAAACACTGAAACAAGGAAAAAAACAGGAACTGGCACTAGGCTCTGGGTCAATAGGTTAGTCCCAAAAATAATATAGAAGTGTTTAATAAAGCCCATAAACATCCAAAATAGATAATATAATAGCATGGACCAATAAAAAATTATAGATACGTTGGAGACGTATCAGCATCCCCAAGCTTAATTCCTGCTCGTCCTCGAGTAGGTAAATGATAAAAACAGAATTTTTGATGTGGAATGCTACTTGGCATAATTTCAATGTAATTCTTCTTAATTGTGGTATGAATATTCAGATCCGAAAGATTCAAGATAAAAGTTCATATTGACATAAAAATAATAATACTTCAAGCATACTAACTAAGCAATTATGTCCTCTCAAAATAACATGGCGAAAGAAAGTTCATCCCTACAAAATCATATAGTTTAGTCATGCTCCATTTTCGTCACACAAGAATGCTCTCATCATGCACAACCCCGATGACTAGCCAAGCAATTGTTTCATACTTTAGTATTCTCAAACTTTTTCAACCTTCACGCAATACATGAGCGTGAGCCATGGATATAGCACTATGGGTGGAATAGAATATGATGATGGGGGTTATGTGGAGAAGACAAAAAAGGAGAAAGTCTCACATCAACGAGGCTAATCAATTAGCTATGGAGATGCCCATTGATTGATGTTAATGCAAGGAGTAGGGATTGCCATGCAACGGATGCACTAGAGCTAATAAATATATGAAAGCTCAACAAAAGAAACTAAGTGGGTGTGCATCCAACTTGCTTGCTAACGAAGACGTAGGGCACTTGAGGAGGCCCATTGTTGGAATATACAAGCCAAGTTCTATAATGAAAAATTCCCACTAGTATATAAAAGTGACAAAACAAGAGACTCTCTATCATGAAGATTATGGTGCTACTTTGAAGCACAAGTGTGGTAAAAGGATAGTAACATTGTCCCTTCTCTCTTTTTCTCTCATTTTTTGGGCCTTCTCTTTTTTATGGCCTTTCTCTTCCTTTTTTTGATTACTCACTTGGGATAATGCTCTAGAAAATGATGATCATCACACTTCTATTTATTTACAACTCAGTGATTACAACTCGATACTAGAACAAAGTATGACTCTATATGAATGCCTCTGGCGGTGTACCGGGATATGCAATGAACCAAGAGTGACATGTATGAAAGAATTATGAACGGTGGCTTTGCCACAAATACTATGTCAACTACATGATCATGCAAAGCAATATGACAATGATGAACGTGTCATGATAAACGGAATGGTGGAAAGTTGCATGGCAATATATCTCGGAATGGCTATGGAAATGCCATAATAGGTAGGTTTGGTGGCTGTTTTGAGGAAGATATAGGGAGGTTTATGTGTGAAAGAGCGTATCATATCACGGGGTTTGGATGCACCGGCGAAGTTTGCACCAACTCTCAATGTGAGAAAGGGCAATGCACGGTACCGAAGAGGCTAGCAATGGTGGAAAGGTGAGAGTGCGTATAATCTATGGACTCAACATTAGTCATAAAGAACTCACATACTTATTGCAAAAATCTACAAGTCATCAAAAACCAAGCACTACGCGCATGCTCCTAGGGGGATAGATTGGTAGGAAAAGACCATCGCTCGTCCCCGACCGCCACTCATAAGGAGGACAATCAAAGAACACCTCATGTTTCAAATTTGTTACATGACGTTTACCATACGTGCATGCTACGGGACTTGCAAACCTCAACACAAGTATTTCTCAAATTCACAACTACTCAACTAGCACAACTTTAATATTACTACCTCCATGTCTCAAAACAATCATCAAGCATCAAACTTCTCTTAGTATTCAATGCACTCATAAGAAAGTTTTTACTAGTCTTGAATACCTAGCATATTAGGATTAAGAAAATTACCATGCTATTTAAGACTCTCAAAATAATATAAGTGAAGCATGAGAGTTCATCTATTTCTTCAAAATAAAACCACCATTGTGCTCTAAAAGATATAAGTGAAGCACTAGAGCAAACGACAAACTACTCCGAAAGATATAAGTGAAGATCAGTGAGTAGTCGGATAATTATGCAACTATGTGAAGACTCTCTAACATTTAAGAATTTCAGATCTTGGTATTTTATTCAAACAGCAAGCAAAGCTAAAGAAAATAAAATGACGCTCCAAGCAAAACACATATCATGTGGTGAATAAAAATATAGCTCCAAGTAAAGTTACCGATGAACAAAGACGAAAGAGGGGATGCCATCCGGGGCATCCCCAAGCTTAGGCTCTTGGTTGTCCTTGGATATTACCTTGGGGTGCCTTGGGCATCCCCAAGCTTAGGCTCTTGCCACTCCTTATTCCATAGTCCATCGAATCTTTACCCAAAACTTGAAAACTTCACAACACAAAACTTAACAGAAAATCTCACGAGCTCCGTTAGCGAAAAACAAAACACCACTTCAAGGTACTGTAATGAACTCATTATTTATTTGTATTGGTGTTAAACCTACTGTATTCAAACTTCTCTATGGTTTATAAACTATTTTACTAGCCATAGAGTCATCAAAATAAGCAAACAACACACGAAAAACAGAATCTGTCAAAAACAGAACAGTCTGTAGTAATCTGTAACTAACGCAAACTTCTGGAACTCAAAAAATTCAGCCAAAATAGGGCGACCTAATAATTTGTTTATTTATCTGGTGCAATTGGAATCAGTATTTTATCACGTTCTGGTGATTTTTAACAATCGTTTTCGTGAACAGAAAGTTTCTGGAATTTTCAGCAGGATCAAATAACTATCATCCAAGAAGATCCTATAGGTCTTACTTGGCACAAACACTAATTAAAACATAAAACCACATCTAACCAGAGGCTAGATGATTTATTTATTACTAAACAGAACCAAAAAGCAAAGAACTAAAATAAAAATTGGGTTGCCTCCCAACAAGCGCTAACGTTTAATGCCCCTAGCTAGGCATGATGATTTCAATGATGCTCACATAAAAGATAAGAATTGAAACATAAAGAGAGCATCATGAAGAATATGAATAGCACATTTAAGTCTAACCCACTTCATATGCATAGGGATTTTGTGAGCAAACAACTTATGGGAACAATAATCAACTAGCATAGGAAGGCAAAACAAGCATAACTTTAAAACTTTAAGCACATAGAGAGGAAACTTGATATTATTGCAATTCCTACAAGCATATATTCCTCCCTCATAATAATTTTCAGTAGCATCATGAATGAATTCAACAATATAACCAGAACCTAAAGCATTCTTTTCATGATCTACAAGCATAGAATTTTTATTACTTTCCACATAAGCAAATTTATTCTCATGAATAGTAGTGGGAGCAAACTCAACAAAATAACTATCATATGATTGAGAATTAAGATCAAGATGACAAGTTTCATGGTTATCATTATTCTTTAAATCATACGTGTCATCACAATAATCATCATAGATAGGAGGCATGCTTTCATCATAGTAAATTTGCTCATCAAAGCTTGGGGGACAAAAAATATCATCTTCATCAAACATAGCTTCCCCAAGCTTGGGACAAACATTAATTGCAGCAAATATATTCTCAAAAACATCATCTTCATCAAACATAGCATCCCCAAGCTTGGGCCTTTTCATATCATAAGCATAATCACTCTCATCATCAATAGTATGGATAGCACCAATAGTATAGCAAACATTATTATCATATTCTTCCAAGCAAATGCCAAAAAGATTTTCAAGATCATAAGAAGTGTCACTATCTTCCCAATCATAATCATCACAACAAGCAATAGGCATAACGAGATCATCATCAAGTGCATCATCTTCCACAATTATTTTTGATTCATTTTCATGAGGCACAACAATAATAGGAGCAACATTATTTGGGAGAGATATCTTTTTACCTCTCTTCCTTTTTCTTTTCTTCTTCTTCACCACATCATGTGTGGGTTCAAGCCTCTTTTTTGAGCTCCTTATTGATGAGATTGGTTGAATAGAAAGCTCCTCCTCGTTACCTGATTCATCATAAGAAATAATAGGAGGATATTGGGAAGTCTCTTCCCTTTCGTTAGCATTCTCTTCATCTTCTATTTGTTTTCTTTTCTTTATGTAATTGGCAATATAAGGATTTTCAATGCAATTCACCGCACAATACATATAAATCTTCTCTAGATCAAAATCAAGAAATCTATCAAGATTAAACTTTGGAATACCCTCAGTTATACGTTTCATTTCCTCATACCCCAAAAGAAGACTAAGCTCTTTATGATGCTCAAGGGTAATCAAATTATCACAATTTTTGGATACGATTTGGTCATGAAACAATTTGCATTGGAGATTTAAATGACCATGTTCATTGCAAAGTTCACAAGGGGCGCGAAAAATATTGAATTTTTCAGCACAAACATCAAGACTTTCTTGCAACAATTTAGTTTCTAAATACTTATGCCTCTTGCAATATCTATCTTTCCTATTTGGTGTGTACTTGCAAACCCAATGTACTCCACAAAAATTGACATGTTTATAGGAGACATTTTCATCATAACTAGTGCAATCATCATTAGTACTATGGATATTCAAGGAGTTCATACTAACAACATTGCAATCATGCTCATCATTCAAATATTTAGTGCCAAACATTTTAATACATTCTTCTTCTAACACTTTGGCACAATTTTCCTTTCCATCATACTCACGAAAGATATTAAAAAGACGAAGCGTATGAGACAAACTCAATTCCATTTTTTTATATATTTTTCTTTTATAAAGTAAACTAGTGCTAAAACAAGAAACAAAAAGATTCGATTGCAAGATCTAAAGATATACCTTCAAGCACTCACCTCCCCGGCAACGGCGCCAGAAAAGAGCTTGATGTCTACTATGCAACCTTCTCCTTGTAGACGTTGTTGGGCCTCCAAGTGCAGAGGTTTGTAGGATAGTAGCAAATTTCCCTCAAGTGGATGACCTAAGGTTTATCAATCCGTGGGAGGCGTAGGATGAAGATGGTCTCTCTCAAACAACCCTGCAACCAAATAACAAAGAGTGTCGTGTGTCCCCAACACACCCAATACAATGGTAAATTGTATATGTGCACTAGTTCGGCGAAGAGATGGTGATACAAGTGCAATATGGATGGTAGATATAGGTTTTTGTAATCTGAAAGTATAAAAACAGCAAGGTAACTAATGATAAAAGTGAGCGTAAACGGTATTGCAATGCTAGGAAACAAGGCCTAGGGTTCATACTTTCACTAGTGCAAGTTCTCTCAACAATAATAACATAATTGGATCACATAACTATCCCTCAACATGCAACAAAGAGTCACTCCAAAGCCACTAATAGCGGAGAACAAACAAAGAGATTATGGTAGGGTACGAAACCACCTCAAAGTTATTCTTTCCAATCAATCCATTGGGCTATTCCTATAAGTGCCACAAACAACCCTAGAGTTCGTACTAGAATAACACCATAAGATACAAATCAACCAAAACCCTAATGTCGCCTAGATACTCCAATGTCACCTCAAGTATCCGTGGGTATGATTATACGACATGCATCACACAATCTCAGATTCATCTATTCAACCAACACAGAGAACCTCAAAGAGTGCCCCAAAGTTTCTACCGGAGAATCACGACGAAAACGTGTGCCAACCCCTATGCATAGGTTCATGGGCGGAACCCGCAAGTTGATCACCAAAACATACATCAAGTGAATCACATGATATCCCATTGTCACCACAGATACGCACGGCAAGACATACATCAAGTGTTCCCAAATCTTTAAAGACTCAATCCGATAAGATAACTTCAAAGGGGAAAATCAATCCATTACAAGAGAGTACAGAGGGAGAAGAAACATAAGATCCAACTATAATAGCAAAGCTCGCGATACGTCAAGATCGTGCCAAATCAAGAACACGAGAGAGAGAGAGAGAGAGATCAAACACATAGCTACTGGTACATACCCTCAGCCCCGAGGGTGAACTACTCCCTCCTCGTCATGGAGAGCGTCGGGATGATGAAGATGGCCACGGGTGAGGGATCCCCCCTCCGGCAGGGTGCCGGAACAGGGTCCCGATTGGTTTTTGGTGGCTACAGAGGCTTGCGGCGGCGGAACTCCCGATCTATTCTGTTCCCCGATCGTTTTAGGGTATATGGATATATATAGGCGGAAGAAGTACGTCAGGGGAGCTACGAGGGGCCCACGAGGGTGGAGGGCGCGCCTCCTGCCTCGTGCCTTCCTTGTTGCTTTCTTGACGTGGACTCCAAGTCTCCCGGGTTGCTTTCCTTCCAAAAATAACTTCTCTAGAAGGTTTCATTCCGTTTTCGACTCCGTTTGATATTCCTTTTCTTCAAAACACTGAAACAAGGAAAAAAACAGGAACTGACACTGGGCTCTGGGTCAATAGGTTAGTCCCAAAAATAATATAAAAGTGTTTAATAAAGCCCATAAACATCCAAAACAGATAATATAATAGCATGGAACAATCAAAAATTATAGATACGTTGGAGACGTATCAATGTGTTATGTTGCAATTCTCACAAACACATTAGTCCCTCAACCACGTTTGTCATCAATACACCAAAACCAATTAGGGGTGATACTAGATGCACTTACACTCACTGTGTTGTCGCGTCCATTAAGAGGAAGTTGCAGGAGAGGGGGAATGTGTGCCTTTTTTCGGAGCCGAAACATGGAAAGAGTGGATTGAGAGACGTGCGAGAAGAGGGAAGATGTACGAACGAAATGACAATGAACGAAATGGACGTACCATCGCAATAGCAGACCTTGCCTTTAATAGTAGAGAAAAGTCGATTTATACCGCTATAAAAAAGGAAAACTAAATGACGCGTTTTTTGGGGGAAACTCTTACCATCACTCCGCGGATCGCAGCAGCCGCGGCCACCCCCCCACTCCGTTACACGTGTCCCAGTGAGAGCCCGCATACTATCCTTTGTCGAACGCACTTCTGCAACATGAGCTATGTTTCTGAAACATATGTAGTGTTGCAATGGTGTACGACGTGTCTACGTTTTGCAAGAAAACTACTCTTGCAAAAAATTTCTACAACAAGACCTCGGTTGCAAAAAAAATATTGCAACAAAAACTCAATCACAAAAAATGCAACAAAACATCTATTGCAAAAAAAATCTTACAAGACATGTGTTGCAATGGTGGGACGCGCTCGGCCGCTTGATGCGGCAAATCTGACGGCCAGCGATCCGGCTGATCTTTTAAAAAGACCAGCCGACGCCCGACGGACGCATATCACGCCTTTTTTGTTTGTTTGGATGGGTTCTAAATGGTGCGTTAAGGGTAAATTTTGCATAGGTACCCGAAGCCCAATAGACAAGTTGGCCCAACCTGTCGGTAGTCTGCCTAAAGGCCCAATGACAAGATTAGTCCAAACCAAAACCCAACCTCCAAAAAAGAAGTCCAAACCAAAACCCTCACCTCTTCCTCCCCTTCTCCCGTCGCCGCCAGCGCCGTCGCCTCCTCCTCCCGCCGCCCTCGTTCCGATGGCCGACGCACCGGAGCAACCTACGTCAGACCCACCCACACCGCCGCAGGAGTCTATCCAAAGGCCTAAGAAAAATAAGAAAGGCCGGAGGAAGAAACCGAAGAAAGCCGCCCCCTCCTCCTCTGGCGCCACCATGGTCGAGGACCCCTTCCTCGTCCTCGCCGGCGGCAAGGAAGGAGGTAACGAGCTGACTTTCCAGTACTGGGCTCCACGTTGGTTCGGTTTGTCTCTGTGGTTACTGACGTGCCTGGGGATTCGGCGCAGGGTTCCTGGAGCTGGAGGAGATCGACGGGGCCGACTTTGGGATCTTCGGGAGCGTCATGGAGGACGTGGGGGCAAGTGAGAAGAAAGCATGGAATGACTAGAAGAAGAAGAAGAAAAAGAAACACAAGCGAGGGGATGCCAAGGCTTGGATGGCGATGTAGGTGGCGATGGTGATGGTGATGGCGATTGTGCAGGCGATTCGGTAGCTGAGAGCGAGGAGGAGGGTGAGAAGGGTGAGAAGAAAGGGAAGAGGAAGAAGAGGAACAAGAAGAAGAGGAGGGTGAAGGATAATGATTCAGAGAGCAAGAAGGATGTTGCTGATGACAATGTGGAAGGTGCTTAGTTTCTCATTTTCAGCTTGTGTCTTCGGACCATTTGCTTTTGTAGCTCTTAGACTGTAGTTTTTGCATTCTTTACTATGTGCTTCTATTAGTTGTGATTTGCCAAATTTATAGTTAATAATACTGTTGTGTGCTTCCAGATATGCAAGATGACATTGAAAATATGCAACAAGACAACAAAGATGAGGTGAAATTGGGTGAGGATGAACTTTATACATGGCTAGAGCTAAGATTGCATCCCCTTCTTATCAAGGCAATGCACAGGCTTGGGTTCAATGAACCAACACCTATACAGAAGGCTTGCATTCCTGCAGGGGCTCATCAGGGCAAGGTTTGTCAATGTTAACTCATAGGCCACTGGCCATTGGCTTTTTCTACATGAAAATGGTGACACTATTCTTTACTGAAAATATAGTATTGTTCTTATGCTTGTTGCTTTCATAAGTTGCCTAATGGATATACTATTTTATTAAACTGATAGTGCTATTTTTCGTCCCTCCTAGTTAATACTCCAGATGAAGCCTTAGGTCTTTTAACCATGCTCTTGTATAATTTTTTACACTGCAACAGGATGTTATTGGAGCAGCTGAGACAGGTTCTGGCAAGACACTTGCTTTTGGTCTCCCTATTTTGCAGCGCCTTCTTGAAGAATGAGAGAAGACCACAAGATTACATGTAGAAGATGAAAAATCGGTGGAGGGAAGTTCTACAGGAGGCCCACTCAGAGCACTTATTTTGACACCCACCAGAGAACTTGCCAAACAGGTATAAGGATGACCTACCATAGTGCAATTTACATTTGGCGTGGAATTTAATTGTTTGATGATGCTGTAGCAGTGTAGCTATAAATCTACGCTCTCCATCCTATTGCCCTTACCGCTTAATTGGGTTCAAATTTCCCTAGCTTATTCAGTTTGAGTTCTGAATATCGTTGGTCCTGTAATTTCTTCTGTGCAAGCTTTCACCTCTATTCGAATATGAGGTACTATGAGTGTGTTTGGTTGAGGTCACCAGGTAGAATGTAATGGGTCGATTCCGTCCCGGGAGCCCGTTCTAGTGTTTGGTTTGTCCAAGGAAGAGGAACCCACCGGTTCCTCGGAACGGCATATGCCCCCTTTATGCCGAACCGAGTGATTCCTCCAAATTGAGCGGACCGCACGGAACAGCTCGCTCACGCGCCTCGCTCCGCTCCGTCTCTCATCTCTCCCTCACATCCGGCAGGCACCGGAGGCAGCGCCAGAAGGAGGCGAGCAGCGGCAAGCAGCAAAAAGGCGGCGGCGGATCGACTCCAAGTCGTGCTCCTATCCTCACCGTCGGCAGGCAGCAACAGGCGCCGGCGTCCTCTCCTCTTCTTGTCGGATCTGTCTAGGTCCAGCGACGGCGGCGGCCATCTCTGGTAGCCGGTCGACTCTCTCTCGCTCCGCCCCCACCAAGAGCAGCAAGGACCCGAGTGCTCGTGCGTCGTCGGACCCCGCGCCATGGCGCTGCTGCTTTCTCTTGCATGTGTCGTGCTCTTGGCCGGCCCTTGCTGCTCGTGGCCTGCACTTGCTGCTGCTACTGTTGCTTTGTGCCGTGCTGCTACTACTGTTGCCTTCCGTGCTCCCGCTGAATTTGATATTTTGTGCGCAGAATGCAGATGACAGAAACGTGATGAAATTTTGAGGCAAAGTGTTGCTGATAGCTGATTAGTACTACAAGATCGTCCACTTTTTGTTTTTGTTCTGAGAAGATTGTAATCACACACCACATTGCACGGCTGGTGTTTTTATTCGCGTGCAGATTGTGCTTGAGTTTCATGTTAAGTTGCAAAGGTTCGATGCCTGGGTGATACACTGATACTAGCTGCTTGGATCTAACACTTGTTTTGGGTGTATACCATCATTTAGAATTGAAAGAATTGTTGTAGTGATGATTTTTTTGCCACTATATATGTGTCGTATTCGCGTTTGACACCAATGTTCAATATATTGTAGATAATCACAACAACACAAGTGGAGGGATGAACAAATCCATTCCATTCCATCTCTGAAACCAAACACCAAAATTTAACCATTCCATTCCATCAAATTGCCCCTACCAAACACCGAAATGTAACCATTCCATTCCATCAAATTCGTGTTTGCCTTTACCCTTTGATCCTATCCTACCCACTCGGTATTTAGATTTTGATGCCTTAAAAGAGCATAAGATTCTCAAGGGAAGGGCTGATAACTTCACTTATAATTTGTTGTTTAACCAATCACATGTTGTGGACACATATTTGCCTGCTCCTGCTCTTTTTTACTATAACAGTAAGGAAAGATATTTTGTTCTTGAGAGCGAGGCCCGAGCTCACAACGCAGCAGTGCTGGCGGCACGGCGTGCCGAGGCATCCGCACCGTGAGCCTCCGTGAGCTACCACGCTGACTACTACCCTCCAGGCTACTGATCGATTACCAAGTTAGGCCAAAAGCCTAAGCTTGGGAGAGTACGTGTTCTCACCGACATTATATTCATGTTCACATATTACTCTAGTTTTCGGTTCTCACACTTTTTCATTGTATCATCCATGCTTAGATTTATTTTATTGCTTTCTTCTTGTGTGTTTGAATAACTTTAGAAAAAACAAAAAAAATAGTTGTAGTAATTTACTTTCTATGCATGCTTAGTAGTAGTATTAAAAAGAAAATCGAAAAAGATTTCCTTGTTCTTCTTTTGTTTGTTGGGAGCTTTCCTGTGTAAATAGTTTTTCTCGTTTTTGCTTTCTAGTTGCTTGTTGAAGAAAATCAAAAACTCCAAAAACATTTCAGTGTGTTTCTCTGAATTTTTTTTCTTTTTTATTTGAGTTGTGCCGAGTAGAAGACCACGATGAAAATGTTGAGTGGCTCTCATATGAATAACCGTTGAACTAATAAAGAGCATATTTTACCTTGTCTTGTCCTGTTGAATAAAATGTTTTGCAGATTACAGCTTAGTCCATGGCACTCTTGCACTATTATTATTTTCATATCGTTCGGTCGTGCAAGTGAAAGGCAATAATGACGACATTTGATGAACTGGCCGTGGCAAAGAGAAACCAGTATGAACTCGACTTGTTCTGTTTGTGTAAATATGTTTAACCTAGTATCCAAGCTTCAACCCATTATGATTAAACATGTTTGCAATGACAATTAGAGATTATAGTTTCTCATGCCATAAGTAGCTGGGAGCTGATAATGATTTATCTTGGATATCAACATAGCGTTAAAATGATTGTGATGTAGTATGATGATATGGTATCCTGCTCCGAATGTTCGAGTGACTTGACTTGGTACATGTTCATGCATGTAGTTGAATCAAAACCAACATAGCCTTTATAATGTTTATGTTCATGGTGTTCATATCCTACTCATGCTAGTGTCCAATGTTACTTATGCATAATGCTTGGTCATGATCGTTGTTGCTCTCTAGCTGGCCGCTTAGCAATCTTAATTGCTAGCCTTTGCCTGTACTAAGCGGGAATTCTGCTTGTACGTCAAAAACCTTGAACCCAAAGTTATTCCAGATGAGTCCACCATACCTATCTATATGCGGTATTACCCTGCTGTCCTAAGTAAATTTGCATATGCCACCTCTAAAAACTTCTAAAAATTATCCTTTTTGTGTGCCTGGACCGTTCATGGAACGACAGGAGGTGGTCGATATCTTCCGTGCTAAGCGGGTTATCCTCAGGTCGAGTGTTTATTCACTCGCCATCGCACGAGGAAATGGGCGGTAATAGGGATGCCCAGTCCCAAACTGCAAACATGAAAAAGAGTTCATCTCTGAAATAATCAAACAAAAACTCCCAATGGAGTCAAAACCTTTACTTTCTGCTTGGGAACTGCCACTAGCGTGCTTAGCATGGAAGATGTTGATAACTGATGGTCGTGAAGTGAATAAGAAGGGTGCATGTCTCAAAATATCATTTATCTCTGTTTTAAAAATTGAGCTCTGGCACCTCTGCGAATCACTACTTCCCTCTGCGAAGGGACTATCTATTTACTTTTATGTTGTGTCATCACCTTCTAAAAACAAGCGCCAGAAACTGAGTAGAGCACATCTGTCATGATTTATGCATTGTGTATAGCTAATGTTGGGTGCATCATGACTGGATCTTTTCTACCATGAATTACAATGTTTAGTCGCTGCTTGAACTTTGGAGGTGCTCTACATTTATGTTTTGCGGTCTCAGAAACGGCTAGCGAGATACCACTATTGTCATATTATATCATGGTTGTTTTACAACATGTTGCTGTTTGAGATATCTTATTATTGCTCGCTAGCTGATTATGTCATTGATATGAATCATTATAATCTTTAAGAGTTATTGTTGACATGGTTAGTTATAATGTTGGCTGAAAACCTAGGTGCTCTTTAAGCTTATTTATTCAAACAAGAGCAAAAGAGTTAGTAAAAGTTTTTCTTTCTCACTTTCAGTTTATCAACTGAATTGCTTGAGGACAAACAAAGTTTTAAGCTTGGGGGAGTTGATACGTCTCCAACGTATCTACTTTTTCTCACGCTTTTCCTCTTGTTTTGGACTCTTTTGCATGATTTGGATGAAACTAACTCCGGACTGGCACTGTTTTCAGCAGAACTACCATGGTGTTGTTTTTGTGCAGAAATAAAAGTTCTCGGAATGGAACGAAACTTTGCGAGGATTTTTTATATCAATAATAAGAATTTCTGGAGCCAAGACCCACCACAGAGGGGCCCCTGGGTGGGCACAACCCACCAGGGTGCGCCCCCCTCTCGTGGCGCGCCCACATGGGTTGTACCCACCTGGTGGCCCCGCTGACGACCCCCCTGATACTATAAAATCACATATTTCCAGAAAAAAATCAAAGAGAAAGAATTATCACGATCCACGAGACGGAGTGATACGTCTCCAACGTATCTATAATTTTTGATTGCTTCATGCTATATTATATTCTGTTTTGGATGATTAATGGGCTTTGTTATACACTTTTATATAATTTTGGGACTTACCTATTAACCGGAGGCCCAGCCCAAATTGCTGTTTTTTGCCTATTTCAGAGTTTCGCAGAAAAAGAATATCAAACGGAATGAAACCTTCAGGAATGTGATTTTCGGAACAAACGTGATCCAGAGGACTTGGAGTCTACGTCAAGAAATCAACCAGGAGAGCATGAGGCAGGGAGGCGCGCCTACCCCCCTGGGCACGCCCTCCACCTTCGTGGGGCCCATGTTGCTCCACCGACGTACTTCTTCCTCCTATATATACCTACGTACCCCAAACCAACAGAAGCATACACGAAAACCTAATTCCACCGCCGCAACCTTCTGTACCCGTGAGATCCCATCTTGGGGCCTTTGCCGGCGTCCTGCCGGAGGGGGCATTGATCACGGAGGGCTTCTACATCAACACCATAGCCTCTCCGATGATGTGTGAGTAGTTTACCCCAGACCTTCGGATCCATAGTTATTAGCTAGATGGCTTCTTCTCTCTCTTTGGATCTCAATACAAAGTTCTCCATGATTCTCGTGGAGATCTATTTGATGTAATCTTCTTTTGCGGTGTGTTTGTTGAGATCGATGAATTGTGGGTTTATGATCAAGTTTATCTATGAACAATATTTGAATCTTCTCTGAATTATTTATGTATGATTGGTTATCTTTGCAAGTCTCTTCAAATTATCAGTTTGGTTTGGCCTACTAGATTGATCTTTCTTGCAATGGGAGAAGTGCTTAGCTTTGGGTTCAATCTTGCGGTGTCCTTTCCCAGTGACAGCAGGGGCAGCAAGGCACGTATTGTATTGTTGCCATCGAGGATAACAAGATGGGGTTTCTTTCATATTGCATGAGTTTATCCCTCTACATCATGTCATCTTACTTAAAGCATTACTCTGTTCTTTTGAACTTAATACTCTAGATGCATGCTGGATAGCGGTCGATGTGTGGAGTAATAGTAGTAGGTGCAGGCAGGAGTCGGTCTACTTGTCACGGACGTGATGCCTATATACATGATCATACCTAGATATTCTCATAACTATGCTCAATTCTATCAATTGCTCAACAGTAATTTGTTCACCCACCGTAATACTTATGCTCTTGAGAGAAGCCACTAGTGAAACCTATGGCCCCCGGGTCTATTTTCCATCATATTAATCTTCCAACACTTAGCTATTTTTATTGCCTTTTATTTTACTTTGCATCTTTATTATAAAAATACCAAAAATATTATCTTATTATATCTATCAGATCTCACTTTCGTAAGCGACCGTGAAGAGATTGACAACCCCTTTATTGCGTTGGTTGCGAGGTTTTTATTTGTTTGTGTAGGTGCGAGGGACTTGAGCGTGGCCTTCTACTGGATTGATACCTTGGTTCTCAAAAACTGAGGGAAATACTTACACTACTTTACTGCATCACCCTTTCCTCTTCAAGGGAAAACCAACGCAGTGCTCAAGAGGTAGCATGGAGCCGCCGCCAAGCCCTGTTCTTCCTCGGGAGGGCAGATCTGGAGTCCGTTTGGGGCTCCGGAGAGGGGGATCTTCATTCTTTGTCATCACCAACCCATCTCCATCGCCAATTCCATGATGCTCCCCATCGGGAGTGAGTAATTCCTTCGTAGGCTCGCTGGTCGGTGATGAGTTGGATGAGATTCATCATGTAATCGTGTTAGTTTTGTTAGGGCTTGATCCCTAGTATCCACTATGTTCTGGGATTGATGTTGCTATGACTTTGCTATGCTTAATGCTTGTCACTTTGGGCCCGGGTGCCATGAACTCAGGTCTGAACCGTTTATGAATTCATCATTATATCCATGTTTTAGATCCAATTTTGCAAGTTATAGTCACCTACTACGGTTATGATCCGACAACCCCGGAGTGACAACAACCGGGCCCACTCTCGGTGATGACCGTAGTTTGAGGAGTTCATGTATTCACTGTGTGTTAATGCTTTGTTCCGGTTCTCTATTAAAAGGAGGCCTTAATATCCCTTAGTTTCCAATATGGACCCCGCTGCCACGGGAGGGTAGGACAAAAGATGTCATGCAAGTTCTTTTAATAAAGCACGTACGGAATACATGCCTACATTATATCGATGAATTGGAGCTAGTGCCGAATCGCCCTAGGTTATAACAGTCGCATGATGAATATCATCCAACAAGTCACCGATCCAATGCCTACGAATTTATCCTTATTGATCTTGCTGCGTTACTATTACTGTAACATCCCAAAATTCTAAATTTTGGAATGTTATAATAAACAGATAGATTGGATTGATTGTTTGATTGATTGACTGAAAGTGAGTGGAATTCGAAATCTTTTGAAAGTTAAATGAGAGGGAATAAAAGGACTTTCCCAAACTTTCATTTTGCTTTTTATGATCTCCATGAATTCAAATTCTTTTCATCACAAAACCCTCGAGAGAAGATGACATGACTTCTTCCATTTATTTAAATGACAAGGGGTGTTGAAAATATTTGAATTTCATTTGAAAATATTTCCCAATTCAGAAACTTTATGCAACTCAATGATTTTCACGAGAGAAGATAAAATGACTTCTTCAAAACATATGAAATATGAGTTGGGAGTTTCAAAGGTCAAATTCAAAGTCCTTTTGGAAATCATTTTTAGTTTGCAGTTATTTGAAGTCTTATTCAAATTATTTTTCTCCAAAATAAAAATATACAGAAAATAGGGTAACATGATTCCCTTCAACAGAAAATTGGAGAGAAATAAATTTGAAATCATTTTGGTATTTTTAAAATGATTTTTATTGGATTTTATTAAGGCAGTAGCACTGTTTGATTTATTTAAATTTGTGAGGATTTTATTTGACTTCGCAAAAATGTTCATGTTGTAGAAAATCTTTTTCTGAAAATTTTGATATATTATATGCCTATATAATAGTTTTATTTATTTCGTTTTATTATTATTTTCCTTGTCTGGAAAATGTAAAAAAAAACTCTTTTCAAACAGTGCCAGGCCGAAGCCCAGCACTGCTCTCTCTCTCCCCGTCGCCGACTGGGCCGGCCCAGCGCCCGAGCCAGGCCGCGGCCCAACGGCCCAGCCCGGCACCGCTCATCCCCGAGCTCCCGCCGCTGTCCGCCTCCCGCACGACGCCGCCGCCGTCGTGACCGCGTCGGGCACGCCTCCCGTTGCCCCTCCTCCACGCCTCGGAGCTGCCCCGCCCTCCTATAAAGCCGGAGCCCCGGGCCCCGACCTCTCTCTCTCTCCTCTCTTCTCGCCGCCGCCTCGAGCCGCATAGCCGCCGCCGTCGGCGAGATCCGCCGCCTCGCCCCGCGCTCCACCGGCGCGCTCGGCCGCCGCCACCACCGCCATCGGGTCCGCCGCTCAGCACCGCCCCTCCCCGTCCACTCCGCCCTTGCCGCGGGCCACCAGAGCCGCCGCTCCGGTCGAGCCCGAGCTGCCCGCCGCCCTTCTCCGACGCCGACGAACCCCGCCACCGCCGACTCGGTCCGCCGCCGAAAACCGCCGGTTTTCGATGAAAACCCAACCGGTATAAACCGTGAACCGCCCCGGTTTAATTTTTTTTATTCGTTTTGGTTTTATTAAGAAAACCTAGACTAGATCTATTTTTTTAGGTTTTATTAAACAGCGAACGTCCACTGTTTAGATCCTATAAACGAACGTTCACTATTTAGCTTTTTCTTTTTCTGTTATTTTCGGCCAGGGACCCATCTGTGAATAATTTATTTACAGATTAGCCCCTGATCTTCAAACGTCTACAACTTTTTGCTCGTTGGTCCAAATCCAACGAAACCAACGCCCACTTCTTCGTTACGATCCCCTCTTTCCAGTAATCCAACTCAAACTTGTTTTTGAAAGTTTAAAATTTGATTTCAAACAGTTTTGAAATTGAAATTCATTTGATCACAACTTGAGTTTTATAACTCCGATTTAGTTGATTCTTTTTGCAAATCAAAGCTCTTGACCTAAACTTTTTGATAAGGCCAAATTCACGTAATTTTGGTGCTGTTAGAAATTGTTTTATGTCGCAAGAGTTATTTGCTTGGTTTTGAAGTTTTCCGAATTGTTTTCTTCGTTCTTCTCGATCTTTTGAGTGATTGCTTATGTGTGGTTACCATTGATTGCTTACGATAGATTGACCGGAGTGTGACGAGTAGATCTATCCAGAGTATTGAGTGCGAATCATCTTCATCAACATTGCAGGCAAGTTCACACTTTGATCATACCCCTTTCATACCCAGTTTTTTTATGCATTAGATCAATTCCTCAAACATTGCATGCTTAGGATCTAATTAAATTGTGGGTATTGGGAAGTAGTTGAGGTAGTACCTATTACCTGTTTTATTTATCAAACCCTTGGGAGTTACTTCTACGTTGCTATTATATTGCCATGCTATGCTCGTAGACGTGGATTGGGTTTGAGAGATATTCATGACAGATGTGAGATTGTTAATAATGGTTTACTTAAGGTGGCAACTAAAACTCACATCTGGGTGGATTGAGGCACCTGGAGAACCCAGTGTTGTCTGTTTGTATAAGGACCGCCACCCAGGCTCAAAGGGATCATAAGATTATTCATGCTAGAAACTTCCGTGTGCAGCCACAAGCCATTATGGGCTCTGGCATAGTTGAGTAAGTTGTGTGAGCTCTTGAAGAGGTGGACTAGCAGATGTAGGGGGATTGTAGGTGTAACGGTCTGCCCGGAGTAGAGAGTAAATGCTTCTGAAAGACTGTGTCTCGATCATCCGTTTCTTAAACATCATGTAGTGCGAGAATCAAGCGGAGGCGATCGAGTCTTGTGGGGAAAAGTGCGCAGACCTCTGCAGAGTGTACAAACTAATCATGGTTAGCCGTGTCCCCGGTTATGGACATCTTGAGTATCTAGTTCTTGGATTATCCCGTTGATCTCATCATGTTACTTAATTTAAATTTGATTTGGGTTTAATCACGTTCTTAATTGGGATTGAGATGCTGTCAACCATCTCAATGTTTCACAACCACCATGATAGTTAAATAAAATTTATTCCTTTGAAGTAGGGAAAAATTGGCTTTTCGCAAAAACATTATAACCATAGAGCTTTTCCACCAGCCATATATGCATGTAGTGATAGCCTTTGTTCATCATTTCTCTATGGTGTGAATTTGCCAGCATATTCCATGTGCTGACCCGTTTTCGGGCTGCAACGTTTCATGTTGCAGGATTCTTACGACGAGTAAGTGATACGTTAGGGTTACGATTTCTACACTCAACTTTGCCGTTGGTGTTGATGGGAATCCACAACCTTGTTACTTCCGCTATTTTGGATTGAGGTAATAGTATTTACGTTATTTTATACATGTGATTTACCTCTGTTATAAATCCTCGAGTACTGTGTGTGTCAGCATACCGATCCAGGGATGACACTTAAGCACAGAGACTTGATCCATTTGGGTCGGGTCGCTACAATTACTATCATCACTGTTACTCTTGCTACAAACTACTGCTATCACTGTTACTTATAGTATTGTTTCTCTCACTACTATCAAAACTATCAAACTACTTTGCTACTGATCACTTGCTGCAGATAATTAATCTCCAGGTGTGGTTGAATTGACAACTCAGCTGCTAACACCTTCAAATATTCTTTGGCTCCCCTTGTGTCGAATCTATAAATTTGGGTTAAATACTTTACCCTCGAAAACTGTTGTGATCCCCTATACTTGCGGGTTATCAGTGGTACTGTCTACCCAGAGTAAAGAGTTAATGCTTCGGAAAGACCGTGTCTCGATCATCCGTTTCTCAAACATCATGTAGTGCGAGAAATCCAACGGAGGAGATCGTGTCTTGTGGGGAAAAGTGTGCAAACCTCTGCAGAGTGTATAAACTAATCATGGTTAGCCGTGTCCCCGGTTATGGACATCTTGAGTATCTGGTACTTGAATTATTGATTTGATCTCATCACTTTACTTAATGAATTTGTTGGGTTATTAATATACTTTTGGGATTGAGTTGGAGGAACCTTCTCATTAATGACATAAACTTGGTAGTTAAATAAAATCTATTCCTTTTGTTGTAGGGAAAAATTGGCTTTATGCAAATGATAAACTTAGAGCCTCCACCAGCCAAATATGCATGTAGTGATAGCTGTTATTTGTTCATTGCTCTATAGTGTTATCTTGCCAGCATATTCCATGTGCTGACCTACACGGCTGCAACGTATCATGTTGCAGAATTTTTAGACGAAGAGTAAGGTGTGATAGGTTGTTGTCATGCACTCAGTTTTGCCGTGGCACTTATTTTATTTAGATGGCGTTCAGCCATATTATTGTAATAAGTACTCTTTATGAGACACTCGATGTAATAAGTGTGTGATTGAACTCTATTATAAATCCTCGAGTACTGTGTGTGGCAGCAATACCGATCCAGGGATGACACTTAAGCACAGAGACTACGGTCCATTGGGATCGGGTCACTACAAGATGGTATCAGAGCACACACTGACTGTAGGACGCGACCACTAGGAAATGCCACATGATACTCTTCTCTACTCATTTCTAATTCTTCTCTATTTCTACTCTATAGATGTCGGACCCCAGGAACAAGTTCACTCAGCCAGATGACAACACCCCTTTTGTATGGCACTTGAAGAAAGTCACTAGGTACCTGAACATTGACCTACCAAGCTTCACCGGAACCTTCAATGCAACTTTACCAGAAGAGGAGCGCTGGACGATTCAAGTTTGTGTCCCTGGAAGGACTTTTGCACCAACTACCGAGCCCATCGAGTTTTCTTTTGATGCACCAACTTGGAGCTTAGGGAAGAGCATGGCCGCCCACATCACCTTTGGACGCATTTGCGAGGTGTACAACAAGGATCTTGAAGACACCGTCTACCAGATATGTGGACGCCGAGATGAGCAATGGGAGATGATTTGCACTAGGAAGGATAAATACATTGCCGCCTACATACAGGAGATGAGCCAGCACATTCGTCGTTACGAGAACCAGATGTGCGCTAACATGATAGATACAAAGAAGGTGATGACCCGGAACATGGAACTAGAAGAGGAACTCAAGGCTACACGCGATGGATATGAAGAGGAAATTGTTGTACTACTGGAGCAGAATGAAGACCTGAAGAAGAAGCTAGGAATATTCATGGGGGAGCCCGAACCTAAAGTGGACATTCGTTCTGAAGACTACATCATACTAGACGACACAGGCACAGACTTCGACAGCGATGATAAAGACAATGATGATTATGAAGACGAAGCTGGAGCAGATATTATGGAGTCTTCCACCGATCAAAATTTCTAGTCGGCCACCATATTACTATTAGAATTCTTCCAAGTAGTTAGAAATCGTTTGCAAGATTTTGTAACGGTAGCTTAGATCGATTGCATGAATCTTGTTTGAATTGAGTGGTGTGAATTGAATATGTTTGTCTCATGTGTATATGGGTAGTGAAATATCTCTTTAGACCCTACTCTATTCCGTTCTCACCTCTCTAAACCTATCAGATGCCTCCGAGACGTGACCCCGGATTCGTTTTCCTGCCGGAGCTCACCCAGTTGATCCAACAGCAGAATGCCTTGATGCAGATGCTCATCCAGAACCAAGGCAACAACAACAACAACAACCCATCGCCACCCCCAGTTGATAACTTAGCCCGTTTCATAAGGTTGAATCCGCCGGTGTTCTCTAGCGGCACCAAGCCGATTGTTGCTGATGACTGGCTCCGCAAGATTGGAAGGGAGCTGACCACCACAGGTTGCAAAGATGCTGAGAAGGTGCGCTTTGCCGCACATCAACTGGATGGACCCGCAGCCTCATGGTGGGAGAACTACACCGCCACCTTCCCCGTGGCTAATGTTACTTGGGACCAGTTTCAACAGGCCTTCCGCACTGCACATGTCTCAGCTGGAGCTATGAGTATGAAGAAGCGTGAGTTCCGTAACTTACGCCAGGGGAACCGTACTGTGGCACAGTACGTGGATGAGTTCAGCAAGTTAGCACGCTACGCCCCAGATGATGTGGCCACAGATGCCGCGAAGCAGGAGAAGTTTCTTGAGGGACTGAATGATGAGCTGAGTATGCAGTTGATGGTGGCAACATTCACCAACTACCAGGAGTTGGTAGGCAGGGCCCTCATGATTGAAGGCAAGCAGCAGCAGATAGAGAGTCGCAAGCGGAAGTATGGACAGGGGAAGTACAACTCTGGAGCTCAGCAAAAGCCTCGCTATACACCGTACTCGGGAGGACACACTCATACCCATGGAGGACATAACCATGGAGGCCACTCCCACAATGGAGGAAATTCACACATTCATAGTGGCCCTAAGAATGGTAATGGGAGTGGAGGAAACAACAGTCAGAACCGTTCCAACCCCGCTACACCTGCTAGAAGGATCTAAGTCACATTACTTGTTTCAAGTGCGGGAAGACTGGGCACTACGCCACCGAATGTCCTGAAGGAAAGAATGGTAATGGCAATGGAAGCTCAGGAAAGAAGCCCAATCCCTTCACCAGAGGTCAGGTAAACCACGTCAACGTGGAGGAAGTTGAAGAGCAGCCTAACACAATTATTGGTAAGTTTTTGATTAAGTCATTTACAGCCCTTGTTCTTTTTGACACTGGTGCATCGCATTCATATGCACTACAAAAAAAAGACACATCCGTGACATTTTGGGCCGAACGAATTTTTTTTGTCATACTTACGACACTTCTATGACGATAATTGTGACAAAACCCGGTATCATCATAGATGTGGTGGGGTCCTACTTCTATGACAAAAAATCATGACAGAAAATGGGCTTTTCATCCTGGGCGGGCCGGAGACGCAGCTGCATGACATTCTTTGGGCCATCCATGACGGAAAAAACCGTGGTAGAAGCGAGGGCGAGGAAAATATCGGGGTGTTCCCGGTTACGGTGGGTGGTCGGGGCCGAGCGATGCGCGTTTCTCTCATACACGCACGCGCATGGGTGCGAGGCATTGGGCTCTAACTGAACCCGAGCCATTGCACTACAGGCTACGCGTTACTGAACCCGGGCGATCGCTCGATGGCTGTTAACTAAACCCGATCGAGCGATTCCTTCGCTACTGCTGCTAACTGAAGCCGATCGATGCTGCCTCTGGATGAACAGTGAGCATTGTTGCGGGGGTTTGGATGAACAATTCCCGGTGGGGGTGGATGAACAGGACCCCGTGGTGTTGCCTCTGGATGAACAGGACCCCGATCGATCGAGCCGGTTGGGGCTGGATGAACAGGGCCCCGTGGAGGGCTGGATGCACAGGACCACCCCGTGGAGGGCTGGATGAACAATAGACGGTGGAGGGCTGGATGAACAGTAGCCCGTGGAGGGGTGGTTGAACAGGAGCCCGTGGAGAGGGCTGGTTGAACAGTAGCCGGTGGAGTAGCGCGCGGTGGAGGCTGGATGAACAGGAGCCTGTGGATGAACAGTCACAGGTGGAGGCTGGAGGAGGTCGACGGTGGATGAACAGTAGCCCGTGGAGGCTGGAGGGGGTCGACGGTGGAGATGAACAGTATCCCGTGGAGTCTCGTTTTGCGGTACGCCACACCCCTCCCGATGAACAGGACCCCCGTTTCGACCGTAGCGCTCCAACACAAGTCTGTTTCCTCCGTTTTGCGGTACGCCACACCCCTCTCGATCAACAGGACCCCCGTTTCGACCGTAGGAGGTCTGTTTCCTCCGTTTTGCGGTACGCCAGACCCCTCACGATGAACAAGATCCATTTCAACCGTGTCTGGTCGAACACAAGGCCGTTTCCTCCATTCTGCGGTACGCCAGGCCTTGTTTCCATCAGCTGTTCCGTCCAAGCCCTCCCGATGAACACGAAGACGCATTCCGTTCCGACCCAGCCGGTTGGCTCCCCATGAACACGACGACGACGCAGTTTCTCAGTTCTGACCCAGCCATGTACACGAACCCTGGCCGTACGTATGCGCGAGTAGGCATTCAAGACCCTGCCCGTATGTACATACGTGGTCGTATTTTCTTTCTTGCACAATGGCCGCTGTACGTAGTGTACATGCTACGTGCGCGCCTCTACTACGACACGTGCGCGCCTCTACTACGACACGTGCGCGCCTCTACATCGACCAGTATGTACGTACACGTTCGCGAGCAGAATGACAGCGCTATGTACACTTCGACCAGGTGGGTCCCGACTGTCAGGCACTTCCTTGCCTGCGAAGATGTAGCTCGTGGGTCCCAGCAGTCAGGGGGCGAATCGTTTTTTTTGCCCGGACGCACTTCCTTGCGTGCAAAGATGTAGCTGGTGGGTCCCAGCAGTCAGGGGGAAACATTTTTTTCGTGAAATACGGTGGCCCGTCCGGTGGGTCCCCGCTGTCAGGTGGAGGAATAATTATTTTGCGCGTAATAAGGAGGCACTTCCTTGCTATGGTCGTGGACCCAGGTGTCAGCCTCTCCACGTACAGTCCACGTCCGATGGAAGTCGTTCCTTGACCACGTTGACCACACCGCGCCGAGATCATGATGACCCACAAGTATAGGGGATCTATCGTAGTCCTTTCGATAAGTAAGAGTGTCGAACCCAACGAGGAGCAGAAGGAAATGATAAGCGGTTTTCAGCAAGGTATTCTCTGCAAGCACTTAAATAAAAGGTAACAGATAGTTTTGTGATAGGATAATTTGTAACGAGCAACAAGTAACAAAAGTAAATAAAGTGCAGCAAGGTGGCCCAATCCTTTTTGTAGCAAAGGACAAGCCTGGACAAACTCTTATATAAAGAAAAGCGCTCCCGAGGACACATGGGAATTATCGTCAAGCTAGTTTTCATCACGTTCATATGATTCGCGTTCGGTACTTTGATAATTTGATATGTGGGTGGACCGGTGCTTGGGTGCTATTCTTACTTGAACAAGCATCCCACTTATGATTAACCTCTATTGCAAGCATCCGCAACTACAACAAAAGTATTAAGGTAAACCTAACCATAGCATGAAACATATGGATCCAAATCAGCCCCTTACGAAGCAACGCATAAACTAGGGTTTAAGCTTCTGTCACTCTAGCAACCCATCATCTACTTATTACTTCCCAATGCCTTCCTCTAGGCCCAAATAATGGTGAAGTGTTATGTAGTCGACGTTCGCATAACACCACTAGAGGATAGACAACATACATTTCATCAAAATATCGAACGAATACCAAATTCACATGACTACTAATAGCAAGACTTCTACCATGTCCTCAGGAACAAACGTAACTACTCACAAAGCATATTCATGTTCATAATCAGAGGAGTATTAATATGCATAAAGGATCTGAACATATGATCTTCCACCAAATAAACCAACTAGCATCAACTACAAGGAGTAATCAACACTACTAGCAACCTACAGGTACCAATCTCAGACTTGAAGACATGAATTGGATACAAGAGATGAACTAGGGTTTGAGAGGAGATGGTGCTAGTGAAGATGTTGATGGAGATTGCCCTCTCCCGATGAGAGGAGCGTTGGTGATGACAATGGCGATGATTTCCCCCTCCCGGAGGGAAGTGTCCCCAGCAGAACAGCTCTGCTGGAGCCCTAGATTGGTTCCGCCAAGGTTCCGCCTCGTGGCGGCGGAGTCTCGTCCAGAAAGCTTGCTTATGATTTTTCTTCAGACGAAAGACTTCATATAGCAGAAGATGGCCACCGGAGGACCAACAGGGGGCCCACGAGGCAGGGGGCGCGCCCAGGGGGGTAGGGCGCGCCCCCACCCTCGTGGACAGGTGGTGGCCCCCCTGACGTATTTCTTCCGCTCAATATTTTTATTATTTCCAAAAATAACATTCGTGGAGTTTCAGGACTCTTGGAGTTGTGCAGAATAGGTCTCTAATATTTGCTCCTTTACAGCCCAGAATTCCAGCTACCGGCATTCTCCCTCCTTATGTAAAACTTGTAAAATAAGAGAGAATAGGCATAAGTATTGTGACATAATGTATAATAACAACCCATAATGCAATAAATATCGATATAAAAGCATGATGCAAAATGGACGTATCAACTCCCCCGAGCTTAGACCTCGCTTGTCCTCAAGCGAAAGCCGATAACGATAAATATGTCGACATGTTTAGAGGTAGAGGTGTCGATAAAATAAAATACGGACATGAGGGCGTCATGATTACTCTCATAACAGCAACATATTTGGATATTGTCATATGATTTCTTATTCTCAAGTAATAATCTATTCACAATGCAAAGTATGAATCAGAAACTTTATTGAGAACTAACGAACTATAATCTCAGTCATTGAAGCAATTGCAATTTATCATAACATCAGAAAGAGTCTATGTCAGAGCTTTCTAGCAAGTCCACATACTCAACTATCATTTAGTCTTTCATAATTGCTAACACTCACGCAATACTTGTGGTTACGGAGTTTTAATCGGACACAGAGAAAGATAGGGGCTTATAGTTTCGCCTCCCAACCTTTTACCTCAAGGGTAATGTCAACAATAATAACTCATGCTAACTTACATCCAATTAGATATATATATATATATATATATATATATATATATATATATATATATATATATATATATATATATATCAGGATCTTTCCAACATACTGGGCTTGCCAAAGGATAAAATGTAAAAAGGAAAGGTGAAGATCACCATGACTCTTGCATAAGGTAGAAGATAAAAGTAAAAGATAGGCCCTTCGCAGAGGGAAGCAGAGGTTGCCATGTGCTTTCAGGGTTGGATGCACAAAATCTTAATGCGAAAGAACGTCACTTTATATTGCCACTTGTGATATGAACCTTTATTATGCAGTTCGTCGCTTTTATTTCTTCCACATCACAAGATCGTATAAAGCTTATTTCTCCACACCAATCAATCATACATATTTAAAGAGCAATTTTTATTGCTTGCACCGATGACAACTTACTTGAAGGATCTTACTCAATCCATAGGTAGATATGGTGGACTCTCATGGCAAAACTGGTTTAAGGGTTTTTGGAAGCACAAGTAGTATCTCTACTTGGTGCAAGAAATTGGCTAGAATGAGGGGGAAAGGCAAGCTCAACATGTTGGATGATTCATGACAATATACTTTATCTCAGATATAAGAAAACATAACCCATTACGTTGTCTTCCTTGTCCAACATCAACTCTTTAGCCTGTCATATTTTAATGAGTGCTCCCAATCATAAAAGATGTCCAAGATAGTATGTTTATATGTGAAACCTCTCTTTCTTTATTACTTCCTATTAATTGCAACGATGACCAAGGCTATGTTTGTCAACTCTCAACAATTTTTAATCATCATACTCTTTCTATGTGAAGTCATTACTCTCGATAAGATCAATATGATCTCTTTATTTCTTTTTATTCTTTTATTCACTCAAGATCATAACAAGATAATCAAGCCCTTGACTCAACACTAATCTTTATTATATAGCTCACGGACTCGATTACATAAAGGGATCATAAAGCAAAACTCAAAACTAGATCATACCAAAACTTTTATTCTACTAGATCAAGATACTACTAATAGGATCGAACTAAGAAAAATGGTAAAGATAGGAGTGTGATGGTGATATGATACCGGGGCATCTCCCCCAAGCTTGGCAGTTGCCAAGGGGAGTGCCCATACCCATGTGATTATATCTCCTTTGCTGGTGAAGGGATTGTTGATGATGTAGGCTTGTCGTCCGTCTTCCAGGGCATAGGCTCACCATCATAGAAGGATGATCGAGTCTCCGGGATCCTTAAATCTGCAGCCAAACTCATCCTCTTGAATCTATATTCATACTCACAATTTTGGTTTTGCAGGTCATAGATTTGGGCTTGGAGGTGCTCGATTTTCTCGTGGAGCTTGAAGATGGCCTCCCCAATGTCCTTGGCATCCAGCTTGTGGTTGTTGGTGAACTCCGTGATCATTATGTGATTGGAGTAGAGTCCACGCTCCACCATCTCATGGCACTTGAAAACTTGTTGCTCCATTGCCTCGAGCCTCGCCTCCACGCTTCCGGTCCTCCGTGGTCCCTCAACATCGTGGATGTGCAGCACCCCCTCACGCATCTCAATGGTTTGAGGGTGTTGCAGCACCTCCGCGAGGTAGGGGTTGATGACCTTCTCGGAGAACTTGTCCTTGGGGGCACTTGGAGACGTCATGATGATCTAGATCTGTCAGAAAAACAGCTCGAAACAAGAACAGAGGATATTTGCGTGATACGGGAGTCAAAACCTTCGGGAGATTAAATAATGAATTTTTACCGACCAAAATACGTATCGTGCAAGAAAATGGAGTCCGGAGAGCACACGAGGTGCCCACGAGGTAGGGAGCGCGCCCAGTAGGGTAGGGCGCGCCCTCCACCCTCGTGGAGGCCTCGTGTCCTTCCCGGACTGCTTCTTATTTTTCTATTTTTCTAAATATTCCAAAACGGAGAAATATTGCCATAAAAACTGTTTTGGAGTCGGTTTACTTACCGTACCACATACCTATTCCTTTTCGGAGTCTGAAACATTCCGAAAAGTGTTCCTTATGTATTCCTCCGGGGTTACGGTTTCAATAACATTGGTTTCAACATTTATGGGATTACCTGAGATATATTGTTTGATTCTTTGACCGTTCACCACCTTCGGATTTGTGCCTTCGAAGTTGTTGATTTTTATGGCACCGGAACGATAGACCTCCTCGATAACGTAAGGGCCTTCCCATTTAGAGAGAAGTTTTCCTGCAAAAAATCTTAAACGAGAGTTGTCTAGCAATACATTATCACCTACATTAAACTCACGCTTTTGTATTCTTTTGTCATGCCATCTTTTAACTTTTTTTTAAATAACTTGGCATTTTCATAGGCTTGGGTTCTCCATTCATCAAGTGAGCTAATGTCAAATAACCTCTTCTCACCGGCAAGTTTGAAATCATAATTGAGCTCCTTAATAGCCCAATATTCCTTATGTTCTAGTTCGAGAGGTAAGTGACAGGCTTTTCCATAAACCATTTTATACGGAGACATACCCATAGGATTTTTATATGCAGTTCTATATGCCCATAATGCATCATCATGTTTCTTGGACCGATTCTTTCTAGATCTATTAACAGTCTTTTGCAAAATTAATTTGAGCTCTCTGTTACTCAATTCCACTTGACCACTAGACTGCGGGTGATAGGGAGATGCAATTCTATGATTAACATCATACTTAGCAAGCATTTTACGGAAAGCACCATGAATAAAATGTGAACCACCATCAGTCATTAAATATCTAGGGACTCCAAACCTCGGAAAAATAACTTCTTTAAGCATTTTAATAGAGGTGTTATGATCAGCACTACTAGTTGGAATAGCTTCTACCCACTTAGTAACGTAATCAACAGCAACTAAAATATGTGTATATCCATTAGAGGCAGGAAAAGGTCCCATATAATCAAAGCCCCAAACATCGAATGGTTCAATAACAAGTGAATAATTCATAGGCATTTCTTGACGTCTACCAATATTACCAATTCTTTGACATTCATCACAAGATAAGACAAACTTACGGGCATCCTTGAAGAGAGTAGGCCAATAAAAACCGAATTGCAATACCTTATGCGCAGTTCTATCTCCAGGGTGGTGTCCTCCATAAGCCTCGGAGTGACACTTGCGTAGGATCTGTTCCTGTTCATGCTCAGGTACACAACGTCTAATAACACCATCTACTCCTTTATAAAGATGTGGGTCATCCCAAAAGAAATGTCAAGTCATAGAAAAACTTTTTCTTTTGCTGGTATGTGAAACTAGTTGGTATAAATTTAGAAACGATATAATTAGCATAATCAGCATACCATGGAGCAGTAAGAGAAGTATTTATGACATTTAATTGCTCATCAGGAAAGCTATCATCAATAGGTAGTGGGTGATCAAGAACATTTTCTAACCTAGACAAGTTGTCTGCAACGGGGTTCTCAGCTCCCTTTCTATCAACAATATGCAAATCAAATTCTTGTAGCAAGAGAACCCATCTAATAAGTCTAGGTTTAGCATCTTTCTTTTCCATAAGATATTTAATAGCAGCATGATCAGTGTGAATAGTTACTTTAGAATCAACAATATAAGGTCTGAACTTATCACAAGCAAATACAACTGCTAAGAATTCTTTTTCAGTAGTAGCATAATTTCTCTGGGCATTGTCTAGAGTTTTACTAGCATATTGAATAACATTTAATTTCTTATCAACTCTTTGCCCTAGAACAGCACCTACAACATAATCGCTAGCATCACACATAATTTCAAAGGGTAAATTCCAATCAGGTGGCTGAACAATAGGTGCAGAGATCAATGCTTTCTTAAGTATTTCAAATGCTTCTACACAATCATCATCAAAGACAAATGATATATCTTTTTGTAATAAATTAGGTAGAGGCCGAGAAATTTTTGAGAAGTCCTTAATGAACCTCCTATAAAATCCGGCTTGACCAAGGAAACTTCTTATACCTTTGATGTCCTTGGGACATGGCATCTTTTCAATAGCATCAACCTTGGCTTTATCAACCTCAATACCTCTTTCAGAAACTTTGTGCCCCAAGACAATACCTTCATTAACCATAAAGTGGCACTTTTCCCAATTCAAGACAAGATTAGTTTCTTCACATCTCTGCAAAACTCGATCAATGTTGCTCAAGCAATCATCAAAAGAGGATCCATAGGCGGAAAAATCGTCCATGAAAACCTCACAAATCTTTTCACAAAAGTCAGAGAATATAGCCAGCATGCATCTTTGAAAGGTAGCAGGTGCATTACATAAACCAAAAGGCATACGTCTATAAGAAAAAGTACCAAAAGGGCAAGTAAAAGTGGTCTTTGATTGATCATTGGCTGACACAGGTATTTGAGAGAAACCAGAATAACCATCTAGAAAGCAAAAATGTGTATGTTTGGATAATCTTTCTAGCATTTGATCGATAAAAGGTAAGGGGTAATGATCCTTTTTAGTAGCCTTATTTAATTTGTGGAAATCAATTACCGTCCTATAACCTGTAATAATTCTTTGCGGGATCAATTCATCTTTATCATTAGGAACGACAGTAATACCTCCCTTCTTAGGGACACAATGGACAGGACTTACCCACTGACTATCAGAAACGGGATAAATTATACCTGCCTCTAGAAGCTTTAGTATTTCCTTTCTTACCACTTCTTTCATTTTAGGATTCAGCCGTCGTTGATGATCACGAACTGGTTTGGCATCTTCCTCCAAATTTATTTTATGTTGACATAGAGTGGGACTAATGCCCTTAAGATCATCAAGAGTATATCCAATAGCAGCACGGTGCTTCTTCAGAGTTTTCAATAATCTCTCTTCTTCATGCTCTGAAAGGTTAGCACTAATAATAATAGGATATATCTTTTTCTCATCAAGATAAGCATATTTAAGAGTATCAGGTAATGGTTTAAGCTCAAACACGGGATCACCCTTGGGTGGAGGAGGATCCCCTAGGATTTCAACAGGCAAATTGTGTTTCAGGATAGGTTCCTGTTTAAAGAATACTTCATTTATTTCCCTTCTTTCATTCATAAACATATCATTTTCATGGTCTAGCAGATATTGTTCTAAAGGATCACTAGGAGGTACGACAATAGAAGCAAGACCAATTATTTCATCCTTGCTAGGAAATTCCTCTTCACGGTGTTGTCTACTAAATTTAGAAAAGTTGAACTCATGAGACATATCCTCCAAACCAATAGTAACAAC
The DNA here is from genome assembly GCF_002575655.3 of Aegilops tauschii subsp. strangulata. Taxonomy (NCBI): domain Eukaryota; kingdom Viridiplantae; phylum Streptophyta; class Magnoliopsida; order Poales; family Poaceae; genus Aegilops; species Aegilops tauschii. The sequence continues at coordinate 472,674,883 of NC_053036.3, read as the reverse complement.
ATCCTTTTTGCAATCTATCTTAGTATTAACAGTGTTTAAGAAGGGTCTACCAAATATAATGGGACAAAAGCTATCTTGTGGGGAACCAAGAACAAGAAAAATAGCAGGATATTAAGTTTTCGCACACAAGACTTCAACATCTCTAACAATTCCCATTGGTGAAATAGTATCTCTATTGGCAAGTTTAATTGTGACATCAATATCTTCTAACTCAGTAGGTGCAATATCATGCTTAATTTCATTGTATAAGTCAATAGGTATCGCACTAGCACTAGCACCCATGTCACATAAGCCATGATAACAATGATCTCCCGTTTTAACCGAAATAACAGGCATGCCTACCACAGGTCTATGTTTATCTTCAGCACAAGGTTTTGCAATTCTAGCAGTTTCATCACAGAAATAAATAACATGCCCATCAATATTATCAGCCAAGAGATCTTTAACAATAGCAATATTAGGTTCAACTTTAACTTGCTTAGGAGGTGTATAGGTTCTAATATTGCTTTTACGAACCACAGTTGAAGCTTTAGCATGATCCTTTATTCTAATAGGGAAAGGTGGTTTCTCAACATAAGTAGCAGGAACAATAGGATCATTATAAGTGATAGTCTTTTCTTCAACTTTAATAGGTGCGGCTACTTTCACTTCTATGGGAGGATGATATTTAAACCACTTCTCCTTAGGGAGATCAATATGAGTGGCAAAAGATTCACAAAAAGAGGCTACTATCTCAGAGTCAAGTCCATATTTATTGCTAAATTTACGGAAAACATCGATATCCATAAAAGATTTAACACAATCAAACTTAGGTGTCATACCTGACTCCTTACCTTCGTCGAGGTCCCAATCTTCAGAGTTGCGTTTAATTCTATCCAATAAATCCCATTTGAATTCAATAGTCTTCATCATAAAAGAGCCAACACAAGAAGTATCGAGCATGGTGCGATTGTTATCAGAAAGCCGAGCATAAAAACTTTGAATAATTATTTCTCTTGAGAGCTCATGATTGGGGCATGAATATAACATTGATTTAAGCCTCCCCCAAGCTTGAGCGATGCTTTCTCCTTCGCGAGGCTAAAAATTATATATATAATTGCGATCACGATGAACAAGATGCATAGGATAATTTTTTGATGAAATTCCAATTTCAATAGTTTGTAGTTCCATGATCCCGTATCATCACATAGCCTATACCATGTCAATGCATCTCCCTCCAAAGATAAAGGGAAGACCTTCTTCTTAATAAAATCACCGGGTATACCTGCAAGCTTAAATAATCCACAAACTTCATCCACATATATTAGGTGTTCATCAGGATGCTTTGTTCCATCTCCTGCAAAAGGATTAGCTAGCAGTTTTTCTAACATACCCGAAGGAAACTCAAAGTAGAAATTTTCATTTTCAGTAGGTTCAGTAGGTTGAGGAGCAACTCTTTGCTCTACTGGCCGGGGTGAAGATACCCCGAACAAGCCCCTCAGAGGATTACTTTCCATAGTAACAAGTGACAGTAAATTTCAGCACACTATGTAAATTTTTCCTTACCAAATTCCACCTACCAAAGGCGCTTCACTCCCCGGCAATGGCGCCAGAAAAGAGTCTTGATGACCCACAAGTATAGGGGATCTATCGTAGTCCTTTCGATAAGTAAGAGTGTCGAACCCAACGAGGAGCAGAAGGAAATGATAAGCGGTTTTCAGCAAGGTATTCTCTGCAAGCACTGAAATAAAAGGTAACAGATAGTTTTGTGATAGGATAATTTGTAACGAGCAACAAGTAAAGAAAGTAAATAAAGTGCAGCAAGGTGGCCCAATCCTTTTTGTAGCAAAGGACAAGCCTGGGCAAACTCTTATATAAAGAAAAGCGCTCCCGAGGACACATGGGAATTATCGTCAAGCTAGTTTTCATCACGTTCATATGATTCGCGTTCGGTACTTTGATAATTTGATATGTGGGTGGACCGGTGCTTGGGTGCTATTCTTACTTGAACAAGCATACCACTTATGATTAACCTCTATTGCAAGCATCCACAACTACAACAAAAGTATTAAGGTAAACCTAACCATAGCATGAAACATATGGATCCAAATCAGCCCCTTACGAAGCAACGCATAAACTAGGGTTTAAGCTTCTGTCACTCTAGCAACCCATCATCTACTTATTACTTCCCAATGCCTTCCTCTAGGCCCAAATAATGGTGAAGTGTTATGTAGTCGACGTTCGCATAACACCACTAGAGGATAGACAACATACATTTCATCAAAATATCGAACGAATACCAAATTCACATGACTACTAATAGCAAGACTTCTCCCATGTCCTCAGGAACAAACGTAACTGCTCACAAAGCATATTCATGTTCATAATCAGAGGAGTATTAATATGCATAAAGGATCTGAACATATGATCTTCCACCAAATAAACCAACTAGCATCAACTACAAGGAGTAATCAACACTAATAGCAACCTACAGGTACCAATCTCAGACTTGAAGACATGTATTGGATACAAGAGATGAACTAGGGTTTGAGAGGAGATGGTGCTGGTGAAGATGTTGATGGAGATTGCCCTCTCCCGATGAGAGGAGCGTTGGCGATGATTTCCCCCTCCCGGAGGGAAGTGTCCCCGACAGAACAGCTCTGCCGGAGCCCTAGATTGGTTCCGCCTCGTGGCGGCGGAGTCTTGTCCCGAAAGCTTGCTTATGATTTTTCTTCGGACGAAAGACTTCATATAGTAGAGATGGCCATCGGAGGACCAACAGGGGGCCCACGAGGCAGGGGCGCGCCCAGGGGGGTAGGGCGCGCCCCCACCCTCGTGGACAGGTGGTGGCCCCCCTGACGTATTTCTTCCGCTCGGTATTTTTTATTATTTCCAAAAATAACTTTCGTGGAGTTTCAGGACTTTTGGAGTTGTGCAGAATAGGTCTCTAATATTTGCTCCTTTTCCAGCCCAGAATTCCAGTTGCCGGCATTCTCCCTCCTTATGTAAACCTTGTAAAATAAGAGAGAATAGGCATAAGTATTGTGACATAATGTATAATAACAACCCATAATGCAATAAATATCGATATAAAAGCATGATGCAAAATGGACGTATCAGAGCACCAGGGCGGTGGACGACGGCGCGACCTAGGAAGGGGACGACGCGGAGTTGGGGAAGACGCGGCAGTGGATGCCCACGCGTAGAGGAGTATGAGGGTTCACTGGTTTGTTGTGGTGTGAGGCTGCCGTCGCCGCAGAATAACAGGGGTGTGGGTGAGTAGAGGGATGGCCTCGCCAGCAGTGGGAGTAGTAGGGGGCGATCAGGCCTCCGCCGCATCACAGCCGGCCACGGGAGGCAGGAGCACGAGGCACGACCGGCGCTTGTTTGGGCGGCTGGAGCAAGAAGACCAGATGTTGAATAAGCACTACGACCGTTGGATGGACATCGTACGGTCACTGGAGCTAGAATCATGCATATTGACTAAGTTGACAAAGCCCTCCGTCCCCGTCAACTTAGTAGGCCCACAAGTCATCCTCCCACTATACTGGGTCCCAGCTAGTAGGGGGAATATTCATTTTTTTGTGCGTAATAAGGAGGCACTTCCTTGCGTGCGAAGATATAGCTGGTGGGTCCAAGCTATCAGCGGTGGTAACATTTTTTCGTGAAATACAGAGGCCCTTTCGGTGGGTCCCAGATGTTAGGTGGAGGAATCATTATTTTGCGTGTAATAAGGAGGCATTTCCTTGCGTGCGGCCGTGGACCCAGCCGTCAGCCTATCCACATACAGTCCACTTCAGATGCATGTCGGTCGTTGACCACGTTGACCAGGCCACGCCGAGAGCACCAGGGCGGTGGACGACGGCGAGGCCTAGGAAGGGAACGACACGGAGGCAGGGAAGACTCGACAGTTGTTTCCCACGCGAAGGGGAGTACGACTGTACGACGGTTTACTGGTTCGTCTGCCGTCACCGAAGAATAACAGCAGGTATGGGTGAGTAGAGGGATGGCTAGGCCAGCGATGAGAGTACGGTGGGGCGGTGAGGCCTGCGCGGCAGCACAGCCGGCCACGGGGAGGAGAGAACAGGCAGTCCCGCCGGTGCTTGTTTGAGCGGCTGGAGCAGGAAGAGCAGAGATTGAAGAAGCACGACGGTCGTTGGATGGACATCCAACAGTCACTGCTTGTGCGTCAACCTTTTTTTAGGAAAGCCTCAAATCTGTGGAAAACATCATACAGCCCATCTGCCATTATTTCTAATAATTTACAGCCCATTTGCTAATTCTTAAGGTTTCCTTTGGATCCCATATTCTTTTTGTTAGCATTATGATACGTCTTCAACGTATCTATAATTTTTTATTGTTCCATGCTATTATATTATCTGTTTTGGATATTTATGGGCTTTATTAAACACTTTTATATTATTTTTGGGACTAACCTATTGACCCAGTGCCAGTTCATGTTTTTTCCCTTGTTTCAGTGTTTCGAAGAAAAGGAATATCAAACGGAGTCGAAACAGAATGAAACCTTCTGGAGAAGTTATTTTTAGAAAGAAAGCAACCCGGGAGACTTGGAGTCCACCTCAACAAAGAAACGAGGGAGGCACGAAGCAGGGGGGCGCGCCCACCCCCTGGGCGTGCCCTCCACCCTCGTGGGCCCCTCATGGCTCCCTTGACGTATTTCTTTCTCCTATATATACCCATACCCTAAAACGATCGGGGAACAGAATAGATCGGGAGTTCCGCCGCTGCAAGCCTTTGTAGCCACCAAAAACCTCTCGGGAGCCTGTTCCGGCACCCTGCCGGAGGGGGGAACCCTCACCGGTGGCCATCTTCATCATCCCGGTGCTCTCCATGACGAGGAGGGAGTAGTTCACCCTCGGGGCTAAGGGTATGTACCAGTAGCTATGTGTTTGATCTCTCTCTCTCTCTCGTGTTCTTGATTTGGCACGATCTTGATGTATCGCGAGCTTTGCTACTATTGTTGGATCTTATGATGTTTCTCCCCCTCTACTCTCTTGTAATGGATTGAGTTTCCCCTTTGAAGTTATCTTATCGGATTGAGTCTTTAAAGATTTGAGAACACTTGATGTATGTCTTGCGTGGGATACCGTGGTGACAATGGGGTATTCTATTGATCCACTTGACGTATGTTTTGGTGATCAACTTGCGGGTTCCGCCCATGAACCTATGCATGGGGGTTGGCACATGTTTTCGTCGTGATTCTCCGGTAGAAACTTTGGGGCACTCTTTGAGGTTCTATGTGTTGGTTGAATAGATGAACCTGAGATTGTGTGATGCATATCGTATAATCATACCCATGGATACTTGAGGTGACATTGGAGTATCTAGGTGACATTAGGGTTTTGGTTATTTGTATCTTAAGGTGTTATTCTAGTACGAACTCTAGGGCTGTTTGTGACACTTATAGGAATAGCCCAATGGATTGATTGGAAAGAATAACTTTGAGGTGGTTTCGTACCCTACCATAATCTCTTCGTTTGTTCTCCGCTATTAGTGGCTTTGGAGTGACTCTTTGTTGCATGTTGAGGGATAGTTATGTGATCCAATTATGTTATTATTGTTGAGAGAACTTGCACTAGTGAAGTATGAACCCTAGGCCTTGTTTCCTAGCATTGCAATACCGTTTACGCTCACTTTTATCATTAGTTACCTTGCTGTTTTTATATTTTCAGATTACAAAAACCTATATCTACCATCCATATTGCACTTGTATCACCATCTCTTCGCCGAACTAGTGCACATATACAATTTGCCATTGTATTGGGTGTGTTGGGGACACACGAGACTCTTTGTTATTTGGTTGCCGGGTTGTTTGAGAGAGACCATCTTCATCCTACGCCTCCCACGGATTGATAAACCTTAGGTCATCCACTTGAGGGAAATTTGCTACTGTCCTACAAACCTCTACACTTGGAGGCCCAACAACGTCTACAAGAAGAAGGTTGTGTAGTAGACATCAAGCTCTTTTCTGGCGCCGTTGCCGGGGAAGCTAGGTAAGCGGCACTCACACCCCGTCAACTAAGCTCTTTTCTGGCGCCGTTGCCGGGGAGGTGAGTGCTTGAAGGTATATCTTTAGATCTTGCAATCGAATCTTTTTGTTTCTTGTTTTAGCACTAGTTTAGTTTATAAAAGAAAACTACAAAAAAATGGAATTGAGTTTGTCTCATACACTTCATCTTTTTAATATCTTTCGTGAGTATGATGGGAAGAAAAATTGTCCCAAAGTGTTAGAAGAAGAATGCATTAAAATGTTTGGCACTAAATCTTTGAATGATGAGCATGGTTGCAATGTTGTTAGTATGAACCCCTTGAATATCCATAGTACTAATGATGATTGCACTAGTTATGATGAAAATGCCTCCTATAAACATGTCAATTTTTGTGGAGTGCATTGGGTTTGCAAGTACACACCAAATAGGGAAGATAGATATTGCAAGAGGCATAAGCATTTAAAAACTAAATTGTTGCAAGAAAGGCTAGATGTTTGTGCTGAAAATTTAAATTTTCTTGGCCGTACTTGTGAACTTTGCAATGAAAGTGGTCATATAACTATCCAATGCAAATTGTTTCATGATCTAATCGTGTCCAAAAATTGTGATGACTTGATTTCCCTTGCACATTATAATGAACTTAGTTTGCTTATGGGTTGCGAAGAAATGAAACATATAACTAAGCATCTTCCAATATTTGCCCGTGATAAACTTCTTGGTTTTGATCTAGAGGAAATTTATATGTATTGTGCGGTGAATTGCATTGAAAATCCTTATATTGCCAATTACATAAAGAAAAGAAAAGAAATAGAAGATGAAGAGAATGCTAACGAAAGGGAAGAGACTTCCCAACATTCTCCTATTATTTCTTATGATGAATCAGGTAACGAGGAGGAGCCTTCTATTCAACCAATCTCATTAATAAGGAGCTCCAAAAAGAGGATTGAACCCACACATGAGGTGAAGAAGAAGAAAAGAAAAAGGAAGAGAGGTAAAAAGATATCTGTCCCAAATAATGTTGCTCCTATTATTGTTGTGCCTCATGAAAATGAATCAAAAATAATCGTGGAAGATGATGCACTTGATGATGATCTCGTTATGCCTATTGCTTGTTGTGATGATTATGATTGGGAAGATAATGATACTCCTTATGATCTTGAAAATCTTTTTGGCACTTGCTTGGAAGAATATGATAATTGCTATACTATTGGTGCTATCCATACTATTAGTGATGAGAGTGATTATGCTTATGATATGAAAAGGCCCAATCTTGGGTATGCTATGTTTGATGATTTTGATGTTTTTGAGAATATATTTTCTGCAATTAATGTTTGTCCCAAGCTTGGGGATGCTACGTTTAATGAGGATGATATTTTTAGTCTCCCAAGTTTTGATATGCAAATTTATAATGATAGCACGCCTCCTACTTATGATGATTATATTTATAAAAGTGGGTTTGAAAGAGTGTCAACTTTAGGAAGTAATGATCCCACTATTTTGGAGGATGTTGAATCTTATTATGATAATTATGAAAGTGCATTTGGAGAGGTCATGACTTTATTTAGTGATGTATCCGCTATTTCGGAAGAGGTTTCAATTGATTATGATGAAAACAAAGTTGCTACTTATGATGATTATTGTGATGAAACTTATGCTATAAAAAGTAGTGATGATTATATTTATAAAACTTCTCATGATTATGATTACCCTTTTTCTGAACATTACTCTTTTAATGTGGAAACAATTTATAGTATTCAAGTCTCATATGATACTCCCACTATTCCGAATGAGAAGAATTTTGCTTATGTGGAGAGTAATAAAATTTCTATGCTAGTAGATCATGAAAAGAATGATTTAGGTGCTGGTTATATTGTTGAATTCATTCATGATTCTACTGAAAGTTATTATGAGGGAGGAATATATGCTTGTAGGAATTGCAATAATATCAAGTTTCCTCTCTATGTGCTTAAAGTTTTAAAGTTGTGCTTATTTTGCCTTCCTATGCTAGTTGATTATTGTTCCCATAAGTTGTTTGCTCACAAAATCCCTATGCATAGGAAGTGAGTTAGACTTAAATGTGCTAGTAATATTCTTCATGATGCTCTCTTTATGTTTCAAGTCTTATCTTTTATGCGAGCGTCATTGAAATCATCATGCCTAGCTAGGGGCGTTAAACGATAGCGCTTGTTGGGAGGCAACCCAATTTTATTTTAGTTTCTTGCTTTTTGGTTCTGTTTAAGAATAAATAATCCATCTAGCTTCTGTTTAGATGTGGTTTTGTGTTTTAATTAGTGTTTGTGCCAAGTAAGACCTATAGGATCTTCTTGGATGATAGTTATTTGATCTTGCTGAAAATTCCAGAAACTTTCTGTTCACGAAAACAATTGTTAAAAATCACCAGGACGTGATAAAATACTGATTCCAATTGCAGTAGATCAATAAACAAATTATCTAGGTCGTACTATTTTGGTAGAAGTTTTTGAGTTCCAGAAGTTTGCGATAGTTACAGATTACTACAGACTGTTCTGTTTTTCATGTGTTGTTTGCTTATTTTAATGAATCTATGGCTAGTAAAAGAGTTTATAAACCATAGAGAAGTTGTAATACAGTAGGTTTAACACCAATATAAATAAAGAATGAGTTCATTACAGTACCTTGAGTGGTGTTTTGTTTTCTTTCGCTAACGGAGCTTACGAGTTTTCTGTTAAGTTTTGTGTTGTGAAGTTTTCAAGTTTTGGGTAAAGATTCGATGGACTATGGAATAAGGAGTGGCAAGAGACTAAGCTTGGGGATGCCCAAGGCACCCCAAGGTAATATTCAAGGATGACCAAGAGCCTAAGCTTGGGGATGCCCCGGATGGCATCCCCTCTTTCGTCTTCGTTCATCGGTAACTTTACTTGGAGCTATATTTTTATTCACCACATGATATGTTTTTTGCTTGGAGCGTCATTTTATTTTATTTTTTTTGCTTGCTGTTTGAATAAAGTATCAAGATCTGAAATTCTTAAATGTTAGAGAGTCTTCACATAGTTGCATAATTATTCGACTACTCATTGACCTTCACTTATACCTTTTAGAGCACGGCGGTGGTTTTATTTTGAAGAAATAGATGAACTCTTGTGCTTCACTTATATTATTTTTAGAGTCTTTAGAACAGCATGGTAATTTGCTTTGGTTATGAATTTAGTCCTAATATGATGGGCATCCAAGAGGGATATAATAAAAACTATCATATAAAGTGCATTGAATACTATGAGAAGTTTGATTCCTTATGATTGTTTTGAGATATGAAGATGGTGATATTAGAGTCATGCTAGTGGAGTAGTTGTGAATTTGAGAAATACTTGTGTTAAAGTTTGTGATTCCCGTAGCATGCACGTATGGTGAACCGTTATGTGATGAAGTCGGAGCATGATTTATTTATTGATTGTCTTCCTTATGAGTGGCGGTCGGGGACGAGCGATGGTCTTCCTACCAATCTATCCCCCTAGGAGCATGCGCATAATACTGTGCTTTGATAACTTATAGATTTTTGCAATAAGTATATGAGTTCTTTATGACAAATGTTGAGTCCATGGATTATACGCACTCTCTTCCTTCCACCATTGCTAGCCTCTCTAATACCGCACACTTTTTGCCGATATCATACACCCACCATATACCTTCCTCAAAACAGCCACCATACCTACCTATTATGGCATTTCCATAGCCATTCCGAGATATATTGCCATGCAACTTTCCACCGTTCCGTTTATTATGACACGCTCCATGATTGTCATATTGCTTTGCATGATCATGTAGTTGACATTGTATGTGTGGCAAAGCCACCATTCATAATTCTTTCATACATGTCACTCATGAGTCATTGCACATCCCGGTACACCGCCGGAGGCATTCATATAGAGTCATATTTTGTTCTAAGTATCGAGTTGTAATTCATGAGTTGTAAGTAAATAAAAGTGTGATGATCATCATTATTAGAGCATTGTCCCAGTGAGGAAAGGATGATGGAGACTATGATTCCCCCACAAGTCGGGATGAGACTCCGGATGAAAAAAAAGAAAAAAAAGAGGCCATAAAAAAGGGAGAAAAGGCCCAAAAAAATGAGAGAAAAAGAGAGAAGGGACAATGCTACTATCTTTTTGCCACACTTGTGCTTCAAAGTAGCACCATGATCTTCATGATAGAGAGTCTCCTATGTTGTCACTTTCATATACTAGTGGGAATCTTTCATTATAGAACTTGGCTTGTATATTCCAATGATGGGATTCCTCAAAATGCCCTAGGTCTTCGTGAGCAAGCGAGTTGGATGCACACCCACTTAGTTTCTTTTGTTGAGCTTTCATATACGTATAGCTCTAGTGCATCCGTTGCATGGCAATCCCTACTCACTCACATTGATATCTATTGGTGGGCATCTCCATAGCCCATTGATACGCCTAGTTGATGTGAGACTATCTTCTCCCTTTTGTCTTCTCCACAACCACCATTCTATTCCACCTATAGTGCTATGTCCATGGCTCACGCTCATGTATTGCGTGAAGATTGAAAAAGTTTGAGAACACCAAAAGTATGAAACAATTGCTTGGCTTGTCATCGGGGTTGTGCATGATTTAAATATTTTGTGTGATGAAGATAGGGCATAGCCAGACTATATGATTTTGTAGGGATAGCTTTCTTTGGCCATGTTATTTTGAGAAGACATGATTGCTTTGTTAGTATGCTTGAAGTATTATTGTTTTCATGTCAATATTAAACTTTTATCTTGAATCTTATGGATCTGAATATTCTTGCCACAACAAAGAAGATTATATTGATAAATATGTTAGGTAGCATTCCACATCAAAAATTCTGTTTTTATCATTTACCTACTCGAGGGCGAGCAGGAATTAAGCTTGGGGATGCTGATACGTCTCCAACGTATCTATAATTTTTGATTGTTCCATGATATTATATTATCTGTTTTGGAAGTTTATGGGATTTATTAAACACTTTTATATTATTTTTGGGACTAACCTATTGACCCAGAGCCCAGTGCCAGTTCCTGTTTTTTGCCTTGTTTCAGTGTTTCGAAGAAAAGGAATATCAAACGGAGTCGAAACAGAATGAAACCTTCTGGAGAAGTTATTTTTAGAAAGAAAGCAACCCGAGAGACTTGGAGTCCACGCCAAGAAAGAAACGACGGAGGCACGAGGCAGGGGGGCGCGCCCTCCACCCTCATGGGCCCCTCGTGGCTCCCCTGACGTATTTCTTCCTCCTATATATACCCATATTCCCTAAAATGATCGGGGAACAGAATAGATCGGGAGTTCCGCCGCCGCAAGCCTCTGTAGCCACCAAAAACCTCTCGGGAGCCCGTTCCGGCACCCTGCCAGAGGGGGGAACCCTCACCGGTGGCCATCTTCATCATCCCAGCGCTCTCCATGACGAGGAGGGAGTAGTTCACCCTCGGGGCTGAGGGTATGTACCAGTAGCTATGTGTTTGATCTCTCTCTCTCTCTCTCATGTTCTTGATTTGGCACGATCTTGATGTATCGTGAGCTTTGCTACTATTGTTGGAACTTATGATGTTTCTCCCCCTCTACTCTCTTGTAATGGATTGAGTTTCCCCTTTGAAGTTATCTTATCGGATTGAGTCTTTAAAGATTTGAGAACACTTGATGTATGTCTTGCGTGGGATACCCGTGGTGACAATGGGGTATTCTATTGATCCACTTGATGTATGTTTTGGTGATCAACTTGCGGGTTCGGCCCATGAACCTATGCATAGGGGTTGGCACACGTTTTCGTCGTGATTCTCCGGTAGAAACTTTGGGGCACTCTTTGAGGTTCTATATGTTATTCGAATAGATGAATCTGAGATTGTGTGATGCATATCGTATAATCATACCCACGGATACTTGAGGTGACATTGGAGTATCTAGGTGACATTAGGGTTTTGGTTGATTTGTATCTTAAGGTGTTATTCTAGTACGAACTCTAGGGCTGTTTGTGACACTTATAGGAATAGCCCAATGGATTGATTGGAAAGAATAACTTTGAGGTGGTTTCGTACCCTACCATAATCTCTTTGTTTGTTCTCCGCTAATTAGTGACTTTGGAGTGACTCTTTGTTGCATGTTGAGGGATAGTTATATGATCCAATTATGTTATTATTGTTGAGAGAACTTGCACTAGTGAAAGCATGAACCCTAGGCCTTGTTTCCTAGCATTGCAATACCGTTTATGCTCACTTTTACCACTTGTTACCTTGCTGTTTTTATATTTTGAGATTACAAAAACCTTTATCTACCATCCATATTGCACTTGTATCACCATCTCTTCGCCGAACTAGTGCACCTATACAATTTACCATTGTATTGGGTGTGTTGGGGACACAAGAGACTCTTTGTTATTTGTGTCAGGGTTGCTTGAGAGAGACCATCTTCATCCTACGCCTCCCACGGATTGATAAACCTTAGGTCATCCACTGGAGGGAAATTTGCTACTGTCCTACAAACCTCTGCACTTGGAGGCCCAACAATGTCTACAAGAAGATGGTTGTGTAGTAGACATCACATTACAGCCCATATTGTGGCCACGGTTAAAAAATTATACGAAATTTTGCATATTTCGGTGCGGTCCGAACTGTTTTTAATCCCGAAATTTCGAGTCACATTCAAACTGATTTTAAAAATAAATGTATATTAATGTAATCCAACAAATTGGCACGCATAAAAATCAATGCAATTTAAAATATGGAAATTAAAAAAAGAAATTTGAAACTAATTACCGGTTTGATGTGTTTTAAAAATGTACAACCCATTTCTCATTACTGATAGGCCATTTTCTCGGCCAGCCGAATGAAGCTCTCCTCGTCTTGAAAGATTTGCAGCCCAACAGGCCTGACAAAGCGACTTACTTGGCAAATCACAAAAAAACTAGGCTGTGGCCGTGGACCTAGCTGTGGCCGTGGACCCAGTTGTCAGCCTCTCCACGTACAGTACTCTTCCGATGGAAGTCGGTCGTTGACCACATTGACCACGCCACGCCGAGAGCACCAAGGCGGTGGACGACAGCGAGGCCTAGGAAGGGGACGACGCGGAGCCGGGGAAGACGTGGCAGTGGATGCCCACGCGGAGAGGAGTACGAGGGTTCACTGGTTCGGCTGCGGTGTGAGGCTGCCGTCGCCGCAGAATAACAGGGGGTGTGGGTGAGTAGAGGAATGCCCTGGCCAGCGGTGGGAGTACTAGGGGGTGGTGAGGCCTCCGCGACATCAGGCCACGGGTGGCAGGAGCACGCAGCACGACCGACGCTGGTTTGGGCGGCTGGAGCAAGAAGACCAGAGGTTGAAGAAGCACTACTGCCGTTGGATGAACATCGTACAGTAACTGGAGCTAGAATCATTCATATTGACTAAGTTGACAAAGCCCTCCATCCCCGTCAACTTGGTAGGCCCACAAGTCAGCCTCCCACTATGCTGGGTTCCAGCTGGCAGGGGGAGTATTCATTTTTTTGTGCGTAATAAGGAGGCACTTCCTTGCGTGCGAAGATAGCTGGTGGGTCCGACCTGTCAGCAGGGGGCACGTTTTTTTCACGAAATACAGAGGCCCTTCCGGTGGGTCCCAGATGTCAGGTGGAGGAATCAAAGACTTGAGAAGGCGTACAGAACAAGCTAGTGTACCAGTAAAGAGACATTGCCGAGTTTTAGAAAAAAGAGAGACGTGCTCCTGTAGCTGGTTCGAATCCAAACCTAGACTATGACTATATATGGTGCTATGCTACTCTGCAAGTAATGAAACTGACATATCCAACATTCGCTTCTCCTCTTCTCTACTTACTCTACCTAGCATCAGAAGCTCTGGCCGCAGCAACCATGTCCGCTGGCTGCTCGTCCACCTGCTCTTCAGCAGGCAACAACCAAATATGCGCCAAGTCGCCACCTGTACCATTGCCTGTGGGTCTCATCACACCCCCGCCGGCACGCGCACCGCAGCCGGTTGCTCATCGCAACCCGCTGCCGTTGGTGTGTTGCCACTGCTGCAAATCACTCAGAGTCATCCCTCGCGTCTCAACCACAATCCTCAACCCTGGCCGAGTCTTCTACAAATGCCCGAGTCATGGGGTAATAATATGTTTAAGTGTTGTTCTGCTGCTTTCAGTTGCTGATTTTTTTAATAGTTTGGTTGATGATCTTCCAATTTGATTCGTGCAGAAAAGGGAAGATTCGTGTGATTTATATTTCTGGGAAGTTGCTGATGTGGGGGAGTGCAACTACGCTGATTATCTGGTTAGCCGAGGAATCCCAATACCAGCAGGTTGGGGTGTTGGACAAGTAACTGAAGGAACGACAGAAGAGGAAGATGCAGAGCAGAAGGTTAAAGATGCAGTTCCTCTGATCATGGCCAAGCAACAGCTGCTGAACGGCCTTGACAGCAATGAGGAGATGAAAGAGCTTGTGAAGATAATGGGCAAAATCGATGTGCTCTGTAGGATGATTGTCTCTTTATTTGCAGTGTATGTAGCACTCGTGATGTATTCAGTGGCTATGACATGATCACTTTGCTGAAACTAGTAATGAATGAAACCTGTGTAGCAAGCTGGGTGTAGTGTTGTGAACATCTAATGATTTCTATTAATGGAAATCAGGGGGTATCCCCTTTTGCTCATAAATAAATAAATAGCAGAGGCCCGTTTGGTAATAAATAAATAAATTAGCAGAGGCCCTGTCGGGTCAGCTTTGTTCTCATTCGAAGACGTCGAGCAAATTGCAGTCCAACAGCAAACTATGTCATCAAATTCAAGTTTCACAGCCAAATATGAGTACAACTAAACATCAATGTCATCATGTTTTAGTCGTCATACAATCACCAAACACAAATCAGCATGCATAACAAGTGATGTTCTCACAGGAAAATACTAACCAACATGTTCATCAGGTTTCAGTTGTCATAGCAAACACAATTTCACATAGTAGATAAAAAACGTCTTCTGACAGGCAAATACGACAAAAGCAATGTAATCATCATCCGCAGCAGCAGCGTCGACATCTTCGCCATGTGTATCAGTTTGAATCATAATTCCCCACGGTGTCATCTTCTTCTTCGTCCTCAACGTCCTCGAACGTTGGCTTCTTCTTGATCAACTCTTGTATGTTCACAGCACGACAGGTAATCTTTTCGCTGGCGTCATTGACGTGATGGTTCTCAAAGATATTAGGAACATCTGTGTTATCTTGTACATCAGGAGCAGTGTAAGCATCATCTTGTTGTGCAACTTCATTAAACGAATTCCTCTTCTCAAACCTTTGCAATACTCTCCAGTCATCGCTACGTGCAAATGTGTCTTCCAAGAAAAATATCTGTGTTGCCTGATTTGCCAAAATAAAAGGCTCGTTGGTCTGGTACGCCGCCTTGACATTGATGGATTTGAAATAATCGTCAGCTCTGGGTTTTGTGATCCTAGAAAACAGGTTATACCAATGACAGCACAACAGAACCACACACCGATGATCCTCGAAACTAGAGATATACTGCAACTGAACAACGTCTGTTATGTTAGCATACATTTCAGTTGTCTCTTTGTCATACGTATCCGTGCTCATGATAGCACTTTTTTGGGTCTTCCCGCCTTCGTCTCGTGCAAGGGTGTTGTAGCGCACATCTCCAACAACGCAAGATTCATAATGTCTTACCCGAGTATCAGGACCCATTGCTAGTGAGTAAAGGGCATCATCAACTGCCTGCCCATCCTCCCGCATCTACTTAACCTATGGTTAGAAAATAGACAAGCTGATCATCTTATGTACTCAATATATTAAAAAATTGACAGTGCAATTCAAAAGCTTACATGGCTCTTGAACCATTTCGCAAATCCTGCCATAACTAGTTTGTCAATGTTTCTTGGATTTTGCGGCAGTAACTCCTTTTTGTAGATGCTGCACAACATAGTGATCACGTCAAACATCTAAATATATAAGAATGTGCTGCAAGTTTAGTAGATTACGATGTATAAGTTGCAGTACTTAGCACTTACTTGATATAAGGTAGTATCTCAGGACAGTTATTCAACACATACTAAACCATTTTGTCCAAATCTTTTGGTTTGTCCTCTTGTCGACTCTTCCCTGTAACTCGAACAGAATAATCGAAAACATTGAGCTCGGGATTGTCTTCATCCACCTCTTTGCTAAGCTGATCAGCTGTTTCAATGTATTTTGAGCAGAATGTCAATGCTTCTATAGCAATGTAGGCCTCTGCAATGGAACCCTCGGGTCTAGCTCTGTTCCTAACATAGCCCTTGAAAGTGCCTAGCCGCCTTTCAATAGGGTACAACCAGCCATACTGTACTGGACCTCTAAGTGGTGCCTCATCAGGTAGATGAACAGCCAAATGCACCATCACATCAAAGAAGGCTGGAGGATGTATCTTCTCAATGTCGCATAGGATAGTTGGTATCTTGTCTCTAAGACGCTCCAAAGCATCTATCCTGATATTTCTACTGCAGAGTTCCCTGAAGAATTGTCCCAACTCTACAACTGCTTTGTATAAGTCAGCGCGGCCCAATCCTCTAAGGATAATAGGTAAAACCCTTTGAAGTAGGACGTGGAAGTCATGAGTTTTCAACCCTTGTACCTTGTTTCCATCTGCCCTGACTCTCCTTTCAGGGTTGGAAGCAAATCCATGTGGGAATCTCACACGTGATAGGACTTCGCAGAATTCTTTTCTTTTTACCTTGTCCAAGACATACACAGCTGTTGCCATATCCCGTGGTTTACCTTCATCTTGCACCTGCAAATCCTGTCTGATACCCAGGTGTGTCAAATCAATCCTAGATTTTAAGGTATCTTTCGTCTTGCCTTCAATATTAAGAAGTATGCCGATAATGCTGTCACATATATTTTTCTCAATGTGCATCACATCAAGATTATGCCGCAGATCCAAATCTTTCCAATACTCCAAGTCCCACAAAGTGGACCTGCGGGTAAACAATAATCTCTCTTCTGCCCTGCCACGCTTCCTTTTCCCGCTACCATTATCGGGATGGTTTCCTGGTGTAATATGCCTGACCTTCTCTAATTCCACTTGCAACTCATCGGCGGTGAGCCTCTTTGGCGCATCATGGTTTTCATGCTTTGCATTGAACACGTGTCTTCGGTATTTTCTAGGATGCGGCTTGTCCTTGGCAAGGAAACGGCGGTGTCCAATGTAACAGGTCTTGCTGAGTATTGCGTATGACAGCGGATTCCTGTCACAGCGAACACATGCATTGTAACCATGTGTCGTTCGCCCTGACATAGTGCCCAAAGCCGGATAATCATGGATGCACCAAATTATAACAACACGCAGAAAGAAATCAGCTGGTGGGCTTCTATATAGGTCTCGAGTGAGAACACCCCTCCATAGCTGTTGAAGTTCCTCCACAAGAGGCTCCATGAACAAATCAAAATCCTTTCCAGGACTTTTTGGACCTGGGATGAGCAAGGCCATCATGTAGTTTGATTCTTTGGTGCAGACATTTGGAGGCATGTTGTAAGGGATAACAAGCACTGGCCACATGCTATATGTGGCGCTCTGGTGGCCAAATGGGTTAAATCCATCTGAAGCTAAGCCAAGTCTAATGTTTCTCGGGTCAGCAACAAACTTTTCGTGTTTCTGATTGAAGCTTTTCCACTCACTACCATGTGATGGATGGCTCATTACATTCTGATCTCTGTACTCCTGGTTCCTAGAATGCCACAGTACATCCTCTCTTGTTTCAGGATCATGAAACAACTTCTGCAATCTTGGTGTAATTGGAAAATGTCTCAGAACATTATGAGGAATCCTCTTCACAGCATCGCCATCTTTCCATCTTGATGATTTGCATTTCGGGCATTCACTTAAGTTGGCATAATCCTCCCGGAACAGAACACAATTATTCTTACAAACATGGATCATATCATATCCAATTCCAACTGCATGAAGCAAATTCTTCATTTTACTGTAGGTGTGTGGCAGCTCAGACGCATTTGGGAAAGCTTTGCGGAAAGCATCCAACATCGCATCGAATGATTTGTTGGTCATCCGCTCAGATGTCTTCACCTGAAGAAAGGTGACCATAGCTGAGAATACTGACAGCTTATTTCCTGGGGTGACAGCCACGTTGCATTGTTCCAACATGCGGGCCCACCATTTTTCTTCTGCAGGTGAAAGTTCACGGAATGCACGAGCATTTCGTAGCATTGTTTCAATGTTGGTCAAACTCACTGGCTCCGCCACCACCTCCTCCTCCCCCTCCTCCTCTTCCACCTGAGCATCAGGCAGATCAAGATGGTGATCTGCTGCTTCCATGTAGTCAATAACATTGACGTTCACAGCTTCACCATGATGAACCCACCTAGTATATGTGACCGACATCCCATACAAGTGTAGATGATTTTGCACAGTTGACTGGGGTCTTGTAACTGAATTCATACAACTACTACACGGGCAGAGCACATCTGATTTCGGACCACCGTACTCAGCTCTGATAAAGTTCATGAAGTTTTCAACCCCCTCGACATATGCAGCGGAGAATCTTCGAGCAGAAGTTATCCAAGTCTTGTCCATCTGTTAGACATACAAATTAGTTCTTCTACTAGATATTACAGGAAAAACATATATGCTTTTTTATGAAGTCCAGAAGAAAATACCTAGGTCGATGTCTAAAGCTATGGCAAGATATTTGGACGAGTAGATCTAAGTAACGAAATATATGTAAAGCTAATTCAGCAAACAGATTTGAGTGCGAAATTATGGCAGGCTGTTTCAGCAGTCAATGAGGCCGAGCACACAGCCATCAAACTATCGAAGGCCATCGCAGAAACAAAGATCGAGTATAAAATGGTGTAGAGCTATTTCACCTAACAGATTGGCTACTAGACCATGGAAATCTACGTCACAATAAATATATGGCAGGATATTTTAGCAACTAATCGGCCTTGGCATGCCATCTCAGCTAAGCAGATTGATTGCAGAACAGGGCAAGGAAGCTTCTTAAGCAGAGCATATTGACTGTAAACTACTTCGGCAAACAGTGAGATTAACAGCGTCTATCAGCTAACATTCAACGCTACACCGACATGCACGGGGCCTCAGTCTAGAATGCGTGTACCGTGGGAGAAGCTGACCGCCGTGCATCTCCACACGAACATCGCCAGCGGTGGTGCCGCGCTGACCGCCGTGCGCCTCCACAAGAACGTCACCAGCGGTGGCGGTGCGGCTAGAGGACGACAGTCTACGAGAGCGTATTGTGGGAGCGAGAGGATCGCCGTGCGTCCCCTCGACGAACCGCGGCGCCGACATATTGGCGTGGCGGGGAGGGCGGCTTTGGCGGAGCGAATGGAGTGGAGGGGGACGGGGGAAGGGGGGTTTGGGGAATATTATTGGCTAGTTGGCCGAAGGGCGGTTGAATCTAGGATTTGGGGGGAATTTTTGGGTGGGGGGGGAGGATTTTTGCCCGGTGGGTGGGGGGAGTTTGGCGCATGGTCGGTTTCTCCAAGTGCAGTCCCACGTGTCAGTGAAGAGGCAAGCCGAAGCGCATTCCGTTTGCGTGAGCCGTGTGCAGGACCGAACGTGTGTGGGGTGCAATGCGACCGCGACAGGGGTGCTGTGAGTGTACCGCCTTTTTTCCTTTTAAACTAGGTGCTTCGCCCCCTCAAAAAAAACTTGTTGCTTCGCGCGATCCATCGATACTACTACTAGTAATCCGGTAATCCCGACTAAAATGGCGCGGCTGGGTCTTTTCCCGCGCGATTAGCTGGGATGTTGGCTTAGTTGGGTTTTTTAGGACGAGTAATGCTACACCTACATAGTCCCAGTTACATAATTAACATAATGTGAAACATGTGAGCTGTTGATTATAGATTGGGGGGAGGGAGGGGCCCACCCCCATGAAAATCAGGGGAGGAGAGAGAGAGAGGCAATTTACGTTAACCCTTTCGTAGGTTCCCGTAAATGTAGAAAGATGTGAAATGCGTGAATGTGCATTTGCAGATAAGGCCTTCCCTCGTTCATCCTTTTCTCCCACAAGATCTTGATCTTCCGTGCAACGCACGGGCATCTTAATAGTACTCCTACAATATACTATATTATTGTGAAAGTTCATATACACCGGCCGATATTAATGCAAACACGACAGATTTTCATTACATTTCAAACTTTTATAGGACAAAAAAATAAAAGAAACCCGACCCTAAACCTATTCTACGGCGGCGACTGACGTCTTCCATCTGCGATCTCCATGTACGGGGGCGGGGTTCAAGACCCGTGAAGTGAAGGTGCGGTCTCCGGCGAGGAAAAGTAGAACACGGGAGACGGACCGTCCAGTTGGCACACCATGGCCTGCCGCCTCCCATGCCCTACTCATCCTCGGAGGAGTCCCCGACCTCGGCGGTGCCGGACGTTGGACGGCAGCAAGTAGGACGCATGGCTGACGGTGCTCCCGTCGTCGGACGCCAGCGTGGCCACCGCTTGTGCGGCGACTTGAGCGAGGGCGGCGACCTCGAGCTTCATCCCCGAAAACAAGCTCTCCCGCAGAGCGTTCGTGCTTGCGCTCATGGCAAATGTGGTGCCAGGTAGGAGGACGATGCGCTATGGTGTGGAGGTTAGATGGGCGTTGCCGCTTTAAGTAGCGCATTTCGGTGAGGCCAAGCGTCCTGGTGCGTCATTAAGTCGCCGGAGTTGGTTCCTCGGGCACCGAGCCTCTTAACGATGGCATACGGACGGACATCATGAATGCGGGCAGCTGGCGCCGGCTGGGAGCGCACTGCGCGACGGCGTGAGGGACGAGGGTTTTTGGTGTGCCAGGGTAGTCATTTGCGGTCGTGGCAACGTTGGAGATGCCCTTTGCTCACATGCGATCGACGCATGTCATTGAAAAAGCAAGATGACCCGGCATGGTCTCAGGTCCCGAGGATGCAGTTGGCCGCGCTACACCGCTCCGCGGACGCGTCCCGGCGCCCCGTGCATCCTCGACGAGCCGGGTGTTGGGGTGTGTTTGGATTGTGGCCAAAGTGCACCTTTCCAAAATTTTGGTCATGACCCAAAGATTGGTCTTTGTTTGGATGGTTGCCATTTTTTGGCATGCCAATGAACTCTAGCCAACTCTAGTTCATTTTTCTTGCCGATGTCGGCCAAATCATGGGCAACCAAAACCTCAACCAAAATTTTGGCTACCCAATGCTTTGATGGGGCAACCTTGGGCACAAACCAAACATACTGTTGGTCGTGCCACAGCACTAACGCCACCCTCGGCACACTGAAACCGACCGTGTCTAGCAACGATGAGCATGTCGCTCACCGCGGTCGATGTGTCCAGAGGCGGTGCTGGAGCTGTGCCACGTTGTTGGCCCCCACGACCCACATGAACGGTTGCCGGTGGCGAGGAGGTCGTGGGCCAGCTCCTCCATTGGACTAGTTTGCGCTACGTCGTCCCGATAGGTGTCCCCCACATGTCAGTTTCCCTGTTTTCCCGGCATATTCGAGCGTCAGTGCTCCGCGTTGCGCATTAGGCCTTTCACTATGTAGGCCAAGCGAGACAACTTATTGTTTATTTGAGCCGTTCAAGTATAATCATGTGGGGTTTGCTTATTTCTCATTCCTCTTCAACCCTCTTCTCCATCGATCATGTCGCCCTCCGGTCGAGTCCATCCTCCCGCATGCCTCATTTGAACATTCCGTCGAGTATCATTCGCATGTGGGCCTAGACCATGCTTGTATTTCCAATGTTTATTTGTTATTTGTCCGACATGCATACAAACAAACGGTTCGTTTAAAGTTTCACTTTGCCTCCACTACGTGTCGCTTTGAGTCTTAGTTTTGACATCCCATTCGGTTCATGCCCCGACACATGTTGACGAGATCGATTGATGTTTAGAGATCAATTGCGTGTCGTGCAAGGAGATAAAGGTTTGGTCTATTTCTATGATAGAAATGACCCGCGGGGGGGGGGGGGGGTCTGTGGGGATCAGAGGGAGTATATTGTACGTTCATAAGCGAAACGAACGTATTGTACCCACCCTAGTCCTCTTTCAATTGATCTCCGGACCCCGAGATGAAATCGAGAGAGAACGAGTGGGGGCATGTGTGATACCTAAGGCGGATTCAAAATTTTGAACCGGTGATCATAGCATCCGCAAATCATATATAAAGGGTATTCAATGTTCGTTCGTTTGAACGTACAATATACTCCCTCCTATCCTTTCTAGTTTACATATAAGTTTTATGTGTAGTCACAGTATCTCTACTTTGATAAAAAGAGTATCAACATTCAACAACGCCCAATCAATATTGTTAGATTCGTACGTACTCCTAGATTTGTACTCGAGATGGTTTCCAATTTGTTTTCAACCACGTGAATGTGCTTGTTCTCGCGCATGCTCTTCCTACTAGGATTTCGCCACGTATAGCCAGTCCAATAGTAACTTTTTTAAGCTCCCTGCCCAATAGTACTAGTGGAGTACTAGCAACATCTGTACTAGAGTATGTAGTGCTCATAGTTGTACCTCCCTCCTTCCATTTATATAGGGCCTATGTGGAGGAGAGAGATGTGAAAAAGTAAGGGGAGTGAGCTCTCATGCAAGAGCCTAGCTATATACGCATTCCTAGTTAAATACGTACAATAAATATGAAGAAAGAGATGGAGAGGAGATGGAAAAAGGTACTAATACAATAGCCAATCTTATAAAAAAATTTTGCGGGAAATAGCCAACCTTTTAGCCCACACTACTGTATGAGTGCATATAATAGATGATGGCTATAGATGACATGGCAGTTCCTTATAGCCATCGACTGGCTATATTATTAACCATGCTCTAATGCGTTTTTCAAAACCACATTTGACTATTGACAAGATTAATAGTACATGAGATGTATAATGTGAAAATTATATCATTGGAAGCTCCTTTCACATACGTATCCCTGCCTTACCCTCCCTTTCGGTCACTTACTGGCGGACCCCATACTTGCTAGGCCCCGCATGTTAGTTACTCAATGGGTTCGGCCACGTCAGGGGATCTTCATCCGTAGTATACTCCCTCTGTTTTTATTTACTCCGCATAAAATGACGCGGGCGGGGGAGGGGGAGGGACGTCGGTTTGCTCTCAACCGCGGTCCCACAAGCGAGCGAAAACGCAAGACAAAGCGCGTTCCATTCGGTGAGCGACGTGGAGGGTCCAGCGTGCCGGGCTGCAACACGAACGTGACAAGAGCGATGTACAGTCAAAACCGATTGACCGGTCGTCACCGGAACCACTATTCACACCAGAACCTTCGTAGCTCGGCCTACGCCAGCCACTGCCCTAAAACCACACCTAATCTCCAGCCCCTTCCCCCACCTTTCGATCCCCTAGCCCGCATCAAGCCTCCCCTAGTTCGCCGGAAAGCCATGGTGCGCCGCAAGATCACGTACTACAAGATGCTGACGCCGGAGCGCCGTGCAGAAATCGCGACGGCGGTCGGTGCCAGAGACCTCCGTTCCCAAGCTCGCTTTGCGGCGGGCCAATCCCCGAGTTCTCTGGAGCCAATCTACGAGGAGGAGGAAGCCGATCCAATGTTCATGGCGGAGGTCGCGACGCAGAAGGCCCCCGATGGGTATGAGATGATGGACGTCGACTTCATGTCGGCGTTCGAGTCCCCTATGGTGCAGGCAGACCAGTGGTTCAACCTGGCGATACTAAAGGAGGACCGGGAGGCAGAGGCTCAACTCGACGCGGAGCGCGCGCATGCCACTGCCATCGAGGTTCTCCTGCAGGCGGAACCGGATGTCGTGGATGTGAACCGGGCGACGGAGGCTCAACTTGAGGCGGAGCGCGCGGATGCCGCTGCCATCGAGGCCCTCCTGCAGGCGGAACCGGACGTCCTGGACTTGAACCGGGCGGCAGAGGCTCAACTCGACGCAGAGTGCGCGGATGCCGCTCTCATCGAGACCCTCCTGCAGGCGGAACCAGACGTCCTGGACTTGAACCGGGCGGCGGAGGCTCGACTCGATGTGGAGCACGCGGATGCCGCTGCCATCGAGGCCCTCCTGCAGGCGGAACCGGACGTCCTCGACTTGAACCGGGCGGTGCTCTCGTCCATGCAGAGCGCCCGCACGCTCCGCGTGAATGAGTAGCTGGAGGCCGAGGACAACCACGGTGCTGAGACACACGTCGGCAGCTACGGCTGGTTCGCGTCGGCAGCCAAAGACGACGAGGCCGTCTCGTTCCACGAGCAGTGATAGTTTTTCTTTATGTTGTTGTTTTTATGGATCTTTTGCTATGTAAAAACATATATTGTTAAGCCTGACTTGGGTCATTCTACCATTTTAGGCGGTTGGATGAATATCCTACGTCTCCTAACCCTTCTTCCTCACCTCTTCTTCTTCCCCAACAGACCACCGCACGGGCCGTACCGATACTCCCCAACATGCAGTTGGATAAACATACTCTATGAACGAAAATTATGTGTCAGTGGTAGGATGGCTGAGTTTGGTTTGTTCACATGCGACAACACGTGTTAGTGAGGGTGCGTTCCCTTGGTTGGGTTTGCGGCTTGCAGGAGCGACTGTGTGAGGTTGCGGTGCGATCGCGGCGTGCAGGAGCGACCGTGTGAGGGTGCGGTGCAACCGCGACAGCCGTGCGCAAGTGTACCTCCTTTTCATTTTGAAAACTTTAGGCAAGCTTGGCAAAAATGTGTGGCGAAGTATGGCAATGCAGGGCCTAGACCCAAATAGGATAAGTACGTAGTACTACGTACTAAGAGTACTAGTGTTAAAAAGAAAGGCGGGGTTTTCGTTCGCGGGATTAATCGATACAAATCCTCGTTTCACGTGTCAATTAATGCGTATTTTTTCTCCAAAGCCCGAAGAGCTAACCATCTCACTCCTCATTGCTTGATTAATGCAGCGCCATGCAAACCAATGTTCTCACTTTCGCATGCATGCAGGGGATATTAATGTCCTTGGTTGCTAGTACGAGGCAAACCCCATCAATTTTGCCTCGATTAGTGCTAGTGGCCTTTTGCAAATTTTAATTTTGATATACTGGCCTTGTGTACAAAAAATGGAGGTAGTAACTATATTTGACTTCCTTCCCCATTGCGGTGACGTCGACGATATCTCGAACGTTGTGGTTTGGCGAAGTGTGTTCGACGGAGAACACCATTGAGGGAGACCACGGTAAGTCGTCCGCAAGTGCCGCCTGCAAGCCGAGACAACAGCCTTATTTGCATCTAGGAAGTCCGTTGAACCAAAGGACGCGTAAATGTACTAGTACTACTCGTACACAATAGCGTCGTCCGTCCAACTTAGTGCGGTGAGATGGTTTCTTGAAGAAGACGATGGAGAAGCGGAGTCAGCGAAGAGTGAAATGATGGTTGCTTCGTCCGTGCTTTGTGATTTGATGCCTCACTGCTTTGTGATTTGTGATAGAAGGGACAGGGGAGTAGACTCTATCCTCTATACTGTACATGCGTCCAAGCACGGGAGAAAGAGGAGAGACATTGCATTTTTCTATTCCTTCAATCAATCAATCAGGGAGCTTCGGTTCCATCCTTTTGGCTTTGGCAACACCGTCCACAATGGTTCCCACGATGCCAAAAGCTATTTTCACATTTGGCTACACATTGTGGATGCCCTTAACCGTACCACTTGGTTTTGCTCCTGTGTGCTATCTATACAAATCTCAATTATATTGATATAAAAAATTATAGAATCAAGATTAGTAAAAAGGAGGTGATTTTGCCGCGCGGATGGCGGGGGAGGTTTCTTATTTTTAGAGGACGTTGTCCTGGCGGTTTGCTAACATGCGGTGCCACGTGTCAGTGCTTTACCAAACCGATCCGCTTCCCCACATGAGGCAGAACAACGGCAGAAGCAACACGTGGTTAACTTGAAGAAGATGAGGGAGAAGCAGATTCAGCAACGAGTGAAATGATGGTTGCTTCGTCCCTCCAACTTCTTTTTTAGCATTATTACTTTGTCCCTCCAACTTAACTGCGGGAAAGGTGCAACTTTGTGATTTGACGCCTCATTGCTCATTACTACGCCGGCGCCATGACTGGGTGCTTCACCCCGGCTGCTCTGCACTGTATTCCGGTATAGCACATGGACCCGGTAGCTTGATGTCCCACATGTCGGCGAAAGGGACTAGAAGATTTATGAAAGTGAGTGCTCCACTCTAACGACGGAGGAGTACACGACACGACGGCCCAGTGAACTGTCACTTGTACTGTATATAGTACTATAGTTTGCTATTTCGCACGATCCATCGATACAAACCCGATTAAACAGGAAAGGGCGGGATTTTTCCCGCGCGGTATATGATACTGACCATACATTTCAAAGGCAATTTTAATGTATGCAAACTGAATAATTAAGTAACAATATGATATCTAGTAAAACTAAAAACACATATGATTTATTGTGTTAGAGTGTAGTAGTAGTGCTGTGTTGCATAGTTGTTAGATGTAACATGCGAGAACGTGTAGAGATGTAGTTTTGGAGGGCCTACGGAGAGAAAAGCGTAATACGTTCACCGAACTTCAGAATAAGCTGATTACGATCACTATATATGTTTTGCGGTGATTATACGGTCACTTGCTCATGGTTCAGCATTGGATTGCACTCTATTGACCGGCCAAATAGTCTGCGTGGCACCATGTTGACTAGTTAAATTGACCACGTTCCTTGTGGGTCCCACCTGTCAGTTCGCATAGGGAAAAGGTCAGATAAACACAAATTTACACAAGCATGACAAGACTCCACCTCATGCGCGGGAATCACCTGGTTGTGTATGTCTCTGTCAGGGCCTGATGTGTGCGCATGCACGTGTAGGTTGAGCACTTGAGCGTGAGAGTGTGTGTTGGTCGTGTGGTGTACTGGTGTGTGCATGTGTGCGTGCGTGTGTGCGTGTGAGTGTTGCGTGCGTGCGTGGCTGCGTGTGTACGTGTGAGTGTTGCGTGCGTGCGTGGGTGCATGTGTTCGTGTGAGTGTTGCGTGCATGTAGTTCGTGTGCATGCGTGCGTGTGTATAATCACCACACCAGCTCCTGTGTGTTAAAACAGATGGCTCAGCATACCAATACAAGGCCACCTTATCCATTGTGCCCGCGGTCATGACTTCGAACCACCGTCCAATATTTTTTTGTCGTTTGTTTTCATTCTTACTAGCAAGATTCCCGTGCGTTGCACGTAACATCAAGATGCATTTGTATGACTAGTTTATCTTGTGAGAGAAAAGGATGAATGAGGGAATGCCTTATTTGCAAATGTGGAGAGGTGTGTGGGCACCTTTTTGCAAAATTGTCATAGTTTCTTTCCTATTCGTCAGATATAAATCGGACGGCCTATATTGCAGGATGGCAGGCACACCATCATCACCAACTCTGTTTTTTATAAGAGTGTATTTTATCCCTACTCTTATAAAAAGCATAGTCGGTGATGATCGTGTGCCTGCCATCCTGCAATATAGGCCGTCCGATCTATATCTGACGGATAGGAAGGAAACTATGGCAATTTTGCAAAAAGATACCCACACCCCTCTCCACACTTGCAAATAAGGCCTTCCCTTGTTCATCCTTTTCTCCCACAAGATAAACTACTCATACAAATGCATCTTGATGTTCCGTGCAACGCATGGGCATCTTGCTAGTATTTCATAAGAGTGTAGATGTAGAGTAGATACAAGCCGACAGGTGGGCCCGATGGTAGTGAGATAGTGTGATGCAACACTAGAGGTGCCACGTGGAGCATTTAATTGGTCAACTAGTAGTGTCTTGAGCAAATACAAAGGTTTACGATGAGCCCGTGACTGTATAATAACCACAAAACATAAATGGTGACTGTAATGAGTGGATTCTGAAGTCCAATGTACGTATCGTGCTTTCGCTTCAAATACAATGATCGTCACTGTATATATCGCGAGGGAAAGATGAAACATGCGTGAATGTGCTGGGGGCTTACTTTTAGAGGACCTGGAGATAGTTTGTGTGCGTACGTGAAAGGGGCGTAGAGGGGGGGTATGCGATGGAGAGAGAGATGCTCTTCGTTTCTCTTTATTATGACTAACTTTATATATAGTATAAAAATATACAAATTCACAGTGCGGAATAAATATCATTGTGGGCACCATGCAATGCAAGCGTTCATACTCCTCCATATAACTTTGTAATGTTGTATATATGTAGAAATTCTAAAATATTTTTTTGGCCACACTTTATTCAAAAGGAATGTTGTATGCGAAATAAACGTGAAGAGAGGGCTTTTTAGATCAATGGGGTACGTGATGTAACATGTGTGAATGTGTAGTTGATGCATTTGGCAGGGCCTAGAGAGGTATGTGTGTGTATTACGTATTCGAGAGAGGCATGGATAGAGGGGCCGGCGGGGGGGGGGGGAGATAGCACGAGAAATGAGAGTGGTCTAGAGAGAGAGAGACAAATATGATGTCATGGCAAGAGATTCCCTTGAGTGTGTATATGCAAGGGGGAGTGGATAGAGGCACCAGGAGAATATTTTTGTGTGTGTGGTGTCTGTGTTGGTATGTGTGGGTGTGAGAAGATAACGAGACGTGGGGGCAGAGGGTGTGTCACCGCGTGAGGTCCGGTGGGTCGAGGTGAGGCCCTTCGTTCAGTTCCGTCCTGCGCCACATTGGTCGGCCCGTGATGCATTTAGGGAGACCCATGGATGACTAGTCGTACAAGAGAAAGATAGCATAATTGTGAAGGACTCTGTGTCCACTGACAAAGCCGGCTAGGATTTGTAACCCTAGTTTCTCGGACTAAGGTAACCCCTTTATCTCTGATATTACTATTCATCCAACCTAACTTTAAGGGGCATCCTACAGAATGCTCTGCTAGAATCATACTCGTCGATTAGGAAGAGAGGTGTGAGACAAAGCGTGAGAGACAGGCCTAAAGATAATGTGCATATAGGAGACACGTAGGCAGGTCTATGTATATAGAAAGGGTCAATGGGTATTGTGCGTGTGTATGCTTGCGAGAGGAAGAGTGCTGGTGATAAAGGTTAGTGAAAACAGTCGTAAATGGTTACGAGAGGGAGGGAGGGTTATATCGAGAGCATGTGTGCGAGAAAGACACCTCGGGAGAGAGTGTGTGAGCATGTGTGAGAGACCATCGATGGAGAGTGAAACTACACGTACAAGACTGCTGTACACATTGATTAAATATATAAATTGTATCGAAATATTAGGATGGGATCATGATATTTGCAATTCACGTAAGGAACGGTCATTGATCCACCAGACATCTAGATTCTATCGAATTTGAGCATGTCTATGTTATTATTCGACACAATTGATCCACATAGTTAGTATTTTGAACTCTAGACAATGCATCGGTTTAGCAATTGACTATAAACATGAGTATAGTTCATGTTGTGTGTGTAAAGCACATTATACATACGAAAGTTACACAATGAACATTATAAATAGCTACCTATGAACTAGCATAAATTTGAATTCAACTTAAGGTGGTTTAAAAAAAATCGAATTCAACATGAAGTCCATTCAATTATTTGAATTTGATATCATGGCATTTGTAAATCATACCTAATTATGGGGGCACCAATCTTTGCTCTGATTTTGTACATAATAGCATATGTAGTCGTGTACAAAATAGATTCAAATTTAGCTCCTCCATTCCAAAATAATTGTAGTTATAGGATTTTCAAGTGTCAAAATTTCAAAAAGAAGCGGATAATTTAATGAGGTATTCGAACATACAAGGTCAAATTTAACGTTGTCTATTTAGGTCGATCCTCAAAGTTCAAGAGTACTCTAAACGTGAATGCTTGTGTTTCAAAATTTCGAACGAAGCGCCAAAAGAGCCTCTACTCGCCGAAACTGTGACGCCCGGATAATCAAGCTACAGCAAACCTCTGCTAATGATCCCACGTCACCTCGATTACTGTTACTAATCTCACGTTAGTTTGAAAACGATTCAAATTCTAATTCAAAATCAAGCAAACAATAAAAGTTTTCAAATATTAAAACTAAAATGTTCGGAGTGAACCAAATATTGCATAGGTAATTATGGTGGAGAAACCACACTTTTATAAAATAACTGAATGCTCGAAAGTAAATAAATAGTAGCTAAAACCAATAATTAAATTCCTTTTGTAATATATAAAATATTAAACTAATTTGTTTGGGTGCCCAAGTTATTGTGGCAGAGGTATATTTAGTAATGCAATTTGGGTGTTAATTACAAATTTTACAAAAAAATAAATATATTGGGAAATAAAATAAAAACAGTAAAAGAATAATAAACAAAAAAAAGTAAAAACAAAAAAGAGAAAAGACTCCGGCCCAACTGGGCCATCTCCCAGCCAGGCCGGCCCACCCCCGGCCTACACATACCCCCCACCGAACCAAACCCTAGCCCCGCACCCCCCACGATCCCCATCTCTCCCCTCGTTCCCCTCCACCCAACGCCGCCACACACAACACATACACACACGCGCATCTTGCCAGGGAGAGGGGCGCCCCTATTCGATCCCCTGCTCCCGCACGCCCGTGCCCGGTGCAAACCGCCGCCGGCGCCGCCCCTCTCGAACTCCTTCGTGCCCCTCCTCTCCCTCGCACGACGCCCGCCTGAAGCTGCATCCTCGCCTCGTCGCCGACCCGATGCCGTCGCCCGTCGTCGCCACCACCACGTTGCCGGCCTGCCTCCTGCTCCTCGCCGGCCTACCACCTCGAAACCACGTCGCCGTCGTCCCCGACTCCTCCCCGAGCACGCCTCGCTCAACTATAGGGCGCTGTGAGCTCCCCTTCCCTTCTTCCTCCCTAGTGGATCAGCCACGTGTGCCCGCTGGCCACCTCTGCCCGCCGGCGTCGTCGCCTCCGCCCGCCTGGGCCACGCCCCCCTCGCGCACGTCCACGCCCGCTCGCGCATGCCTCGGTCATCACCCGCGAGTGGCCATCCCCGTCGACGGCGCTCCAAGCCACATCGCCGCTCGCACCCGCGCGACCTTCCTGCTCCTCCTCCCCTCTCACGCGCGGCCTGCAGCTTCTGCATCAACTGCCGCCGACGTTCGCCCCCCTGCTGCCCGACGCACCTCGCCGCCGGCTACGACGCCCCGGTGCCTCCACTGGTCTGGGCGGGCACCCAAATGGGCAGCCTCGCCCGCGCCCGTTAACCCGCCCCGTTGAGCCTCCAAGGCCTATGACAAAGGGGGCCCACGCCCCTGAAACATTTATAAAAAAAGAAGATTAAATAATAAAAAACTATTAATTAATTAATTAAAGAGTTAATTAACTTAATTAACCTGTGTTAGTTAAACTAATAACCTAATTAGACTATTTAATCTGTTAGGTTAGTAAGATAGTATATGACAAGGGGGACCCACCCCCTGTTGACCAGTCAAAGTTTGACTGGCCAACTGGGACCACTTGGACCCACATGTCAGCCCCTCTGGTACACTTATGTGTACCCAGAGCTGGGTGCACCTAGCAATTCACTTTTATTTCGAATTAAATTAAATTCATAAAATGAATAAAACTTTGAAAAATAATATAAAATAATCCGCAACTCGGATGAAAATACTTTGTACATGAAAGTTGCTCAGAACGACGAGACGAATCTGAATACGTAGCCCGTTCGTCTGCCACACATCCCTAGCATAGAGAACACACAACTTTCCCCCTCCGGATCACCTGCCCGAGAACGCGAAACACCGGGAAAACTTCCTGGATGTTTTCCCCCTTCGCCAGTATCTTCTAGCACTGCGTTAGGTCACCCTAGCACCGCTTATTGCCATGTTATATTTTGAGATGTCTTGTGTGCTCCGTATTTACTATTTCTTCCGCCCTCCTCTTCTCCGGTAGACCTCGAGACCGACGCCGCTGCTACCCAGTACGACTACGGTGTTGACGACCCCTCCTTGCCAGGCAACCAGGCAAGCCCCCCCCCCCTTGACCACCAGATATCGCCTATTCTTCTCTATACTGCTTGCATTAGAGTAGTGTAGCATGTTACTGATTTCGGTTAATCCTATTCTGTTGCATAGCCTGTCATTGTTGTTACAGTTGTTACCCTTACCTGCTATCCTACTGCTTAGTATAGGATGCTAGTGTTCCATCAGTGGCCCTACACTCTTGTCCATCTGCCATGCTATACTACTGGGCCATGATCACTTCGGGAGGTGATCACGGGTATATATTATATACTTTATATACATGACACATGTGGTGACTAAAGTCGGGTCGGCTCCTTGAGTACCCGCAAGTGATTCTGATGAGGGGGCTGAAAGGACAGGTGGCTCCATTCCAGTAGAGGTGGGCCTGGGTTCCTGACGGCCCCCGACTAATACTTTGTGGCGGAGCGACAGGGCAGGTTGAGACCGCCTAGGTGAGAGGTGGGCCTGGCCCTGGACGGCGTCCGCGGTTACTTCAACATAACACGCTTAACGAGTTCTTGGTATTTGATTTGAGTCTGGCCATTTGGTCTATACGCACTAACCAGCTACGCGGGAACAGTTATGGGCACTCGACGTCATGGTATCAGCCGAAGCTCTTCTTGACGTCAGCGACGGAGCGGCGCGCGCCGGATTGGACTGGAACGCCACTAGGCTAGGTCTGCTTCCGGCCGCCCTCGCAACGTGCAGGTGTGCAATGGGTGATGGGCCTAGACCCCTGCGCGCATAGGATTTAGACCGGCGTGTTGACCTCTCTGTTGAGCCTAGGTGTGGCTGCGACGTGTTGATCTTCCGAGGCCGGGCATGACCCAGAAAAGTGTGTCCGGCCAAATGGGATCGAGCGTGTTGGGTTATGTGGTGCACCCCTGCAGGGAAGTTTATCTATTCGAATAGCCGTGTCCCTCGGAAAAAGGACGACCCGGAGTTGTACCTTGACCTTATGACAACTAGAACTGGATACTTAATAAAACACGCCCTTCCAAGTGCCAGATATAACCCGGTGATCGCTCTCTAACAGGGCGACGAGGAGGGGATCGCCGGGTAGGTTTATGCTATACGATGCTACTTGGAGGACTTCAATCTACTCTCTTCTACATGCTGTAAGATGGAGGCTGCCAGAAGCGTAGTCTTCGACAGGATTAGCTCTCCCCCTCTTATTCTGGCATTCTGCAGTTCAGTCCACCGATATGACCCTTTACACATATACCCATGCATATGTAGTGTAGCTCCTTGCTTGCGAGTACTTTGGATGAGTACTCACGGTTGCTTTTCTCCCTCTTTTCCCCTTTCTATACCTGATTGTCGCAACCAGATGCTGGAGTCCAGGAGCTACAGATCCCGAGGATGATTCTACATGGAGTTCGGCTTCGAGGAGTAGTTAGGAGGTCCTAGGCAGGAGGCCTTGCCTTTTCGATCGTTGCTACTTTTGTGCTAGCCTTCTTAAGGCAAACTTGTTTAACTTATGTCTTTACTCAGATATTGTTGCTTCCGCTGACTCGTCTATGATCGAGCACTTGTATTCGAGCCCTCGAGGCCCCTGGCTTGTATTATGATGCTTGTATGACTTATTTATGTTGTAGAGTTGTGTTGTGATATCTTCCCGTGAGTCCCTGATCTTGATCGTACACATTTGCATGC
This sequence comes from Aegilops tauschii subsp. strangulata, assembly GCF_002575655.3. NCBI lineage: Eukaryota > Viridiplantae > Streptophyta > Magnoliopsida > Poales > Poaceae > Aegilops > Aegilops tauschii. The sequence continues at coordinate 472,641,345 of NC_053036.3, read as the reverse complement.
ATGATTAGTGTACCGTCGAATTGGGGGCGTCACAAGTTGGTATCAGAGCCGACTGCCTGTAGGAATCCCCCTTTCCAACTCCTTGGCCGAAGTCGAGTCTAGACGTTGCAAAAACTTTTACTAACATGGCTGTGTGTCTTACGGGCCCATGTCGCCATTGGGTGGTATTAGGATCTTTTACTCCTTGTCTATACTCTGGGACTCTGATCTCTCTTCTATTCGGGTTAAGTGAATTTTGCTAAATCTAACATTAGGATCTCGTTATCACTTTCACCCGGAGAGCCCCTTATTACTGATGATCGTCTGCTGCACGTGAAGACCCTGAAGATACTCTCCGCTGATAACTCGAGAACTTGTGTTCATCGCTTTTGCAATTCCCTTCCATCGATAAACTCCTATGGATAACCACGTATCCTCGCCATTCATACAATTTTCCCAGTTGATCTTGTTATTACAAGATACCCCGAAATTCTCTCTATTGTTCCGAGAATATTTTGTGCCTACTGCATTGCAGTTCCTTGCCACCTGAATACCCCTACGGATAATTTCTCGCCCTTATCGAGTATCCGCTCATCCCCAGTTGATTCAAGTATTTCACAAAAGTGTTCAAAATACCATTCGATCTTCTGAAAATCCTCAGGAGCCTTTTGCTCTTGAAATTCTTGCTTAATTGCATTATGATTAATCTTAAGTCTCGTAATCTTATTGGCATCTCTTGTCATTATCATTTTGAGTCCATTGATTCAATTTGTTGTGAATGCTCGCAATCCTCAATCAGAGCCTAGAATTCATCCTTCCGGCTCGGACGTCATTTTGAACATGAGCTGGTTGTCGACCAATCAAATTGCCACCGTTTGTGCCTCTAAGTCTATTCAACTTGTCTTTTGATCAGAGCATCTGCTTTTGATCCCCCAATTTGGAAATCATAATTCCTTGCATTTAAGGTCTCGAATAATCCAGATTTTTCTATAATCTGATGCCTTGGCATGATTTCTTCTTCTGGCTGAACATATATACTCAAATCAGTTTCTTTGCGGTCCGCCAGATCCTTTGGTGGATTATTATCCGACCGTTCCTGCATATTCTCAGAACCTTGAGTTCTTCCCCTGATACACCATGCCTTTGGTAAATTGTATCCTCTGTTTTCTCAACCATGCTCTATTTTCGAGCTGGTGGTATTTACTATTGAAGCTTGTGGTATATGTTTCCACGATACCCTGACGGGTTGAACCTATGCCTTCCTTAATATGTGCGAACTCGGAAGTTTTCACGAGTCATACTCTTCTGGTATTTTGCCAGATAAAATTTCAACACTACAACTTCTTTGAAAAATGAGAAGTGAATGAAAGGTTATGCATTGGAGAAGTGGGAGTCGACCTTGAACCTTTGTGTTCATACCCATGGACACCATGTACATCCTATCATGGAAGCTTCTTATAATAATAGCTATTTCCCTGGTATAATCTCATCTGGTATCGGTGAATTGATCCTTTGCAATCGTGGTTCCGACCATGTTTCTCCTTGATTCCGTTTCTCGTGCAAGTTTGAGCACTTGTCTTCTGTAGAGCAATACCCTAGTCCAACCTCTACTTTGATCTGTCGTCGAGTATTACCCCCCTGGTATCTCGAGATCATCACGAAACTACATAACTTATTATGAGTTCTCCATCAAGTGCAACATTCTCATTGATTCCAATTTTTCACGGGCTTCGAGTTTTTAACACTCAAAACCACCGATAACTGAATCGAGTCCGCACTGCGATTAAACAACTCTTAGTAATCTTCTTTACTTACGAGTTTGTACCCGATCACGTCATTTCTAGCCTGATTGGCTACATCATTATCGTGCTGAATTTTAACTGTGCTACCTGGACCTTCCCAGCGCACAAGTTTCGACAGTGAGCTAATCTTGCGTCGATCTTCCTCGTCATATCACTTTCCTTGAACAGCAAACTTGATTTCGAGTTTCTGTCCTAACCGTGGTTCCAATAACCTTTCGCTTTCATCATTCCTTTGACTTGATGTCATCGTCGATCAATTACATCTTCTTGAAAACCCCTCGACAAATTTGTCGTGATCATTGTCAACAATTTGACTTCTTCCAAGTTGTGTGTTGAAATTCAGGATGAGAAATACCATCCTTGCCCCTCGATGAATTGTGTTATCATCGACAACATTCTTGCCTCCCCCAACACAAACTTGTTCATATTTTGTGTTGTATCTTGATTTCCCTGCTATCCAACTTATGTTATGTTCTACCGTGGAGTATTACCATCTTTGATGTCAAGAATGTCGTGAGGATTACTCCACCTCTTAAGAATTCTTGGTACAGTGATACTTCTCACCATCCCCATTCTTTCTTGGTCCCCGTGTTGTTTCTAACCGAAATACCGACAAATGGTCTGTGATGTGTAAATTCTAAACTCCTTGCAACCCTATTGCTTTGAAGTTATTGGTCTATAGTTTCATTCTACATCTATGGCTTATTGAATCATCATTCGACCATTGATCGTGCTACCTAGCCCATATTTCGGGTGCACATTTCAACCAATGTTTAACTGTGTATGTTTTCCTCGAGCGTAGATCATTAAGTCATTCGATCTAGCTAATGTTATCTCCTTGTTCACATAGTTGTGGAAATCCATCTTTTGGAAATCTCAATGGATTGTCGTTGAGTCAATCAGTCACCTCCTGACCTGTCCTTGATTTAATGACGAACCCTTGTCTCAGAACTTGCTTCCATAGTTCGTTTCCCGAGAATCTTACAATGTCATCTCGTCAATTGGTGTTGCACCTTTTTCTTCTTAGGCATTCCGAGTCTGAAGTATCTAGACCCCAATCAGATCTGAATCTCGTTCAGATATGATGGTTGAAACCTAATTCCAAGAGTTATAACATTGGTCTCTATATGACCCGGTAAGGTGATGTCATGCCCAGCACATCTAGCCGGAGGACCTACGGTTATAGTTTCCTTATTGGCAAGGTTATCTTTTCTTCCATGAGGAAAATGTAAGACTTATTCTACAAGCGGTTCCTGATGGATCCTTTGTGTTTCCAAAGTCCGATCTTTACCCAATGACCATGTCAATGCTATCTCGAAGCATGTCTGTGGTACTCCGATTTTCAACAAGAACATTTGAAGCCCAATGCTAAATGTTTCCTGCTCAATTATGCAAACACCGTTGTATGGGTAATGTCATGAAATTTCTCTCCCCTACCTAAAGAGTTTTCTAGATTATATCCTGTCATGGATATCATGCTCAGCTTGTCCTTGGGAAGGATATACCCTTGAAATATGTGTTTAAACACATTTTCCTTTCCATTGTTCTGTTTAATCTGATGATCACCCTTTTCCTTTCCATTATTTTATTTAATCTTTCTTGTGGTCTATATGATCTAAGCAGTAATAATTCACTGCTTATGTAAACACCTCGGTGTACTACTATGTTAATAAGACCCTGTTACTATTGTTGATGACATTCCGGTAGCCATCGATGGACGAGAACCTTGCCTATTGGTCCGCCTCGTTCAACGAGCAGGAAAATGGTTCTCTTCGTCCCTCGCCCTTGGTACCGATATTGTTGCCGACCTAACTGACAGGCTACCCTCTGACATGCCTTGCTTGCATGATCATGCAAGACATCTCCGCCCTTCCTACTTTTAACCCACTTGGTGGGCCCATAACCCAAAGTTCCATAGGATCGAAACCTGACTCTCCTATACCCCCCTGTTTCCAAACTTATTCCTCGCTCTTGGCTTCGTATTTAAATTCACGGGCCACCTTCCTAGTGCTCCATTTTGGTATCAGACGCAATGCTTACTCTCGCTGCTCTGAACCCCTTTCTCACTCTGGTGCAGACTTCGAGCAACTACCTATCTGCTTGGAACCTCTTATTGTACCTTTGTACCTTACTCTCGATGTATTTTATATGTTCGACTCGAGAGATAATCTTATGCTCATTCATGGGTTAACCCCAGATTGTATCCCTCTTAAGCATTCCGTCGTAGCCGAGTTGTCCCTTACCTATTCGTAAGTACGTTGGAGTTCCCGAAGAAAATGATAGCTTCATCATGATGACCTAAAGCAGAGAAATGAAGACATCAATGAGCAGAGCAACCAAGAACGAGAAGGTTCGTTAGAATTTCGTAACCAAATCCCTTCCCCCTTACTCCCGCTCCTAAATCTTGGGACGAGATTTCTTGTAGTGGAGGAGAATTGTGACGCCCGGATAATCAAGCTACAGCAAACCTCTGCTAATGATCCCACGTCACCTCGATTACTGTTACTAATCTCGCGTTAGTTTGATAACGATTCAAATTCTAATTCAAAATGAATAAACAATAAAAGTTTTCAAATATTAAAACTAAAATGTTCGGAGTGAAACCAAATATTGCATAGGTAATTATGGTGGAGAAACCACACTTTTATAAAATAACTGAATGCTCGAAAGTAAATAAATAGTAGCTAAAACCAATAATTAAATTCCTTTTGTAATATATAAAATATTAAACTAATTTGTTTGGGTGCCCAAGTTATTGTGGCAGAGGTATATTTAGTAATGCAATTTGGGTGTTAATTACAATTTTTACAAAAAATAAATATATTGGGAAATAAAATAAAAACACTAAAAGAATAATAAACAAAAAAAAAGTAAAAACAGAAAAGAGAAAAGACTCTGGCCCAACTGGGCCATCTCCCAGCCAGGCCGGCCCACCCCCGGCCTACACATACCCCCCACCGAACCAAACCCTAGCCCCGCACCCCCCCACGATCCCCATCTCTCCCTTCGTTCCCCTCCACCCAGCACCGCCACACTCAACACACACACACACACGCATCTTGCCAGGGAGAGGGGCGCCCCTGTTCGATCCCCTGCTCCCGCACGCCCGTGCCCGGTGCAAACTGCTGCCGGCGCCGCCCCTCTCGGACTCCTTCGTGCCCCTCCTCTCCCTCGCACGACGCCCGCCTGAAGCTGCATCCTCGCCTCGTCGCCGACCCGATGACGTCGCCCGTCGTCGCCACCACCACGTCGCCGGCCTGCCTCCTCCTCCTCGCCGGCCTACCACCTCGAAACCACGTCGCCGTCGTCCCCGACTCCTCCCCGAGCACGCCTCGTTCAACTACAGGGCGCTGTGAGCTCCCCTTCCCTTCTTCCTCCCTAGTGGATCCGCCACGCGTGCCTGCTGGCCGCCTCTGCCCGCCGGCGTCGTCGCCTCTGCCCGCCTGGGCCACGCCCCCCCTCGCGCACGTCCACGCCCGCTCGCGCATGCCTCGGTCATCACCCGCGAGTGGCCATCCCCGTCGACGGCGCTCCAAGCCACATCGCCGCTCGCACCCGCGCGACCTTCCTGCTCCTCCTCCCCTCTCACGCGCGGCCTGCGGCTTCTGCATCAACTGCCGCCGACGTTTGCCCCCCTGCTGCCCGACGCACCTCGCCGCCGGCTACGACGCCCCGGCGCCTCCACTGGTCTGGGCGGGCACCCAAATGGGCAGCCTCGCCCGTTAACCTGCCCCGTTGAGCCTCCAGGGGCCTATGACAAAGGGGGCCCACGCCCCTGAAACATTTATAAAAAAAAGAAGATTAAATAATAAAAAACTATTAATTAATTAATTAATTAATTAAAGAGTTAATTAACTTAATTAACCTGTGTTAGTTAAACTGATAACCTAATTAGACTATTTAATCTGTTAGGTTAGTAAGATAGTATATGACAAGGGGGACCCACCCCCTGTTGACCAGTCAAAGTTTGACTGGTCAACTGGGACCCCTTGGACCCAGATGTCAGCCCCTCCCGTACACTTATGTGTACCCAGAGCTGGGTGCACCTAGCAATTCACTTTTATTTCGAATTAAATTAAATTCAAAAAATGAATAAAACTTTGAGAAATAATATAAAATAATCCGTAACTCGGATGAAAATACTTTGTACATGAAAGTTGCTCAGAACGACGAGACGAATCTGAATACGTAGCCCGTTCATCCGCCACACATCCCTAGCATAGAAAACACACAACTTTCCCCCTCCGGATCACCTGCCCGAGAACGCGAAACACCAGGAAAACTTCCCGGATGTTTTCCCCCTTCGCCAGTATCTTCTAGCACTGCGTTAGGTCACCCTAGCACCGCTTATTGCCATGTTATGTTTTGAGATGTCTTGTGTGCTCCGTATTTACTATTTCTTCCCCCCTCTTCTTCTCCGGTAGACCTCGAGACCGACGCCGCTGCTACCCAGTACGACTACGGTGTTGACGACCCCTCCTTGCCAGAGCAACCAGGCAAGCCCCCCCCTTGACCACCAGATATCGCCTATTCTTCTCTATACTGCTTGCATTAGAGTAGTGTAGCATGTTACTGATTTCGGTTAATCCTATTCTGTTGCATAGCCCGTCATTGTTGTTACAGTTGTTACCCTTACCTGCTATCCTACTGCTTAGTATAGGATGCTAGTGTTCCATTAGTGGCCCTACACTCTTGTCCGTCTGCCATGCTATACTACTGGGCCGTGATCACTTCGGGAGGTGATCACGGGTATATATTATATACTTTATATACATGACACATGTGGTGACTAAAGTCGGGTCGGCTCCTTGAGTACCCGCAAGTGATGTTGATGAGGGGGCTGAAAGGACAGGTGGCTCCATCCCGGTAGAGGTGGGCCTGGGTTCTTGACGGCCCCGACTGATACTTTGTGGCGGAGCGACAGGGCAGGTTGAGACCGCCTAGGTGAGAGGTGGGCCTGGCCCTGGACGGCGTCCGCGGTTACTTCAACATAACACGCTTAACGAGTTCTTGGTATATGATTTGAGTCTGGCCATTTGGTCTATACGCACTAACCAGCTACGCGGGAACAGTTATGGGCACTCGACGTCGTGGTATTAGCCGAAGCTCTTCTTGACGTCAGCGACGGACCGGCGCGCGCCGGATTGGACTGGAACGTCACTAGGCTCGGTCTGCTTCCCTCGCAACGTGCAGGTGTGCAATGGGCGATGGGCCCAGACCCCTGCGCGCATAGGATTTAGACCAGCGTGTTGACCTCTTTGTTGAGCCTAGGTGGGGCTGCGACGTGTTGATCTTCCGAGGCCGGGCATGACCCAGAAAATTGTGTCCGGCCAAATGGGATCAAGCGTGTTGGGTTATGTGGTGCACCCCTGCAGGGAAGTTTATCTATTCGAATAGCCGTGTCCCTCGGAAAAAGGACGACCCGGAGTTGTACCTTGACCTTATGACAACTAGAACTGGATACTTAATAAAACACACCCTTCCAAGTGCTAGATATAACCCAGTGATCGCTCTCTAACAGGGCGACGAGGAGGGGATCGCCGGGTAGGTTTATGCTATACGGTGCTACTTGGAGGACTTCAATCTACTCTCTTCTACATGCTGTAAGATGGAGGCTACCAGAAGCGTAGTCTTTGATAGGATTAGCTCTCCCCCTCTTATTCTGGCATTCTGCAGTTCAGTCCACCGATATGACCCTTTACACATATACCCATGCATATGTAGTGTAGCTCCTTGCTTGCGAGTACTTTGGATGAGTACTCATGGTTGCTTTTCTCCCTCTTTTCCCCTTTCTATACCTGATTGTCACAACCAGATGCTGGAGTCCAGGAGCTAGAGATCCCGAGGATGATTCTACATGGAGTTCGGCTTCGAGGAGTAGTTAGGAGGTCCCAGGCAGGAGGCCTTGCCTTTTCGATCGTTGCTACTTTTGTGCTAGCCTTCTTAAGGCAAACTTGTTTAACTTATGTCTTTACTCAGATATTGTTGCTTCCGCTGACTCGTCTATGATCGAGCACTTGTATTCGAGCCCTCTGGCTTGTATTATGATGCTTGTATGACTTATTTATGTTGTAGAGTTGTGTTGTGATATCTTCCCGTGAGTCCCTGATATTGATCGTACACATTTGCGTGCATGATTAGTGTACGTTCGAATTGGGGGCGTCACAGAAACCGCGCGAGACCAATGTTTGGTAGTACAAGGAAATTACTTTTCTAATAACTCCGACCCGTGAAACCTACCAGCCCGACGTACAAAGGTCTAAACCGGGGTAGGTTTGTAGCTTCATCTAGACGCCATGCAACCGCCTCCGAAAAACATTCATACACAATGGCCGCCTAAGCACACATGCGCGCGGCCGAAATCGCTCCCGCCCACTATTTGGGACACCTGGGATTACCATCCTACCCCCGACCCGTAGTAGGTCCAAAATTTAAGAGGGGGGCAAAGTTTGTACTTTCCCCAAATTTCAAACAAGCGCGTCCCATCTCCTGTTCAAAAAAGCCAAAAACAAGCGCGTCCCAGACCGAAACATGGTTCTCCCCCCTCTCCCCCCGCCCACCCGTCCGATTCCCCATTCGTACTCCGTGGGCGCAAAAACTACCTCTCCACCAGCCGCGAAACCCCGGCGCCCTCCGTCCGCCACCCCATTCCACCCATAAACCACCTCCCTCCTCCATCACGTCGGAGCCGATACCCCGACGTCGTCATCCACCGCAACCTCAACCGCAACGCCCTCCACGGCTAGTAGTTGAAGCCGAGGCCGAGCCGTCCGTACCCGAGCCAGTTCAACCATGCCGTCCTGCGCCTCATCGCTGCCGCTCCAACTTCGCCACCCTGCACCGCACCGGAGCTGTTCCTGCTACGCCGTCCTTCGCCACCTCGGATCTGCTTCCCCTCCGTCGATATACGACCACGGCAACACAGTCAACAATTTGGCCATGGGTTCGTCCAAGCCCGCACCCTCCTCCAGAACATCAGTTTCCCCGGCAAAAAGAAGAAGATCGGCGCGACATGTGGAGGCGACCACACCGGCAACCGAAAATGGTACTCCTCTTCCCTTATTCGTGCAAATCTTACGTGTCTGCTTGCATGGTATTCATCCCACAAAAGACACTAGTTGACCGCTTCTTCTTGATACTAGATGTTCCTAGTAACTCGCGATGCACAAGGTTTCTCCTCATATACTATTTCACCTTAGCTAGAGGTCTGTCGCCCCCTGAATTTCAATTCCTAGTCAGTTGATTCCCAATTAACGGAAGCATTCCCCGGCGTAACAGGCGCTAGTCCGCCTATTATGCCGGGGAGGCAGCGCCTCAGTGTTTATCTTAGGGGCGTGTGGGGCCTAGAGCTACTGGCGCCCGATCTGGAGGTCGGCCGGGATTAAAGGGATGACCTGGGGGCGCTGCCAAGCACGGCGGTGGTGTGAGGTCGAGGGGAGGGCGGGGCGGCGGAGGCAAGGGTCTGGGCCGGTGGTCGCTGGCGGTTCAAGAAAGATCGTCAATAGTGACTGGCGGGAGGTAGACGAAGGCCATCTGCCCGTTCCTTATAGATCGAACGGTTCATTAAAAAAATCGACTAACCTATTTATTTTCAGTCGACTATTATCTTGATATGACCACATGTGGTGGTGTGCTGGAGGAGTACCTGCATTTCCTGTGCTCATATATTACAAAATCATACGGAGTAGAATCTAATTTTGTTTGCCATGCAATGTTGTAGACCTATCATATGTCTCCTGTCATTTATTTTTCAGCCACCTACTATCTGCTACTTTTACAGTGCACTAGTTCTGCACACACTTCACCCATACTCTCACTATTGTGTTTTTATGCAAGGGTATTTCAGAGTCTGCCTCGAGAGAAGCAGAAAAGAAAAGAGAGAAGTTGCTCCAGCTTTCTACGCGGGTAAGCACGACACGTTACAGCGCTATAAAGGGTGCAGTGTCAGCAGATGGAGACAGTAAACGTAGCTCTGGAGTTGATGACCTCGCTCGCAATGAACCACCATCCCAGGTGCTTGCTTTAACTTCGCGGTGTCATATGTGGTTGCATGTTCCATATGGTGTCTAGCTTGTATTTGAAAGGCCGAAGTCGGTCTTTATTAAGACAAGGAAAGATACTTTTTACATGAACCACCATCCCGTGAGCACCAGAAGACAAATAGCTAGTCAGGGCACTGGCCGAGCCAGTGACAAGCCCAGCAAAGACAGGCATCACCTGGAAGCCAACTAAAAAGCCGCAATGGTGGCGAAGCAGCCCGCCTCCCACCAGGCTCTCAGGTCCTAGATGATCATGCTCACCACTCAAGCAGGATGTCTAGCTTGTATTGCTTCCAATTTGGTTAAATTGCATCTGCTTAGCTTACACATTATACCTTTGAATATGACATGCCTTTCTGTTTTTGGTACATACTAGTACATCTGTGTATTAACCATGTTCTTACATCAAACTAATGTTCTTGTGTATCCCTCATCAATCACTTATGATGAGGCAGTCAGGCAAGTGGACTACTCCTCATTTAAAGAATGCAGCGTCAGCCTCCCGACATGATTCTCAAGAAACAACAAGGCTAGATGAAGATAGTGAACGTAGCTCTGTAGTTGATTACCGCATTTATCCTACACTAGCATCGCAGGTGCTTGCTCTAACTTGGCAGCGTGATATGTGGTTGCATGTTGCATATGGTGTCTAGATTGTAATTCTTCCAATCTGGTTAAACTGCATGTGCTATTCTGCTTAGCTTATACATTATACCTGTTAATGTGACATGCCTTCCTGTATTTAGTACATAGTACATCTGGCTATTAAGCATGTCCTTACATAAAACTATTTTTTTTTGTATCCCGCATCAATCAATATGATGAGACACCTTTAGTGTATGCAGTGCGATATTAGTTGCATCTTTCATATGATTTATAGCATGCGCTGCTTCTAATTTGTTGAAATTCCATTTATGATGGGATGCTTTTAACTTGGCAGAGTCATATGGTTGCATCTTTCATGTGGTGTCTAGCTTGCATTGCTTCTTATTTGTTGGAATGGTTTCTGCTTAGTTTACACAAACAGTTGTGAACATGCCATGCCGTCCTGTTTTTCATACATATTCCATCCTGGTATCATGTGTTTGTCTTACATCAAAGTAGTGATTGTCAGTACCATGCATGAATGAGTTCCGAAGAGAGAATTTTATTGCTTTTTCTTGTCGGTTTTACTTGACAATTCAAAATCAATAAAGCGGAAGGAAGTTAGCAAGGTAGCGGATAAGGTGCTCCTTCCAAACGGAGGGCCTCTACAGTTTCTACTCCTCCATCCCCCAAGATGATTTCCAAGACAACACATGCATAGACACTCAACGTAGTTGTTTTTATGATGAGCACGTCTCCCCTAGTGCACCATCACCGGTGCTCCGTCTAACTTGTTACTGTTATATGTGGTTGCATGTTATGTGTGATGTCTAGCTTGTATTGCTTCTAATTTTGTTGGATTCCATTTGCTTACTTTACACATTATACTTGAATAAGACACGTGTTCCTGTTTCTGGAACATACAATATCTGTCTATCACACCATGTTCTTACATCAAATTACTACTGTTGTGTAACCTGCAACAATCACTTATCATAAGACACGTTTGACTTCGGAGTGTGATATAGGTTACATCTCGCATTCTTTTCTATCTTGTACTACTAATTTGTTGAAATGGCACTTATGACGAGACAGTTTTAACTTGGTAGAGTGATATTCGTTGCATCTTTCATATGGTGTCTAGCTTTCATTGCTTATAATTTGTTGAAATGCCTTCTCCTTAGTTTACACATCATAAGCTGTGAATATGCAATGCTGTGAATATGCAATTGCACTAATGACGAGAGACCTTTAACTTGATAGTGTGATGTTGTTTGCATCTTGCATATGATTTATTTCTTGTACTGCTTCACATTTGTTTAAACGACATTTATGATGAGACACTGTTAACTTGGCAGAGCGATATTTGTAGCATCTTTCATATGGTGTCTACCTTCCATTGCATTGCTTCTAATTTAGTGAAATGTCTTCTGCTTAGTTTACACATCATAGTTCTGGTTATCTCATGTCGTCCTGTTTTTCTTACATATTACATCCTCCTATCATGTGGTTGTCTAACATCAAAGTTCAGTTCGTCTGTATCACGCATCAATTTGTTCTAAAGAACTAAATTGTTATTTGTTTTTCTTGTCGGCTTGACTAAACATGGCACAGAGAAAGAGGAAGCAAGACAGAACGACAGGGAAAGGGAAGCGGAAGAATCCTGCAGATTCTGCTGGTACTGATGGTGCAATAGAAGGTCAAAGTCCAGCGGAAAATTGTACCGACAGGGTATCCCATGCTAAACGAGCTGCAGAACAAGCCAAACAGAAACAAATAGCTGCCACCAAACAAGCAGAGACAACCCTAGTTGTTGCAACACCTTCCACAGTACCACCAGCTGCACGATTTACTCGTTGGTCAACTCAGCTTGCAGCACGTTCCCAAGCTCCCTTGCCACCTGACACTACTTCCGAAGCACTCTTGACACAAGATGAGTTGACAAGATCAGATGAACTTTGTGAGCTTCAACAGCAAGAAGGTAGTTGCTGGAGCTTCAACACTGCGAGGCTCTTGTAATTAGCTGTTGTTTCACTCTTTTCGCTGTACCATATTATCAGATCTATATTGACTTGTTTCAAATGCAGAGGAAAGCCCGCAAGGACCAAAAAGTACCTGAACCAAATGCTGTGGAAATCTTCAAGGACTGTCACACCAGCAAGAAGAAGGGCATGACTACACCAGTCAAAGCCGCTATTGTAAGTCCTTAATCCTCATGCCTTTTAACTACTACTTACTCTGACTTGTGCCTTGAGCTGCATGGTTTGCAGCCAATGTCTATTACTCTTTTCAATTTTATACACAATTGTCTTAGCGTATCATTGCACCTTACAAGGTTTAAAAGAGAGGAGTGATGTTCCTTTGATCTTGACCTGTAATCTAGTTCTGTGCTGGACTTGCCCACATAACGTTACAATTGCATGTTTTTCTGTTCTCAGTTGTTTTGTGATATGAATGATGTCATACTATGCTTACCGCATTATAAACTTCGTCTCTTTATCCTTAGCCCTCAATACAATGTGAAGAAATAAACAATACATTAGCGATGGTACATGGTCATATGTTTGGAACCTGGTTTTATTATGTACTTTGTAATAAAATACAACTATTATTTTACATGGGTTCACCAGAATAAGTTCTTTATATAGACCAAAGCTATTTTATTTGGTTTTGCTGCCTCCTTAATATCTTCTATTCTGGTACTACTAATGTAAAACCTCAACTTTTCAGCGAGCTATGAAAAAATGGTGGAACCGCCACCTTCTGAAGGTGGCGAGGCAACTATAACCGCAATGTCAGCTCTTGCTGCAGTGGGTCAGTACCTGTCGACTAACAGTGCCAAAAGCACGTTCCCGCGTAATACTGGCTTGGTTGTTAAGGCAATCTCGTCCAAACTGCCTCATGATCAAGATATGCAAACTCAAAACAATGTTGTATCTGCGCTCCAGACACAAGTCCATTCCCTAACAGAGACCCTTTGTGAAACAAGGAGAGACATTGTTCGATGTTGTCAAGATATGCATGGTTGTGAAACCAGACTATCAGACATTTTCTATGTTGTTCAGGAGCCTAGGAGAACTAAAGGCGAAGGTTATGGTGCTCCATCGAACAATACAGCATGAAAACATAACAGTCAGGTCAAATGAACTGAGCTTCTGAACTTCTGGTGGTGCATTTATCTGCTAGACTGTTAACTTTTATGCCAACCCTCCTTTTGTTTTATAGTTGTAATTTGTTTTGGTGCGATAAAAAATTTGTTCTTAACATGCAGCCACCGGCTGAAGAAAACAACAAGCCATTTTTGTATAGTGTAGGGTGTTCCCTATATTTGCACTGGTGGCGAACTTTGATGCCCGCCGGCTGTAGTTAACATGGGCCTCCTACGGGCCGTAGAAACAATGGGCCTTCTAAGGGCCGTAGAAACAATGGGCCTTCTACGTGGCGTAGAAACAATGGGCCTTATACGGGCCATAGACTCAATGGGCCTTCTATGGGCCGTATCATCAATGGGCCTTCTACGGGCCGTATGATCGGTTGGCCAAACATGGGCCAATAACAGACCACACTATGGCCGTAAATGGGCTAGAGTTGAAATCGTCCGTTCATGGGCCGACCATAACGGGCCGTCGTTAATCGGCCGTATTTTGATGACACTATGAAAATGGCCCAATGTATTAACGGGCCACAAACGGGCCGACTGTAACCACGGGCTGAATTTGGCCCATAAGCAGAAAATGACAGTAATGGGCCGTAAGTAAATGAATGTGGAAATGAGCCCAAGAATAAATGGGCCCCGAGAAGGCGGAAAGATAACATGGGCTGGAAACGGCCCAACAGAATAATGGGCCGTTAATGGGTATAAAGTGATACACTGTTCATTACGGGCCAGTTTCACCACGTGCCGTTAATGGGTATAAAGTGATACACTGTTCATTACGTGCCAGTTTTACCACAGGTCGTTAATGGGCCGAGAGTAATAAGGGCCTCATATGGGCCGAAAGACGTCATGGGCCATACATGGGCAGAAGTTAAAACGGGCTGGAATTATATTGGACGGCCCAGATGACGCTACTGGGCCTAATTCGGATAGGCCATAAACGGGCCCTAGGTTAGCGGGCTGTAAATGGGCTATATGCGAACACGCTGTTAACAGGCTTGCCGTGGGCCGGCCCGCCACCTTTTGACCAAGTCAAACGTGCCGGCCTTTTCACAGGAATGGGCTTCTGTTGGGCCGTGCCACGTGTCGACGTATCATAGGCACTTTGGGTCCAATGAGTGGATGACATATGTCCCAACGGTGAGCCGACACGTGTTTCCTCCAGCCAATGATGATTTTACACGTGGAAAATCCCCATTGGTTGGGGCTGTTAACTAGTTATCGGATCCAAAACCGGACCCGATAGCTTAACAGTGTTCCGTTATGGTGGATGCCACGTGTCAGTCACCCTTGACGAAAGCACTTCTGTGACGCGCGATTTATCGTCATGGAAGTGGACACTTCCGTGATGATAATTTTGGTAATGTCATGGAACACTTCTATGACAACACAGGTATGACTATCTTGATTCTATCATAAAATCGTCATGGATGTACATGCATGACAGAAAATGCGACCTACTGTGACAAACACGTATCATCACGGAAGTGTATTTTTTTGTAGTGACATATCAAGGGGATTTGTGGATAAGTTTGAGTTGGAAACCTTAGCCCTCAGGTCACCTGTTGGGGATATACCCCGCGGTATGACCCGACTGGGACTTGGTGTTTCATTGGTAAGCCGGCAGATGTTAAGGCAGATGTTAAGTCAGATGGTAAGCTGGCAGATGTTTAAGTCGGCAGATGTTAAGCCAGATGTTTAAGTTAGATTGTGACAGAGTCGCCTGGGGTTAATAAGCCCAAAACATCAAGAGCCCAAGACGTTAAGAAGCCCATGGAGAGAAGCCCGTGATGAGAAGTCTAAATAGTTTAAGTCTTAGTCCAAGATGGACTCTACATGTAACTCGCCCCTTCAAATCATATAAGGAGGGGCAGGGCACCCCAAGAGGGACAGAAAATAATCTTAAGGCTAGGCACAACTAGGAGAGCCGGTTTACGGTGACTCCCTCGTGAGCATAATGAGACCTAGGCACAAACGGCATGTAGGGTTGTTACCGGATGATGTTTCCCGGGGCCTGAAGTTGTCTAAATCTTTGTCTTGCGTGTTGTGTCTCTCGATTCCGATCAACCCCTCTCAAGCTACTACATAGATGTGTTGGCCTCACGACTAAGTCCTCTCGCTAGGACATCTGCCGTGACAATTCCATGACAGTTGGCGCCCATCGTGAGGCTTGCGCACGGTGGTGTTGAGTTCTTTGAGGATTTTTTTCCAGGGATCGGGAAGTCTGTAATTTTCCGGATGAGCCGGTTTGAAAGGATTTGCATCAACTTCAAAGGTCATCAGTCCAGATTTGGGATCTATGAGATTTAAGGTTCAAGAAAAATTAGGGTTACAACTTGTCTGCCGCCCTCATCCGACGATCCGTCGAAACCAACAGGAAGTTTATCCACATATGACTTTTTCTTGGCGGGTTGTGCACAGCATCTAGCAATCAAGCTATCAAATCACTACGTCGATAAGACCATCAACTTCCGTTGGAATCTGATCGGACACATTACAAGTCTCGGAGCATCAACTCGTAGCTGCTGGTGTTTTTTCCTTCAAAGTATAGTGATCCGAAGCCAGATCAATGTTTGGAACACCGCCTAAGCCGAGATCGACAGGAGTTCTGTACGTGTGCAAGTCATCTGAGGCTACAGCCTAATCCGCCGAGTTCCACTACTGCTCCCAGGCCGTGGGAATCAACCGTCTGCTGCCACCTTTTTTCCCCTGGCGTGAAGAATAGTCAAATCCAAAAAATCAACTAGTACTACTTGAGTACTACTAGATCAGATTACTACATCCATCCAAGTCAAAAGAGTCCAAGAGCTGCTGTCGGATCATCATCAGGGTATTTTTCAAAGAAAGAAACAAAAAAAGGGTGGGGTCCATGAGCTGGAAGAAGACCCGGACGTGGATGGACAAATTAACTACGACCCGAAAAACAGACTAGCAGGAAACCTTGGTTGTTCGCTGACAAGTCGCCACCATGGCCTTCCGCCGAGTGGCCTTTTCTCCGAGCCGCGCCAAGTGACTCCGCCTCCGCCTCATGTTGTGTCGAGCCGGCCTCCATCGTTGTCTCAGCAGTATCACCTCAGAGTGGCCACTCCGAGCTGCTGTGCCTCGAGCTGCAGTCCTCACCTATGAGCGACCGCAGTCGCCGTGCCTGATTCAGAACCGCTCCACCATCTGCCTCAACCCGCCGCCATTCCCCGCGATCACCTCTGTCAACTCGCCGAGCCGCCCCTACCGCGGGTTTGCCCCTGCTTCAAGCTGCCCAAGCTTCACCCTGCGTCAGTCCGCCTTTGCCGATGTGGTCGCAGGAACGCCGCAGCTGCAAGCCGCCGGCCGCCTCACTTTACCTCTGCCACTACCCACAACCAGCAACATTGGGTTCGGCCGCCCTGGTGCGCCCCCGGCGTCCGGCTTTTCCACGTGCTCCCGTGTGGCCGCGCGCCTGTAATACTCCGTCACACCGGGTCGCGCCACTGCTTCTGCCGCTGCGAGCTTGCCCTCGCCGCCTTGTCTCCGCTGTGTCACTGAGCGTTGGGGCCTTCTGTTCGCCTCGTCTTCGGCGTGTCAAACTGTTCGCTTCGGCCATGCCTGAGCTGCCTTTGTCGGTGCGCTGAGCTGCTGTTGCGACCCTCCTCGCCTCTGACCCACCATCGGACCTGCCGCCGTGTACATGTACAACTGGTCCAACTCAGACTCTTTTTCCGCTACTTGCACAGTCTCGCCTTGAGTTGCTTCCCCCACCGGTCTCCATTGAGATGGCCCCAAGCCATCTCTGTGTCGAGTGGCCGTCTGCTCCGAGTCACACCCATGCTTCTGAACCGCTGGCGTCGTGAGTCGTTGTCCCCGCTGCAGCTAGTCACCGGGCCGTCGATGGGTTTGTGATTTGGCTGAGCCGCGGTTGCGATTTACGCCTCCGCCGCTTGCGTGTCAAGTTGTCGTCGCCCGAGTCTCATCGCGCCGTCTCCGCCTCAAGACGCTACCTCCGGGTTGCCAATTTCACCGCGCGAGCCGCCACCCATGGGTCGATTGATACGTCTCCAACGTATCTATAGTTTTTGATTGTTTCATGCTATTATATTATCTATTTTGGATGTTTATGGTCTTTATTAAACACTTTTATATTATTTTTGGGACTAACCTATTAACCCAGAGCCCAGTGCGAGTTTCTGTATTTTCCCTTGTTTTAGTGTTTCGCAGAAAAGGAATATCAAACGGGGTCCAAACGTAATGAAACCTACAGGAGAGTTATTTTTGGAACAGAAGCAATCTAGGAGACTTGGAGTGCATGTCAGGGAAGCAACGAGGTGGCCACGAGGCAGGGAGGCGCGCCTGCCCCCAGGGCGCGCCCCCACCCTCGTGGGCCCCTCATGGCTCCCCTGACCGACTTCTTTCGCCTATATATATCAATATACCCTAAAACCATTGGGGAACAGAATAGATCGGGAGTTCCGCCACCGCAAGCCTCTGTAGCCACCAAAAACCAATCAGGACCCTGTTCCGGCATCCTGCCGGAGGGGGGAACCCTCACCGGTGTCCATCTTCATCATCCCGACGCTCTCCATGACGAGGAGGGAGTAGTTCACCCTCGGGGCTGAGGGTATGTACCAGTAGCTATGTCTTTGATCTCTCTCTCTCTCTCTCTCTCTCTCGTGTTCTTGAGGTGATACGATCTTGATGTATCGCGAGCTTTGCTATTATAGTTGGATCTTATGATGCTTCTCCCCCTCTACTCTCTTGTAATGGATTGAGTTTTCCCTTTGAAGTTATCTTATCGGATTGAGTCTTTAAGGATGTGAGAACACTTGATGTATGTCTTGCCGTGCTTATCTGTGGTGACAATGGGATATTCACGCGATTCACTTGATGTATGTTTTGGTGATCAACTTGCGGGTTCTGTGACCTCGTGAACTTATGCATAGGGGTTGGCACACATTTTCGTCTTGACTCTCTGGTAGAAATTTTGGGGCACTCTTTGAAGTTCTTTGTGTCGGTTGAATAGATGAATCTGAGATTGTGTGATGCATATCGTATAATCATACCCACGGATACTTGAGGTGACATTGGAGTATCTAGGTGACATTAGGGTTTTGGTTGATTTGTGTCTTAAGGTGTTATTCTAGTACGAACTCTATGATAGATTGAACGGAAAGAATAGCTTCGTGTTATTTTACTACGGACTCTTGAATAGATCGAGCAGAAAGAATAACTTTGAGGTGGTTTCGTACCCTACCATAATCTCTTCGTTTGTTCTCCGCTATTAGTGACTTTGGCGTGACTCTTTGTTGCATGTTGAGGGATAGTTATATGATCCAATTATGTTATTATTGTTGAGAGAACTTGCACTAGTGAAAGTATGAACCCTAGGCCTTGTTTCAACGCATTGCAATACCGTTTACGCTCACTTTTATTGCTTGTTACCTTGCTGTTTTTATATTTCCAGATTACAAAAACCTATATCTACCATCCATATTGCACTTGTATCACCATCTCTTCGCCGAACTGGTGCACCTATACAATTTACCATTGTATTGGGTGTGTTGGGGACACAAGAGACTCTTTGTTATTTGGTTGCAGGGTTGGTTGAGAGAGACCGTCTTCATCCTACGCCTCCCACGGATTGATAAACCTTAGGTCCTCCACTTGAGGGAAATTTGCTACTGTCCTACAAACCTCTGCACTTGGAGGCCCAACAACGTCTACAAGAAGAAGGTTGTGTAGTAGACATCATCGGTCTCCACTACGAACAAATCGCCGTGGTCTCGCTCTGAATCGTCAAGCCACCGGCATCCACCCGTGCCTCGCCATTTTTGCCTTCATGTCAAGCTACCGTACTCCGAGCCGCTCATTTCCGTAGTGGACCCGCCTGCGGTCTGCCTGCAAGTCACCTCGGCCACTACGTCGGGCCGTCAACCACCGGGGTTGCCTCCGTCAGTCACTTCTGCTTGAGTCATCAAGCCGCACTTGCGGCCGCGCATTTTGAGCCGCCGGCTGCAGTCGCGCTCGCGCCTAAGCCGCCTCCGCTTCGAGTCGCCGTTACCACCATTTTGCCAAGTCACTTCTAAACCGCCCAGCCGGCTTACACTGCTGATGATGAGCCGCCGCTTCTGATGCTGAGCCGGTTGTTGTCTCTACCTTGAGCTGGCCGCCTTCGAGTCCCCACCGTCCGCCTGGCCGGGTCTACTTCAGTCGCCGCTGCGAGCCGCCGTCACCTTGGAGATTCGCCGTGTACCGCCGTTCGCTTCTACCGAGAGCCGCCTCGACCTCACTATGCCGGTCCGTGAAATGGCCATCGTTGGCACTCCTCTGCCTATGAGTCGCCTATGCTTGACTTTGCTCCGCGGTCGCTGGTTTTCGCCGCTGTCCCTTTGTCTGCTGAGGACTTTGCCACTTCGCCGGCGTATTGAGTCGTCTCTCACGTCTACATCCGCCATCGGGTCCCATGTATGAGCTAAATCGTTGTACCGCCTCCGTGCAACCCGGCTGTAGCGGCCCTTGCCAGTGAGCCGACGCGGGTTAAACCGCCGCCCCAACCGGGTCACCTCTGGCGCGCCAACCTCAACCCACGACTCGCCGCCGCGGCCCTGAGCCACTCGCCTCATCTCGCCCTGGATTTGAGCCGCCGCCACCGCGGCCTTACCTCACTTCCACGTACTCCGCCACGCCTCGTTGACCCGGCCCGGTTGCAAATCGCTTGCGTGTGCTGGTCTCTGTTTCTGTCTGCTCCTCAAAAGATGTGACAAGCCGGTTGAAAAACAACCCAATGGTAAAACATGACCCAAAGGATCACTTCTGAGCCGCCCGGTGCGACGCTTTTTGCTGCAAACCTACGGCTGATAATTTTCGGTCAAACATATCAGGTAAAATCCATCCTGTAAGGTTTCTACTGATACATTTTTATTTTCTTCGAGAACAATTACTCTCGTTTGTGTAAATTCTTATGCAGAATTCATAATTGCAAAGGAGACCATCAAACTATGGCCCTTGCCTACATCGGACGGATCAATGGACACGGTCAATTATAACCCGTCGAGATTCAACATATTCCAGCAATCTACGGATCATATCATGGTCAAGCATGGAGAGTCTCAAGCCAACTCCTCGAGTACTCTTAAGACTCAGGGGCTACGATGACATGACTTAGCAAACATTGTGAGATACAAGACCCCGGGTCATTGGAGGAAAGATAACCCGATCCCTGAGGCTGTTGTCATATTGATGAAAATTTAAAGGCCGTCAGAAAATTTCCGGCTCAAAATGAAGATTCCGGTTTAAAATCCGGCTCAAGAGACATCTCTCTCCCATAAAACTCTGAAGCTCTTAATATCTGGTTCACAACCCGGCTCAAGGGATATCTGTCTCCCACAAAGCTCTAAAGCTCTCAAATCCGGTTTAAAACTCCGGCTCAAGAAGAATATCCATCTCTCGCAAGTTCAAGTTCTCAGGAAAATTACAGGGACCAAAGAGAATTTGCTGCCATGATGTGTGGTTCAAACATGGGTATCCTGCCTTATTGGCTTATCTTAATGGTCATTTGGGGGCTTCCTGATCGTATTCGAATCGTAGCTGTGAATATCCCTCTTGATCGGCGCAATGCCACAATTATGGTCACTTGGGGGCTTCCTGATCGTATTCGAATCATAGAGGTGAATATCCCTCTTGATCGGCGAGCGCAACTCATATGTCACTTGGGGGCTTCCTGTTCAAACATAGGCGTATTCGACCAAAGAGAACATAGCATGACTACCCTCTTGACCAGGTTATCTTGTTCAAACATAGGCGTATTCGACCAAAGAGAACATAACCTTTCCGGGTCATCCTACCTGTAACCAGTTGCTTCAACTCCATCGGGTAATCCCGATTGACCCGCCGAACTCTTAACGATCAATCTTTTATGGTGTATTAGACCAAAGATCCTGAGCTCATTAAGGTTCAAACGGCGGTTTGTCATGTGAGAGCACGGCTTACAGATACTCAGGATAGATCCAGGCTTCATAAGCCGCCTTCCTTGAAACTTGGATAAATCGGCCCGTGATGCATGCTGCTACTCTGACCCCGCGTACTCCTGGTAAGTCTATCTTTAAACAAGACCTGACTTTATCTGGGTTCAAATGTCGATTGGGTACTGTGACTGCCGGCTCACGGAAAGCACATACCTTCCAGTGGCTCAGGCTAGTTTCATCGAAGAAGACACTTTGGCTTGGCGGCCTTCAAAAGCCTCGAATTTTTTGATTTCTTTTCTTTATATGACCTTTTTTTCTTGCCATATGGTTTTTACAAATCGGGCCAAGCTGCCCTATTTATTTCTCATATTTGAAGCATCTTCGGGTCTTTGCAACCCGCCAGGATGGCAGACTCTAAGTCGCCAGTATATGATAATAGTCCAACTTGGCTGGATTTTCATGATGATATTGAATGGTTATATTGTTCAAATCTTCAATACCCAACATGGCTAGATTTTTATTACGGTTATCAATAACCAATATTATGATTGAGGTTTTCAAAGTCCTTCAGCGCAATGGCTATTATTTTATCAATGGATTTGATTTATTCTACAATGGAGGGAATTGTCCCGAGTCGCTGCAGGCTTACGACCCGGCACTTGGGGGCTACATTATTCAAGTTGAGATTACATCAAATATGCAAGTCCCATGCCACTGCCAGCATGCACCATGGCACTTGGGGGCTAATGCAAGGTCATTTTTACTTACCTTATTGAAGACCCGATTCATCACATCGTAATGAGCCGACCCTTGGGGGCGACCCTGTCACAATCCAAGGTACACAAGCTTTAATCCATTATATTGAGGGTTCATTGCTCAGTTGGTAAAGAACAAGGCCCTTAACCTTGTGGACGTGGGTTCAAGCCCTACGATGGAGGCTACATAATATGATGTTATTTTCAATGAAGTATATATAAAGTCCTAGCTCAGTATTATCTTACAAAGCCGGCCCTTGGGGGCTACCCTAGTTGAAGTTTTTGTGAGCATAAGGTGATTACAAGTCCCAGGTTGCTAGAAGCATGACAACCTGGCACTTGGGGGCTACATATGTGGAATATTCAGTTTGGCTAGTGACTGAGGTGAACAAATCGGATTTCTTCAAGGTTGTGACATTTATATTGAAGCAAGTCTTAAGCTGTTGCTACGCTACCTTCTTAAGACTTGGGGGCTACAAGTGATATGCATATAAGAGGTACATTTTCAAGCTTGATGTTAACTACAATTATGACCCGGTGTCATCAATATTTACAAGCCGACAATTTTGGCAATGGTAGACTGGCAAGTTTTACATCTTCAAGCCAGCTGAAGAATCAGATGAGTATTTCAAGACCAATATTTTTAAGCATTGGGAGCTGAATCAAATGAATTATTCTTCACAATTTTTCTGTGTGAGAAACCTCAGCAAATTGATTATGAAGCTGGCTTATTGACCCGGATTTTCTAGAAGAAGGAAATGACAAGGACTTAAGGATGTTCAGGTGCCGTCTTACAAGAATATTTAATCCGAAGCACAACCTGTTAAATTTGTTCTTGTGTTTTGTTTACAGGATCAATTTAACATGGATAAATCCAAATTAAACTGGGGCTAATGTCGGGGATATACCCCGCGGTATGACCTGGCCGGAGATATGACCCGGCTGGGACTTGGTGTTTCATTTGTAAGCCGACAGATGTTAAGGCAGATGTTAAGTTAGATGGTAAGCTGACAGATGTTAAGCCAGATGTTTAAGTCGGCAGATGTTTAAGCCAGATGTTTAAGTCAGATTGTGACAGGGTCGCCTGGGGTTAATAAGCCCAAAACGTCAAGAAGCCCAAGACATTAAGAAGCCCATGGAGAGAAGCCCGTGATGAGAAGTCTGAATAGTTTAAGTCTTAGTCCGAGATGGACTCTACATGTAACCCGCCCCTTCAACTTATATAAGGAGGGGCAAGGCACCCCAAGAGGGACAAAAAATAATCTTAAGGCTAGACACAAATAGGAGAGCCGGTTTACGGTGACTCCCTCGTGAGCATAATGAGACCTAGCCACAAACAGCATGTAGGGTTGTTACCGGATGATGTTTCCCGGGTCCCGAAGCTGTATAAATCTTTGTCTTGGATGTTGCGTCACTCGATTCCAATCAACCCCTCTCAAGCTACTACATAGATGCGTTGGTGAAAAGATCGAGATGGACCTAGAGGGGGGGGGGTGATAAGGTACAATTACAAATTTTAATTATTACTTAGCAATTTTAGGCACTAATGTGGAATATGACGGTGAGCCTAACAATTGCAAGTGTAGTACTAAGTGCTAAGCAAGATAAGAAAGTAACACAACTATGTAAGTAAACAAGCACAATATGATAAAAGTAAGTGCTAAGAGACAAGTAACCACAAGTAGGGAGTTAGGGTTAGGAATAACCGCAACTCCGGGAGATGAGGATGTATGCCGATGTTCACTTCCTTAGAGGGAAGCTACGTCACTGTTAGAGAGGTGGATGTTACCACGAAGGCACACCAACGCCACGAAGGCTCACCCTATTCTCCCTTTGAGACAACACCACAGAGGCGTTTCT
This sequence comes from Aegilops tauschii subsp. strangulata, assembly GCF_002575655.3. Classification (NCBI taxonomy): domain Eukaryota; kingdom Viridiplantae; phylum Streptophyta; class Magnoliopsida; order Poales; family Poaceae; genus Aegilops; species Aegilops tauschii. Next base: position 472,617,234 of record NC_053036.3, on the reverse strand, counting down.
CAACCACTAGTGGTAGACCTTGGGGTGGTCTCCAAACCCTCACAAACTTTTCCGGGGGTAATCACAAACATCGATTCCTCACCGAAAGACTCCTACCGCCTAGGAGTCTCCAACCTCCAAGAGTAACAAGAACGATGGGAAAAGCTCAAGACTTGCTCAAATCACGAATTCCTTGGGTGCAAAGAAGGGGAAGGAGTGGATCTATCACTTGATCGGAGAACTTCTCTCAAATGTTCCCAAATCACTTGGGGATCTAGGATTTGGTGGAGAGGATTGAGAGAGAGAGAGAGAGAGTAAAAAGTGTTCTTGGCAAGCTCAAAGTGAATGGTCAACCTCCTCTCGAGGGAGAGAGAAGGCTATATATAGTGGGTGTGGAGAAAGCAACCGTTTGAGCCACTTAAGTGCACTGAGGAGGTCGGACGTCCGGACCGGACCGGTCGTCCGGTGGCACAAATGAGTCCGGACGTCCGACAGCCATCGGTCGTCCGGCCACTGGGAATTCATTAAGCCACCAACCAGTACACAGCAACCGGACGTCCGAGACGGGCCGGACGTCCGGAGACCGGACATCCGGAGAGGCCCAGAAATCCATAAATATAGTTATGTTGAAGAAACACCGGACGTCCGGAGGGGCTCGGAAATCCATAGATATAGTTCTGTAAGAGAATCACCGGACGACCGTAGAGAGCCGGATGTCCGGACAGCTGAGAGTGATCGAACGTCCGTAGAGTACCGGACATCCGGAGAAAACTGGAGTTGGTGTGTTTGAGCAAATCTTTCACTAGACCCAACGATCCCCTCTTAATAGTGCGGGATCCCTATACTCAAAGACAAACAATAAACAAAGCCAAGGCTAATGTCTTGTATCTCCGATCTTGAGTTATATGCTTTTGTCCCTAGTCATCATCCACACACGGCCTTTGAGACATAATCCTGAGATATACTTGATAAACATGATTAGTCCCATATATGCATGTTGTCATCATCATCATCAAAACATGAACAAGGGCATGATTGCACTTTCAATCTCCCCCTTTTTGGTAGTTGATGACAACATACATGCACTTTTTAGAATAAAGCTTTGAATATCGAAAGAATTTGAAAAGCATTGAGTATCGAAGGATTTGTTGTGGAGCTCCCCCTCAATATGTGCAAAAACTAATAGATAAGCATGAAGAGAGCTCCCCCTCAATATGATACCAACACAACCGAGACTCATACACAAGATAACATCAGATTTTAGAATAAGCTCCACAAAGATTTAGAATAAGCTCCACAAAGATTCAACACTCATAGCATATAACATAAGTCCAATAACAGGCAGGCTAATAACATAGCATGAGTTCGACAACATAACATGAGTTCGATAACATGTTTAATAACATAGCATCACACCACATCACATAAATAAGTGCTTACTCCCCCTTGGCAGCAAATACCCAAAAGGGGGTGTCAGAACAGCATCAAAGAGCATCATCGTCATCATCGTCACAAGCACCACTACCACCAGCCTCATCCAGGAAGTCAGCCCACTCGGGACCCGAAGGAAAACCGAAGTCAGAAGGTGGAGCATCAGGAAGACGTTCATCGTCACTCACATCCTCTGTTGGAAAAGGCAGTGCCTAGGAGGCGCTTAGGCACGCCTAGGCGCTAGGCAATGGCCAAACGCCTCGCCTAGGGAATAAATGGAGGTCTAGGCAGGGCAAGGAAGGAATTGCTTACCCAAGCAGGAAATCATGCCACATACTGTACTGATATGCCAAACGGGTTATATTCCAATGGCAGTAGACGACAATTAACGTATTTATATGCCCTAAACTAATATCAACACCCATATAATAATCAAAAATACACTATGAGTAAAAACTATATTACCGCCTAGGGCGCTTAGGCACCGCCTAGGCACTAGGCGAAGGCCAACAGCCTCGCTTACGCCTACCGCTTTCTCCAACCTTGCTCACATCATAGACCCCGGAGTCTCTCAGACGAGCTTTCAGAGCATTCTTGGAGGTGACCAAGCGTGTGACAACGGTGTGGTTTTGGGAGCAATGAAAGGTAAACATCTTCATCATGGCAGAGTGAGCCTTCCCAAGGAAACGAGCAATGCGACCAAAGGGGGAAGATCCGGAGGGAGCAGAACGAGGGATGCTAGCAGCAGTGCGGCGCGGATGAGCAGAAGAGGAAGAGTCCTTGGGAACATAGTTCTCGGCCATGTGAGCGGGAATGACCCATCGCTCATGCAAATGAGTGCGAACAATAGGAAACGGAGCCACACTCTCGATAAATGCCTGAAGAAAGGGAGCATGAGGAAAGGCCCGCTTGTGCTGGAGGGAAGTGAGGCGAATCTCATGCCATAGAAAATGAGGCACATTGATCTTTCCTTTCGGAGACGCATAGAGGCGATACATAAGATCAATGCAGTAGCTACTGCAGGACCCCTTGTCACCCATCTTAGGATACACAGTGCGAATGGCACATTGATAGATAATGAAGAAAGGAGCACGCCAAATGGAGACTTGGTTAAAACCCTTGTGTTTCTCCTCATCAGTTAGTTCTGTTGTGGGTTTGATAAGATCAGCACATGCATCAGTGCCCTTGGGTCTATGTTCGGGATCATCATTGTGAATTTTGAACCCGGTGTCGGGAAAACCAAGGGCAGCAACAAATTGAGAAGAAGCCAAGGGCTTCGTGTCGGAGGTCATCCAAGTAACACTGTTATTTGGACCAAAGAAACATGTGGCATAAAATTGATGAATGGCGGCTTGGTTAAAGTCATGTTGAAATGCAAAGGGGCAGCGAGATTTGAGGACTCAATGAGCTCAATAGCCCCAGAGTATTTCTCCGGATGTTTACGAATATGTGCTAAGTCAATGCACAGATGCAGAGAAAGGCCCTTAGGAATAATGACAGTGGTAAAATATCAGCTTGGACATTTGTGCGAAAATGATTGTCCTGAGAGTCACGAACAACCGTAAATTGATCTACATCTCGACGCAACTTAAGATATGAAGAAATGGGAACCTCGTTGAATTTCTTAATTTTGCGGCCGAGTGGTAAAGGAGGTTCAAGCGAGATATGACGAGCATCACCGTGAGGTCGCACCAGAGGAGGTGGAGGCTTGAAGGTGGGACGACGAGTGCCTGGCTTGGGAGCGGAGGTGCGAACAGCAACAAACGCTGGCTGCTCCAAATCTTCGAGTTCATCCTCATAGTCGGAGTCCTCTGGAGAGGAGTTGCTGGAAGAGCTGCGAGGACGAGCGGCACGCTTCCGAGGACGAGCCTTCTCCTGGGAGTCACCGGAGCCACCACGACGAGATGGACGAGACAGCCCACCGGTGACCTGCTTGCGTGCGGAGCTCTTGGTCTTGGGCATCGCTACCTCGGAGTGAAGAGCGCGGAGGAAAACGACGACCGGAGAGAATGGGGGAGACCCTAGCGGGGCGGTGGCGGCGAGGACCCCGGGCGGCGAGCGACCGCGGCGAAGAGCCACTGGGCAGGGGCGGCGGCGGAGGAAAAATAGAGGAGGGGAGCGAATGGATTAGGGTAAGAATGAAGCGAACCCCCCCCCCCCCCCCCGTGCTATATATATGTGCCCAAGAAAAGCCCGGATGACCGGGGTTCTACGGACGTCCGAAGCCTGAGCCAGGGGAAAAACTCACGGACGTCCGGACGGAGTGTAACAGAAGGCTTTTTACGGACGACCGGGGTTCTACGGACGTCCGGACTGAGTGGAACATAGAGCTTTTTACGGTCGACCGGAATCCCACAGACGACCGGATCCTGGACGATCGGAGTCCTACGGACGTCCCGAGTAAGGCAACCGAAGGTATTTTACGGTCGTCCGGATACACCGGACGACCGACAACCAGAAATTTGTTTGAAACAGACAGTAGAAGTATTTTTGCCAGTGACAAAGAGAGGAGATGATGACAATGATGATCTAACCCATGAGTAAGGGTACCAACGATGATTTTTCAGTATGTAGTAAGAAGAAATAGCCTAGTGTCATGAAGTGAGTATTCTAGGCTAGAAACAACAATAACAACACTAGATCACACAGATCAAACCCATGTTTGAGTATATGTGACATGGCACCGCAAAAATTTGAACTTTGGGTGCATACTCACTACTCCATCATGTTAAAGCACCATAGTTAGAATAACATGGTGGCTTTGAGAGTGTTGGTTTTATTTATGCATTGTATAGGGTGAGACAACTCATGAGTTGAGTGGCTCCCCCTAAATACATGCCTACATCAAGTCAAGACATTAAGTTTATGCATGAATGGGTACTAGATTTCACATAACACTGTCAAGCTCCAAGATACCAAGTTCACGCCTAAGTTGACAAAACCTTGCTTCATCCAATGGCTTGGTGAAAATATCTACAAGTTGCATGCCTGTGCCAACATGAGCAATGTTAATATCACCTTTCTCCACATGATCTCTCAAGAAGTGGTACCTAATGTCAATGTGCTTGGTGCGGGTATGATCTTTGGGGTTCTCAGCAATATTGATGGCACTTTCATTATCACATAGAAGAGGCACATGTCAGGTGATACCGTAATCCTTCAAAGTTTGCCTCATCCATAGTAATTGAGTTGCACAACTGGCGGTTGCAATGTATTCAACTTCGGCGCTGGAGAGGGCAACACAATTTTGTTTTTTCGAGGACCAACTTACCAAGGAGCGTCCAAGAAATTGACATGCACCGAAGGTGGACTTACGATCCACTTTCTCTCCAGCCCAATCCGCATCCGTGTACCCAATGAGATCAAACTTAGCATCCTTGGGGTACCATAGGCCCAACTTTGGGGTGTGAACAAGGTATCTAAGAATATGCTTAACCGCCTTATGATGACTTTCCCTAGGGGAAGCTTGAAATCTAGCACACATGCATACACTAAACATGATGTTTGGTCTAGATGCACAAAGATAAAGCAATGAACCAATCATAGAGCGGTATTTAGATGGGTCGAACGGGATACCGTTTGTGTCTTCAGTGAGTACAATTCTGGTTGGCATGGGTGTCTTACATGGGCTAGCATCAGACATGCCAAATTTTTCTAGGATATCCTTGAGGTATTTTGCTTGAGACAAGAAAATTATGAAATTTTTGAATCTGAAATCCGAGGAAGAACTTCAAATCCGCATTGAGTGACATTTCAAAATTCTTGGTCATTGAAGCCGCAAACTTCTTGCACAAATGAATGTTAGGAGAACCAAAAATGATATCATCTACATAGATTTGGCATAAGATCAAATCACCTTTGTCCCTCTTAGTAAAAAGAGTGGGATCGATCACCCCTCTCAGAAAACCATCATCGAGTAAAAACTTCTTAAGATGATCATACCAAGCACGAGGTGCTTGTTTGAGGCCATACAAAGCCTTATGAAGTTTATACACATAGTCTTTGTGATCGGGATCAACGAACCCAGGTGGCTGTGATACATATACTTCTTCTTGTAGAGGACCGTTAAGGAAAGCACTTTTCACATCCATTTGATGTAATGTAAAGCCATTGAAAGCAGCATAAGCAAGTAAGATGCGAATGGATTCAAGACGGGCAACAGGGGCAAAGGTCTCACCAAAGTCCAAACCTTCAACTTGTGAGTACCCTTGTGCCACTAACCTTGCCCTGTTGCGGATGATTACACCATTCTCATCTTGCTTGTTCTTGAAAATCCACTTTGTTCCAATGACGTTGTGTTCCGTAGTTGGCCTCTGGACTAATGACCACACTTGATTGCGCTCAAAGCTATTCAACTCTTCTTGCATAGCAATGAGCCAATCGTTGTCCATCAACACATCTTGTACCTTGAGAGGCTCAACACTAGACACAAACGAGAAGTGAGCACAAAAGTTTGTCAATTTTTTATGAGTGACTCTACCTTCCGATATGCCGGTGAGGATTTTATCAACATCAACACGACCGGCCACTCGAGGCATGATGGAGGTTAAGGTTTCGCGAGGTTCAACTTCATGTCCATCATCCACGTCCTCAACATATGGATCATTAATGTGTGGTGGAAAATCTTCTTCTTCTTCTTGCATTTGTTGTTGTTCATTGTCAATGATTGCACTTTCTTGTTCTTGCCCTTGAGGATGATCTTGTTCTTGATGATTGTCATGAAGAGGAACTTGATCATCATCTTGTACTTGGACTACAGGCATTGGTTGAGTAATAGGGGCTTGTGGTGGTATGGGTGTTGAAGTAGTTTGATGATGTGTGAGACTTCCATCTTCTTCTTCATCATCATGAGGTTCTTGTTCCATTGGAAGAAGTGCACCAACACCCATCGTCAAGATATCTTGAGAAGAATCTTCTTCACCTACATCACTTAGATCAACTTGCTCCCCATGGGAGCCATTAAACTCATCAAACACCACGTCACAATTTTCTACAACACATCCATTGGATTTGTTGTAGACTCTATAGGCATGAGAGTTTGATCCATAGCCAACAAATATGCCCTCAATGGTTTTAGATTGAAAATTTCCTAACCACTCTCTTTTGTTGGGGATGAAATATTTGCACCCAAATACACAAAAGTACTTGACATTTGGCTTGTTCCCGGATAGGAGCTCATATGGAGTCTTTTCCAATATCGTGCGGAGGAAGAGCCAGTTTGATGCATGACATGCAGTGTTCACGGCCTCGGCCCAAAAACTATGTGGCGACTTGTATTCATCCAACATGGACCTTGCCATCTCCACAAGTGTGCGGTTCTTCCTTTCTGCTACACCATTTTGTTGGGGGTGTATGGAGCTGAATATTGATGCTCAATCCCTTCATCACTAAGGAACTCTTCCAAGGTGTAGTTCTTGAACTCAGATCCATTATCACTTCTTATTGCCAGAATTTCTTTGTCAAAATTGCGTTGTGCTTGCTTGGCAAAATCAATGAAAGTGATCTTCGTCTCGTCCTTGGACTTGAGGAAGAAGACCCATGTATACCTTGAGTAATCATCCACAATGACAAGTCCATACTTTTTCCCACCAAGACTATCACATGAAGGAGGCCCAAAGAGATCCACATGAAGGAGCTCCAAAGGCCTTGAAGTAGACACAATATTCTTGGGTGGGTGCTTTGATTGATGTTGCTTCCCGGCTATGCATGCACTACACACACGATCTTTCTCAAAAGAGACATTTGTTTGTCCAAGGATGTGATTACCCTTTAAGAGATCTTGAAGATTTCTCATGCCAACATGGGCTAGCCGGCGATGCCATAGCCACCCCTTGTCGGCCTTGGCCATTAGACAAGTTGCATGGAATGTGCTCTCTTTCGAGAAATCAACCATGTAAAGGTTGCCATCCAACTCTCCAACAAAGGCCACTTCGAGAGTATCTCTCTTAAAGACTTTCACATCCGTTAGTCCAAAGAGTGTACCATAACCAACAGAAGCCAATTGGCGAACAGAAAGCAAATGGTATTTGAGGCATTGGACAAGCATGACATTTGCAAGAGACATGTCATTTGTGATGGCCACCTTGCCCAACCCGAGTACCTGTCCTTTTGAACCTCCACCAAACATAATGCTCATAAATGGTTGAATAGCTTCCATGAAATCGTAGAGCAACTTGCTATCCCGATCATATGATTGGTACATCCACTGTCAATCACCCATTTTACTCCACCGGAGAAGGCAACCTACACACAATTATGGCTTGGTTAGAGGCACCCATTTTGCAATGGGACCTCTTAGGTTAGTCACCAAGGGTCTTAGGGACCCAAATAGCATAAAACCAAAATGCATTTCGAGGACCAATAAACTTAGCAAAAACTTCTCCATCCTTAGTCTTACGAAGTACATAGGATGGAGGCATGAACACTTTTAGCTTGTTGAGAGTAGGCATGCCCCTTGTGGCCTTCCCACTAACAACCTTACCTTTCTCCTTGTGCCATTCTCGTACAAAAGTTTATTTTAGAGGTGTGGTGCACTTTTGAGAGGACGTCTACTTCTTGCTTGTGCTTGGGTCAAACCCGAGTCCCTCTTTGGCAAACACCTCATTGTGTTGGCTCAACACCTCATTAAGGTTCTTTTGCCCTTGAGCACATGTCATGAGCCCTTTCTTGATTTGAGCCTTAAGAAAACGATTCTCCTCAAGAATAGATGCTAGATCACTACTAGAGTTAGTAGTACAAGCATCAACATTGATAATAGGAGAAGAGTAAGCTTTGGCTAGAGTTTCAAGATAAGTAAGCTTGAGTGTCTCAAAACTCTTTGTAAGAAGGGTGATCTCTTCTTCCTTAGTCTTGAGAGACACGGATAGGATCTCACAATCCTTGTAGAAGCATTAGACTTCACAAGCTTACTTTTATCATTCATCAACTCTTCGCAAGAGTCAGTAGCCTTTTCAAGGAGGCAAGATCTCTAGTATGAACATCAATGTTTGCACCAATTTTTAAGCATAGTTCATCATTGCGTGCTTCCTCATATTGGACTTTCCGCTCAAGGATTTCATATTTTTCCTTTTCCTCGGTGACGGGTTTCGAGTTCCTTAATGGAGATGGTGTGCTTACTCACCATCTCCATAAGCATATGAAACATAGTGAGTTTCTTTCCTTTAAGGGAGCACATGAACTTATTTAGTTTACCAAGCATAGGATCATTTATATCATCATCCTCATAACTATCCTCCGCATCAAGATACTCGTCACTAGGAGTAGGAGGAGTGAAAAGAGAAGGGTTTGATCGTGGGGTTACCTTGACCTTGTCAGGAGAGTGCTGGTCCTCTCCATCTTCTACTACGGCCTTCGCCATGAGGCACTTGTGAGCGTTGCCCTTGTAATCCTTCATGTAGTTGTAGGTGACAACTTCACCACTCTTGTTGACTAGCCTCAATGTGTTTTGAGAATCTTGAGCAACTCCAGCAACACCACTAACATCATCCGGATCGGATTCTTCTTAAGCAACCATTGCTTTCCCATCTCTCTTCTTGAGATTGGAGTTCAAAGGATTTGGCAACTTCTTCTTGGGAAAGGTCTTGGGAAACCTTGGTTTCTCTTCTCTCTTCTCATAAGGGCACTCGTTGGAGAAGTGGTTGGTTTCTTCATAGTTGTAGCATTTTCTTACTTTCTTCTTTTGAAATCTTCCCTTGAATTTTCCCGCGCTAAACTTCTTCACAAAGAGAGCCATGTCTTCATATGAAGGGCCCTCATCGGATTCAACCTCATCACCATATTCTTCTTCATCATCATCTTCTTCTTCTTCACTTTGCTCATATTCACATACATGCTTGGCCCTTGATGTCTACTACGCAACCTTCTTCTTGTAGACGTTGTTGGGCCTCCAAGTGCAGAGGTTTGTAGGACAGTAGAAAATTTCCCTCAAGTGGATGACCTAAGGTTTATCAATCCGTGAGAGGCGTAGGATGAAGATGGTCTCTCTCAAACAACCCTGCAACCAAATAACAAAGAGTCTCTTGTGTCCCCAACACACCCAATACAATGGTAAATTGTATATGTGCACTAGTTCGGCGAAGAGATGGTGATACAAGTGCAATATGGATGGTAGATATAGGTTTTTGTAATCTGAAAATATAAAAACAGCAAGGTAGCAAGCGGTAAAAGTGAGCGTAAACGGTATTGCAATGCTAGGAAACAAGGCCTAGGGTTCATACTTTCACTAGTGCAAGTTCTCTCAACAATAATAACATAATTGGATTATATAAATATCCCTCAACATGCAACAAAGAGTCACTCCAAAGTCACTAATAGCGGAGAACAAACGAAGAGATTATGGTAGGGTACGAAACCACCTCAAAGTTATTCTCTCCAATCAATCCATTGGGCTATTCCTATAAGTGTCACAAACAGCCCTAGAGTTCGTACTAGAATAACACCTTAAGATACAAATCAACCAAAACCCTAATGTCACCTAGATACTCCAATGTCACCTCAAGTATCCGTGGGTATGATTATACGATATGCATCACACAATCTCAGATTCATCTATTCAATCCAACAAAGTACTTCAAAGAGTGCCCCAAAGTTTCTACCGGAGAGTCAAGACGAAAACGTGTGCCAACCCCTATGCATAGGTTCATGGGCGGAACCCGCAAGTTGATCACCAAAACATACATCAAGTGAATCACGTGATATCCCATTGTCACCACAGATACGCACGGCAAGACATACAACAAGTGTTCTCAAATCATTAAAAGACTCAATCCGATAAGATAACTTCAAAGGGGAAACTCAATCCATTACAAGAGAGTAGAGGGGGAGAAGCATCATAAGATCCAACTATAGTAGCAAAGCTCGCGATACATCAAGATCGTATCACCTCAAGAACACGAGAGAGAGAGAGAGAGAGATCAAACACATAGCTACTGGTACATACCCTCAGCCCCGAGGGTGAACTACTCCCTCCTCGTCATGGAGAGCGCCGGGATGATGAAGATGGCCACCGATGAGGGATCCCCCCTCCGGCAGAGTGCCGGAACAGGGTCCCGATTGGTTTTTGGTGGCTACAGAGGCTTGCGGCGGCGGAACTCCCGATCTATTCTGTTCCCCGATCGTTTTAGGGTATATGGATTTATATAGGTGGAAGAAATACGTCAGGGGAGCCATGAGGGGCCCACAAGGGTGGAGGGCGCGCCCCCCTACCTCATGCCTTCCTCGTTGCTTTCTTGACGTGGACTCCAAGTCTCCCGGGTTGCTTTCTTTCCAAAAATAACTTCTCCAGAAGGTTTCATTCCGTTTCGACTCCGTTTGATATTCCTTTTTCGCGAAACACTAAAGCAAGGGAAAAAACAGAAACTGGCACTAGGCTCTGGGTCCATAGGTTAGTCCCAAAAGTAATCTAAAAGTGCATAGTAAAGCCCAATAAACATCCAAGATGGATAATATAATAGCATGAATACTTCATAAATTATAGATACGTTGGAGACATATCAGCCTTCAATGCAAGATTGATCTTTGATGATGGAGTACCATGCATGGCAAGATGTTTTGTAGCATTTGCGTTTGACTCTTCAAATAGTTGGAAAGTGGATATGATGTCATTTGTAGTCATTTTCTTGAAGGCATGGTGTTGTCTTATGTCCCATACCATTTGATGGTGATATGGAGCAAGAGCATGGAGCAACTTGTCCAAAAGGAATCGCTTAGTCATGTTGAATCCATCTTGTGTCTTGTCACAGTCACACGATTCAATATCAGCGGTGAGAGTCATGAGACGCTCAAGGAGTTGATTTGGAGTTTCACCTTTCTCCATACAAAAGTTTTGCAATTTCCCCTTGGCAATTTCATATTGAGCACTGCGGAGGGTGGAGGTACCGGTCTTGGATCTTATAATACTTTCCCATAGTTCCTTGGCACTTGTGATGTGTATGAAAGGTCTCCTTTGCTTTTCAACCATACCTCTCCTTATACACATGATTGCAGTGTCATTGAGATTCTTGTCATAAATTTCTCTTGGTGTAGGATTCTTTGGATCAACGACATGGTAACCATACTCCAAGATCTCTAGCATCTCATTGTTTCCATATCGAAGATGATCCTGCATAGCAACTCTCCACAAAGCAAAATCGGAAGTGGCATCAAGTAAAGGAGGTTTGCCTTGAGGGTTATACTTTGGTTTCTCAACTTGGGGTCTTGCATAAAGCCAAGGAACACTAGAGTGTTCATCGCTAGGAGGTTGTTGACCAAGTGACGGAGTAGGCACAGTTGGCCTCGAAGCCGCACCACCCGAAAGTGGTGCAAGCACCGTGGACAATGTGGCTATCCTCATTTGGACCAAGGCCTCGACAGAAGCATCATGCTCCTCTTTTTGCTTAGCAAGGGCCCGTTCCAGATCCTTAGAAGTAAAGGATTTGACTTCAGAAGAAGCCTCGCCTTTATCCTTCGGATCTGCAACACGGGGAGTCCCATCGGGGTTCATCTCGCTCTAGGGCGGTTAAGCCACAAGAATAGTGCACGAGGCTCTGATACCAATTGAAAGGATCGAGATGGACCTAGAGGGGGGTGAATAGGTACAATTACAAATTTTAATTATTACTTAGCAATTTTAGGCACTAATGCGGAATATGACGGTGATCCTAACAATTGCAAGTGTACTACTAAGTGCTAAGCAAGATAAGCAAGTAACACAACTATGTAAGTAAACAAGCACAATATGATAAAAGTAAGTGCTAAGAGACAAGTAACCACAAGTAGGGAGTTAGGGTTAGGAATAACTGCAACTCCGAGATACGAGGATGTACGTCGATGTTCACTTCCTTGGAGGGAAGCTACGTCACCGTTAGAGAGGTGGATGTTACCACGAAGGCACACCAACACCACGAAGGCTCACCCTATTCTCCCTTTGGGACAACACCACGGAGGCGTTTCTCAACCACTAGTGGTAGACCTTGGGGTGGTCTCCAAACCCTCACAAACTTTTCCGGGGGTAATCACAAACGTCGATTCCTCACCAAAAGACTCCTACCGCCTAGGAGTTTCCAACCTCCAAGAGTAACAAGAACGATGGGAAAAGCTCAAGACTTGCTCAAATCACGAATTCCTTGGGTGCAAAGAAGGGGAAGGAGTGGATCTATCACTTGATCGGACAACTTCTCTCAAATGTTCCCAAATCACTTGGGGATCCAGGATTTGGTGGAGAGGATTGAGAGAGAGAGTAAAAAAGTGTTCTTGGCAAGCTCAAAGTGAATGGTCAACCTCCTCTCGAGGGAGAGAGAAGGCTATATATAGTGGGTGTGGAGAAAGTAACCGTTTGAGCCACTTAAGTGCACTTAGGAGGTTGGACGTCCGGACGGGACCGGTCGTCCGGTGGCACAAATGAGTCCGGACGTCCGACATCCATCGGTCGTCCGGCCACTGGGAATTCATTAAGCCACGAACCAGTACACAACAACTGGACGTCTGAGGCGGGCCGAACATCCAGAGACCGGACGTGCGGAGAGGCCCGGATATCCGTAAATATAGTTCTGTTGAAGAAACACCGGACGCCCGGAGGGGCTCGGAAATCCGTAGATATAGTTCTGTAAGAGAATCACCGGACGACCGTAGAGAGCCAGACGTCTGGACAGCTGAGAGTGATCGGACGTCCGTAGAGTACCGGACATCCAGAGAAAACTGGAGTTGGTGTGTTTGAGCAAATCTTTCACTAGACCCAACGATCCCCTCTTAATAGTGCAGGATCCCTATACTCAAAGAAAAACAGTAAACAAAGCCAGGCTAATGTCTTGTATCTCCGATCTTGAGTTATATGCTTTTGTCCCTAGTCATGATCCACACACGGCCTTTGAGACATAATCCTGAGATATACTTGATAAACATGATTAGTCCCATATATGCATGTTGTCATCATCATCAAAACATGATTAAGGGCATTATTGCACTTTCAGTTGGCCTCACGACTAAGTCCTCTCGCTAGGTGTCGGCATTCTGGGAACGGGGTCCCCACACTTGCCTGCCTGCGGCCCATGGCGTGGCTCTGCGGGCAGGCCTGTACGGCCCATCTTCATCCACAAGGCATCCGGCCAAGACCCTCACGAGGGGCGAAGCCTCACGGGGCGGACGACAAAAGACCTCCTCAGAAGCGACCTCACCAGGTTGGCTCGCGGGGGGCGGAGAGATGAAGGCAAGGAAAACCTCGCGAGGTTCCCGTGACGTGAGCCATGACGATCGAGATCAGGCGGGCGCCAGCGCGCACAGTGTCCTTGTTTCCTCTTCGGTGCTAAGGAGGCAAGCGCAGGCGTGGAGTATCGAGGCATCAAGCAAAGGTTTCCATATCAGTGCAACGAGACCAAGACCGGGAGTACAGAAAACGGAGGTTACGATGGAGCCCAAGGAAGCGTGACCACCAGAGCCTTTTGCAGGCGAAGACTGCTTTTGTCAGGATAAGCCGTACCAGCTGTCCCCTTTCAAATTGGCCGTTGTTTGCTCCCTTCCCGCTCAATATTTGGGAAGAGGACCAGGGCCTCTATAAATAGGGCTAGCCACCATCATAGGAGGCAACTCATCTGATCTTTAGCCACACACAAGCACAAGAACACATCAACCTCAGGAGCTGTTCTTCCCCCTGTACTGTTCATCATCAGCCCAAGAGGCAATCCACCACCACCACACTGGAGTAGGGTATTACACCACAACGGTGGCCCGAACCAGTATAAATCTTGTGTCCCTTGTGTTGCGAGTTCATCGAGCTAATCCGTGAGATCTTAGCAAAGCCAGGTTGTAGATCAGTAGGGGGAATCTTCGTGCGCACCCCAATGTTCGAACCTTGAGGGTTTTGCCGGAACCCGTGATCCGACATTTGGCGCGCTAGGTAGGGGTGCGTCGTAGCCTTCCTTCCATCGATCTGCGCTCCGCTACCGCCGTGCTCCGCCCTCGTGGCAGACGTCTCGCTCCTGGCTCCGACGGCGGACGCCGACAGCAGGGCCAGGGGGCTCCGAGCCCTGGCCCCGCCCTGCGGCAGGTGCAGTGGCCACCCAAGTTCAAGCCCAAGATGTCGCCGCGCTACGACAGTGAGGCGGACCCGTCGGCTTTCCTGCCGGCATACGAGGAGGCCGTCCTCGAGGCCGGAGGCGACGACAAGGTCATGGCCAACTAGCTTCCCATGGCCCTCGCTGGCGAGCCACGCGCCTGGCTGCTCAACCTCCCCGGATCCATGGTGGCATCTTGTGAGGAGCTGCGCGGCCTCTTCACCGCGCGCTACGTGGCTCCGGCGCACCACACAGTCGCGGCCTTGCTAGGCGGCTCTCAAGCACCGCCCTCAGATCGCCATATCAAGCCATTCCTTCGCTAGATCGGAGCCGCTTCCAGGCGCTCGGGGGCTCCGCCGGGCTGGGCTGCACCCGAAGCCGACCTCACCTTCGACTCAGAAGACCACCCCGTCACCACCGCCAGCTCGGGCATGCTCCCGATGCTCTGCACGCCCACCGTCTGCAACGTGGCTGTCACGAAAACCCTCATCGACGGCGGCGCCGGTCTCAACGTGTTCTCCATGGAGGCCTTCGGCCTTCTTCACATACCGCTCGAGCGGCTCAGCCTCAGCAAGCCTTTCTCAGGAGTTGGCGGAGGCACCGCCCACTCCCTGGGGCAGATCCGCCTCCCCATCACCTTCGGCACGCGCGGCAACTACCGCACCGAGCTGGTCAATTTCGACATCGCCCGCATCGGCCTCCCGTACAACGCCATCCTCGGGTACCCAACTCTGGCCCAGTTCATGGCAGCGACCCACCCGGCCTACAACCTCATGAAGATGCCTGGAAGCAAAGGCGTCCTCACCATTAAGGGGGACGCCAAAGAAGCCCTGGTGGCGCTCAAGCTTGCGCACAAGACCGCCGCGGCGGCACAGCCCGCCGGCGCGGGCACCTCCGGGGCCGAGGGAGCCGCACCAACCAACAAGAAGCAGTTGTTCACCCAAGACAAGGCAGAAACCAAGCAGGTGCCGGTCGACAAGGACGGGTCCTCGGGAGCCATCTTTACCATAGGTGCTGACCTCGACCCAGGCCAAGAGGAAGCGCTGGTGAAGTTCTTGCGCGCAAACAAGGAGATATTTGCGTGGGAGCCCAAGAAGCTGGTGGGGGTCCCGAGAGAGGTGATTCAGCATCACCTAAGGGTATTCCCCAATGTACGCCCTGTGAAGCAGCGGGCGAGATGACAGTCCACGGAGAAGCAGGCCTTCATTGTTCAAGAAACCCGCAAGCTGGAGGCAGCGAGCGCCATTCGCGAGGTCCGGTACCCCGAGTGGCTGGCAAACCCTGTCGTTGTGCCGAAGAAAGGCGGGAAGGAGCGAATGTGCGTCGACTTCACCAACCTCAACAAGGCCTACCCCCAAGATCCATTCCCACTTCCAGGCATCGACCAAATCATCGACGCCACAGCCGAGTGCGACCTGCTGTGCTTCCTGGATGCATTCTCAGGGTATCACCAGATCAAGATGGCGGTAGAAGATGTGGAGAAAACAGCCTTCCTGACCCCGTGTGGGGTGTACTGCTACACTTGCATGCCTTTCGGACTGCGTAACGCGGGAGCGACCTTTTAGCGGTTGATGCACATCACCTTAGGGCAGCAGCTCGGGAGAAACGCGGAGGCCTACATTGACGACATTGTGGTAAAGTATCGGGAGGCGAGGACCCTGATCCAAGATTTGGAGGAGACCTTCGCAAGTCTACGCCAGGTGAACCTGCGGCTTAACCCGGAGAAGTGCGTGTATGGTGCCCCTTCCGGCAAGCTGCTGGGTTTCCTCGTATCCCACAGAGGGATTGAGGTGAACCCAGAAAAGATCAAGGCCATTGAAGACATGAGCCCGCCACAAACCCTCAAGGAAATGCAGAAGGTGGCGGGTCGGGTCACTGCGTTGGGGCGCTTCATCTCCAAGCTGGGAGAGCGCGCCCTACCCTTCTTCAAGCTAATGAAGAAGAAGGGCCCGTTCGAATGGACCCCGGAAGCCGATCGAGCTTTTCAAGACCTCAAAATATACCTGACCAGCCCCCCAGTGATGGTGGCGCCGCGACCTCTCGAGCCCCTGGTGCTTTATCTTGCCTCCACCCCGCACTCCGCCAGCGCAGCTCTGGTGGCGGTTCGGAAAGAGCATCTGGCCCAAGGCGCGGCTGCCAAGCTACGCCGCCAGCCGAGGTGACGCAAGACCAGGAAGGCGCCGCAAGAGCTGTAGCGGCATCAATAGAGGACCAAGCTCGGCAGGACAACGCCGTTGGGACCCCGGCAAGCGATCAAGCGTCGGGAGCCCCACTACCTCAGGAGACGCCCCAATCTCCGCAAGGCACAAGCCTCACTGGAGCACCAGCCCTTGTTGAGCACCCGGTGTATTTCGTCAACACGGTGTTGCGGGACGCAAGGGCACGGTACCCCATGCCTCAGAAGCTCCTGCTCGCGCTCTTGGTGGCCTCGCGAAAGTTGCGGCACTACTTCCAGGGCCACCCTATCAAGGTCGTCTCAGCATACCCATTAGAGAGAGTGCTCCGGAGCCCCAACTCTGCTGGAAGGGTTGCTGAGTGGAACATCGAGCTGCAAGCATTCCAGTTGGAGTTCAGCACTACCAGAGTCATCAAGGGAGCCGCACTCGCTGATTTTGTGGCCGAATGGACGGACGCCCCGACGCTCGAAATAGGCGAGGACCAGTCCACCTCGCCGGGAAGTGAGGCGCCTGACGGCTGGGTCATGTATTTCGATGGTGCCTTCGCGCACCAGGGCGTAGGGGCTGGAGCAGTACTCATCTCGCCCACTCAAGCCAAGATCTACTACGCCGTGCAGCTATGCTTTCAGCAAGGCGAGAAGGTTTCCAACAACATCACAGAATACGAGGGCCTCATAGCTGGCCTGAAAGATGCGGCAGCCCTGGGGGTGAAGCCCCTCACCGTGAGGGGCGACTCGCAGGCATACCTCGCGGAGGTGCGCAAAATGGAGAAGCAGTTCCTGGGCCTGGAGTTGCAGCACGTGCCCCGTGGCACTAACAAGGAAGCTGACGACATCGCCAGGAGAGCATCCAAGCGGCAGCACCAAGAGCCTGGCGTCTTCGAGGAGCGGCTCTTCAAGCCATCAGCGACACCACCGCTTTCAAGGACAGCTCAGCCTCGGGAGGAACTCCCGCAACCGCCTGCCACAGGAGCCCCAGCCTGTGGCCTGACTTCGGGAGCACGCCTACTCTTGGCGCTCAAGCCCCAGGAGGGATGCTGGACCAAGGAATTCAAGGAATACCTGATGCAAGGGGCGCTGCCAGAGAAGGAAGAGGACGCAGAGCACGTGGCCCGGCAGGCCACGACATATTGCATCCGGGACGGTGAGTTATACAGGAAGCGACCGAATGACATTTCACTGGGTTGTATTTCCATAGACCAGGGGAAGGAGTTGCTAGCCGACATACACAGTGGGGACTGCGGCCACCACTCAACGGATTCTATTGGCCAACGATGCTCAACGACGCGGCCGAGCTGGTGAAGTCTTGTGAAGCCTGCCAGTTCCACGCCAAGCAGATCCATCAGCCGGCTCAGGGCCTCCAGACTATCCCACTCACATGGCCGTTCGCGGTCTGGGGGATGGATACATTGGGCCCGTTCCCCCGAGCGCCCGGGGGCTACCGCTACCTCTACGTCGCCATTGACAAGTTCACCAAGTGGGCGAAGGTGGAAGCCGTCCGCACCATCCCAGCTGGCTCCGCGGTCAAGTTTATCAGGGGTCTCGTGAGCCGCTTCGGGGTCCCCAACCGCATCATCACCGATAATGGCTCGCAGTTCACTAGTAACCTCTTCAAAACATACTATGCTAACCTTGGAACGTAGATCTGCTATGCTTCGGTGGCGCAGAAGCAATGGTCAGGCCGAACGTGCCAACGCAGAGGTCCTGAGAGGCCTCAAGGCCAGGACTTTCAAGAAGAAGCTCGAGGCCTGCGGCAGGGGCTGGTACGACGAGCTCCAGTCCGTGTTGTGGTCCATCCGCACCACCGCCACCAAGCCAATGGGCGAGACCCTGTTCTTCCTCGTCTATGGAGCAGAAGCGGTCCTCCCTCACGAGGTCAAGCATCGCTCCGCACGGGTCCTGGTGTTCGATGAAACGCAGCAGGACGCCACGCGGGGGATGGATCTCGTGCTGGGGGAGGAACGTCGTCGCGAAGCTGCATTATGGGCGGCAAGGTACTAGCAGGCGCTGCGACGATACCATTGCCGCAACATCCGCTCCAGGACGCTCGAGGCGGGCGACCTCGTCCTGAGGCGGGTCCTCTCTAGGAAGGGCTGCCTAAGCTCTCGCCCATGTGGGAGGGCCCGTTCAAGGTCGTCCATGTCTCCAGGCCTGGCGCCGCGCGCCTGGAGACGTAGGACGGGGTACCCATCCAGAACGCCTGGAACATCTAGCACCTCTGGAAGTTCTACCCATGAAGAAAGGCCTAGCGCCTGTGAAGAAGGCCCAGTGCCTGTGAAGAATCGCCGCCCGTGACACTCTCACGTAATAACGAGTGGGGTTTGTACACGCCCCGGAGTCTCAGGAGTGCCGCCCTCGGGCCTCGGGGGCTCCCTCCCACGTCTTAGTGGCAGCACTTAGCTCCGCGCTGGTGAGAAGACTTGAAGACTAGACTACGTGCCGGACGCGGCTTTTCATTTGCTTTCTGAAGTTGGCTCGCCTCCTTTTTAACTGAAATTTGCTTCTGGTGTTCCTTGCTTGTTTGATCATGTCGCCTTTCACCGCCATTTTCGGCCCCAATTTAACTTGTTCTCTCTCTCTCTTGCATACCTCGCGAGGGGGCTAGGCAGACGCCCTCGTGAGCATTTTCCCTTTCTTCTGCCCTTCGTCTGCTATTTTTCGCGAGGCACCCTCGTTCGAGCCCACAAGCTGGCGCACCTCTCCTAATCCGTGCCCCACGGGTACCGCGATGTGAATCGCTGGGTCAAGGCTCGGGTGAACGATAAGCCTCCTAGCGAGCCTCCTAAACAATTTTTTGCAGTTCCTAAGCGCCCGCCAGGTCAGGGAAGACCTCAAAAGGCGCCAGGAAGCAACTTCCTCATGAAGAAGAGGCTACCCCGAACGTACCAAGCTAAGTTATCTCTACACAAATCAACAACACAGCACAGGAACATCAAACATAGCACAACGATTGAGAAATCATAGTTCGATACACGCCCCTTCAGGACCCATACTGGTTTCTTTTTGATGCAGAAAGGAAAAGGAGAATAAAACAAAGGCGGCGCCTACTCCTACAGCGGTCCACGAGGGCAGGCTCCTGGCGACGTCCCGAGCTCAGCCAGACCCCTCCTCGCGCTTCACGGAGGCGCGGCGACGAGATGAACCGCCACCGCCTTCGAGGCGGGCACGGCGGCGTGGCGGCTGGTCATAGCCACCACTGCTAGAGCTGTCACCAGAGGAAGATCCGCCGTAGCTGGACGAGACGCGGTCGGCACCAAGGGCGGGCTCGCCCTCATCCTCGTCGCGACCGCCGCCAAGGCCGAGCACCTCCTCGACGTCGTTCACCTCAGGGCAGCACCCGGCGCTGCGGCCATCCTCCCCAAACACCCTCACATAGAGGGTCGCATTGCCGTCATACTTAAAAGGAAGGGTGCACCGCCTGCACAGGCCGCGTGCACGGGTGAACGTCTGCCAACCGCGGGCCAGAGCTATGTTGCCCGCGGCGGAGGCCTCGACCGCGACCCAAGAAGCCCTGCTGCAGCAACCGTCCGCCTGCAGCCAGAGCCCGCTTGAACCAGAGGCCGGCAGATCATCGACGAAGAAGCGCGGGAGCTGAAGCCAGTTGCCGGCCGGGTTCTCCGACCAGACGACGAACTCCGGCAGCACCTCCGTTGAGTGGAAGCGCGGCCGGGGAGGCCGCGCAACCACGACACGTCTCCCTTCATCAACAGGGCTGCCATGACCGAAGCGACCTCGGCCACGCGCAGCGGTGCCACCCCGGGAATGGGGGGCCTCGGCAGGAGTCGCGACGTGCTTGCGGGGATGGCCGCGTCCACGCTTGGGCGCCGGGGAGCCGGGCCCCTCATGAGGGGCCTTCCCCTTTTCTACAGCAGAGAACCTCTTCGGCGGCGCCATCGGAGTTGCTACTAGCAGTGGAGCAGAGGAGGAAGAAGCAAGTGGATGGGAAGAGATGGGTGACGGGGGCTCTGCCCCCCTCCCCATTTATAGCAAGAGAAGGCCAACCAGCGCCCCCACGATCACAGGTAATGATGGTCTTTCTTGCATGGCGCAGGGACCTGTCAAGTCGGGCAGTTGCCGAGGCAGCGTGGGGAAGTGGAGACGCCCACGTCCAATCAACCGCCACGCGTCGACCAAGGCCGCTGGCTATTGGGGCCTGCGGCGCTCCGCACTAGGCCTTTGGCTTCGCCTCGAAGCCAAGCCCGAGCGCGCCTTGGGCCCAGGGACTACTGTGGGCGTTCTGGGAATGGGGGTCCCCAGACTTGCCTGCCTGCGGCCCAAGGCGTGGCTCTGCAGGCAGGCCTGTACGACCCATCTTCATCCACAAGGCATCCAAGACCCTCGCGAGGGGCCAAGCCTCGCAAGGCGGACGGCACAAGACCTCCTCAGAAGCGACCTCACCAAGTTGGCTCGCGAGGGGTGGAGAGATCAAGGCAAGGCAAACCTCACGAGGTTCCCGTGACATGAGCCATGACGATCGAGACCAGGCGGGCGCCAACACGCACAGTGTCCTTGTTTCCTCTTCGGTGCTAAGGAGGCAAGCGCAGGCGTGGAGTACCAAGGCATCAAGCAAAGGTTTCCATATCAGTGCAATGAGACCAAGACCAGGAGGACAGCAAGACGGAGGTCACCATGGAGCCCAAGGAAGCGTCACCACCAGAGCCTTTTGCAGGCGAAGACTGCTTTTGTCAGGATAAGCTATACCAGCTGTCCCCTTTCAAATTGGTCGTTGTTGGCTCCCTTCCTGCTCAATATTTGGGAAGAGGACCAGGGCCTCTATAAATAGGGCTAGCCACCACCGTAGGAGGCAACTCATCTGATCCTTAGCCACACACAAGCCCAAGAACACCTCAACCTCAGGAGGCTATTCTTCCCCTGTACTGTTCATCATCAGCCCAAGAGGCAATCCACCACCACCACACTGGAGTAGGGTATTACACCACAACGGTGGCCCGAACCAGTATAAATCTTGTGTCCCTTGTGTTGTGAGTTCGTCGAGCTAATCCGTGAGATCTTAGCAAAGCCATGGTGTAGATCGTTAGGGGGAAATCTTCATGCGCACCCCAGTGTTCGAACCTTGAGGGTTTTGCCGGAACCCGTGATCCGACACTAGGACATCTGCCGTGACAATTCCACGACATCACCCATGTTACTGAGCTCACCAGGAGCGAAATATATGGCTAGCCGATGGTGTTGTCAGTTGCCATTGACCATAGGTAAGCACGTCTTCCCCTCAGACCTCATTATTTTGGAATCACAAGGATTGGATATAATACTAGGCATGGATTGGCTATCAAAGTATGGAGGAAACATCGACTGTGCTTGTAAGTCAATTCTTCTCACCACCCCAGAGGGGAAAAGGATCAAGTATGTGTCTAGGCATGCGCCAAGGAGGACCCAAGTAAATTCACTCTCGGGAGTAGTTCAAGAGGAAGTGCCAGTTGTGAAGGATTATCCCGATGTATTCCCGGAGGAGTTACCAGGCTTGCCACCGGACCGAGACATAGAGTTTTTGATCGAGCTGTTGCCTGGCACCGGACCAATATCTAAGAGACCGTATCGGATGCCCGCAAATGACCTGGAGGAGATTAAGAAGCAGATTAAGGAGTTATTGGAGAAAGGTTATATTCGACCAAGTTCATCACCGTGGGGAGCCCCAGTGCTCTTAGTTGAGAAGAAGGATGGATCCTTGAGAATGGTTGTTGATTATCGTGCATTGAATGAGGTGACGATCAAGAACAAATACCATCTGCCGATGATCAATGATTTGTTTGACTAGCTGCAGGGAGCTAAAGTATTCTCCAAGATCGTTCTTCGATCAGGATTTCACCAGGTGAAGATCCGAGAACAGGATATACCCAAGACAACTTTTACCACTACAAAAAAAGACACATCCGTGACATTTTGGGCCGAACGAATTTTTTTTGTCATACATATGACACTTCTATGACGATAATTGTGACAAAACCCGGTATCATCATAGATGTGGTGGGCTCCTACTTCTATGACAAAAAATCATGACAGAAAATGGGCTTTTCGTCCTGCGCGGGCCGGAGACGCAGCTGCATGACATTCTTTGGGCCGTCCATGACGGAAAAAACCATGGTAGAAGCAAGGGGGAGGAAAATTTCGGGGAGTTCCTGGTTACGGTGGGAGGTCGGGGGCCGAGCGATGCACGTTTCTCTCGTACATGTACGCGCATGTGTGCGAGGCGTTGGCTCTAACTGAACCCGAGCGAGGCGTTGGGCTCTAACTGAACCCGAGCGATTGCACTACAGGCTACGCGTTATCGAACCCGAGTGATCGATCGATGGCTGTTAACTGAACCCGATCAAGCGATTCCTTCGCTACTGCTGCTAACTGAAGCCGATCGATTGGATGAACAGTGAGCGTTGCGGGGGGGGGGGGGGGGGTTGGATGAACAGTGAGCGGTGACGTTGCCTCTGGATGAACAGGACCCCGTCGTGTGGAGGGCTGGATGAACAGTAGACGGTGGAGGGGTGCCCGTGGAGGGGTGGTTGAACAGGACCCCGTGGTGTGGAGGGCTGGATGAACAGTAGACGGTGGAGGGGTGCCCGTGGAGGGGTGGTTGAACAGTAGCCGGTGGAGTAGCGCGCGGTGGAGGCTGGATGAACAGGAGCCCGTGGAGGCTGGAGGAGGTCGACGGTAGCCCGTGGAGGCCGGAGGAGGTCGACAGTGGAGATGAACAGTATCCCGTGGAGTCCCGTTTTGCGGTACGCCACACCCCTCCCGATGAACAGGAACCCCGTTTCGACCGTAGGAGGTCCGTTTCGTCCGTTTTGCGGTACGCCACACCCCTCCCGATCAACAGGACCCCCGTTTCGACCGTAGGAGGTCCGTTTCGTCCGTTTTGCGGTACGCCACACCCCTCCCGATCAACAGGACCCCCGTTTCGACCGTAGGAGGTCCGTTTCCTCCGTTTTGCGATACAACACACCCCTCCCGATCAACAGGACCCCCGTTTCGACCGTAGGAGGTCCGTTTCCTCCGTTTTGCGGTACGCCACACCCCTCCCGATCAACAGGACCCCGTTCCGAACGTAGGAGGTCCGTTTCCTCCATTTTGTGGTACGCCGGGCCTCGTTTCCATCGCCTGTTCCGTCCAAGCCCTCCCGATGAACACGACCACGCATTCCGTTCCGACCCAGCCGGTTGGCTCCCACGCGTTCCGTTGCCTCTCGATGAACACGACGCATTCCGTTGCCTCCCCATGAACACGACGCATTTCGTTGCCTCCCCATGAACACGACGCATTCCGTTGCCTCCCCATGAACACGACGACGACGCTGTTTCTCCGTTCCGGCCCAGCCATGTACATGAGCCCTGGCCGTACGTATGCGCGAGTAGGCGTTCGAGACCCCGCCCGTATGTACACATACGTGGCCGTATTTTCTTTCTTGCACCCTGGCCGCTGTACGTACGTGTACATGCTACGTGGGCGCCTCTACTACGACACGTACGCACCTCTACTATGACGCGTGCGCGCCTCTACATCCACCAGTATATATGTACGTACACGTTCGCGACCAGAATGACAACGCTACGTACGCTTCGACCAGGTGGGTCCCGACTGTCAGGCACTTCCTTGCGTGCGAAGATGTAGCTGGTGGGTCCCAGCAGTCAGGGGGGCGAATCATTTTTTTTGCCCGGACGCACTTCCTTGCGTGTGAAGATGTAGCTGGTGGGTCCCAGCAGTCAGGGGAAACGTTTTTTTCACGAAATACGGTGGCCCGTCCGATGGGTCCCCGCTGTCAGGTGGAGGAATCATTATTTTGCGCGTAATAAGGAGGCACTTCCTTGCTGCAGCCGTGGACCCAGCTGTCAGCCTCTCCACATACAGTCCACGTCCGATGGAAGTCGTTCCTTGACCACGTTGACCACGCCGCGCCGAGAGCACCACGGCGGTGGGCGACGGCGAGGACTAGGAAGGGGACGACTCGGAGCCGGGGAAGACGTAGCAGTGGATGCCCACGCGAAGAGGAGTACGGGGGTTCACTGGTTCGGCTGCGGTGTGAGGCTGCTGTCGCCGCAGAATAACAGGGGGTGTGGGTGAGTAGAGGGATGGCCTGGCCAGTGGTGGGAGTAGTAGGGGGCGGTGAGGCCTCCGCGGCATCACAGCCGGCCACGGGTGGCAGGAGCACGCGGCACGACCGGCGCTGGTTTGGGCGGCTGGAGCAAGAAGACCAGAGGTTGAAGAAGCACTACGGCCGTTGGATGAACATCGTACGGTAACAGGAGCTAGAATCGTTCATATTGACTAAGTTGACAAAGCCGTCCGTCCCCGTCAACTTGGTAGGCCCACAAGTCAGCCTCCCACTATGCTGGGTTCCAGCTGGCAAGGGGAGTATTCATTTTTTTGTGCATAATAAGGAGGCACTTCCTTGCGTGCGAAGATAGCTGGTGGGTCCGACATGTCAGCGGGGGGCACGTTATTTTCGTGAAATACAGAGGCCCTTCCGGTGGGTCCCAGATGTCAGGTGGAGGAATCATTATTTCGCTCGTAATAAGGAGGCATTTCCTTGTGTGCGGCTGTGGACCGAGCTGTCAGCCTCTCCACACACAGTCTACTTCCGATGGTGTCGTTCGTTGACCACGTTGACCACGCCGCGCCGAGTGCATCCAAGGTGGTGGACGACGGCGAGGCCCCGGACAGCAACGAGCCGGAGATGGGAAGACGCGGGAGTAGAGTCGCATACGGAGAGGTGTACGAGGGTTAACTGGTTCTAGTGCGGTGTGGTTCGGCAGTCGGTGGAGAAGAACGGGAGGTGTGGAGGGGTGGAGGGATGGCCTGGCCAACGGTGGAGTAGCGCTTCATAGCGAAGCGTGCTAAGCAGAGCTGCTAGCAGCAGGAGGCGGGAGGTGGTCCTGGCGGCACTGGAGGAAGAAGACGAGAGATTGAAGATGGATGCCGGTCGTTGGATGTAAATCCTACGGCTAACATGCCAGAATCATTTGTTGACTAAATTGACAACGACTTGCGTTGGCTTCGACCTATTGGCCCACATTTCAGCCTCCAAAAATGTGGCACGTATTCAACCCATTTTTTCAGAATTTACAGTCTTTTTTTTTTGCGCGGTAGAATTTACAGTCAATTCGATCTTTTTTTTGAATTACCACCATTAGCTGGGCTGGGTGAACAAATAATGTAGCGTCCATGCGGGCCATTTATTTTATTTCCTAAAAAATTACAGGCCATTTGCACTTTCTCGAAATACACGATTTTGCTGGGCTGATTCTAATTATAATGTTGGGTTGGGCTAGCAATGTTATCAAAAAATAAAAAGGGGCTGAGCATTTTGTTATAAATATATTTAAATAATAAGTGATATTATTACATTTGTCCTTAAATCTTACCAAGCTTCTGTACACAATCACTAGGATTTTCGTGCCAAAACAATCCAGGATTTTATTTGTTAAGAAATTATTTTTATAAGTTAATAAGATGTGGGATATTGTTTTCTTACATATGTAAGTATCTCTTAAATATATGATGACAATAAAAATAATATATAATAACATATAAAATAATTTAAATATATATAATATAGTTAGAAGGGAAACATAAGTTGGACCTGGCGTTCCTATTCTTATATAGAAAAATAGAACAGACCTCTGCGTTTTCTTCAAAAAAAATACATAAATTGGGCTGCCAAAAATAAAACCTCGGATGGGAGGTCCATAGGCCGGTCGATACATGACGGACCTAAGAAAATACAAACAAGCCTATGGACCTCCCATCCGAGGTCGTGGGCTGCGCATGTTAAAAATGAAAGCCTAGACGGGGCAGCCCAAAACCACGTCCAACACTTGCCAAAACTTCGTCCCTCGTTTTCTCTGTGTTTCGCACACTCGACATTGTGTGGGCATTTTGACTGTGTATCATATGAAGATGTGCTATGCATGAATGTTGATCAGCATGATGTTAACTGGCTGGTAGTTCCATTTTCGACCATGAATAAAACATCCAACATGATGTTAACCTTGTTTGAAAAGGCCGTGTTAATATAAATGCTCTGCCTCTGAAAGTTGCAGTTTCTTATATGAAACTGAACTTGCAGTTTCTTATCTGAAACTGAAACTTGCAGTTTCTTCTCTGATAATCACATTGTCTGCACTTTTATATTCCTATGAAACTACATTTTTTTAAGTGCTAAAAATAGATCTCTATAATTCATAAAATACTTCATATGCTCAATACTGCAAATCTGAAATTCAAAAGACATTCATATCTGAAACTACTCTCAAAATACACAACACAAAACACAATTCACAACCTGCAAATACTGACAACCCTAAGCTCCTCCTGACAATTCACAACCTGCCCGAATATTGGGCTGGGGTGGCAGCCCCCTCCTATTCCTCGGCGGCAGACAGTCGCCCCATGAGACGATGTGAACGGCGAGGGAGACGATGGCGGGGAAGCGTCGTCGGGCCAACTGCTTTTCTCCTCTTGCAGTTGGGTTCGGTCGACGAAGACTCCACCGGCTCGCTCTGGCAGGACACCCTCACAAACGACACTTTGTAGATGCTCGATCCTTCAATCTCTGGTGGATGCTCCATCTGGGATCGATACTCCCACCACCGCTCCCTCACGATCGGATTCGGTGAATCTGTTTGCTCCATGGCCCAGAGGAGCAGCTCTATGTACTCCGGCGCGACTCCCTCCGGGAGTATCGGCCTTTTTGCTCTGTTGCATATATTTGGCCATGGATGTCGCCGTCGCCGCTAGTTGGTCCTTGTTGTCAAACCAAGACTGCATCTCCAACATCCTAGCTAGCTTCACAGGGTCGCCGTCTGCGATCCTCACGTATCGGTTGTACTCCTCCAACGACCTACTTCTCCACAACACCTTCACTCGCCGGCGGTGGTTTTTGAATGGAAGAGGAGAGGAGCAGCGCTGGTTTTGGATTAGAATGGGAGAGGAGCTGCGCTGGTTTTGGACTGGAACAGGAGAGGAGGGGCGGTGGTTTTGAAATGGAAGAGGAGAGGAGCGGCGCTGCATTTAGATTGGAACAGGAGAGGAGTGGCGGTGGTTTAAGAGGAGAAGAGCGGAAGAGCGGCGCTGTTCTTGGAAGTATTTTTTTTGTTGTTTTGCGTATTTTGGGTCAAAGTTTGACAACGTACTGTATTTGACAAGCAAAATGTGAATGCATGTCACCAAAAATTGTATCGTTCGGTTCGTATCTGAATGTACTTTCAAATTATATTATTTTTGCAACGTATAACATATATTTTATGTGCGAAAATCATGGTCAATTATGACCCAGAATAAAAGGGAGACTAGTTAATGTGGGGTCGCTTTCTTAATTGAAGGGTAAATTGATTTTGACTTTGATCCAGTCACAGCGCGCCCTCTCGTCCAATCCTAAATCGCTGCCGCACGCTCCTCTCCCTCTTCTCCATTGCAAAACCACCTCCTCTCCTCTCCATCATCTCCATTCCAAAACCACCGTCTCGCCTCTCCCTCTTCTGATCTTCTCCATTGCAAAACCACCTCCTCTCCTCTCCATCATCTCCATTCCAAAACCACTGTCTCGCCTCTCCCTCTTCTGATCTTCTCCATTGCAAAACCACCTCCTCTCCTCTCCATCATCTCCATTCCAAAACCACCATCTCGCCTCTCCCTCTTCTCTATTGCAAGACCACCGTCTCTCCTCCCATCTTCCAAAGCTAGCACCGGACCACTCAAAAGGACATCTATGGAGAGGATGCAGCAGCGAATCAGGCAGATCGCTGGCGGCGACCACGCAAAATTAGCCAGGTTGAAGGAGATCCTTAGTTGGTTTGACAATGAGTGGGAGATTTCAAGGACGGTGCGGGCCATGTGGCAATGTATGCGAAAGAGCGAGACGGCGGTGATGAGGGCGGCGATGTACATGTACTTCTCGGCGGCAGTCACGCCGCAGTCCTCCGAGTTCATCGAGTATCTCCTCTGGGCAATGGAGCAGACAGATTCGCCCGAGGCAACAGTCAGGCGGAGGTGGTGGGCGTACAGGTCGAAGGTCGAGCACCCAGAGGATAACGAATCGATCGAGTATGGTGTGCCGTTCGTGAGGGTGCAGAGCCAGCCAAAGCCACAGGAGTATTCGTTCTCCCACCGCAAGAGGAGGCCGGATGACGCGACGTGTTTCCCCGCAGTTCTCCATGGTTCCCTCAACGCTCGCCTCGTTTCAACGGCGGCGGTAGGGTTTAAGTTAAGCTTCGCACTAACCTAATCTTCCACCTGCTCATGCTTACAATCAGTGTGACAGCTAATGAAAATCATGCTTACAATCAGTCTCCGAGTACTACGCCAATCACCCTAAAATAGCTCCGGACCTTTGGGTCAAAGTTGTGACACAGTGTACAAATAAAGAAAAATAGATTGGTGCTTCTTTCAGAAAAGAGTACTCCCTAGAAAACTGCCAATATAAGCTACTAGTATTTGGTTAGATGATTTGCTGCCGAGAAAGATCCGTCCACAGAGAGCGCCACACATCCCAGTGGTGGTGGTGGATGCCAATGCGTGCATGCAGCATGGTTGGTGTCGGTAATTTTTACTTGGCACACCTCGCACTCTGCATATATGCCGGTTCCATACGTACATTTGTGCAGTTCCACCAAAATGCAGCTGAATAACCCTGTTTGCACAGATAATGAAAAAGCATGATTACATTATAGTGGCACTAGTTGATGAAACACAGAAAATAAATAGAAGAAAATATTGCGATAGTATCATAGTATGCCATGCTGCGAGGGCGAGATGGGCCCTGCGACGCCTCATACGGTACGCCTCATACTGGACATCGTCCCAAGTCTCCCAGATACACCTTCTGCCAGTGATGAACATCAGTGTACAGCGGTAGTACAAGGGGGCGCCTTGAGACATTCAAATCTCTATTTTTGTACATATCAACTAAAATTAAGCACCCCAGTTTGCAGAAATGCTTAAACATTAACAATCGGACTAGTTGATGAAACATACATTAACAAAGAGAAGCACTTTCTTTATCTACATTGGAAATGAAATGATAGAGATGACACTCGCTCTATTTTAACTGTATTATTACTTCATTTTATCAGTGACACTAGGTCGAGCAGGTGGCAAACGAGGTGTACCGTGTGTCGCAAGGATGGAGGCCGGGGGTGCTTAGAATGGGATGCTTAAGCTGGCTCTTTCAGTCACCAACATGGATGATTCAATTCATGGGACCTTTTGGTGCAGTTCACCTAAAATGAAGCAATGTCCCGTGAGCTAGCAGCTTCTTCTTCAAAAATTTTTTAAGAAAAGGGCTCCAGCCCCGGTTCCATTTCCATCAGAAAACGAAACCCACAGAGCTTCTTCTTCATTAGTTGCAATCAAATTGAGCAACATCAAGGTTGGTTGTGAAGCTCCTGGAATGCTCAACTATAATTTGGATATCATTTGTGCAGTTCAACTAAGATCGAGCGTGAAATGTATATCTCTGTTTGCACAAAAAAGGTGGAAAGGAGGGTGACTAACAAGTGATGAAACATGCATCAAATGAAAAGAAGCATGTTCCTTATCTGAATGGCAATCCTACAAGGACAGTAGCAATTTCTAAAGCACTGGCATTGCTAGATATTAGTGTGGGCATAAGGATTAACTATGACAACCATTAAATACGACATTACTTTGGGCACGGGAGAGTAGGCGGACCAGGACAGTTGCATTTCGAACGAAAAGAACCAACTTATCTTAATGGGAAATTTTAGCAGGACATGTAAAGAAGTGCCATTGATTCATATTACTGGAGGCATTACATTGAAAACAACATTAGTTTAACGTGTCCTTACTTTTAACAGTGCGACTGCTACATTTTACCAGTGGCATTACATAAGAGTGGCTCGGGGCAACAAACATCAGAACAGGATATCTGGGTTGGTCCCATTTTTGTTCGGTATAGCCACCTTATACTGTGTGAGGCTAGCAAATCTAGTGCTGGACTTACTCTGTTGACTTGTCCCCCAGTCCCCACTTTCTTTCCTTTTTCAACCAATAGATCGGGTTTATATTGAGTTTGTACTGCGTTTCCCTTTATTTCCCTATTAGACCTAGAGACCAGTTGGATAGCCAGTCTCTGCTACTTTTCGCCCCCATTATTTCCTCTTTCGACCAAGTCCTAGATTCAGGTAACAAATCCTCCCCCACCCCCACCCCATTTCTTCCTTGTTTGAACCAAGTAGTACTAGATTCGAGTGCATGAACTAGTTTTACCTCTTAAACATAAAAAAATTAGGTGGTTTTCGAACAGCCGATCGATCCTATCTACGAGGGGGCCTGAGAAATAGTAAAAGATACAAATGCAGCGACGTCAGGGGCTCGGGAAGTAGAGCTAGGCCGGTTTCGAAGAAAGTTATACCTGATGGTCGCCGGGATGTCGCTAGGTGGGCGGCGGGAGGCCGGATCTGCCCACACTATGGCAGCGAGGAAGAAGGGGTCGGAGGCCCTCCCTCGCCAGCGGTGCTTGGGAGAGAACGACAAGGCAGGCTGATCGGGACGCGCCCGGCAGTGGGTAAGAGCTGTCGCGAAGGACGACCGCGTGAACGTTGCACCTTCTCACCTTCCCCGGCGGAGAGGATCCGGCTGGATCTGTGACCAGCGGTGAGTAGAGAGAGAGAGAGAGAGAGAGAGAGAGAGTGGCCACCGCTGTCGTGTTTAGATCTGGAGAGGCCGAGATAGTGTGAAGAGAGCAACACTAGGAAGCAAGCGCGGAGGCTCCTGCCTATATAGTGGAGCAGTACTAGTTTTCTTTTGTCTACCGGAGCCGGCTTGACCTCGTCAATGACTGTCGAGAAGTCTTCATGCACGTGGCCCGGAGGCGCAGTTGTCGTCATTTTGATCTGAAGCGCCGGATTATAACATATAACACGAAAAAATGCCACATGACAAGAAATCATAACCTCACTGCCCAAAGGAGACAACATGAATCCCGACGGACAAACTAGACGAGGAACAAAGCTCAAATTAAAGATAAACTCATAGAAAAGGGGCCCGTCGATAGATGTCCTAATTAACATAGCCGGCTTGACCTAGATGGCAGCCGAGTAGTCACTGTTCGTGCATGTGCCCCCACTAGCCCAAATCAGTTGTCGCTGCTTAACCCTCGCAGTGATCCGAAGCACATGACACCTAATTTTGCGAGAAGACAAGAAACCTTTTTTTAGATTTCTCACCACAACTACAGCCATGTACAACACAGCCTGCACGATATGTACACGATAGCCAATCCAGGCGTGTCTGCTGGAGTCTGGTCACATGCATGGAGGAACTGATCTTCCGTGTCTTGCAGGGATCATCCAGGCACCAACGTAGTACAACACTTCTCTAGTACTATCGCTCGTCTCCCTCTTCTATTAAGTCACCCGACTTGCGGGGCCGGGGAAAGTGCCTATGGTCGGTTCTCAATTGCCGTCCCACATGTGTGTGCAAACTCAATATGATGCGTGTTCCATTCGGAGAGCAGCGTGCCAGACCGACCGACCGTCTGGGGTGCGACGCGAACGCGACGGGCGTGCTGTATACTCCGTACATGTGTACCGCCGTTTTCTAGACGCTTTGCTCCATGGCGCGGGCGCAATCGATGGATACAAAATTAGTATACTGTATACTATTTAAAAGTCGAGGGCGGGGCTTTTCCTGCGCGGTAGGCGGCGGGGCAGTTCCTCCTAGTCGGTTCGACAGAGACGCGAGAAGACAAGGGAGTAGGCTGCTGCAAACGTAGGGCTGTGTGATTTGACAGCGAGTTACTGCTGGACAGGTGGGGCCCCATGATTTGACTTGCCATTATCATTTTAACTGCGGCGCTACAACCGGCGTGAGTCTCCCGATTCCTGACCACCTCCATACAGGTGCCTCTCGCAATGCTCCACCATGTAGTAGAGGCTGGCTCTTGCATGAGAGCCCACTTCTCCACTTTTTCCTTGCCTCTCTTTCCTCCACATATGCAAAAATGCCATGTAAAGCACACTATTGTACTTACTTTTACTTGCTCCTATAGGTGCTTAAGCTTGCCACATAGGCATGAAGTCTGATGTGGCAAGTTAATCAAGAAGAGAGAGACTAGTTTGGTGACCCAAGGAAGAAACGGTGCTAAGAGCATGTACCTAGGTGAAAAGACATTTTTGAGTCTATAGCTAATTAAATGAAGCAAACTTAGCAACACCATTTCATTGGAAGAGGTCACTCCTTGGCAAATGCAATAAATACTAGTACTCCCTGTGTCCCATAATACAAGAACGTTTTTGGCACTACACTAGTGTCCAAAACGTTCTTATATTATGGGACGGAGGGAGTACGAAGAAAGAGATAGAGAGGAGTAAAAATATACACTTATAGCCAACCTTATAGCCAACCTTGTTGTAGTATGAGTGACTAAGTGATGACTATGTATGACATGCCAACATCAGATAGCCTAACACACCGTGTTAAATCTCCAAGGGCGCGACCGCGCGAGCGACGCGGCGGCCGTGGTAGGCGCGACCATGATACGGGCTACTGGCAGCCCTTGGATCTGAGATCAAACGGTCGCATGCTAAGTTGCTGAAAATTTGCAGAATAACCCTCCAGGATAGGATATTCACCCATAGGTCTAGAATCACACCATGCAACCGTTCGATCTCAGATCCAAGGGCTCTCGGAAGCCCGTATCATGGGAGAATGGAAAGCCACTACCCTGCCGTTCGCACGCTGGCAGTTCGCTCCTACTCGTCCCGGCACGTCCTTCAATACTACGGCGGTTCGCTCCTAGTCGTCCCGTCCATTCACATTACGGTAGTTCCACTAATCCTAACCCTCCTCCCAAATCCATGGCGTCCCAAATCTCCACGATCGGCGGTGAGTACAAGGTTAGAACCATCACCGGCGATGAGTTCGACGTCATCTACACCCGTTCTTCCACGATGGTGAAAGGATGCCTTTCTCGCTTCAAACGCATGTTCGAAGACTCAGATGATGAGTGGGTCACTGGGCTAGATGTTGAGTACACCACAGTCCTGGGACGAGAGAAGGATCTAAAGGACGAAGAGAGGAAGAAGCCCGCCGTGATCCAGGTTTGCGTGCATGACTTATGCTTGGTCTACCACATATGCCATGCCGATGTTGAGTGCCAGGATTTTAAGGACTTCTTCGAGAACAACCTAGTCAAATTCGTTACTGTAGACTTTGGTAACGACAAAGAAGTCC
The DNA here is from genome assembly GCF_002575655.3 of Aegilops tauschii subsp. strangulata. NCBI lineage: Eukaryota > Viridiplantae > Streptophyta > Magnoliopsida > Poales > Poaceae > Aegilops > Aegilops tauschii. Next base: position 472,583,421 of record NC_053036.3, on the reverse strand, counting down.
TGCGTCGGATAGGCCTCGTTGTAGGCAACACCTTCGACCTCCAGAAGAATCGGCTGGTGTCCTCTCGTCAGCCTTCAATGCTGACCCTGGCAGGAGCCATGGTTCATCCTTCGTATGGTAAACTGGAGAAACCTCCATACACGTTTCATCATCATGCATGGCAGCGGATTGTACTAGATATAGACCACATCCACTATGCTGCAATGGATGGCTACCTTTGCTTCAATATCTACAAGGGTTGGATGAAGAGCAACAGCCAAGTGTGCGGTTCAAGCAAAGAAGTATCGGCCAAGAGGAAGAGGGACAAGGACGAAGTCGAGGACGTGGACGAGGACTCCGAGTAAGGTGGCAGTGTCATTGCTCATGGTGGTTCTAATGCAGTGTCTACCGAAATAGTTGCAAAGTTTAATTTCAGGTGTGCTTAATTTAATTTGAGGGGTGTGTTGTGCTGAGCCCCCAGCAGAACTATGTTATGTTTCTTCTCGTTACTTTAACTCTTCAGTACGTACATACTAGTATTTCTTACATTTCATCTTTTAGTTGGTATAGTACTACCACTCGTTTCTTCACATTATATACGTACAATATATATGGCCAACATCATATAGCCAGCAGTATAGTTGTCAAAGAATTTCAGGGTGCTTAGTTTTGTCAAAGAATTCCAGGATGCTTAGAGGGTGCTTGGATCCAAGGGACTTATTTTAGTCTGACTAAAAATAGTCTCTTTAAGAGGCTAAAGTTCCAAGCACCCCTGACTAAAGTGGGGCTAAAACTAGTCTTGAGACTAAAAAATTTTAGTCAGGGGTACCCCTACTAAAATGTGGATTAGTCCTCTCTCTACGCATTTAACTCCTCTCCTTTAACACAGGCGAGTTCTGGATTGGAGGGTTTAGAGGATAATAAATGCTCATTAACTTGATTTTAGCCTTTTTAGTATTTGGATCCAAGCATGGGTGAGGCTAGCATGTTTTAGTCCCACTACTTTTAGTCATGGGACTAAAACGTATCCAAGCACCCTCTTAGTTTTATTTGAGGGGTGGGTTGTGCTGGACACCATTATTGTGACTAGCCTTTTTAATAGTACTATATGCATAATTTGGCGACGAGCGCTCTCTATATGTACCACCTTTTTTTTAATTTCAAGTTTTGCTCCATGGCGCAATCCATCGATACTACTGCTGTACAAAAGTATACATTTTTTAAAAGGCTAGAGGGCGGGGCAGTCTAGCTTGGTCGGTTTCACGAGAGGCGAGGGCCTTTGTGATTTGACGGCTCATTACTGCTGGGAGGCGGGGCCTTGTGATTTGACTGCTCGTATAAATGCGCCGACGACCTGATCGAGGAGGAGCAAAGAACCATGCGGTATACTCAAGTTTTCCACTGGAGTAGTACTGCGACGGAGGAGGACGAAACACGGTAGGCCAGTGACACGTGCGGCGAAACACCCGAAGCAAAAGATGAAACACAGGAGCAAAAGAAGAAGGAAGATTATCACCCCAAATGATCTAATTCGCCGCGGAGTCGTAACTGCTTCTTCATCGCCTCCACGACCTCCATCTCCTTGCACGTCTCCTCCGCCATCTTCTTCATTCTGTCCATGACGCGGGATTTCTCGACGCGAGCCTTCATCATCTGTTCCACGGCCGCATTACGTACCTTGACAGCAGCCGGGTGCTCGATGCGGAGCTTCACCAACTCCTCCTTCTGTTCCATGACGAGGGCCTGCAGCATCTTCATCGAGGAACTACTATTCTCATGCAGCTTTTTCCAGCCGGCGTTCTTCTCCTTCAACAGGTCGATCTCGTGGTAGAGCTACGCCTTGTCCTCCTGAACTCGCAGGATTTCGCCGGTGGCCTTCTTCTCCGAGGCAATGCTCTTCTTCAGCAGCATCACCAAGCCGGCGGTCAACTCCCCCTGCTGATTGAGCTCAGCGGGCATGTCATCGAGGCTCTCCTTCAGCAACTCCATCAAGCCTTGGATGAACTCCTTCTGCTTATTGAGCTGATCGGGCATGCCCTCGAGGGAAAACGACTCCAGCTCCGCCGGCTCGGCATGTTCACCTCCGCGGCTAGGGCGCTCCTGGAAGCCATCGCCTGCCCGTGAGAGATCTTTCGAGCTCTCTGCGTGGCGGCGAGCCCTCTTTTTTTCCGCAGCCTTGGTTGCCGCTCCCTTGTTACGAGTAGTTCTCGACCTAGAGCTCTGCTCACCGGCCATGGCAACGACGGACGAAGAAGAAGCACTTATGAGGAGGAAAGGTAGAGTAATTTTCGGTTAGGTAGTTCCCCTTTTTATAACCTAAGTACTAGCACTAGTACTAATACCTGCATAGTGGGAACACATTCAGGTTTGGTACGTACTAGTAGGTGTGAGTAGGCTTTCGAATGTGATGGGAACAAGGTAAAGATTAATTGATTGTTTAGGTTTCAAGGCGCGAAACGGCTCCCAATGAGTTCAGCGGAACATAAATTTCAAGTACTACACTGCTCAAATGCGTAAATATTATGTTACTGTCAAAAATTGGCACAAAATAAGAAGGAGACCAATGGAAGTACTACTAGCACCCACGATTTAACTACTCGCATGCGCGCAGTGGAGTAATAATATCTTTCTTCCGCCCTCACGTCCACTCAATTTGCATGCGCTGTATTAATTGACCATCAATGAAGTGAACGAATTTACACGCGTCAAATTATCACCTGGGGTGGATCTTGGTACACAATTGCGTTCGCCCATGTACCCGCGTGTGCGTGCGAGGGAATGAGTGCGTGCGTGGCGTGTGTGCACATCTTCGCTTCGTGCATGTACCGCCAGTATGGCTCAGGGAGGACGAGTACATTCTTCTGGAACCAGCAGCACGTCACTGTGATCAATCCACGCAAGGAGGTTGCGACAACGCCTCCACATGTGCCACGTGGCTTCATGAACTGTAAGAGAGACACTGTGTAGCGTGCCATTGGTATTCTAATTTACGTGTTTTTCACATACTCGAAGTACTAGTAAGGTACACGTGCATTGCACGCATCAGATTTTGCAACCAAATTATGAACAAATACCACACTATAGCATGTAAGCTCTGAGTCATATATGCCAGATGTAGCCCTTCGTTTAATTCTTATAGTTCATCTCATTCAAAATCAATTAGTTTTTATAAAAAAGCTAAGACGCAGGAATAGGAAAAACATGGGATTATAGTGGAATGTCGTCTTGAATCCTACAGGATTGTACGAGTGTTTGATTGTGCATAGAAAAAACGCAGAATTCTTTCAAAGAGGTTTGAGTGGATGGGATGTTTCCTATGAAATCTAGTGCAAATGAATCATATGGAAAAATTCCTATGGTTTACAATCCTACGAATCAAACAACCAAGATAGGAAAAATTCTTAATGATTAGAATCCTCCAAAATTCCTTTGAGAATCCTTTGAATCAAAGAAGACCTTAATCTATTTTATGATTCATGGAATTGTGCGTTGTAAATCATAAAGTAAAAACAAATAATGGCAATTCAACTAGAAAAAAAGTTTGGGCAGTTATGATATGGAAGATTCTAGAACAAAAAAGAACCACTGCTGTTTTGAGGTTTGTGCATTATGCTTAAGTTCAACCATGGAGTCTGCTAGATTGTACATGTGGCAAAATCCGGTGGGGGGCTAGAAGATAGTGCGAGGGGCCGAGTGGAGGGAGACTATGAAGGAATGCACAAGTGCGAGATCGATATTTAGAGAGAGGGGGCGAACACGTGCGCTGTTGCACGCAGTGGCGGAGCCATGAAAAATAAATGAGCTAGGGGGCCAAGCATTGCTAATCCTTTACGAGGAGGGTCAATTCATGAACTTAAACCATTTCTAGCAGCAATTGTCTAATGATCACATTCATATTATCCTCGATATATAGTGATGTTAGGGGGGGAGGGGGCAGGGCCCTTACTACCCCTTGTCTTCGCCATTGTGCACGCGTCTGAGAGATGAAGCAGAAGGCATGGATGATGAGAGGGGGACGTTGGATATATAATTAATGTGGGTGTATTAGCTATATAGGTTAATCCTATATAGAGAGGTATAGATTGATCGATGTGGACGTGGGAAAGAGGGTGAGACCTCACTGGATATATCGATTGATCGGCTTGTGTGGAAAACTATGAAAGACCTAGCTATATACACACATACATAGAGGAACATCGATCGTTGCGCATGCACGCGTGAGAGATAAAGAATGCCCGATATGATGGAGAGGGGGATGTGTGTGGGTGTGTGCCTTCATGGGAGACCGACCTGAAGAAAAAGATTGCATGCGCGCGCTGGATAATGCCGACTGGTAGTGTGTGTGCATGCATGCACGAGAGAAAGTTAGTGGTACAATTATAAAGAGAAGACTACTGTGTGGGTGTAAACGAATAGGTGAGGTCATAATCAATGTAAAGTTCAATTCAAATATTTGAATAAGAGATCCTGATGTTTGAAACCCATGCATGCATGAATATAAAGGAGATCTGCGTGGTGTGGTTTGAAAACGAGCATGTTGTAATGTATACACATTGAACAAGGTCAGACTGATTTGAATTTGAGATACCGATGGCAGACATCATTTGGCCACGTCGCATCCGTGCATGGACACACTATTCTAATTGGAGATGATGGCCGGCTTTCGCATCACATATCTATATCGATACCCCTATATATATATTTTATTTTATTTTATTTTTATTGTGTGCGGGTAACTTTAACTTTGAAAGATGGTCGTTAGATGAGGCGAATCCAATGGTCCAAAGATGGCAAATTTGAGCACTACTGGCCGTAGGATATCATCTAGATTCCACCAGATTTCGCCACATGTATAATCTAGAAGACTCCATGGTTGAACTTAAGCATAATGCACAAACATCAAAACACAAGCACTTCTTATTCGTTCTAGAATCTTCCGGATCATAATTGCCCAAATGTTTTTCTACATGATTTGCCATTATTTGTTTTTACTTTATGTCTTACGACGCACAATTCCATGAATCTTAAAATAGATTAGCTTTCTTATAAAAACTAGATGATTTTGAATGAAATGAACTATAAGAATTAAACGAACATCTACATCATGAATATATGACTCAAAGCTTGCATGCTATAATGTGGTATTTATTCATAATTTGGTTGCCAAATCTCATGCGTGCAATGCACGTGTACCTTACTCTAGTCTAAATGGTGTTTGTGTGTGTGTTGTGCGTGTTGAGGTGCAAATTGTCTTTTTTTGGTACATGTTAAGCTTGTTCTTCCGAAATTTCAAGCCGCGCCTTGTTATGCCGAAAATTCAAGCTAGCGTCTCTGTCTATCGTGCTACGAAACTCCCGCCTCTTCAACCTGCGCCTTGTTAGCCCAAAATATTTAAGATATATCTTTGTCTCGTTGTGCTCCGACAACTCCCTCCATCTCAACCCGCGCCTTGCTATTTCGAAATTACAACGCGCGTGAAAACTCCCACCTCCTGTGAAATCCCGACACGCGAAATGCTCGTGGTACCCCTGAACCGAAAGAACCGCCTCAAATCGGTGCGGGTACTTTCGTAACTTACCCCACATTTCGGACAAGCACGTCTCTAAGCCATGGTTCCCCACTGCCATCCCATCCGCCCACCCATTCGAACACCGAGGCCGCGAAAACCCGCGACGAAAACCCACACCCTGCTCCGTCCGCCACCCAGCCGGAGCCTCTTCCCCGACGACGTCGTCCACAGCAACACCACCGTACCGGATGAGGATCCGTCGTCGATCTCATTGTCCCGCCGGTTCAGCCACCCCGTCCTCCACCTCCAAGGAGCTGCCCCGACGTTCCCCTCGTCTTTCGTGCCACCTCCATTCCCACACCGCCGTCTTCACCTGCACCACCAGAAGAGCATCATCATCACTGTTTCCTCGGATGAAGCTACGGCCTAATCGGCGCCACCAAAGAGGTTGTACACTAATCGCCGCATTTTCTTCTTGATTCGATCTCACGGTGCTGCCGGCGCTCGGTCCCGAGCCGACACGGCGCGGCTCCATCCACGGCGGCGTCGCCGGCCACTTCCTCCACGGCGTCGCTCCCTCGGCGGCGACGTCCACATCAGTAGGAGTTGCTGCTGCTTTAGCTCTTGCTCGCGCTGCTGCTCTGCTCTTGCTCTCGGTCCCCTGCCTGGTCTGCTCTTGCTATTGCTCTTGCTCGCGCTGCTGCTCTCGCTCTTGCTCTTGCTTGCGATGCTGCTCCGATTTAGCTACACTTCAGTTGACTGAATCGACTTTTGGGTCAGTCGATTTTCAGGGGGTGGGGGGGGCTCGCCGGGGTGAAGGAAGAAACAGCCGCAGCGGGGAGGGGGGCTCGCCGGAGAGGTACCCCACTATCTATCTTAGGGTTCAGGATGGGGGCGGTGGTCGCCGGTGGTGGCGGGGCGTTGGCGGGGCGGTGGCGTGGGGATCGCCGGAGAAAAAGCTCGGCACGGGGGGCCTAGAGGGATGGCCGGGGCGGCGGCGGACCGGCGGTGGGGAGTGTTTTCGGGGCGGGCGGGGCGGCGCACAGCCGGCAGCGGGCGGCGGGGGCTGCTGTTTGGCCGGTGGTGGCTGGCGGCTCAGGGGGGTGGAGGTTGAAGATGAACCGCAGGCCCTTGATTTCGTATCCAACGGCTGCAAAATCGACTGACCAGAGATGAAAAAGTCAGTCGACTGACGTGTAGCCTCACCTTGCTAGTGCGTTCAGTTTTGACAGCAAAATTCAGTTTCGACAGCAAAATTCAGTTTCGACAGTTAAGTTCAGTTTCGACAGTTAAGTTCAGTTTTGACAGTTAAGTTCAGTTTCGACAGTTAAATTAAGTTTCGACAGTTAAGTTCAGAGATGAGCGGCTGATGTATTTTACATCTAGCACTTTGTGGCTATTTTACGTCATGTATTGGAGATGCTATTAGAATTCCACTCAGGTTAATGTTGTTCATTGTCTCTCTTGTCCTGCTTCAGCCTCGGCGTCGTACACTCACCGGAGCTGCTCCAACGACGAAACCTTCCATCACAGCGGAGCAGTACCTTGGGCTCCATCTCCAGACGCCTAAGATCTTCTTCCCTCCTCCGACAGCCAAGTCAGTCGGAGCATCGTCACCGGCCAACCCAATCATGCTGAGATCGACATGGCTTCGCCAAAGAGGTTGTACACTTGTTGCATCTCTTTTTTACTCTACATGTTATATATATTGTCCACTGAGCACTCGTAGTAACGGGAAATACGATTATTTTATCCTACTATATGACAAGCAGTGAGGTACCAGGCAACTTAGCTATCCGTGATGGACTCTCTTGAACGCCATCATTATTTATATCTGCGCGTTTGAGCTGTGCATTTGTCGATGGGCCTGGGAGTTGAGCTAGTATGGCAGTGGCCTGGGTCCAAAGTAATAGAAGTAGCACAAAAACATTTTTTTAGTGTAGGATTTTCCTTGCTCAAGCCTACCTACTAGAATCGCCAGTGCTTGAAAGGAAAAGTGAATGAAAAACATCAGAATTGGAAAGTTTCCTATGGTACTACTTTTCATGAATTTGGTGCGAAGGAATGTAGCAAAGGAAAACTGTAGGATTTGTTCCTTTAGTGTCTCCTTGAAAGAAAAACCGTAGGAATTCTAATTTCCACTTCTCCTCCTTTTCGTATTCCTATTCATCAAGCACAAGACTAAGAGATAGTAGCATAATTGAATTATAACCGTATATTTTCTTGTGGTTTGACTTAATCTCACCATGCTTTTTTGCATCCTATGATCTTCCAATTGTTGTGAATCAAACACCCAGATTGGCAGAAATCCTGTGTTTTTAAATTCTTTGTTTTGCACGTGCATTCCTATCCTATTCCTATCTATTTCCTATCCCTGCATTGTTAGAATCCTCAAATTCAAACAAGCCCTTACTCAATTACTTCTGTTACAGATATGTGTCAAAGAAAACCTTGTGTGGTTTGTCCTGCTCCTGCGGCGCTGTGTTCCACCCTAGCTCAGCTGCTCCAACGATGGAAGGGTTCACCACAGCAGGGATCCGCTCTCCAGACTGTCTTTCGCCGCCTCAGATCTTCTTCCCCGCCGCCGGCAGCCACGGCAACTGCATTACCATCATCAACTGAGCAGATGACCTTGAGGACTACACGGGTCCGCAAGAGAGGTCGCACTCTTCCGTGTCTGCTTATGTTATGCGTCGCTTAATATGATGACATGCTACATTATCATCGTGTTCACCTATTAGACTCCGAGTCAGGTCCAAACTAACGCTGAAACTTGAGTTTTTAAATGGTTGTGGGGTACATATTGGGGCAGCAATCAGTACTATGTATCTACTATCTGGTTAATCTCCGGTGTCTACTATGAGTTTCATGTTGGGTGCAAACAAACATTAAAGGAGCCATTATCTGTATTTTTTAACTAAAGGTATTATCTGCCTGCTACCATTGGTTTTGGGTCTATCCACAGTTTGCTACCATCACTCTGGATTTGTGCATGCACTCCTTACATAATCTCACTATGTTTTATTCCTATGCATGCCAGTTATTGTACACAATGGAACTGATCATGTAGAGCAAAAAGAGATGAGCCTTGCGTGGCAATAAAATTTCATGCAGACGTCGTTCCATGGTGGGCGCAAAGGCAGCCCCCCTCCACCCATTTCGGATCGTAATCAAGAGGAAGATAACTGTTCTGAGGGGGATTCAGAAGGAGAAGACCACTCCTATTTACCCCATGAGGTCTTCACTCTAACTTGGCATGCTGATGTTGGTAATATCATGCATATGGTGCCTTGCATTGCTTACTGTATACATTAAAGATGTCATCTGCTTAGTTTAGACATGCTTTGTGTCAATGCCATCTGTTTAGTTTCTTTATCGTATATGTGAATCATGCAATGCCATCTTGTCTAGCCAGGCATCATATATGTGAATTTTGCAATGCCACCCTGGTTAGCCAGTCATCTTATATGTGAATTATATCATGCCATCATTTTTTTATTACGTGTTAAATTTGTCAACAATTTTAGTACATTCAATTACTCTTCCTGTGCATCAGCCATTCGGCACGGTCATGGAAAAATCTGGAGTGGAAACAAGGTCTTCAGAGCAGACAATGCTATCTGACGAAGCGCATGTCTTGCTGGTTACCGATAGCTCCTCAGAGGAGGATTCAGAGACAGATGACCAGTCATATTCCCCCCCCCCGAGGTGCATGCCCTAACTTGGCAGGGTTATGTTGCTCATATCGTGCGTATGGTATCTTGCATTGCTATGTCATTTGCTTAGTTTAGACATGCTTTGTGTGAATGCCACCTGTTTAGTGTCTAATTACCATATATGTGAATTATGCAATTCCATCTTGTTGCAAGACATTATATATGTGAATTATGCAATGTTATCTTGTTGCAAGGCATTATGTATGTGAATTATGCAATGCCATGCTGTTTAGGCAAGCGTCATATATGTGAATTATATCATGCCGTCCTTTTTTTGTATTTCTCATTGCTTTTGTCGACAATGTTTGTATATTCAACTGCTCTTCCTGTGCATTAGCCATTTGAATTGGTGATGGAGAAATCTGGAGTGAAAACAAGGTCTTCAGAGCAGACAATGCTACCTGCTGAAGCAGATATCTTGTTGGTTATAGATAGCTCTTCAGAGGAGGATTCAGAGGCAGATGACCATTCCTATTATCCCCCTGAGGTGTATGCTCAAACTTGGCAGGGTTATATTACTCATATAATGCATATGTTGTATTGCAATGCTTAGTTTTTACATCATATACACAATATCGAATGCCATCTCCTTAGTTGACACATCATATATGCGATTGCCCTCTGCTCACTTCCTTAGTATATAAATCATATATTTGAATTATGTCATGCCATGATGTTTACATAGACAGCATGCATCTGAATTATGGCATGCCAACCCATTTTCTAAAGACATAATATAGTTATATCATCTCATCCTGTTTACATAGTCATCATATTTTAAATTATGTCATTCTATCCGTGAATTATATCATGCCATCATGTTTCCATCGACGGCATGTTTGTGATTTATGGCATGCCAACCACTTTAATAGACACATCGTATAGTTATATCATGTCATCCTGTTTACATAGTCATCATATTTTGAAGTATGTCATTCTATCATGTTTAGTTAGCCATCATACATGTGAAATTGTGTCATGCTATCCTGTTTAATTAGCCATCATATATGTGAAATTATGTCCTGCTATTCTGTTTGCTTAGAAAACATAAATGTGAATTATTTCATGCCCTGTTTTCTTCCCTACTATCCATTATACCTGTCTATCTTACAATGTCTGTACATTCAATTACTTTTCTTGTTTATCAGCCATTTCAATTGGAGGGAGTGATGGCAGTATCTGTGGGAGTAAAAACATGGTCTTCAGAAAAGATCGTGCTACCTGTCGATGCAGATAGAACCAAGGTTGTACTTGCCCAAGAACCAGCCCCACCACACATAACCCACACTCATGCAGATTGTACCCCTACCCAGTTGGACAGAGAACCAGCTACACCCCTTCTAACCCCAACCCCAGCAGATAGACACCCAGTTCCCGTTGACACAGCACCGTCTCCACCACAGAGCACCCAAACACGAGCAGTTAGTAAGGCAACTGCAGTGCCCAAATCACGAGGACCACCACTCCGAACCCGAAGTCAACGCTTAAAGCAGAAGAAGAATTGTTCTCAGGTCAGGTTCCGTAGCTATGGTTCATACTACTTTGCTCTTGCATCACTGTATTTACTGATACCAACTAATTTCAAATTTGAAGGATGCAACTGAAACTCCAATGGCGCAACAGGTATGTTTTAAACCTGTTTCTTCAACGTGTTTGGCTGTTTGCTGTTGTAACTTGCTCTATGTTGATTTCAGTTTCAATTGAATAAACAGTTATGTTCTCATGCCATGCACATTACAAGTGTTGTTATTGCTGTGTAGTTTCCCACACTTATATTCTGTCTATGCTGCTTTGTCTTAAATAGATATGATTCGAACTGTATCTATCTTGATTTGGCAACATAAACTAGAATGATATAGACCATACAGTGACCATACTACATAGATATATGTTTGTTTCATGTTGTTATCCTGTCCACCTTTCTACTGAACTGGTTTACCAAAATGAGTTTCATATACTACATTGTAAACCTGAGATGTGTTTGTTTGTTTCTCTTTTAGAACACGGATAAAATATTGGAGAAGAGTACCCTGTTATGCAATGGTAAAGGAAGTAATGCAGATAAGGTTCAAGATAGTGAGACATCCCTGTTGGTCTCCATGAAAGCTGATAAAAACTATATTGAAGACACTGAGACAACCCCAAAGTCCTGTCTTGATGTAGTGTTCGAGTTACTGGCTACCACTGCTGGCACCAACTCTTCGAACTCGTTGCATGAATCAGTTCGGCTTCTTGAGTATCAACTTCAAGTTGAAAGACATCGATCAGATGTTATGCGACAGCAAGCCAAAGGACTGAGGAAGTCCCTGCAGAATTCAGATGCATACTTTCTGGTGCAACAGCAAGCGCTGGAGGACTTAAGCGCCAAACAAGAGAAAGTTAATAAGCTTGCTAAGCATCTTGCCAGCATTATGGGTACCCAGGATATTGTTTCTTGAGCTCTTCTGAAGTGGTTTCAGTTCTGGACTTGTTTTGCTGTGGCGTTTATATGCTGCTGTGTTCCCTATATTTGCACTGGTGGCGAACTTTGATGCCCAGTGGATATAATATGTGTAATAGCCATGATAGCCTAGTGTAAGTTGCTTGCTTATTTATTTCCTTGTTGTCTTGTTTATTTGTTTGCTTGTAGTCAGTGCAGTTCTTTTTCTGCGGTTTGCTAGTGGCTACAATAACCTATTTTTTAAAACTAGGCCATAATAACCATGGGCTAATATTTACTGTAGTGACACTGGGCCTCCTACGGGCCATAGAAACAGTGGGCCTTCTACGGGCCGTATAAACAGTGGGCCTTCTACCGGCCGTAGAAACAGTGGGCCTTCTACGGGCCATAGAAACAATGGGCCTTCTACAGGCCGTAGAAACAATGGGCCTTCTATGGGCCGTAGAAACAATGGGCCTTCTACGGGCCATATCATCAACGGGCCTTATACGGGCCGTATGATCGATTGGCCAAACATGGGCCAAACAGACCGCATTCTGGCCGTAAACGGGCTAGAGTTGGAATCGTCCGTTCATGGGCCGACCATAACGGGCCATCGTTAATAGGCCGTATTTGATGACACTATGAAAACGGCCCAACGTATTAACGGACCACAAACGGGCCGACTGTAACGACGGGCTGAATTTGGCCCACAAGCAGAAAATGACAGTAACGGGCCGTAAGTAAACGAATGCTGGAAAATAGCCCAAGAATAAATGGGCTCTGAGAAGGCCAAAAGATAACATGGGCTGGAAACGGCCCAACGGAATAACGGGTCGTTAATGGGTATAAAGTGATACACTGTTCATTACGGGCCAGTTTCACCACGGGCCGTTAATGGGTGTAAAGTAATACACTGTTCATTATGGCTCAGTTTCAGCACGGGCCGTTAATAGGCCAAGAGTTACATAGGGCCTCATATGGGCCGAAAGACGTCATGGGCCATACATGGGCCAGAAGTGAAAACGGGCTGGAATCATATTGGATGGCCCAGATGACGCTACTGGGCCTAATTCGAATAGGGCGTAACGGGCCTTGGGTTAGCGGGCTGTAAATAGGCTATATGCGAACATGCCGTTAACAGGCTTTCCATGGGCCGGCCTGCCAGCTTTTGACCAAATCAAACGGGCCGGCCTTTTCATAGGAATGGGCCACTGTTGGGCTGTGCCACGTGTCGACGTATCATAGGCGCCTTATGTCCAATGAGTGGATGACATATGTCCCAGCGATGAGCCGACACGTGTTTCCTTTAGCCAATGATGATTTTACACGTGGAAAATCCCCATTGGTCGGGGCTATTAATGGGTTATCAGATCCAAAACCCGACCCGATACCTTAATGGCATTCCGTTACGGTGGATGCCACGTGTCGGTCACCCTTGACGAAAGCACTTCTGTGACGCGCGATTTATCGTCATGGAAGTGGACACTTCCGTGATGATAATTTTGGTAATGTCATGGAACACTTCTACGACACCACAGGTATGACTATCTTGATTCTGTCATAAATTTGTCATGGATGTACATGCATGACAAAAAACGCGACCTACTGTGACAAACACGTATCATCACGGAAGTGTATTTTTTTGTAGTGTACCACAAGGTATGGGCTATATGAGTACACGGTCATGTCTTTTGGTTTTACTAACGCCCCCTGCCTACTTTATGAGCATGATAAACAAGCTGTTCATGGAGTTTTTGGATAAGTTTGTTGTGGTATTCATTGATGATATATTGGTGTACTCGAAGAATGAAGAAGAACACAAGGAACATTTGCGCTTGGTTCTCGAGAAGCTCATGGAACATCAGTTATATGCCAAGTTCAGCAAGTGTGAGTTTTGGTTGAAGGAAGTCGGATTTCTAGGACATTTTATATCGGGAGAAGGTATAACAGTAGACCCTTCAAAGGTTCAGTATGTCACAGAATGGTTGGCACCCACCTCAGTTGGAGAGATACGCAGTTTCCTTGGACTCGCAGGATATTATCGGAGATTCATTGAGAATTTTTCCAAGATTGCGAATCCCATGACGGAGTTATTGAAGAAGGACACCAAGTTCAGATGGACCGAGGAGTGTGAGGCCAGTTTTCAGGAGTTAAAGAAATGTTTGGTTACAACCCCAGTGCTAATTCTCCCGAATATACGCAAGGATTTCCAAGTATATTGCGACACTTCTCGTCAGGGACTTGGAGGCGTTCTTATGCAAGAAGGAAGAGTTGTTTCATATGCCTCACGACAGTTTCGACCTCATGAGTTGAATTATGCCACGCATGATTTGGAGTTAGCAGCCGTAGTGCATGCGCTCAAGACTTGGAGACATTTTCTTGTTGGAAATCGTTGTGATGTTTAAACGGATCATAAGAGTTTGAAGTACATCTTCACACAGAAGGAGTTGAACCTCAGGCAGAGGAGATTCTTGGAGCTCATAAAGGATTTTGACATGAAGCTGCATTATCATCCAAGAAAGGCCAATATTGTAGCAGACGCGTTGAGCCGCAAGAGTTATGTTAACACCCTCATAACTGGAGGATTACCTCAGGAGTTAGCCGATGATCTCAGGGAACTTCGAATGGAGATAGTTCCGAGAGGTTTTGTTGCAGCGTTGGAAGTACTGTCCACGTTGTTGGGAAAGATTCGAGAAGCTCAGAAGACTGATAAGGAGATTGCGGAGATAAAGGAAAAGATGAGTAAATGAAAGGCCAAAGGTTTTCGTGAGGATGAACACAAAACTTTATGGTTTGAGGATCGTATGTGTGTGCCAAATGATTCAGGGATCAGGAAGTTAATACTTCAGGAAGCTCATGACTCGCCATACTCGATTCACCTAGGAAACACCAAGATGTACTTGGATTTGAAGGAACGTTTCCGGTGGACAGGTATGAAGAATGATATTGCCGAGTATGTAGCAGTATGTGACGTATGTCAGAGAGTTAAGGCAGAGCATCAGAAGCCAGCAGGATTATTTCAGCCTTTAATTTGTCGATACCCGAATGGAAGTGGGATAAGCTTGGCATAGATTTCATCACTGGATTACCCAGTACACGATCAGGATATGACTCGATCTGGGTAGTAGTTGATCGCTTGACCAAAGTGGCTCACTTTATCCCCGTGAAAACCACTTATACGAGCAGGAAGTTGGCCAAGATATATATGACCAGGATTGTATGTCTGCATGGAGTTCCGAGGACCATCGTATCATATAGAGGAACACAGTTTACCTCGAAGTTTTGGAATTAGTTACACCAGACTTTGGGTACCAGGCTAGAGTTCAGTACAGCCTTTCATCTGCAGACAGATGGACATACCGAGAGAGTCAACCAGATTCTGGAGGACATGTTGAGAGCTTGTGCGCTAGATTATGGATCTAGTTGGGATGATAATTTGCCTTATGCAAAGTTCTCATATAACAATAACTATCAGGCTAGTTTAAAGATGGCCCCTTTTAAGGATGGCAATGGGTCGGGTTCGGCTTGGGTTGAACGATATCAAATCCATATCCAAATCCATGAAGACATTATGTGCCCATCCATGAAAAGATCCATGGGCGTAAAATGATGTCCATGTCCAAACCCGATGGATATCCATTGGATATGGATGTCCGTCAGGTTCTCTCAACACGTATACATAAGATGTAGCACAACATTCACATAAGCTCTCAAATTCTCGCAAAATGACATAGCACAAGTGCACAATGTTAAAATAAGCTCTTAGATTCTCACAAAATAACATGGGAGAGATAAGGCTGGAGGCGCCGGCGGCTGCATCTAGGGCTACTAGAGGAGTAAGTAGATATGATGCTTAATTTTGAGTCATTTACCGAGGAGATAAAAGAATGAGAAGAGGTGGAGTAAGTTACGTGGGGATTAGGGAGGGATTGCACAATTTCTTTTTCACTTTTTATAAGGAAAAATACACTAGAAGATGGGATTGTGGGGATCACCCAATTTTGCCACACATGTAATACTATCAGGTCGGGTTCGGGTATATCCATGAATACATAATTATATCCATGCCCCATCCATAAGTAATCGGGTCGGGTTCGGGCACTGCCCATGGGCGTAAAAATGTACCCAAACCCTAACCATTCAGGTCGGATATCCGCGGGTATCCATGTCCGTGGATAAAATTGCCATCCTTAGCCCCTTTTGAATCTTTGTATGGAAGGAGGTGCAGGACACCATTGATGTGGGATGAAGTTGGAGATCGACAATTGTTCGGACCAGATTTAATCAGAGAATCTGAGGAGAAGGTCAAGTTGATTCGTGATAGACTCAAGATAGCCCAATCTAGGCAGAAGAGTTATACCGATACTAAACGCAAGGAGGTAACCTATGAATTCGGAGACATAGCATATCTTCGTGTGTCACCACTTCGAGGAGTTAAACGATTTGGAGTCAAAGGAAAGTTAGCGCCACGATTTGTAGGGCCATACCGAGTTTTGGAACGTATGGGTGAAGTTGCCTACAAGTTGGAAATACCCGAGGGATTGTTGGGAGTACATGATGTGTTTCATGTTGGGGAACGTAGTAATTTCAAAAAAAATCCTACGCACACGCAAGATCATGGTGATGCATAGCAACTAGAGGGGAGAGTGTTGTCCACGTACCCTCGTAGACCGTAAGCGGAAGCGTTATGACAACGCGGTTGATGTAGTCGTACGTCTTCACGATCGACCGATCCTAGTACCGAAAGTACGGCACCTCCGCAATCTACACACGTTCAGCTCGGTGACGTCCCATGAACTCACGATCCAGTAGAGTGTCGAGGGAGAGCTTCGTCAGCACGACGGCGTGATGACGGTGATGATGAAGCTACTGGCGCAGGGCTTCGCCTAAGCACTACGACGATATGACCGAGGTGGATTATGGTGGAGGGGGGCACCGCACACGGCTGGAAACAATCAACTTGTGTGTTCTAGGGTGCCCCCTGCCCCCGTATATAAAGGAGCAAGGGGGAGGCCGGCTGGCCTTGGGGCGCGCCAAGGAGGGGGGGAGTCCTCCTCCTAGTAGGAGTAGGACTCCCCCTTTCCTAGTCCAACTAGGAGGAGGAAGGGGGAAGGAAGGAGAGGGAAAGGAGAAGGAAAGGGGGGCGCGCCCCCCTCCCTAGTCCAATTCGGACTCCCTATAGGGAGGGGGCGCAGCTGCCCCTTGTGGGCTGCCTCCCCTCTTCCCTATGCCCATGTAGGCCCAATAGTCCCCCTGGGGGTTCCGATAACCCCCCGGCACTCCGATAATTATCCAGTGACCCCCGGAACTCATCCGGTGTCAGAATATAGTCATCCAATATATCAATCTTTATGTCTCGACCATTTCGAGACTCCTCGTCATGTCCGTGATCACATCCGGGACTCTGAACTATCTTCGGTACATCAAAACACATAAACTCATAATACCAATCGTCACTGAACGTTAAGCGTGCGGACCCTACGGGTTCGAGAACTATGTGGACATGACCGAGACACGTCTCCGGTCAATAACTAATAGCGGAACCTGGATGTTCAAATTGGCTCCCACATATTCTACAAAGATCTTTATCGGTCAAACCGCGTAACAACATACGTTGTTCCCTTTGTCATCGGTATGTTACTTGCCCGAGATTCGATCGTCGGTATCTCAATACCTAGTTCAATCTCGTTACCGGCAAGTCTCTTTGCTCGTTCCGTAATGCATCATCCCACAACTAACTCATTAGTCACATTGCTTGCAAGGCTTATAGTGATGTGCATTACCGAGAGGGCCCAGAGATACCTCTCCGACAATCGGAGTGACAAATCCTAATCTTGATCTCTGCCAACTCAACAAGTACCATCGGAGACACCTGTAGAGAACCTTTATAATCACCCAGTTACGTTGTGACATTTTGTAGCACACAAAGTGTTCCTCCGGTATTCGGGAGTTGCATAATCTCATAGTCATAGGAACATGTATAAGTCATGAAGAAAGCAATAGCAATATACTAAACGATCAAGTGCTAAGCTAACGGAATGGGTCAAGTCAATCACATCATTCTCTAATGATGTGATCCCATTAATCAAATGACAACTCATGTCTATGACTAGGAAACTTTAACCATCTTTGATTCAACGAGCTAGTCAAGTAGAGGCATACTAGTGACACTCTGTTGTCTATGTATTCACACATGTACTAAGTTTCCGGTTAATACAATTCTAGCATGAATAATAAACATTTATCATGATATAAGAAAATATAAATAACAACTTTATTATTGCCTCTAGGGCATATTTCCTTCAGTCTCCCACTTGCACTAGAGTCAATAATCTAGATTACACAGTAATGATCCTAACATCCATGGAGTCTTGGTGCTGATCATGTTTTGTTCGTGAGAGAGGCTTAGTCAACGGGTCTGCAACATTCAGATTCGTATGTATCTTGTAATCTCTATGTCTCCCTCCTTGACTTGATCGCGGATGGAATTGAAGCGTCTCTTGATGTGCTTGGTTCTCTTGTGAAATATGGATTCCTTTGCCAAGGCAATTGCACCAGTATTGTCACAAAAGATTTTCATTGGACCCGATGCAGTAGGTATGACACCTAGATCGGATATGAACTCCTTCATCCAGACTCCTTCATTTGCTGCTTCTGAAGCAGCTATGTACTCCGCTTCACACGTAGATCCCGCCACGACGCTTTGCTTAGAACTGCACCAACTGACAGCTCCACTGTTCAATATAAACATGTATCCGGTTTGTGACTTAGAGTCATTCGGATCAGTGCCAAAGCTTGCATCGACGTTACTATTTACGATGAGCTCTTTGTCACCTCATAAACGAGAAACATATCCTTAGTCCTTTTCAGGTATTTCAAGATGTTCTTGACCGCTCTCCAATGATCTACTCCTAGATTACTTTGGTACCTCCCTGCTAAACTGATAGCAAGGCACACATCAGGTTTGGTACACAGCATTGCATACATGATAGAGCCTATGGCTGAAGCATATAGGGAACACCTTTCATTTTCTCTCTATCTTCTACAGTGGTTGGGCATTGAGTCTGACTCAACTTCACACCTTGTAACACAGGCAAGAACCCTTTCTTTGCTTGATCCATTTTGAACTTTTTCAAAACTTTATCAAGGTATGTGTGTCGTGGATTTGTCACGGCAGATGTCCTAGTGTGAGGACTTAGTCGTGAGGCCAACGCATCTATGTGGTAGCTTGAGAGGGGTTGGACGGAATCGAGAGACGCAACACAAGACAAGGGTTTAGACAGCTTCGGGCCCCGGGAAACATCATCCGGTAACAACCCTACATGCTGTTTGAGGCTAGGTCTCATTATGATCGTAAGGGAGTCGCCGTAAACCGGCTCTCCCAGTTATGTCTAGCCCTAAGATTATTTCTTCTCCCCCCTCTTGGGGTGCCCTGCCCCTCCTTATATATGTTGAAGGGGTGGGTTACATGTAGAGTCCAACTCGGATTAAGACTTAAACTATTCTGACTTCTCTTCATGGGCTTCTTAACGTCTTGGGCTTCATAATGTCTCGGGCTTCATAACTCCAGGTGACTCTATCTGCCGAGTTATGACTGTCAACCAGTTATCACTGTCTGCCGGTTTATGATCTGACTTAACACCTGTCGGGTTATCATCTGACTTGATTAACACTTGCCGAGTTATCATCTGACTTAACACCTGCCAGGTTATCATCTGACTTAACACCTGATGAGGACATAGACCTGGGGTAGGGTAATAGGCCTGACCTATACGTCCTACCTAATGCCCTTGTCCTAGAAGCAAAGAGGTTCAAGAGTAAATAGAGGGGACCCAACAAAGGTGTCGAGTGCAATCCACTCGACCTACCATTCACTCAGAGACCCCTCCTTATTTAGGTCACTCGACCATTAAACCACTCGACGTGCAGAAGACCTAAAGACACTCCATGCAGCAACGGTCGGGCGTTTACTCATATACTTAATAATCATTTATAGCACTTTATTACGGACGTTACCTGTAACGCTCTCTCTTTATGTACATTGAACTCTGTGTAACGGAGGGGGCTGGGGTCTTGGCGCACTCTATATAACCCACCCCCCTCCTTTGAGACAAGGGTTCGCACCCCCTGTAACACACACGCATATAATCCAGTCGACCGCCTCCGGGCTCCGAGACGTAGGGTTGTTACTTCCTCCGAGAAGGGCCTCAACTCGTAAAACTCGTGCGTACAACTTCTCCATAGCTAGGATCTTGCCTCTACATCCCTACCCCCCATTCTACTGTCAGACTTAGAACCACGACAGTTGGCGCCCACCGTGGGGTAGGTGTCTTAGCGACTTGTTGGAGAAGTTGCAATTTTTCCGATCCCCATCAGCATGGTTTCAGGCGGAGGATTGGCCGAGGCCGCGAGATCCGTCTCGGCGCGCTCGTGTTCGTCGCCGACGACTCCGCTTGGCTCCAAGAGGCTCCACTCGACGTCGAGGCGCTCCCCATCCGCGGGGCAACGCACTTTCGTGCGTGCATCCGCAACGTCCTCCTGCGGCAGCCGTCGACCCAGTATCGGTCGGCTCCTGTGGCGTCTTCACTCCCCGCTGCCCGCCGGCGCAAGCGTTCCGGTTGGTCGAGGCTCCAGCGGTGGGTGAGGCACGTGGTGGCTCGCCAGTCGGCCACCCCCCAAGTCGCGGCAATCGAGCCCGACGAAACTCTCTACGGCCTGTTCGACCTGTCGACTAGCTCCGTTGAGACTGCATCCGAGTGCGACAGCAGTGACCCTGCGGCAGAAGTCCTGATGGTCAACGGACCGTGCAGTCCTCCTGGCTTCCCCCGCGACGACGGTGGTGATGGCGGAGGCGATCTGTCGCGTGTCCACGAGGAGTATCGCCCCGAGCCCCTCTCTTCGCAGTAGAGGGAAGAGCTTCGCCGCCATAACATCGATGCACTTCACACTCCAATCATTGGAGAAACCCCCGAGGCCCAGGCCTTGGAGGAGGCGTGCTTGGCCAACTTGGCTGAATGCACTCGACTGGAGAACCTCCAGCACGCACTCGATGAGCGTGCTCGACAGTGGGTTCTTGAGTCCAGTCGACGATAGCTTTTTCCGCCTCCGACTCAGGTATATCGAACTCCGATCCAGAATCTCACAGCTACCGCCCGAATAGCAGAGTCGATTCAGCCTTCCCAGTCGAAAGCTGGTAGAGGTTTGATGCAGATCCGAGCTTTGCTCCGGGCGGCGGGGGAGCAGAACACAGCAGTGTCACAGTCTCGGAACAGGATTCATTGTAGATCTGTAATGGCAGACACAGTTCAGTCGGCTCACAGCCCTAGATCGCCTCCAAGGCGTGAGGGACGTCGAGATCGACAGGATCAGTACAGAAACCGTGAGCAGTATGATCGTCGTTGAGTGCCCCACCTCCCCCAAGGAGTGGGCCGTACGCGCCTCGGCAACACGATGACAGACGCCCTCACAGTGGAGGACGAAGGATTCCAGTCGACCCCCGGGAGCCGGGCTTTGACGCGAGATCCATTCTCGTTCAAGGTCTGGTTGACAGGAACAGGGTACACAGAGATGGCCACGATAGAGATCACCTGACCGGCAACAGAGTGCATGTTTCAGGTCCCGAGTGTTTCAGCAGAGCCATCAGAGCAGTAGTGATTCCTCCCAACTTCAGGTTGGCGACTGGAGTCAGCAAATTCACTGGTGAATCCAAGCCTGACACTTGGCTTGAGGACTACCGAGTAGCTGTGCAAATTGGTTGTGGCAATGATGAAGTGGCCATGAAGCACCTTCCTCTGATGTTGGAGGGCTCGGCCAAAGCGTGGTTGAATCAGTTAGCACCTGGCAGTATTTATAGCTGGGAAGAGCTTGCCTAAGTGTTTGTCAGAACATTTGAAGGCACAAGCAAATGGCTAGCAGGGCTAACAGAGCTACAATCTTGTGTACAGAAGCCGAATGAAACTTTGAGGGATTATATCCATAGATGGATCACGTTGCACCACACGGTGGAGAATGTGTCTGATCACCAAGCAGTTTGTGCCTTCAAGGAAGGTGTCAAGTATCGAGAATTGAATCTGAAATTCGGTCGGACCGGAGATATGTCTCTGAGTCGAATGATGGAAATTGCCACCAAGTATGCCAATGGTGAAGAGGAGGATCGGCTCCGGAGTGGCAAGCACAAAACAGTCGCCCACGAAACCGGGGGAGGGAACTCCAGTCGGAAGCATAAGTGCAAAGCCGAGCCAGCTGCTCCCGGAGAAGCCTTGGCCGTGACTTAAGGAAAGTTCAAGGGGAAGCCCAAAGGGCCATGGAACCCCAAGAAAATAAAAGATCAAGATGGAAATGATGTGTTGGATTTACCATGCCACATTCACACCAAAAAAGATGAGGAGGGTAATCTCATTTATCCGAAACATACCACTCGACAGTGTCGGCTCCTAATCCAACATTTCCGAGAGAAACAACCCAAAGAGAAGGAGAAAGAATCGGACAAAGTTGAAGATAAAGAAGAGGATGATGATGGTTACCCCCATGTCAATTCCACTCTGATGATTTTTGCTGATGTTGAGAGAAAAAGTCGACTGAAAGTTATCAACAGAGAACTAAACATGGTCGCTCCGGCGACGCCCAGTTATTTGAAGTGGTCTCAGACTGCCATTACGTTCGACCAGTACGATCACCCAGCACACATAGCCACCCCTGGGAGGCAAGCGTTGGTGGTCGACCCAGTTGTCGAAGGCACTCGGTTGACTAAGGTTCTCATGGATGGTGGCAGTGGCTTGAACATATTGTATGCAGAGACCTTGAAGGGAATGGCATTCCGATGTCCAGACTCAGTGAAAGCAATATGAGTTTCCATGGAGTTATTCTTGGCAAGAAGGCTGAGTCACTCAGCCAGATCGCCCTTGATGTGGTTTTCGGTGATTCCAAGAATTACCGCAAAGAAAAGTTGGCGTTTGAAGTCATGGATTTCCAGAGTGCTTATCATGCTATACTGGGCAGGCCAGCTTATGCACGTTTTATGGCTCGACCATGTTACGTGTACCTCAAATTGAAGATGCCTGGTCCTAGAGGAGTGATCACTATCTCTGGCAATCGAAAGAAGGCAGAAGAGTGCTTCCAGAAGGGCTCAAAGATCACCGATGCACAAATGGCAGTAGTAGAATTGCAGGAGTGTCAAAAGAATGCAGATCCGAGTGATTTGTTGCGAGCTAAGAAACCTGCCACAGATTCTGCATTCCAGTCGTCTGGTGAAACGAAGCCGATTCAGATTCACCTGACCGACCCCGATGCTGCTTCGACACACATTTCGACAACACTTGACTCCAAATAGGAAGAAGCGCTCATCCAGTTCCTCCGTAAGAACTGGGACATCTTTGCATGGAAACCTTTTGACATGCCGGGTGTTCCCAGGGGGCTGGCTGAGCACCATTTGCGAGTCGACCCAAAAGTGAAACCAGTCAAAGAACATCTTCGACGGTCCTCCATACAGAAGAGAAAAGCAATCGGTGAAGAAGTGGCTCGGCTCCTAGCAGCTGAGTTTATCCGAGAGATTTACCACTCCGAGTGGCTAGCCAATGTTGTCATGGTCCCCAAGAAGGACGACTCACTCCGCATGTGCATTGACTTCAAGCATATCAATCGGGCCTGCCCAAAAGATCACGTTCCTCTCCCCCGCATCGACCAAATAGTCGACTCGACTGTGGGGTGTGAGCGCTTGTCCTTTTTGGACGCTTATTCCGGGTATCATCAGATCCGACTGTATGGACCCGATGAGATAAAAACAGCTTTCATCACCCCATTTGGGTGCTTCTGCTATGTCACCATGCCATTCGGCTTGAAGAATGCTGGAGCCACATTCATGAGGATGATTCAGAAGTGTTTACTCACTCAAATCAGTCGGAATGTGGAAGCATACATGGATGACATTGTGGTCAAGTCATGTAAAGGTTCTGACCTGCTGGCTGACCTTGCTGAAACTTTTGCCAACCTCAGAAGGTATGATATCAAACTTAATCCATCAAAGTGCACATTCGGAGTTCCGGGCGGAAAATTACTCGGTTTTCTCGTTTCCGAACGAGGAATCGATGCTAACCCAGAGAAAGTGGGTGCCATACTCCGGATGAAACGCCCTGTGTGTGTGCACCATGTCCAGAAGCTTACTGGTTGTTTGGCCGCCTTAAGTCGATTCATTTCTTGCCTCAGTGAAAAGGCATTGCCTCTTTACCGACTGATGAAAAAGTCTGATAAGTTTGAGTGGACTCCTGAAGCTGATGCAGCGTTTGTAGAGCTCAAAGCCCTGCTTTCCACCCAGCCGGTGCTTGCTGCTTCAATCAGCAAAGAGCCTTTACTGCTTTACATTGCATCCACTGGACAAGTTGTCAGTACAGTACTTACGATCGAGCGGGAAGAAGAAGGAAAAGCTTATAAGGTTCAGCGCCCAGTAGACTATGTTTCTGAAGTTTTGACTCCATCAAAGCAAAGATATCCACATTATCAGAAGCTTGTTTATGGGATTTATATGACCACGAAGATGGTTGCACACTATTTCTCTGACCACTCCATTACAGTCGTCAGCGACGCTCCATTATCAGAGATTCTGAACAACAGAGATGCAACTAGTCGAGTGGCAAAGTGGGCGATTGAACTCCTTCCCTTGGATATCAAGTTTGAGGCAAAGAAAGCTATCAAGTACCAAGCAATAGCAGATTTCCTCGCCGAGTGGATCGAACAGCAACTGCCGACTCAAGTCCACTCAGAGCATTGGACCATGTTCTTTGATGGCTCCAAGATGTTGAATGGTTCTGGTGCTGGGGTGGTACTGGTATCCCCCCGAGGAGACAAGCTCAGATATGTTATCCAGATTCACTTTGATTCCTCCAATAACGAAGCGGAATATGAAGCACTCTTATATGGGTTACGTATGGCCATCTCACTCAGCGTCCGTCGCCTCATGGTCTACGGCGACTCAGATTTGGTAGTCAATCAAGTGATGAAGGAGTGGGACGTCAGAAGCCCAGCTATGACTGGTTACTGCAATGCGGTGAGGAAGTTGGAAAAGAAGTTTGAGGGGTTAGAGCTCCATCATATACCCCGACTGAAAAATCAAGCAGCCGATGATTTGGCAAAGATAGGTTCCAAGAGAGAAGCCATTCCCAACAATGTGTTTTTGGAACACATTCATACACCTTCAGTTCAAGAAGATCCTTTCACTGAAGAGCCCCCGCAGCCTAAGAGTGTTACGGATCCGACTGAGGTCGAGGTCCCAGCCGTGGTCGACCTGATCATGGAGGTTTTAGTCATCACTCCCGACTGGAGAGTGCCATATATTGTGTATATCCTTAGGAAGGAACTCTCAGAGGATGAAGAAGAGGCTCGACAGATCGTCCGTCGGTCCAAAGCCTTTACTGTGATAAGAGGACAGCTGTTCAGAGAAAGTGTGACTGGAGTCAGCCAGAAATGCATAACGCTAGAAGAAGGTCGAGTGATCCTTAACGATATCCACTCGGGGACCTGTGGCCACCATGCGTCCTCTCGGACCATTGTGGCCAAAGCATACCGGGCTGGATTTTATTGGCCATGAGCAAATGAAATGGCAAAAGATATAGTTGACAAATGTGAAGGCTGCCAGTTTACTCCAATATGTCCCACAAGCCTGCGTCAGCCCTGAAGACCATTCCACTCGTCTGGCCCTTTGCTGTTTGGGGATTGGATATGGTTGGACCGCTGAGGACTGGTAGGAGCGGCTTCACTCATGTGCTTGTAGCAGTCGACAAGTTTACCAAATGGATTGAAGCCAAGCCTATCAAGAATCTTGAAGCCAGTACTGCCGTCAGCTTCATCAGAGAGTTGACATTCAGATATGGGGTTCCGCACAGCATCATCACTGACAATGGGTCGAACTTCGATTCTGATGAGTTCAGAGCCTTCTGCGCTTCCCAAGGCACACGACTCGACTATGCTTCAGTCACCCACCCCCAGTCGAATGGACAAGCAGAAAGAGCAAATGGCTTGATTCTCAAAGGACTGAAACCCCTACTAATGCGTGATCTCAAGCACGCAGCAGGCGCCTGGGTCGATGAACTTCCATCAGTTCTTTAGGGATTGAGGACAACTCCCAATCGGTCGACTGGCCGAACTCCATTCTTCTTGGTCTATGAAGTTGAAGCTGTTCTACCGAGTGACTTGCTTCACAATGCACCCTGAGTCGAGCTTTTCTCTGAAGATGAAGCAGAACAGGCCCGACAGGACGCAGTCGATCTCCTAGAGGAAGAACGAGAGATTGCCTTAATCCGGTCGACCATTTATCAGCAAGACTTGTGTCGATTCCACGCCAGAAACGTGAGGGGCCGAGCCTTTCAAGAGGGAGACCTGGTTCTTCGAGTGGATCAGCAGAAACCACACAAGCTCGCCCCTGCTTGGGAAGGTCCCTTCATTGTCACCAGAGTTCTCCACAATGGAGCATACCATCTTTACAATGTCGAGCATCAGAAAGACGAGCCACGGGCTTGGAAAGCGGAGCTGCTCCGCCCCTTTTATACTTAAGTACTCATTCGGATGAGATGTAATAAGAAATACCTTTATAGTTTGTTTATCAAAGACAAGAGCTTTACAGTCTTCTTAAACGATTGTTGTTGCTTTTGTTTGCGTCTGAAATCCCCCAGTGGGTGACTTTGCCGCGAATCCGTTTCGCCTAAGTTTGAAAAATCCTACCAAGTGGTGAGCAAGCCTCTCACTCGGGGGCTTAGCCGCGAATCCGTTTCGCCTAAGTTTGAAAAATCCTACCGAGTGGTGAGCAACCCTCCCACTCGGGGGCTTAGCTGCAGTCCAGTACTCGCCTAAGTTCAAAAAATCCTACCGAGTGGTGAGCAACCCTCTCACTCGGGGGCTTAGCTGCAGTCCAGTACTCGCCTAAGTTTTAAAAAATCCTACCGAGTGGTGAGCAACCCTCTCACTCGGGGCTTAGCTGCAGTCCAGTACTCGCCTAAGTTTAAAAAATCCTACCGAGTGGTGAGCAACCCTCCCACTCGGGGGCTTAGCTGCAGTCCAGTACTCGCCTAAGTTTTAAAAATCCTACCGAGTGGTGAGCAACCCTCTCACTCGGGGGCTTAGCTACAGTCCAGTACTCGCCTAAGTTTAAAAAATCCTACCGAGCGGTGAGCAACCCTCTCACTCGGGGGCTTAGCTGTAGTCCAGTACTCGCCTAAGTTTAAAAAATCCTACCAGGTGGTGAGCAACCCTCCCACTCAAGGGCTTAGCTGCAGTCCAGTACTCGCCTAAGTATGCGCTCCATCCCTATCCGCAAGGATGACGAGGTACAGGTCGACTGCAACCTTCTCCTTCAGAGCTATGCCACAAGTACAACGTGCGCTCCATCCCTATCCGCAAGGACGAGGACGTGCAGGTCGACTGCAACCTTCTCCTTCGGAGCTACGCCACAAGTACAACGTGCGCTCCATCCCTATCCGCAAGGACGACGACGTGCAGGTCGACTGTAACCTTCTCCTTGGAGCTGCGCCACAAGTACCAGTCGATTGCCTCCTCCTCAAAGCTGCATTTCAAGCACAAAGATTATTCCAAATGAAGAGCAGATTCCACTCGAAGGCAAACACAAGCATATTCAGAGAAAAACCAAATTCAGATAGATCCTAAAGTTCCGGACGACGGATCAAAAGTATTCGAGCATCAAGCCCGAAGAAGTTTAATGATTACACAATCACTCGGCATTCCGAGGCAAATAAAGGTGGAGCATAATGTTTCTCGGTCACGCGTCAGGAGAAGGACTGGCTGGGTCGCAGAAACTGTCAAGGTCTATGCTGTCTGCAATGCGAGTGGCGACGTCAAGGAAAGTGTCCATGAAGGATTGGAAAGTGTGCCTCTTTGTGTTGGCAACCTTGAGCTCCGCCAGCTTGTCTTCTTTGACATCTTTGAAGTGCACTCGGACCAAGAACAACGCGACATCAGCGCCACAGCGAGCAGATGACTTCTTCCATTGTTGCACTCGGTCAGGTATTTGATTTAGTCGAGCCATCAGAGACTCGAGGTCTTGAGACAGTTCCGCCTGAGGCCAGAGTTCAGTATCAACCCGAGTCATCGCTGCCTTCAGGCGGGCAAGATAAGCAACCGCGCTGTCCATGCGAGATTCCAACCGCAGCACATTCATCGCAACATCATCCTTGACTGGACAATTTATGGGATCGAGACCCGTCTCGACCCGCCCAGTTTCCGCTTCAAAGTCTTGGCAAAGCTCAGCATAGTTGAGTAAATGGTGAGTCGATGATATAATCAAGCTTGACAGTCAACCGTAATAAGTCAGTCAATCATCAGTACCTTCAAGTTTTAGGACCAGCTTTGCAGCAAGCTGGCCTAGATAAGACTACAACTCGCCCTTCTTGGCCTTGAGTCTCCCAAGCTCGTCAGTCAGCTTGTCCTTGTCTTTCTTCAGTCGCTCGACCTCCCGATTGGCGTCTGAAACAACAGTCTTCAGTTTGGAGTTCTCTTCTTCTAACTTGCCGACTGAAGCAAGCTTCTTGTCAGCAAGCGCCGTTTTCTCTCGCGCTTCCTTCTGTGCAGCAGCAAGATCCAGATCCTTCTTCTCCAAAGCCTGCTTCATTTTCTCTAAAGAAATAACATTCTTCAGACAGGCTTGGAGTTGACGGTTTTCACTACATACATCTGCTCGAGTGGAGTCACTCGGTTCAAAAAATGGAAAGGAAAAGTGCCAGCAGTGTGATAGACAGTTGATGATTGGTTACCTCCCATGGCAGCTACTTCATCACAAGCAGTCTTGAGATTCTTCTTGGCCAATTCCAGATCAAGGTTGAGGCTGATTTGCTGCTTGTTCATTGTAGAAAGCTGAGCCCCAAGATCACAAGATTTCTGCAGTATAAGCCATATCAGTTGACTGAGATAAAAAGACATCATAGTGATAGCTACTCTAAGACTACCGCCGAATCAAACATTCGACGGCAGTCTCGGGGACTACACCCAGTGGGTGCACTTAGCGTGCCCCCACTGGTTTGAATAAACACTCGACATGGTCTGCCCAGCGCGAGAGTAAAAAAAGCAGTTCTCAGACCATAGTCGACTGCCCGCAGTCAACCACGGTCTCGGGGACTACACCCAGTGGGTGCACTTAGCGTGCCCCCACTGGTCCTGGTTTCAGTCGACCAGGTCCGTTCAGACCGAGTGACAAAATTCAGATTCTCAGACCACAGTCGACTGCCCGCAGTCAACTATGCTCTCAGGGACTACACCCAGTGGGTGCACTAAGAGTGCCCCCACTAGTTCAAAGATTCAATTCAAGACGACTCAAATTGACTTGTGCAACTTCAAAACAGTCACACCCCAGTGGGTGATCGGATGAGAAATATGATCAATCGGAAATCAACTAACTTGGACATTGGTCTGCAGAGCAACTCCGGCGTTGAAGGCCACCTGACTGGCCTCATGCACCACTTTCATTTGCCCCATCACAAGGTTCAACTAAAGAAGAGCTTCCTTGGCGGCAGTCGGTGGGTCGTCCGGGGTTTGATACGCAGTGAAAAGCGATGATGGCAGAGCAGTCGGAGCAGCCGCTGGGTCTGATGCGTGGAGTTGTATTGGTGCAGCGGAAGTCTGAGCAGCTGATCCTGATGGGCAATCAGTCGACAACGGGATAGCGAAAGTGACGTTGATGCGAGCCGGATCTGTCGATCGCTCGACCGCCGTCCCAGGCGTCACAGTCGACTGAGGAACCTGAACCTCAGGTGCTTTCCCGCTCAGTTCCTTGTCCCTCCTCCTCCTTCCCCTCAGCGATACTTCTTCTTCATCGTCCGGGAGCACAACAACGTCCTGTGGTGCTGCAACAAACAGAGAAAGTCAAAGAGATAGCTGACAAACAATCCAGTCATCCAAATAAATTCGAGTCGGGCAGACTTACTGGCTTTGGAGGTAGCTGCGTCGTCAGTTTCCTCGTCGTCTAGGGTCTTGTCAATATCCATATCAGTCGCAGCCGAGGCGTTACCGTACCGGCTGTTAAAGTTAGGTCTGCTTGCCTAGGACTTGATCTTGGTACCAATCCATAACGATCAAAGTCAAATCATGAGCCTATTAATGAAGCAAATTCAATGAAACAACAACTGGTACTGTATAGAAGGGGCCATAAACTGGAGAGTCTTGACCAATTCGAAAGATCATTTGGTGCTGTAAAGGTTCATCATCCACTCGGTCAGTACAAGAGAATCGGTCAGAACAAGAAAATACGGGAAGAACATTTACCCAGAAGCAACAGGAACGTCCATCTTGATTCTAGGTAAGGTCTTCCGAGCCTTCGAAGGGTTGATCTTGGGCTGCTTGGTGACCTTCTCAGCCAATTCTGGAGTCGAAGGCCGAGCGCGCTTTTGAGATGGGGCGCTCGAGGCCACAGCCTTGCCGCGCCTGCCCGCGGGATCATGGTGCTGCTTGGATCGACGTTCGGAATGAGGTGGTGAGTCGGCTACCTCCTCATCGTCCGACGCATCACTCTCGTCTTCATCATCGTCGGCTAGTGACTCCCACTCGCCGCTCTCCTCCGCGTTGTCCTCTCCCTCATGGTCCTGCTCCAGTGCTTGTTCACCATTGGGCATTGAGTACATCTCTGTGTAAATCTACAAAACAAGGAGCCGAGTGGAAATCAGTCGGATCAACAAACAGTCAGAAAACACATCCAAATTCAATCAGTTGTAGTGGCCAAACCTTGTCTGGCTGGTTGCTGTCGCTAAAAGGGTTGACTCTCCTGGCTCCCCTGGGGTTGTCCTTGTTCCCGGTGATGCCCCTCAGCCACTGGGCCACTGTTTTGGCCGCCACCTCCTCCGGATGAACCCGAGCGGTATCACCAGCCCCGGAGTACATCCACATGGAGTGGTCACGAGCTTGGAGTGGTTGAATGCGCCGACTGAGGAACACCTCCAGCAGATCCATGCCGGTGACACCTTGGTTGATCAGTTGAACTACTCTCTCGACCAGCATGCCCGTCTCCGCCTTCTCTACGGCGGTCACTTTCAACGAAGATGGAGTCTGAACACGATCAAAAGAGAAAGGGGGAAGTCCAGTCGACTGGCCTGGGGTCACGATATCCTAGCAGTAGAACCAGGTCGACTGCTAGCCCCTGACCGACTCAGGAAGAGTCATCGAAGGGAAGGAACTCCTCTTCCTCTTCTGGATACCCAGACCCCCACACATCTGGATAACATGGGTTTTCTCGTCGTTCGAGTTCGCTTTCTTCACTGTTTGGGAGCGGATGGTGAAAATGTGCTTGAAAAGACCCCAGTGCGGTCGACACCCCAGGAAATTCTCGCACATGGACACGAATGCGGCAAGGTATGTGATGGTGTTGGGAGTGAAATGATGGAGTTGAGCCCCGAAGAAATTCAAGAAACCTCGAAAGAAGGGGTGTGGAGGAAGCGAGAAGCCGCGGTCGACATGAGTGGCGAGCAGAACACACTCACCCGGTCGCGGCTGTGGCTCCGTTTCCCCCTCCGGCAGCCGCGCAGACTCATGGACGATCAGCCCTAACTCGGCCATATCATCCAAGTCTTCTTGCCGAAGTGAGGATCGGATCCAATCTCCCTGGATCCAACCCGACGGCAGCCCCGAGCGCGATGAAGATCCCGATTCGTCTTCTTGCTTTTCGCCGCCTCCGTCACCTTCTTCGCACATTCCAGCGCCGCCGTTTTCTCCTTCCTCATGGCGGCAGAGCGGCGGCGTCGAGAGTGGAGAAGCTGAACGAGGTAAAGGAGCAAGAGGAAGAAGAAGGAGAATGGGCACGCACAGTGCGGACGCCTCGGCCTCGCCGCTTTTAAAGGCCTACTTCCGAGTGGCTGACGCGTGGGCCCGGACGATCCTGTCAAATACCTTAACAGTCGCACACGGGATACGTGGTGAAAAAGGTGGCGCGGAAATCAAAACGTCCTATTTATCTACTCCGCTTACCACGGCGCGCTCCGCCTGGCGCGCTTCCACCAAAATTTTGAATCCCGCGAAATCCGGGATCCTCTACAACTGATCACGCCAAAGATTCCATGTCAAGGATAACACTCGACGGATGACGTTATAAAAATCAGTCGGCAATTTCTGAATCGAACAAGCGACTGAAATGAAGCCGAAGTTCCAACAACTGGCCTCCATTTGGAGATGAAAGCAAGAGTCAAAGCAAGGTCAACTTCAACCTTCTTTTCACTCGGACCTCAATCCATTCGGGGGCTAATGATGAGGACATAGACCTGGGGTAGGGTAATAGGCCTGACCTATACGTCCTACCTAAGGCCCTTGTCCTAGAAGCAAAGAGGTTCAAGAGTAAATAGAGGGGACCCAACAAAGGTGTCGAGTGCAATCCACTCGACCTACCATTCACTCGGAGACCCCTGCTTATTTAGGTCACTCGACCATTAAACCACTCGACGTGCAGAAGACCTAAAGCCACTCCGCGCAGCAACGGTCGGGCGTTTACTCACATACTTAATGATCATTTATAGCACTTTATTACGGACGTTACCTATAATGCTCTCTCTTTATGTACATTGAACTCTGTGTAACGGAGGGGGGCTAGGGTCTTGGCGCACTCTATATAAGCCACCCCCTCCTCTGAGACAAGGGTTCGCACCCCCTATAACACACACGCATATAATCCAGTCGACCGCCTCCGGGCTCCGAGACGTAGGGCTGTTACTTCCTCCGAGAAGGGCCTGAACTCGTAAAACTCGTGCGTACAACTTCTCCATAGCTAGGATCTTGCCTCTACATCCCTACCCCCCATTCTACTGTCAGACTTAGAACCACGACAACACCTGCCGAGTTATCATCTGACTTGACACCTGCCGGGTTATCATCTGAGTTAACATCTGCCGGTTTACCAAGTCCCAGACGGGTTATAACTCCGGCCGGGTCATACCATGGTGTATATCCCCGACATTATCCCCTAGTTTAATTTGGATTTATCCATGTTAAACTGATCCTGATCATCCTTAAGTCCTTGTCATTTCCTCCTTCTAGAAAATCCGGGTCAATAGGCCAGCTTCATAATCAATTTGCTGACATTGGTTTGTCACAGAGAAATATTGTGAAGAATAACTCCTTTGACTCAACTCCCAATGCTTAACAAAAATATTGGCCTTTGAAATACTCATCTGATCTTCATCCGGTTTAAGAATGTAGAACTCTTATATGCCTATCACTTGTAGCCCCCAACTCTTAAGATGGTAACGTAGTAACAGCTTAAGATTTGCTTCAATATATGTCACAAGCTGGAAGAGATCCAGGTTTGTTCATCTCAATCACCAGTCAAAACTGAGTATTCCACATATGTAGCCCCTGAGTGTCGGGTTGTCATGCTTGCAGCAACCTGGGACTTGTAATTGCCTGATGCTCATAAAAACTTCCACCAGTATAGCCCCCAAGGACCGGGTCATTATGTAAATAATGAGCAGGGACTTTGAAAATATGATCATGTAGACTTGAACAGCAACGTGTAGCCTCCAAGGGCCGGCTCAGTAAGATAATACTGAGCTGGGACTTTATATATACTTCATTAAAAATAACATCATATGATGTAACTCCCATCATGGGGCTTGAACCCACGTCCACAGGTTAAGAGCTTCGTGCTTTACCAACGGAGCAGTGGATCCCTCAATATAATGGAATAAGGTTTGTGTACCTTGAATTGTTGATAGGAGCAATTGGTAGCCCTCAAGGGCCGGTTCGTTACAATGTGATGAGTCGGGTCTTCAATAAGGTGAGCAAAAAATGACTTTGCATTAGCCCCCAAGTGTCATGGTGCATGCTTGCAGCGACATGAGACTTGCATATTTGATGTAATCTCAACTTGAATAATGTAGCCCCCAAGTGCCGGGTCGTAAGCCTGCAGCGACTTGGGACTATTCCTTCAATTGCATAATAAATCATATCCATTGCGCTAAAGCGACTTTGAAAACCTCAATCATAATACTGGTTATTGATAACCATAATAAAAATCCAGCCATATTAGCTATTAAAGATTTGAATAATATAATCCAATGATTTATAAGCGCATGATTCCAATGGCGCAATCCCAATATATACTGGCGACTAATCGTCTAAAGCCAGACCGGATTAATAAACACCGGTTTATGTTATACTGGCGACTTATAGTCGAAACCAGACCAGGTCAATAAGCACCGGATTATAACTGATCATGTACTGACAACTTGTAGTTGAAAGCCAAGCCGGATCAATAAACGCCGGTCTATTATAAAATATTATAAACCTCATCAAAAGAGTAAAAACTTGGCAAATAAAGCAAAAAA
Organism: Aegilops tauschii subsp. strangulata; assembly: GCF_002575655.3. Lineage (NCBI taxonomy): Eukaryota > Viridiplantae > Streptophyta > Magnoliopsida > Poales > Poaceae > Aegilops > Aegilops tauschii. Next base: position 472,549,500 of record NC_053036.3, on the reverse strand, counting down.
GAATATGCGAGGCTTTTCACGGGCTGCCAGGCCCCAAATCGAGGCTTTTCATGGGCTGCCAGGCCACTGAGTTAAACCATTTTACAAAGCCTTTTAAGATGGACCTCAATCTTTAACCAATCGTCGTTTTAACTTTGACAAGTTCAGGGTCTATGAGATTGACTTGTCGAAAGTTCGGCGGGTCATACCAGGTTTACCTGGACGGAGTGGCTTACTTAAAAAGGCAGGATAACCCGGTGTTTTAGGTGAATACACCTGGCTTCCAAGCCGTGGCTTGATAGCCTATTACAAGTGTAGATTCTTTTTTCATTGCGAAGCAAAGAATCCACAAGCAATATTTTGAGTTGTGCTCAGTGGGTGCCTATGTTTGAGTTGTGCTTTTGCAACACTCTCTTTGGCCCCTAAGTAATCTCCCTGGTGGCCTTGCGCCGATCAAGAGGTGTAGCTATGGTTCGGTTACGACCAAGCCCCCAAGTGATTTCTCTGGTGGCCTTGCGCCGATCAAGAAGTGTAGCTATGGTTCGAATACGACCAAGCCCCCAAGTGATATTGTGAGTTGTGCTCAAGGGGCACCTATGTTTGAGCTGCGCTTTTGCAACAGACTCTCTTTGGTCCCTTTAATTTTTCATGAGAACTCGAACTTGCGAGAGATTATTCTTTTGAACCGGAAATTCTTAAACCGGATATTGAGAGCTTCAAAGCTTTGTGGGAGATAGCTTTCCCTTGAGCCAGATTTTAAACCGGAATCCTTCTTTTTAAGCCAGAAATTTTCTGACGGCCTTTAAATTTGCACCAATATGGCGGTTTAGGGTCCTGCATTAGATAACTTTGCAAGCCGGAGTAATTGCTCTTTTAAAGAAAGCAATATGTAATATAAAAATATACTGGATGGAGTTCACCTGATATATCAGGCCATAATTTATCCGCCATGGAGCTTAATAATTACTTCAGCGAAGCTGAGATCAATCTCGGGTGAGTCAGAGTAGTTTGGGCCGCAGGGGCGGCGTCTTGCGCACGTCCATTGAGCCACTTTGTATGAATGGGTGCGATCCTGATATGCCGATATGGATTGGTCTACAAGGGCAGCAACTTGGGTGCTTCTATCGAGTGGCACGACAAGGACAAATTTCCGCGATATAACGTCATTTAGAAATAAATAATCGCCCTGCATACAAAGAAGACACAGACCAAAGTAATTGTTTCTTTGACGAAAACAATATTGTGCTAATAAGATAGATGGATATCACCTGATTCTTTTTTACGACGGATCATCTGTGCGTAGATAAATTTTCAGTACTGTTACTAAATTCCCTTTGATCCATATATTTATCCAAAACATATTTGTGTTGATGCTGCCGATCTTCTTTTTCATTTGATCTCCATGTGGGTCGTAGCAGTACTAACTGATTTTGCTTCCATGCATGTGTATGGGAGTCAAACATATATCCAGTTTGACCCTCCTCTCCTTTTATCGTGATCTTCCTGTAGTAAACCGCCCGCAGCGCTTTCTTGGTCGTGGGCTGTTTCCCTCTTCTTCTTCTTCTTCTTCTTCTTCTTCTTGTTTTTAACAGCAGGTCGACGAGGCCCCAGGCGGGTCAACAACGAAGGCGACCAGCTCAATGCAGAGACAGTAGCCGGCTTAGCGTCAGAAGTGGCGGTTTATCAATAGCAACATGAGGCAACCAGCGACTCGGCAAAACAGTGACGACGACTTGATCCGGAGGCGGTTTTGACGCGACTCCAACCAGCGGCCCACAAAGCAAGGCCGCAAGGGCGGCTCAATGACTCGAGCAGAAATGGCTGACGGAGGTAACTCCGGCGGGCGACGGCCCGACACGGCGATCAAGGCGGCTTGCAGGCGGAGAAAAACAGAGGCGGAACCGCGGCGGCTCAGTGGCGGCAGGGTGGCCCGTCCTCGGACGCGACGTGATAAAGCGGCGACTCGGCGGCGGTTTAGCACCTCAGGTAGCTCATGCTCCTGCTTGAAATAGGCGCGTACAACAGCGGTTCAACGCGGGACTCAGGGTCACGGGCGCGAGCTCACGCGAGGGCGGCTCGGAGGCCAGTGGCGGTTCACCATAACAGAGGCAACTCGGAGGCACGGCTCAGGGTGCAGCAGTGGCGGGTTACGATAGCAGCGGCTCATCGGACGGAGGAGAGGTCGAGCGGAGTTGCGCAGCGTGGAGTTGCATAAGGAAGAGGCGGCCAGCAGTGGCTCACCCACAGCGCTGACGGGGCGCGCGGCAGCGCAGTCCGGCATAGGCGTAGCAGCAGTCAGTGGCGCAACGATCCGATAGGAGGCATAGCAGTAGGAGCAAGGCTCGGTGGTCGGTTCGGGACTTGGCGCAACGAGGTAAAGGACCGCCGCGATGGGATTTCGCAGCGGCTCATGCAGGGGCGCGGTGAGCCGGTCGGAGTGAAGACGCGGTTAGGCGGCTCAGGCAGCACAGCGACTTGGAATTGAGGTGAAGCACGCGGGTGAATTAACCCGCAGAGGAAGCGGCGCAAACCGGCAGCATCGCGCAAGGGCCGGGCGGAATGAAGATGCGGTTTTGGCGCAACACATAGTGGCTGAGTGTGGAACGCCGGCTTGGAGCCAGTTTGACACATTGGCCACGGCGGAGGCATCACGAGGTTGGGCTCGAGGCCACGCTGGCAACTCGATGCTGCAGAGTTGGTAGAGACGAGCAGCGCTAAAGTGGTGGGGGGTCGAGCGCCGTAGAGGAGGAAGGCAGAGGTAGCCATCCCGGAGACGAGGCCGCAGTCATGGCCGCGGTGCGGCGATTCAGCAAAGACGGCGCAGAGGCGTTCTGCTGACTTCGTCGTGGCAGAAAAAACTTAACGACAAGCCGGGTCAGGACCATAAGAGCGAGTTCCACATGGGTTTGAAGACGATACAGCGGCGGCTCAAAAGACCGGCGCGCCCGCGGCAGGTCCCCGGCTAGTGGCAAAGGCAGCTTTGTAGGCAGCGATTCGCTCGCGGAAGAAAACGGTCTAGCGACTCCTCGGCGGCGGGCGGCTCGCAGTCCAACACTAGACAGAAGGCGGCATCGAAGTAAACCGGCGACGCAGTTGTTTGTGATCCGGCGGCTCAGGGCGCGGATGGCGATTCAAGGTGGGGCAGCACAGACGCGGCGAGGGCGGCTCAAGAGACGGGTACACAGGCGCAGTAAGTCGGCGGCAGGTCAGAGTCCACGGACGAGCGTCAGAGCGGAGCAAACCTGGCGGCGGCCGGGACACACAGACCCAGCTATCGTCGCAATTGAAGCAAGCCCAAGGTAGAAGTAGACCGCAGCAGCTGGAATAACGCACGGCCAGGCGGTGTAAACCGGTCGGAGCAGCTCACGATGTGAAGTTGCCGCCGCAAAATCTCGGTTCGTGGCGGTATCTGCTCCGGGTTGTAGATGGCTTGGCCACTCCACCCTTATATATATATACTAATCCGAATAGCACTCGTGGATTGACATGGATTTCCTTGTATGTAAACAACCTGTCATTTGATTGGCAGGCCTCAATCTCCATGCTTGTTGATTTGTTTGGTACATGATCCCCTCGTGAACAGCAGCAACACTCGGACCCGACCGCTTGTTTTGTTTGACTCGTTGTGACTGACGACTTCTAGTCTTCTTTGGTAGAAACTCACATGTAGATTGAATCTTTTCTTGACATCAACACATATTGAATCAAAAAATCGTAGAACTCCTTCGTGGCTGTTTTGACAGTAGTACTTCTTGCCGCGGTTGTAGGCGGCTTAGTGATTTTCTTTGTTATGATGCGGAGATAGCCGCAAAAAACACGGCAACTTCGATGGATTATACAGCCGGTGGCGGCGGCTCAACAGCAAACCCTAACTTCCTTGATGATACTCTTTCCAATGTTGTTTCTTCTTCTGGTCAACTGCGAACTTCTAGATCCCTGAGAGAAATCCCTCCAAGAACTCAACACCACCGTGCGCGAGCCCCACGGTGGGCGCCAACTGTCATGGATTTGTCAGGCAGATGTCCTAGTGTGAGGACTTAGTCGTGAGGCCAACGCATCTATGTGGTAGCTTGAGAGGGGTTGAACGGAATCGAGAGACACAACACAAGACAAGTGTTTAGACAGCTTCGGGCCCCGGGAAACATCATCCGGTAACAACCCTACATGCTGTTTGAGGCTAGGTCTCATTATGATCGTAAGGGAGTCGCCGTAAACCGGCTCTCCCAGTTATGTCTAGCCCTAAGATTATTTCTTCTCCCCCCTCTTGGGGTGCCCTGCCCCTCCTTATATATGTTGAAGGGGCGGGTTACATGTAGAGTCCAACTCGGATTAAGACTTAAACTATTCTGACTTCTCTTCATGGGCTTCTTAACGTCTTGGGATTCATAATGTCTCGGGCTTCATAACTCCAGGCGACTCTATCTGCTGAGTTATGACTGTCAACCCCGGTTTATGATGGTCTGCCGGTTTATGATCTGACTTAACACCTACCGGGTTATCATCTGACTTAACACTTGCTGAGTTATCATCTGACTTAACACCTGCTGGGTTATCATCTGACTTAACACCTGCCAGGTTATCATCTGACTTAACACCTGCCGGGTTATCATCTGAGTTAACATCTGCCGGTTTACCAAGTCCCAGCCGGGTTATAACTCCGGCCGGGTCATACCGCGGGGTATATCCCCGACAATGTGCTTTGTGAAAGTCCAATTAAGCATCTTGATCTATCTCTACATAAGCAGCTTCACCGAGGTTTTTCATTGAAAAACTCTTGTTCAAGTATCCTTTTATGCTATCCAGAAATTCTATATCATTTTCAATCAACAATATGTCATCCACATAAAATATTAGAAATGCTACAGAGCTCCCACTCACTTTCTTGTAAATACAAGCTTCTCCAAAAGTCTGTATAAAACCATATGCTTTGATCACACTATCAAAACGTTTATTCCAACTCCGAGATGCTTGCACCAGTCCATAAATGGATCGCTGGAGCTTGCACACTTTGTTAGCATCCTTTGGTTCGATAAAACCTTCAGGTTGCATCATATACAACTCTTTGTCCAGAAATCCATTCAGGAATGCATTCTTTACATCCATTTACCAAATTTCATAATCATAAGATGCAGCAATTGCTAACATTATTCGGACCGACTTAAGCATCGCTACGGGTGAGAAGGTCTCATCGTAGTCAACTCCTTGAACTTGTCGAAAACCTTTTGCACCAAGTTGAGCTTTGTAGACAGTAACATTACCGTCAGCGTCAATCTTCTTCTTGAAGATCCATTTATTCTCGATGGCTTGCCGATCATCGGGCAAGTCAACCAAAGTCCACACTTTGTTCTCATACATGGATACCATCTCAGATTTCATGGCCTCAAGCCATTTCCCAGAATCTGGGCTCATCATCGCTTCCTCATAGTTCGTAGGTTCGTCATGGTCAAGTAACATGAGCTTCAGAACATGATTACCGTACCACTCTGGTGCGGATCTTACTCTGGTTGAAGTTCGGCAGTAACTTGATCTGAAGTTACATGATCATCATCATTAGCTTCCTCACTAATTGGTGTAGGAGTCACACGAACAGATTTCTGTGATGAAATACTTTCCAATAAGGGAGCAGGTACAGTTACCTCATCAAGTTCTACTTTCCTCCCACTCACTTCTTTCGAGAGAAACTCCTTCTCTAGAAAGGATCCATTCTTAGCAATGAATGTCTTGCCTTCGGATCTGTGATAGAAGCTGTACCCAACAGTCTCCTTTGGGTATCCTATGAAGACATATTTCTTCGATTTGGGTTTGAGCTTATCAGGTTGAAGCTTCTTCACATAAGCATCGCAACCCCAAACTTTAAGAAACGACAACTTTGGTTTCTTGCCAAACCATAGTTCATAAGGCGTCGTCTCAACGGATTTCGATGGTGCCCTATTTAGAGTGAATGCAGCCGTCTCTAAAGCATAACCCCAAAACGATAGCGGTAAATCAGTAAGAGACATCATAGATCGCACCATATCTAGTAAACTACGATTACGACGTTCGGACACACCATTACACTGTGGTGTTCCGGGTGGCGTGAGTTGCGAAACTATTCCGCATTGTTTCAAATGAAGACCAAACTCGTAACTCAAATATTCTCCTCCACGATCAGATCGTAGAAACTTTATTTTCTTGTTACGATGATTTTCCACTTCACTCTGAAATTCTTTGAACTTCTCAAATGTTTCAGACTTATGTTTCATCAAGTAGATATACCCATATCTGCTTAAATCATCTGTGAATGTGAGAAAATAACGATACCCGCCGCGAGCACTACAAAAAAATACACTTCCGTGATGATACGTGTTTGTCATAGTAGGTCGCGTTTTTTGTCATGCATGTACATCCATGACGATTTTATGACAGAATCAAGATAGTCATACATGTTGTAAGGGCATTTGTATCCCTTAGATGTTTTGGTGATTGATGACAATGCTTTTGCGGACTAATTGTGTGCATTGAGTTTTTCAGAGATTCATCCTTTGGCACGAGACGATTCCCTCCCCTCGGAGTTTGAAGCAAAGATGGTGTAGTACTTTCGAATTAGTGTGGTGGACTAGTTTCGTAGGGATCACCGTACTATCAAGAGGAGGTCCGCTTTGGAAAGGCTAGGGTGGAATCATCACGTACACTTCCTTTGCACACCCTCCGAGCCTTTCCGCTTCGTTGATGAGCTCGTTCCCCTCTCTCAGTGTGCCCTCTCTGGTCCCAGCGGTAGTACCGCGGGCCGGAGCGGTAGTACCGCTTGGGTGCTACAAGCGGCAGTACCGCTCCACAACGGTAGTACCGCTGTAGCCCCCAGCTGTAGTACCGCTGCGGCTTCGTGCTAGTACCTCCTCGATTCGAGGGGTCTTTTTCCGTGTCGGGTTTTACGGTACTAGCCGTGGCAGTGGGGGGGGTAGTACCGCTCGTGTGCGGTAGTACCGCCCTGACCACCGCGGTAGTACCGCTCTGGGCCCAGCGGCAGCACCGTGAGGGGGAGCGGTAGTACCGCTGGCCAAGCGGTAGTACCGCTCTCTACGGGGCTGAAGTGGGGGGTAACGGTTGGATTGCTTCCCCCACTATAAAAGGGGGTCTTCTTCCCCAAAGTTGACCTACCTCTTCCCCCAAAAGCTCCATTGTTACTCCAAGCTCCATTTTCGCCCGATCTCTCTCCCTAGCCAATCAAACTTGTTGATTTGCTCGAGATTGGTTGAGAAGGCCCCGATCTACACTTCCACCAAGAGATATTTGATTTCCCCCGCTTATCCCTAGCGGATCTTGTTACTCTTGGGTGTTTGAGCACCCTAGACGGTTGAGGTCACCGCGGAGCCATAGTCCATTGTGGTGAAGCTTTGTGGTGTTGTTGGGAGCCTCCAATTAAGTTGTGGAGATTGCCCCAACCTTGTTTGTAAAGGTTCGGTCGCCGCCTTCAAGGGCACCAATAGTGGAATCACGGCATCTCGCATTGTGTGAGGGCGTGAGGAGAATACGGTGGCCCTAGTGGCTTCTTGGGGAGCATTGTGCCTCCACACTACTCTAACGGAGACGTACTTCCCCTCAAAAGGAAGGAACTTCGGTAACACATCCTTGTCTCCATCGGCTCCACTCTTGGTTATATCTTACCTTTACTTGTGCACGCTTATATTGTGTTGTATCCCTTTCTTGCTTGTGCGCTTGTTGTTGTTGCATCGTATAGGTTGCTCACCTAGTTGCATATCTAGACAACCTACTTTGATGCAAAGTTTAAATTGGTAAAGAAAAGCTAAAAATTGTTAGTTGTCTATTCACCCCCCCTCTAGTCAACTATATCGATCCTTTCAATTGGTATCAGAGCTTCGTCTCTTTATTAAGGACTTTACCGTCCAAAGAGTATGGTTGACGTCGTAGACGGTGTGGAGGAGCACTCCGGTGTGAATCCAGTCTCGTCTACGGGAGATGGGGAACCGCGGTCTCTCGTGAGGAATTCAATGTGGCGTTGGACACATTGAAAACCTCCATGACGACCGAGGTCGAAAGCATGTTTAATTAATTCTTAGAAGGGCTTAAACTTTCCACCGCACCGTTGAAAGTGGGTGATCCCGCTAACAAGGTGACGGATGCTACCTCCGACAAGGGGGAAGCTACTAGCGAGAAAGCTCCTTCTTCTAGTGGTAAAAATGGGACCGGCATCTTTGCCCATGTGGAACCTCCACCTGTCTATGGTGGACCGCTCGCTTCCACTCATTTGAATCATGCCGGCCCGGCCCCTAAGATTGAGAAGAATGTAGATTTTGATTCTTGGGTCTATCGTTTTAAGCGTCATTTAAATCATGTGAACACTAACCTTTGGAGAATCATGGAAGAAGGTTTTTATCTGCATGACCGAAGTAACTTCACTCCTAGAGAAGTTGTGGATCATCAATTCAATGAGAATGCTCTCTTCATCATCCAAGAAGCAATCCCACCCGAAGATCTTCCTCATCTCCGGCCTTACACCATGGCCAAAGATGCTTGGCTCCAAGTTGTTTCCCTCTATCGGGGAAGCGCAAGCATTCAACGCTCCAACTATGAAGTGGTGCAAGATGAAGCCGACGAGTTTGCAATGAAAGAAGATGAAGAACCTCGTGAGCTTTTTCGGAGAGTAACCAAACTCGCGGTCTCTCTCCGAGATCATGGAAGTAAGGACACGGATGACAATTGGATCAAGCGCAAATTCCTCAAGGCAATGATGCCCTACCACAAAGCCATGTCCTCCGTAATTCATCAAAGGCCGGACTTCCACACCTTGTCATCAAGTGAAGTGTTGGATGAGTTTGTTGCTATGAGCATCTTGGACAAGACCGCCGACAATGCGGTTCTTCGCTCTCAAAGAGTAAAGAAGCCCAACCTTGCTCTAAAGGCCAAGGTTAGTATGGAGGAAGAGGATGAAGAGGAAGAAGAGGAGGGCAACCTCGAAGATACGAAGTATGCCTATCATGAACACATGGCTCTTGCTTCAAGGCAATTTTGGAGCAAGAAGAACACAAGGCCAAACTTCAACAAGAACAATTCAAGTGGCGCAAAGGGCAAGCAACGAGTGAGGACTTGCTTCAATTGTGGCAATGTGAGCCACTTTGTTGCGGAGTGCCCTTATGAGAAGAGGGAGGACAATGGTGGCAAGCTCATTAGAAAGGACAAGGCCAAGTCGTTCCCCAACAAGAGCAACTTCACCAAGAAGACTCCTCCCAAGGCATTGGTGGTACAAGAAGAGTACAATGAGGATGATGACGATGATGAAGATGGTGAGTCGGTTGCCATGTCCTCCGTTGCCATTGCGAAGACTCCACGGATGTCTCTCTTCGACTCACCCAATGAGAACATCACCGCCAAGTGCCTCATGGCTAAAGCCACCAACAAGGTAACCCCCAACATCAAAACTACCATCATTAATCATCCTTCTTCGACGGATAGCATTGATGAACATGAGGGGACAAATGTGGAGGAAAATTAGTTTGAGTCCTTTGTGGGTAAACTCAAGGGTAAATCCAAGAAGCACTTCGTTGCTCTCTTGGAACAACTTGGTGAAGCCAATGACATGATCGAGGCCCACGAAGATACCATCTCTAAGATGGAGGGGCATAGTCGTGACTATGCCTATGAGATTTCGGATCTTTCCAATGCTCTTGACGAAGAGCGTGGTCTTCGTTTGGCTCTTGAGGAGTCATACAACAATGATCATGCTAAGTTAAAGAAAGATCTTGATCATGCTCTTGTTGTGTCTCGTGTGCTAAACTCCGAGAAGGCAAAACTTGGGGTTGATCTTGCTAGACTTAAAGAGGAGTTTGACATTCTCGACAAGGCTCACAAAGTCTTGAAGGGCGTTCATGCTAGCCTCAAGGAGTCTCATGATCAACTCCAAGTAAAGCTAACTAAGGAGAAAGCCACCTTTCCTCATATGGTGTTAATTGATAATGCAAATGCTACTAACCCTTGTTGTGAGCATGTGCATCTTGTTGAGGAGAATGCTAAGTTGAAGGAGCAACTTGAGAAAGGCCTTGTGTCATGCATACAAGGTGAGAAGAACCTCAACGACCTTTTGAGAAACCAAAAGGAAGTTGTGGCCAAGGAGGGGATTGGGTTCGCACCCAAGCCCAAGAACAAGAAGAAGAATGACAAGACCGAACAACCTCCTCCTCTCAAGCAAACTTTTGTGAAGGAGGGAGAGGGTGCTTCCAAGGAGAAGAAGAACAATGCGAAGGGTGATGGTGTCAAGAAGGGCAATACCACCCCATCCAACAAAGCCGGCGACTTTAATCCTTCTTATGTGTTATGCCGTGCTAGTGATGAGCATGTTTATGCCAAATTTGTTGGTTCTCCTCATGAGTACATTGAATGGTCTATTTGGGTTCCTAAGACCCTTGTTACTAACATCAAAGTACCCATTACAAAATGGGTACCTAAAAACAAGCATTGATCTCTTGTAGGTGTTTGCTTCCGGTGGGGGATCATGGTTGCTCGATAGTGGAGCTACAAATCATATGACCGGAAGCAAGGACTTGGTGGTGGACGTGCACAAGATTCCATCTATGCCCACCAATGTCGAGTGGGGTGATGCCTCGTCCTCTAAGGTATTGGGACTCGGCAAAGTAGTCATTTCTCATGATCTCACGATCGAGAAAGTCATGCTTGTTGAGTCCCTTGCATACAATTTACTTTCCGTTCATCAACTTGCTATCATGGGCTTTGCCACCTTCTTTGATATTGATACCGTGGCCCTCTTGTGGAGCAAGACTCTTAAAGTAGCCTTTGTTGGGCATGTCGAGAACGGTCTCTATGTGATTAACTTTTCGGAGTGACCCACTAAGACCGCGACATGCCTAATGGCTAAAGTTGACGTGGGATGGCTTTGGCATCGCCGTTTAGCCCATGTCAATATGAGATCTTTGCAAAGTCTTCTCAAGGGGTACCATGTCCGTGGACTAACGAACGTTAGTTTTGCTAAAGATCGTGCTTGCAGTGCTTGTATCGAAGGAAAGCTTCATGAGAAGGCTCACCCTCCCACGACTCTCATTTACTCGAAGAGGCCTTTGGAGCTCCTTCATTTGGATCTCTTTGGGACTCCATCCTTTGATAGTCTTGGGGGTAGAAAGTATTGCTTGGTAATTGTGGATGACTATTCAAGATACACTTGGGTGTATTTCTTCAAGAGGAAGAGTGAGACCCAACAAACCGTCATTGACTTTGCAAATGAAGCCCAACGTCAACACAATGCAAAGATCTTGACAATAAGAAGTGACAACGGCACCGAGTTCAAGAACTACACCTTGGATGAGTTTCTTAGTGATGAGGGGATCAAGCATCAATATTCCGCACCTTACACCCCTCAACAAAACGGTGTTGCGGAGAGGAAGAACCGGACGTTGATGGATGCCGCAAGGACCATGATGGCGGAGTTCAAGTCTCCATACAACTTTTGGGCCGAATCCATCAACACCGCGTGTCATGCATCCAATCGGCTCTACCTCCGCAAGGGCTTGAACAAGACTCCATATGAGATACTCACCGGTAACAAGCCCAACCTCAAGTACTTTCGGGTGTTCGGGTGTAAGTGTTTCATTCTCAAGAAAGGTGTTCGATTGTCTAAATTTGAGGCTAGAGCATATGAGGGCATATTTGTTGGTTATGCTACAAACTCTCATGCTTACCATGTCCTCAATAAATCCACGGGACTTATTGAGGGGACGTGTAACGTGGAGTTTGATGAGAATAACGGCACCCAAGTGGAGCAAAGTGGCACTTGTGATGTAGGTGATGAAATTCCTCCTCAAGCCATAAGAAGAATGGGTGTTGGTTTTATCCTACCCATTGAGGAACCCCTTGTGGCCGAAGGAGAAGGACAATGCTCCACTCAAGTGGAGCCATCACCAACCCAAGGCCCACACGCTTCTGAAGAACAAAGTGAAGGCCCTCAACCTCATGAACAAGACCAAGGGCAAAATCATGATCAAGACGGTGGAGACACACCAAGTGATGCCCAAGGTCAAGTTCTCTCCTCCGAGCAAGTTCAAGATCAAGAACAAGCTCAAGACGGCGCTCAAGATGATCAAGTGACCGCTCCTCAACTCACCTCCGAGGAGGAATTGGAGCGCCGTGCCACCAAGATTGCTTCCAAGCTCTCCACCAAGGGTCATCTCATGAAGAATGTACTTGGAAGCATTCAAAAGGGGGTAAGCACTCGTAGACAATTGGCAAACTATTGTGAACATCACGCGTTTGTCTCTTGTGTGGAACCTCAAAAGGTATATGAAGCTCTCGAAGATCCAGATTGGCTCAATGCCATGCATGAAGAACTCAACAACTTCGAGTACAACAAGGTGTGGAGATTAGTGCCAAGGCCAACGGGGAACCACAATGTCATTGGAACGAAGTGGATATTCAAGAACAAGCAAGATGCTCATGGGACCGTCATCCGCAACAAGGCACGATTGGTGGCACAAGGCTACTCCCAAGTCGAGGGTATCGACTATGGTGAAACCTTTGCTCCCGTTGCTCGCCTTGAATCTATTCGTTTGTTGATTGCTTATGCTTCTCATCACAACTTTAAGTTGCAACAAATGGATGTGAAGAGTGCTTTTCTTAATGGACCTATTAATGAGTTGGTGTATGTCAAGCAACCCCCCGGGTTCGAGGATCCCTACTTTCCCGATCATGTGTATCAACTCGATAAGCCACTCTATGGCCTTAAACAAGCCCCACGTGTGTGGTATGACCACCTTACCGAGTTGTTACAAGATCGTGGGTTTGAAGTTGGGCTAATCGACCCCACTCTTTTTACTAAGAAGGTCAAAGGGGAGTTGTTTGTGTGCCAACTATATGTTGATGACATTATCTTTGGTTCCCCTAACAAAGCTTTCAATGAGGAATTTGCCGCACTCATGACCTCAAAGTTCAAGATGTCTTCCATGGGAGAGTTGAAGTTCTTTCTCGGTTTCGAAGTAAAGCAAAGAAGAGAAGGAACCTTCATCAACCAAGCCAAATACACTCAAGACATGCTCAAGAGATTCAAGCTAAGTGATGTCAAGCCGGCGTCCACTCCAATGCCCACCAAGTGCCAACTTGACATCGATCCCAATGGTAAAGCGGTGGATCAAAAGGTATATCGCTCCATGATTGGTTCATTACTTTACCTTTGTGCATCTAGACCGGATATCATGTTGAGTGTGGGAATTTGTGCACGTTTTCAAGCCGCACCTAAGGAAAGCCACTTTGTGGCGGTCAAGCGAATCTTTCGATATTTGGCTCATACCCCAAACTTTGGCTTATGGTACCCAAGAGGATCAAACTTCAAGCTTGTAGGGTATTCGGACTCCGATTGGGCGGGAGACAAAGTGGATAGGAAGTCCACTTCCGGAGGGTGCCAATTTCTTGGTTGCTCTTTGGTAAGTTGGTCTTCTAAAAAGCAAAGTTGTGTGTCTCTCTTCTCCACCGAAGCGGAGTATGTGGCGGCCGGGAGTTGTTGTGCACAACTCTTATGGATGAGGCAAACTTTAAAGGATTACGGTGTCATTTGTGACAAAGTGCCTCTTTGGTGTGACAATGAAAGTGCCATCAAGATTTCTCTCAACCCGGTGCAACAGTTCAAGACGAAGCATATTGAGATTCGGTATCACTTCATCCGGGATCATATTAGGCGAGGGGAGATCGAGCTCAACTATGTCAACACTCATGATAACCTTGCAGATATTTTCACGAAGCCATTGGATGAAGCAAGATTTCGCGAGTTAAGGAATGAGCTAAATATCATTGATTCGAGCAATGTGGTTTGAACCTTTGCACACCCCTCACATTCATCATGCATTCTTGTCTAGGTGTAGGCATGGACATAGGGGGGTGTTGTTCTCTAAATGAACTCTTCTTCCCCCCATAATGCATAAACTAATCTCACTCTTCCACATTAGCCATTTTTTATGGTACTTGTGCTTCAAAGACGAGTTTTGGTCATGGGCCCAAGGATAATTCTTCGCGGTGCCATACCAATTGACTCAAACATAGGTGGCCTCGGCCACCGCCCCTTTCTTGAAGGGGTGTGTCTTCTGACCTCTTGCTAGTGTTCTTTAGGTGTCTCTTGTTTTTCTCTTCTTGCCGTCGTTTTCTTTTCTTTTGTTTTGTGCCATGCTTATTGAGTCTAGTTTTGAGTTGCGCTGGGCGGTACTACCGCTGTTGCTACGCGGTACTACCGCTTATGTGCATAAGCGGTACTACCGCCCTCAGCCGCGGTACTACCGCACAAAGCGGTACTACCGCCCATCACCGCGGTACTACCGCTGAGGGGCGGGACCAGGGGTTAAGTCGTGGGCAGGGGTGGTTTCCTCCCCCCATACCCATTTGCTTCGTCCCCTCGTTCCTCTTCGTCTCTCCAGTGCCATCTCGCCGCGGGAGGGCTCCGGCGGCCCTCCGTCTCCGAACAGTTTCTCTCCTTTTCCCTCGGTGGAGTCGATCCCCACCTCGTCCTCTTGCCATGGATGCCGGTATTGCCCCCGTTCCTCTTCTCTTCTTGTCTAGTTTTCAGATCTCGTGTTTTAGGGGCAATAGTGGTTTCATCTCTAGATTTTTGGCCAAATCTAGGCTTGAGTAGGTTGGAGAAGGCAACTAGACTCTTTGGATTGGTGTTTGGTAGGTTTATTTTTGAATTTGGCATCCCCGGTAGTGCCGGATCTGTCAACGGCAGTAGGGATCCTCCGTGCCCCGTCTCGGGCGGTACTACCGCCCCTCCTACGTGGTACTACCGCGCGAGCGGCACTACCGCCCATATGGCGCGGTACTACCGCTGGAGCGGTACTGCCGCTGTGCAGGCGCGGTACTACCGCCGGATGCCCAGTTCCATCATTCCCTACCGCATGTTGATCCATGTTTGTTGTGTTTATTTGGTTTTGATCGTTCCTTCTGGTTATTTCGTGTGTCCGTGTGTTTGGTTCCAGGTGATGAACATCCTGAGCTGCAAGTCCGCCGTGTCAACCCCGGGCGTTCAACGTCAAAGCGGTACCGCTCATCTGAGTCTGCGGGTGGTTCTTCCAGTGCTCCACCGCCGCTAGTGGGTGCTTCCTCAAGTGCTAATCCTCATCTCAAGAAGAAGACTGCCAATAGGCCGAAGTCAACTGGCAAGAAGGTGACTGAGATGACTGCCAAGGAATTCTGGGACAAGCGTCACCGCAACCCATATGAGGAAGCCCAAGAATCCAACCTTGTCAATCGCCCGTTCTAGAACCGGTTTCAGTATGCCACCTACTTTGACGTGATAAAGGCTAAGAAGAACCTCTTTGTCAATGTTCATTCCATCAACATGGATGCTATGGAGAAGGACCCGGAGTACTTTGGTGATGCCCTTCAGATGTGCTCTCAGTTGAACATTCTCAGGATCATGCAGTTCAACAAGGACTTTGATGCAGATTTGGTGGCTCAGTTCTATGCCACTATCCACCTAGGAACTGATGTAGACAGGACTCTGACTTGGATGACTAATGGGAAGTTGCTAGCTGTCAAGTGGAAGACCTTCATGGAGTTGCTTGAGGTGGAAGATCAAGGGCTCGAGACTCCAGTCGGGTTCCGTCCTCACCACAATGTTACCTCCACTCAGAAGCAAGCCCTCTGGCCCTACTGTACTCTGAAGATCAACCCTGAGACCAAGAAGGAAACCTATGAGCTGTCTGCCTTTATGGACATCCTTCACCGTATCTTCCGCGAGACTCTCTTCCCTCGTATCGGGAATCTGGACATGGTTCACTCCTATCTCGTGGACATGCTTCTCTTCTGCCAGCGTGAGAAGGAAGCAAACACTGGCGAGTCCCTGGACATCTCTCATGTTATGTGGTCTGAACTTCTATCTGCTGTTTCTGAGTGCAAGTGCCCGATTTATGCTCCGTTTATCATGTTGCTCATTGAGAAGGCCTGGAGAAGTACCTATCCCGAGGAATTGCTAGAAACTGGAGAGTTGGTTTCTCATGAGATCAAGCGTCTGAGGAAGAAGGACAATTGGGGCACCTCCGTTCCTAAATCTGGGGTTCCTTCTTCTGCTGCTACCATGGAGACCGAGGGCGAGGCTGATACTGGTGTTGACCATGACTATGTGCCTTTTGAGGCAGAGCCCTCTTGGGCAAAGAAGCTCAAGCTCAAGATGAAGAAGCTCTTCTGCATGGAGTCTCACGGTCAGTACATGACACATGTGGCTGAGAAGAATGCCAGGGGACGCCACAAGGAGCTTATGCGTCAGTTAGGTGCGACAGTCACTAGCGGCTCTGAGGGTCACATCACTGAGGAGGAGGAGTGGATCCAGCAGCACTGTCCGTGGACCGATTCAGATGCCGAGCAGTTTCCGACCAAGGACGGCGGTGCAGATGATCACGCGGAGTACTGATGTTCGAGATCCTCAGCATGCTCTCACCTGGAGCCGTAGGAGCGCTCTTTGCCCCTTTTGGTGTCTCGATGCCAAAGGGGGAGAGAGTTTAGGGATTTGCGTCCTTGTGTTGCGAGTGTGTCTGTGTGCTTTCGTTGTGTTTGCTTCCATTTGCTTTGTTTGGTTTTGTGTTCCGTGAGACCTAAGTTCCAGACATATGGTGTGAGACATATGCTACCTTATCCTTATCATATCTTTATCTATGTCTCTTGTCATTTAGTATCTCATGAGTAGCATGCTTACTATGTCATATTTCCTGCTCTCATGTATCACGCTTAGGTTGTTGGTCTCTAAAATACAGGGGGAGTGTTGATCCTAGTATGTGTGCCGTGCAGTCCAAAGCACTTATCTTGAAGGCACACATCTAGGGGAAGCCCATCTATATTTTAGAGATTTGGGGTCTGCTTATGTCCTTTGTCTGTTCCCGTTTGTGCAAATCCCGTATTGTCATCAATCCACCAAAAAGGGGGAGATTGTAAGGGCATTTGTATCCCTTAGATGTTTTGGTGATTGATGACAATGCTTTTGCGGACTAATCGTGTGCATTGAGTTTTTCAGAGATTCATCCTTTGGCACGAGACGATTCCCTCCCCTCGAAGTTTGAAGCGAAGACGGTGTAGTACTTTCGAATTAGTTTGGTGGACTAGTTTCGTAGGGATCACCGTACTATCAAGAGGAGGTCCGCTTTGGAAAGGCTAGGGTGGAATCATCACGTACACTTCCTTTGCACATCCTCCAAGCCTTTCCGCTTCGTTGATGAGCTCGTTCCCCTCTCTCAGTGTGCCCTCTCTGGTCCCAGCGGTAGTACTGCGGGCCGGAGCGGTAGTACCGCTTGGGTGCTACAAGCGGCAGTACCGCTCCACAACGGTAGTACCACTGTAGCCCCCAGCTGCAGTACCATTGCGGCTTCGTGCTAGTACCGCCTCAATTCGAGGGGTCTTTTTCCGTGTCGGGTTTTACGGTACTAGCCGCGGCAGTGGGGGGTAGTACCACTCGTGTGCGGTAGTACCGCCCTGACCACCGCGGTAGTACCGCTCTGGGCCCAGCGGCAGTACCGCGAGGGGGAGCGGTAGTACCGCTGGCCAAGCGCTAGTACCGCTCTCTGCGGGGCTGAAGTGGGGGGTAATGGTTGGATTGCTTCCCCCACTATAAAAGGGGGTCTTCTTCCCCAAAGTTGACCTACCTCTTCCCCCAAAAGCTCCATTGTTGCTCCAAGCTCCATTTTCGCCCGATCTCTCTCCCTAGCCAATCAAACTTGTTGATTTGCTCAGGATTGGTTGAGAAGGCCCCGATCTACACTTCCACCAAGAGATACTTGATTTCCCCCACTTATCCCTAGCGGATCTTGTTACTCTTGGGTGTTTGAGCACCCTAGACGGTTGAGGTCACCGCGGAGCCATAGTCCATTGTGGTGAAGCTTTGTGGTGTTGTTGGGAGCCTCCAATTAAGTTGTGGAGATTGCCCCAACCTTGTTTGTAAAGGTTCAGTCGCCGCCTTCAAGGGCACCAATAGTGGAATCACGGCATCTCGCATTGTGTGAGGGCGTGAGGAGAATACGGTGGCCCTAGTGGCTTCTTGGGGAGCATTGTGCCTCCACACGGCTCTAACGGAGACGTACTTCCCCTCAAAAGGAAGGAACTTCGGTAACACATCCTTGTCTCCACCGGCTCCACTCTTGGTTATCTCTTACCTTTACTTGTGCATGCTTATATTGTGTTGTATCCCTTTCTTGCTTGTGCGCTTGTTGTTGTTGCATCATATAGGTTGCTCACCTAGTTGCATATCTAGACAACCTACTTTGATGCAAAGTTTAAATTGGTAAAGAAAAGCTATTGTTAGTTGTCTATTCACCCCCCTCTAGTCAACTATATCGATCCTTTCACCTGTGCTGTCGTAGAAGTGTTCCATGACATTACCAAAATTATCATCACGGAAGTGTCCACTTCCATGACGATAAATCGCGCGTCACAGAAGTGCTTTCGTCAAGGGTGACCGACACGTGGCATCCACCGTAACGGAACGTCGTTAAGCTATCGGGTCAGGTTTTGGATCCGATAACCCGTTAACAGCCCCGACCAATGGGGATTTTCCACGTGTAAAATCATCATTGGCTGGAGGAAACACGTGTCGGCTCACCGTTGGGACAGATGTCATCCGCTCATTGGACCGAAGGCGCCTATGATACGGCAACACGTGGCACGGCCCAACAGAGGCCCATTCCTGTGAAAAGGCCGGCCCATTTGACTTGGTCAAAAGGTGGCGGGCCGGCCCACGGAAAGCCTGTTAACGGCTTGTTCGCATATAGCCCATTTACAGCCCGCTAACCCAGGGCCCATTATGCCCTATCCGAATTAGGCCCAGTAGCGTCATCTGGGCCGTCCAATATGATTCAGCCCGTTTTAACTTCCGGCCCATGTGTGGCCCATGACTTCTTTCGGCCCATATGAGGACCTTTGTAACTCTTGGCCCATTAACGGCCCGTGGTGAAACTGGCCCGTAATGAACAGTGTATCACTTTATACCCATTAACGGCCCATTATTCCATTGGGCCGTTTTCAGCCCAAGTTATCTTTCGGCCTTCTCAGGGCCCATTGATTCTTGGGCTCGTTTGCAGCATTCGGTTACATATGGCCCGTTACTGTCATTTTCTGCTTGTGGGCCAAATTCAGCCCGTCGTTACAGACGGCCCGTTTGCGGACCGTTAATACGTTGGGCCGTTTTCATGTCAAAAAAACCCGTTGGGTTGTTTTCATAGAGTTATCAAATACGACCTATTAACAGCCCGTTATGGTCCATGAATAGTACGGCCAATGATTGGCGAAATGATGATACGCCCCGTAGAAGGCCCATGGATCCTACGGCCCGTATGAGGCCCATGGATAGTACGGCCCGTAGAAGGCCCATGGATCGTACGGCCCGTAGAAGGCCCATGGACCCTACGGCCCGTAGAAGGCCCATGGACCCTAAGGCCCGTAGAAGGCCCATGGACCCTAAGGCCCGTATAGAAGGCCGATGGATCCTACGGCCGGACGAAGGCCCATGGATCATACGGCCTGCAGGAGGCCCATGGTTACAACAGTCCGTGTGTTGCCATGATTATTTTGGCCTAGTTACCAAAAATAGGCTATTGTGGCCACTAGAAAAAAAGAAAAAGAACTGCAGTGACTACAAGCAAACAACTAAACAAGACAATAAGGAAATAAATAAGCAAGCAATTAACGCTAGCCTATTACCGCTATTACACATATTACATCCACTGGGCATCAAAGTTCGCCACCAGTGCAAATATAGGGAACAAAGCAGCACATTACATACACTGGCCGTCAAAATTGGCCACCAGTGCAAATAAACGCGGCAGCAAAACAAGAGCATAACTGAAACAACTTCAGAAGAGCTCAAGAAACGTTATCCTGGGTATCCACCATGCTGGCAATAAGCTTAGCAAGCTGATTAGCTTTGTCCTTTTTGGTGCTAAAATCCCCCAACGCTTGCTGTTGCACCAGAAAGTATGCATCTGAATGCTCCAGGGACTTCCGCAGTCCTTCCGCTTCTTGTCGCAGCATAGCTGATCGATGTCTTTCAGCTTGTAGTTGAGACTCAAGAAACCGAACTAATTCAGACAGTGAGTTTGAATAGCTTGTGCAAGCGGTAGTGGCCAGTAACTCGAACACTAAACCAAGACAGGACTTTCGGGTTGTCTCGTTGTCTTCAAGATAGTCTTCCTTAGCTGTTTTATCAGCTTTGTTGGAGACCAACAAGGATGTGTCACTATCCTGAACCTTATCTCCATTACTTCCTTTACCATTGCTTAATAAGGCACTCTTCCCCAATATTCTGTCAGCATTCTAAAAGAAGAAACAAGCAGACACATAACAAGTTTAGCATGTACTAGTATATGAAACTCATTTCGGTGAACCAGTTCATTAGTAAGGTGGACAGGATTAAACTGCCAAGTCTTCTATTGCCAAGTACTAGTACATAATAAAAGCATCAAACAAACATATATCTATGTCCTATGGTCACTACATTGTCTTGCCAAATCAAAATAGAAACACGGTTCAAATCATATCAGTTCAAGACAAAGCAGCAGTGAAAGAATACAAAGCGTGGGAAACTACACGGCACAACAAGATTTCAGATGGGTACCACGGGTCTACATGTACAACAACACTATTGGCTCTGTTGTGATGCTAGTAATGTGCATGATATGAAAGTGAATTGTATATTGAAATCAACAGAGCTATTGATAAGAGCAAACCTGTTAAAGAAACATGCGTGAACATACCTGCTGTGCCATTGGAGTTTCGATTGGATCCTTCAATTTAAAAATAAGTTTGTATGAGTAAATACAGTGATACAAGAGCAAAGCAATCATAGTTAAAAAAAGGCGTGCCTAGGCGAGCGCTTAAGCGCGCCTAGGCTCTAGGCGTTGGCAAAACGCATTGCACATAACTACGCATAATCTGTGCATAACTGTGCATAAGCATGCGCTTTGGTCAGTAAAGCGCAAGCGGTGGCAAAATGCACAATTAACGCCTAGCGCTTTTTTGAACTATGATAGCAATGGAATCTTAAATTAGAACAGTTCTTCTTCAGGTTTAGGCACTTGTTCTACATGAACAGAGTACAGTAAGACGCAAGAATATAATACTTAAAAATAGAAAATGAGCTCATAGACCTTACCACATTCTTGGTTCGGGACCAGTACAGAACAAGGCGTTCCCAGTCATCGTCGAGTAAATGTGTCTCAGGAGAACGTAAGGGAATTTGATGAGTTTCTTTGCCGGTGAAGCACGTTTTCTTCAAGTAATTCCGATACTGCTACCAAGCATTCTTGAAGATAGCAGAGGTATTAGCACAGGTTACCTCATCCTGAGTTTCCAAATCGGTCCTTCTCTATAGAGAAAAATGGGAGAATTTGTTGTATTATAACCATCATGGAGGTAGGATGTATGGGACGAAGCAAAGTAATTGCCATGAATAACATTACTTACACATAACTCCTGGACAAACACCTGCAACTGGCATTTTCCTTCATCTTCAGTATAATATTTCCAAGATGGGAAGATACACACATACGATTTAACAACATCAAATGCGATAGATGCTAAACTACGACTAGCTGGTTGTGCTTCCTCCACAGGAATAGGCGTACTAACTGGTGGAGTTGGGGTTCACCGTGATAGTACTGGCCCTTTGGGCACTGGAGCTGCCTTACTAACTGCTCTTGTTTGGGAGCTCTGTGGTGGAGATGGTGTTGTGTCAACAGGAACTGGGTTACTATCGGCTGGGGTTGGGGTTAGATTGGGTGAAGCTGGTTCTCTGTCCATCGCAGTAGGGGTACAATCTGCGAGAGTTTGGGTTATGTGTGGTAGGCTGGTTCTTGTGCATGTACAACTGGGGTGCTATCTCCACCAAGAGGTAGCACTGTTTTATTTGAAGACCGTGTTTTTAGTCCGCTAGATACTGGCATCACCCGCTCCAATTCAAATGGCTGAGAAACAGGAAACATAGTTGAATGTACAGACATTGTATGAGAGACAGATGCAATAGATAGTGTGGAAAAAAGAGGGCATGAAATAGTTGACATGTATATTGTTTAACTAAAACGGATAGCATGACATAATTTCACATATATGATGTCTATCTAAACTGGATAGCATAGCATAACATAATTCAAAGATATGATGAATAACTAAACAGGATCGCATGACATAATTCACCTACATGTTATCTAAGTAATCAGGATCGCATCATTTAATTCACATATGTGATTTATATGCTAAACAGAGGGCATTCGATATGATGTCTGAACTAAGAACATGGTGTTGAATATTGTGTATATGATGTCTAAACTATGCAATGCAAGACACCGTATGCATGATATGAGCAGTATAACCGTGCCAAGTTAGAGCATACACCTCAGTGGGGGAATAGGACTGGTCATCTGTCTCTGAATCCATCTCTGAGGAGCTATCGGGACCCAACAAGAGATCTGCTTTGACAGGTAGCACTGTCTGCTCTGAAGGCCTTGTTTTCACTACAGATTTTTCCATCTCCCACCCAAATGGCTGATTCACAGGAAGAGTAGTTTAATGTACAAACATTGTCGACAAATGGAAATGTAATGAAGAAAAGGATGGGCAAGATATCATTCAAATATATGATGCCTGGTTAAATAGGATGGCATTGCACATTTCACATATATTATGACTGGCTAAAAGACATGAGACTGCATAATTCCCATATATGATATAGAAACTAAACAGGTGGCATTACAGAACATGTCTAAACTAAGCAGATGACATATATGATGTCAAAAGTAGGCACTGCAAGGCAACATATGCATGATATGACTAACATCATCATGCCAAGGTAGAGCAAACACCTTGGGGGGTAAATAGGAGTGGTCAGCGGCATCTGAATCCGCCTCAGAACAGATATCTTCCTCTGGATTACAATCTGGAGAGGGTGGGGAGGGTTTGCCATTGAACCCACCATGGAGCGATATCCGCATGACATTGTATTGCCGTGCAAAACTCTTCTCTTTTTCTCTACATGTTCAGCATGACTGTGTACAATATCTGACATGCATACGAATAAAATATGGTGAGATTATGTAAGGAGAGCATGCAGAAATTTAGAGTGATGGTAACAACTAGTGGACCGACGTTTTTCCGTTGAACCAAAATAGCCCTAATGGATTGACGTGAATGTATAGTAATAAGTGATGCAATAAGTGTACAACCTCTTTGCCGTAGCCGTGTCGACCTCAGCATCATTGGGTTGGTCGCTGAAGCAGTTGAGGCAGAGGTGGCTGTCGGAGGTGTGGAGGAGGATCTGAGGAATCTGTAGACGGCGTCCAGGGCACTGCTCTGTTGTGATGGATCGTTCTATCGTTGGAGCAGCTCCGGTGAGCCGTAAGACATCAAGGCTGAAGCAGCACAAGACAGACATCGTCAATCTCAAGTGGGATTCTAATAGCATCCCCAATAGATGATGTAAAATGAATGTAAAATTAACATCACCAAAAACCACCTGACTACAACAGATGAGGTAAAAACTGTTGACTCTGAACTTAACTGTCGAAACTGAAATTTACTGTGGAATCTGCATGCTACTGTCGAAACTGAATGCAATGGTAGCAGAGAGGCACTTGACATGTAGTTTAGGGAGGGCCTGCAGTTCATCTTCAACCTGCACCCCCCTGAGCCGCCAGCCACCACCGGCCGAACCGCCGGCCCCAGCGCCGCCTCGCCGCCCCGAAACAACTCGGCACCGCCGCCTCGGCCAGCCCTCTAGGCCCCCCGCCCCCCACCCTGAACCCTAAGATAGATAGTGGGGTACCTCTCCGGCGAGCCCCCGTCCCTGCTGCGGGTGGTTCTTCCTTAACTCCGGCGAGCCCCCCAACCCCTGAAAATCGACTGACCCAAAAGTCAATTCAGTCGACTGAAGTGTGGCTTAATCAGAGCAGAGCAGCAGCACAAGCGAGGGGGAGAGCAGCAGCTGCTGCTGGGCAAGCGAGCGATCGAGCAAGAGCCGGAGCAGCAGCAGCGCGAGCGAGCGAGCGAGAGCCGGAGCAGCAGCATATCCGGCTGGTATGGCCGCCGCCGAAGGGGCCTCGCACTGGGGGAGAGCCGCCGTGGAGATGTCGCTCGCGGCGCCGACTTCAAGGTAGCCGCTCCATGGGGGTGCGGGATGGAGCACCATCGGTGCCGGGAGGTCGAGTTAAGGAGAAGGTGCGATGCGATGAGTGTACAACCTCTTTGGTGGCGCCGAGTAGGCCTCGGCTTCGTCCGAGGAGTCGGTGAGGATGTTGCGGTTCCGGTGGAGCAGGTTAAGGCGGCGCTGTGGGGATGGAGCAGCCACGATAGACGAAGCGATCGTCGGAGCAGCTCCTTGGAGGTGGAGGACGGGGCGGCTGAACCGGTGGGACGGCGAGATGGACGACGGATCCTCATCCTGGGAGGTGGACGAGGGACATCGAGCTGTTGCGGTGGACGACATCGTCGGGGAAGAGGCTCCGGCTGGGCAGCGGTGACGTGGCGGACGGAGGAGGGTGGGGTTTCGCGGCTGGAGCGGAGAGGTTATGGCGGCCTAGGATTTTGAATGGAGAAAAGGGGGCGATGGGAGGGGGTGAAGCATGACTTAGGGACGCGCTTGTCCAAAATGTAGGGTGTGTTACAAAAGTACCCCCCACCGATTTGAACTAGCGGCCCTTTCGGCTCAGGGTTAGAAGGGGGATTTCGCATGTCAGGATTTGGCAGGTGGAGGGAGTTTTCACCCGCGTTGTAATTTCGGGATAGCAAGGCGCGGGTTGTGAAGGCGCCAGTTTTGGGAGCACGATATCTGAATTTTCGGGATATAACAAGACGCGGGTTGAATTTTAGGGACAAGCCTAACATGTAGTAATATTGTACTTGTACGTACCAAATCAATTCGCACTTCCCTCAACCAAAAAAAAACGAAAAAAATAAAACTATTCACACCACACAAAGAGAGAGTCTTGCCCCGTTTTACTATACAAATGATATTCAAAGCTACTCCCTCCTTCCATCTATATAGGGCCTAATGCGTTTTTCAATGCTAACTTTGACCAAATATTAGAGCAATGATATATGACATGCAACTTACACAAAGCACACCGTTAAATTCGTTTGTGAAAGGTTCTTTCAATGATATAATTTTCACATTGTGCATGTCATGTACTATTAATCTTGTCAATAGTCAAAGGCGGTCTTAAAAATCTTATTACGCCCTATATAGATGGAAGGAGGGAGTATGAATCCATGTTATGTCCGATTAAATTTTTTCGCTTGCTGTATAATGCATGTAACCTACTCATACCAACATTTTAGTGCATTCCAAATGTCTATACTACCGCTGCAATTCGAACTAAATTTGAATTCGTTTCTCTATTTCAATAAGAATCTACAATCATGATTGTTGCCAACTTCAACCATCATAGTTTCCTTGCTATCCGCCAGATATAAATCGAACGGCCTATAATACAGGATGGCAGGCACACCATCATCAACAACTCCATTTTTTTATAAGAGTAGAGATAAAATATATTAAATGTAGTATAACATGTTCATAACCACACCATGTGTATCACCGTTATATATATTCACACATGCGTCGGTTTGAAACACTATGATAAATTCTTCAAATATCCGAATTCGCTTTTTATAATGAAGTATATATGATCTCTATTCGTCTTTTACACCCACACAACCCTCTTATCTTTGTAGCTAGCGCTAACTTTCTCTTGTGCATGCACACGCCCGCATCCCTGTCACCCTCCCTCAGCATTCTCTAGCTCCATCGCGCAAATTCGTCTTTTCACTTTAGGTCATTCACCCACAGTGTGTGTAGGCCCCCAGCTCCTTCTTTACGGCACACATCGATCGATATGCCTCTCTAGCCAGGTGTGCCTAGCACAAACACAAGCTTCCCCTCTTCTCTTGTCACCGTCCATGCCTCACTCCCACCACTCTTTTCATCGTTCTCGTACTCGCACACTCCTCCCCCCTCGATATAGTATGCCTCTCGTACTACCTCCTACATGCATCCCTCTCTCTATCCTTCTCCTCGTGCCTCATTTGCTTCTAACACACACATGCATGTATACCGATCGATCTCCCAACATATACCTAGATCGACTTTAACTACCCCCCCCCCATCGATCGACGTACCTCACAAGTTATGTCTCTCCTTTCTCTAACAAAGGGCGATTGATCTTCCTATGTAGTTACGTCTGCTTACCATAGCCACATCGTCCCCCTCATCATTCGTGCATGCCTCCTGACCCGTCTCTCACACGCACGTGCACAGACAACAAGCAGCCATCTCCTCTCTTATTGATATTGCGGGTGTGCCCTCCGTTTGTCTAGCAAGCCTATCCCACCATTTGTTAGAAGCAACTCCACTACCACCCCCTCCAACACTCTAGCTCTGTCTCTCTCCCAACCTTATTCCTCTCCTGCACATATGCATGGAAGCCGATCGATCTCCCTTAATACATGAGGCAGATCGATCTCCTTAATACATGAGGTAGGCCTCTCTCCTCCTCCACACATATACCAGCCATTGTACCTCTATAGTTAATTGGGCCTCCCTCTTCCCCCACCACACAACGATAGTCGAGCGCTGCAGGTAGGTATCCATGCCACAGAGACAAACTGCACATGTCCTATCTCACGTTCCAGTAGGCCAGCCACTCTATATCTTTGACGTGGGCACACACAAATTTGATGGCACTCTTTATCGATCGCGCGCACACACACACATCATCCCTCTCTTCGATTCTATGGACACCTCAAGCCGCTGATACCTCCACTCTCTTCTCTTGGATCGCCCCTCTATATATATGTTATATCCAGGACTCTATTTCACACACATTGCATATGTTACATTTTTTGATTGAACCCCCCCCCCCAAAAAAACTCTCAAGAACCCACACACTATATCTCTCTAGGTTTGTATCTCTCTCACACAACCCCACGTAGGTGGTGTACGTATACAAGAAGAGAATAGGTGCACCGTGCACGTACTCACGCTTCGTGCCCAGCCACACCCGCGCGGGTACACGGTGGAGCTCATTTCTTTACGAAATGGCAGCCCACGTGCTAATTTGAACGCCTGTAGCGGTTGTTTACCTAGGGAGGTCGTGTACCACGCGTGCACGAAACAAAGTTCGACTTGACGCGTTGCCGCGTTATTTTTAAATAAAGTTATAGCGCTCAATGGCACGTACACAGAATATAAAACGATTTTTATGGAGAAAAAGGTAGTCCGCTCACTATATACAATGGAGCCTGCCTGCCTGGTTTGTCGCTCTTCAGAGTACCTCACACAAGGCTGCGGTGGTCTCTCTCTCTCTCACCGTTGGTCACTGATCTGGCCGCATCCCGTCCGCCGGGGGAAAGGGAGTGCGGTGGCCTCTCTCTCTCTCACCGTTGGTCACTGATCCGGCCGCATCCCGTCCGCCAGGGGAAAGGGAGGAAGTGCATCGTTTCTCCGTTTGATGGCGCCGAGGCAGCACGTCCCGATCTGCGGTACACGTCGTTCTCTCTGACCAAGCTCCGGCGCGGCAGGGCCTACGCCACCTGCTCGCAGATTCCGCCCGCCGCCGCTCACCTAGTTACATCCCGACGACCTCCAGGTATCCCCTCCGGCCTTGCTCCACTGCCCGTATTCCCACGTCGCTGCATGTGGATCTTCCATAGTTCTTTGCCCAAAACGTAGCTCGTCCGGCGTACTTTCCATATTGCATTCTCATCCTCACACCGTTTTAGACAAACACAACCGTGTTGTTATCTTCCCTTAGGACAAGGAATATACTTCTTTTTTTGTCGTCGCATGTGTCATCAACTGTTATTGGCCAGTAATTGTTTCCTTCTACTCGTTGCTATTGCGACCTTTTGGTGAACTGCACAAATCACTTTTTTCTTAAGAGTGTTTTGTGCAGTTGTACTAAAATTTCACACGGGCAACGTCTCTACATTTCAGTGCAACTGCACAAAGGGGGATTGGTTTTGCTCTATCCTCCTCATCCAACTCCGAGCCTAATCTTCTCCAACTAGTTAGTCTTAAGAGAGACTGCAAAGGTGACCGGCTTCTATTTGTGTGTTTATTGTTTCATCAGCAGTCCTCTATTATCGTAATCACACTTAATATCTTTGGAACAGGGACGCTCAGCTCTATTTTAATGGAACTGCACAAAATGATCGGAATGTTGCAAGCTCCAGACAGCTACTTTTTTCCCAACATGCTTTGTTGATTTAGACAGAGCTGGGGGGACGTTGCTGCCAATGAAAGCATGGATCAATTTTAATTTAACACCTTCTCACAACTCTGTCTTCAGTTGTGATGTAATTATTAGCTCTGATCTGCTAATAATTGACATGCATTAGCAAGGAAGTTAGTTTTTTATTGTTTCCGAAAGAGCATCGATGGCAAGACACGCGAAACAAAAGCTGAAAGCTCACACCATTGTACAATTTCATGTCGCTGGAAAATTATTTGTATAGTACGTCAATTATGTAAACAAATGTTGGAAGCTTGATAGCATTGCCAGAAGCCTCTTCATCATTCGGGTCCATGTGCCATGCACAAAATTATACTCCTTCGTTCCTAAATATTTGTCTTTTTACAAATTTCAAACGGTCATATTTTAGAGTGTAGATTCACTCATTTTGCTTCATATGTGTACTCCCTCCGTTCCTAAATATTCTATTCGTCTTTCTAGAGATTTCAACAAGTGACTACATATGGAGCAAAATGAGTGAATCTACACTCTAAAATATGGCTATATACATCCGTATGTGCCAGACCATTTGAAATCTCTAAAAAGACAAATATTTGAGTAGTCACTCGTTGAAATCTCTATAAAGATAAATACTCCGGAGTATATTTAAGAACCGAGGGGGTAGTGCACAACCGCATGGGAGACTCGGCCCAGTCGTTGCGCCGCATTAATAGTGAGTAATGAGTAGTCAAATCATAAGCCCCACCTTTCCCACTGTAAGTTACTCTGCAGAAGCAACCATCAATACGCTCTTCTTTGAATCCGCTCATACTACTCCATCCGTCACTGTTTATACAGCGCGCTTCAGAAAAAAGAAAAAAAAATCTGTGGGACCAAGGCGACTAGTGACCGGCCTGAAAAATAGCATTGGTAGTTATAGCACGGTGTCTATTACTAGAGGGAATAATGTGTACACACATGCATGCAGTGCTTCCACCCCGGGTACACACATGCATGCACTTACTCCACTCCGTAGTAGTACAGTACATGGAGAGAAAATTGTGGACTTGATTGCGGCCCTAATTAATTGAGCATTAAA
Source organism: Aegilops tauschii subsp. strangulata (assembly GCF_002575655.3). Classification (NCBI taxonomy): domain Eukaryota; kingdom Viridiplantae; phylum Streptophyta; class Magnoliopsida; order Poales; family Poaceae; genus Aegilops; species Aegilops tauschii. The sequence goes on along the minus strand of NC_053036.3, from coordinate 472,520,241 downwards.
CCAAATGCGTCTAAAGTCTCTCTGGTGGTGGAAATGCATTGAGAGAAATGCATCATAATGAAGCGCGCCCTGTAAACTGTGACGGAGGGAGGAGTAGTATGAAGGTGCAAAACCAAGTACGCGTATGGCCAGTCAGTCAACGCACCTCCTCTTGGCATATCACTGACATGTGGGACAGGAGTGTGAGCAAACCGATCTCAATTGACGGCAAAGAGCCAACCCGCCGTTCCTTGAGAGAGACGAGGAGCGAGAACACACAGACGGGCTCGCATGGAGGCCAAGATATATTCGAGCATGGTTGGTTGATCGATATCATTCATTACATGTTGGGCTACCGTTTTCCGCCCTTCTCCGGAATAAACATGTACTTTATCAGAGATTAAAAAATAAGAGTACAAACGCTCCACCATGCGGTTCTAGTAGCAGTACTACTCGTACTACTGCGCTTGGCTCTTCGCCTCTTCGTGAAGTCGAACAATGATGGTACTCCGCATGTTGGGTACTACAGTGTATGCCTCTGACAATCTGACACCGAATGGACTGATGCATGTCCACCGAGGGTAGGTTGCATTAGTCAAAAGGCATAAGCGAGCTTCACCTTGTCCTGCAAGCTTCTCCTCGTTCTGCGAGTTGACGGGACACACCAAAAAGTAGTGCTAGTCCATACTCCCTCCTTTCCGGTTAATATGGCTTAATCTTTTTTGCGGGTAAATGAGAGAGCTTTATTCATATATAAGCATTCTTAGGACGATCAGCCAAGACACTGGTCACTAGGAAGCGAGGTACCCCGCAAAAAAAGAAGTAGGAAGCGAGGTGTTTCATCAAGCCAGCTCTCGGCCACATTCAAAGTGCAGCAAGCACGGTTCGCACGAAGATGCGCCGCAAGGTTTGCTGACCTGTTTACATGCTGAATAACAAAAAAAGAGGAAATATTACCGAGCGCTACTATTTGTAACAGGATATGAGCCAGAATTAAGCGAGAATTGTGGCGAGTGTTCCATGCAATCAACTTCCATTATCACATGCGAGAACCCTCGAAGAGAACCAAATGTGTAGAAGATAGCTTTATCACATTTTAAAATTATAATAAGAGTGCAGACGCTCCTCCATCCGGTTCCTAGTACTAGTATAGTACATACCTTTATAGACTATAGTAGTAGTACTAGTAAACTTTGCGCTTGGCTGTTCGCCTATTCGGGAAGTTGAACAATAATAGCACTAGTAGTATAGTGTATGCTTCTGGCAATCTGACACTGAATTAACTGTTGCACGTCCACCGCCTGAGCGAGGGAGAGCTTGCATTAGTCAAAAGTTTCTCCTTGTCCTGCGAGCCATCGCGCGCAAGCTTCTCCCGTCCTGCAACCTTCTCCTTGTTCGGCAAGTTGTCGGGACACATCAAAGTAATGCTAGTCCATACTGCATCCTCTCCGGTTAATATGGCTTAATTTCAAATGAGATAAATACACTGTCTGTCACTGTATATTTGTAAAAATACGGTCAGTGGACTTCATAATACGCTCATTGCGCTCAATATATATATATTCCGGTGTTTATACGGTCACTAGCTCACCCTGACTGAGTATGTGTGTGCATGCACGTGTAGGTTGAGCACTTGAGCGTGACCGTGTGTGTTCCGTCGTGTGCTCGGACATGCATGCATTAGGGCGTCGCGCGCGTTTTTGCGTCCATGTGTACGTGTGACTGTTGCATACACGTAGGGGGAGTACGTGTAGGGGCCACTAAGGAGCAGTCAAATCACACAGTAAGTTAGTCGGAAGAAGCAACCATCATTTCACTCTTGAATGACACGTACGCAATATAAAATGGTTGATATGGAGAGAAAAAGAAAACCACTATATATACACTAGCAGGAGCCTAAGCTACAAGCCTGCTTGCTTAGGTTGCTCTCTTCACAAGCATAGAACGACGGGCCTGATCCCGCAGCTGGGGGAAGGGAACAATGTTCTGCGTAGACGCGGTCGACATCGGCGAGGGAGAAAACCCACAGTCGGTGCGTCCCAATCGGGGGTCACCATGGTATGGGCCGATGCCGCGTCCCAACCGCCCTTCTAGCTACAGCCCGACGTCCCAGGTAGTCCATCTTCCTTTTGGATCCGGCTTGCTCCACTGCCGTAGCTCCATCTCCATGTCGATCTTTCTCTACTTCTACCGGCTTCTACTTGTGATGAGTTTATGTCTCATGAACTAGTGCCAGTACTATTATTCTAATCACACTTCTTCAATATCTTTGCCATCAGGGATGCTCAGGTCGATTTTAGTGGAACTGCACAAAAGCATCGTATGATCCGAGGGTGCCAGCCGTCTTTCCTTCGACAGGTTCTACCTGGCCAGGAAATTAAATCATGTTTAGGGTTTAGGGTTTAAGTCGTAGTGACCCCATCAGTAGTTTTTCTTTCGTACACGCTCTCACAACCTTTTTCTTTAGTTGTGAAGTAAATATTGTCTATGATCTGTGAATCATTGAGATGCATCAGCATGCGTGTTAGTTTTCCTTTGTATTTGATGGAATGTTGTAACGGGGCAACCTTGGAATAGGAATGAAAATGGAGTGGAAAGTTTCCGTTTTTCGGGAGAAAAAATGGAAACGGAGAGAAACCAATGTTTCGTTTCGTTGGATCGCGCCATCGAGCAAAACCAACGTTTAAATCACGTCTGTCGTGTTCGTGTCTCACCCTTCTCCACGGCTCGAGCCCACACGGTCGCTCGGCATGCCACTCACCGCAAACCGAGTTTACGATAACTTTCCCACCTGCTTGTCGATGGATCGCGCCATGGAGTACTAGCACTACTGGAAGAGACTGACGAGTTGGGGGAGGACAGCTAGCTGTAGCACGGACTCCCAAGAACTTTTTTACATGCATGCTGTAGCCGGCTATTGCGACCTTTGAACGCGGAGCAGCCGCGTGCACCCGGAAGCGGCGCGGGCCACGCTCTCTCGGCCGGCGCGCCGCTTCAATGTCGGCGCCAGTGAGAGGTCGCGTCCGCTCTGGCCGGGCATGAATGCGGCACTGACCGTTTCGAGCGGGAAGCACGCGCGGGTGATGAAGAGGGTTCGGGTTGGTCAGGACCGGCCGTGGCAGCGGTCCGGACGTGCGCAAACAAGAGATGTTGTACGTTAATATTGCTGCGTATATAATTAACAACGTAAATAATGTGCCAGTTGGACAAATATGATTGGAGATGGAGATGGAAATGGAATTTTACGTAAACACGGATATGCATGTATATGTCTACGTGTGTGTGCGCGACGACTCTCGCGACCTGGAAGCGGGTGCGTGTTTTTGATCGAGTTTTCTTTCTTGGTACGTTAGAAAATCAGTTTGTCTAATTCACATCTAGATGTTATTTAAGGATATCACATCTAAGCTCCCACAAGTATATAATGTAGCAACAAGAAACAAAAAAACTAGGAAAAAATAGACCACAAACAGAGTGGACATCAACTTAGATGTGACATAACCATGTCACTCTAGATGTGTCCTAGACAGACCCTTAAAAAATTGTCCGCCAGCTTTCGTTTCTTTTTTCCGGGAACGCGTGTATTGTATTTAAAACCACTGCTATGGAGAGTTTTTTTTACTCCATTATAGCCTCTTGTTTGATAGAGTTTCTCGCGTCTCGCTCTCTCACCCTCTCCATATATGTTACACGCTGGAGGCTCAGCGTTCATTTGCTAGAGTTTGCTATATTCACAGTCTCTCACCCTCTCTTCACTAGATCTAAACAAGACTGCATTGGCCTCTTGTCTCTCTCTCCCCCCTCACAGTTGGTGAAGGAGGCGTCCGTATCCCGTCGCACCGGGAAGGGGAGGAGGTGCAGCGTTCACTCTATCGCCTTCGGCGAGGGAGGCAATCCACTGTCGGCTGCGCTGTTCTCTTTCACCCAGCGCTTGTGCGGGAGGGCCACCGACCCCTTCTTCCTCGCTATTGTACGTAGTGTGGGCAGATCCGGCCTCCCGCCGCACGCCTTGCCACATCCCGATGACCCTAAGGTATAAGTTTCTTTGAAACCGTCGTTGCTCTAGCTGCATGTGGATCTTTTTCGATCTATAGTCGAATCTAGGTCTTGGTTCAAAGAGGAAAGAAAGGTGCGGTGGGCTGGAGCAAGAATCTAGGACGTGGTTCAATGAGGAAAGGAGGGGCAGAAAGTAGTATAGACTGGCTATCCAGCCGCTTTGTAGGTCGAAAAGGGAAAAAGGGGGTAACCCAGTACACACATTTGTAAGGAACCGATCTCTTTGTTGAAAAGGGAAAGAAGCTGGGGGGTCGGGTAGTTTGTGCAGGACTAGATTTGCTGCCCTCACATAGGAAGAAGGTTCAAAGAGAACAAATATGGGACCAGCGCATATATGCTGCTTGGCTACATACTCTGCATCACCCATTTATATGTGTGGACGCACATGGTGCTGGCATGTCCCATACAACTATTTTGCTGTTGTTAATCTAAGAATGCCGCCGGAAAATTGAAGCAATGCCACTGTTAAAAGTAAATTACATTTTTTAACGAATGTTGTTTCAAGAGAATGTCTTTGTTAATATGAATCAATGCAACCGTTTTAGAAATGCTACTGTCCTACTTTGTTTTTCATCCAAGATAAGTTAGATGCTTCTTTTTGTCACCGTTTGTTTCATCCTCCTTTATCGGCAAGTAATTGTTTCCTTTTTTGCCTCTGTTAAAACAGGGCTATCGATTCAACTTGTTGCTATTGCGACATTTTGCTTCGCTACTCGAAACACTTATGTTTTAAGAGTGTTTTGTGCAGTTCAACTTGAATGTCACATCGGTGACTTTGCTTAATTTTGGTGGAACTGCACAAAAGGAGATCGAGATTTGTTTCCAGTCTTCATGGCGAGTTGTTTCAAATCTTGGTCTCAACCACATGATGTGCAGTGTGCTTTGAGATGTTGTGCTACTTGTTTTGGTACTGTTTTAAATAAATGTTGAATTAAAGCTATTGTATTGCTGTCTTTTCCCATTAAGTAGTGAACAAAAATGGGACCAACCCAGACATGATGCTTGTTGCTTTGTTACAACAAATTCAGCATCACCCCCTTTATAAGCCAGTAATTGATGCCACTCTCAGAATTAACTACTGAATCTTATTTCAAAACTGCAACACTTGTTAGGGATTGGCGGGATTACCATTTTTGTGGCCGCATGTTTCATCCTCCTTTATTAGCCAGTAATTGATTCCTTTTTTGCCTCTGTTTAAACAGGGATATCTATTCAACTTGTTGCTATTGCGACATTTTGCTTCGCTACGCGAAACACTTTGCTTGATTTCAGTGCAACTGCACAAAACGAGATTGGATTTCCTATTCGTGTTGGCAGATTCGTATTTTATCTTGTCCATCTCATGAAAGGTCAGTACAGGCCTTCATCCACATGATTGTGCAGTGTGCTTTGAGATGTTGTGCTACTTGTATTGGTACTTTTTAAATAAATGTTGAATTGAAGCTATTGTATTGCTGTCTTTTCCCATTAAGTAGTGAACAAAAATGGGACCAACCCAGACATGATGCTTGTTGCTTTGTTACAACAAACTCTGCATCACCCCCTTTATAAGTAGATGGAAGCACATACTGTTGTTGCGCCCACTCTCCCCTGGAACTGTTTATGCTTTTCGTTAATCTAATGCCGCTGGTAAAATTAAGCAATGCCACTCTTAGAATTAATTAACTACTGAATCTTAGTTCAAAACTGCAACACTTGTTAGGAATGGTACTATCCTGCTTTGTAGTTCTTTCTACATGTTTAACCAAGGTATTGTTAAGATAATGTCTCTGTTAAAATGAATCAGTTGCATTGTTTTAGGAATGGTACTTTTCTGCTTTGTCGTTCTTTATACATGTTGAAACAAGGCATTGTTAAGATAATGTCTCAGTCAATATGAATGAATCACACTGATGGAGAATTGCTACTCTCCTGCTTTGTTTCCCATTAAGATAAAGTAGATCACTAGATGCTTTTCTTCTGGGAGTACAAGTCATCAACCGTTATTCTCAGTAATTGTTTCCCTTATACCTATTGTTGCTTACAGGGATATCAAAATTAAAGCTCGGTTTTATTCCGACTTTGATTTTAGTTGAACTGCACAAAAGGAGCCAATGTGTCCAAGGCAAACTGCTGCATTACTGGGGCCAGTTGGTCGTTCCACTTTGCAGAAAGAAGCAGTCACTGTTTGCGCTACATTACAGAAGGAATGACCGAGAAGCTTTACAGAGTATTATTAGACACCGGTGACATGACTAGTCTGCAGAGACCATTGGCAATTTAACAACACGTGGAGTGCCCTGGGCAAAAAGTGCCCAAACAAGTACAAGAAGCTATGATAGGACTCCACGATCATAGGCATTACATATTTTGAATGGGAAAAGCTTGTCAAAGTTTAATCATTGATGTTAGCAAGAAGACGTTAGTTTAATATATTGGAATTGGAAAACCTTGTCAAAATTTGCTCATTGATGTTAGCCAGAAGACATGCATTTGATATTTTGAGTGGGACGCCCTTGCTGTGAGCAGCGTCGAGTGTTTTTACCTATTCCTGTGTTCAGTTTAGAAGTAAATAGTTACTCTGCTGAGATATTCCTGTGTTAAGAGTTTGTTCTGAATATTGTCTATGTAATGCCAGGCCTTGTGTTTGATTGCAAAGTTGAGCTTGGAATGTTGTGGCATGCGGCATCACGAGCTGTTCACCGTGCCTCCTGAGAATAATGCTTCGTATTGTTTTGCATGTCGATCTAATGCCACTGATTTGCTTGTTAAGAAGATCATCCTCTTTTGTTGTTTTCGTGCTTAAGAAGTTCATCGTCTGATGTTTCATTCATAGCCTATACGATAAGTCGGGTAGGTTAGACGTGAAACCATATGATCTTCCGACCAACTCATGATATTAGACTGTGATTGGATCGTCGTTTTCCAACCAAAACCACTTGTAAAACGGACGCTTGTAAATTAAAGCAGATGGTCTCGGGTGAAGGCGCTTGGTTGGTCGATTTCGACTAGTAAAATATCGGAAGTACTTCACACACGATAAAAACGCTGAAAGACACTCGGACGATTGCTAATCCAGACGTTAGCTGCTGTTTCAGCCTTGCCCATGGATGGCATGATACGCACGTCGTGCATGTATCATCTGGTAATGTCGTCCATATAGCAGTGCTCGTAAAATATACACTGGTCTCTCAAATTACACGCGTAACCCGCCGGCTTTACTTACAGACCTCGGGCCCTCGGTTTCATTACGCTTGTATTTTACGTGTTGTTTCTGATGACGAGTAAATTACACTTGTATGTTAATACAGGTTTGAAATAAACCAGAGCTCCCAAGCGCGTCCTTACCGTTTCATGTCGTCTCAGTTTCTCGAAGGTGCTCATAGGTGTCCGATGATCCTGGCTTCCTCAATGAGCAGCGGGCGCTGTATCAGACCATCCGTAGGGCCCGCGAGGCCCTCTCCGTTGTCCTTTGAGTTGTTGCGCTCGCCGTGGCGCCGAGCATTGTTAACATCGTCAACGAACATGAGGATTCAGGAGATGACTTTATTTTGACTGGATGACACTAGGGACCCACTAGGTCCATAGCCGTACGTACGCAAGTGCCTCCTTATTACGTACAATTATATTTTTTTTGCTTTCTCCTGGTTTCCTGACATCACGGTCCCACACCATTGTCAACCTATATAGTCAATATAAACGAGAGAATTGCACAAGGTGCGGCTGGCAGCTGGGACCAAGCAGCTCGAGCAGTATTTGTGTTTTTGAGGCGTGAGCACTGCAGAGTTTTTCTTGGCGATGATTTCGTTGTTGTTCAGAGGAGAGCAGGGTATTAACTGGGCGGGCTGTGGCCCGTCTAGCCCAGGCCAGATATCCAGCCTAGATACTAATTTTTTCAAGATGAAAATGGCTAGCCCAGCTATACGTCTTTTTGAGGAATACCCAGGCAAGGTCAACTTGTTATTCTCTGCCCCGCTGGGCTGCAAATCTTTCCTAGGAGGGATGCATTAGGATTAACAGGAAATTGGACTTTAAAAAATAATAAATGGGATGTAATTATAAAAACTGGGCAGTAACTATAAAAAAATTCACCAAACACGAAATTAGTTTATAAAATATTATTTATGGATTTTGAAAATCTTAAATTTTCATTGTTGCGTGCGCAATGTTTCGTTGGATTTTTACGTAATACAAATTTATATTTAATCTGACTAGAAATTTCGGGATAAAAATATTTTGGATCCCATCAAAATGTGGGAAATTTTATTGAATTTTGTCTTCAACGGTTGGTTGAAATTATTAATCGTTGTCCTAGCTAGAAAATGGGCTGTGCTTTTAACAAACTGTAAATGGGCTGTTGTAAATTCCATTAGAATTCAAAAATGGGCTGTACATTCTTACAAAACGCAAATGGGCTATAAGTTCTCTGCCACACACTTGTGGGCCTACTAAGTGACGCGTCCCCTAAAAAAATAAGTTGACGCATATGCAAGGCTTTGTCAACTTATTGTAGTCAACACACGGTTCTAGCAGCAGGGCCGTTGGATGTCTATCCAAGGGATGTCGTGCTTCTTCTTCAATCTCGGATATTCTTAGCTTCGGCCGCCCAAAAAATGATTCCTCCCCTTGACATCTGGGGCGCACCGTTTCGGAGGCTGACCTGTGGTCGTACTAAGTTGGAGCGTACCAAGGGCTTTGTCAACTTAGTCAATATAAATGATTCTAGCTTCAGTGACCGTACGATGTCCATCCAACGGCCGTAGTGCTTCTTCAACCTCTGGTCTTCTTGGTCCAGCCGCCCAAAGCAGCGCCGGTCGTGCCGCCTGCTCCTGCCTCCCGTGGCCGGCTGTGTTGCCGCGGAAGCCTCACCGCCCCCATACTACTCCCACCGCTGGCCAGGCCATCCTCCACTCACCCACACCCCCTGTTATTCTGCGGCGACGGCAGCCTCACACCGCAGCCGAACTAGTGAACCCTCGTACTCCTCTCCGCGCGGGCTTCCACTGTTGCGTCTTCCCCGGCTCCGCGTCGTCCCCTTCCTAGGCCTCGCCGTCGTCCACCGCCCTGGTGCTCTCGGCGTAGCGTGGTCAACGTGGTCAATGACCGACTTCCATCGGAAGAGTACTGTACGTGGAGAGGCTGACAGCTGGGTCCACGGCGGCCGCAAGGAAGTGCCGCCTTATTATGCGCAAAATAATTATTCCTCCACCTGACAGCGGGGACCCACCGGATGGGCCACCTTATTTCGTGAAAAAAAACGTTTCCCCCTGACTGCTGGGACCCACCGGACGGGCCACCGTATTTCGCGAAAAAACGTTCCCCCCGCTGTCAGCTCGGACCCACCGGAAGTGCCTCCTTATTATGCACAAAAAAATGAATACTCCCCCTGCTAGCTGGGACCCACCTTGGTGGGAGGCTGACTTGTGGGCCTACTAAGTTGACGGGGACGGAGGGCTTTGTCAACTTAGTCAATATGAACGATTCTAGCTCCAGTGACCGTATGATGTCCATCCAACGGCCGTAGTGCTTCTTCAACCTCTGGTCTTCTTGCTCCAGCCGTCCAAAGTAGCGCCGGTCGTGCCGCCTGCTCCTGCCTCCCGTGGCCGGCTGTGCTGCCGCGGAGGCCTCACCGCCCCCTACTATTCCCACCGCTGGCCAGGCCCTGCGACGACGGCAGCCTCACACCGCAGCCGAACGAGTGAACCCTCATACTCCTCTCCGCGTGGGTACCACTGTCGCGTCTTCACCGGCTCCGCGTCATCCCCTTCCTAGGCCTCGCCATCGTCCACCGCCCTGGTGCTCTCGGCGCGGCGTCGTCAACGTGGTCAAGGAACGACTTCCATTGGACGTGGACTGTATGTGGAGAGGCTGACAGCTGGGTCCACGGCGGCAGCAAGGAAGTGCCTCCTTATTACGCGGAAAATAATGAGTCCTCCACCTGACAGCAGGGACCCACCAGACGGGCCACCGTATTTCGTGAAAAAAACATTTCCCCCTGACTGCTGGGACCCACCAGCTACACCTTCGCACGCAAGGAAGTGCGTCCGGGCAAAAAAAACGATTCGCCCCCCTGACTGCTGGGACCCACCAGCTACATCTTCGCACGCAAGGAAGTGCGTCCGGGAAAAAAACCAAACGATTCGCCCCCCTGACTGCTGGGACCCACCAGCTACATCTTCGCAGGCAAGGAAGTGCCTGACAGTCGGGACCCACCTGGTCGAAGCGTACGTAGCGTTGTCATTCTGGTCGCGAACGTGTACGTACATATATACTGGTCGATGTAGAGGCGCGCACGTGTCGTAGTAGAGGCGCGTACGTGTCGTAGTAGAGGCGCGCACGTAGCATGTACACGTATGTACAGCGGCCAGGGTGCAAGAAAGAAAATACGGCCACGTATGTACATACGGGCAGGGTCTCGAACGCCTACTCGCGCATACGTACGGCGTGGGCTCGTGTACATGGCTGGGTCGGAACGGAGAAACAGCGTCGTCGTCGTGTTCATGGGGAGGCAACGGAATGCGTCGTGTTCATGGGGAGGCAACGGAATGCGTCGTGTTCATGGGGAGGGGTGTGGCGTACCACAAAACGGAGGAAACGGACCTCCTACGGTCGAAACGGGGGTCCTGTTGATCGGGAGGAGTGTGGCGTACCGCAAAACGGAGGAAACGGACCTCCTACGGTCGAAACGGGGGTCCTGTTGATCGGGAGGGGTGTGGCGTACCGCAAAACGGAGGAAACGGACCTCCTACGGTCGAAACGGGGGTCCTGTTGATCGGGAGGGGTGTGGCGTACCGCAAAACGGACGAAACGGACCTCCTACGGTCGAAACGAGGGTCCTGTTGATCGGGAGGGGTGTGGTGTACTGCAAAACGGACAAAATGGACCTCCTACGGTCGAAACGGGGGTCCTTTTCATCGGGAGGGGTGTGGCGTACCACAAAACGGGAGTCCACGGGATACTGTTCATCTCCACCGTCGACCTCCTCCAGCCTCCACGGGCTACCGTCGACCTCCTCCAGCCTCCACGGGCTCCTGTTCATCCAGCCTCCACCGCGCACTACTCCGCCGGCTACTGTTCAACCACCCCTCCACGGGCACCCCTCCACCGTCTACTGTTCATCCAGCCCTCCACATCACGGGGTCCTGTTCAACCACCCCTCCACCGTCTACTGTTCATCCAGCCCTCCACACCACGGGGTCCTGTTCATCCAGAGGCAACGCCACCGCTCACTGTTCATCCAACCCCTCCCCCCCCCCCCCCCGCAACACTCACTGTTCATCCAATCGATCGGCTTCAGTTAGCAGCAGTAGCGAAGGAATCGCACGATCGGGTTCAGTTAACAGCCATCGATCGATCGCTCGGGTTCAGTAACGCGTAGCCTGCAGTGCAATCACTCGGGTTCAGTTAGAGCCCAACGCCTCGCTCGGGTTCAGTTAGAGCCAACGCCTCGCACACACGCGCGTACGTGTACGAGAGAAACGCGCATCGCTCGGCCCCCGACCTCCCACCGTAACCGGGAACTCCCCGAAATTTTCCTCCCCCTCACTTCTACCATGTTTTTTTCCGTCATGGACGGCCCAAAGAATGTCATGCAGCTGCGTCTCCGGCCCGCCCAGGATGAAAAGCCCATTTTCTGTCATGATTTTTTGTCATAGAAGTAGGAGCCCACCACATCTATGATGATACCGGGTTTTGTCACAATTATCGTCATAGAAGTGTCATATGTACGACAGAAAAAAAAATCGTTCGGCCCAAAATGTCACGGATGTGTCTTTTTTTTGTAGTGGAGCCTCAACATTCATCGGACCACATACATTAGTATGTATGATTTCCAAAAAATCTGTTGCTCACTCCATTGTTCCGGAGAACGGAGTTTTAGTCATCTTGCCCATGAGGCATGGTTCGCAAGTACCAAGTGATTCATAATCAAGTGATTCCAAAAGTCCATCAGAATGGAGTTTCTTCATGCGCTTTACACCCATATGACCCAAATGGCAGTGCCACAAATAAGTTGCACTATCATTATCAACTCTGCATCTTTTGGCTTCAATATTATGAATATGTGTATCACTACTATCGAGATTCAACAAAAATAGACCACTCTTCAAGGGTGCATGACCATAAAATATATTACTCATATAAATAGAACAACCATTATTCTATGATTTAAATGAATAACCGTCTCGCATCAAACAAGATCCAGATATAATGTTCATGCTTAACACTGGCACCAAATAACAATTATTCAGGTCTAAAACTAATCCCGAAGGTAGATGTAGAGATAGCGTGCTGACTACGATCACATCGACTTTGGAACCATTTCCCACGCGCATCGTCACCTCGTCCTTAGCCAATCTTCGCTTAATCCGTAGTCCCTGTTTCAAGTTGCAAATATTAGCAACAGAACAAGTATCAAATACCCAGGTGCTACTGCAAGCATTAGTAAGGTACACATCAATAACATGTATATCACATATACCTTTGTTCACCTTGCCATCCTTCTCATCCGCCAAATACTTGGGGCAGTTCCGCTTCCAGTGACCAGTCCCTTTTGCAGTAGAAGCACTGAGTCTCAGGCTTAGGTCCAGACTTGGGCTTCTTCACTTGAGCAGCAACTTGCTTGTCGTTCTTCTTGAAGTTCCCCTTCTTCCCTTTACCCTTTTTCTTGAAACTGGTGGTCTTGTTGACCATCAACACTTGATGCTCCTTCTTGATTTCTACCTCCGCAGCCTTTAGCATTGTGAAGAGCTCGGGAATTGTCTTATCCATCCATTGCATGTTATAGTTCATCACGAAGCTCTTGTAGCTTGGTGGCAGTGATTGAAGAATTCTGTCAATGACACTATCATCAGGAAGATTAACTCCCAGTTGAATCAAGTGATTGTCATACCCAGACATTTTGAGTATATGCTCACTGACAGAACTATTCTCCTCCATCTTGCAGCTGTAGAACTTATTGGAGACTTCATATCTCTCAATCCGGGCATTTGCTTGAAATATTAACTTCAACTCCTGGAACATCTCATATCCTCCATGACGTTCAAAACGTCGTTGAAGTCTCGGTTCTAAGCCGTAAAGCATGGCACACTGAACTATCGAGTAGTCATCAGGTTTGCTCTGCCAGACGTTCATAACATCTGGTGTTGCTCCTGCAGCGGGTTTGGCACCTAGCGGTGCTTCCAGGACATAATTCTTCTGTGCAGCAATGAGGATAATCCTCAAGTTACGGACCCAGTCCGTGTAGTTGCTACCATCATCTTTTAACTTAGCTTTCTCTAGGAACGCACTAAAATTCAACGGAACAACAGCACGGGCCATCTATCTACAACAACATAGACATGCAAAATACTATCAGGTACTAAGTTCATAATAAACTAAAGTTCAACTAATCATATTACTAAATAACTCCCACTTAGATAGACATCCCTCTAATCATCTAAGTGATCACGTGATCCATATCAACTAAACCATGTCCAGTCATCACATGAGATGGAGTAGTTTTCAATGGTGAACATCACTATGTTGATCATATCTACTATATGATTCACGCTCGACCTTTCAGTCTCAGTGTTCCGAGGCCATATCTGCATATGTTAGGCTCGTCAAGTTTAACCCGAGTATTCTGCGTGTGCAAAACTGGCTTGCACCCGTTGTATGTGAACGTAGAGCTTATCGCACCCGATCATCACGTGGTGTCTCGGCACGACGAACTTTCGCAATGGTGCATACTCAGGGAGAACACTTGTACCTTGAAATTTAGTGAGAGATCATCTTATAATGCTACCGTCGAACTAAGCAAAATAAGATGCATAAAGGATAAACATCACATGCAATCAATATAAGTGATATGATATGGCCATCATCATCTTGTGCCTTTGATCTCCATCTCCAAAGCACCGTCATGATCACCATCGTCACCGGTGCGACACCTTGATCTCCATCGTAGCATCGTTGTCGTCTTGCCAACTATTGCTTCTACGACTATCGCTACCGCTTAGTGATAAAGTAAAGCAATTACATGTTGATTGTATTTCATACAATAAAGTGACAACTATATGGCTCCCGCCAGTTGCTGATAACTTTGTTACAAAACATGATCATCTCAGACAATAAAATTTAGCATCATGTCTTGACCATATCACATCACAACATGCCCTGCAAAAACAAGTTAGACGTCCTCTACTTTGTTGTTGCAAGTTTTACGTGGCAGCTATGGGCTGAGCAAGAACCGTTCTTACCTACGCATCAAAACCACAATGATTTTTCGTCAAGTATGTGTTGTTTTAACCTTCAACAAGGACCGGGCGTAGCCACACTCGATTCAACTAAAGTTGGAGAAACTGACACCCGCCAGCCACATGTGTGCGAAGCACGTCGGTAGAACCAGTCTCGTGTAAGTGTACGCGTAATGTCGGTCTGGGCCGCTTCATCCAACAATACCGCCGAATCAAAGTATGACATGCTGGTAAGCAGTATGACTATTATCGCCCACAACTCACTTGTGTTCTACTCGTGAATATAACATCTACGCATAAACCTGGCTCGGATGCTACTGTTGGGGAACGTAGTAATTTCAAAAAAATTCCTACGCACACGCAATATCATGGTGATGCATAGAAACGAGAGGGGAGAGTGTTGTCCACGTATCCTCGTAGACCGTAAGCGGAAGAGTTATGACAACGTGGTTGATGTAGTCGTACGTCTTCACGATCGACCGATCCTAGTACCGAAAGTACGGCACCTCCGCGATCTGCACACGTTCAGCTCGGTGACGTCCCACGAACTCACGATCCAGCAGAGTGTTGAGGGAGAGCTTCGTCAGCACGAGGCGTGATCATGGTGATGATGAAGCTACCGGTGCAGGGCTTCGCCTAAGCACTACGACAATATGACTGGGGTGGATTATGGTGGAGGGGGGCACCGCACACGGCTGGAAACAATCAACTTGTGTGTTCTAGGGTGCCCCTGCCCCGTATATAAAGGATCAAGGGGGAGGCCGGCCGGACTTGGGGCGCGCCAAGGAGGGGGAGGAGTCCTCCTCCTAGTAGGAGTAGGACTCCCCCTTTCCTAGTCCAACTAGGAGGAGGAAGGGGGAAGGAAGGAGAGGGAAAGGAGAAGGAAAGGCGGGCCCTCCCTAGTCCAATTCGGACTCCCTATAGGGAGGGGGCGCGGATGCCCCTTGTGGGCTGCCTCCCCTCTTCCCTATGGCCCATGTAGGCCCAATAGTCCCCCCGGGGGTTCCGATAACCCCCTGGCACTTCGATAATTATCCGGTGACCCCCGGAACTCATCCGGTGTCCGAATATAGTCATCCAATATATCAATCTTTATGTCTCGACCATTTCGAGATTCCTCGTCATGTCTGTGATCACATCTGGGACTCGGAACTATCTTCGGTACATCAAAACACGTAAACTCATAATACCGATCGTCACCGAACGTTAAGCGTGCGGACCCTATGGGTTCGAGAACTATGTAGACATGACCGGGACACGTCTCCGGTCAATAACCAATAGCGGAATCTGGATGTTCATATTGGCTCCCACATATTCTACGAAGATCTTTATCGGTCAAACCGCATAAAAACATACGTTGTTCCCTTTGTCATCGGTATGTTACTTGCCCGAGATTCGATCGTCGGTATCTCAATACCTAGTTCAATCTCGTTACTGGCGAGTCTCTTTACTCGTTTCGTAATGCATCATCCCGCAACTAACTCATTAGTCACATTGCTTGCAAGGCTTATAGTGATGTGCATTACCGAGAGGGCCCAGAGATACCTCTCCGACAATTGGAGTGAAAAATCCTAATCTTGATCTATGCCAATCTTGATCTATGCCAACTCAACAAGTACCATCGGAGACACCTGTAGAGCACCTTTATAATCACCCAGTTACGTTGTGACGTTTGGTAGGACACAAAGTGTTGCTCCGGTATTCGGGAGTTGCATAATCTCATAGTCATAGGAACATGTATAAGTCATGAAGAAAGCAATAGCAACATACTAAACGATCAAGTGCTAAGCTAACAGAATGGGTCAAGTCAATCACATCATTCTCTAATGATGTGATCCCGTTCATCAAATGACAACTCATGTCTATGGCTAGGAAACTTTAACCATCTTTGATTCAACGAGCTAGTCAAGTAGAGGCATACTAGTGACAATCTGTTTGTCTATGTATTCACACATGTACCAAGTTTCTGGTTAATACAATTCTAGCATGAATAATAAACATTTATCATGATATAAGGAAATATAAATAACAATTTTATTATTGCCTCTAGGGCATATTTCCTTCATTTCACGTTTCCCAGTTGAAGAAGTGCCATGCAGAGATGGCCGATATTCCTCTGAGAGATACAGTGCCCCTAGAAGCAATTCAGTTGGAGAGTGACCTAACCTACGAGGAGAAACCCGTCAAGATTCTCGAGTTCGCCACTCGAGTTACGCGCAGTAAGGTTATCAAGTTTTGCAAAGTTCAATGGAGCCACCATACCGAGGAGGAAGCCACCTGGGAGCGAGAAGAAGACCTCCGGAAAGACCGCCCACACCTTTTTGCTAGCCAACCCGAATCTCGAGGGCGAGATTCATCTTAAGGGGGGTAGGTTTGTAACATCCCAATTTTCAATTTGGATGTTATTCATTAGATCATCATATGCATCCATAATTTGTGCATTTTTTAATTTGTTTTATTTGGATTTTTGATCCTAGAAACCTTAAGAAACTCAAGGACCGATTGAGAGTGTTGGAGGTTTTCACAAAAATCCATTTTTGAATTTTCAAAATTGGCAAATGGGATCAAAATAATGAGAGAAGACAATATGACTTCTTCAAAACAGCTAGGAAATATTGGAAATTTAATTTTGAATAAAGAATATATTCTATTTGAGTTTTATTTGAAATTTTATTCGGTTGAATTTTATTAAATTAGGAAAAAAATGTGCATTTTTAAAAATTGCATTTAGTCCAGAAAAATGTTCACATTGTCCCAAATATTAGGAGGGTATAGTGAAAATTATTTCTGGAATTTTAGGATTTTTATTTTATTTTATTCAGATTTTTATTCATGTAATTATTTAAAAAAATCTTCTTCAGACCGACTAGGCCGAAGCCCAGCCGGCCCAGCGCGCCATCGCCTTCCCTGCAGTACCCGAGCCGGACTCCGCCGGAGTCCGAGCCCCCGCCGCCTCGCCCCTTGCCCCCTGCCCCAAGTCGGAGCCCCCTCCCCCCGACCCTCTTTATAAGCCGCCGCCACCCCGCCCTCTCCTCCTCATCAGCCGCCGCCGCTCGCCGCCTCCCGCCGCCTGCCGCGCCATCCCGCCGTCGCCGGAGTTCGTCTTCGCCGCCGCCGGTTTTCTCGCCGAAACCGCCGAACCGCCGATCGGTATAAACCGAACCGCCCGACCCATTTTTTCCTGTTTTCTTTTTAGATCCGATTTTATTTTTTTAGGTTAGTTTATTTAGCGGACGTTCGTCCGTTAGTCTTCGGTAGCGAATGGTTTTCGTTCATTAGTTAGATTTTTCTTTTTTGTTTATTTATGTCAGGGACCTATTCGTGAATAAAACTTTTACAGATTAGTCCCTGATCTTTAAACAATCACATATTTTTGCTTGTTTATCCAAATCCAATGAAACCAACGCCAAATTCTTTGTTATGATCCCCTCTGTCCAGATAATCAACTTGAACATGTTTTTGAAAGTTTAAAATTTGGTTTCAAACATATTTGAATCTGAACTTCTTTCGATCGTAACTGGAGTTTCGTAATCCCGATTTGACTGATTCTTTTAGCAAATCAAAGCTCTTCACTTGAACTTTGTGTTTAGATCTTTTTATTTGGTTTTACCTCTACATCTTATGCTTGAGTGCTTATGTATGCTATTGTTAGTCTACGATAGAGTTTCCGGAGTGCGAAGCTTGCTACTACGAATCTCTAGGTTTTCCGATCGTCAGCAAGGCAAGTTACACTTTGATCATATCCCTTTATTACCCAGTTTTTATGCTTTAGTTTCAACCCTCAAACATTGCATGAGTAGGATTGTGAAACATGTGGTTGTGGTTAAGTAGTTGATGAGGTAGGAACCTATTGTCTTTTATCAACCCCGGAAATATACGTTATGCTCATACCGCTTTGCTATGCTCATAGACGTGGATTGGTATGTGAGATTCGTGAAAGTTGCGAGAGTAATGTAACTAAGGGAAACTTAAGGTGGCTACTTTAATACACATATGGGTGGATTGGTTGCGGGCACCTGGAGAATCCAGTGTTGTCCTAGGATATCCCGGAGTACCCGTGTGATCATCCTATGGAATGCCACCCAGACTCAAAGGGATCATAAGATTATTCATTCTAGAAACTTCCGTGTGCAGCCACAAGCCATTATGGGCTCTGGCATAGTTGAGTAAGTTGTGTGACCTCTTTCAGTGGCAGGCTAGCAGATGTAGGGGAAGTAGGTGGTACTGTCTACCCAGAGTAAAGAGTTAATGCTTCGGAAAGACTGTGTCTCGGTCATCCGTTTCTCAAACATCATGTAGTGCGAGAAATCCAACGGAGGAGATCGAGTCTTGTGGGGAAAAGTGCGCAAACCTTTGCAGAGTGTATAAACTAATCATGGTTAGCCGTGTCCCCGGTTATGGACATCTTGAGTATCTGGTACTTGAATTATTGATTTGATCTCATCACTTTACTTAATGAATTTGTTGGGTTATTAATATACTTTTGGCATTGAGTTGGAGGAACCTTCTCATTAATGACATAAACTTGGTAATTAAATAAAATCTATTCCTTTTGTTGTAGGGAAAATTTGGCTTTATGCAAATGATAAACTTAGAGCCTCCACCAGCCAATATGCATGTAGTGATAGCTGTTATTTGTTCAGTGCTCTATAGTGTTATCTTGCCAGCATATTCCATGTGCTAACCTACATGGCTGCAACGTATCATGTTGCAGAATTTTCAAACGAAGAGTAAGGTGCGATAGGTCGTTGTCATGCACTCAGTTTTGCCGTGGAGTTGGATGGACTCATTTATCTTCGAAGCTTCCGCACTTATTTTATTTACATGGCGTTCAGCCATATTATTGTAATAAGTACTCTTTATGAGACACTCAATGTAATAAGTGTGTGATTGAACTCTGTTATAAATCCTTGAGTACTGTGTGTGTCAGCAATACCGATCCAGGGATGACACTTAAGCACAGAGACTACGGTCCATTGGGATTGGGTCGCTACAAATGCTATGCGTCGGCATAGGGCTTAAAGAATATCTTCAACAACATGGTGTTGTGCACAAAGGAGTCATTGTGTTGCTGCGTCCAACAAGAGAGAAGCTGCAAGAGAGGGGGAAGGTATGCCCTTTTCCCAGCCGAAACATTGAAAGAGTGGATTGCATCCCTATTTATTCTAGTGAGATACATGCAAGGAGAGAAGATATATACAAACGGAACGAATGTATCATCGCAACCACAAACTCCCCTTTAATAGTAGAGATTTCATGCCCGGCTATCTCTAAGCTAACTAACTCCAACATAATGCTATGTGCTAGCCTAGGGAGGAATACCTTCATCAGCACGGCACACACATGAGTCACTGTGCCGTTGCGTCCATCAAGAGGAAGTTGCAGGAGAGGGGGAAGGTGTGCCCTTTTTCTGAGCCGAAACATGGAAAGAGTGGATTGCATCCCTAAATTTTTTAGCAAGAGACGTGCGAGAAGAGGGAAGACGTACGAACAAAATGACGATGAACGAAATGGACATACCATCGCAACAACAGACCTCCCCTTTAATAGTAGAGAAAAGTTGATTTATACCGCTATAAAAAAGGAAAACTAAATGGCGCGTTTTCTCAGAAAACTCTTACCATCACCCGACGGATCGCAGCGGCCGCGTCCACCACCTCCCCTATGTTACACGTGTCCCAGTGAGAGCCCGCATACTATCCTTTGTCGAACGCACTTTTGCAACTGGAGCTATGTTTCTGAAACATATGTAGTGTTGCAATGGTCTACGTCATGTCTATGTTTTGCAACAAAACTTCTCTTGCAAAAAGTTTCTACAATAAGACCTCGGTTGCAAAAAAAACATTGCAACGAAAACTCAATCGCAAAAAATGCAACAAAACAACTATTGCAAAAAAAATTCTTACAAGACCAGTGTTGCAAGGGTGGAAGGCACTCGGCCGCTTGATGGCCAGCTATCCGGCTGATCTTTTAAAAAGACCAGCCGACTCAATCGCACACGGTTTCGCTCCGGAAAAGTAGGATCGCACGAGGCGATCAAGGGAGGCGACGAGGGTTCCCTTGCGTGCCGCCGGTGACGCCGCCGGTTCCCTCTCTCTCCGTCGGCCGCTCTGACGGCGGGAGGGAGGGGGAACCTCGGGTCTGTTTGCTAGGTGGGTGTGTGGTAGGGTTAGGGTTGTGGGAGACGCTGCCGAGGCCGTTACGGTGGTGTCGCGTCGGAATAAGTTTCTCCGGGCTCCGTTCGCGGTCACGCGAGGCTTTTGCCTTCGTCTAGGAGCCAGCGGGGTTGGGGATCCCCGGATCTCATCGAGGTCACGGCCTATGGTGGTTGGAGGTCCATCGACACTGGCCGTTTGAGTCCTCAGATGGGCGATGGATGCAGGGAGACGAAGACCTTTCTTCTTCCTTGTTGGTATGATTTGTTGGAAATATGCCCTAGAGGCAATAATAAAATGGTTATTATTGTATTTCCTTGTTCATGATAATTGTCTATTGTTCATGCTATAATTGTATTAAGTAGAAACCGTAATACATGTGTGAATACATAGACCACAAATGTCCCTAGTAAGCCTCTAGTTGACTAGCTCGTTGATCAATAGATGGTTATGGTTTCCTGACCATGGACATTGGATGTCATTGATAACGGGATCACATCATTAGGAGAATGATGTGATGGACAAGACCCAATCCTAAGCATAGCACAAGATCGTGTAGTTCGTTTGCTAAGAGCTTTTCTAATGTCAAGTATCATTTCCTTAGACCATGAGATTGTGCAACTCCCGGATACCGTAGGAATGCTTTGGGTGTACCAAACGTCGCAACGTAACTGGGTGGCTATAAAGGTGCACTATAGGTATCTCCGAAAGTGTCTGTTGGGTTGGCACGAGTCGAGACTGGGATTTGTCACTCCGTATGACGGAGAGGTATCTCTGGGCCCACTCGGTAATGCATCATCATAATGAGCTCAATGTGACTAAGGAGTTAGACACGGGATCATGCGTTACGGAACGAGTAAAGAGACTTGCCAGTAACGAGTTTGAACGAGGTATTGGGATACCGACGATCGAATCTCGGGCAAGTAACATACCGATAGACAAAGGGAATTGTATACAGGATTGATTGAATCCCTGACATCGTGGTTCATCCGATGAGATCATCGTGGAACATGTGGGAGCCAATATGGGTATCCAGATCCCGCTATTGGTTATTGGCCGGAGAGGTGTCTCGGTCATGTCTGCATGGTTCCCGAACCCGTAGGGTCTACACACTTAAGGTTCGGTGACGCTAGAGTTGTCATGGGAAATAGTATGTGGTTACCGAAGGTTGTTCGGAGTCCCGGATGAGATCCCGGACATGACGAGGAGCTCCGGAATGGTCCGGCGGTGAAGATCGATATATTGGACGAAGGGTATTGGAGTCCGGAAGTGTTCCGGGGGTACCAAGCTATGGCCAGCATGACCGAAAGGTGTTTCGGGAGCGCCGGCAAGTGTTGGAGGGCCTCATGGGCCAAAGGGGAAGGGGCAAACCAGCCCACTAAGGGGTGGTGCGCCCCCCACACCCTTTCCCACGTTACTTGGGGAGGTGGGGCGCCTCCACCTGGCTTGGGAGGCAAGCCTCCACCTGCTTGGCTTGGGGGGCAAGTCTCCCTAGGATTTTCCCTAGGGAGATCCAATCTGCTTGGCCGCCGCCCCTAGGGGAAACCCTAGGGCGCCTCCCCTCTCCCCTTGCCCCTATATATAGTGGAGGGGTGGGAGGCCAGTTGCACCTCTTCCCTGGCGCAGCCCTCCCTCCTCATACACCTCCTCCTCCTCCGTAGTGCTTAGCGAAGCTCTGCCGGAGAAGCACGAGCTCCATTGCCACCACGCCGTCGTGCTGCTGGAGTTCTCCCTCAACTTCTCCTCTCCCCTTGCTGGATCAAGAAGGAGGAGACCTCCCCGGGCTGTACGTGTGTTGAACGCGGAGGCGCCGTCCGTTCGGCGCGAGATCGGATCTTCCGCGATTTGAATCGCCGGAGTACGACTCCATCAACCGCGTTCTTGTAACTCTTCCGCTTAGCGATCTTCAAGGGTATGAAGATGCACTCCCTCTCTCTCTCGTTGCTAGCATCTCCTAGATTGATCTTGGTGACACGTAGGAAAATTTTGAATTATTGCTACGTTCCCCAACAGTGGCATCATGAGCTAAGTCTATGCGTAGATTCTATGCACGAGTAGAACACAAAGTAGTTGTGGGCGATGATTTGTTCAATTTGCTTGCCGTTACTAGTCTTATCTTGATTCGGCGGCATTGTGGGATGAAGCGGCCTGGACCGACCTTACACGTACACTTACGTGGGACAGGTTCCACCGACTGACATGCACTTGATGCATAAGGTGGCTAGCGGGTGTCTGTCTCTCCCACTTTAGTCGGATCGGATTTGATGAAGAGGGTCCTTATGAAGGGTAAATAGCAATTGGCATATCACCGTTGTGGCTTTTGTGTAGGTAAGAAACGTTCTTGCTAGAAACCCATAGCAGCCACGTAAAACATGCAACACCAATTAGAGGACGTCTAACTTGTTTTTGCAGGGTATGCTATGTGATGTGATATGGCCAAAAGGATGTGATGAATTATATATGTGATGCATGAGATTGATCATTTTCTTGTAATAGGAATCACGACTTGCATGTCGATGAGTATGACAACTGGCAGGAGCCATAGGAGTTGTCTTAATTTATTGTATGACCTGCGTGTCAATGAAAACGCCATGTAATTACTTTACTTTATTGCTAACCGTTAGCCATAGTAGTAGAAGTAATAGTTGGCGAGACAACTTCATGAAGACACGATGATGGAGATCATGATGGTGGAGAACATGGTGTCATGCCGGTGACGAAGGTGATCATGCCGCGCCTTGAAGATGGAGATCAAAGGCGCAAGATGATATTGGCCATATCATGTCACTTTATGATTTGCATGTGATGTTTGTCATGTTTACATCTTATTTGCTTAGAACGATGGTAGCATAAATAAGATGATCCCTCACTAAAATTTCAAGAGACGTGTTCCCCCTAACTGTTCACCGTTGCGAAGGTTCGTTGTTTCGAAGCACCACGTGATGATCGGGTGTGATAGATTCTAACGTTCGCATACAACGGGTGTAAACCAGATTTACACATGCAAAACACTTAGGTTGACTTGACGAGCCTAGCATGTACAGACATGGCCTCGGAACACAAGAGGCCGAAAGGTCGAACATGAGTCGTATAGTAGATACGATCAACATGGAGATGTTCACCGATGATGACTAGTCCGTCTCACGTGATGATCGGACACGGCCTAGTTGACTCGGATCATGTATCACTTAGATGACTAGAGGGATGTCTATCTAAGTGGGAGTTCATTAAATAATCAGATGAACTTAATTATCATGAACATAGTCAAAAGGTCTTTGCAAATTATGTCGTAGCTTACGCTTTAGTTCTACTGTTTAAGATATGTTCCTAGAGAAAATTTAGTTGAAAGTTGATAGTAGCAATTATGCGGACTGGGTCCGTAAACTGAGGATTGTCCTCATTGCTGCATAGAAGGCTTATGTCCTTAATGCACCGCTCGGTGTGCTGAACCTCGAGCGTCGTTTGTGGATGTTGCGAACATCTGACATACACGTTTTGATGACTATGTGATAGTCCTGTGCGTAATGTTGAACGGTTTAGAATTGAGGCACCGAAGACATTTTGAAACGTCGCGGAACATATGAGATGTTCCAAGAGCTGAAATTGGGATTTTAGGCTCGTGCCCACGTCAAGAGGTATGAGACCTCTGACAAGTTTCTTAAGCCTGCAAACTAAGGGAGAAAAGCTCAACCGTTGAGCATGTGCTCAGATTGTCTGAGTACTACAATCGCTTGAATCGAGTGGGAGTTAATCTTCCAGATGAGATAGTGATGGTTCTCCAAAGTCACTGCCACCAAGCTACTAGAGCTTCGTGATGAACTATAACAAATCAGGGATAGATACGATGATCCTTGAGCTATTCGCGATGTTTGACACCACGAAAGTAGAAATCAAGTAGGAGCATCAATTGTTGATGGTTAGTAAAACCACTAGTTTCAAGAAGGGCAAGGGAAAGAAGGGATACTTCATGAAACGGCAAATCAGTTGCTGCTCTAGTGAAGAAACCCAAGGTTGAACCCAAACCCGAGACTAAATGCTTCTGTAATGAGGGGAACGGTCACTGAAGCAGAACTACCCTAGATACTTGGTAGATGAGAAGGTAGGCAAGGTCGACAGAAGTATATTGGATATACATTATATTAATGTGTACTTTACTAGTACTCCTAGTAGCACCAGGGTATTAGATACCGGTTCGGTTGCTAAGTGTTGGTAACTCGAAATAAAAGGCTACGGAATAAACGGAGACTAGCTAAAGGTGAGATGACCATATGTGTTGGAAGTGTTTCCAAGGTTGATGTGATCAAGCATCGCATGCTCCCTCTACCATCGAGATTGGTGTTAAACCTAAATAATTGTTATTTGGTGTTTGCGTTGAGCATAGACATGATTGGATTATGTTTATCGCAATACGGTTATTCATTTAAGGAGAATAATGGTTACTCTGTCTATTTGAATAATACCTTAAATGGTCTTGCACCTAAAATGAATGGTTTATTGAATCTCGATCGTAGTGATACACATGTTCATGCCAAAAGATATAAGATAGTAATGATAGTACCACATACTTGTGGCGCTGCCACTTGAGTCATATTGGTATAAAACGCATGAAGAAGCTCCATGTTGATGGATCTTTGGACTCACTCGTTTTTGAAATGATTGAGACATGTGAACCATGTCTATTAGTATATATGCATGAAGAAAGTCCATACAGATGGATCGTTTGGACTCACTTGATTTTGAATCACTTGAGACATGCAAATCATACCACATGGGCAAGATGACTGAAAGGCCTCGTTTTCAGTAAGATGGAACCAGAAAGCAACTTGTTGGAAGTAATACATTTTGATGTGTGCAGTCCAATGAGTGCTGAGGCATGCAGTGGATATCATTATGTTCTTGCTTCACAGATGATTTGAGTAGATGCTGAGTATATTTACTTGATGAAACACAAGTCTGAATTATTGAAAAGTTCAAGTAATTTCAGAGTGAAGTTGAAGATCGTCGTGACAAGAGGATAAAATGTCTGTGATATGATCATAGAGATGAATATCTGAGTTACGAGTTTGGCACACAATTAAGAAATTGCGGAAATTGTTTCACGACTAATACCGCCTGGAACACCATAGTGTGATGGTGTGTCCGAACATCATAACTGCACCCTATTGGATATGGTGCATACCATGATGTCTCTTATCGAATTACACTATCGTTTATGGGTTAGGCATTAGAGACAACCGCATTCACTTTAAATAGGGCACCACGCAATTCCGTTGAGACGACACCGTATGAACTATGGTTTAGAGAAACCTAAGCTGTCGTTTCTTAAAAGTTTGGGGCTGCGACGCTTATGTGGAAAAGTTTCAAGCTGATAAGCTCGAACCCAAAGCGGATAAATGCATCTTCATAGAATACCCAAAACAGTTGGGTATACCTCCTATTTCAGATCCGGAAGCAAAGTGATTGTTTCTAGAAACAGGTCCTTTCTCGAGGAAAAGTTTCTCTTGAAAGAATTGAGTGGGAGGATGGTGGAGACTTGATGAGGTTATTGAACCATGACTTCAACTAGTGTGTAGCAGGGCACAGGAAGTTGTTCCTGTGGCACCTACACCAATTGAAGTGGAAGCTTATGATAGTGATCATGAAACTTCGGATCAAGTCACTACCAAACCTCGTAGGACGACAAGGATGCATGCTACTTCAGAGTGGTACGTAATCCTGTCTTGGAAGTCATGTTGCTAGACAACAATGAACCTACGAGCTATGGAGAAGTGATGATGGGCCCGGATTCCGACGAATGGCTCAAGGCCTTAAAATCCGAGAGAGGATCCATGTATAAAAACAAAGTGTAGACTTTGGAAGAACTACTTGATGGTCGTAAGGCTGTTGGGTGCAGATGGATTTTAAAAGGAAGACGGACAATGATGGTAAGTGTCACCATTAAGAAAGCTCGACTTGTCGTTAAGATGTTTTCCGACAAGTTCAAGGAGTTGACTACGATGAGATTTTCTCACTCGTAGCGATGCTAAGAGTCTATTGGAATTATATTAGCAGTTACTGCATTATTTATGAAATCTTGCAGATAGGATGTCAAAAACATTGTTTCCTCGACGATTTTCTTGAGGAAAGGTTGTATGTGATACAACCAGAAGGTTTTGTCAATCCTGAAAGATGCTAACAAGTATGCAAAGCTCCAGCAATCCTTCTAAGGATTGGAGTAAGCATCTCGGAGTTGGAATGTACGCTTTGATGAAATGATCAAAGATTTTGGGTTTATACAAAGTTTATGAGAAACTTGTATTTCCAAAGAAGTGAGTGGGAGCACTATAGAATTTTTGATGAGTATATGTTGTTAACATATTGTTGATCAGAAATGATGTAGAATTTCTGGAAAGCATACAGGGTTATTTGAAAAGTGTTTTTCATTGGAAAACCTGGATTATGCTACTTGAACATTGAGCATCAAGATCTATAAGGATAGATCAAAAACGCTCAACAGTACTTTCAAATGAATGCATACCGTGACAGGATTTTGAAGGAGTTCAAAATAGATCAGCAAAGAAGGAGTTCTTGGCTGTGTTACAAGGTGTGAGTACTGAGTAAGACTCAAGACCTGACCACGGCAGAAGAGAGAGAAAGGACGAAGGTCGTCCCCTATGCTTTAGACGTAGGCTCTACAGTATGCTATGCTGTGTACCGCACCTGAAGTGTGCCTTGCCATGAGTCAGTCAAGGGGTACAAGAGTGATCCAGGAATGGATCACATGATAGCGGTCGAACTTATCCTTAGTAACTAGTGGACTAAGGAATTTTCTCGATTATGGAGGTGGTGAAAGAGTTCGTCATAAAGGGTTGCGTCGATGCAAACTTTGACACTAATCCGGATGACTCTGAGTAGTAAACCGGATTCGTATAGTAGAGCAGTTATTTGGAACAGCTCCAAGTAGTGCGTGGTAGCTGCATCTACAATATGACATAGAGATTTGTAAAGCACACACGGATCTGAATGTTGCAGACTCGTTGACTAAAACCTCTCTCGTAAGCATAACATGTTCAAACCCTAGAACTCATTGAGTGTTAATCACATGGTGATGTGAACTAGATTATTGACTCTAGTAAACTCTTGGGTATTAGTCACATGGCGATGTGAACTTTGAGTGTTAATCACATGGTGATCCGAACTAGATTATTGACTCTAATGCAAGTGGGAGACTGTTGGAAATATGCCCTAGAGGCAATAATAAAATGGTTATTATTGTATTTCCTTGTTCATGATAATTGTCTATTGTTCATGCTATAATTGTATTAACTGGAAACCGTAATACATGTGTGAATACATAGGCCACAACATGTCCCTAGTAAGCCTCTAGTTGACTAGCTCGTTGATCAATAGATGGTTATGGTTTCCTGGCCATGGACATTGGATGTCACGTTGGGGAACGTAGCAGAAATTCAAAAAATTTCTACGCATCACCAAGATCAATCTATGGAGTTTACTAGCAACGAGAGGGAAGTAGTGCATCTACATACCCTTGTAGATCGCGAGCGGAAGCGTTCAAGAGAACGGGGTTGATGGAGTCGTACTCGTCGTGATCCAAATCACCGATGATCCTAGCGCCGAACGGACGGCACCTCCGCGTTCAACACACGTACGGAGCAGCGACGTCTCCTCCTTCTTGATCCAGCAAGGGGGGCGGTTGATGGAGATCCAGCAGCACGACGGCGTGGTGGTGGAAGTAGTGGGATCCCGGCAGGGCTTCGCCAAGCGCAAGCGGGGAGGAAGAGGTGTCACGGGAGGGAGAGGGAGGCGCCAGGGCTTAGATCTTGCTGCCCTCCCTCCCCCCACTATATATAGGGCCAAGGGAGAAGGGGGGCGCAGCCTTGGCCCTTCCTCCAAGGAAGGGTGCGGCCAGGGAGGAGTCCATCCTCCCCAAGGCACCTCGGAGGTGCCTTCCCCCTTTAGGACTCTCCCTTTCCCTTATCTCTTGGCGCATGGGCCTCTTGGGGCTGGTGCCCTTGGCCCATATAGGCCAAGGCGCACACCCCTACAGCCCATGTGGCCCCCCGGGGTTGGTGGACCCCCGGACCCCTTTCGGCACTCCCGGTACAATACCGATAAAGTGCGAAACTTTTCCGGTGACCAAAATAAGACTTCCCATATATAAATCTTTACCTCCGGACTATTCCGGAACTCCTCGTGATGTCCGGGATCTCATCCGGGACTCCAAACAACTTTCGGGTTACCGCATACTAATATCTCTATAACCCTAGCGTCACCGAACCTTAAGTGTGTAGACCCTACGGGTTCGGGAGACATGCAGACATGACCGAGACGACTCTCCGGTCAATAACCAACAGCAGGATCTGGATACCCATGTTGGCTCCCACATGCTCCTCGATGATCTCATCGGATGAACCACGATGCCGAGGATTCAATCAATCCCGTATACAATTCCCTTTGTCTATCGGTATGTTACTTGCCCGAGATTCGATCGTCGGTATCCCGATACCTTGTTCAATCTCGTTACCGGCAAGTCTCTTTACCCGTTCCGTAACACATCATCCCGTGATCAACTCCTTGGTCACATTGTGCACATTATGATGATGTCCTACCGAGTGGGCCCAGAGATACCTCTCCGTTTACACGGAGTGACAAATCCCAGTCTCGATTCGTGCCAACCCAACAGACACTTTCGGAGATACCTGTAGTGCACCTTTATAGCCACCCAGTTACGTTGTGACGTTTGGTACACCCAAAGCATTCCTACGGTATCCGGCAGTTGCACAATCTCATGGTCTAAGGAAATGATACTTGACATTAGAAAAGCTCTTAGCAAACGAACTACACGATCTTGTGCTAGGCTTAGGATTGGGTCTTGTCCATCACATCATTCTCCTAATGATGTGATCCCGTTATCAACGACATCCAATGTCCATGGTCAGGAAACCGTAACCATCTATTGATCAACGAGCTAGTCAACTAGAGGCTTACTAGGGACATGGTGTTGTCTATGTATCCACACATGTATCTGAGTTTCCTATCAATACAATTCTAGCATGGATAATAAACGATTATCATGAACAAGGAAATATAATAATAACTGATTTATTATTGCCTCTAGGGCATATTTCCAACAGTCTCCCACTTGCACTAGAGTCAATAATCTAGTTCACATCACCATGTGATTAACACTCACAGGTCACATCACCATGTGACCAACATCCAAAGAGTTTACTAGAGTCAACAATCTAGTTCACATCACTATGTGATTAACACTCAATGAGTTCTGGTTTGATCATGTTATGCTTGTGAGAGAGGTTATTAGTCAACGGGTCTGAACCTTCCAGATTCGTGTGTGCTTTACGAATATCTATGTCATCTTGTGGATGCTACCACGCGCTACTTGGAGCCATTTCAAATAACTGCTCTACTATACGAATCCGGTTTACTACTCAGAGTCATCCGGATTAGTGTCAAAGTTCGCATCGACGTAACCCTTTACGACGAACTCCTTTTCACCTCCATAATCGAGAAAATTCCTTAGTCCACTAGATACTAAGGATAAGTTCGACCGCTGTCATGTGATCCATTCCCGGATCACTATTGTACCCCTTAACCAACTCATGGCAAGGCACACTTCATGTGCGGTACACAGCATAGCATACTGTAGAGCCTACGTCTAAAGCATAGGGGACGACCTTCGTCCTTTCTCTCTCTTCTACTGTGGTCAGGTCTTGAATCTTACTCAATACTCACACCTTGTAACACAGCCAAGAACTCCATCTTTGCTGATCTATTTTGAACTCTTTCAAAATCATGTCAAAGTGTGCGTTCTTTGAAAGTATCATCAGGCGTCTTGATCTATCTCTATAGATCTTGATGCCCAATATGTAAGCAGCTCTATCCAGGTCTTCCTTTGAAAAACTCCTTTCAAACAACCCTTTATGCTTTCTAGAAATTTTACATCATTTCGGATCAACAATATGTCATTCACATATACTTATCAGAAATGTTGTAGCGCTCCCACTCACTTTATTGTAAATACAAGTTTCTAACAAACTTTGTATAAACCCAAAAACTTTGATAACTCCATCAAAGCGTATATTCTGACTCCGAGATGCTTGCTCTAGTCCATGGAAGGATCGCTGGAGCTAGCATACCTTTTAGCATCCTTAGGATCGACAAAACCTTTCTGATTGTATCACATACAACCTTTCCTTACAAAAACTGGTAAGGAAACTTGTTTTGACATCCATCTGGTAGATTTCATAAATGCAGCTAATGCTAACATGATTCCGACGGACTTAAGCATCGCTACGGATGAGAAAATCTCATCGTAGTCAACTCCTTGAACTTGTGAAAATACTCTTTGCCACAAGTCGAGCTTCATAGACGGTAACATTACCGTCCATGTCCGTCTTCTTCTTAAAGATCCATTTATCTCAATGGCTTGCTGATCATCGGGCAAGTTCACCAAAGTCCATGCTTTGTTCTGATACATGGATCCTATCTCGGATTTCATGGCTTCTAACCATTTGTCGGAATCCGGGCCCACCATCGCTTCTCCATAGCTCGTAGGTTCATTGTTGTCTAGCAACATGACTTCCAAGACAGGATCACGTACCACTCTGAAGTAGTACGCATCCTCGTCGTCCTACGAGGTTTGGTAGTGACTTGATCCGAAGTTTCATGATCACTATCATAAGCTTCCACTTCAATTGGTGTAGGTGCCACAGGAACAACTTCTTGTGCCCTGCTACACACTAGTTGAAGTTATGGTTCAATAACCTCATCAATTAAGTCTCCACCATCCTCCCACTCAGTTCTTTCGAGAGAAACTTTTCCTCGAGAAAGGACCCGTTTCTAGAAGCAATTACTTTTGCTTCCAGATCTGAAATAGGAGGTATACCCAACTGTTTTGGGTATTCTATGAAGGTGCATTTATCCGCTATGGGTTCGAGCTTATCAGCCTGAAACTTTTTCACATAAGCATCGCAGCCCCAAACTTTTAAGAAACGACAACTTAGGTTTCTCTAAACGGTGTCGTCTCAACGGAATTGCGTGGTGCCCCTTTTAAAGTGAATGCGGTTATCTCTAATGCCTAACCCATAAACGATAGTGGTAATTCGATAAGAGACATCATGGCATGCACCATATCCAATAGGGTGCAGTTATGATGTTCGGACACACAATCACACTGTGGTGTTCCAGGCGGTATTAATTGTGAAACACTTTCCGCAATGTCTTAATTGTGTGCCAAACTCGTAACTCAGATACTCATCTCTATGATCATATCACAGACATTTTATCCTCTTGTCACGACGATCTTCAACTTCACTCTGAAATTACTTGAACCTTTCAATAATTCAGACTTGTGTTTCATCAAGTAAATACACTCAGCGTCTACTCAAATCATTTGCGAAGTAAGAACATAACGATATCCACTGCATGCCTCAGCACTCATTGGACTGCACACATCAAAATGTATTACTTCCAATAAGTTGCTCTCTTGTTCCATCTTACTGAAAACGAGGCCTTTCAGTCATCTTGCCCATGTGGTATGATTTGCATGTCTCAAGTGATTCAAAATCAAGTGAGTCCAAACTATCCATCTGCATGGAGTTTCTTCATGCATATATACCAATAGACATGGTTCGCATGTCTCAATCTTTTCAAAAATGAGCGAGTCCAAAGATCCATCTACATGGAGCTTCTTCATGCGTTCTATACCAATATGACTCAAATGGCAGTGCCACAAGTATGTGGTACTATCATTACTATTTTATATCTTTTGGCACGAACATGTGTATCACTGCGATCGAGATTCATTTTAGGTGCAAGACCATTGAAGGTATTATTCAAATAAACAGAGTAACCATTATTCTCCTTAAATGAATACCCGTATTGCGATAAACATAATCCAATCATGCTCAACGCAAACACCAAATAACACCAGACTCGATGGTAGAGGGAGCATGCGATGCTTGATCACATCAACCTTGGAAACACTTCCAACACATATCGTCATCTCACCTTTAGCTAGTCTCCGTTTATTCCGCGGCTTTTATTTCGAGTTACTAACACTTAGCAACCGAACCGGTATCTAATACCCTGGTGCTGCTAGGAGTACTAGTAAAGTACACATTCATATAATGTATATCCAATATACTTCTGTCGACCTTGCCTGCCTTCTCATCTACCAAGTATCTAGGGTAGCTCTGCTTCAGTGACCGTTCCCCTCATTACAGAAGCACTTAGTCTTGGGTTTCGGTTCAACCTTGGGATTCTTCACTAGAGCAGCAAATGATTTGTTGTTTCATGAAGTATCCCTTTTGCCCTTGCCCTTCTAGAAACTAGTGGTTTTACTAACCATCAACAATTGATGCTCCTTCTTGATTTCTACTTTTGCGGTGTCAAACATCGCGAGTTGCTCAAGGATCATCATATCTATCCCTGATATGTTATAGTTCATCACGAAGCTCTAATAGCTTGGTGGCAGTGACTATGGAGAACCATCACTATCTCATCTGGAAGATTAACTCCCACTCGATTCAAGCGATTGTGGTACTCAGACAATCTGAGCACATGCTCAACGATTGAGCTTTTCTCCCTTAGTTTGCAGGCTTAAGAAACTTGTCAGAGGTCTCATACCTCTTGACGTGGGCACTAGTCTGAAATCCCAATTTCAGTCTTCGGAACATCTCATATGTTCTGCGACGTTTCAAAACCGTCTTTGGTGCCACAATTCTAAACCGTTAGCAATACGCACTGAACTATCACGTAGTCATCAAAACATGTATGTCAGATGTTTTGTAACATCTACAGACGACGCTCGAGGTTCAGCACACCGAGCGGTGCATTAAGGACATAAGCCTTCTATGCAGCAATGAGGACAATCCTCAGTTTACGGACCCAGTCCGCATAATTGCTACTACCAACTTTCAACTAATTTTTCTCTAGGAACATATCTTAAACAGTAGAACTAAATCGTAAGCTATGACATAATTTGCAAAGACCTTTTGACTATGTTCATGATAATTAAGTTCATCTGATTATTTAATGAACTCCCACTCACATAGACATCCCTCTAGTCACCTAAGTGATACATGATCCGAGTCAAACTAGGCCATGTCCGATCATCACGTGAGACGGACTAGTCATCATCGGTGAACATCTCCATGTTGATCGTATCTACTATACGACTCATGTTCAACCTTTCGGTCTCTTGTGTTCCGAGGCCATGTCTGTACATGCTAGGCTCGTCAAGTCAACCTAAGTGTTTCGCATGTGTTCCAAGGCCATGTCTGTACATGCTAGGCTCGTCAACACCCGTTGTATTCGAACGTTAGAATCTATCACACCCGATCATCACGTGGTGCTTCGAAACAACGAACCTTCGCAACGGTGCACAGTTAGGGGGAACACGTCTCTTGAAATTTTAGTGAGGGATCATCTTATTTATGCTACCGTCGTTCTAAGCAAATAAGATGTAAACATGACAAACATCACATGCAAATCATAAAGTGACCTTATATGGCCAATATCATCCTGCGCCTTTGATCTCCATCTTCGAGGCGCGGCATGATCACCTTCGTCACCGGCATGACACCATGATCTCCATCATTGTGTCTTCATGAAGTTGTCTCACCAACTATTACTTCTACTACTATGGCTAACGGTTAGCAATAAAGTAAAGTAATTACATGGCGTTTTCATTGACACACAGGTCATACAATAAATTAAGACAACTCCTATGGCTCCTGCCGGTTGTCATACTCATCGACATGCAAGTCGTGATTCCTATTACAAGAACATGATCAATCTCATACATCACATATATCATTCATCACATCCTTTTGGCCATATCACATCACATAGCATACCCTGCAAAAATAAGTTAGACGTCCTCTAATTGTTGTTGCATGTTTTACGTGGCTGCTATGGGTTTCTAGCAAGAACGTTTCCTACCTACGCAAAAGCCACAACGTGATATGCCAATTTCTATTTACCCTTCATAAGGACCCTTTTCACTGAATCCGATCCGACTAAAGTGGGAGAGACAGACACCCGCTAGCCACCTTATGCAACTAGTGCATGTCAGTCGGTGGAACCTGTCTCACGTAAGAGTACGTGTAAGGTTGGTCCGGGCCGCTTCATCCCACGATGCCGCCGAATCAAGATAAGACTAGTAATGGCAAGTAAATTGACAAAATCGACGCCCACAACTACTTTGTGTTCTACTCGTGCATAGAAACAACGCATAGACCTAGCTCTGATCCCGCTGTTGGGGAATGTAGCAGAAATTCAAAAAAATTCTACGCATCACCAAGATCAATCTATGGAGTTTACTAGCAACGAGAGGGAAGGAGTGCATCTCATACCCTTGTAGGTCGCGAGCGGAAGCGTTCAAGAGAACGGGGTTGATGGAGTCGTACTCGTCGTGATCCAAATCACCGATGATCCTAGCGCCGAAAGGACGGCACCTCCGCGTTCAACACACGTACGGAGCAGCGACGTCTCCTCCTTCTTGATCCAGCAAGGGGGGGAGGTTGATGGAGATCCAGCAGCACGACGGCGTGGTGGTGGAAGTAGCGGGATCCCGGCAGGGCTTCGCCAAGCGCAAGCGGGGAGGAAGAGGTGTCACGGGAGGGAGAGGGAGGCGCCAGGGCTTAGATCTTGCTGCCCTCCCTCCCCCCACTATATATAGGGCCAAGGGAGAAGGGGGGCGCAGCCTTGGCCCTTCCTCCAAGGAAGGGTGCGGCCAGGGAGGAGTCCATCCTCCCCAATGCACCTCGGAGGTGCCTTCCCCCTTTAGGACTCTCCCTTTCCCTTATCTCTTGGCGCATGGGCCTCTTGGGGCTGGTGCCCTTGGCCCATATAGGCCAAGGCGCACACCCCTACAGCCCATGTGGCCCCCCGTGGCTGGTGGACCCCCGGATCCCTTTCGGCACTCCCGGTACAATACCGATAAAGTGCGAAACTTTTCCGGCGACCAAAATAAGACTTCCCATATATAAATCTTTACCTCCGGACTATTCCAGAACTCCTCGTGATGTCCGGGATCTCATCCGGGACTCCGAACAACTTTTGGGTTACCGCATACTAATATCTCTATAACCCTAGCGTCACCGAACCTTAAGTGTGTAGACCCTACGGGTTCGGGAGACATGCAGACATGACCGAGACGACTCTCCGGTCAATAACCAACAGCGGGATCTGGATACCCATGTTGGCTCCCACATGCTCCTCGATGATCTCATCGGATGAACCACGATGTCGAGGATTCAATCAATCCCGTATACAATTCCCTTTGTCTATCGGTATGTTACTTGCCCGAGATTCTATCGTCGGTATCCCGATACCTTGTTCAATCTCATTACCGGCAAGTCTCTTTACTCGTTCCGTAACACATCATCCCGTGATCAACTCCTTGGTCACATTGTGCACATTATGATGATGTCCTACCGAGTGGGCCCAGAGATACCTCTCCGTTTACACGGAGTGACAAATCCCAGTCTCGATTCGTGCCAACCCAACAGACACTTTCGGAGATACCTGTAGTGCACCTTTATAGCCACCCAGTTACGTTGTGACGTTTGGTACACCCAAAGCATTCCTACGGTATCCGGCAGTTGCACAATCTCATGGTCTAAGGAAATGATACTTGACATTAGAAAAGCTCTTAGCAAACGAACTACACGATCTTGTGCTAGGCTTAGGATTGGGTCTTGTCCATCACATCATTCTCCTAATGATGTGATCCCGTTATCAACGACATCCAATGTCCATGGTCAGGAAACCGTAACCATCTATTGATCAACAAGCTAGTCAACTAGAGGCTTACTAGGGACATGGTGTTGTCTATGTATCCACACATGTATCTGAGTTTCCTATCAATACAATTCTAGCATGGATAATAAACGATTATCATGAACAAGGAAATATAATAATAACCAATTTATTATTGCCTCTAGGGCATATTTCCAAGATGTCATTGATAACGGGATCACATCATTAGGAGAATGATGTGATGGACAAGACCCAATCCTAAGCATAGCACAAGATCGTGTAGTTCGTTTGCTAAGAGCTTTTCTAATGTCAAGTATCATTTCCTTAGACCATGAGATTGTGCAACTCCCGGATACCGTAGGAATGCTTTGGGTGTACCAAACGTCACAACGTAACTGGGTGGCTATAAAGGTGCACTACAGGTATCTCCGAAAGTGTCTGTTGGGTTGGCACGAATCGAGACTGGGATTTGTCACTCCGTATGACGGAGAGGTATCTCTGGGCCCACTCGGTAATGCATCATCATAATGAGCTCAATGTGACTAAGGAGTTAGCCACGGGATCATGCGTTACGGAACGAGTAAAGAGACTTGCCGGTAACGATATTGAACGAGGTATGGGGATATCGACGATCAAATCTCGGGCAAGTAACATACCGATAGACAAAGGGAATTGTATACGGGATTGATTGAATCCCCGACATCGTGGTTCATCCGATGAGATCATCGTGGAACATGTGGGAGCCAATATGGGTATCCAGATCCCGCTATTGGTTATTGGCCGGAGAGGTGTCTCGGTCATGTCTGCATGGTTCCCGAACCCGTAGGGTCTACACACTTAAGGTTCGGTGACGCTAGAGTTGTTATGGGAAATAGTATGTGGTTACCGAAGGTTGTTCGGAGTCCCGGATGAGATCTCGGACATGACGAGGAGCTCCGGAATGGTCCGGCGGTGAAGATCGATATATTGGACGAAGGGTATTGGAGTCCGGAAGTGTTCCGGGGGTACCAGGCTATGGCCAGCATGACCGAAAGGTGTTTCGGGAGCGCCGGCAAGTGTTGGAGGGCCTCATGGGCCAAAGGGGAAGGTGCAAACCAGCCCACTAAGGGGTGGTGCGCCCCCACACCCTTTTCCACGTTACTTGGGGAGGTGGGGCGCCTCCACCTGGCTTGGGAGGCAAGCCTCCACCTGCTTGGCTTGGGGGGCAAGTCTCCCTAGGATTTTCCCTAGGGAGATCCAATCTGCTTGGCCGCCGCCCCCTAGGGGAAACCCTAGGGCGCCTCCCCTCTCCCCTTGCCCCTATATATAGTGGAGGGGTGGAAGGGCAGTTGCACCTCTTCCCTGGCGTAGCCCTCCCTCCTCATACACCTCCTCCTCCTCCGTAGTGCTTAGCGAAGCTCTGCCGGAGAACCACGAGCTCCATTGCCACCACGCCGTCGTGCTGCTAGAGTTCTCCCTCAACTTCTCCTCTCCCCTTGCTGGATCAAGAAGGAGGAGACGTCCCCGGGCTGTACGTGTGTTGAACGCGGAGGCGCCGTCCGTTCGGCGCTAGATCGGATCTTCCGCGATTTGAATCGCCGCGAGTACGACTCCATCAACCGCGTTCTTGTAACGCTTCCGCTTAGCGATATTCAAGGGTATGAAGATGCACTCCCTCTCTCTCTCATTGCTAGCATCTCCTAGATTGATCTTGGTGACACATAGGAAAATTTTGAATTATTGCTACGTTCCCCAACATGATTTGCTGTTGCTGTTGTTCTTCTCCTTCCTCTGCGCTGATGCTGGCGGGAGAGATCCTGCTTTGTCTGGGCGGATGGCCCGGCCACGGTGCTGGACCGGTCGGATGACTCGAGTTCTCTTTCTTCCAGAAGGGACACTTTTCGCAGTACTCAAAGCCAAAGATGGCGATGACTGTTGCAGGTGTGTTGGATTGATGTCCATACCCTCTCAGCGCCGGTGTCAAGAAAGGAGGAAACAACGTAGCGGCAATTGTACCGTGGTCGAAGATGATGACCTGCTTGCGACTGGTTACAGATCCTTGGCTGCAGAGGTCTTCTCTCAAAATTCAGGGATGATGACACAGGGCTCCAGAGATCTTTTTGTGTTATGGTTGTCTTAGGGTACTTTAGGTGTTCATGGTCCTTTATATTTGTGTTTCAGCGTGCTTGTAAGAGTCATCTACTTTGTACTGATTCGTGATATAAATGAAAAAATTCTAAAAAAAAGACCAGCCGATCGATGCGTAGTAAGCCTTTTTTGTTTTGTTTGGAGGGGTTCTAAACGGCGCGTTTATTTTTTATAAGCGTAAACTTTGCATAGTTACCTGAAGCCCAGTAGACAAGTCGGCCCAACCTGTCGGTAGTCTGCCTAAAGGCCCAATGACAAGATTAGACCAAACCAAAACCCAACCTCCAAAAAAAGAAGTCCAAATCACAACCCTCACCTCTTCCTCCCCTTCTGCCGTCGCCCGTCGCCGCCAGCGCCACCGCCGCCTCCTCCCGCCGCCCTCGGTCTCCGATGGCCGACGCACCGGAGCAGCCTACGCCAGACCCGCCCACACCGCCGCAGGAGGCCATCCAAAGGCCTAAGAAAAATAAGAAAGGCCGCAGGAAGAAACCGAAGAAAGCCGCCGCCGCCACTGCCGCCCCGTCCTCCTCTGGCGCCACCATGGTCGAGGACCCCTTCCTCGTCCTCGCCGGCGGCAAGGAAGGAGGTAACGAACTGACTTTCCAGTACTGGGCTCCACCTTGGTTCGGTTTGTCTCTGTGGTTACTGACGTGGCTGGGGATTCGGCGCAGGGTTCCTGGAGCTGGAGGAGATCGACGGGGCCGACTTCGGGATCTTCGGGAGCGTCGTGGAGGACGTGGGAGGAAGTGAGAAGAAAGCGTGGAATGACCAGAAGAAGAAGAGGAAGAAGAAACGCAAGCGAGGGGATGCCAAGCGCTTGGATGGCGATGCAGGCGGCGATGGTGATGGTGATGGCGATTGTGCAGGCGATTCGGTAGCTGAGAGCGAGGAGGAGGGTGAGAAGGGTGAGAAGAAAGGAAAGAGGAAGAAGAGGAACAAGAAGAAGAGGAAGGTGAAGGATAATGATTCAGAGAGCAAGGAGGACGTTGCTGATGACAATGTGGAAGGTGCTTAGCTTCTCATTTTCAGCCTGTGGCTTCGGACCATTTGCTTCTGTAGCTCTTAGACTGTAGTTTTTGCATTCTTTACTTTGTGCTTCTGTTAGTTGTGATTTGCCAAATTTTTAGTTAATAATACTGTTGTGTGCTTCCAGATATGCAAGATGACATTGAAAATATGGAACAAGACAACAAAGAGGAGGTGAAATTGGGTGAGGATGAACTTTATGCGTGGCTAGAGCTAAGATTGCATCCCCTTCTTATCAAGGCAATGCACAGGCTTGGGTTCAATGAACCAACACCTATACAGAAGGCTTGCATTCCTGCAGGGGCTCATCAAGGCAAGGTTTGTCAATGTTAACTCACAGGCCACTGGCCGTTGGCTTTTTCTACATGAAAATGGTGACACTATTCTTTACTGAAAATATGGTATTGTTCTTATGCTTGTTGCTTTCATAAAGTTGCCTAATGGATATATTATTGTATTATTATATACTGATAATGCTATTTTTCGTCCCTCTTAGTTAACTAGTTATTAATTGAAGCTTTTTAAATTGCTCCAGATGAAACCTTAAGTCTTTTAACTATGCTCTTGTATTCTTTTTTACACTGCAACAGGATGTTATTGGAGCAGCTGAGACAGGTTCTGGCAAGACACTTGCTTTTGGTCTCCCTATTTTGCAGCGCCTTCTTGAAGAACGAGAGAAGACCACAAGATTACATGTAGAAGATGAAAAAGCAGCGGAGGGAAGTTCTACAGGAGGCCCACTCAGAGCACTTATTTTGACACCCACCAGAGAACTTGCCAAACAGGTATAAGAATGATCTAACGTAGTGCAATTTACATTTGGCGTGGAATTTAATTGTTTGACGATGCTGTAGCAGTGTAGCTATAAATCTACGCTCTCCATCCTATTGCCCTTAGTGCTCAGTTGGGTTCAAATTTCCCTAGCTTCTTCAGTTTGAATTCTGAATATCGTTGGTCCTGTAATTTCTTCTGTGCAAGCTGTCACCTCTATTCGACTATGAGGTGCTATGTATCACCCACTCATTCACATGTTCTTATTCTTATCTACAGGTCTGTGATCATCTAAAAGAAGCAGCTAAGTTCTTAGGAATTCATGTTGTTCCTATTGTTGGTGGTTTATCCATGGAAAAGCAAGAACGACTTTTGAAAAAGAAACCTGAAATTGTTGTTGGAACTCCAGGAAGATTATGGGAGCTAATGTCATCAGGCAATCAGCACTTAGTTGAGGTTAGTATGTGAAAGTCTGAAAGCATATGTCAAATTGTTAGCGTGCATTTTGGCATTTCAGTGTATCATCAACATCACCATTCACACCCCTTGGGTTGCAGTATAGCTGTATAGGGAATAATTAATTAAATATTATCAGCAATCATAAGCTAATCTGAAATTGACTGTTTCGCATGAGTGATAACAAATGCCCAGCTTCCATGTACAAAGCTTTGTTACCGCATTGCAATCAGAAGATTCCCATCGCTGGAAGCTAGAAGAAAATGGCACACTTACTAGATTCACCTTTTTTCTGTTCGTACAAACTGCAAACAGAAAGCCAGGCTGGCATCTTTAGTCTGGAGAATGCTGGTTTACCTCCCAAGATAAAACTTCTTTTTGATGGAGCCCAGTGATCTCTGGTTGAAGCTAACCTATATCTGATGGTTATTACTACAATTTTGGACTTCTGGACAAATGAACCCAATAGTAAACTGAACTCATTTTATATTTCAGAAGAAGAGAGAATGAGTGTATAAATTTGGCATATTCTACTTATTGCAGTTGTCATTTTGTGGTTATTTTATGTTGAAGACATGGTGCTAACTGTCACAATATTCTGTTTTTATCACTCAGCTTCATTCATTGTCATTCTTCGTGTTGGACGAGGCTGATAGAATGATAGAGCGTGGTCATTTTAAAGAAGTGCAATCTATAATTGAGATGCTTCCATTATCCAATAGTTCTGATGAGCAAACTGTAAAAGCCACGTCAAGCTGTGAAACTGTAGCAAATTTGCAAATAAAGAAGAGGCAAACCTTTGTCTTCTCGGCAACGCTTGCGCTTTCAGCTAATTTTCGTAAGAAGTTGAAGCGTGGGCTTTCTACTTCAAAGACAGCGACGGCTGATGATCTTAGTTCTATTGAAGCACTTTCAAAGCAGGCTGGTATGAAACCTAATGCAGAAATAGTTGATTTGACAAATGCTTCGATCTTGCCTGAGAAACTTGAAGAATCATTCATCGAGTATGCCTTCTCTTCTTTTTGTACTTCTGTTATTATGGCCACTGTTTTTTTTGGCCTGTACTTTTTTATGAAAAATTATAATAGACAGTTTGACACTGAAAAATCATCGCTTGTTTTGCAGGTGTAGTGATGATGATAAGGATGCCAACCTTTATTATATATTGAGTGTTCATGGGCAAGGCCGCACGATAGTATTTTGCACATCGATTTCCGCACTGCGCCACATTTCTTCCTTATTACGCACTCTTGGAATAAATGTCTTGACAAATCATGCTCAAATGCAACAAAGGGCTCGCATGAAGGTGATTTTCTCCCATAAACTATACGTGATATTTACAATTAACATTTGCTAAGCTTTTGGAATTATCATTCAGTTTAGATTTTATCCGTTATATACTTAAATGCTTATGGCCAGAATTCCTGTAACCCGCACAATCCGGTACACATGAAAGTTATGCCTTTTATTCGGACATGCACTCTCATCTTTGGATGTTGCTAACAGTAATTAATGCACTAATGTTTGCCTGAAATTATCAGTTAATAACTGACTCTGGGATAAGAGGATGTTTTTTCTTTTCTTTTCAAGTTCTATGATGTTGTATGATCTACCTTCTGCACTGTAGTTTTTTTTTGTTCTTGCTTATTTTACATTGATCCGTATGACTGGTTATGTCCAAATAAAGTTGAGCACTTCTCATATATCCTTGTTT
Organism: Aegilops tauschii subsp. strangulata; assembly: GCF_002575655.3. Lineage (NCBI taxonomy): Eukaryota > Viridiplantae > Streptophyta > Magnoliopsida > Poales > Poaceae > Aegilops > Aegilops tauschii. Next base: position 472,477,957 of record NC_053036.3, on the reverse strand, counting down.
AGCTTTGCCTTCTGTAACATAAAGCGTTGAGGTTTTCCTGTGCTCATCCAGGCTGTGGATCGTTTCCGTGAAGGTGAGAACTCCGTTTTGGTCGCGACTGATGGTTTTGCAAGGGGCATGGACTTTGATAATGTTCGAACTGTTATCCATTATCAACTGCCACACTCAAGTGATGTAAGTGCACTGTTTATTTCTCAAACCTATACTTTCCTAGACATATAGACCAAGCTAACTAGAGCTATTAAAATTCTTGTTTGTCCCCTTAGGTTTATATCCACAGGAGTGGAAGGACAGCGCGTAAATCATTGACTGGCTGCAGTATTGCATTAATCTCCCCTGCCGACAAAGCCAAGTTTTACTCTCTTTGCAAGTCATTTTCAAAGGTGATTTATTTCAGGTGTATTCATACATTAAATATTACCGCATACGCGGCATATTCAGTCTCTCATGGCCTGTCATAACTGATCTTTTTGGCCACCCTTTCCGATATATTATTTCATAGCTGCGCTCTTCTATTTTGCACCTGTTGCTACAACTGCGTTTCCATCGCTCTCAAGTCTCAACCACTCAGTGTGGTGCATAATTTTACAATGGTTATTTCTCGGATTAAGCTGACTATAACCATTGATTGAAAATCACAGGAGAACGTGCAGCAGTTTCCTGTTGATCAGGCCTACATGCCTGCAATAATGAATAGGCTCTCCCTTGCTCGGCAGATTGACAAGATATCAAGTAAAAATTCAAAGGCAAGGGGTTCGTTAGATTTTCAATCATATTCTTTGGTCATTTCTAACACGTATGGATTAACCACTGGCCTCTGATTAAAGTTAGGTTATGGTTGTCTACGCTCTGATTTTCCTCTGCTTTCAGGAAAATGCTAACAAATCCTGGCTTCAGAGGAATGCTGAATCCATGGGTTTGATATTGGAGGCTAGTGACAGTGAGGAAGAACGTGTACGGGGCCACAAGCAACGAAAGGCGACTTCGGCACAGCTCCAGAAACTTCAACAGGTTTGAATGATTATGATGATTATATTAGGCTTATAGGGTTAGAATATCGGTAAACTAAACTATTTGTAGGTGTTCATGATTTTTACAATGTTTACCTATCTGGCCCGTATGTAAACATATTTTCCTTTGAATCACAGGATTTGAATGAACTCTTGCAACATCCCTTGCAGCCTAAGACATTCTCACGCCGCTATTTGGCTGGGGTTAGTTTTCTGTCATGGAGTAAATGTTATGGATCGATTTATGGTATCCTAACCTGACTAGAGTGTCTATTATGTGTTCACTGACTTGAACCATCAATTTATTCAGGCTGGTATTTCACCATTGCTTCAAAAGCAACTAGAAGAGTTGTCCAAAAGGCATGTAAACAGTAATAGCAGTAATGACAATAATAAAGGATCGCGGTTTGTTATGATTGGCCAGGATCGTGTGGAACCGTTGAAAGCTCTTCAAGATTCTGGGCAAGAGGTTAGGTTTCTATAGACTATTTACGGTATTCATAACCAGAATCAAGTTTGTATCTTGTGTATGTAGCTCATACATTAGTTGCCTTTGTTTGTGTATGTTGTTCATATTAGTTGCTTTTCATTTTATTTTAGATTTGTGTGAACATGGACAAGCAAAGGGAGAAGAGAAGACTTGCTGAGAATTGGAGGCGAAAGAAACACGAAGAGAAGAAAAGTAAACTTCTATCATCCTTTTCTTCTATTTCGCCTAACTTGCAGTTAGATGAATATTGGATGTAACCTGTCTCTGATCAAGTGTTTTACATTTCAAATATCCCCTTAACTATACTTACAATGATAAACAGTACAAACATTGTACAGACAGAGCACGCCCACCTTATAAGTACCGCCTTCTATTTTCAGGCACACGAGAACAAAAGAGAAAGGACAGGAGAAGTGCTAAAGAGAGGGACTGAATAATAAATGAAACACTGAAAGAGGAGGCATGTATTGTTTTGTTTGTCTCAGGGTTAGAAGGGGTAAATGTGCTAGGCTGCTTCATCATCAGGCCACTTCCCACGATTCCTTTCGAGAATGCATGCCTTCGCTGTTCATTTTGACATGAAAGATGATTGAAGAATGTCAGTTGGAGGAAACGAGATCGAGGCCGTGTATTCCGTGTTTTGCAGTAGAAGATAAGTTAGAACTGAGCCCTAGCAGATAATGAAAGCCGTACGATTGACCCGTCTCTGTAACATGTGTACGTTATCACAGTTTATCTTTGAGTGCTGATATGTTTTTGTTGTCCTGAGTGAGTTCACCCAGATGTTATATGTGGTAGAATTTTCAGGGCCTGTGCTATTATGGACCTTGACTTGATTAGGTGTCTGTCTGTCCAGGTGTGCTCAATGAAACAGAAGACTGTAACAGTATATCCAACCCAGGTGTGCTAGAGGTACAATTATGTCATAACTGACTTCAACCATCAATTTATTAAGGCAGGTATTTCACCATTGCTTCAAAAGCAAGTAAGTACGTAGAAGAGTTTCCGAAAGGAATGTAAACAGTAATAGCAGTAATAACGAGAATATAGGGTCTTGAATTTTTGTTATTTGGCTACGAGGTACATGTGTCTTCACCAAATATCAGAGCATGAGTACGCACGGGTTTTACTTGACAGGGTACAAAAACAGTACAAAAACACAATCTTCTACTCCCTCCGTTTCTAAATATAAGTCTTTGTAGAGATTTCACTATGAACCACATACTGATGTATATGGATGCATTTTAGAGTGTAGATTTACTTATTTTGCTCCGTATGTAGTCCATTGTGGAATCTTTGTAAAGAATGTTTCATTCAACGGATCAGATTGCACCTATGACGCTGAACCTAACGCTAAGAGCAACTCCAGTAGAGTTGCCATATGGCCCTGATCACCATAATAACTATTAATAGGATGATTTTGACTCAAAATAACACTTTAGCAGAGTCCACATATACCTCCACATTTATGAAGTCGCTCCAAAAACGAGCTCATAGCCTTCAAATATGGAGGATGTGGAGGCCCTGCTTGGAGCTTGCTTCATATCCAACCGCAAACGCAGGAGGGAAGTTTTAAATTCTTTCTCGTCGCGCCACAGCTGGATTTGAAGTTGTTGGCCCAAGTTCACACACAAATAATCACCGGTGAGCCATGGTGAATGGACGACCAACCACCTGCACACTAATGGTCTCTACCACACCCTTTGATTCCCGAGGCAGCCGTTCGGATGGCCACATGGCTTCATCCCCGGCTATAAAAGCCCGGTGACGAGGCGTCCTCATTACCAAAGCCCTAGCCGCCTCCTCCCCTCCCATCTCCTTCAACATCCGGGACAATGCCGTTGCGCAAGAACGTAGCCTATTGGCTCAATTTGGCGGCTGAGCGGAACCTCATGTCCTAGGCTGCGCACGACGCAAACTCTCCCCGTGGCGCACTAGTCGCGGCAGCAGCCAGATTCTCCTCCCGCATCGGCAGGGGATCCAACGCTTCCTGTGGCACCGACGACTCCACTAGTGGCTAATGGCGTAGGGCTTGCCCCCTTGTCCAGGTGAAGGAGGAGGTCCTCGTCAGCCTCGCTGCCCCCCCGCTCCAATGAGCGACGTTGTACCAGTTGAGGCCAGCCAGACGCGGTGCTGGAGCTCGAGGATTCACTTGACGCCGTGATGTGGCTCTCCGCCCTCGAAACTCGCAACGAGGAGTACATCCGGCAACAGCAGCGGCAGCTCGCGGTTGCCGCTCATGAGTTAGGCCCCTACGCCTTCCTAGACTATCCCTTTGGAGGAGGAGGAGGGCAGCGACGACGACGGGGGCGATTACTAGATGCCGTGGGCCACCGACTAGTGTTAGGTAGTTCTAGGTAGCCACATTGTGTATGTATTTTAAAATATCATTAAAAGATTGTTCAAGCCGCTAATTATATACGTATAAAATAAACATTTTTGGCACTAAATATAATTGCTATCAAGTTAAGTTACCGTGCTTAAATTGAGCTTAAATTGGCCCTATAATATTGAAGAAATGTTATAAAAAGGGGAAAATATTTTTCTTATGGGACATTTAATTCGACTTCCGGTAAGGAAACAGGCTCGACGTCCAATTCGACTTCCGAATTCCGATAGACAACTGTATTCCTTCCCCGACTCTCACAAGAGGCAGCAGCGGCAGGGGCCTCTGCCTACATTAACATCGACGTTGCCTCTCTCGATCTCTCGTCCCGGTAATCAGAACTTGATGGTAGCCCTTTCCTTGGTTCTCGCCGCGAATCCACAGAGAACGAGCGGAACAAACGTGCGCGGCGATGGGGGCTTCGGCACTCACATCGGCGCCCGGTGATGAAGCTTCTACGAGGCCCAGCCCCAGCGGTTTCGCCTCCTACGCCGACAAGCTCCGAGGCGACCTGGACAAGATCGCGGCGGACGCGACCGACAAGGACGTCCTGGATGCCCTCGCGGAGCTCAGCAAGGCCGTCGGCAAGATGGCAACAACGGCGGCCCCGGCCGGCGAGCACGTCTTGTACAACTTGGACTCTGTAGCCACGGGCGACCTCGCCCTCGAGATCGACGAGGCCATCGAGTTGATAGCAGAGGCGGCCGCGGCAGGCGAGGCAGACTGGGTGATGGGCACCACGCGGTTGCTCATGGCGAGCGCCGAGGAAATCACCCGCCACCTCACGGAGGCCATCGAGGAAGACAAAGCAGCGGCGGGCGGAGCCAGCGGGGTTGAACTTGAAGAACAGGCCGTGGACGGCGATGCTTCCTTGGACGATCGGGTTCAGCAAGAGATGTACGAGGAGCAGGAGGAGGCCTTCTTGGACGAACTCGACTACCTCGACATGGTCTTGGATGTTGACGAGGCCTTGGATGATTTGCGCCTGGAAGCGGCCGGGTGCAGCGGTGGCCGTCCGCCAACGACAGGGTTTCTTGGACGATATGATTTTTTCACACTGCAAGATTTCTTGAAGTTGGTTGATTGATTGATGACGCTTTGTAAGAGACGCATAGTGGATCTGCTACGGCGTAGTGAAGCCGTGGAAGAGATGTAGCAGTAGGCTAGCTATATAGTAGCAGAGGTTCCCCATGCACGTCCATGTAAGGGCGGGATCAGACAAACTCATGTGTAAGACTTTCTAAGCTCGACGACCAAATTAAGTGCATACACTGGTGCACATTTCTTGCTAAATCTACTCGTTTTTGGAAATTTGCTGTGATATATTTCGTCAAGTTTGGAACATAAATATTTAGATTAATAATGCGAGAACAGAGAATATATAGATGTGATTTACTGTATGTGATTATTACATAGGAGTAGCTGTCAAATACGGTGTATTTATTTTATTAAATACAAGTAGCATAATAGTTTTCTCAGTTGCATGTTGAGGTACATCTTTTTCAGACGTGGTTGCACGTTGAGATGACATGTTTACATATTAAGAGAAATTTGTTAAGAAGCATAGTTCATTTAATTATACTAGCAAAAAAAACCGTGCGTTGCAATGGGATAAAAAGCCCCACACTTTTCTAACCCAATAACCATGAGTAAGACCCCAATATGTCAACGTCCTTTCTTTCAACACATGACATCCCATATGTGTTGCCACTTATTCTCCTTCTCACCCTCGTTGATGGTGGCATCAGTGCTCACACAATCACAAGGCGTTTGAATGTTGTCAATTTTAAGACGTCTCTCCTGGCATAAGATAAGAAATGTCCTTTGTTTTGGTGAGGTTTTGACGAGCCGTTGTCACGACCGGTTTTTCAATAAAATAATTATTGAGAAACCAATCCCTGTTACGGACCAGCGAGGAAGAATTCCTTCTCACTGATAGACAATACATTGGTCACAGAAGAAAAATACCAGGAGTACTAAATATAATACAAAGTTGAGCAGAGACTGCCTAACAATTTATTACATGCACGCCGATAAAAAAATACGGCGGATAGGGTGGCAAACTTCTAACTCACGAAAAAACGGTGGTGGAAATATCATCGCGAAGCGAGTGACATGATTCCAGAATACTACAACTCTTCGAGCGTCGGAGTGAGGCCCGAGAAGACTTATTGCGGGTGGCGGAAGCGTAAACGATACAAGTGACCAATATCCGGGATCGCGCAGGACTGACTGGGACTCCTCTAGGCGTCGGACGCGCTATCAAACTCTTCATCCAAGAGATCGCCTTCGTCAACATCTGGCCAAATCAACAAGCCAGGTGAGTACTATGAAAGTACTCGCAAGACAGCTCGGACATAAGGTATAACAAATGCAAACATGAAACACATGAATAAGTTAACCAGTGCGATCAGACATAGAGATAATAAATACTGGGTGCCAAGCGAGGGTCTGAATGACGCCTCGAGCGGAAACTGCAGAATAGTAATACTGGTGCCAAACGAGTGTCTGAAAGACTCCTCGAGAGGAAAATGCGGAATAATAATACAGGTGCCAAACGAGTGTCTGAAAGACTCCTCGAGCGGAAAATGCGGAATAATAATATAGGTGCCAAACGAGTGTCTGAAAGACTCCTCGAGCGGAAAATGCGGAATAATAATACAGGTGCCAAACGAGTGTCTGAAAGACTCCTCGAGCGGAAAATGCGGAATAATAATACAGGTGCCAAACGAGTGTCTGAAAGACTCCTCGAGCGGAAAATGCGGAATAATAATACAGGTGCCAAACGAGTGTCTGAAAGACTCCTCGAGCGGAAAATGCGGAATAATAATACAGGTGCCAAACGAGTGTCTGAAAGACTCCTCGAGCGGAAAATGCGGAATAATAATACAGGTGCCAAACGAGTGTCTGAAAGACTCCTCGAGCGGAAAATGCAGAACAATAATGCCACAGTCGGGCGTCGGGGCGACACCACATAAAGGGCTTATAACAGAAAGTAAAGACAGTGCATGCCGCAGTCGGACGTCTGAGCGACATCACATAAAGGGCTTATATCGAAAGTAAGAAACGAGTACACGCCACAGTCGGACGTCTGCGCGACGTCTCATAAAGGGCTTATATTGTAACACAACACTACAATAATTCGGGAATATAACTTATCACAAGCACGAGACAAATATAATGTTAGTCCATCCACAGGAATAACAATAAAATTGAATTTACCACTTGAGCTTGTTCACCGGGGGCAAGTTTTTCACACGGATAGATTTGGATATAAAGTCTACATTACTGATCATAGATACGATGATTTGGAAAGAATTGACTCTGCAGAGTTTGTACTTAACCACAGCCAACGGATTTCAGTAGTCACGGGGACTAGTTCCGTCTACGGTGTTCTGGAAGGAACACGTCTAACCAGTACACACCCAATTTAACCATCCGAAGCCAGGGATCACCCTCGGCAACATTCAGGAAAAACCCTGAGTCGGGGAGGCTACAACCTCGCGTAGCATGGGATCAAATTTCTATACGCGCGCTATAAGGGGGTGCCCCCCCTCTCGGTCCCAACCGGAAACACCCATGCCCCCTGACCGAATGACTGGCTTTAATCCTGGGCCAAGGTACCATCATCCCGGCCTCTCTGTTTGGTGTGTACACGGAAAGAGGTTACCAACTTACTAAACCGTATCCTGGCAATGAGACATGTGGTAGCACGGAAAGGGGAAGGGACGATAACACGGCTCCAACCATGTTAACGTCGGAAAAGTCGGATGACACAAGGCTGGCATGCTACAACAGTACCACCTTGCTGCCCTTCATGTCACCACATGATTAGGCCACCTCTCATCAGAGGTCATCGCAACTTTGGAACATGCGGGAAAAGATCGATAACGTGGCTCCAACCACGTTAACGTCGAAGAGAGTCGGATGACGTAAGGCTGGCATGCTACAACGGTACCACCTTGCTGCCCTTCATGTCACTACATGATTAGGCCACCTCTCATCAGAGGTCATCGCATCTTCGGAACAACCGGGTCGTTGCCTTACAAGCAACGAGGTATTTATCGACACTCACATGCCACGCACAAACTTTCACATGAACATGCAAAACATCTGCCATATCAAATGTTCAAACATGCTTGCCTGGTTCGGAGAAGTCGGAGTCTAGCTCGGCGAAGTTCGCGGCTCCGTCCCCTCTCCCGGAACCTACGGCAATCACGAAACGGGATACTAACGTGAAAACCAACACATGCACAGAAACTTTGCCAAATATTTTTCAAATAAATCCCATAAAAAACTAGACAAAATTTGGAGATTGACAGAAAAAGAATCACTCAAAAATACCTTTTCATTAAAAAGTTATAAAGGTTTCTGTCCAGGGACCTTTCTGTAATGAAACAGAAAAGTTCCAGGGTTTTAACTGAGAAAACAGAAAACGCTTCGGCTGGGAATGCGCAAGCGCAAGGAGAAAACGTATTTTGTCCGAAGGCGCCAACAGAAAACGGTTCGGGGAAATAAAACAGAGGCTGACACGCGGGGCCCGCATGTCAGGTTTGAAAGCTCGCCGGCGCCCGAAGACGGCGGTGGACGCCGGCGTCGAACCACGGCGAGTTAGGAGAAACGGAGGGTACCAAGAGCTTCAGTGTCTTCTTCTGCGTCGGTGGGTGGTGGACTCGTCCAACGGGGAGCACCACGTCGACGGCGACACTATCTCCGGCGGACGGCGGTTCGGGTGAGGTTGGGGAACTCCGGTGGAGGGCTGCAAAGTACGAATTGAGGCGCGGGTCAGAACGGGTGATGCAAGGAGAAGCTACTGGCAAGAGAATGGGGGCTGCGGAGCACACACGGGGGCGAATCGGGCTGGATCCCGTGGCGGATCGCGGCGGCCGGAGTCGAGGAAGGAGACCCCCCTCGCGGCTCTTCCAGTGGCTGGGCGTGCTCTAGGGGAAGTGTAGGGCTGGTGGGTGCTCGAGTTGAAGCTCGGGGCCCCTATTTATAGGCAGATCGACGGGGTGGCCGTGAACGGAGAATCTCCGGCGAGCGATTACGGCGGAGCAGTGGGTTGGCAGGGGGTTTGAGCGGTCGAGCAGCATCAGTGGATGTTACGGGACTCGTTTTGCAGCTAAACGGAGCTGGTCTTGGCGTAATGGCGTCTGCTCACGGTGAGGTGACCGCACGGGCTCAACGGCGGCAGAGAGCGCGCTCCGCGCCCTGGGGTTCACGACGAGAGCGGCAGTGCATTCGGGGGAGTGGACGGCCACGCGGCGGGCTCCGGTGGTTTGGGCGGCGCTGGGTGGAGTCGGCGGCGCCGTGTCTCCCGCTGGCGTCCGCAAAGCCGCCGTCGGCGTCGGTCACGGGGCGGCGCACCTTCTGCTGCTCGTCGCCGACGCCCGCAAGATGCCAGGCACTCGTGCGGTGCAGGAACAAGTGGGCGAGGACGAGGAGCAAGGGGACGCGAGGGTACTGGCGAGATCGACGCCCGTCTCTGAAGAAAACGACAGTGAGCACTGACTGAACTCTGAAGTTAACTGAAACTTGACAGTGACCAAGCATTGCAGGTGTTCGACAGTAGGTTTTGGTAAAGAGATAAATTTTTCTGGAGCTGTAACTTGGGGAGATGATCACTCAAAGCACCCAGAGGCTGCATGAATTTACTTGGAATTTTTGGAGAAAGTTTTGAATGAATTTCACCAAATTTGGCAAATCTGGTCCAAACTTGCAGCTGATTTAGTTTGAAATTTTTGAACTGGAGACCAGTGGATCTTCATGGTTCCAGGTTGAGGGTTCAAAGGACTAGGAGGGGAAAAAGGTTTGGTGGTAAAAATCAAAACAGAAAAAGGAGTTCCTTTGTAAATCTCCAAGTGCTATAAGAGAAGACAGAAATTTATTTGAATAGAATTTGAATGGAAATGATCACATGAGGAGGTTCAACTTGCTGGATTTGATGCAAATCATGATCCAAAGGTGAGGGAAGGGTTAGGAGAGAGGATTTGCACTAATGCCATGGCAAGAAGGAATAGTTGAAAGTGGCAAAGTACTTTCCAAAAGCCATAGTGCAAATTCAAGAAAAGGTTTTCAAAAGTTATTCTCTCAAATGAAAAACATTTTGTCTTGAGCCCAAATGAAAAGCAAGAACCCCCAAGGTCAAAGGCAGATCTTGGGTGAATCCAAATAAAATTTTTGCCATAAAGAAAAAAAATATTTGAGAGTGAGAGTTCTCTTGAAGAAAAAATTTTAAATCACTCCCCTCAAGTCAAATAAAAATCTTTTTGAAAAATCCAAATAAAAACTTGGGTGTCACAACACCTACCCCCTTAGGAAAAATCTCGTCCTCGAGATTTCTGCTGGTCCTCAAATAGATATGGATACTCTGCTCGGAGGAAATCTTCCCTTTCCCATGTGGCTTCATCCTCAGTGTGGTTGCTCCACTGGACCGTGAAAAACTTTGTCGTTTTCTGACGGGTCCTCCGTTCAGACTCTTCTAAAATCTTTACTGGCCTTTCTCTGTAGGTGAGATCTGGTTGCATATCAATGTCCTCATGAGGTACATGTTTCTCCGGGTTACTCACACATTTCCTCAACTGCGAGACGTGGAATACGTCATGGACGTCTGACAGCTCCTTGGGGAGGTCTAGTTGGTAGGCTACTGTGCCTCTTCGTGCCTTTACACAAAATGGTCCAATAAATCTTGGGGCTAGTTTCCCCTTTATTTTGAACCGTTGCAGACCCCTCATAGGAGATACTCGGAGGTATACGGAATCACCAGGTTCAAAGCTGACCTCACGATGCTTCTGATCATAGTAGCTCTTTTGTCGGCTCTGTGTTGTCTTGAGTCTGTCCCTGATTTGTTTAACTTTTTCCTCGGCCTCCTTAAGCATATCTGGGCCGAAGATACGACTGTCACCTGTTTCTGACCAATTCAATGGGGTACGACACCTCCGTCCGTACAATGCTTCAAAGGGTGCCATTTGCAAGCTGGCTTGGTAACTGTTGTTGTACGCAAATTCGGCATACGGTAAACTCTCTTCCCAACTGGATCCATAGGTGAGCACACAGGCTCTTAGCATATCCTCTAGGATTTGGTTTACACGTTCTGTTTGTCCATCTGTCTGAGGGTGGTATGCTGTACTGAAAGCCAGTTGTGTGCCCAGAGCTTGTTGTAGGTGTTCCCAAAATTTGGAGACGAATTGGGTGCCTCGGTCAGATATTATAGTCTTTGGGACTCCGTGCAAGCAAACTATACGGGAGAGATAGAGTTTTGCCAGTCTTTGTGTGGAGTAGGTAGTCTTCACGGGAATGAAGTGAGCAACCTTGGTCAGTCGGTCTGTGATGACCCAGATGGCGTCATTTCCACGCTGTGATCGGGGTAATCCGACAATGAAGTCCATTCCGATTTCATCCCATTTCCACTCCGGTATCCTGTTAGGCTGGAGTAGCCCTGCTGGCTTTTGGTGCTCGACCTTGATGCGCTGACATGAATCGCAACAAGCAATGAATGTGGCTATATCTCTTTTCATACCGTGCCACCAAAATCTTTCCTGAATGTCCTTGTACATTTTGGTTCCTCCAGGATGGATCGAGTATGGGGCGGTGTGGCTTTCCGTCAAGATCTGTTGCTTGAGTTCCTCAATGTTAGGTACGCAAAGCCTGTCCCGGTACCATAATGTTCCTTCACTGTCCGTGACGAATTCTGAAGTCTTACTACGGTTCATTTTCTTCTTTATGCCTTCGATACTGGGATGTCCCTGTTGAGCCTTCTTGATTTGTTCCACTAGGGTGGGTTGTATCTCCAGGTTCGATATGGTGCCCTCAGAGACTAACATCATGTTGAGCCGAGTGAATTCTCGCTGAAACTCAGGCCTCAAACTTTGCTGACCGTCACCGTCCGGGCTGGGGTTTCGACTAAGGGCATCGGCCACTACATTTGCCTTCCCTGGGTGGTAGTGAATACCGACGTCATAGTCCTTGACCAGTTCCAACCAGCGTCGTTGGCGTAAATTCAGCTCTGGCTGTGTGAAAATATATTTGAGGCTCTTATGGTCCGTATATATTTCACAGCGATTTCCCAACAGAAAGTGCCTCCACTCCTTGAGTGCATGTATAACTGCTGCTAGTTCCAGGTCATGTGTTGGGTAATTTTCCTCGTGTTTTCGCAGTTGCCTGGAGACATATGCGACAACTTTGCCGTCTTGCATTAGTACACATCCGAGACCTCTTCGGGACGCGTCACAATATACTTCAAAACTCTTGTGTATGTCTGGTACGGTTAAGACTGGTGCGGTTGTTAGCCTCTTCTTGAGTTCTTGTAAGCTCTGCTCACATGCTTCCGTCCATACGAATTTCTTGTCCTTCTTGAGTAACTGTGTTATAGGTTTTGCCACAGTGGAGAATCCTTCAATAAATCTCCTGTAATACCCGGCCATTCCTAGGAAACTCCGCACATCTGTAACATTCGCGGGTGGCTTCCAGTCTAGTATGGCCTTGACTTTTTCTGGGTCTACGGCCACGCCTTCTTGGTTCAAAATATGGCCCAAGAAACCAACTTGTCTTAGCCAAAATTCGCATTTGCTAAATTTGGCGTACAACTGATGTTTCCTCAATTCTCCCAAAACAATTCTGAGGTGCTCAGCATGTTCTTCTGGTGTCCTTGAGTAAACCAGAATGTCGTCAATGAATACCACCACAAATTTGTCCATGAATTTCATGAATACTTTGTTCATGAGGTGAACGAAATATGCGGGGGCGTTCGTTAGACCAAAAGGCATCACTGTGAACTCGTATAACCCATATCTGGAAGTGAATGCTGTCTTGGGGATATCCTCTGTTCGTACCTTCAGTTGATGGTATCCTGATCTCAAATCAATCTTTGAAAATACTTTAGCTTGTGCGAGCTGGTCAAACAAATCATTGATCCGTGGCATCGGATATTTGTTTTTGATGGTGACCATATTGAGGGCTCGATAGTCTATGCATAGTCTCAGTGTCCCATCCTTCTTCTTGGCGAACAATACGGGCGAACCCCATGGTGAGGAGCTGGCTCGTATAAACCCCTTGTCCAGTAATTCCTTTATCTGCTTCTTCAACTCCACCAATTCTGAGGGTGCCATTCTATACGGCTTCTTATAAATGGGAGCGGTGCCAGGTGCTAATTCAATGCTGAATTCGATCTCTCGGTCTGGTGGCATACCTGGTAGTTCTTCCGGGAACACATCAGGGAACTCGCATACCACTGGCACTTTTCTTAATTCTGCGATGTCCATCTTGTTCAGTTTTGGTTTCTGTGATCGTGGCCTTTCTTGAGCGGAAACTCTTATAGTCTTGCCGTGATGGTGAGTGAGAATCACTGTCCGATTGAAACAGTCGATGAATCCTTTGTTGGTGGTTAACCAGTCCATTCCTAAAATGACATCCAGTCCTTTACTTTCCAACACGATGAGATTCGCGTGGAATGGTAGTCCTTCGAACTCAATGACCACTCCTTGGCAGTAACCCTGAGCAATTTGCTTATTTCCGGGGGACTTGATGATCATAGATTTTTCCAAGGGGAGTATCGGAAAACCATGTTGCGAAACAAAACTCTTCGAAACGAACGAATGGGAAGCTCCAGAATCAAACAAAACCGTGGCAGGTACTGTGTTGACAGGGAACGTACCGAGCACGATGTCTGGGGCATTCTGCGCTTCTTCCCTGGTCACATGGTTCAAGTGACCCTTCCTGTGGTTGTTGCTGGGATTGAAGTTGTTGCGCTTGGGGGCTGGATTGTTCCCACCATTATTTGGCTTGGGTGCCGTGTCTCTTGGCTTCGGGCACTGTTTAGCGTAATGCCCTTGCTGACCACAAGCATAGTAGGTGACCCCTGGATGGTATGTGAACTCCTTGTCTCTGGCATGAAATTGTCCGACGGGTCTTGGCTCAGTAGTCGTGGATCTCCTCGTGTCTGTCCTTGGGACCTCAGTCTTGCCTCGGTTGCTGCGGGCAAGAGTCGTTTTGTCCCTCTTCCGCTTGTGGATATCTTCCAGACTACGGCGCTCATTCTCCAGGGTGATGGCCTTGTCCACCAGCGTCTTAAAATCCAGAAAGGTGTGTACAATCAGTTGGCATCTTAATGCTGGTGCCAGGCCGTCCAGGAATTTTTCCATCTTCTTGTTTTCTGTCATGTGCTCGTCGTAGGCATAACGAGACAGTTGGGTAAACTGGCCGTTGTATTCTGTGACGGTCATGCCTCTTTGCTTCAGGTCATCAATCTCTCTCTTCTTGATCTTTAGGATGCTCCTGGGAATGTGTGCCCCACGGAAGCCTTCCTTGAATTCTTCCCAGGTGATGTTGTGTTCCCTGGGGTGCATGTGTAGGAAGTTTTCCCACCATGCTGCGGCTGCTCCAGTAAGGTAGTGTGGCGCATAAAGCACCTTCTCATGATCTGAGCATTGAGCGATAATTAGTTTCCTTTCAATCTCGCGAAGCCAATCATCGGCTTCCAGTGGCCTATCGGTGTGAGCAAAAGTTGAGGGGCGAGTCTTCTGCAACTCAGATAACTTGGGATGTGGTTGATAGGGTTCACGGTGATTTCCCATGTTTATGACATGGTTCATCATCTCCTGGTGCTGTTGCTGGCTTTGCTCGAAGAGACGACATACTTGAGATAGTGCCGCTTCGCTGTCCTGTTGGCTGGACTGACCCTGAGTGAAATTGTTGCTGGTCTGTGTTCCGTAAACCTCTTCTGGCTGATTGGGCATAGAGCGAGTCCAAGGGCGAGACATTTTTCCCGTCTGGGGTATCATTTGCAAAACCCATGAGAAAAACCGTGTAGCGCAGGAAAACCCTTGCAAAGGCAATAATCAAAAAGGCTTCAAGGTTTTCAAAGAAACACAAATAATTTTCACGGAGAAGAAGTGCTTAACACAAATCTTACATGCGAAAGCAAACACAAGATACATCACTCAGGTTGCGCGTACACACTCCTGACATGTTATTAAAAACTAGCGTACTACTCCGGAAGGCAGAAAACACACCAATACAAACTAGCGTACAGATAAAAACAACACAGCATACAAGCAGGCATAACACGCGGCTACTCGGTGCTCTCAGTCGGAGATGGTGAAGATCTCCTTCCCCTTGCCGAGGGCAAGGCTCAGCGGTCCAGGAGAATCAACCTCCTCCTCTCTAGCTGGTTCCTGGTGTGCGACGCTGCGCTGCGGTGATGGTGCGGGGGCGACTGGCGGTAGAGCGCGTGCGGCAGGCGGTGCGGCTCTGACTGGAGTAGGAGCGATGACTCGGTCGAACTCCTCAGTGGTAGGCAGACGGCGAGCAGTGGCCAAAACGGCCGGTGCATACGAGGCTGAAGACGAGACGAATGTCAGAGGCGGCGCCGTGTGGAGAAGCTCCTTCCTGCTGGCAGGACCGCCCCGGACTAAGTCCATGCGGGCAGCCACAAGATCATCTACGAGGTTGTCGAAAGACTCCTCCAGAGCCTTGAGATACTCCACAACCATCTCGATGGCTTCATCTCGCTCTCCCCGATGGCAGGCGAACGCATAGTGGCTGGTGTAAGGCACATGGCATGGGAGGTAGCGGTAGCGACGAGTCTTCATCGTAGGAAGGATGTCCCGAAGGCGAGCTATCGCCTCACGGGCAGCCATCTGCATGGCATGCCTCTCCGTAGGCATGGCCCTTCCCGTAAAACGGAAATGGCGAGCAGCAGATCGTCCTCCCCTGAATTGCACCACAGCCTGGTGCATAGACACGTCGTCACTGAGCTTGTGCTGATAGAGTGTGAACTCCGGGCGAGCTGCTGGCCCGATCGCGAGCTTGGTGATGGAGACGAGGAGCTTGACAAACCCCTCGGGCACGTTGGTGAACACTCGATTCTCACAGCTGCTGCCAGCCATCTACAAAAGTAGGCAAAAATTCTGAGTAGTCATGTCATAAATTTTATGATGACCAACAGAAAATAGCTACAATTGCAAAATGCTGAAGAAGCACTAAAGACGCTAATAACCGATTAGCGATCGCACCTAGTGGCTTCCTACAGTCAGCCTGGCTCTGATACCAAGCTTGTCACGACCGGTTTTTCAATAAAATAATTATTGAGAAACCAATCCCTGTTACGGACCAGCGAGGAAGAATTCCTTCTCACTGATAGACAATACATTGGTCACAGAAGAAAAATACCAGGAGTACTAAATATAATACAAAGTTGAGCAGAGACTGCCCAACAATTTATTACATGCACGCCGATAAAACAATACGGCGGATAGGGTGGCAAACTTCTAACTCACGAAAAAACAGTGGTGGAAATATCATCGCGAAGCGAGTGACATGATTCCAGAATACTACAACTCTTCGAGCGTCGGAGTGAGGCCCGAGAAGACTTATTGCGGGTGGCGGAAGCATAAACGATACAAGTGACCAATATCCGGGATCGCGCAGGACTGACTGGGACTCCTCTAGGCGTCGGACGCGCTATCAAACTCTTCATCCAAGAGATCGCCTTCGTCAACATCTGGCCAAATCAACAAGCCAGGTGAGTACTATGAAAGTACTCGCAAGACAGCTCGGACATAAGGTATAACAAATGCAAACATGAAACACATGAATAAGTTAACCAGTGCGATCAGACATAGAGATAATAAATACTGGGTGCCAAGCGAGGGTCTGAATGACGCCTCGAGCGGAAACTGCAGAATAGTAATACTGGTGCCAAACGAGTGTCTGAAAGACTCCTCGAGAGGAAAATGCGGAATAATAATACAGGTGCCAAACGAGTGTCTGAAAGACTCCTCGAGCGGAAAATGCGGAATAATAATATAGGTGCCAAACGAGTGTCTGAAAGACTCCTCGAGCGGAAAATGCGGAATAATAATACAGGTGCCAAACGAGTGTCTGAAAGACTCCTCGAGCGGAAAATGCGGAATAATAATACAGGTGCCAAACGAGTGTCTGAAAGACTCCTCGAGCGGAAAATGCGGAATAATAATACAGGTGCCAAACGAGTGTCTGAAAGACTCCTCGAGCGGAAAATGCGGAATAATAATACAGGTGCCAAACGAGTGTCTGAAAGACTCCTCGAGCGGAAAATGCAGAACAATAATGCCACAGTCGGGCGTCGGGGCGACACCACATAAAGGGCTTATAACAAAAAGTAAAGACAGTGCATGCCGCAGTCGGACGTCTGAGCGACATCACATAAAGGGCTTATATCGAAAGTGAGAAACGAGTACACGCCACAGTCGGACGTCTGCGCGACGTCTCATAAAGGGCTTATATTGTAACACAACACTACAATAATTCGGGAATATAACTTATCACAAGCACGAGACAAATATAATGTTAGTCCATCCACAGGAATAACAATAAAATTGAATTTACCACTTGAGCTTGTTCACCGGGGGCAAGTTTTTCACACGGATAGATTTGGATATAAAGTCTACATTACTGATCATGGATACGATGATTTGGAAAGAATTGACTCTGCAGAGTTTGTACTTAACCACAGCCAACGGATTTCAGTAGTCACGGGGACTAGTTCCGTCTACGGTGTTATGGAAGGAACACGTCTAACCAGTACACACCCAATTTAACCATCCGAAGCTAGGGATCACCCTCGGCAACATTCAGGAAAAACCCTGAGTCGGGGAGGCTACAACCTCGCGTAGCATGGGATCAAATTTCTATACGCGCGCTATAAGGGGGTGCCCCCCCTCTCGGTCCCAACCGGAAACACCCATGCCCCCTGACCGAATGACTGGCTTTAATCCTGGGCCAAGGTACCATCATCCCGGCCTCTCTGTTTGGTGTGTACACGGAAAGAGGTTACCAACTTACTAAACCGTATCCTGGCAATGAGACATGTGGTAGCACGGAAAGGGGAAGGGACGATAACACGGCTCCAACCATGTTAACGTCGGAAAAGTCGGATGACACAAGGCTGTCATGCTACAACAGTACCACCTTGCTGCCCTTCATGTCACCACATGATTAGGCCACCTCTCATCAGAGGTCATCGCAACTTTGGAACATGCGGGAAAAGATCGATAACGTGGCTCCAACCACGTTAACGTCGAAGAGAGTCGGATGACGTAAGGCTGGCATGCTACAACGGTACCACCTTGCTGCCCTTCATGTCACTACATGATTAGGCCACCTCTCATCAGAGGTCATCGCATCTTCGGAACAACCGGGTCGTTGCCTTACAAGCAACGAGGTATTTATCGACACTCACATGCCACGCACAAACTTTCACATGAACATGCAAAACATCTGCCATATCAAATGTTCAAACATGCTTGCCTGGTTCGGAGAAGTCGGAGTCTAGCTCGGCGAAGTTCGCGGCTCCGTCCCCTCTCCCGGAACCTACGGCAATCACGAAACGGGATACTAACGTGAAAACCAACACATGCACAGAAACTTTGCCAAATATTTTTCAAATAAATCCCATAAAAAACTAGACAAAATTTGGAGATTGACAGAAAAAGAATCACTCAAAAATACCTTTTCATTAAAAAGTTATAAAGGTTTCTGTCCAGGGACCTTTCTGTAATGAAACAGAAAAGTTCCAGGGTTTTAACTGAGAAAACAGAAAACGCTTCGGCTGGGAATGCGCAAGCGCAAGGAGAAAACGTATTTTGTCCGAAGGCGCCAACAGAAAACGGTTCGGGGAAATAAAACAGAGGCTGACACGCGGGGCCCGCATGTCAGGTTTGAAAGCTCGCCGGCGCCCGAAGACGGCGGTGGACGCCGGCGTCGAACCACGGCGAGTTAGGAGAAACGGAGGGTACCAAGAGCTTCAGTGTCTTCTTCTGCGTCGGTGGGTGGTGGACTCGTCCAACGGGGAGCACCACGTCGACGGCGACACTATCTCCGGCGGACGGCGGTTCGGGTGAGGTTGGGGAACTCCGGTGGAGGGCTGCAAAGTACGAATTGAGGCGCGGGTCAGAACGGGTGATGCAAGGAGAAGCTACTGGCAAGAGAATGGGGGCTGCGGAGCACACACGGGGGCGAATCGGGCTGGATCCCGTGGCGGATCGCGGCGGCCGGAGTCGAGGAAGGAGACCCCCCTCGCGGCTCTTCCAGTGGCTGGGCGTGCTCTAGGGGAAGTGTAGGGCTGGTGGGTGCTCGAGTTGAAGCTCGGGGCCCCTATTTATAGGCAGATCGACGGGGTGGCCGTGAACGGAGAATCTCCGGCGAGCGATTACGGCGGAGCAGTGGGTTGGCAGGGGGTTTGAGCGGTCGAGCAGCATCAGTGGATGTTACGGGACTCGTTTTGCAGCTAAACGGAGCTGGTCTTGGCGTAATGGCGTCTGCTCACGGTGAGGTGACCGCACGGGCTCAACGGCGGCAGAGAGCGCGCTCCGCGCCCTGGGGTTCACGACGAGAGCGGCAGCGCATTCGGGGGAGTGGACGGCCACGCGGCGGGCTCCGGTGGTTTGGGCGGCGCTGGGTGGAGTCGGCGGCGCCGTGTCTCCCGCTGGCGTCCGCAAAGCCGCCGCCGGCGTCGGTCACGGGGCGGCGCACCTTCTGCTGCTCGTCGCCGACGCCCGCAAGATGCCAGGCACTCGTGCGGTGCAGGAACAAGTGGGCGAGGACGAGGAGCAAGGGGACGCGAGGGTACTGGCGAGATCGACGCCCGTCTCTGAAGAAAACGACAGTGAGCACTGACTGAACTCTGAAGTTAACTGAAACTTGACAGTGACCAAGCATTGCAGGTGTTCGACAGTAGGTTTTGGTAAAGAGATAAATTTTTCTGGAGCTGTAACTTGGGGAGATGATCACTCAAAGCACCCAGAGGCTGCATGAATTTACTTGGAATTTTTGGAGAAAGTTTTGAATGAATTTCACCAAATTTGGCAAATCTGGTCCAAACTTGCAGCTGATTTAGTTTGAAATTTTTGAACTGGAGACCAGTGGATCTTCATGGTTCCAGGTTGAGGGTTCAAAGGACTAGGAGGGGAAAAAGGTTTGGTGGTAAAAATCAAAACAGAAAAAGGAGTTCCTTTGTAAATCTCCAAGTGCTATAAGAGAAGACAGAAATTTATTTGAATAGAATTTGAATGGAAATGATCACATGAGGAGGTTCAACTTGCTGGATTTGATGCAAATCATGATCCAAAGGTGAGGGAAGGGTTAGGAGAGAGGATTTGCACTAATGCCATGGCAAGAAGGAATAGTTGAAAGTGGCAAAGTACTTTCCAAAAGCCATAGTGCAAATTCAAGAAAAGGTTTTCAAAAGTTATTCTCTCAAATGAAAAACATTTTGTCTTGAGCCCAAATGAAAAGCAAGAACCCCCAAGGTCAAAGGCAGATCTTGGGTGAATCCAAATAAAAATTTTGCCATAAAGAAAAAAAATATTTGAGAGTGAGAGTTCTCTTGAAGAAATTTTTTTAAATCACTCCCCTCAAGTCAAATAAAAATCTTTTTGAAAAATCCAAATAAAAACTTGGGTGTCACAGCCGTGCATGCGTGGTTATACATGATCTCTTTCGTATTTAATATTGGTTTTGCCCAGGTGTTCATTTTCAATCCCAGTCAGCACCGACATGAAAAAAAGATGAATCATGCACTATTAATGTTGCACCCTAAATAGCATTTTTAAATGGTTAAGATGTAAACTAACGTCATAGTTAGATTCTACACATTTTTCTAATCAAATTCCATATATAAATGTTAAATTTGGACTTAGGGTTTAAACGATAGGGATATTAAAAAAACATTTGATATGTAATGCGAGTTGATTAACCAAATTATTAGGGGGTTTCCCGCAAAAACAAAAATCTGACTTAAAACTAGCCCGCGAGTTGATTACCACACACATCAAGGGATTTTTTGCAATCGCGAAAATCTGACTTAAACCTTAACTACATGTTAATTACCAGAAACATCAGGGGGTTTTCCTGCAAAATAGTATGACATACCAAGAACAGTGGCGGAGCCAGGAAAATCATATGAGGGTGGCCGAGTGTTCTAATGTCTTGCTGGGAGGGCCGGCCTATCAAAATACGTCATTTTATACATCAATTAAGCACTACTAAGATGGATATTAGCCTTAAGTCAAGAGTGTTAGCGGGGGCCAGGGCCCTGCTGGTCCCCCTGCCTCCGCCACTGACCAAGAATACTTATTCCCTTTATTAGTAGGGGTATAGATAACAGATATCAATCTTCATATAATTAAATACAAATAGCATAATAGTTTTCTCGATTGCATGTTGAGGTACATTTTCTCCCATACATTGTTGCATGTTGAAATGCCATGTTTACGAGTTGAGAAAAAATGTTAGCAAGGATCACATATTTATATATAGAATATTTATTGTTGTTCTCTCTAGAGAGTATTTGGCTGTATGCATTTGAAATCAATGTTCGTACAGTTGGCGAGAACACATCAATCCTTTTGCTTGAGGAGAGAACACACTAATCTTGACAGTGTTTGAGTTTAGGTCTACCAATCTTATTTTTAGAGGAGAGAACACACCAATCATTTTAAACTTGTAAGCGTGAATATGAAGAATTGATCCAGTAGTCCACCAAGCGGTTTTTCTTAAGACCGACTTGCACAACACGGTACACTGGTCCTTTGATGTCTACTACACAATGCTACCTCTTGAGCACTGTGTTGGTTTTCCCTTGAAGAGGAAAGGGTGATGCAACAGAGTAGCGTAAGTATTTCCCTCAGTTTTTGAGAACCAAGGTATCAATCCAGTAGGAGGCTACGCGCGAGTCCCTCGCACCTACAAAAAACAAATAAATCCTCGCAACCAACGCGATAAAGGGTTGTCAATCCCTTCACGGTCACTTATGAGAGTGAGATCTGATAGATATGACAGGATAATATTTTTGGTATTTTTGTGATAAAGATGCAAAGTAAAATAAAAGCAAAGTAAAAAGCAAAGGAAATAACTAAGTGTTGAAAGATCAATATGATGAAGATAGACCCGGGGGCCATAGGTTTCACTAGTGGCTTCTCTCAAGAGCATAAGTATTTTACGGTGGGTGAACGAATTACTGTTGAGCAATTGACAGAACTGAGCATAGTTATGAGAATATCTAGGTATGATCATGTATATAGGCATCACGTCCGAGACAAGTAGACCGACTCCTGCCTGCATCTACTACTATTACTCCACTCATCGACCGCTATCCAGCATGCATCTAGAGTATTAAGTTCATGAAAACAGAGTAACACCTTAAGCAAGATGACATGATGTAGAGGAATAAATTCATGCAATATGATAAAAAACCCCATCTTGTTATCCTCGATGGCAACAATACAATACGTGCCTTGCTGCCCCTACTGTCACTTGGAAAGGACACCGCAAGATTGGACCCAAAGCTAAGCAGTTCTCCCATTGCAAGAAAGATCAATCTAGTAGGCCAAACCAAAATGATAATTCGAAGAAACTTGCAAAGATAACCAATCATACATAAAAGAATTCAAAGAATATTCAAATATTGTTCATAGATAATCTTGATCATAAACCCACAATTCATCGGTCTCAACAAACACACTGCAAAAAGAAGATTACATCGAATAGATCTCCACGAGAGAGGGGGAGAACATTGTATTGAGATCCAAAAAGAGAGAAGAAGCCATCTAGCTACTAACTATGGACCCGAAGGTCTAAAGTAAACTACTCACACTTCATCGGAGAGGCTATGGTGTTGATGTAGAAGCCCTCCGTGATGGATGCCCTCTCCGGCGGAGCTCCGGAACAGGCCCCAAGATGGGATCTCGTGGGTACAGAAGGTTGCGGCGGTGGAATTAGGTTTTTGGCTCCGTATCTGATCGTTTGGGGGTACGTAGGTATATATAGGAGGAAGGAGTACGTCGGTGGAGCAACAGGGGGCCCACGAGGGTGGAGGGCGCGCCCTGGGGGGGTAGGCGCGCCCCCCTACCTCGTGGCCTCCTCCTTTGTTTCTTGACGTAGGGTCCAAGTCTCCCGGATCATATTATTCCTAAAAATCACGTTCCCGAAGGTTTCATTCCGTTTGGACTCTGTTTGATATTCCTTTTCTGCGAAACTCTAAAATAGGCAAAAAACAACAATTCTGGGCCGGGCCTCCGGTTAATAGGTTAGTCCCAAAAATAATATAAAAGTGAATAATAAAGCCCAATAATGTCCAAAACAATAGATAATATTGCATGGAGCAATCAAAAATTATAGATACGTTGGAGACGTATCAAGCATCCCCAAGCTTAATTCATGCTCGTCCTCGAGTAGGTAAATGATAAAAACAGAATTTTTGATGCGGAGTGCTACTTGGCATAATTTCAATGTAATTCTTCTTAATTGTGGTATGAATATTCAGATCCGAAAGATTCAAGACAAAAGTTTAATATTGACATAAAAATAATAATACTTCAAGCATACTAACAAAACAATCATGTCTTCTCAAAATAACATGGCCAAAGAAAGTTATCCTTACAAAATCATATAGTCTGGCTATGCTCTATCTTCACCACACATAGTATTTAAATCATGCACAACCCCGATGACAAGCCAAGCAATTGTTTCATACTTTTGACGTTCTCAAACTTTTTCAATCTTGACGCAATACATGAGCGTGAGCCATGGACATAGCACTATATGTGGAATAGAATGGTGGTTGTGGAGAAGACAAAAAGGGAGAAGATAGTCTCACATCAACTAGGCGTATCAACGGGCTATGGAGATGCCCATCAATAGATATCAATGTGAGTGAGTAGGGATTGCCATGCAACGGATGCACTAGAGCTATAAGTATATGAAAGCTCAACAAAAGAAACTAAGTGGGTGTGCATCCAGCTCGCTTGCTCACGAAGACCTAGGGCATTTTGAGGAATCCCATCATTGGAATATACAAGCCAAGTTCTATAATGAAAAATTCCCACTAGTATATGAACGTGACAAAATGAGAGACTCTCTATCATGAAGATCTTGGTGCTACTTTGAAGCACAAGTGTGGTAAAAGGATAGTAACATTGTGCCTTCTCTCTTTTTCTATCATTTTTTTTATTTGGGCCTTTTCTCCTTTTTTTATGGCCTCCTTTTTTTCCGTCCGGAGTCTCATCCTAGCTTGTGGGGGAATCATAGTCTCCATCATCCTTTTCCTCACTTGGGACAATGCTCTAAAAATGATGATCATCACACTTTTATTTTCTTACAACTCAACAATTATAACTCGATACTTAGAACAAAATATGACTCTATATGAATGCCTCCGGCGGTGTACCGGGATATGCAATGAATCAAGAGTGACATGTATGAAAGAATTATGAACGGTGGCTTTGCCACAAATACGATGTCAACTACATGATCATGCAAAGCAATATGAGAATGATGGAGTGTGTCATAATAAACGGAACGGTGGAAAGTTGCATGGCAATATATCTCGGAATGGCTATGGAAATGCCATGATAGGTAGGTATGGTGGCTGTTTTGGGGAAGGTTTATGATGGGTGTATGATACCGGCGAAAAGTGCGCGGTATTAGAGAGGCTAGCAATGGTGGAAGGAAGAAGAGTGCGTATAATCCATGGACTCAACATTAGTCATAAAGAACTCATATACTTATTGCAAAAATCTAAAAGTTATCAAAGCAAAGTATTACGCGCATGCTCCTAGGGGGATAGATTGGTAGGAAAAAAGACCATCACTCGTCCCCGACCGCCACTCATAAGGAAGACAATCAATAAATAAATTATGCTCCGACTTCATCACATAACGGTTCACCATACGTGCATGCTACGGGAATCACAAACTTTAACACAAGTATTTCTCAAATTCACAACTACTCAACTAGCATGACTCTAATATCACAATCTTTATATCTCAAAACAATTATCAAGCATCAAACTTCTCATAGTATTCAACACACTCATAAGAATTCTTACAGATCTTGTATGCTTAGCATATTAGGATTATTTAAGCAAATTACCATGCTATTTAAGACTCTCAAAATAATCTAAGTGAAGTATGAGAGATCAATAGTTTCTATAAAACAAATCCACCACCGTGCTCTAAAAGATATAATTAAAGCACTAGAGCAAAACTATATAACTCAAAAGATATAAGCGAAGCACATAGAGTATTCTAACAAATTCCAAATCATGTATGGCTCTCTCAAAAGGTGTGTACCACGAGGATGATTGTGGTAAACTAAAAAGCAAAGACTCAAATCATACAAGACGCTCCAAGCAAAACACATATCATGTGGTGAATAAAAATATAGCTCCAAGTAAAGTTACCGATGGAAGTAGACGAAAGAGGGGATGCCTTCCGGGGCATCCCCAAGCTTTGGCTTTTTGGTGTCCTTAGATTATCTTGGGGTGCCATGGGCATCCCCAAGCTTAGGCTCTTGCCACTCCTTGTTCCATAATCCATCAAATCTTTCACCCAAAACTTGAAAACTTCACAACACAAAACTTAACAGAAAATCCCGTGAGCTCCGTCAGCGAAAGAAAACAAAAGAGCACTTCAAGGTACTGTAATTAACTCATTATTTATTTATATTGGTGTTAAACCTACTGTATTCCAACTTTTCTATGGTTTATAAACTATTTTATTAGCCATAGATTCATCAAAATAAGCAAACAACACACGAAAAACAGAATCTGTCAAAAACAGAACAGTCTGTAGTAATCTGTAACTAACGCAAACTTCTGGAACTCCAAAAAATCAGCCAAAACAGGACGACCTAGAAAATTTGTTTATTGATCAGCAGCAATTGGAATCAGTATTTTATCACGTTCTGGTGACTTTTAACAATTGTTTTCGTGAACAGAAAGTTTCTGGAAATTACAGCAAGATCAAATAACTATCATCCAAGAAGATCCTATAGGTTTAACTTGGCACGAACACTAATTAAAACATAAAAACACATCTAAACAGAGGCTAGAACAAATATTTATTCCTAAACATAAGAAAAATAAAAAATAAAATAAAAATAAAATTGGGTTGCCTCCCAACAAGCGCTATTGTTTAACGCCCCTAGCTAGGCATAAAAGCAAGGATAGATCTAGGTATTGCCATCTTTGGTAGGCAATTCTTCAATGAGACATCTATCATCCTTATGAACTTCTTTCTTTTTAGTAATTATCAAACTTTTAGGCACAAGATCGAAAAATTCATTTGTAGCAAAGGGTTCCTTAATGATAGCAAAAAGATTGGGATGAATACTTATAGATTTGAGATCCGCAGTTTCCTTACTAGAGGATTCACCCTTATTTTTAGGAACATACATAAGCTTGGCAATTTTAGTGGGAGGACTACGAGTATTCTTTACGAAAGAAAAAGCGGTTCCCAAGTTGGCAATGATACCCTCAAGTTTATCGATTCTAGCGGAATCTTGATTTATTCTTTCATTAACTATGGGTTCCTTTTCCTTAATATTTTTCAAGGTGACTCCTACGTTAGATCCATATTGGGTAATTTGGTTGTGGATCTTTTTATCCAGATTTTCAATTAACTCTACGGTAGCAACTTTATTTTCAATAATTTCAAGTCTTTGCATTACATGCTCCAAAGTTAACATAGTTCCATTAACCAAAAGAGGAGGTGAGCCAAATAAATCTATCATAGCATTATAAGAGTCAAAAGTATGGCTACCCAAGAAATTCCCTCCGATAATGGTATCAAGATATATCTATACCAAGGATTAGCACCTACATAAAAATTGCGGAGAAGAACGGAAGTAGATTGCTTCCTGGCAGATCTATTTTGAGCATTGCAAATTCTATACCAAGCGTCTTTTAGATTTTCTCCCTCCCTTTGTTTAAAATTGAGAACTTCATTTTCGGGAGACAACGGAGAAGATAAAGGACTAGCCATGACGGCAAGGCAAGCAAACGGAAAAGAGAGGGCGAATAAAACGGCAAGGGTGAAGTGGGGGAGAGGAAAACGAGAGGCAAATGGCAAATAATGTAATGCGGGAGATAAGGGTTTGTGATGGGTACTTGGTATGTTGACTTTTGCGTAGACCTCCCCGGCAACGGCGCCAGAAATCCTTCTTGCTACCTCTTGAGCACTGCGTTGGTTTTCCCTTGAAGAGGAAAGGGTGATGCAACAAAGTAGCGTAAGTATTTCCCTCAGTTTTTGAGAACCAAGGTATCAATCCAGTAGGAGGCTACACGCGAGTCCCTCACACCTACACAAAACAAATAAATCCTCGCAACCAACGTGATAAGGGGTTGTCAATCCCTTCACGGTCACTTACGAGAGTGAGATCTGATAGATATGATAGGATAATGTTTTTGGTATTTTGTGATAAAGATGCAAAGTAAAATAAAAGCAAAGTAAAAAGCAAAGGAAATAACTAAGTGTTGGAAGATTAATATGATGAAGATAGACCCGGGGGCCATAGGTTTACTAGTGGCTTCTCTCAAGAGCATAAGTATTCTATGGTGGGTGAACGAATTACGGTTGAGAAATTGACAGAATTGAGCATAGTTATGAGAATATCTAGGTATGATCATGTATATACGCATCACGTCCGAGACAAGTAGACCGACTCCTGCCTGCATCTACTACTATTACTCCACTCATCGACCGCTATCCAGCATGCATCTAGAGTATTAAGTTCATGAAAACAGAGTAACGCCTTAAGCAAGATGACATGATGTAGAGGGATAAATTCATGCAATATGATAAAAACCCCATCTTGTTATCCTCGATGGCAACAATACAATACGTGCCTTGCTGCCCCTACTGTCACTGGGAAAAGGACACCGCAAGATTGAACCCAAAGCTAAGTACTTCTCCCATTGCAAGAAAGATCAATCTAGTAGGCCAAACCAAACTGATAATTCGAAGAGACTTGCAAAGATAACCAATCATACATAAAAGAATTCAGAGAAGATTCAAATATTGTTCATAGATAATCTTGATCATAAACCCACAATTCATCGGTCTCAACAAACACACCGCAAAAAGAAGATTACATCGAATAGATCTCCACGAGAGAGGGGGAGAACATTGTATTGAGATCCAAAAAGAAAGAAGAAGCCATCTAGCTACTAACTATGGACCCGAAGGTCTGAAGTAAACTACTCACACTTCATCGGAGAGGCTATGGTGTTGATGTAGAAGCCCTCCGTGATGGATGCCCTCTCCGGCGGAGCCCCGGAACAGGCCCCAAGATGGGATCTCGTGGGTACAGAAGGTTGCGGCGGTGGAATTAGGTTTTTGGCTCCGTATCTGATCATTTGGGGGTACGTAGGTATATATAGGAGGAAGGAGTACGTCGGTGGAGCAACAGAGGGCCCATGAGGGTGGAGGGCGCGCCCTGGGGGGGGGGGGCATAGGCGTGCCCCCTTACCTCGTGGCCTCCTCCTTTGTTTCTTGATGTAGGGTCTAAGTCTCCCGGATCATATTCTTCCTAAAAATCACGTTCCCGAAGGTTTCATTCCGTTTGGACTCTGTTTGATATTCCTTTTCTGCGAAACTTTGAAATAGGCAAAAAACATCAATTCTGGGCTGGGCCTCCGGTTAATAGGTTAGTCCCAAAAATAATATAAAAGTGAATAATAAAGCCCAATAATGTCCAAAACAGTAGATAATATAGCATGGAGCAATCAAAAATTATAGATACGTTGGAGACGTATCACACAACCTTCTTCTTGTAAACGTTGTTGGGCCTCCAAGTGCAGAGGTTTGTAGGACAGTAGCAAATTTCCCTCAAGTTGATGTCCTAAGGTTTATCAATCCGTGGGAGGCGTAGGATGAAGATGGTCTGTCTCAAGCAACCCTGCAACCAAATAACAAAGAGTCTCTTGTGTCCCCAACACACCCAATACAATGGTAAATTGTATAGGTGCACTAGTTCGGTGAAGAGATGGTGATACACATGCAATATGGATGATAGATATAGGTTTTTGTAATCTGAAAATATAAAAACAGCAAGGTAACTAATGATAAAAGTGAGCACAAACGATATTGCAATGCGTTGAAACAAGGCCCAGGGTTCATACTTTCACTAGTGCAAGTTCTCTCAACAATAATAACATAATTGGATCATATAACTATCCCTCAACATGCAACAAAGAGTCACTCCAAAGTCACTAATAGCGGAGAACAAACGAAGAGATTATTGTAGGGTACAAAACCACCTCAAAGTTATCCTTTCTGATCGGTCTATTCAAGAGTCCATAGTAAAATAACACGAAGCTATTCTTTCCGTTCGATCTATCATAGAGTTCATACTAGAATAACACCTTAAGACACAAACCAACCAAAACCCTAATGTCACCTAGATACTCCAATGTCACCTCAAGTATCTGTGGGTATGATTATACGATATGCATCACACAATCTCAGATTCATCTATTCAACCAACACAAAGTACTTCAAAGAGTGCCCCAAAGTTTCTACCGGAGAGTCAAGACGAAAACGTGTGCCAACCCCTATGCATAAGTTCACGAGGTCACGCAACCCGCAAGTTGATCACCAAAACATACATCAAGTAGATCACGTGAATATCCCATTGCCACCATAGATAAGCACATGCAAGACTGCTACCTCTTGAGCACTGCGTTGGTTTTTCCCTTGAAGAGGAAAGGGTGATGCAGCAAAGTAGCGTAAGTATTTCCCTCAGTTTTTGAGAACCAAGGTATCAATCCAGTAGGAGGCTACGCGCGAGTCCCTCGCACCTACACAAACAAATAAATCCTCGCAACCAACGCGATAAGGGGTTGTCAATCCCTACACGGTCACTTACGAGAGTGAGATCTGATAGATATGATAGGATAATATTTTTGGTATTTTTAAGATAAAGATGCAAAGTAAAATGAAAGCAAAGTGAAAAGCAACGGAAATAACTAAGTGTTGGAAGATTAATATGATGAAGATAGACCCGGGGGCCATAGGTTTCACTAGTGGCTTCTCTCAAGAGCATAAGTATTTACGGTGGGTGAACAAATTACTGTTGAGCAATTGACAGAATTGAGCATAGTTATGAGAATATCTAGGTATGATCATGTATATAGGCATCACGTCCGAGACAAGTAGACCATCTCCTGCTTGCATCTACTACTATTACTCCACACATCGACCGCTATCCAGCATGCATCTAGAGTATTAAGTTCATAAGAACAGAGTAACGCCTTAAGCAAGATGACATGATGTAGAGGGATAAATTCATGCAATATGATAAAAACCCCATCTTGGTATCCTCGATGGCAACAATACAATACGTGCCTTGCTGCCCCTACTGTCACTGGGAAAGGACACCAAAAGATTGAACCCAAAGCTAAGCACTTCTCCCATTGCAAGAAAGATCAATCTAGTAGGCCAAACCAAACTGATAATTCGAAGAGACTTGCAAAGATAAACAATCATACATAAAAGAATTCAGAAGATTCAAATATTGTTCATAGATAAACTTCATCGGTCTCAACAAACACACCGCAAAAGAAGATTACGTCGAATAGATCTCCACGAGAGAGGGGGAGAACATTGTATTGAGATCCAAAAATAGAGAAGAAGCCATCTATCTAATAACGATGGACCCGAAGGTCTGAGGTAAACTACTCACACTTCATCGGAGGGGCTATGGTGTTGATGTAGAAGCCCTCCGTGATGGATGCCCCCTCCGGCGGAGCTCCGGAACATGACCCAAGATGGGATCTTGTGGGTACAGAAGGTTGCGGCGGTGGAATTAGGTTTTTGGCTCCGTATCTGATCGTTTGGGGGTACGTAGGTATATATAGGAGGAAGGAGTACGTCGGTGGAGCAACGTGGGGCCCACGAGGGTGGAGGGCGCGCCCAGGGGGGTAGGCGCCCCCCTACCTCGTGGCTTCCTGGTGGCTTTCTTGACGTAGGGTCCAAGTCCTCTGGATCATGTTCGTTCCGAAAATCACGTTCCTGAAGGTTTCATTCCGTTTGGACTCCGTTTGATATTCTTTTTCTGCGAAACTCTGAAATAGGCAAAAAACAGCAATTCTGGGCTGGGCCTCCGGTTAATAGGTTAGTCCCAAAAAAATATAAAAGTGGATAATAAAGCCCAATAATGTCCAAAACAGAAGATAATATAGCATGGAGCAATCAAAAATTATAGATACGTCGGAGACGTATCAAGCATCCCCAAGCTTAATTCCTGCTCGTCCTCGAGTAGGTAAATGATATAAACAGAATTTTTGATGTGGAGTGCTATTTGTCATAATTTCAATGTAATTCTTCTTAATTGTGGTATGAATATTCAGATCCGAAAGATTCAAGATAAAAGTTCATATTGACATAAAAATAATAATACTTCAAGCATACTAACTAAGCAATTATGTCCTCTCAATATAACATGGCCAAAGAAAGTTCATCCCTACAAAATCATATAGTTTAGTCATGCTCCATTTTCGTCAAACAAGAATGCTCTCATCATGCACAACCCCGATGACAAGCCAAGCAATTGTTTCATACTTTAGTAATCTCAAACTTTTTCAACCTTCACGCAATACATGAGCGTGAGCCATGGACATAGCACTATGGGTGGAATAGAATATGATGGTGGGGGTTATGTGGAGAAGACAAAAAAGGAGAAAGTCTCACATCAACGAGGCTAATCAATGAGCTATGGAGATGCCCATCGATTGATGTTTATGCAAGGAGTAGGGATTGCCATGCAACGGATGTTGGGAATCGTAGCATAATTTTTTTAAAATTTTCCTACGCTCACCAAGATGCATCTATGGAGTCTACTAGCAACGAGGGGAAAGGAGTGCATCTACATACCCTTGTAGATCGCGAGCGGAAGCATTCCAATGAACGTGGATGACGGAGTCGTACTCGCCGTGATCCAAATCACCGATGACCGAGTGCCGAACGGACGGCACCTCCACGTTCAACACACGTACGGTGCAGCGACGTCTCCTCCTTCTTGATCCAGAAAGGGGAAAGGAGAGGTTGATGGAGATCCAGCAGCACGACGGCGTGGTGGTGGATGTAGCGGGTCTCCGGCAGGGCTTCGCCGAGCTTCTGCGAGACAGAGAGAGAGGTGTTGCAGGGGAGGAGGGAGGCGCCCAAGGCTGTAGGTTGCTGCCCTCCCTCCCCCCTTTATATAGGCCCCCTTGGGAGGGGGGCCGGCCAAAACCCATCTAGGGTTGGGGGGGGGGGCGGCGGCCAAGGGGTGGAAGGGGTTGCCTTGCCCCCCAAGCCAAGGGGGAAGTCCCCCCACCCTAGGGTTCCCAACCCTAGGCGCATGGGGGGAGGCCCAAGGGGGGGCGCCCAGCCCACTAGGGGCTGGTTCCCTTCCACTTTCAGCCCATGGGGCTCCGGGATAGGTGGCCCCACCCGGTGGACCCCCGGGACCCTTCCGGTGGTCCCGGTACAATACCGGTAACCCCCGAAACTTTCCCGGTGGCCGAAACTGGACTTCCTATATATAATTCTTCACCTCCGGACCATTCCGGAACCTCTCGTGACGTCCGGGATCTCATCCGGGACTCCGAACAACTTTCGGGTTTCCGCATACATATATCTCTACAACCCTAGCGTCACCGAACCTTAAGTGTGTAGACCCTACGGGTTCGGGAGACATGCAGACATGACCGAGACGCCTCTCCGGTCAATAACCAACAGCGGGATCTGGATACCCATGTTGGCTCCCACATGTTCCACGATGATCTCATCGGATGAACCACGGTGTCGAGGATTCAATCAATCCCGTATACAATTCCCTTTGTCAATCGGTATGTTACTTGCCCGAGATTCGATCGTCGGTATCCCAATACCTTGTTCAATCTCGTTACCTGCAAGTCTCTTTACTCGTACTGCAATGCATGATCCCGTGACTAACGCCTTAGTCACATTGAGCTCATTATGATGATGCATTACCGAGTGGGCCCAGAGATACCTCTCCGTCACACGGAGTGACAAATCCCAGTCTCGATCCGTGCCAACCCAACAGACACTTTCGGAGATACCTGCAGTGCACCTTTATAGTCACCCAGTTACGTTGTGACGTTTGGCACACCCAAAGCACTCCTACGGTATCCGGGAGTTGCACGATCTCATGGTCTAAGGAAAAGATACTTGACATTGGAAAAGCTCTAGCAAACGAAACTACACGATCTTTTATGCTATGCTTAGGATTGGGTCTTGTCCATCACATCATTCTCCTAATGATGTGATCCCGTTATCAATGACATCCAATGTCCATAGTCAGGAAACCATGACTATCTGTTGATCAACGAGCTAGTCAACTAGAGGCTTACTAGGGACACGTTGTGGTCTATGCATTCACACATGTATTATGATTTCCGGACAATACAATTATAGCATGAATAATAGACAATTATCATGAACAAAGAAATATAATAATAACCATTTATTATTGCCTCTAGGGCATATTTCCAACAGTCTCCCACTTGCACTAGAGTCAATAATCTAGTTACATTGTGATGAATCGAACACCCATTGCGTCCTGGTGTTGATCATGTTTTGCCCTAGGGAGAGGTTTAGTCAACGGATCTGCTACATTCAGGTCCGTATGTACTTTACAAATATCTATGTCTCCATTTTGAACACTTTCACGAATGGAGTTGAAGCGATGCTTGATATGCCTGGTCTTCCTGTGAAACCTGGGCTCCTTCGCAAGGGCAATAGCTCCAGTGTTGTCACAGAAGAGAGTCATCGGGCCCGACGCATTGGGAATCACCCCTAGGTCGGTAATGAACTCCTTCATCCAGACTGCTTCCTGTGCTGCCTCCGAGGCTGCCATGTACTCCGCTTCACATGTAGATCCCGCCACGACGCTTTGCTTGCAACTGCACCAGCTTACTGCTCCTCCATTCAAAATATACACGTATCCGGTCTGTGACTTCGAGTCATCCAGATCTGTGTCGAAGCTAGCGTCGACGTAACCCTTTACGACGAGCTCTTCATCACCTCCATAAACGAGAAACATATCCTTAGTCCTCTTCAGGTACTTCAGGATATTCTTGACCGCTGTCCAGTGTTCCATGCCGGGATTACTTTGGTATCTTCCTACCAAACTTACGGCAAGGTTTACATCAGGTCTGGTACACAGCATGGCATACATAATAGACCCTATGGCCAAGGCATAGGGGATGACACTCATCTTTTCTATATCTTCTGCCGTGGTCGGGCATTGAGCAGTGCTCAACTGCACACCTTGCAATACAGGCAAGAACCCCTTCTTGGACTGATCCATACTGAACTTCTTCAATATCTTGTCAAGGTATGTACTCTGTGAAAGACCAATGAGGCGTCTTGATCTATTTCTATAGATCTTGATGCCTAATATATAAGCAGCTTCTCCAAGGTCCTTCATTGAAAAACACTTATTCAAATAGGCCTTTATTCTTTCCAAGAATTCTATATCATTTCCCATCAATAGTATGTCATCCACATATAATATGAGAAATGCTACAGATCTCCCACTCACTTTCTTGTAAACACAGGCTTCTCCATAAGTCTGTGTAAACCCAAACGCTTTGATCATCTCATCAAAGCGAATGTTCCAACTCCGAGATGCTTGCACCAGCCCATAGATTGAGCGCTGGAGCTTGCATACTTTGTTAGCATTCTTAGGATCGACAAAACCTTCCGGCTGCATCATATACAACTCTTCCTTAAGGAAGCCATTAAGGAATGCCGTTTTGACGTCCATCTGCCATATCTCATAATCATAGTATGCGGCAATTGCTAACATGATTCGGACGGACTTCAGCTTCGCTACGGGTGAGAAAGTCTCATCGTAGTCAACCCCTTGAACTTGTCGATAACCCTTAGCGACAAGTCGAGCTTTGTCGATGGTTACATTACCATCTGCGTCCGTCTTCTTCTTAAAGATCCATTTGTTTTCTATGGCTCGCCGCTCATCGGGCAAGTCAGTCAAAGTCCATACTTTGTTTTCATACATGGATTCTATCTCGGATTTCATGGCTTCTAGCCATTTGTCGGAATCCGGGCCCGCCATCGCTTCATCATAGTTCGAAGGTTCACCGTTGTCTAACAACATGATTTCCAGGACAGGGTTGCCGTACCACTCTGGTGCGGAACGTGTCCTTGTGGACCTACGAAGTTCAGTAACTTGATCTGAAGCTTCATGATCATCATCATTAACTTCCTCCCCAGTCGGTGTAGGCACCACAGGAACATTTTCCCGCGCTGCGCTACTTTCCGGTTCGGAAGGGGTGACTATCACCTCATCAAGTTCCACTTTCCTCCCACTCAATTCTTTCGAGAGAAACTCCTTCTCCAGAAAGGACCCGTTCTTGGCAACGAAGATCTTGCCTTCGGATCTGAGGTAGAAGGTATACCCAATAGTTTCCTTAGGGTATCCTATGAAGACGCATTTTTCCGACTTGGGTTCGAGCTTTTCAGGTTGAAGTTTCTTGACATAAGCATCGCATCCCCAAACTTTTAGAAACGACAGCTTAGGTTTCTTCCCAAACCATAATTCATACGGTGTCGTCTCAACGGATTTAGACGGAGCCCTATTTAAAGTGAATGCGGCAGTCTCTAAAGCATAACCCCAAAATGAGAGCGGTAAATCGGTAAGAGACATCATAGATCGCACCATATCCAATAGAGTGCGATTACGACGTTCGGACACACCATTTCTCTGAGGTGTTCCAGGCGGCGTGAGTTGTGAAACTATTCCACATTTCCTTAAGTGTGTACCAAATTCGTGACTTAAATATTCTCCACCACGATCTGATCGTAAGAATTTTATTTTCCTGTCACGTTGATTCTCAACTTCACTCTGAAATTCCTTGAACTTTTCAAAGGTTTCAGACTTGTGTTTCATTAGGTAGACATACCCATATCTACTTAAATCATTAGTGAGAGTGAGAACATAACGATATCCTCCGCGAGCCTCAACACTCATTGGACCACACACATCGGTATGTATGATTTCCAATAAGTTGGTTGCTCGCTCCATTGTTCCGGAGAACGGAGTCTTGGTCATCTTACCCATGAGGCATGGTTCGCACGTGTCAAATGATTCGTAATCAAGAGACTCCAAAAGTCCATCTGCATGGAGCTTCTTCATGCGCTTGACACCAATGTGACCAAGGCGGCAGTGCCACAAGTATGTGGGACTATCGTTATCAACTTTACATCTTTTTGGTATTCACACTATGAACATGTGTAACATCACGTTCGAGATTCATCAAAAATAAACCATTGACCAGCGGGGCATGACCATAAAACATATCTCTCAAATAAATAGAACAACCATTATTCTCGGATTTAAATGAGTAGCCATCTCGAATTAAACGAGATCCAGATACAATGTTCATGCTCAAAGCTGGCACTAAATAACAATTATTGAGGTTTAAAACTAATCCCGTGGGTAGATGCAGAGGTAGCGTGCCGACGGCGATCACATCGACCTTGGAACCATTCCCGACGCGCATCGTCACCTCGTCCTTCACCAGTCTCCGTTTATTCCGTAGTTCCTGTTTTGAGTTACAAATATGAGCAACCGCACCGGTATCAAATACCCAGGAGCTACTATGAGTACTGGTAAGGTACACATCAATTACATGTATATCACATATACCTTTGGTGTTGCCGGCCTTCTTCTTGTCCGCTAAGTATTTGGGGCAGTTCCGCTTCCAGTGACCACCTCCCTTGCAATAAAAGCACTCAGTCTCGGGCTTGGGTCCATTCTTTGACTTCTTCCCAGTAACTGGTTTACCGGGCGCGGCAACTCCCTTGCCGTCCTTCTTGAAGTTCTTCTTACCCTTGCCCTTCTTGAATTTAGTGGTTTATTCACCATCAACACTTGATGTTCTTTTCTGATCTCCCCTTCCGCTGATTTCAGCATTGAATACACCTCAGGAATGGTCTTTTCCATCCCCTGCATATTGTAGTTCATCACAAAGCTCTTGTAGCTTGGTGGAAGCGACTGGAGGGATTCTGTCAATGACCGCGTCATCCGGGAGATTAACTCCCAGCTGAGACAAGCGGTTGTGCAATCCAGACATTCTGAGTATGTGCTCACTGACAGAACTATTCTCCTCCATTTTACAGCTGAAGAACTTGTCAGAGACATCATATCTCTCGACCCGGGCATGAGCTTGAAAAACCAGTTTCAGCTCCTCGAACATCTCATATGCTCCATGTTTCTCAAAACGCTTTTGGAGACCCGGTTCTAAGCTATAAAGCATGCCGCACTGAACGAGGGAGTAATCATCAGCACGTGATTGCCAAGCGTTCATAACGTCTTGGTTCTGTGGGATTGGTGCATCACCTAGCGGTGCTTCTAAGACATAATCTTTCTTGGCTACTATGAGGATGAGCCTCAGGTTCCGGACCCAGTCCGTATAGTTGCTGCCATCATCTTTCAGCTTGGTTTTCTCTAGGAACGCGTTGAAATTGAGGACAACGTTGGCCATTTGATCTACAATACATAGTGTAAAGATTTTAGACTAAGTTCATGATAATTGAGTTCATCTAATCAAATTATTTAATGAACTCCCACTCAGATAGACATCCCTCTAGTCATCTAAGTGAAACATGATCCGAGTTTAACTAGGCCGTGTCCGATCATCACGTGAGACGGACTAGTCAAGATCGGTGAACATCTCCATGTTGATCGTATCTTCTATACGACTCATGCTCGACCTTTCGGTCCTCCGTGTTCCGAGGCCATGTCTGTACATGCTAGGCTCGTCAAGTCAACCTAAGTGTATTGCGTGTGTTCCGAGGCCATGTCTGTACATGCTAGGCTCGTCAACACCCGTTGTATTCGAACGTTAGAATCTATCACACCCGATCATCACGTGGTGCTTCGAAACAGCGAACCTTCACAACGGTGCACAGTTAGGGTGAACACTTTCTTGAAATTATTATAAGGGATCATCTTACTTACTACCGTCGTTCTAAGCAAATAAGATGCAAAAACATGATAAACATCACATGCAATCAAATAGTGACATGATATGGCCAATATCATTATGCTCCTTTGATCTCCATCTTTGGGGCACCATGATCATCTTCGTCACCGGCATGACACCATGATCTCCATCATCATGATCTCCATCATCATGATCTCCATCATTGTGTCTTCATGAAGTCGTCACGCCAACGATTACTTCTACTTCTATGGCTAACGCGTTTAGCAACAAAGTAAAGTAATTTACATGGCGTTATTCAATGACACGCAGGTCATACAAAATAATAAAGACAACTCCTATGGCTCCTGCCGGTTGTCATACTCATCGACATGCAAGTCGTGATTCCTATTACAAGAATATGATCAATCTCATACATCACATATATCATTCATCACATCTTCTGGCCATATCACATCACATAGCACTGGCTGCAAAAACAAGTTAGACGTCCTCTAATTGTTGTTGCAAGTTTTTACGTGGTTTGTAGGTTTCTAGCAAGAACGTTTTCTTACCTACGTATGACCACAACGTGATTTGCCAATTTCTATTTACCCTTCATAAGGACCCTTTTCATCGAATCCGTTCCGACTAAAGTAGGAGAGACAGACACCCGCTAGCCACCTTATGCAACTAGTGCATGTCAGTCGGTGGAACCTGTCTCACGTAAGCGTACGTGTAAGGTCGGTCCGAGCCGCTTCATCCTACAATGCCGCCGAAACAAGAAAAGACTAGTAGCGGCAAGAAGAATTGGCAAACTCAACGCCCACAACTGCTTTGTGTTCTACTCGTGCATAGTAACTACGCATAGGCCTGGCTCATGATGCCACTGTTGGGAATCGTAGCATAATTTTTTTAAAATTTTCCTACGCTCACCAAGATGCATCTATGGAGTCTACTAGCAACGAGGGGAAAGGAGTGCATCTACATACCCTTGTAGATCGCGAGCGGAAGCGTTCCAATGAACGTGGATGACGGAGTCGTACTCGCCGTGATTCAAATCACCGATGACCGAGTGCTGAACGGACGACACCTCTGCGTTCAACACACGTACGGTGCAGCGACGTCTCCTCCTTCTTGATCCAGCAAGGGGAAAGGAGAGGTTGATGGAGATCCAGTAGCACGACGGCGTGGTGGTGGATGTAGCGGGTCTCCGGCAGGGCTTCGCCGAGCTTCTGCGAGACAGAGAGAGAGAGGTGTTGCAGGGGAGGAGGGAGGCGCCCAAGGCTGTAGGTTGCTGCCCCCCTCCCCCCTTTATATAGGCCCCCTTGGGAGGGGGGGCCGGCCAAAACCCATCTAGGGTTGGGGGGGGCGGCGGCCAAGGGGTGGAAGGGGTTGCCTTGCCCCCCAAGCCAAGGGGGAAGTCCCCCCACCCTAGGGTTCCCAACCCTAGGCGCATGGGGGGAGGCCCAAGGGGGGGCTCCCAGCCCACTAGGGGCTGGTTCCCTTCCACTTTCAGCCCATGGGGCCCTCCGGGATAGGTGGCCCCACCCGGTGGACCCCCGGGACCCTCCGGTGGTCCCGGTACAATACCGGTAACCCCCGAAACTTTCTCAGTGGCCGAAACTGGACTTCCTATATATAATTCTTCACCTCCGGACCATTCCGGAACCTCTCGTGACGTCCGGGAGCTCATCCGGGACTCCGAACAACTTTCGGGTTTCCGCATACATATATCTCTACAACCCTAGCGTCACCGAACCTTAAGTGTGTAGACCCTACGGGTTCGGGAGACATGCAGACATGACCGAGACGCCTCTCCGGTCAATAACCAACAGCGGGATCTGGATACCCATGTTGGCTCCCACATGTTCCACAATGATCTCATCGGATGAACCACGGTGTTGAGGATTCAATCAATCCCGTATACAATTCCCTTTGTCAATCGGTACGTTACTTGCCCCAGATTCGATCGTCGGTATCCCAATACCTTGTTCAATCTCGTTACCGGCAAGTCACTTTACTCGTACCGCAATGCATGATCCCGTGACTAACGCCTTAGTCACATTGAGCTCATTATGATGATGCATTACCGAGTGGGCCCAGAGATACCTCTCCGTCACACGGAGTGACAAATCCCAGTCTCGATCCGTGCCAACCCAACAGACACTTTCGGAGATACCCGTAGTGCACCTTTATAGTCACCCAGTTACGTTGTGACGTTTGGCACACCCAAAGCACTCCTACGGTATCCGGGAGTTGCACGATCTCATGGTCTAAGGAAAAGATACTTGACATTGGAAAAGCTCTAGCAAACGAAACTACACGATCTTTTATGCTATGCTTAGGATTGGGTCTTGTCCATCACATCATTCTCCTAATGATGTGATCCCCCGTTATCAATGACATCCAATGTCCATAGTCAGGAAACCATGACTATCTGTTGATCAACGAGCTAGTCAACTAGAGGCTTACTAGGGACATGTTGTGGTCTATGCATTCACACATGTATTACGATTTCCAGACAATACAATTATAGCATGAATAATAGACTATTATCATGAACAAAGAAATATAATAATAACCATTTATTATTGCCTCTAGGGCATATTTCCAAC
This sequence comes from Aegilops tauschii subsp. strangulata, assembly GCF_002575655.3. Classification (NCBI taxonomy): domain Eukaryota; kingdom Viridiplantae; phylum Streptophyta; class Magnoliopsida; order Poales; family Poaceae; genus Aegilops; species Aegilops tauschii. The sequence goes on along the minus strand of NC_053036.3, from coordinate 472,437,687 downwards.
AACGGATGCACTAGAGCTATAAATATATGAAAGCTCAACAAAAGAAACTAAGTGGGTGTGCATCCAACTTGCTTGCTCACGAAGACCTAGGGCACTTGAGGAGGCCCATTGTTGGAATATACAAGCCAAGTTCTATAATGAAAAATCCCCACTAGTATATGAAAGTGACAAAACAAGAGACTCTCTATCATGAAGATTATGGTGCTACTTTGAAGCACAAGTGTGGTAAAGGATAGTAAGATTGCCCCTTCTCTCTTTTTCTCTCATTTTTTGGGCCTTCTCTTTTTTATGGCCTTTCTCTCTTTTTTTATTCCTCACTTGGGACAATGCTCTAGAAAATGATGATCATCAAACTTCTATTTATTTACAACTCAATGATTACAACTCGATACTAGAACAAAGTATGACTCTATATGAATGCCTCCGGCGGTGTACCGGGATATGCAATGAACCAAGAGTGACATGTATGAAAGAATTATGAATGGTGGCTTTGCCAAAAATACTATGTCAACTACATGATCATGCAAAGCAATATGAAAATGATGAACGTGTCATGATAAACGGAATGGTGGAAAGTTGCATGGAAATATATCTCGGAATGGCTATGGAAATGCCATAATAGGTAGGTATGGTGGCTGTTTTGAGGAAGATATAAGGAGGTTTGTGCATGAAAGAGCGTATCATATCACGAGGTTTGGATGCACCGGCGAAGTTTGCACCAACTCTCAATGTGAGAAAGGGCAATGCACGGTACCGAAGAGGCTAGCAATGGTGGAAAGGTGAGAGTGCGTATAATCCATGGACTCAACATTAGTCATAAAGAACTCACATACTTATTGCAAAAATCTACAAGTCATCAAAAACCAAGCACTACGCGCATGCTCCTAGGGGGATAGATTGGTAGGAAAAGACCATCGCTCATCCCCGACCGCCACTCATAAGGAGGACAATCAAAGAAGACCTAATGTTTCGAATTTGTTACATAACGTTTACCATACGTGCATGCTACGGGACTTGCAAACGTCAACACAAGTATTTCTCAAATTCACAACTACTCAACTAGTACGACTTTAATATCACTACCTCCATGTCTCAAAACAATCATCAAGCATCAAACTTCTCTTAGTATTCAACACACTCATAAGAAAAAATTTACTATTCTTGAATACCTAGCATATTAGGATTATTTAAGCAAATTACCATGCTATTTAAGACTCTCAAAATAATCTAAGTGAAGCATGAGAGATCAATAGTTTCTATAAAACAAATCCACCACCATGCTCTAAAAGATATAAGTGAATTACTAGAGCAAAAACTATATAACTCAAAAGATATAAGTGAAGCACATAGAGTATTCTAATAATTTCCGAATCATGTGTGTCTCTCTCAAAATGTGTGTACAGCAAATATGATTGTGGTAAACTAAAAATCAAAGACTCAAATCATACAAGACACTCCAAGCAAAACACATATCATGTGGTGAATAAAAATATAGCTCCAAGTAAAGTTACCGATGGAAGTAGACGAAAGAGGGGATGCCTTCCGGGGCATCCCCAAGCTTTGGCTTTTTGGTGTCCTTAGATTATCTTGGGGGTGCCATGGGCATCCCCAAGCTTAGGCTCTTGCCACTCCTTGTTCCATAATCCAGCAAATCTTTCACCCAAAACTTGAAAACTTCACAACACAAAACTCAGCAGAAAATCTCGTGAGCTCCGTTAGCGAAAGAAAACAAAAGACCACTTCACGGTACTGTAATGAACTCATTCTTTATTTATATTGGTGTTAAACCTACTGTATTCCAACTTCTCTATAATTTATAAACTCTTTTACTAGCAATATAATCATCAAAATAAGCAAACAACACACGAAAAACAGAATCTGTCAAAAACAGAACAGTCTGTAGTAATCTGTAACTAACGCAAACTTCTGGAACTGCACAAAATCAGCCAAAATAGGAAGACCTAGACAATTTGTTTATTGAACAGAAGCAATTGGAATCAATATTTTATCACGTTCTGGTGATTTTTAACAATTGTTTTCGTGAACAGAAAGTTTCTGGAAATTACAGCAAGATCAAATAACTATCATCCAAGAAGATCCTATAGGTTTAACTTGGCACAAACACTAATTAAAACATAAAAACACATCTAACCAGAGGCTAGAACAAACATTTATTCCTAAACAGAAGCAAAAAGCAAAAAACTAAAAAAATAAAATTGGGTTGCCTCCCAACAAGCGCTATCGTTTAACACCCCTAGCTCGGCATAATAGCAAGGATAGATCTAGGTATTGCCATCTTTGGTGGGCAATCCATAAGTGGCTCTCATGATAGATTCATATGTTAGTTTTATTTTCTTCCTAGGGAAGTGTTCCATGCCTTTCTTTAATGGAAATTGGAATCTAATATTCCCTTCCTTCATATCAATAATTGCACCAATCGTTCTAAGGAAAGGTCTACCAAGAATAATAGGACATGAAGGATTGCAATCTATATCAAGAACAATAAAATCTACGGGCACATAGTTCCTATTTGCAACAATAAGAACATCATTAATTCTTCCCATAGGTTTCTTAATAGTGGAATCCGCAAGGTGCAAGTTTAAAGAGCAATCATCAAAATCACGGAAACCTAGCAAATCGCACAAAGTTTTTGGAATCGTGGAAACACTAGCACCCAAATCACACAAAGCATAGCATTCATGATCTTTAATCTTAATTTTAATAGTAGGTTCCCACTCATCATAAAGTTTTCTAGGGATAGAAACTTCCAACTCAAGCTTTTCTTCATAAGATTGCATCAAGGCATCAACGATATGTTTGGTAAAAGATTTATTTTGACTATAAGCATGAGGAGAATTTAGCACGGATTGCAACAAGGAAATACAATCTATCAAAGAGAAATTATCATAATTAAATTCCTTGAAATCCAAAATAGTGGGTTTATTAATATCTAGGGTTTTGATTTCTTCAATCCCACTTTTATCAGTTTTAGCATCAAGATCTAAAAACTCCGAATTTTTGGAACGCCTTCTAGGTAAAGGTGGATCATATTCAGTCCCATCATTATCAAGATTCATATTGCAAAACAAAGATTTAATAGGGGACACATCAATAACTTTTAGATCTTCATCTTTATTTTCATAGAAATTTGGAGAACACGCTTTCATAAAGCAATCTTTCTTAGCACGCATCCTAGCGGTTCTTTCCTTGCACTCATCAATGGAAATTCTCATGGCTTTGAGAGACTCATTGATATCATGCTTAGGAGGAATATATCTCAGTTTTAAAGAATCAACATCAAGAGAAATTCTATCAACGTTCCTAGCCAATTCATCAACTTTAAGCAATTTTTCTTCAAGCAAAGCATTGAAATTCTTTTGCGAATTCATAAACTCTTTAACACTAGTCTCAAATTCAGAGGGCATCTTATTAAAATTTCCATAAGAATTGTTGTTGGAATTACCATAATTATTAGAGGAATTGCTAGGATAAGGCCTAGGATTAAAGTTTCCTCTATACGCATTGTTACCAAAATTATTCCTACCAACAAAATTCACATCCATAGATTCATTATTATTCTCAATCAAAGTAGACAAAGGCATATAATTAGGATCAGAAGAAACACTCTTAGTAGCAAATAATTTCATAAGTTCGTCCATCTTTCCACTCAAAACATTAATTTCTTCTATCGCATGCACTTTTTTATTAGTAGATCTTTTAGTGTGCCATTGAGAATAATTAACCATAATATTATCTAGGAGTTTAGTAGCTTGTCCTAAAGTGATTTCCATGAAAGTGCCTCCTGCGGCCGAATCTAAAAGATTTCTAGAAGCAAAATTCAATCCGGCATAAATTTTTTGTATAATCATCCACAAATTCAAACCATGTGTAGGGCAATTATGTATCATTAATTTCATCCTCTCCCAAGCTTGTGCAACATATTCATGATCAAGTTGCTTGAAATTCATAATAACGTTTCTAAGAGAGATAATCTTAGCGGGAGGAAAATACTTAGAGATAAAAGCATCTTTGCACTTATTCCAAGAATCAATACTATTTTTAGGCAAAGACGAAAACCAAGCTTTAGCACGATCTCTAAGTGAAAAAGGAAATAGCTTCAACTTAACAATATCATTGTCCACATCTTTCTTCTTTTGCATATCACACAAGTCAACAAAGCTATTTAGATGAGTAGCGACATCTTCACTAGGAAGGCCGGCGAATTGATCTTTCATGACAAGATTCAACAAAGCAGCATTGATTTCACAAGATTCAGTATCGGTAAGAGGAGCAATCGGAGTGCTAAGGAAATCATTATTGTTGGTATTGGTAAAGTCACATAATTTGGTATTATCTTGAGCCATCGTGACAAACAAGCAATCCAACACACGAGCAAACAAAAAGCAAGCGAAGAAAAAGGCGAACCAAAAAGAGAGGGCGAATAAAATGGCAAGGGTGAAGTGGGGGAGAGGAAAACGAGAGGCAAATGGCAAATAATGTAATGCGGGAGATAAGGGTTTGTGATGGGTACTTGGTATGTTGACTTTTGTGTAGACCTCCCCGGCAACGGCGCCAGAAATCCTTCTTGCTACCTCTTGAGCACTGCGTTGGTTTTCCCTTGAAGAGGAAAGGGTGATGCAGCAAAGTAGCGTAAGTATTTCCCTCAGTTTTTGAGAACCAAGGTATCAATCCAGTAGGAGGCTACGCGCGAGTCCCTCGCACCTACACAAACAAGTAAATCCTCGCAACCAACGCGATAAGGGTTGTCAATCCCTACACGGTCACCTACGAGAGTGAGATCTGATAGGATAATATTTTTTGGTATTTTTATGATAAAGATGCAAAGTAAAATGAAAGCAAAGTAAAAAGCAACGGAAATAACTAAGTGTTGGAAGATTAATATGATGCAGATAGACCCAGGGGCCATACGTTTCACCAGTGGCTTCTCTCAAGAGCATAAGTATTTTACGGTGGGTGAACAAATTACTGTTGAGCAATTGACAGAATTGAGCATAGTTATGAGAATATCTAGGTATCATCATGTATATAGGCATCACGTCCGAGACAAGTAGACCGACTCCTGCCTGCATCTACTACTATTACTCCACACATCGACCGCTATCCAGCATGCATCAAGAGTATTAAGTTCATAAGAACAGAGTAACGCCTTAAGCAAGATGACATGATGTAGAGGGATAAATTCATGCAATATGATAAAAACCCCATCTTGTTATCCTCGATGGAAACAATACAATACGTGCCTTGCTGCCCCTACTGTCACTGGGAAAGGACATCGCAAGATTGAACCCAACGCTAAGGACTTCTCCCATTGCAAGAAAGATCAATCTAGTAGGCCAAACCAAACTGATAATTCGAAGAGACTTGCAAAGATAACCAATCATACATAAAAGAATTCAGAAGATTCAAATATTGTTCATAGATAAACTTGATCATAAACCCACAATTCATCGGTCTCAACAAACACACCGCAAAAGAAGATTACATCGAATAGATCTCCACAAGAGAGGGGGGGAACATTGTATTGAGATCCAAAAAGAGAGAGGAAGCCATCTAGCTAATAACTATGGACCCGAAGGTCTGAGGTAAACTACTCACACTTCATCGGAGAGGCTATGGTGTTGATGTAGAAGCCCTCCGTGATGGATGCCCCCTCCGGCGGAGCTCCGGAACAGGCCCCAAGATGGGATCTCGTGGGTACAGAAGGTTGCGGCGGTGGAATTAGGTTTTTGGCTCCGTATCTGATCGTTTGGGGGTACGTAGGTATATATAGGAGGAAGGAGTACGTCGGTGGAGCAACGTGGGGCCCACGAGGGTGGAGGGCACGCCCAGGGGGGTAGGCGCGCCCCCTACCTCGTGGCTTCCTGGTGGCTTTCTTGACGTAGGGTCCATGTCCTCTGGATCATGTTCGTTCCGGAAATCACGTTCCCGAAGGTTTCATTCCGTTTGGACTCCGTTTGATATTCTTTTTCTGTGAAACTCTGAAATAGGCAAAAAACAATATTTCTGGGCTGGGCCTCCGGTTAATAGGTAAGTCCCAAAAATAATATAAAAGTTAATAATAAAGCCCAATAATGTCCAGAATAGAAGATAATATAGTGGAGCAATAAAAAATTATAGATACGTTGGAGACGTATCAAAGACATACATCAACTGTTCTCAAATCCTTAAAGACTCAATCCGATAAGATAACTTCAAAGGGAAAACTCAATCCATTACAAGAGAGTAGAGGGGGTGAAACATCATAAGATCCAACTATAATAGTAAAGCTCGCGATACAGCAAGATCGTGCCAAATCAAGAACACGAGAGAGAGAGAGATCAAACACATAGCTACTGGTACATACCCTCAGCCCCGAGGGTGAATTACTCCCTCCTCGTCATGGAGAGTGCTGGGATGATGAAGATGGCCATCGGTGAGGGATCTGTTGGGGAACGTAGTAATTTCAAAAAAATTCCTACGCACACGCAAGATCATGGTGATGCATAGCAACGAGAGGGGAGAGTGTTGTCCACGTACCCTCGTAGACCAAAAGCGGAAGCGTTAGCACAACGTGGTTGATGTAGTCGTACGTCTTCATGATCCGACTGATCCAAGTACCGAACGTACGACACCTCCGAGTTCAGCACACGTTCAGCTCGATGACGTCCCGCGAACTCCGATCCAGCAGAGCTTCACGGGAGAGTTCCATTAGCACAACGGCGTGGTGACGGTGATGATGATGCTACCGACACAGGGCTTCGCCTAAGCACCGCTACGATATTATCGAGGTGGATTATGGTGGAGGGGGGCACCGCACACGGCTAAGAGATCCAAGAGATCAATTGTTGTGTCTATGGGGTGCCCCCTGGCCACGTATATAAAGGACTGGAGGAGGGGGGAGAGGGCCAGCCCCTATGGCGCGCCCTGGAGGAGTCCTACTCCCACCGGGAGTACGATTCCCCCCTTCCAAGTAGTAGGAGTAGGAGTCAAGGAAAGGGAAGAGAGAAGAGAAGGAAGGAGGGGGCACAGCCCCTCCCCTTAGTCCAATTCGGACTAGGCCTGGGGGGGGGGGGGGGGGGCGCAACCTCTCCTCTCTCTTTCCCCTAAAGCCCAATAAGGCCCATATACTCCCCGGCGAATTCCCGTAACTCTCCGGTACTCCAAAAAATACCCGAATCACTCGGAACCTTTCCGATGTCCGAATATAGTCGTCCAATATATCGATCTTTATGTATCGACCATTTTGAGACTCCTCGTCATGTCCCCGATCTCATCCGGGACTCCGAGCTACCTTCGGTACATTAAAACACATACACTCATAATACAAATCGTCACCAAACATTAAGCGTGCGGACCCTACGGGTTTGAGAACTATGTAGACATGACCGAGACATGTCTCCGGTCAATAACCAATAGCGGAACCTGGATGCTCATATTGGCTCCTACATATTCTACGAAGATCTTTATCGGTCAAACCGCATAACAACATACATTGTTCCCTTTGTCATCGGTATGTTACTTGCCCGAGATTCGATCGTCGGTATCTCAATACCTAGTTCAATCTCGTTACCGGCAAGTCTCTTTACTCGTTCCGTAATACATCATCCCGCAACTAACTCATTAGTTATAATGCTTGCAAGGCTTATAGTGATGTGCATTACCGAGTGGGCCCAGAGATACCTCTCCGATAATCGGAGTGACAAATCCTAATCTCGAATACGCCAACTCAACAAGTACCTTCAGAGACACCTGTAGAGCACCTTTATAATCACCAAGTTATGTTGTGACGTTTGGTAGCACACAAAGTGTTCCTTCGGTAAACGGGAGTTGCATAATCTCATAGTCATAGGAACATGTATAAGTCATGAAGAAAGCAATAGCAGAATGCTAAACGATCGAGTGCTAAGCTAACGGAATGGGTCAAGTCAATCACATCATTCTCCTAATGATGTGATCCCGTTAATCAAATGACAACTCATGTCAATGGCTAGGAAACATAACTATCTTTGATCAACGAGCTAGTCAAGTAGAGGCATACTAGTGACACTCTGTTTGTCTATGTATTCACACATGTATTATGTTTCCGGTTAATAAAATTCTAGCATGAATAATAAACATTTATCATGATATGAGGAAATAATAACTTTATTATTGCCTCTAGGGCATATTTCCTTCAGTCTCCCACTTGCACTAGAGTCAATAATCTAGTTCACATCACCATGTGATTTAACATCAATAGTTCACATCTTTATGTGGTTAACACCCATAGTTCACATCGATATGTGACCAACACCCAAAGGGTTTACTAGAGTCAGTAATCTAGTTCACATCGCTATGTGATTAACACCCAAAGAGTACTAAGGTGTGAGCATGTTTTGCTTGTGAGATAATTCTAGTCAACGGGTCTGTCCCATTCAGATCCGTAAGTATTTTGCAAATTCTATGTCTACAATGCTCTGCACGGAGCTAATCTAGCTAATAGCTCCCACTTCCAATATGTATCCAGATTGAGACTTAGAGTCATCTGGATCAGTGTCAAAAACTTGCATCGACGTAACCCTTTACGACGAACTTTTTGTCACCTCCATAACCGAGAAACATATCCTTATTCCACTAAGGATAATTTTGACCAATGTCCAGTGATCTATTCCTAGATCACTATTGTACTCCCTTGCCAAACTCAGGGCAGGGTATACAATAGGTCTGGTACATAGCATGGCATACTTTATAGAACCTATAGCTGAGGCATAGGGAATGACTTTCATTCTCTCTCTATCTTCTGCCGTGGTCGGGTTTTGAGTCTTACTCAACTTCACACCTTGCAACACAGGCAAGAACTCTTTCTTTGACTGTTCCATTTTGAACTACTTCAAAAACTTGTCAAGGTATGTACTCATTGAAAAAATTTATCAAGCGTCTTGATCTATCTTTATAGATCTTCATGCTCAATATGTAAGCAGCTTCACCAAGGTCTTTCTTTGAAAAACTCCTTTCAAACACTCCATTATGCTTTACAGAAAATTCTACATCATTTCCGATTGACAATATGTCATTCACATATACTTATCAGAAAGGCTGTAGTGCTCCCACTCACTTTCTTGTAAATACAGGCTTCACCACAAGTCTGTATAAAACTATATGCTTTGATCAACTCATCAAAGCATATATTCCAACTCCGAGATTCTTGTACCAGTCCATAGATGGATCGCTGGAGCTTGCACATTTTGTTAGCACCTTTAGGATCGACAAAACCTTCTGGTTGCATCATATACAACCCTTCTTTTAAGAAATCCATTAAGGAATGTAGTTTTGACATCCATTTGCCAGATTTCATAAAATGTGGCAATTTGCTAACATGATTCAGACAGACTTAAGCATTGCTACGAGTGAGAAAATCTCATCATATTCAACACCTTGAACTTTGTCAAAACCTTTTTCGACAAGTCTAGCTTTGTAGATAGTAACACTACTATCAGCGTCCGTCTTCCTCTTGAAGATCCATTTATTTTCTATGGCTTGCCGATCATCGGGCAAGTCAACCAAAGTCCACACTTTGTTCTCTTACATGGATCCCATCTCAGATTTCATGGCCTCAAGCCATTTCGCGGAACCTGGGCTCATCATCGCTTCCTCATAGTTCGTAGGTTCGTCATGGTCAAGTAACATGACCTCCAAAACAGGATTACCATACCACTCTGGTGCGGATCTCACTCTGGTTGACCTACGAGGTTTGGTAGTAACTTGATCTGAAGTTATATGATCATCATCATTAGCTTCCTCACTAATTGGTGGAGTCACAAGAACAGATTTCTGTGATGAACTACTTTCCAATAAGGGAGCAGGTACAGTTACCTCATCAAGTTCTACTTTCCTCCCACTCACTTCTTTCGAGAGAAACTCCTTCTCTAGAAAGGATCCATTCTTATCAAGGAATATCTTGCCTTCGGATATGTGATAGAAGGTGTACCCAACAAATTTTTTTTGGGTATCCTATGAAGACGCACTTCTCCGATTTGGGTTCGAGCTTATCAGGTTGAAACTTTTTCACATAAGCATCATATCCCCAAACTTTAAGAAACGACAGCTTAGGTTTCTTGCTAAACCATAGCTCATACGGTGTCGTCTCAACGGATTAGACCGTGCCCTATTTAATGTGAATGCAGCTGTCTCTAATGCATAACCCCAGAACGATAGTGGTAAATCGGTAAGAGACATCATAGATTGCACTATATCCAATAAAGTACGGTTATGACGTTCGGACACACCATTATGCTGTGGTGTTCCAGGTGGCATGATTTTGTGAAACTATTCCACATTGTTTTAATTGAAGGTCAAACTTGTAACTCAAATATTCGTCTCCGCGATCAAATCGCAGAAAAACTTTTATTTTCTTGTTACAATGATTCTCCACTTCACTCTGAAATTCTTTGAACTTTTCAACTGTTTCAGTTTCATTAAGTAGATATACCCATATTTGCTCAAATCATCTGTGAAGGTCAGGAAATAACGATACTCACCGCGAGCCTCAACACTCATCGGACCGCATACATCGGTATGTATTATTTCCAATAAGTCAGTAGCTCGCTCCATTGTTCCGGAGAACGGAGTCTTAGTCATCTTGCCCATGAGGCATGGTTCGCAAGCATCAACTGATTCATAATCAAGTGATTCCAAAAGCCCATCAGCATGGATTTTCTTCATGCGCTTTACACCAATATGACCTAAACGGCGGTGCCACAAATAAGTTGCACTATCATTCTTAACTTTGCATCTTTTGGCTTCAATATTATGAATATGTGTATCACTACAATCAAGATCCAACAAACCTTTTTCATTGGGTGTATCACCATAGAAGGTTTTATTCATGTAAACAGAACAACAATTATTCTCTAACTTAAATGAATAACCGTATTGCAATAAACATGATCAAATCATATTCATGCTCAACGCAAACACCAAATAACACTTATTTAGGTTCAACACTAATCCCGAAAGTATAGGGAGTGTGCGATGATGATCATATCAGTCTTGGAACTACTTCCAACACACATCGTCACTTCACCCTTAACTAGTCTCTGTTCATTCTGCAACTCCCGTTTCGAGTTACTAATCTTAGCAACTGAACTAGTATCAAATACAAAGGGGTTGCTATAAACACTAGTAAAGTACACATCAATAACATGTATATCAAATATACCTTTGTTCACTATGACATCCTTCTTATCTGCCAAGTATCTAGGGCAGTTCCACTTCTAGTGACCAGTCCCTTTGCAGTAGAAGCACTTAGTCTCAGGCTTAGGTCCAGACTTGGGCTTCTTCACTTGAGCAACAACTCGCTTGCCGTTCTTCTTGAAGTTCCCCTTCTTCCCTTTGCCCTTTTCTTGAAACTAGTAGTCTTGTCAACCATCAACACTTGATGTTTTTCTTGATTTCTACCATTGTCGATTTCAGCATCACGAAGAGCTTGGGAATCATTTCCGTTATCCCTTGCATATTATAGTTCATCACGAAGTTCTAGTAACTTGGTGATAGTGACTAGAGAACTCTGCCAATCACTATCTTATCTGGAAGATTAACTCCCACTTGATTCAAGTGATTGTATTACTCAGACATTCTGAGCACATGCTCACTAGCTGAGCAATTCTCCTCCATCTTGTAGGCAAAGTACTGTCAGAGGTCTCACACCTCTCGACATGGGCATGAGTATGAAATACTAATTTCAACTCTTGGAACATCTCATATGCTCCGTGGCGTTTCAAAAAACATCTTTGAAGCCCCGATTCTAAGCCGTAAAGCATGGTGCACTAAACAATCAAGTAGTCATCATATCGAGCTTGCCAAATGTTCATAACGTCTGCAGTTGCTCCTGCAATTGGTCTGTCACCTAGTGGTGCATCAAGGACATAATTCTTCTATGCAGCAATGAGGATAATCCTTAGATTACGGATCCAATCCATATCATTGCTACTAACATATTACAACTTAGTTTTCTCTAGGAACGTATCAAAAATAAAACAGGGGAGCTAAACGCGAGCAATTGATCTACAACATAGATATGCTAATACTACCAGGACTAAGTTCATGATAAATTAAAGTTCAATTAATCATATTACTTAAGAACTCCCACTTAGATAGACACCCCTCTAATCATCTAAGTGATCACGTGATCCAAATCAACTAAACCATGTCCGATAATCATGTGAGATGGAGTAGTTTTCAATGGTGAACATCACTATGTTGATCATATCTACTATATGATTCACGCTCGACCTTTCGGTCTCAGTGTTCCGAGGCCATATCTGCATATGCTAGGCTCGTCAAGTTTAACCTGAGTATTCCGCGTGTGCAACTGTTTTGCACCCGTTGTATTTGAACGTAGAGCCTATCACACCCGATCATCACGTGGTGTCTCAGCACGAAGAACTTTCGCAACAGTGCATACTGAGGGAGAACACTTATACCTTGAAATTTAGTGAGAGATCATCTTATAATGCTACCGTCGATTGCTACCTCTTGAGCACTGTGTTGGTTTTCACTTGAAGAGGAAAGGGTGATGCAGCAAAGTATCGTAAGTATTTCCCTCAGTTTTTGAGAACCAAGGTATCAATCCAGTAGGAGGCTACACGCAAGTCCCTCGCACCTACACAAACAAATAAATCCTTGCAACCAATGCAATAAGGGGTTGTCAATCCCTACACGGTCACTTACGAGAGTGAGATCTGATAGATATGATAAGATAATATTTTTGGTATTTTTATGATAAAGATGCAAAGTAAAATAAACAAAATAAAAACGGCAAAAGAAATAGCTTGTTGTCGGGAGATTAATATGATGGAAAATAGACCCGGGGGCCATAGGTTTCACTAGTGGCTTCTCTCAAGAGCATAAGTATTTTACGGTGGGTGAACAAATTACTGTTGAGCAATTGACAGAATTGAGCATAGTTATGAGAATATCTAGGTATGATCATGTATATAGGCATCACGTCCGAGACAAGTAGACCGACTCCTGCCTGCATCTACTACTATTACTCCACACATCGACCGCTATCCAGCATGCATGTAGAGTATTAAGTTCATAAGAACAGAGTAACTCTTTAAGCAAGATGACATGATGTAGAGGGATAAATTCATGCAATATGATAAAAACCCCACCTTGTTATCCTCGATGGCAACAATACTATACGTGCCTTGCTGCCCCTACTATCACTGGGAAAGGACACTGCAAGATTGAACCCAAAGCTAAGCACTTCTCCCATTGCAAGAAAGATCAATCTAGTAGGCCAAACCAAACTGATAATTCGAAGAGACTTGCAAAGATAACCGATCATACATAAAAGAATTAAGAAGATTCAAACATTGTTCATAGATAAACTTGATCATAAACCCACAATTCATCGGTCTCAACAAACACACCGCAAAAGAAGATTACATCGAATAGATCTCCACGAGAGAGGGGGAGAACATTGTATTGAGATCCAAAAATAGAGAAGAAGCCATCTAGCTAATAACTATGGACCCGAAGGTCTGAGGTAAACTACTCACACTTCATTGGAGAGGCTATGGTGTTGATGTAGAAGCCCTCCGTGATCGATGCCCCCTCCGTCGGAGCTCCGGAACATGCCCCAACATGGGATCTCGTGGGTACAGAAGGTTGTGGCGGTGGAATTAGGTTTTTGGCTCCGTATCTGATCGTTTGGGGGTATGTAGGTATACATAGGAGGAAGGAGTACATTGGTGGAGCAACGTGGGGCCCATGAGGGTGGAGGGCACGCCTGGGGGGGGGGGGGGTAGGCACGCCCCCTACCTCGTGGCTTCCTGCTTGATTTCTTGACATAGGGTCCAGGTCCTCTGGATCATGTTCGTTCCGAAAATCACGTTCCCGAAGGTTTTATTCCGTTTGGACTTCGTTTGATATTCTTTTTTTGTGAAACTCTGAAATAGGCAAAAAACAGCAATTCTGGGCTGGGCCTCCGGTTAATAGGTTAGTCCCAAAAATAATATAAAAGTTAATAATAAAGCCCAATAATGTCCAAAATAGAAGATAATATAGCATGGAGCAATCAAAAATTATAGATACGTTGGAGACGTATCAAGCATCCCCAAGCTTAATTCCTGCTCGTCCTCGAGTAGGTAAATGATAAAAACAGATTTTTTGATGTGGAATGCTACTTGGCATAATTTCAATGTAATTCTTCTTAATTGTGGTATGAATATTCAGATCCAAAAGATTCAAGATAAAAGTTCAATATTGACATAAAAATAATAATACTTCAAGCATACTTACTAAGCAATTATGTCCTCTCAAAATAACATGGCCAAAGAAAGTTCATCCCTACAAAATCATGTAGTTTAGTCATGCTCCATTTTCGTCACACAAGAATGCTCTCATCATGCACAACCCCGATGACAAGCCAAGCAATTGTTTCATACTTTAGTAATCTCAAACTTTTTCAACCTTCATGCAATACATGAGCGTGAGCCATGGACATAGCACTATGGGTGGAATAGAATATGATGATGGGGGTTATGTGGAGAAGACAAAAAAGGAGAAAGTCTCACATCAACGAGGCTAATCAATGAGCTATGGAGATGCCCATCGATTGATGTTAATGCAAGGAGTAGGGATTGCCATGCAACGGATGCACTAGAGCTATAAATATATGAAAGCTCAACAAAAGAAACTAAGTGGGTGTGCATCCAACTTGCTTGCTCACGAAGACCTAGGGCACTTGAGGAGGCCCATTGTTGGAATATACAAGCCAAGTTCTATAATGAAAAATTCCCACTAGTATATTAAAGTGACAAAACAAGAGACTCTCTAACATGAATATTATGGTGCTACTTTGAAGCACAAGTGTGGTAAAAGGATAGTAACATTGTCCCTTCTCTCTTTTTCTCTCATTTTTTTGGGCCTTCTCTTTTTTATGGACTTTCTCTCCTTTTTTTATTCCTCACTTGGGACAATGCTCTAGAAAAATGATGATCATCACATTTCTATTTATTTACAACTCAATGATTACAACTCGATACTAGAACAAAGTATGACTCTATATGAATGCCTCCGGCGGTGTACCGGGATATGCAATGAACCAAGAGTGACATGTATGAAAGAATTATAAATGGTGGCTTTGCCACAAATACTATGTCAACTACATGATCATGCAAAGCAATATGACAATGATGAACGTGTCATGATAAACGGAATGGTGGAAAGTTGCATGGCAATATATCTCGGAATGGCTATGGAAATGCCATAATGGGTAGGTATGGTGGCTGTTTTGAGGAAGATATAAGGAGGTTTATGTGTGAAAGAGCATATCATATCACGGGGTTTGGATGCACCGGCGAAGTTTGCACCAACCCTCAATGTGAGAAAGGGCAATGCACGGTACCGAAGAGGCTAGCAATGATGGAAAGGTGAGAGTGCGTATAATCCATGGACTCAACATTAGTCATAAAGAACTCACATACTTATTGCAAAAATCTACAAGTCATAAAAAACCAAGCACTACGCGCATGCTCCTAGGGGGATAGATTGGTAGGAAAAGACCATCGCTCGTCCCCGACCGCCACTCATAAGGAGGACAATCAAAGAACACCTCATGTTTCAAATTTGTTACATAACGTTTACCATACGTGCATGCTACGGGACTTGCAAACTTCAACACACGTATTTCTCAAATTCATAACTACTCAACTAGCACAACTTTGATATCACTACCTCCATGTCTCAAAACAATCATCAAGCATCAAACTTCTCTTAGTATTCAACACACTGTTAAGAAAGTTTTTACTATTCTTGAATACCTAGCATATTAGGATTATTTAAGAAAATTACCATGCTATTTACGACTCTCAAAATAATCTAAGTGAATCATGAGAGATTAATAGTTTCTGTAAAACAAATCCACCACCGTGCTCTAAAAGATATATGTGAAGTATTAGAGCAAAAACTATATAACTCAAAAGATATAAGTGAAGCACATAGTGTATTCTAATAATTTCCGAATCATGTGTGTCTCTCTCAAAAGGTGTGTACAGCAAGGATGATTGTGGTAAACTAAAAAGCAAAGACTCAAATCATAGAAGACGCTCCAAGCAAAACACATATCATGTGGTGAATAAAAATATAGCTCCAAGTAAAGTTACCGATGGAAGTAGACGAAAGAGGGGATGCCTTCCGGGGCATCCCCAAGCTTTGGGTTTTAGGTGTCCTTAGATTATCTTGGGGTGCCATGGGCATCCCCAAGCTTAGGCTATTGCCACTCCTTGTTCCATAATCCATCAAATCTTTCACCCAAAACTTGAAAACTTCACAACACAAAACTCAGCAGAAAATCTTGTGAGCTCCGTTAGCGAAAGAAAACAAAAGACCAGTTCAAGGTACTGTAATGAACTCATTATTTATTTATATTGGTGTTAAACCTACTGTATTCCAACTTATCTATGGTTTATAAACTATTTTACTAGCCATAAATTCATCAAAATAAGCAAACAATACACGAAAAACAGAATCTGTCAAAAACAGAACAGTCTGTAGTAATCTGTAACTAACGCAAACTTCTGGAACTCCAAAAACTCAAGAAAAATAGGAAGACCTAGACAATTTGTTTATTGATCATCAGAAATTGGAATCTATATTTTATCACGTTCCGGTGATTTGTAACAATTATGTTCGTGAACAGAAAGTTTCTGGAATTTTCTGCAAGCTCAAATAACTATCATCCAAGAAGATCCTATGGGTTAAACTTGGCACAAACACTAATTAAAACATAAAAATACATCTAACCACAGGCTAGAACAAATATTTATTGAATAACATCAAGGAAAAATATTGGGTTGTCTCCCAACCAGCGCTTTTCTTTAAAGCCTTTTAGCTAGGCATTGATAATTTTAATGATGCTCACATGAAAGACATGAATTGAAGCACAAAGAGAGCATCATCAAACACGTGGCAAACACATATAAGTCTAACATACTTCCTATGCATAGGCATCTTATAGAAAAACAAATTATCATAGCAAGCAAAAACTGGCATATGCAAGGAAGCGGAAAAGAACAATAGCAATCTCAACATAACGAGAGGTAATTTAGTAACATGAAAATTTCTATAACCATATTTTCCTCTCTCATAATAATTACATGTAGGATCATAAGAAAATTCAACAATATAGCTATCACATAACATATTCTCAACACGATCAACATGCATGCGAAGTTGACACTCTTCCAAAATAGTGGGATTATCATTAACTAAAGTCATGATTTCTCCAAGCCCACTTTTATCAAAAAATCCATAAGATTGAATATTATCCAAATATGTGGGATCTAAAGTTGACACTCTTCCAAACCCACTTTCAATATTATTGCAAACATTATTATCAATCTTATATTCATCATGGGGCTTAAATAAATTTTCAAGATCATAAGAAGAATCTCCCCAATCATGATTATTGCAACAGGTAGTGTACATAGCAAAACTAGCATCCCCAAGCTTAGGGTTTTGCATATTATTAGCACAATTTACATCAATAGAATTTATAATAAAATCATTGCAATCATGCTTTTTATTCAAAGATCTATCGTGAATCACTTCATAAAGCACTTCATCACAATTTTCAGATTCACGGATTTCAAGCAAAACCTTATAAAGATAATCTAGTGCATCCAAATCACTAGGAATTGGTTCATCATAATTGGATCTCTTAAAAAGATTGGCAAGCGGATGAGGATCCACAGATATTAGCTTGTCTGTTTAGGAATAAATACTCAACTATTTCAACCAAATGAGCAAACGAGCCAAGTAAGACATCAAGGCAAACGAAAAGACGAACGCAAAAAGGGCGAATAAAACGGCAAAGGTGAAGTGGGGGAGAGGAAAACGAGAGGCAAATGGCAAATAATGTAATGCGGGAGATAAGGGTTTGTGATGGGTACTTGGTATGTTGACTTTTGCGTAGACCTCCCCGACAACGACGCCAAAAATCCTTCTTGCTACCTCTTGAGCACTGCGTTGGTTTTCCCTTGAAGAGGAAAGGGTGATGCAGCAAAGTAGCGTAAGTATTTTCCTCAGTTTTTGAGAACCAAGGTATCAATCCAGTAGGAGGCTACACGCAAGTCCCTCGCACCTACAAAAACAAATAAATCTTCGCAACCAACGCGATAAGGGGTTGTCAATCCCTACACGGTCACTTACGAGAGTGAAATCTGATAGATATGGTAAGATAATATTTTTGGTATTTTTATGATAAAGATGCAAAGTAAAATAAACAAAATAAAAACGGCAAAAGAAATGGCTTGTTGTCGGGAG
The DNA here is from genome assembly GCF_002575655.3 of Aegilops tauschii subsp. strangulata. NCBI lineage: Eukaryota > Viridiplantae > Streptophyta > Magnoliopsida > Poales > Poaceae > Aegilops > Aegilops tauschii. Next base: position 472,419,375 of record NC_053036.3, on the reverse strand, counting down.
ATTAATATGATGGAAAATAGACCCGGGGGCCATAGGTTTCACTAGTGGCTTCTCTCAAGAGCATAAGTATTTTACGGTGGGCGAACACATTACTGTTGAGAAATTGACAGAATTGAGCATAGTTATGAGAATATCTAGGTATGATCATGTATATAGGCATCATGTCCGAGACAAGTAGACCGACTCCTGCCTGCATCTACTACTATTACTCCACACATCGACCGCTATCCAGCATGCATCTAGAGTATTAAGTTCATAAGAACAGAGTAACGCCTTAAGCAAGATGACATGATGTAGAGGGATAAATTCATGCAATATGATAAAAACCCCATCTTGTTATCCTCGATGGAAACAATACAATACGTGCCTTGCTGCCCCTACTGTCACTGGGAAAGGACATCGCAAGATTGAACCCAACGCTAAGCACTTCTCCCATTGCAAGAAAGATCAATCTAGTAGGCCAAACCAAACTGATAATTCGAAGAGACTTGCAAAGATAACCAATCATACATAAAAGAATTCAGAAGATTCAAATATTGTTCATAGATAAACTTGATCATAAACCCACAATTCATCGGTCTCAACAAACACACCGCAAAAGAAGATTACATCGAATAGATCTCCACAAGAGAGGGGGGAACATTGTATTGAGATCCAAAAAGAGAGAGGAAGCCATCTAGCTAATAACTATGGACCCGAAGGTCTGAGGTAAACTACTCACACTTCATCGGAGAGGCTATGGTGTTGATGTAGAAGCCCTCCGTGATGGATGCCCCCTCCGGCGGAGCTCCGGAACAGGCCCCAAGATGGGATCTCGTGGGTACAGAAGGTTGCGGCGGTGGAATTAGGTTTTTGGCTCCGTATCTGATCGTTTGGGGCTACGTATGTGACGCCCAGATAATTAGACTACAATAATTCCCTGCTAATGATGCCAGTCACCTCGGATTACTGTTGATAATCTCGCGTTAGTTCAAAACGTTTTAAATTCAAATTGAATTAAAGGCAAACAACAAAAGTTTTCAAACATTAGAACTAAAATGTTTGGGTTGTGCCAAATAATGCATAGGTATTTATGGTGGAGGAGCCACACTTTTATATAATGTTTAAAGGCCTTAAAATAATTAAAACAGTAGCAAAAACAATTAATTAAATGCCTTTTACAATTAATAAATTACTAAACTATTTTATTTACTCACCAGACTTTTTGTGGCATTGGGGTATTTTGGAACAATAATTTAAGTAATATTTGTATATTTTATAAAACAAAATTATATAGAAAATATAATAGTAAACTAATAAAACAAAAAAAGAAGAAGAAAAGAAACAAACAAAAAAAAGAAGGAAAAGTGCCCCCTGGCCCAACTGGGCCAACCGGCCCAGCTGGCCACTTCCGCCGGCCCGGTCGAACCAGCCCAGCCAGCGCCTACAGCCTCCTGGGGCGACCGTGTTGGGGAACGTAGTAATTTCAAAAATTTCCTACGCACACGCAAGATCATGGTGATGCATAGCAACGAGAGGGGAGAGTGTTGTCCACGTACCCTCGTAGACCGACAGCGGAAGCGTTATCACAATGCGGTTGATGTAGTCGTACGTCTTCACGATCCGACCGATCAAGTACCGAACGCACGGCACCTCCGAGTTCTGCACACGTTCAGCTCGATGACGTCCCTCGAACTCCGATCCAGCCGAGTGTTGAGGGAGAGTTTCGTCAGCACGACGGCGTGGTGACGATGATGATGTTCCACCGACGCAGGGCTTCGCCTAAGCTCCGCAACGGTATTATCGAGGTGTAATATGATGGAGGGGGGCACCGCACATGGCTAAGAGATCTCAAGGATCAATTGTTGTGTCTATGGGGTGCCCCCTGCCCCCGTATATAAAGGAGCAAGGGGGAGGCAGCCGGCCAAGGGGAGAGGCGCGCCATAAGGGGGAGTCCTACTCCCACCGGGAGTAGGACTCCTCCTTTCCTTGTGGGAGTAGGAGAAGGGAAGGGGGAAGGAGAAAGAAGGAAGGGTGCGCCCCCCTTCCCTAGTCCAATTCGGACCAGACCATGGGGAGGGGTGCGGCCACCTTTTGAGGCCTTTCTCTCCTTTCCCGTATGGCCCATTAAGGCCCAATACGAATTCCCATAACTCTTCGGTACTCCGAAAAATACCCGAATCACTCGGAACCTTTCCGAAATCCGAATATAGTCGTCCAATATATCGATTTTTACGTCTCGACCATTTCGAGACTCCTCGTCATATCCCCGATCTCATCCGGGACTCCGAACTCCTTCGGTACATCAAAACTCAATAAAACTGTCATCGTAACGTTAAGCGTGCGGACCCTACGGGTTCGAGAACTATGTAGACATGACTGAGACACGTTTCCGGTCAATAACCAATAGCGGGACCTGGATGCCCATATTGGCTCCCACATATTCTACGAAGATCTTTATCGATCAGACCGCATAACAATATACGTTGTTCCCTTTGTCATCGGTATGTTACTTGCCTGAGATTCGATCGTCGGTATCTCGATACCTAGTTCAATCTCGTTACCGGCAAGTCTCTTTACTCGTTCCGTAATACATCATCCCGCAACTAACTCATTAGTCACAATGCTTGCAAGGCTTATAGTGATGTGCAATACCGAGTGGGCCCAGAGATACCTCTCCGACAATCGGAGTGACAAATCCTAATCTCGAAATACGCCAACCCAACAAGTACCTTTGGAGACACCTGTAGAGCACCTTTATAATCACCCATTTACGTTGTGACGTTTGGTAGCACACAAAGTGTTCCTCCGGTAAACGGGAGTTGCATAATCTCATAGTCATAGGAACATGTATAAGTCATGAAGAAAGCAATAGCAACATACTAAACGATCGAGTGCTAAGCTAACGGAATGGGTCAAGTCAATCACGTCATTCTCCTAATGAGGTGATCCCGTTAATCAAATGACAACTCATGTCTATGGCTAGGAAACATAAACATCTTTGATTAACGAGCTAGTCAAGTAGAGGCATACTAGTGACACTCTGTTTGTCTATGTATTCACACATGTATTATGTTTTTGGTTAATACAATTCTAGCATGAATAATAAACATTTATCATGAGAATAAGGAAATAAATAATAACTTTATTATTGCCTCTAGGGCATATTTCCTTCAGTCTCCCACTTGCACTAGAGTCAATAATCTAGTTCACATCGCCATGTGATTTAACACCAATAGTTCACATCACCATGTGATTAACACCCATAGATCACATCGTCATGTGACCAACACTCAAAGGGTTTACTAGAGTCAATAATCTAGTTCACATCGCTATGTGATTAACACCCAAAGAGTACTAAGGTGTGATCATGTTTTGATTGTGAGATAATTTTAGTCAACGGGTCTGTCACATTCAGATCTGTAAGTATTTTTCAAATTTCTATGTCTACAATGCTCTGCACGGAGCTACTCTAGCTAATTGCTCCCACTTTCAATATGTATCTAGACCAAGACTTAGAGTCATCTAGATTTAGTGTCAAAACTTGCATCGACGTAACCCTTTACGATGATCCTTTTGTCACTTCCATAATCGAGAAACATATCCTTATTCCACTAAGGATAATTTTGACCGCTGTCCAGTGATCTACTCCTAGATCACTATTGCACTCCCTTGCCAAAATCAGTGTAGGGTATACAATAGATCTGGTACACAGCATGGCATACTTTATAGAACCTATGGCCAAGGCATAGGGAATGACTTTCATTTTCTTTCTATCTTCTGCCGTGGTCGGGCTTTGAGTCTTACTCAATTTCACACCTTGTAACACAGGCAAGAACTCTTTCTTTGACTGTTTTATTTTGAACTACTTCAAAATCTTGTTAAGGTATGTACTCATTGAAAAAACTTATCAAGCGTCTTCATCTATCTCTATAGATCTTGATGCTCAATATGTAAGCAGCTTCACCGAGGTCTTTCTTTGAAAAACTCCTTTCAAACACTCCTTTATGCTTTGCAGAATAATTCTACATTATTTCTGATCAACAATATGTCATTCACATATACTTATCAGAAATGCTGTAGTGCTCCCACTCACTTTCTTGTAAATACAGGCTTCATCGCAAGTCTATAGAAAACTATATCCTTTGATCAACTTATCAAAGCGTATATTCCAACTCCGAGATGCTTGCACCAGTCCATAGATGGATCGCTGGAGTTTGCATATTTTGTTAGCACCTTTAGGATTGACAAAACCTTCTGTTGCATCATATACAACTCTTCTTTAATAAATCCATTAAAGAATGCAGTTTTGTTTATCCATTTGCCAGATTTCATAAAATGCGGCAATTGCTAAACATGATTCGGACAGACTTAAGCATCGTTGCGAGTGAGAAAATCTCATCGTAGTCAACACCTTGAACTTTGTCAAAAACCTTTTTTCGACAAGTCTAGCTTTGTAGATAGTAACACTACTATCAACGTCCGTCTTCCTCTTGAAGATCCATTTAATCTCAATGGCTCGCCGATCATTGGGCAGGTCAATCAAAGTCCATACTTTGTTCTCATATATGGATCTTATCTCGGATTTCATGGCCTCAAGCCATTTCGCGGAATCTGGGCTCACCATCGCTCTTCATAGTTCGTAGGTTCGTCATGGTCTAGTAACATAACCTCCAGAACAGGATTACCGTACCACTCTGGTGCGGATCTTACTTTGGTTGACCTATGAGGTTCAGTAATAACTTGATATGAAGTTCCATGATTATCATCATTAACTTCCTCACTAATTGGTGTAGGAGTCACAGGAACATATTTCTGTGATGAACTACTTTCCAATAAGGGAGCAGGTACAGTTACCTCATCAAGTTTTACTTTCCTCCCACTCACTTCTTTCGAGAGAAACTCCTTCTCTAGAAAGGATCCATACTAAGCAACGATTGTCTTGCCTTCGGATCTGTGATAGAAGGTGTACCCAACTGTCTCCTTTGGGTATCCTATGAAGAAATATTTCTCCGATTTGGGTTTGAGCTTATCAGGATGAAACTTTTTCACATAAGCATCGCTACCCCAAACTTTAAGAAACGACAACTTTGGTTTCTTGCCAAACCACAGTTCATAAGGCGTCGTCTCAACGGATTTTGATGGTGCCCTATTTAACGTGAATGTAGCTGTCTCTAATGCATAACCCCAAAACGATAGTGGTAAATTGGTAAGAGACATCATAGATTGCACTATATCCAATAAAGTACGGTTATGACGTTCGGACATACCATTATGTTGTGGTGTTCCAGGTGGCGTGAGTAGTGAAACTATTTCACATTGTTTTAACTGAAGGCCAAACTCGTAACTAAAATACTCTTCTCCACGATCAAATCGTAGAAACTTTATTTTCTTGTTACGATGATTTTCGCTTCACTCTGAAATTATATGAACTTTTCAAATGTTTCAGACTTCTGTTTCATTAAGTAGATATACCCACATATGCTCAAATCATCTGTGAAGGTCAGAAAATAATGATACCTGCTACGAGCCTCAATATTCATCGGACCACATACATCTGTATGTATGATTTCCAACAAATCTGTTGCTCTCTCCATAGTTCCGGAGAACGACATTTTAGTCATCTTGCCCATGAGGCATGGTTCGCAAGCATCAAGTGATTCATAATCAAGTGATTCCAAAATCCCATCAGTATGGAGTTTCTTCATGCGCTTTACACCAATATGACCTAAACGGCAGTGCCACAAATAAGTTGCACTATCATTATTAACTTTGCATCTTTTGGCTTCATTATTATGAATATGTGTATCACTACGATCGAGATCCAACAAACCATTTTTGTTGGTGTGTATGACCATAGAAGGTTTTTATTCATGTTAAACAGAACAACAATTGTTCTCTAACTTAAATGAATAACCATATTGCAATAAACATGATCAAATCATATTCATGCTCAACGCAAACACCAAATAACACTTATTTAGTTTCAACACTAATCCCGAAAGTATAGGGAGTGTGCGATGATGATCATATCAATCTTGGAACTACTTCCAACACACATCGTCACCTCTCCTTTTACTAGTCTCTGTTTATTCTGCAACTCCCGTTTCGAGTTACTACTCTTAGCAACTGAACCAGTATCAAAATACCGAAGGGTTGCTATAAACACTAGTAAAGTACACATCAATAACACGTATATCCAATATACCTTTGTTCACTTTGTCATCCTTCTTATCCACCAAATAATTGGGGTAGTTCTGCTTCCAGTGACCAGTCCCTTTGCAGTAGAAGCACTTAGTCTCAGGCTTAGGACCAGACTTAGGCTTCTTCACTTGAGCAGCAACTTGCTTGCCGTTCTTCTTGAAGTTCCCCTTCTATCCCTTTGCCCTTTTCTTGAAACTAGTGGTCTTTTCAACCATCAACACTTGATGTTTTTCTTGATTTCTACCTTCGTCGATTTCAGCATCACGAAGAGCTCGGGAATTACTTTCGTCATCCCTTGCATATTATAGTTCATCACGAAGTTCTACTAACTTGGTGATGGTGACTAAAGAATTCTGTCAATCACTATTTTATCTGGAAGATTAACTCCCACTTGATTCAAGCGATTGTAGTACCCAGACAATCTGAGCACATGCTCACTAGTTGAGCGATTCTCCTCCATCTTTTAGCTATAGAACTTGTTGGAGACTTCATATCTCTCAACTCGGGTATTTGCTTGAAATATTAACTTCAACTCCTGGAACATCTTATATGGTCCATGACGTTCAAAACGTCTTTGAAGTCCCGATTCTAAGCCGTTAAGCATGGTGCACTAAACTATCAAGTAGTCATCATATTGAGCTAGCCAAACATTCATAACGTCTGCATCTGCTCCTGCAATAGGTCTGTCACCTAGCGGTGCATCAAGGACATAATTTTTCTGTGCAGCAATGAGGATAATCCTCAGATCACGGATCCAATCCGCATCTTTGCTACTAACATCTTTCAACATAATTTTTCTCTAGGAACATATCAAAAATAAACACAGGGAAGCAACAACGCGAGCTATTGATCTACAACATAATTTGCAAAATACTATCAGGACTAAGTTCATGATAAATTAATGTTCAAATAATCATATTACTTAAGAACTCCCACTTAGATAGACATCCCTCTAATCTTCTAAGTGATCACGTGATCCATATCAACTAAACCATGTCCGATCATCACGTGAGATGGAGTAGTTTCAATGGTGAACATCACTATGTTGATCATATCTACTATATGATTCACGCTCGACCTTCGGTCTGAGTGTTCGGAGGCCATATCTGTTATATGCTAGGCTCGTCAAGTTTAACCTGAGTATTCCACGCGTGCAACTGTTTTGCACCCGTTGTATTTGAACGTAGAGCCTATCACACCCGATCATCACGTGGTGTCTCAGCACGAAGAACTTTCGCAACGGTGCATACTCAGGGAGAACACTTATACCTTGATAATTTAGTGAGAGATCATCTTATAATGCTACCGTCAAACTAAGCAAAATAAGATGTATAAAAGATAAACATCACATGCAATCAAAATATGTGACATGATATGGCCATCATCATCTTGTGCCTTTGATCTCCATCTCCAAAGCATCGTCATGATTTCCATCGTCACCGGCATGACACCATGATCTCCATCATCTTGATCTATATCAATGTGTCGTCACATGGTCGTCTCGCCAATTATTGCTTTTGCAACTATTGCTATCGCATAGCGATAAAGTAAAGCAATTATTTGGCGCTTGCATCTTATGCAATAAAGAGATAACCATAAGGCTTCTGCCAGTTGCCGATAACTTCAACAAAACATGATCATCTCATACAACAAATTATATCTCATCACGTCTTGACCATATCACATCACAACATGCCCTGCAAAAACAAGTTAGACGTCCTCTACTTTGTTGTTGCAAGTTTTACGTGGCTGCTACGGGCTGAGCAAGAACCGTTCTTACCTACGCATCAAAACCACAACGATAGTTTGTCAAGTTAGTGCTGTTTTAACCTTCTCAAGGACCGGGCGTAGCCACACTCGGTTCAACTAAAGTTGGAGAAACTGACACCCGCCAGCCACCTGTGTGCAAAGCACGTCGGTAGAACCAGTCTCGCGTAAGCGTACGCGTAATGTCGGTACGGACCGCTTCATCCAACAATACCGCCGAACCAAAGTATGACATGCTGGTAAGCAGTATGACTTGTATCGCCCACAACTCACTTGTGTTCTACTCGTGCATAAACATCTACGCATAAAACCAGGCTCGGATGTCACTGTTGGGGAACGTAGTTATTTCAAAAATTTCCTACGCACACGCAAGATCATGGTGATGCATGGCAACGAGAGGGGAGAGTGTTGTCCACGTACCCTCGTAGACCGACAGCGGAAGCGTTATCACAACGCGGTTGATGTAGTCGTACGTCTTCACGATCCGACCGATCAAGTACCGAACGCACGGCACCTCCGAGTTCTACACACGTTCAGCTCGATGACGTCCCTCGAACTCCGATCCAGCCGAGTGTTGAGGGAGAGTTTCGTCAGCACGACGGCGTGGTGACGATGATGATGTTCCACCGACGCAGGGCTTCGCCTAAGCTCCGCAACGGTATTATCGAGGTGTAATATGATGGAGGGGGGCACCGCACACGGCTAAGAGATCTCAAGGATCAATTGTTGTGTCTATGGGGTTCCCCCTTGCCCCCGTATATAAAGGAGCAAGGGGGAGGCAGCCGGCCAAGGGGAGAGGCGCGCCATAAGGGGGAGTCCTACTCCCACCGGGAGTAGGACTCCTCCTTTCCTTGTGGGAGTAGGAGAAGGGAAGGGGGAAGGAGAAAGAAGGAAGGGTGCGCCCCCCTTCCCTAGTCCAATTCGGACCAGACCATGGGGATGGGTGCGGCCACCTTTTGAGGCCTTTCTCTCCTTTCCCGTATGGCCCATTAAGGCCCAATACGAATTCCCGTAACTCTCCGGTACTCCGAAAAATACCCGAATCACTCGGAACCTTTCCGAAGTCCGAATATAGTCGTCCAATATATCGATTTTTACGTCTCGACCATTTCGAGACTCCTCGTCATATCCCCGATCTCATCCGGGACTCCGAACTTCTTCGGTACATCAAAACTCAATAAAACTGTCATCGTAACGTTAAGCGTGCGGACCCTACGGGTTCGAGAACTATGTAGACATGACCGAGACACGTTTCCGGTCAATAACCAATAGCGGGACCTGGATGCCCATATTGGCTCCCACGTATTCTACGAAGATCTTTATCGGTCAGACCGCATAACAATATACGTTGTTCCCTTTGTCATCGGTATGTTACTTGCCTGAGATTCGATCGTCGGTATCTCGATACCTAGTTCAATCTCGTTACCGGCAAGTCTCTTTACTCGTTCCGTAATACATCATCCCGCAACTAACTCATTAGTCACAATGCTTGCAAGGCTTATAGTGATGTGCATTACCGAGTGGGCCCAGAGATACCTCTCCGACAATCGGAGTGACAAATCCTAATCTCAAAATACGCCAACCCAACAAGTACCTTTGAAGACACCTGTAGAGCACCTTTATAATCACCCATTTACGTTGTGACGTTTGGTAGCACACAAAGTGTTTCTCCGGTAAACGGGAGTTGCATAATCTCATAGTCATAGGAACATGTATAAGTCATGAAGAAAGCAATAGCAACATACTAAACGATCGAGTGCTAAGCTAACGGAATGGGTCAAGTCAATCACGTCATTCTCCTAATGAGGTGATCCCGTTAATCAAATGACAACTCATGTCTATGGCTAGGAAACATAACCATCTTTGATTAACGAGCTAGTCAAGTAGAGGCATACTAGTGACACTCTGTTTGTCTGTGTATTCACACATGTATTATGTTTCCGGTTAATACAATTCTAGCATGAATAATAAACATTGATCATGAGAATAAGGAAATAAATAATAACTTTTAGAATTAAAACAGTAGCAAAAACAATTAATTAAATGCCTTTTACAATTAATAAATTACTAAACTATTTTATTTACTCACCAAACTTTTTGTGGCATTGGGGTATTTTGGAACAATAATTTAGGTAATATTTGTATATTTTATAAAACAAAATTATATAGAAAATATAATAGTAAACTAATAAAACAAAAAAAAGACAAAGAAGAAAAGAAACAAACAAAAAAAAAGAAGGAAAAGTGCCCCCTGGCCCAACTGGGCCAACCGGCCCAGCTGGCCACTTCCGCCGGCCCGGTCGAACCAGCCCAGCCAGCGCCTACAGCCCCCTGGGGCGACCGAACCCTAGCCATCTCCTCCCCACTTCCCCCACGACTCCCCACTCTTCTCTCTGCCTCCCCCGACTCCCTCCGGATCGAGGCAACGACCCCCCGACCCCATCGTCAATCCCGCCGCCCGTCGCTCCCGGACCGCCACCGCGTTCCCCCGTCCCCCTCTGGACGCTGCCACGCCGTCGTCCATCGCCCCCGACGCGCCACCTCGCCGCATTCGACCTCGCCTCCGCCCACGGCCACCGCACGACCCCACGGTCGGTCTACTTCACTGGAGCCTCCCCACCGGTCTGCCTCCTCGCCGCATGTCGTCCCCGACGACCTCCTCGACCCCGCTGCCCGAATCCCTACCGCCCCTGTGAGCTTCCCCTCTCCTCTTTCCCCCTGTGCGCCCTGCCTCTCCCCCGCGCACGGCTCCGCCGCCCGCCGGCGCCCGCGGACAGCCGCACCCGACCAACCCCGCGGTGCCCCGCCCGCGCGCGCTCGTCCTGTTGCAGCCCGCCGCTGCCTGTGCCCCGCCTCCGGCCCCGCGGGCCATCGCCGCGCAGGCGGCCAACTCCGGCGCCCACCCCGGGCTCTCTCCTTCCAGCTGCCGCCTTGTTCAGCCACCACCTCCGCCGCGGCACCCCCGCTCCGTCCGGCCACGCCGGCTTGCATCGCCGCGCCCAGCGCTCCTGGTTCTACACGGGCGCTGGCGCCCGTTGCCCGTGCGCCCGAGCCCACTAAGGCCCCTGGGGCCTATGACACATGGGCCCCGCCCAGCCCAGAGAACGTTAAAAAAGAATTAAAAAATAAATAAATAAATAAAACAAATAATAAAAATGAATTTAATTAATTAATTAATTAACTAAATTAATTAAGTTAATTAATCCTGTTTAAATTAATCTAGTTAATTAGTTAATTTAATTAAACAGTAATTAATTAGCTAAACCCTAATTAACCTAAACAGAGAATGACAGGTGGGTCCCACTGGACCCACATGTCAGTTTGACTTAGTCAACCCCTGTTGACTGCTGATGTCAGCATGACATCATGCTGATGTCGTAAATACAATTTCGAATTAAATTAAATGATTAATTAAATTCCAGAAATTAGTAAATCTTTAGAAAATCATATCTTTTAAACCGTAGCTCAGATGAAAATACTTTCTACAAGAAAGTTGCTCAGAACGACGAGCCGAATCCGAATACGCAGTCCGTTCGTCCGCCACGCGTCCCTAGCATAGTGAACCTGCAACATTTCACCTCCGGTTCATCTGTCCGAAAACGTGAAACACCGGGGATACTTTCCCGGATGTCTCCCCCCTTCACCGGTATCACCTCATACCGCGTTGGAACACGTCTAGCTCTGCCTGTTGTCCTGTTATGCACTTGCTTGCTATGTATTTACTGTTTCTCCCCCCTCTTCTCTTCGGTAGACCCCGTGACGATGCTGATGCCCCTGTGGTCGACTACGTCACCGACGACCCCTCCTTCTTGTCTGAGCAACCAGGCAAGCCCCCCCTTGATCACCAGATATCGCCTATTCTTCTCTATACTGCTTGCATTAGAGTAGTGTAGCATGTTACTGCTTCCGGTTAATCCTATTCTGATGCATAGCCTATCATTGTTGCTACAGTTGTTACCCTTACCTGCTATCCTACTGCTTAGTATAGGATGCTAGTGTTCCATCAGTGGCCCTACACTCTTGTCCGTCTGCCATGCTATACTACTGGGCCGTGATCACTTCGGGAGGTGAGCACGGGTATATACTATATACTTTATATACATGACACATGTGGTGACTAAAGTCAGGTCGGCTCGTTGAGTACCCGCAAGTGATTCTGATGAGGGGGCTGAAAGGACAGGTGGCTCCACCCCGGTAGAGGTGGGCCTGGGTTCCTGACGGCCCTGACTGTTACTTTGTGGCGGAGCTACAGGGCAGGTTGAGACCACCTAGGAGAGAGGTGGGCCTGGCCCTGGTCGGCGTTCGCGGATAAATAACACGCTTAACGAGTTCTGGGTATTTGATCTGAGTCTGGCCATTTGGTCTATACGCACTAACCATCTACGAGGGAGTAGTTATGGGTATCCCGACGTCGTGGTATCAGCCGAAGCACTTCTTGACATCGGCAACTGAGTGGCGCGCGCCGCATTGGACCGTAAGCTCGCGCTTGTATTAAGGGGGCTAGGTCTGCTTCCGGCCGCATACGCAACGTGCAGGTGTGCATAGGGCGATGGGCCCAGACCCCTGCGCGCATAGGGTTAGACCGGCGTGCTGACCTCTCTGTTGAGCCTAGGTGGGGCTGCGAAGTGTTGATCTTACGAGGCCGGGCATGACCCAGAAAAGTGTGTCCGGCCAAATGGGATCGAGCGTGTTGGGTTATGTGGTGCACCCCTACAGGGAAGTTTATCTATTCGAATAGCCGTGTCCCTCGGTAAAAGGACGATCCGGAGTTGTACCTTGACCTTATGATAAATAGAACCGGATACTGAATAAAATACACCCTTCCAAGTGCCAGATACAACCCGGTGATCGCTCTCTAACAGGGCGACGAGGAGGGGATCGCCGGGTAGGATTACGCTATGCGATGCTACTTGGAGGACTTCAATCTACTCTCTTCTACATGCTGCAAGATGGAGGCTGCCAGAAGCGTAGTCTTCGACAGGACTAGCTATCCCCCTTTTATTCTGGCATTCTGCAGTTCAGTCCACTGATATGCCCCTTTACAGATATACCCATGCATATGTAGTGTAGCTCCTTGCTTGCGAGTACTTTGGATGAGTACTCACGGTTGCTTCTCTCCCTCTTTTCCCCTTTTCCTTTCTATCTGGTTGTCGCAACCAGATGCTGGAGTCCAGGAGCCAGACGCCACCGTTGACGACGACACCTGCGACACTGGAGGTGCCTACTACTACGTGTAGGCCGCTGACGACGACCAGGAGTAGTTAGGAGGATCCCAGGCAGGAGGCCCGCGCCTCGTTCGATCTGTATCCCAGTTTGTGCTAGCCTTCTTAAGGCAAACTTGTTTAACTTATGTCTGTACTCAGATATTGTTGCTTCCGCTGACTCGTCTATGATCGAGCACTTGTATTCGAGCCCTCGAGGCCCCTGGCTTGTATTATGATGCTTGTATGACTTATTTATGTTTTAGAGTTGTGTTGTGATATCCTCCCGTGAGTCCCTGATCTTGATCGTACACATTTGCGTGCATGATTAGTGTAGGGTCAAATCGGGGGCGTCACAAGTTGGTATCAAAGCCGACTGCCTGTAGGAATCCCCCTTTCCACACTCCTTGGCCGAAGTCGAGTCTAGACATTGCAAAAAGTTTTACTAACATGGCTGTGTGGCTTACGGGCCCATGTCGCCATTGGGTGGTATTAGGATCTTTTACTCCTCGATCTTTACTCTAGGACTCTGAACTCTCTCCTATTCGGGTTAAATGATTTTGCTAAAAAGACTAACTGTAGGGTCTCGTAAATACTTTCTCCCGGAGAGCCCCTTATCACAGATGGTCGCCGACTGCACCAGAAGATGTTGAAGATACTCTTCGATCATTCCCGAGACCCTTGTGCCCTCTGCCTTTTCAATTCCCTACTACCCATATATCCATATGGATAACGACATACACTTGTTGTTCATACAATTACTCTGAGTTTCTCTTGTTATTACCAGACACATCGAATTGCTCTCCGGCTTTTAATAATCCCTTATACCACTGCCTTGTAGTTCCTTGCCGCAGAAATACCCATACGGATAATTACTCGCACCTACCGAGTATCGACTCATCCCCAGTTGATTCATGTATTTCACAATAGTCTTCAAAATACTATTCGATCTTCCGAAAATCCTCAGGAGCCTATTGCTCTTGAAATTCTTGCTTGCTTGCATTATGGTTAATCCCATAAGTATAGTAATCTTATTGGCAGCCTTTGTCACTATCATTTTGAGTCCATGGATTCAATATGTTGCGAATGCTCGCATTCCTCAGTCGAATCCTAGAATTCATCCTTCCGGCTCAGTGTCAGTTTGAACATGAGTAGGTTCTCGACCAATAAAATTGTTGTCAATTTTACCCCTAAGCTTACTAAACCTATCCATCCTTAATCAGAGCGTTTGCTTCTGATCCCTTGAATTTGAAATTATAATTCCTTTGCATTGAGCAGTTAGTCAGTTGTTTCTATAATCTGATCTCCTTGCATTCTTTCTTCCTCTGGTTGAGTACTGATGCTCACATCAGATCCCTTGTGGACCACCAGACCCTTTGTCGGATTTTATCCGACAATGTCCTTCATATTAACTAAGCTTGTGAGCTTTTCCTCGGATACATAATGCCTTTGGTAAATTGTATCCTCTGCTTTGTGAACCATGCTCTACTTCGAGCTTGTATTATTCACTCCGAAGTTTGTGGTATATGTTCCTAAGATGCCCTGATGGGTTGAACCTATGCCTTCCTTAATATGTGTGAACTTGAAAGTTTTCACGGGTCATACTCTACTGGTGTGATGTCAGATAAAATTTCAACACACAACTTCGTTGAAGGCGAGAAGTGAATGAAAGGTTATGCATTAAAGAAGTGGGAGTCGACCTTGAACTTTGTGTTCATGCCCATGGACACGATGTATAACTTATCATGGAAGCTGCTTGTAAAAATAATTACCCCCCTTGTTATAAGTTCATCTTGTCTCCGTGGTTCGATCATTTATGATCGTGGTTTCTGACCATGTTCTCCTTTAAATACCATTTCTCGTGCAAGTTTAAGCACTTGTCTTCTGCAGAGTAATACCCCAGTCCAACCTCTACTTTGATTTGTCGTCGAGTATTACCCCCTGGTATCTCAAGATTATCACGGAACTGCATAACTTCTTATGAGTTCTCCATCAAGTATTACATTCTCATTGATTCCAATTGTTCACGGGCTCCGAGATATTAAACACTCAAGGACATCGATAACTGAATCGAGTCCGCATCATGATTAAACAACTCTTAGTTATCTCCTTTGCTTACGAGTTCGTACTCGATCACGTCATCCCTAGCCTGCTCAGCTATGTCATTATCGTGCCGATTTTAACTGTGCTACCTGGTCTTTATTCCCGGAGCACCACTTTCGACGATGAGCTAAGCTTATGTCGATTTTCCTCGTCATATCATTTCACCTTGAGCAGCAAGCTTGATTTCGAGTTTGTGTCCTACCCATGGTTCCAATAACCGTCTGCTTCATCATTCCTTTGACTTGATGTCGTCGCTGATTGATTACATCTTCATGAAATCTCTCGACAAATGTGTCGTGATCATCATCAACCTTATGCGCTCTTCCAGGATATCGATTGAGTTCATGATGAGAAATACCATCCTTGCCCTCGATGATCTGTGTTATCATCGACCACTTTATTGCCTTCCCACCAACACAAGCTTGTTCGTGTTTGGTGTTATACCTTGAGTTCCTTGCTATCCAGCAATTGTCCTTCTTTACCTTGGAACATTAACATCTCTTATGTCATCTATGTTGTGAGAATTTCACCACCTCTTAAGAATTCTTGATACAATTGATACATCTCGCCATCTACATTCATCTCTTGGTCCCCGTGTTGTCTCCAACCGGATTACCGATGATCGGACTATGAGATGTAATATTCAAAATTACTAGCAACCTTATTGCCTGTAAGATAATGAACGATAGTTTCATTCCTTGTGTATTGGTTATTGAATCACCATTCTAAACATTGATCATGCTACCTAAGCCCATATTTCGGGCGCACCTTTCAACCAATGTTTATTGTGTATGTTTTCCTCGAGCATACATAATTATATCATTTGATCTGACAAGTGTTCCTCCTTGTTCACATAACTGTGGAAATCCATCCTTTTGGAATTCTCGATGAATTGTCGCTGAGCCCATCAGCCACCTCCTCATCCTCTCCTTGGTTTAATTATGAACTATTGTTTCAGGAAACCGCTCCCATAGTTCATTTTTCGAGAATCTTACAATGTCATCTCGTCGATTTGTGTTGCACCTTTTCTTCTCAGACATCCCGAGTCTGAGGTATCCTGGCACTAATCAAATATGAATCTCGGTCAGATATGGTGGTTGGGACATATTTCTAAGAGTTATAACATTGGCCTTTCTATGACCCGGTAAGGTGATGTCATGCCTAACACACCTGGCCGGAGGACCTATTGTTATAGTTTCCTTTTTAACAAGGTTATCCATTCTTCCATGAGGAAATTGTAAGACTTATTCTATAAGTCGTTCCTGATGGATCCTTTTGTGTATCCAAAGTCTAACCTTTACTTGATGACCATGTCAATGCTATCTCGAAGCATGTCTATGGTACTCCGATTTTCAACAGGAACATTTGAAGCCGAATGCTAAATGTTTCCCGCTCAATTATCCAAACACCATTGTATGGGTAATGTCATGAAATTTCTCTCCCCTACCTAAAGAGTTTTCTACATTATATCCTGTCATGGATATCATGCTCAGCTTGTCCTTGGGAAGGATATACCCTTGAAATATGTGTTTAAACACATTTTCCTTTCCATTCTTCTGTTTAATCTGATAATCATATTTTCCTTTCCATTTGTTGGGTTAACGTTTCTTGTGATCTATATGATCTAAGCAGTAATATTCTCCTGCTTAGGTAAACACCTCGGTTTACAACTCTGTCAGTGAGACCCTGTTACTATTGTTGATGACATTCCGGTAACCACCGATGGACGAGAACATTGCCTATTGGTCCGCCTCGTTCAACGAGCAGGAGAATGGTTCTCTTCGTCCCTTGCCCTTGGTACCGACGTTGTTGCCAACATAACTGACAGGCTACCCTCTGACATGCCTTACATACATGATCGTGCAAGAAGTCACCGCCCTTCCTACTTTTAAACCACATGGTGGGCCCATAACCCACAGTTCCACAGGATCGAAACCTGACTCTCTTGTACACCCCCTGTTCCCAAAGTTATTCCTCCCGCGTGGACTCGTATGTAATTCATGAGCCACCTTCCGATGAGATCATCAATTCTTGTTTCGGACACAAAAATTATTCCTTTGCTTTGAAACCCTTTCACCTTCTGACTAGGCATTGAACGATTGCCTAGCTGCTTGAAACTTCTTACTGTACCTTCAAAATTTACCCTCGATGTGTTTTATTTGTTTAGCTCGAGAGGTACTCATATGCTCATTCATGGGTTAATCCCAGATTACTACCCTTATAGCATTCTGTCGTTGCCGATCTGCCCCATTACCTACTCGTAAGTACGATGAAGATCCCGAAGAAAAGATGCCTACTTCATCATGATGACCTGAAGCAGAGAAATAAAGACATCAACGAGGAGGATCAACTACCTCAGGAAGAGCAACCAAGACCGAGAACACTCGTTAAAATTTCGTAACCAAATCCCTTCCCTGTCACTTCCCCTCTTAAATCTCGGGACGAGATTTCTTGTAGTGGAGGAGAAATGTGACGCCCGGATAATTAGACTACAGTAATTCCCTGCTAATGATGCCAGTCACCTCGGATTATTGTTGATAATCTCGCGTTAGTTCAAAACGATTTAAATTCAAATTGAATTAAAGGCAAACAACAAAAGTTTTCAAACAGGTTGTGCCAAATAATGCATAGGTATTTATGGTGGAGGAGCCACACTTTTATATAATGTTTAAAGGCCCTAAAATAATTAAAACAGTAGCAAAAACAATTAATTAAATGCCTTTTACAATTAATAAATTACTAAACTATTTTATTTACTCACCAAACTTTTTGTGGCATTGGGGTATTTTGGAACAATAATTTAGGTAATATTTGTATTATAAAACAAAATTATATAGAAAATATAATAGTAAACTAATAAAACAAAAAAAAAAGAAAAAGAAGAAAAGAAACAAAAAAAAGAAGGAAAAGTGCCCCCTGGCCCAACTGGGCCAACCGGCCCAGCTGGCCACTTCCGCCGGCCCGGTCAAACCAGCCCAGCCAGCGCCTACAGCCCCCTGGGGCGACCGAACCCTAGCCATCTCCTCCCCACTTTCCCCACGACTCCCCACTCTTCTCTCTGCCTCCCCCGACTCCCTCTGGATCGAGGCAACGACCCCCCCGACCCCATCGTCAATCCCGCCGCCCGTCGCTCCCGGACCGCCACCGCGTTCCCCCGTCCCCCTCTGGACGCCGCCACGCCGTCGTCCATCCCCCCGACGCGCCACCTCGCCGCATTCGACCTCGCCTCCGCCCACGGCCACCGCACGACCCCACGGTCGATCTACTTCACCGGAGCCTCCCCACCGGTCTGCCTCCTCGTCGCATGTCGTCCCCGGCGACCTCCTCGACCCCGCTGCCCGAATCCCTACCGCCCCTGTGAGCTTCCCCTCTCCTCTTTCCCCCTGTGCGCCCTGCCTCTCCCCTGCGCACGGCTCCGCCGCCCGCCGGCGCCCGCGGACAGCCGCACCCGACCAACCCCGCGGTGCCCCGCCCGCGCGCGCTCGTCCTGTTGCAGCCCGCCGCTGCCTGTGCCCCGCCTCCGCCTCCGGCCCCGCGGGCCATCGCCGCGCCGGCGGCCAACTCCGGCGCCCACCCCGGGCTATCTCCTTCCCGCTGCCGCCCTGTTCAGCCACCACCTCCGCCGCGGCACCCCCTCTCCGTCCGGCCACGCCAGCTTGCACGCCCAGCGCTCCTGGTTCTACACGGGCGCTGGCGCCCGGAGCCCGTGCGCCCGAATCCACTAAGGCCCCTGGGGCCTATGACACATGGGCCCCGCCCAGCCCAGAGAACGTTAAAAAAAGAATTAAAAAAATAAGTAAATAAAACAAATAATAAAAATGAATTTAATTAATTAATTAATTAACTAAATTAATTAAGTTAATTAATCCTGTTTAAATTAATCTAGTTAATTAGTTAATTTAATTAAACAGTAATTAATTAGCTAAACCCTAATTAACCTAAACAGAGAATGACAGGTGGGTCCCACTGGACCCACATGTCAGTTTGACTTAGTCAACCCCTGTTGACTGCTGATGTCAGCATGACATCATGCTGATGTCGTAAATACAATTTCGAATTAAATTAAATGATTAATTAAATTCCAGAAATTAGTAAATCTTTAGAAAATCATATCTTTTAAACCGTAGCTCAGATGAAAATACTTTCTACAAGAAAGTTGCTCAGAACGACGAGCCGAATCCAAATACGCAGTCCGTTTGTCCGCCACGCGTCCCTAGCATAGTGAACCTGCAACATTTCACCTCCGGTTCATCTGTCCGAAAACGTGAAACACCGGGGATACTTTCCCGGATGTCTCCCCCCTTCACCGGTATCACCTCATACCGCGTTGGAACACGTCTAGCTCTGCCTGTTGTCCTGTTATGCACTTGCTTGCTATGTATTTACTGTTTCTCCCCCCTCTTCTCTTCGGTAGACCCCGTGACGATGCTGATGCCCCTGTGGTCGACTACGTCACCGACGACCCCTCCTTCTTGTCTGAGCAACCAGGCAAGCCCCCCCTTGATCACCAGATATCGCCTATTCTTCTCTATACTGCTTGCATTAGAGTAGTGTAGCATGTTACTGCTTCCGGTTAATCCTATTCTGATGCATAGCCTATCATTGTTGCTACAGTTGTTACCCTTACCTGCTATCCTACTGCTTAGTATAGGATGCTAGTGTTCCATCAGTGGCCCTACACTCTTGTCCGTCTGCCATGCTATACTACTGGGCCGTGATCACTTCGGGAGGTGAGCACGGGTATATACTATATACTTTTATATACATGACACATGTGGTGACTAAAGTCGGGTCGGCTCGTTGAGAACCCGCAAGTGATTCTGATGAGGGGGCTGAAAGGACAGGTGGCTCCACCCCGGTAGAGGTGGGTCTGGGTTCCTGACGGCTAGGGCAGGTTGAGACCACCTAGGAGAGAGGTGGGCCTGGCCCTGGTCGGCGTTCGCGGATAAATAACACGCTTAACGAGTTCTGGGTATTTGATCTGAGTCTGGCCATTTGGTCTATACGCACTAACCATCTACGAGGGAGTAGTTATGGGTATCCCGACGTCGTGGTATCAGCCGAAGCACTTCTTGACGTCGGCAACTGAGTGGCGCGCGCCGCATTGGACCGTAAGCTCGCGCTTGTATTAAGGGGGCTAGGTCTGCTTCCGGCCGCGTACGCAACGTGCAGGTGTGCATAGGGCGATGGGCCCAGACCCCTGCGCGCATAGGGTTAGACCGGCGTGCTGACCTCTCTGTTGAGCCTAGGTGGGGCTGCGAAGTGTTGATCTTACGAGGCCGGGCATGACCCAGAAAAGTGTGTCCGGCCAAATGGGATCGAGCGTGTTGGGTTATGTGGTGCACCCCTACAGGGAAGTTTATCTATTCGAATAGCCGTGTCCCTCGGTAAAAGGACGACCCGGAGTTGTACCTTGACCTTATGATAAATAGAACCAGATACTGAATAAAATACACCCTTCCAAGTGCCAGATACAACCCGATGATCGCTCTCTAACAGGGCGACGAGGAGGGGATCGCCGGGTAGGATTACGCTATGCGATGCTACTTGGAGGACTTCAATCTACTCTCTTCTACATGCTGCAAGATGGAGGCTGCCAGAAGCGTAGTCTTCGACAGGACTAGCTATCCCCCTTTTATTCTGGCATTCTGCAGTTCAGTCCACTGATATGCCCCTTTACAGATATACCCATGCATATGTAGTGTAGCTCCTTGCTTGCGAGTACTTTGGATGAGTACTCACGGTTGCTTCTCTCCCTCTTTTCCCCTTTTCCTTTCTATCTGGTTGTCGCAACCAGATGCTGGAGTCCAGGAGCCAGACGCCACCGTTGACGACGACACCTGCGACACTGGAGGTGCCTACTACTACGTGTAGGCCGCTGACGACGACCAGGAGTAGTTAGGAGGATCCCAGGCAGGAGGCCCGCGCCTCGTTCGATCTGTATCCCAGTTTGTGCTAGCCTTCTTAAGGCAAACTTGTTTAACTTATGTCTGTACTCAGATATTGTTGCTTCCGCTGACTCGTCTATGATCGAGCACTTGTATTCGAGCCCTCGAGGCCCCTGGCTTCTATTATGATGCTTGTATGACTATTTATGTTTTAGAGTTGTGTTGTGATATCCTCCCGTGAGTCCCTGATCTTGATCGTACACATTTGCGTGCATGATTAGTGTACGGTCAAATCGGGGGCGTCACAACGTAGGTATATATAGGAGGAAGGAGTACGTCGGTGGAGCAATGTGGGGCCCACGAGGGTGGAGGGCGCGCCTGTGGGGGGGGGGGGGGCGGGTAGGCGCGCCCCCTACCTCGTGGCCTCCTGCTTGATTTCTTGACATAGGGTCCAACTCCTCTGGATCAAGTTCGTTCCGAAAATCACGTTCCTGAAGGTTTTATTCCGTTTGGACTCCGTTTGATATTCTTTTTCTGCGAAACTCTGAAATAGGCAAAAAACAGCAATTCTGGGCTGGGCCTCCGGTTAATAGGTTAGTCCCAAAATAATATAAAAGTGAATAATAAAGCCCAATAATGTCCAAAACAGAAGATAATATAGCATGGAGCAATCAAAAATTATAGATACGTTGGAGAAGTATCATCGATCTAAGCAAAATAAGATGCATAAAAGATAAACATCACATGCAATCAATATAAGTGATATGATATGACCATCATCATCTTGTGCTTGTGATCTCCATCTCTAAAGCACCGTCATGATCACCATCGTCACCGGCGCGACACCTTGATCTCCATCGTAGCATCATTGTCGTCTCGCCAACTATTGCTTCTATGACTATCGTTACCGCTTAGTGATAAAGTAAAGCATTTACAGGGCGATTGCATTGCATACAATAAAGCGACAACCATATGGCTCCTGCCAGTTGCCGATAACTCGGTTACAAAACATGATCATCTCATACAATAAAATATAGCATCATGCCTTGACCATATCATATCACAACATGCCCTGCGAAAACAAGTTAGACGTCCTCTACTTTGTTGTTGCAAGTTTTACGTGGCTGCTACGGGCTGAGGAAGAACCGTTCTTACCTACGCATCAAAACCACAATGATAGTTTGTCAAGTTAGTGCTGTTTTAACCTTCTCAAGGACCGGGCGTAGCCACACTCGGTTCAACTAAAGTTGGAGAAACTGACACCCGCCAGCCACCTGTGTGCAAAGCACGTCGGTAGAACCAGTCTCGCGTAAGCGTACGCGTAATGTCGGTCTGGGCCGCTTCATCCAACAATACCGCCGAACCAAAGTATGACATGCTGGTAAGTAGTATGACTTGTATCGCCCACAACTCACTTGTGTTCTACTCGTGCATAAACTTCTACGCATAAAACCAGGCTCGGATGCCACTGTTGGGGAACGTAGTTATTTCAAAAATTTCCTACGCACACGCAAGATCATGGTGATGCATAGCAACGAGAGGGGAGAGTGTTGTCCATGTACCCTCGTAGACCGACAGCGGAAGACCATTTCGAGACTCCTCGTCATGTCCCCTGATCTCATCCGGGACTCCGAACTACCTTTGGTACATCAAAACACATAAACTCATAATACAAATCGTCACCGAACGTTAAGCGTGCGGACCCTACGGGTTCGAGAACTATGTAGACATGACCGAGACATGTCTCCGGTCAATAACCAATAGCGGAACTTGGATGCTCATATTGGCTCCTACATATTCTACGAAGATCTTTATCGGTCAAACCGCATAACAACATACGTTGTTCCCTTTGTCATCGGTATGTTACTTGCTCGAGATTCGATCGTCGGTATCTCAATACCTAGTTCAATCTCGTTACCGACAAGTCTCTTTACTCGTTCCGTAATACATCATCCCGCAACTAACTCATTAGTTACAATGCTTGCAAGGCTTATAGTGATGTGCATTACTGAGTGGGCCCAGAGATACCTCTCCGATAATCGGAGTGACAAATCCTAATCTCGAAATACGCCAACTCAACAAGTACCTTCAGAGACACCTGTAGAGCACCTTTATAATCACCCAGTTACGTTGTGACGTTTGGTAGCACACAAAGTGTTCCTCCGGTAAACGGGAGTTGCATAATCTCATAGTCATAGGAACATGTATAAGTCATGAAGAAAGCAATAGCAGAATACTAAACGATCGAGTGCTAAGCTAATGGAATGGGTCAAGTCAATCACATCATTCTCCTAATGATGTGATCCCGTTAATCAAATGACAACTCATGTCAATGGCTAGGAAACATAACCATCTTTGATCAACGAGCTAGTCAAGTAGAGGCATACTAGTGACATCTGTTTGTCTATGTATTCACACATGTATTATGTTTCCGGTTAATACAATTCTAGCATGAATAATAAACATTTATCATGATATGAGGAAATAATAACTTTATTATTGCCTCTAGGGCATATTTCCTTCAGGACCCCCCCCCTCCGGCAGGGTGCCGGAACAGGGTCCCGATTGGTTTTTGGTGGCTACAGAGGCTTGCGGCGGCGGAACTCCCGATCTATTCTGTTCCTCGATGTTTTTAGGGTATGTGGATATATATATATAGGCCAAAGAAGTCGGTAAGGGGAGCCATGAGGGGCCCACGAGGGTGGGGGGCGTGCCAGGGGGGCAGGCACGCCTCCCTGCCTCGTGGCCACCTCGTTGCTTCCCTGACGTGCACTCCAAGTCTCCTGGATTGCTTTCATTCCAAAAATAACTCTCCCGAAGGTTTCATTCCGTTTGGACGCTGTTTGCTATTGCTTTTCTTCAGAACACTGAAATAGGCAAGAAAACAGCAATTTGGGCTGGGCCTCCAGTTAATAGGTTAGTCCCAAAAATAATATAAAAGTGTATAATAAAGCCCATAAACATCCAAAACAGATAATATAATAGCATGGAACAATAAAAAATTATAGATACGTTGGAGACGTATCAAGCATCCCCAAGCTTAATTCCTGCTCGTCCTTGAGTAGGTAAATGATAAAAACAGAATATTTGATGTGGAATGCTACCTAACATATTTCTCAGTGTAATTTTCTTTATTTTGGCAAGAATATTCAGATCCATAAGATTGAAGATAAAAGTTTAATATTGACATGAAAACAATAATACTTCAAGCATACTAACAAAGCAATCATGTCTTCTCAAAATAACATGGCCAAAGAAAGTTATCCCTACAAAATCATATAGTCTGGTTATGCTCTATCTTCATCACACAAAATATTTAAATCATGCATAACCACGATGACAAGCCAAGCAATTGTTTCATACTTTTGATGTTCTCAAACTTTTTCAATCTTCACGCAATACATGAGCGTGAGCCATGGACATAGCACTATAGATGGAATAGAATGGTGGTTTTGGAGAAGACAAAAAGGAGAAGATAGTCTCACATCAACTAGGCGTATCAACGGGCTATGGAGATGCCCATCAATAGATATCAATGTGAGTGAGTAGGGATTGCCATGCAACGGATGCACTAGAGCTATAAGTGTATGAAAGCTCAAAAAGAAACTAAGTGGGTGTGCATCCAACTTGCTTGCTCACGAAGACCTAGGGCAATTTGAGGAAGCCCATCATTGGAATATATAAGCCAAGTTCTATAATGTAAAATTCCCACTAGTATATGAAAGTGAATCATAGGAGACTCTCTATCATGAAGATCATGGTGCTACTTTGAAGCACAAGTGTGGTAAAAGGATAGTAGCATTGTCCCTTCTCTCCTTTTCTCTCTTTTTTTGGGCCTTCTCTTTTTTTATGGCCTCTTTTTTGTAGTCTGGAGTCTCACCCCGACTTGTGGGGGAATCATAGTCTCCATCATCCTTTCCTCACTAGGACAATGCTCTAATAAAGATGATCATCACACTTTTATTTACTTACAACTCAAGAATTACAACTCGGTACTTAGAACAAAATATGACTCTATATGAATGCCTCCGGATGTGTACCGGGATGTGCAATGACTCATGAGTGACATGTATGAAAGAATTATGAACGGTGGCTTTGCCACAAATACAATGTCAACTACATGATCATGCAAAGCAATATGACAATGATGGCGCGTGTCATAATAAACGGAACGGTGGAAAGTTGCATGGCAATATATCTCAGAATGGCTATGGAAATGCCATAATAGGTAGGTATGGTGGCTGTTTTGAGGAAGGTAATGGTGGGTGTATGATACCGGCGAAAGGTGCGCGGTATTAGAGAGGCTAGCAATGGTGGAAGGGTGAGAGTGCGTATAATCCATGGACTCAACATTAGTCATAAAGAACTCATATACTTATTGAAAAATCTATTAGTTATCGAAACGAAGTACTACGTGCATGCTCCTAGGGGGATAGATTGGTAGGAAAAGACCATCGCTCGTCCCCGACCACCACTCATAAGGAAGACAATCAATAAATAAATCATGCTCCGACTTCATCACATAACGTTTCACCATACGTGCATGCTACGGGAATCACAAACTTTAACACAAGTATTTCTCAAATTCACAACTACTCTACTAGCATGACTCTAATATCACCATCTTCATATCTCAAAACAATCATCAAGTATCAAACTTCTCATAGTATTCAATGCACTTTATATGAAAGTTTTTATTATACCCATCAAGTATGAAACACCATAAGTTTTTATTTAATGCCCATCATATTAGGACTAAATTCATAACCAAAGCAAATTACCATGCTGTTTTGGACTCTCAAAATAATATAAGTGAAGCACGAGAGTTCATCTATTTCTTCAAAATAAAACCACCGCCGTGCTCTAAAAGGATGTAAGTGAAGCACTAGAGCAAACGACAAACTACTCCGAAAGATATAAGTGAAGATCAATGAGTAGTTTAATAATTAGGTAACTATGTGAAGACTCTCTCTCATTTAAAAATTTCAGATCTTGGTATTTTATTCAAACAGAAAGCAAAACAAAATAAAATAAAATGACGCTCCAAGCAAAGCACATATCATGTGATGAATAAAAATATAGCTCCAAGTAAAGTTACCGATGAACAAAGACGAAAGAAGGGATGCCTTCCAGGGCATCCCCAAGCTTAGGCTCTTGGTTGTCCTTGAATATTACCTTGGGGTGCCTTGAGCATCCCCAAGCTTAGGCTCTTGCCACTCCTTATTCCATAGTCCATCGAATCTTTACCCAAAACATGCAAACTTCACAACCCAAAACTCAACAGAAAACTCGTGAGCTCCGTTAGCGAAAGAAAACAAAACACCACTTCAAGGTACTATGAACTCATTCTTTATTTGTATTGGTGTTAAATCTACTGTATTCCAACTTCTGTATGGTTTATAAACTATTTTACTAGCCATAGATTCATCAAAATAAACAAACAACACACAAAAACAGAATCTGTCAAAAACAGAACAGTCTGTAGTAATCTGTAACTAACGCAAACTTCTGTAACTCAAAAACTTCTACCAAAATAGGAAGACCTAGATAATTTGATTATTGATCTGCTGCAATTGGAATCAGTATTTTATCACGTTCTAGTGATTTTAAACAATTGTTTTCGTGAACAGAAAGTTTCTGGAAATTTCAGCAAGATGAAATAACTATCATCCAAGAAGATCCTATAGGTCTTACTTGGCACAAACACTAATTAAAACATAAAACCACATCTTAACAGAAGCTAGATGATTTATTTATTACTAAACAGGAACAAAAAGCAAGGAACAAAAATAAAATTGGGTTGCCTCCCAACAATCGCTATTGTTTAACGCCCCTAGCTAGGCATGATGATTTCAATGATGCTCACATAAAAGATAAGATTTGAAACATAAAGGGAGCATCATTAAGAATATGACTAGCACATTTAAGTCTAACACAATTCCTATGCATAGGGATTTTGTGAGCAAACAACTTATGGGAACAATAATCAACTAGCATAGGAAGGTAAAACAAGCATAACTTCAAAACTTTAAGCACATAGAGAGGAAACTTGATATTATTGCAATTCTTACAAGCATATATTCCTCCCTCATAATAATTTTCAGTAGCATCATGAATGAATTCAACAATATAACCAGCACCTAAAGCATTCTTTTCATGATCTACAAGCATAGAAAATTTACTACTCTCTACATAAGCAAAAATTTTCTCAATTGGAATAGTGGGAGTATCATAAGAGACTCGAATACTATAAATTGTTTCCACGTTAAACGAGTAGTGTTCAGAAAAAGGGTGATCATAATCATGACAAGTTTTATAAATACAATCATCACTAGTCTTTATAGCATAAGTATCATCACAATAATCATCATAGGTAGCAACTTTGTTCTCATCATAATCGATTGAAACCTCTTCCAAGATAGTGGAATCATTACTAAATAAAGTCACGACCTCTCCAAATCCACTTTTACAATTATCACAATAAGATTCAACACCATCCAAAATAGTGGGATCATTACTTCCTAAAGTTGACACTCTTCCAAACCCACTTTCATCAATATAATCATCATAAGTAGGAGGCATGCTATCATCATAATAAATTTGCATATCAAAACTTGGGGGACTAAAAATATCATCTTCATTAAACATAGCATCCCCAAGCTTGGTACAAACATTAATTGCAGCAAATAAATTCTCAAACATGTCATTCTCATCAAACATAGCATCCCCAAGCTTGGGCCTTTTCATATCATAAGCATAATCACTCTCATCATTAATAGTATGGATAGCACCAATATTATAGCAACTATTATCATCACAATGAGTAGTAGGAGCAACATCATTTGAGAGGGATGCCTTTTTACCTTTGCTTCTCCGTCTTTTCTTTTTCTTCTTCGCATCATGTGTGGGTTTAATCCTTTTTTTGGAGCTCCTTATTAATGAGATTGGTTGAATAGAATGCTCCTCCTCGATACCTGATTCATCATAAGAAATAATAGGAGGATATTGGGAAGTCTCTTCCCTTTCATTAGTATTCTCTTCATCTTCTATTTGTTTTCTTGTCTTTATGTAATTGGCAATATAAGGATTTTCAATGCAATTCACCGCACAATACATATAAATTTCCTCTAGATCAAAATCAAGAACTTTATCAAGGGCAAATTCTGGAATATTCTCAGTTATACGTTTCATTTCTTCATAACCCAGAAGCAAACTAAGTTCATTATGGTGTGCAAGGGAAATCAAGTCATCACAATTTTTGGACATGATTCGATCATGAAACAATTTGCATTGGATATTTAAATGACCACGTTCATTGCAAAGTTCACAAGGATGGCTAATAAAATTTAAATTTTCAGCACAAACATCAAGCCTTCCTTGCAACCATTTAGTTTCTACATACTTACGCCTCTTGCAAAATCTATCTTCCCTATTTGGTGTGTACTTGCAAACTCTATGCACTCCACAAAAGTTGACATGCTTATAAGAGACATTTTCATCATGACTAGTGCAATCATCATTAGTACTATGGATATTAAAAGAGTTCATACTAACAACATTGCAATCATGCTCATCATTCGAAGATTTAGTGCCAAATTTTTTAATGCATTCTTCTTCTAACATTTTGGCACAATTATCGGAATCCTTATTTTCATGAAAGATATTAAAAAGATGAAGCATATGAGGCACCCTCAATTCCATTTTTTTTGTATTTTTGTTTTATAGACTAAACTAGTGATAAAACAAGAAACAAAAAGATTCGATTGCAAAATCTAAAGATATACCTTCAAGCACTAACCTCCCCGGCAACGGCACCAGAAACGGCTTGATGTCTACTACACAACCTTCTTCTTCTAGACGTTGTTGGGCCTCGAAGTGCAGAGGTTTGTAGGACAGTAGCAAATTTCCCTCAAGTGGATGACCTAAGGTTTATCAATCCGTGGGAGGCGTAGGATGAAGATGGTATCTCTCAAACAACCCTGCAACCAAATAACAAAGAGTCTCTTGTGTCCCCAACACGCCCAATACGATGGTAAATTGTATAGGTGCACTAGTTCCGCGAAGAGATGGTGATACAAATGCAATATGGATGGTAGATAAAGGTTTTTGTAATCTGAAAATATAAAAACAGCAAGGTAACAAGCGATAAAAGTGAGCGTAAACGGTATTGCAATTCTAGGAAACAAGGCCTAGAGTTCATACTAATCATTACTAAATAAACTCATACCTCTCCAAATCCACTTTCATAATTGTCACAATAAGATTCAACACGCTCCAAAATAGTGGGATCAGTACTTCCTAAAGTTGACACTCTTCCAAACCCACTTTCATCAATATAATCATCATAAGTAGGAGGCATGCTATCATCATAATAGATTTTCTCATCAAAACTTGGGAGGGTAAAAATATCATCTTCATTAAACATAGCATCCCCAAGCTTGGGACAAACATTAATTGCAGCAAATATATTCTCAAACTTGTCATTCTCATCAAACATAGCATCCCCAAGCTTGGGCCTTTTCATATCATAAGCATAATCACTCTCATTAATAGTATGGATAGCACCAATAGTATAGCAATTATCATCATCACAATGGGTAATAGTAGACACATCATTTGGGACAGATACCTTTCTACCTTTGCTTCTCCGTCTTTTCTTTTTCTTCCTCACATCATGTGTGGGTTCAATCCTCTTTTTGGAGCTCCTTATTAATGAGATTGGTTGAATAGAAGGCTCCTCCTCGTTACCTGATTCATCATAAGAAATAATAGGAGAATATTGGGAAGTCTCTTCCCTTTCGTTAGTATTCTCTTCATTCTCTATTTGTTTTCTTGCCTTTATATAATTGGCAATATAAGGATTTTCAATGCAATTCACCGCACAATACATATAAATTTCTTCTAGATCAATATCGAGGAATTTCTCAAGGTTATATTCTGGAATATGCTTAGTTTGACGTTTCATTTCTTCATAACCCAAAAGCAAACTAAGTTCATTATGATGTGCAAGGGAAATCAAGTCATCACAATTTTTGGACACGATTCGATCATGAAACAATTTGCATTTGATATTTAAATGACCATGTTCATTGCAAAGTTCACAAGTATGGCGAAGATATTTTAAATTTTCAGCACTAACATTTAGCCTTTCTTGCAACCATTTAGTTTCCAAATACTTATGCCTCTTGCAAAATCTATTTTCCCTATTTGGTATGTACTTGCAAACTCTATGCACTCCACAAAAGTCGACATGCTTATAAGAGATATTCTCATCATGACTAGTGCAATCATCATTAGTGCTATGGATATTCAAGGAGTTCATACTAACAACATTGCAATCATGCTCATCATTCAAAGGTTTAGTGCCAAACATTTTATAGACTTCTTCTTCTAGCACTTGAGCACAATTTTCCTTTCCATCATTCTCACGAAAGATATTAAAAAGATGAAGCGTATGAGGCAAACTCAATTCCATTTTTTTGTAGTTTTCTTTTATAAACTAAACTAGTGATAAATCAAGAAACAAACAAATTCAGTTGCAAGATCTAAAGATATACCTTCAAGCACTCACCTCCCCGGCAATGACGCCAGAAAAGAGCTTGATGTCTACTACACAACCTTCTTCTTGTAGACGTTGTTGGGCCTCCAAGTGCAGAGGTTTGTAGGACAGTAGCAAATTTCTCTCAAGTGGATGACCTAAGGTTTATCAATCTGTGGGAGGCGTAGGATGAATATGTTCTCTCTCAAGCAACCCTGCAACCAAATAACAAAGAGTCTCCTGTGTCCCTCACACACCCAATACAATGGTAAATTTTATAGGTGCACTAGTTCGGCGAAGTGATGGTGATACAAGTGCAATATGGATGATAGATATAGGTTTTTGTAATATGAAAATATAAAAACAGCAAGGTAACTAATGATAAAAGTGAGCACAAACGATATTGCAATGCGTTGAAACAAGGCCTAGGGTTCATACTTTCACTAGTGCAAGTTCTCTCAACAATAATAACATAATTGGATCATATAACTATCCCTCAACATGCAACAAAGAGTCACTCCCAAGTCACTAATAGCGGAGAACAAACGAAGAGATTATTGTAAGGTACGAAACCACCTCAAAGTTATCCTTTCTGATCGATCTATTCAAGAGTCCGTAGTAAAATAACACGAAGCTATTCTTTCCGTTCGATCTATCATAGAGTTCGTACTAGAATAAAACCTTAAGACACAAATCAACCAAAACCCTAATGTCACCTAGATACTCCAATGTCACCTCAAGTATCCGTGGGTATGATTATACGATATGCATCACACAATCTCAGATTCATCTATTCAACCAACACAAAGTACTTCAAAGAGTGCCCCAAAGTTTCTACCGGAGATTCAAGACGAAAACGTGTGCCAACGCCTATGCATAAGTTCACGAGGTCACAGAACCCGCAAGTTGATCACCAAAACATACATCAAGTAGATCACGTGAATATCCCATTGTCACCATAGATAAGCACATGCAAGACATACATCAAGTGTTCTCAAATCCTTAAAGACTCAATCCGATAAGATAACTTCAAAGGGAAAACTCAATCCATTACAAGAGAGTAGAGGGGGAGAAACATCATAAGATCCAACTATAATAGCAAAGCTCGCGATACATCAAGATCGTGCCAAATCAAGAACACGAGAGAGAGAGAGAGAGAGAGATCAAACACATAGCTACTGGTACATACCCTCAGCCCCGAGGGTGAACTACTCCCTCCTCGTCATGGAGAGTGCCGGGATGATGAAGATGGCCACCGGTGAGGGATCCCCCTCTGGGAGGGTGCCAGAACAGGGTCCCGATTGGTTTTTGGTGGCTACAGAGGCTTGCGGCGCCGGAACTCCCGATCTATTCTGTTCCCCGATGTTTTTAGGGTATATGGATATATATAGGCGAAAGAAGTAGGTAAGGGGAGCCACGAGGGGCCCACGAGGGTGGGGGGCGCGCCTCCCTGCCTCGTGGCCACCTCGTTGCTTCCCTGACGTGCACTCCAAGTCTCCTGGATTGCTTCCGTTCCAAAAATAACTCTCCCAAAGGTTTCATTCCGTTTGGACTCCGTTTGATATTCCTTTTCTTCGAAACACTGAAATAGGCAAGAAAACAACAATTTGGGCTGGGCCTCCGGTTAACAGGTTAGTCCCAAAAATAATATGAAAGTGTATAATAAAGCCCATAAACATCCAAAACAGATAATATAATAGCATGGAACAATCAAAAATTATAGATACGTTGCAGACGTATCATCCTTCCTTCGAGAAGTTCTGCTAGGCAAAGGATTTGATGACCGTTGGGTTATCAGGGTCATGCAGCTGGTGGGTAGCGGTCGTACTGCCGTAAATATTAATTGGGTGGGTGGGTGGGGGGGCTATCTTCCCAATTACTCTCTGTGGGGTCAGACAAAGTGACCCCTTCTCCCCCTTCCTCTTCAACATGGTGGTGGATGGCCTTGTGGGTTGTGGCCATCCTGGACGTGCCAAGTCATCCGTTCATATTCAAGGGCTAGTTCCTCACCTATTGGCCGGTGGTGGTGGTGTATCCCTGCTCCAATATGCGGACGACACTAACATAATGGTCAAACGATGGGAGCTAGACGTGGCAAACCTAAAATTCCGTCTCCTCTACTTCCAACAAATGTTTGGCCTTACCATTAACTTCACAAAGAGTGAGACTATGGTCGTGGGTTATTCCGAGGACGAACAACCGAGCATTGCAGATCACCTCACTTGCAAACTGGGGTCTTTCCCTTCCTCCTACTTGGGGATTCCCATTAGTGACTCTCGACTGTCTGTTTCAGATATTAGTCCATATGTGACCAAGATCCAACATAGAGTTAAGCCTTAGCAGGGCAGGTGGCTCTCCAAGGCAGCACAGACAATGTTCATCAACTCGTCTCCATCGAGTCCCCTCGTGTTCATCATGAGCTTCTATTTTCTGCGTGAAACCCTTCATCACGAGATCGTGAAGTTTCAATCTAAATTTTCCTAGGCTGGCGACAAAGATAAACAAAAAATCAAATGGTACGCTGAACTGACATATGAAAACCTAAGTGTGGTCTTGGAATCATGTCCTCCAAGCGGATGAATATTGCGCTTTGGCCAAATGGTTATGGCGCATAGAAAATAATGAGGGCATTATTTAGCTGGATATTATCTGCGCCAAATATCTTAGGGTCAACCTCTCGTGTTCTGCTAATGTTCAACCGGATCTTAATTTTAGCAATCCTTAATCCCGGTCCTCCCGGTCCTTCGCATTGGAACTTTGATCTCTTTTGGGTCTTGGTTGTCAACATTATTCTGGTTCGATCGTTGGGCGGGTGACCTCTCTTTCGCTGCTCACCTTTTCAGAACTATTTTCCTTTTGTGCCCTCCGGCACATTTTTTTCAAGGTTGCCGTTATTGATCTAAGGAGCCTCACATTTCATCATACCTTTGCCCCCCGGAACAAGGGGCTTGGGACGATCTTTTGGCATGTGTGGCTATCCACACTCCTAGCCTTGAACTATATCAGGTTGCATGGCATCTCAAGAACAACGTCTAGTTCCCCACCAGGTTGCGCTATCAGACAATTATTGTGGTTCTTGGTACGGAGCCTCTCTACCAGATCTGGTTTGTTAGGCCGCCTCTAAAAATTTGTATCTTCCTTTGCCAATGGATTCATGGCAGAGTACCTAGTGCTCAAACACTATGGACCTATGGATGGGAAATGCCCCTTGTGCGAGTGTGGCGAGGACTCTAACCACATATCTTCTCGTGCGTAACAACGCAATTCTTGTGGAGTTGTTTCAGGGAGGTAGTCGGTGGCAGATGGTGCCACTCGAACTTCTCAGACCTCTTTGAGTTATTGCAGGCCTCTGTAGTGGCTTCCCGTCACTTTAGGTGACTGCGGATAGGAGTTCTTGCTTGGACGCTTTGGACGACTCACAGCAAGCTGGTTATTGAGCGTTCCCCTTCGTGACGCTCCAGTGATGCTATTTATAAATTGTGTGGATTTATGCAGGTGTGGAAGCGCTTAGCCGCGGGCTGGACTGTGAAGCCATCGATGCTGTCACCTTAGGATTCAAGACTTTGGCTCTTCGTCTGGCACCACCGCTCCCTCCGCCACCACCTAAGCCATACTAGCTCCTTAACCATTATCTAGTATCTTGCATGTTGTCTTTCGAGGCATGTTCAATTGGTGCCCTTAGCATAACCCTCTTATTGTTTCTTCCCACGTACTGTGGGTGCCCTTATTTTTTATCTTTTCGCTGAACTTCCTACTCTATATTTGTCATTGTGCCACATTTGGTGCTTTATATATAAAATAGGGGCAAAACCCTTTTTCGGTAACCACGGAGATTTTGGCAAACAGTTATGGAAACTTGGGGATCGGCTACGAGTCAATACCTGAATTGCAAAGGGGTTAGGGGTATCATTTTTTTAGACTTCAATCTGCTTATAAGCTCAAACGTGCAAGTTTAAAGGATATTAACCACCTTAGGTTGGTGGCCTAGCCATACAAGCCTACCAACAGCTTCGTACAAAACTCCACGAGCTATGGAGTGAGCTTTCACGTTGGTGTGTTTATGCTTGGTGATGTTCAGACTCTCAAAAAACTGCATTCTCTCCCATATGTATTGTACGATATGAGCATAGACTCCCCTGGGGCCAGCATGTGTGCTCCTGACTACTTGCTGGCAACCGGTCATGACTATAATCTTGTGTGTGAGGATGTTTTCAATTAGACTCAAGACTTCATTAGACGACTTTGCCTCCAGAATTTCTAGATCATAGTTTCCTTCATACATTATCGCTGAAGCTCCCACATAAAGACTATCACTATTTTTGGCAACGACAATGAAAAAGTCCCGGTTCTGGTTCCTAACTACCTCAAGATCCACCTTGAACTTGACCCCCCAGAGGAGGAGTAGTCCAGTTTGCCCCAACAGCTCGGGGTGCACTCTTGTCATGCTATTCTTCTTGTTTTCATCAATGCTTTTCCAAGCCTCTAATGATGCTCTGCAAAAATGAGTGGACATTGAGCAACGGTTGGTAGATCTCTTCATGAACATCTGAAGGAGCTTCCGCGAAGTCTCAGTCAAGTGCACAACTGTCAACTGTACTAGTTGGAGATTCGTACGTTTTGGTAGGATGGATCGAGTGCTTCGATGGCTGGGGAACGCTATGTCTCGCTAGTGAGACCTAGCGTGCACCCATGTCAGGCGCCTCCCTAAATGAGCCGGCCAAGGCGCGCGTGAAGCCATGGGCTTGTTCTTTTATTTTTTATTTTTATTTGTTTACTTTCATTTGTACTTCCAATAGTCTAATAAATATATTACAAAAAAAAATTTACATAAAAAATTTGAAAAAAATGTTAAACAAGCATTTGAAAAATGTTAAATATGTACGAACGAAATGCTACACATTTATACGAAAAATTTATAAAAAATATACAATATGTGTTAAAAACTTGATCATGTATTTACAAAATGTTAATCAAGCATTTGGAAAAATGTTAACAAGTATTTTAAAAATGTTAATAAAGCATTTGAAAAATGTTAACGTTTATAAAAGAAATGTTGACCATGTATTAAAAAATGTTAATCAAGCATTTGAAACTGTTCATGTGTATAGATTTTTTTACCATCTATTAAAAAAGGTGAATCAAACATATGAATTTTTTTAAATATGTATATAGAAAATGTTTCTCATGTATATGAAAATGGTAAACAAAAAGTTGATCATGTATTTAAAATATATAATGTGTGTGACAAAGTTGATCATGTATTTGTGACCATGTATTCATTTTCTATACAATGTGTGTGAAAAAGTTGATCATGTATTTAGAAAATGTTAATCAAGCATTTGAAAATAAATGTTAAACAAGTACTTGAAATATGTTGAATGGGTACAGAAAACAATGTTGACCATGTATTAACAAATGTGAGTCTCATATTGAAAAAACATTAATGAGGCATTTTAAAATGTTAAAATGTGTATATAACAATGTTGACCAAAGTATAAAAAATATTAATGTTGTATTTAGAACCTGTAATTAAGCATTTGAAAAATATTAGAACGTGTATACAAAAATGTTCCAATGTATTAAAAACATTAAACTTGTTTTTAAATTCTAATTACATATTATTAAAATGTGCTTGACGATAATAAAAATGTAGAATGAAAACCAAAGGGAAAAAGTGAAAAACAATAAATAAATAAACAAGTGAAAATAAATAAAAAAGGAAACCAAAAATAAAAGCGAGGAGACAAGTGCAAAAAGAATGAAAGACTATGAAAGCCGATAAAAACAAAGAAAAGCAAAAAAAAACATTGAAAACCAAAAAATAATAGAAGAAAAAAATAAGAAAAATAAGAAAGAAAAGAAATACTAATGAAAACCATGAAAGAAACATAAGAGAAACCAAACCAAAATGAAAGTAAATACACAAAAAACGAAGTATAGCAAACAAAAAAGAATACCAAAGACAATTAGAGAAGAAATTGGAAATCAAACTCAAAAAGAAAAAAATGAACCGATGGAATGCAGAAAATAAACAATTTTTTTCAAAAGCAGAAAAGTGAAGGAAACCAACGATGAAGCAGAAAAAACCAAACATAGTAAAAGAAAGCAAAAAAAGAAACAGAAGAAGCGAACGAAGAAAATCCGAGCGAGCGAGCGAGCGCGGTCGAAAAAATCGCTGAGAATGGTGTACTCTCGCATTGAGCGAGATATAGCTCTCGCGTCGGTGGTTTGCGTACCTGGCCAGAGGAAGCGCACGGCCTGTGTAGCTTTTGGGGGCTTGTTGAGAACTTGGTTCTTTTTTCTCTCCTTTTTCGAGTTAGGTCTTTTTTCCTTTTTCCTGTGTTGTTATGTCTGAGGGGAGACAAAAAGGCTTCCTTCTTTTTCCTGTGTTGTTATGTTTTTATTCTTTATTCTTTTCCCATTTCTTCTTTTAGAGGATTTCTTTTTTGTCAATACATGTAGTATAATTTATGAACATTATTTGTTTAAATATTTTCCCCTAAAATTACATGTTTTATAAGTAATTGAAAACTTTTTAATATTACCAGAATATTTATATATTTTCTGTTGCTTGTAACTATAGTTGCACACTCGTTGGCTATGTGCAGTTGTATGTTCATCGTCCGTGCGAAACTCTTTTCTCCAAAAAATATTATTCAATATAATTTTTTGTTTTATTTTTTTTGTTTTTTAGGTTCTACTTTTATTTGTATTGTTAGTTTGTATCTCTTTCCTGAATTGGCTTTTTTCGTTTTTGTTATGCACACATGTACCATCTGCATGCAGTAGTTGCATAAGATATGAGCCTTTTGTGCATAAGATATGAGCCTTTTTTTGCATAAGATATGCTTCCCAAGGATAGTTGCATATCTGTCGGTAGCAAGCGACGAGACTACTGGCACAGCTCGAACTGATCTCCCAGTCCCACCCCGTAGACGAACCAGGTATGGAAACAGGTTCGACATCCAGTCCGACTTCCGATAGAGAACTGTATTCCTTCCCCGACTCTCACTAGAGACAGCAGCGGCAGGGGCCTCCGCCTACATTAACATCGACATTGCCTCTCTCGATCTCTCGTCCAGGTAATCAGAACTTGATCGTAGCCCTTTCCTTGGTTCTCGCCGCGAATCCACAGAGCACGAGGAAAACAAACGTGCGCGGCGATGGGGGCTTCGGCACTCGACGAGCAGAAGGGCCCGGCGACATCGGCGCCCAGTGATGAAGCTTCTACGAGGCCCAGCCCCAGCGGCTTCGCCTCCTACGCCGACAAGCTCCGAGGCGACCTGGACAAGATCGCGGCGGAGGCGACCGGCAAGGACGTCCTGGATGACCTCGCGCAGCTCAGCGAGGCCGTCGGCAAGATGGCAACAACGGCGACCGCGGCCGGCGAGCACGTCTTGTACAATTTGGACTCTGTAGCCACGGGCGACCTCGCCCTCGAGATCGACGAGACCATCGAGTTGATCGCAGAGGCGGCCGCGGCAGGCGAAGCAGACTGGGTGATGGGCACCACGCGGTTGCTCATGGCGAGCACCGAGGACATCACCCGCCACCTCATTGAGGCCATCGACAAAGAGAAAGCAGCGACGGGCGTGGCCTGCGGTGGAGCAGTCTCGGGTGCCGGCGGGGTTCAACTTGAAGAACAGGCCGTGGACGGCGATGCCTCCTTGGACGATCGGGTTCAGCTGGAGGAGGAGGAGGCCTTCTTGGACGAACTGGACTACCTCGACATGGTCTTGGATGTTGACGAGGCCTTGGATGATTTGCGCCTGGAAGCGGCCGGCTGCAGCGGCGGTGACCGTGCACCAACGACAGGGTTTCTTGGTCGATATGATTTTCTCACACTGCAAGATTTCTTGAAATTGGTTGATTGATCGGCGACGCTTTGTAAGAGATGCATATTGGATCTGCTGCAGCGTACGGAAGCCGTGGAAGAGATGTAGCAGTAGCCAGTAGGCTAGCTAGTATAGCAGGGATCGGACAAACTCATGTGTAAGATTTTCTAAGCTCAACGACCAAATTGAGTGCATGCACTGGTGCAAAGCACATTTCTTGCTACATCCACTCGTTCTTTGGGAAATTAGTTGTGATATACTCCCTCCGTCTCAAATAAGTGTCTCAATTCTAATACAACTTTATACTTAAGTTAATATAATGTTGAGGCACTTACTTTGAGAAGGAGGATGTATCTCGCTAAGTTTGGAACATAAATATTTAGATTAATAATGCGAGAACAGAGAATATATAGATGTGATTTACTGTCTGTGATTATTACATAGGAGTAGTTGTCAAATACAAGAGTATTTATTTTATTAAATACAAGTAACATTATAGTTTTCTCAGTTGCATGTTGAGGTACATCTTTTTCAGACGTGGTTGCACGTTGAGATGACATGTTTACATGCTAAGAGAAATTTGTTAAGAAGCATAGTCTATTTAATTATACTAGCAAAAAAGCCTGTGCGTTACAACCGGGAGAAAAAAAACCGCACTTCCCTAATTAACCTAATAACCATGAGTAAGAGCCCAATAGGTCCATGTCCTTTCTTTCAATGCAAGACATCCCATATGTGTTGCCACTTATTCTCCTTCTCACCCTCTTCGACGGTGGCCTCAGTGCCCACACAATCACAAGGCGTCTGAATATTGTCAATTCCAAGGCGTCTCTCTCCTGGCACAAGATGATAAATGCCCTTTTTTCTAGCGAGGTTTCGGCGAGGCATGCATGCGTGGTTATAGATGATTTCTTTCGTTTCCAGTCCTGGTTTTGCTGAGGTGTTCATTTCCAATCTGGATCAGCACCGATATGAGAAAAAGACGGATCATGCGATTAAGGTTGCACCATAAATAGCATTTTTAAATGGTTAACATGTAAACTAACATCATATTTAGATTCTACACAATTTTCTAACCAGATTCCATATATAGCATGTTAAATTTGGACTTAGGGTTTAAACTATATGAATATTAAAAAAAAATTGATATGTACTGCAGTTGATTAACCCAATTGTTAGGGGGTTTCCCGCAAAAACAAAAATGTGACTTAAAGCTGGCATGCGATTTGATTACCATACACATCAAGGGATTTTCTGCAAACGCGAAAATCTGCTTAAACCTTAAGTATGGGTTAATTAGCAGAAACGTCAGGGGGGGTTTCTACAAAATAGTGTGACAGACCAAGAATACATATTCCCTTTATTAGTAGGGTATAGATATGATATTAATCTTCATATAATTAAATACAAATAGCATAATAGTTTTCTCGATTGCATGTACATTTTCTCCCATATATTGTTGCATGTTGAGATGACATGTTTACAAGTAGAGAAAAAATGTTAGCAAGGATCACATATTTAATTATATAGGATGTATTTATTGTCCACCCGTTCTCTCATTAGAGAGTATTTTGGTTGTATGCATTTGAAATCAGTGTTCTTACAGCTGGCAAGAACACAACAATCTTTTTGTTTGAGGAGAGAACACACCAATCTTGACAGTGTTTGAGTTTAGTCTACCAATCTTTTTTTAGAGGAGAGGACACACCAATAATTTTAAACGTGTAAGCGTGAATATGAAGAATTGAGCCGGTAGTCCACCAAAAAGAGGTTTTTCTTAAGACCAACTTGCACAACACGATACACTGGTCCTTCCTTCGAGAAGTTCTGCCACGCAAAGGCTTTGATAACCGCTAGGTCACCAGGGTCATGCAGCCGATGGGTAGCGGTCGCACCGCCATAAATATTAATGGGGAGATTGGGCCTTTCCTTGCAACTCTCTGTGGGGTCAGACAATGTGAACCCTGCCCCCCTTCCTCTTCAACATGGTGGTGGATGGCCTTGCGGCCATCCTGGACGCGGCCAAGTCGTCCGGTCATATTCGAGGGCTACTTCCTCACCTAGTGGCCGGTGGTGGTGGTGGTGGTGTATGCGGACTACACTATCATAATGGTCGAAGGATCGGGCTAGACATGGCAAACCTAAAATTCCTCCTCCTCTGTTTCCAACAGATGTTTGGGCTTACCATTAACTTCACAAAGAGTGAGGTTATGGTCGTGGGTTGTTCCAAGGACGAACTGCAAAGCATTGCGGATTGCCGCAATTGCAAGCTGGGGTCTTTCCCTTCCTCCTACATGGGAATCCCCATTAGCGACTCTCGGCTATCTTTTTCGAATCTCAGTCCATATGTGACAAAGATCCAACATAGAGTTGAGCCTTAGCATGGCAGGTGGCTCTCCAATGCGGTACAAACGGTGTTGCAACTCGTCCCTGTCGAGCCTCCTAATGTTCATCATGAGCTTCTATGGTCTGCATGAAACCCTTCATCACGAGATCGTGAAGTTCCAATCCAAATTCTCCTAGGCTGGTAACAGAGACAAGCAAAAACATCACATGGTATGCTGGACCGACATATGTAAACATCACATGGGAGGGCTCCTACTCCATTTTAGGTCTTTTTTATGTTTGATTAGGGTTTGTGTCCTACTCAGGGAGGTGAGACGGCGATGGCTCTCTGTAGTTGGAATAAGGTCCTCCCCGCCTAGCCCCCATTTCGGCGGTGCGTACAGTGTTTCCGGAAGGCTTGTGGAGGTGTGTCTTTAGCGGATCTCGTGTGTTTCGGTCGGTCATCTTCGGTGGATCTCCATGGATCCAGTCTTGGTGCGTCTACGTTCGTGTATCTATAAGATGTATTCTTTTGATCTATCCTTCTCTTCATTGGCAGCGATTGCTGTTCTAGTGCGTTGGTCCCATGGGGCCTTAGCACGACGACTTTCCGACTGTCTACTACGACGAGTTTTGCTC
Organism: Aegilops tauschii subsp. strangulata; assembly: GCF_002575655.3. NCBI lineage: Eukaryota > Viridiplantae > Streptophyta > Magnoliopsida > Poales > Poaceae > Aegilops > Aegilops tauschii. The sequence continues at coordinate 472,377,896 of NC_053036.3, read as the reverse complement.
CGCTCCGGTGAAGGAGGAGCGATGACGGCGGCACGCCTTCGGCTCGCTCCAGTGCTTGTAGTCGTCGCTAGGTGGTCATTTAATATGGATGTAATTTTTATTATTTGTAGTGTTCTTTGTACCGCCATGACAGTTGATGAATAGATTGAAAGTTTTCTCGCAATAAAATGTAGTCTGCATTACAATCTTTAAAAGGGCTTATATTTAGAAAAGGGGGAGTAGCTCTTTGTTAGATTTGTAATGTTTTCATTCAACGGATTTGATTGCACCTATGACGTTGAACCTAACGGTAAGAGCGACTCAGCAGAGTCGCCATATGGCCCCGATCACCACAATAATTACTAATATCGTGATTTTTACTCAAAATAGCATGTTGGGGAACGTAGTATTTCAAAAAATTTCCTACGATCACGTAAGATCTATCTAATAGAAGCATAGCAACGAGCGGGGAGAGTGTGTCCACGCACCCTCGTAGACCGAAAGCGGAAGCGTTTAGTAACGCGGTTGATGTAGTCGAACGTCTTCGCGATCCAACCGATCAAGTACCGAACGCACGACACCTCTGTGATCTGCACATGTTCAGCTTGGTGATGTCCCTCGAACTCTAGATCCAGCTGAGGCCGAGGCAGAGTTCCGTCAGCATGACGGTGTGGTGATGGTGATGATGAAGTTACCGGCGCAGGGCTTCGCCTAAGCACTACGACGATATGACCGAGGTGTAAAACTATGGAAGGGGGCACCGCACACGGCTAAGAGATTGTTTGTTGTCCCTTTGGGTGCCCCCCTCCCCACGTATATAAAGGAGGGAGGGAGGAGGAGGCCGGCCAGGAGGAGGCGCGCCCAAGGGGGGGGAGTCCTATTCCAAGTAGGATTCGCCCCCCCTTTCCAGTACTAGGGAAAACCTTATACACAAAATCTTAGCAGCAGCGCGTTACAAAAACATGCGCTACTGATAATTTTCAGTAGCGCGTGTTCAAGACAGGCGTTACTGCTACCAAGTTAGCGGTAGCGCGGCCCAGTGGAACCGCACTGCTAGTAAAATCGACCGACAGTACCCACCAACCTAAGTTTAGCAGTAGCGTGCTGGCGCGACCCGCGCTACTGCTAACATAATAGTAGTAGCACTTTTTTCTCTGGTCGCTGCTGCTAATTTTGAAACTGGCCACATGGCGGGTCCTGTTTATCAGTAGCGCGTGTGCAGAAAGCTCGCTGCTGCTACTCTCTTAGCAGTAGCGCGCTTTGCATCCCGCGCTACTGCTAAGATGCAGCATAATGCCAGCTTTTTCCCCTCCCCCTCATCCCCTCTCCCCCATCTCCTCTCTTCCTCACTTTCCCCTACCTCCCACCTCCTCTCTCCCTCACTTTGCTTCTTCCTCAATACTTCTCCCTCCATTACTCTCCCTCTTCTACCTACCTTTCTCTCTCTTTATTACTCCTAACTAACTCCACCACCTCCATTAATGCATCTCCTTTCTCCTTTTCCTTCCCCCTCCACTAGTTGAAGTTGTCTCCTCCCAAATTAGCTAGCTAGGCAGATGTAGCATTTAGTGAAGTGACCTATGTGCCCCTAACTAGATCTAGCTTTGTCAAGAAGATCTTTGTCCACTTTTGATCTCCCTACATCATCATCTCCACCGCGTGCTCGATCTCGAGACGATAGGTGATTAAAAATTCATGCTTTTGCAAGAATGAAAATATGTGTATGTGTGTGCGATATGATAATTGGGCGATATGATGGAAATTGTGTGTGTGGCATGAGTTGACGCCGAATTGTGCTTTTAAGTTTCCTATGTTTTGCCCAAATGTCGATTTATTTCCGTTTCAGCGAATTCCGGGCAAACTCTAGATCTATATGTCCTATTTTTAGGGAAGGTCAAGGCGAATTTTTGTATGACTTTGATGCATGCATGCATTTTTATAATCAATTTTTTATTATTACCGTGCAGACGTTCATGATGGTCAGTGGAACGATGGTGGACAGGTGGTTGTGGTCGGCGGTGCAGGACATGAAAGAAAATAACCTGACAGAGGTTTTATGTCCGTGTCGAAAATGCAAAGGAATAGTTTGGCTCGACCCCTATGACGATGGTCGTGTCGAAGTCCACCTGCTTATGACTAGTTTCATGGATGGCTATACTCGGTGGATAATTGAAGATGAGGATGATGATGTTGAGGACGCCGATGGGGTAGGCAATGACGACACAGGGCAAGACAAAGAGATGATCGATAATGGCGGCGGGGAAGAGGCCGAACATGGCAGCGGAGAAGGGGCCGGACATGCCAGCGGAGAGAACGTGGACTCCACGCCGCAGAGTTCGTCGGTACTAAGTTCAATCATGCGGGACCCTCATGTTTAAGCACTGCTTCGCAAGGAGACGAGTACTGAGAGAGCTGCTTCTAGAGAGGAGACTAAGCTGCTGCAACTTGTGGTAGACTTGAACACTCCATTGTATGATGGTTGCAATCCTGAGGTGACCCACTTGAGTTTCACGCTCCAACTCTTAAAAACGAAGGCTAAAAACAAATGGACCGACACTAGCCTCGATGAGCATCTCAAGTACCTAAAGGATGTTCTTCCCGCGGGGAATCTATGTCCTACTAGTGTGGATGAGGCCAAGAAGATTGTGTGCCCTCTTGATCTGCCACACGTTAGATACCATGCATGCATCAGCGATTGCATAATTTATCGGAAGGAGCACGCGGAAAAAACAAGCTGTCCGGTGTGCATGCTTCTCGATACAAGAAGGCCGGGAAGAAACGTCCCCAGAAAGTTGTATGGTACTTACCGATCACTCCTCGTCTCCAGCGGTATTTCGTAGATCCCAAGGAAGCAAAGCTCATGCGCTGGCACGCGGAGAGGAAGAAGCCCGACGATGGCCGAAGCTGAGACACGTCAAGGATGGAAGCCAGTGGAGAGCGTTGAATGGCTTCTATCGGTATTTCGAATGTGATGCAAGGAACATCGTGTTCGGCGCGTGTACCGATGGCATGAATCCGTTTGGCAACCAGAACACCAACCATAGCACATGACCCGTGTTTGTATGGATGTACAACCTCCCCCCTGGTTGTGCATGAAGTCAAAGTACATTCACATGAGCATGCTGATTCAAGGGCCGAAACAACCAGGAAATAATATTAATCTGTATTTGGGGCTACTTCAAGAGGATTTAGACACGTTATGGAAAACACCGGCCAAGACATGGGACACCAGCAAAGGTGAGTATTTCTACATGAGAGCCGCGCTGATCACAACGGTGCACGACTATCTCGGTTACGGATATGTCGCAGGCCAGGTGTGCCATGGATATTGCGGATGCACGCGGTGCATGGATGATACGTCGTCTGAGCAGCTAACATCAAGGAAAGATGGCGGGTCTGGGAAAATCGTGTACATGGGGCATCGAAGATGGTTCGAACCGGACGACCCGTGGAGAAACCATGGAGATCTATTCAATGGTCATGCTGAGCATCGAGGCCCTCCACGTAAGCGGAGCGGTGCCGAAATCGATGAGCTGTTGAAAAATTGGGAACAATGCCCCGTGTCGGGAAAGACGATGAAAAAGGCGCCAGAGCCGCTGCTGCAGGTATGGAAGACGAGGTCTGTGTTCTGGGACTTGGAGTACTGGCACAAACTCGATACACCTCATTGCCTTGATCAAATGCATATCTGTAAGAATGTTCTTGAGAGCTTGCTCGCAACACTGATTAACATGCTAGATAAGACCAAGGATGGGCCGAAGGCAAGAAAAGACTTGCAAGATGTGAATATCAGGGAAGATCTGCACATGCCGCCCCGTAAAAAGTCAGACGAGACAGAGACGGAGACAGAGGCGCGGGAGAAGAAGGGCAAGAAAGTAAAGGAAGAGGATTATTGCCCCCTTCTTGCTTCACCTTAAGTCAGGCTGAGATCGATCAATTCTTTAAGTGCCTTACCAGAGTCAAAGTTAGTTCCGGTTACTGTGGCAAGATAAGCAGATATCTAGACACGGACAAGAAAAGGTTCAGTGGGATGAAGTCCCATGACTGTCATGTGATGATGACGCAGATACTACCTGTTGCCCTTAGAGGGATAATGGACAAGCACGTCCATTACACGCTTATTGGTCTCTGCAACTTTTTCGACGTCATCTCTCAAAAGTTGATCAGTGTGAAGCAGCTCCGAAGGCTACAGGAAGAGTTCGTTGTGATACCGAATGAGCTTGAGATGTACTTCCCGCCCGCGTTCTTTGACGTCATGGTGCATCTGTGTGTCCATATTGTGGACGACATAATAGACCTGGGGCCGTCATTCCTGCACACATGATGCCGTTTGAGAGGATGAATGGGATCATCAAAGGATTCGTTCGTAACATGTCCCGTCCGGATGGAAGCATCGTCCAGGGCTATCTGACACAAGAGTGCATCTCTTTCTGCGAGAATTTTCTATATGGTGCAGACCAGGCGCCTGGTGTTGGTGTTAGTTTGCCCGTTAACAAGCACGATGGGAGGCTCGAAGGAGAAGGTCACTCCAACGGTCGCAGGGAACTGCACGTGGCATACTCAGATCGACGCAATGTCTTTGATAGAGCAAACTTGGTAGTGCTACAACACCTAGACGAGGTAGATCCTTTCGTGGCACTGCACAAAGAAATTATCGCAAAGAAGTATCGTGACCGGGGGGTATGCAGGACGGACGCCGAAGTTACTAGAGAGCACAACTCCACGTTCCTGCATTGGTTCAAAGAGCATATTATTGCTAATCCCCCGGAGGAGGGCTCTATGGACGGATTGCTCATATACGCCTTAGCACATGGCCCCTCGCCCAACCTCGTCACCTATCAGGCATATGATATCAACGGATACATGTTCTACACGGAGGCCAAAGATATGGACAGTGATGATCAGAACTCAGGGGCGACGATGGAATGCATGACCGACAGCGACAACGGTGCAACTGAGAGACTTTATGGAAGGGTCGAGGAGATCTGGGAGCTTGACTACTCTGGACTTCACAACACGATGATGTTCCGTGTCAGATGGGCTAAGAATGTTGAAAGAGAAAACCGGTATTTCACTACCATGACTATACCCGATGCCAAGAGCACTACCGTGAACGCTATCGCAAAAAACGAGCCATGGGTACACGCTAAGCACGTGACACAATGCTTCTTCATAACCGACCCACGCAATCCCAACCGTGTTGTCGTGAGGAGAGGCAAAAGGAACATCATTGGAATGGATGGAGTCACCAACGAGGAAGACTACGACCACTACGGCAACCCAATGAGGGAAGATGACGATGACGATGAAGTATACGTCAAAAGAAGAATCAATACTACATTACCTAAGAAAAATCGTACTCCATGGAAAAGGAAAAGTCACAATGAGGGGCTCAATTATTCTTCAACGAATAAGAAGGGAAAGAAGCTCACTCAAAAACGAAAACGTCAACGCTGAGGAACCATATGTTATCCGCCAAACGATGTAATATATATGTTCCTATTTTGTATACACCCTTAGCCATTATGCATGGGTCCAATGAAGTAATATATATGTTCCTATTTTGTATACATACTTAACCATCAAATGATGCAATATATATAGCCTTCCGTTCGTTCACTGCTCTCGGAAAAAAGAAAAGAAAAGTGAGAGAAAATAAAGGAAAAGAAAATAGAAGGAAACAAATAGGAAAACTGCTATAGGTACTGGTTATAGCAGTGGCGCTTTTCTGAAAAAAGAGCTATAGCTAGTCAAGGTAGCAGTAGCGATTTCCTCATAAAACCGCTATAGCTACCTGTAATAGCAGTAGCGCTCTCTGCATAAAACCGCTATAGCTAACTTAGCTATAGCGCGTTCGGTTTAAATGCGCTACTGGTATGTCCACTTAAGCCCCCAAAATCCCCACACTCTCTTCATCCCGCCTCTTTTCCCCCAAATCCCCACTCTCTCTTCCCCCGTCGCACTGCCGGAGCCCTGCCCTCGCCGCGCCCCCACGCTCGCCCCCGCCCCCGACCCCGACCTCGGCGCTCGTCCACGGCCCCGACCCCGACTCCGGCCCCGGCGCTCGCCCACGGCCCCGACCTCGACCCCGACCCCTCCCAACCTCGGCCGTCGTCGGGCCTGCACCCTCTGTAAGCCCCCACCGCTCCTCCTCGCTTTGTAAGCCCCCCACCGCTCCTCCTCTCTCTGCTAGCTAGGGTTCTTTGGTTAATTTACTTAGGTTTTAGTTAGGGCAGTAGGTTAATTAGGTTATCTATTTAGTTATGAATTTTGCTAGGTTTTATAGTTTAAGTAATTGTTGCTATTTAAATTTTATAGTGCTAGTTAGTTAATTAGAATTAGTATTAAAAAACAGAATTAGTTTAAGCAATTGTCCAAATCAACATCCCTTGTTAAAGCAAATTTAGGTAGGCCGAATTTTACTTTCAAATATTGTTATGACTTCTTGCATTTTTCTTCAAGTTCTATATTTTTCTTCCTTTTATATGCAAATTTGAAGTGGACATGTGATATGTGGACATGTGGTGTTTTGGACATGTCATATTGGAATTTGGACATGTCATTTGGACATGATGATTATGTGCAGGGTAAATGATCTGAGTGGCCTATGTTACGCCGGAATGTTGATTCATTTCCGTTCCGGTGAATTTCAGGCGCTCGATATGTCCATTTTTTTAGCAAAGGTCATGCCGAAATTTTTCGTGAATTTTGGCATGATTTGTGCTAGATAGTAGGCATATCGAGTGACGGGAGTAGCAGGGAAACGACATTCCGGCAAACATAGATCTTTGTTTATGTCATTTCTCATTTTTTCATAGTTTTAGAATTAAACGAGGAGACTTAATCATAGGAAACATGTCGAACAACGAAGAAACCGGGCCTTCTGACCAAGATGCAGACGAGATAGATTATGAGGGTGAAGAAGAGTACCTTGACTTTTTGTTTGCTAAGCAACGTCAAGGTTTGCAGGTTGGCCTCGATGATGGTACTGACGCCAACATCGACACCGACGGCGCCGACACTGATGGCGGCGCAGAGACCGGCGGGGAAGGTACTGACGGGGAAGATACCAGCGGGGAAGGTACCGGCGCCGATGCCGCTACCGAAAAGAAGAAGCAGAAGAAGCAGAGGATACAAAAACCTAACAAACTAGGCATTGGACGACTGGTGATCACTGATACGTCTCCAACGTATATATAATTTTTGATTGTTTCATGCTATTATATTATCCATCTAGGATGTTTATATGCATTTATATGCTATTTTATATGATTTTTGGGACTAACCTATTAACCTAGAGCCCAGGCCAGTTTCTGTTTTTTCCTTGTTTTTGAGTATCGTAGAAAAGAAATACCAAACGGAGTCCAATTGACCTGAAATTTCACGGAGATTGTTTTTGGACCAGAAGAAGCCCACGGAGTACCGGAGATGGACCAGAAGAGTCCAGAGGCCACCACGAGGGTGGGGGGCGCGCCCTACCCCCCTGGGCGCGCCCCCTACCTCGTGGCTGCCTCGTGGAGCCCCCTGACTTGTTCCCGACGGCAATACCTCTTATATATCCCCAAAACTTCCAGAACATAACCTAGATCGTGAGTTCCGCCGCCGCAAGCCTCTGTAGCCACCAAAAACCAATCAGGACCCTGTTCCGGCACCCTGCCGGAGGGGGGATCCCTCACCGGTGGCCATCTTCATCATCCCGACGCTCTCCATGACGAGGAGGGAGTAGTTCACCCTCGGGGCTGAGGGTATGTACCAGTAGCTATGCGTTTGATCTCTCTCTCTCTCGTGTTCTTGATTTGGCACGATCTTGACGTATCGCGAGCTTTGCTATTATAGTTGGATCTTATGATATTTCTCCCCCTCTACTCTCTTGTAATGGATTGAGTTTTCCCTGCGAAGTTATCTTATCGGATTGAGTCTTTAAGGATTTGAGAAAACCTGATGTATGTCTTGCGTGGGATACCCGTGGTGACAATGGGCTATTCTATTGATTCACTTGATGTATGTTTTGGTGATCAACTTGCGGGTTCCGTGACCTTGGGAACCTATGCATAGGGGTTGGCACACGTTTTCGTCTTGACTCTCCGGTAGAAACTTTGGGGCACTCTTTGAAGTTCTTTGTGTTGGTTGAATAGATGAATCTGAGATTGTGTGACGCATATCGTATAATCATACCCACGGATACTTGAGGTGGCATTGGAGTATCTAGGAGACATTAGGGTTTTGGTTGATTTGCGTCTTAAGGTGTTATTCTAGTACGAACTCCAGGATAGATCGAACGGAAAGAATAGCTTCGTGTTATTTTACTACGGACTCTTGAATAGATCGATCAGAAAGGATAACTTTGAGGTGGTTTCGTACCCTACCATAATCTCTTCGTTTGTTCTCCGCTATTAGTGACTTTGGAGTGACTCTTTGTTGCATGTTGAGGGATAGTTATATGATCCAATTATGTTATTATTGTTGAGAGAACTTGCACTAGTGAAAGTATGAACTCTAGGCCTTGTTTCCTAGCATTGCAATACCGTTTACGCTCACTTTTATCGCGTGTTACCTTGCTGTTTTTATATTTTCAGATTACAAAAACCTTTATCTACCATCCATATTGCATTTGTATCACCATCTCTTCGCGGAACTAGTGCACCTATACAATTTACCATTGTATTGGGCGTGTTGGGGACACAAGAGGCTCTTTGTTATTTGGTTGCAGGGTTGTTTGAGAGATACCATCTTCATCCTACGCCTCCCATGGATTGATAAACCTTAGGTCATCCACTTGAGGGAAATTTTCTACTGTCCTACAAACCTCTGCACTTCGAGGCCCAACAACGTCTAGAAGAAGAAGGTTGTGTAGTAGACATCAAGCCGTTTCTGGTGCCGTTGCCGGGGAGGTTAGTGCTTGAAGGTATATCTTTAGATCTTGCAATCGAATCTTTTTGTTTCTTGTTTTATCACTAGTTTAGTCTATAAAAAAAACTACAAAAAATGAAATTGAGGGTGCCTCATATGCTTCATCTTTTTAATATCTTTCATGAAAATAAGGATTCTGATAATTGTGCCAAAATGTTAGAAGAAGAATGCATTAAATTTTTTGGCACTAAATCTTTGAATGATGAGCATGATTGCAATGTTGTTAGTATGAACTCTTTTAATATCCATAGTACTAATGATGATTGCACTAGTCATGATGAAAATGTCTCTTATAAGCATGTCAACTTTTGTGGAGTGCATAGAGTTTGCAAGTACACACCAAATAGGGAAGATAGATTTTGCAAGAGGCGTAAGTATGTAGAAACTAAATGGTTGCAAGGAAGGCTCGATGTTTGTGCTGAAAATTTAAATTTTATTAGCCATCCTTGTGAACTTTGCAATGAACGTGGTCATTTAAATATCCAATGCAAATTGTTTCATGATCGAATCGTGTCCAAAAATTGTGATGACTTGATTTCCCTTGCACATCATAATGAACTTAGTTTGCTTCTGGGTTATGAAGAAATGAAACGTATAACTGAGAATATTCCAGAATTTTCCCTTGATAAAGTTCTTGATTTTGATCTAGAGGAAATTTATATGTATTGTGCGGTGAATTGCATTGAAAATCCTTATATTGCCAATTACATAAAGACAAGAAAACAAATAGAAGATGAAGAGAATACTAATGAAGGGAAGAGACTTCCCAATATCCTCCTATTATTTCTTATGATGAATCAGGTATCGAGGAGGAGCATTCTATTCAACCAATCTCATTAATAAGGAGCTCCAAAAAGAGGATTAAACCCACACATGATGCGAAGAAGAAAAAGAAAAGACGGAGAAGCAAAGGTAAAAAGGAATCCCTCTCAAATGATGTTGCTCCTACTACTCATTGTGATGATAATAGTTGCTATAATATTGGTGCTATCCATACTATTAATGATGAGAGTGATTATGCTTATGATATGAAAAGGCCCAAGTGTCGGAGTAAATGGCCACGGGTAGCCTAGCCGACTGCCCCTGGCTCTTCCAAAAAATTATCAGGCCTTTGGGCCTTCAAGCACTCCAAGCATTGGACCCCCTTCCCTGTCCGGCTACCTCTGAAGCCGACTCACGGAAGGCGGCCCAGCCTCAGCAACCTCCCTCCCCAGGATAACCACGGGGTGGCCGACTCCAGGAAGCCGGCCGTAAAAGATGCCGACTCCAAGAAGCCGGCCAAGACCGCAACCACCCAAGCTACGCCACATAACGGTGACAAGACGGGTGTGGCCACAGTACGGCCCACTACCCCCGAAGCCCGAGGCAGGCATGGCCACAGGACGCCGTACGGGAAGGACATCCCCCGTTCGGCTCGGCACTGTAGCCATGCTAGCCTCGACGTTACCCACGGCAGACGCCGGTACGGCCCACGGGCGGCGGGCCCCTTCAGCCAGAGAGAGACGCGGAGGCGGCCCGGCCTCCCCCAGTCGGCCAAGGGCGTAGCCGGCTCCCAGAAGTCGGCTATCCCCTCCCTCGAAGCAAGTGCCACATTAAGGAGACAAGACGAGGTAAGGCAACAGTGAGAGCCCTCGAGGTGGCCCACTGTAGCCATGCTTACCTCAACGAAGCCCTCGTCATCAGAGGCGAGGCAACAGTAAGCAGCCGCCGACAAGACCCTAGGCGGTGGGGCCGGCCTGTTGACCAAGAGGCCGGCAGCCAGCGGGACCCACCAGTCGGCGGGCCCCAACAGCCGGCGGAGAAGCCGGCGAGCATAGACACTGACGGCTGGGACCAGTGCCCAGCCGGATTACAATTGTGCCCCCGGGGGGTAGGCCTATATAAACCCCTCGGGGCACCCATGCAAAGGGTTGGCTTCTAAGCATAGCACACGCACCATAGAGAGAGAGAAGCGAGAGCTAGCCTTGTTCTTCTTCTCCCTTGAACCCAACAGCTCTAGGAGCGATTGTAGCTACCTTTCCTGATCTAGTGATCATGCGGAGACCCCACAGAGCAGGACTAGGGGTGTTATCTCCTCGGAGAGCCCCGAACCTGGGTAAGATCCGCCGGCGTGCATGTCTTCGCCTCATCCCGTTTCCAGGCACCGGCGATGTCTTATTGGCACCCACAATGATAAGCCACCCGTTGGCATATGTCGCTCCAACCACCCGACATTTGGCACCCACCGTGGGGCCAGGTGCACCGTCGTCCCGAGACCTGTTGTGGACGGGAACCCTCTTCCTCCCCCGCGAGCACAGCCAGCCTGCTGCGCTCGATGGCGTTTGCCTCGACGCGCTGCAAGGTGTCGACGACGCCTGCGCAGCGAGCTGCCTCGCCGATCTGCTCGGAGAGACTTGCATCTCCGACGAGCCTGCGTCTGACGCAGGCACGGACTACCCCGAGAGCCGCCTCGTCAGCCTCCTCGACCAGCTTCACGTCACCAGCGAGCCTGCTGCAGATGTGGAGTCGGTTGGCTCCACCGACCCGATGCTCGTCGACTCCGACACGACATCGCTCGACGCTTACCCCTCCGACGTGGTGGTCTTCGACGACCCTCTCCCTCGAGCTGACAGTGGCAGCAGCGCTGTCACCGAAGTGTTGGTCATCAGCCACGTCGCCAACTCGGGCGAAAACGCCCACGACGCCCTGCAAGCGGCAATGCACGACCTCTCCGTCCCCATCCCGGCCGACGCCGACGCCGAGACCCTGGAGGCACGCCGCCTCGCCCTCATCGCGGAAGGCCAGAAGATAGCCTCCATGAGACGCCTCACCGAAGCCCACCAGCGCGAAGTCGACCGCCCCGCCTTCGATACGCCACCGCCTAGCGGCCCGAGCCGAGCCGGCTTCGTCCAGAAGCGCGGCGCGGCCGTCGCCAGCATGCTGGGGGCAGATCGCCCCGTCTACGCCACCCCGCTCGAGAATCTGCGAGCCGCTCAGGCGGCCGCAGAAGAGCTCAATGGGCTGGGAGCCGACGAGCTCCCCTACATGACAAGACAGATCCAGCAGCTGATCGACGCGGCTGCAGAACGGCACGAGGCCGGCGCACGCGCTGATAGTCATCCCCCCACGGCGCGACGTCCCGCTCGCCGACTACGAGCGGCGCACGCCAGAAGAAAGACAAGGAGCCGGCTGCCAGCCGCAGCCGGACTCGCATCACCATCGAGCGCGACGCGGAGGGCCGCCCTCGAGCGGTGGAGCACCAAGGAAATCTGCCTCCTCCCCCGCCTCGAAGAGAGAGACGTCTCACTCCGCCGCCTATCACGCACCCGACTCTTGGCGACCGACTCGGCCGCTGAGAAGGAGTCGGCGAGAACGACGCCCGCCACCGGATTGACCGCCTTGCTCGATCCTTGGCGTTAGAAGAAGAAGACGATGTCGGCCCGCCATGTTTTGGCCCCCGCATCCGTGACGAGCCCTTCCCCAAAGGGTTCTCGCTCCCCAGAGACACGCCCAAGTACAACGGCTCAGTGAAGCCGGAAGATTGGCTCATCGACTACTCCATGGCCGTCAGCATAGCCAACGGCAACCGGCGCGTCGCCGTGAAGTACGTCCCCCTCATGCTGCAAGGCACGGCGCGCACATGGCTCAACAGCCTCATGCCCTACAGCATCAACAGTTGGCTGGACTTCACGGAAGTCTTCGTCCGCAACTTCACCAGCACCTACAAGCGGCCTTCCAAGCCTCGCCAGCTCTCCCTCTGCGTCCAAGGGCCCAACGAGTCGACCCGCGACTACCTCACGCGGTGGGCCGAGCTCCGCAACTCCTGCGAGGGGGTGCACGAGGTTCAGGCCATCGAGTACTTCACCGCCGGGTGCTGAGAGGGCACCCTCCTCAAGCATCGACTCCTCTGCGATGAGCCGGCTACCCTCAACGAGTTGCTGGTCATCGCGGACAAGTATGCTACGGCCGATTCCTCGATGAAGACCGAGCTCCGAGTAGACGCCTCGGGGAAGGTAATTGCTCTGGCTCCCAAGATGCCGGCCGGCGACCCTAATCGGCGCCCCTACCAGAACGACTACAAGCGCAAGGCCCCCATGCCGACTTCCACCAGTCGGCAGGTGGCCACAGTTGAAGATGAGCAGCCCGAAGAACGGCCCGCTCCCAAGAAGAAGGGTGGCAGGCCGGCTTGGCAGCCGGCTTTCTCCTACGAGCAAGCTCTCGACGCCCCCTGCAAGTTCCACAGCGGGGCGAAGCCGTCTAACCACACGGCCCGAAAATGCCACTGGCTCACGCGAATCACCAAGGGCGAGGGGATGTTGCCGCCTCCGCCTCCCGGCCCGCCGCCTCTAGCCCCCCAGCAGCCGGCGGCTCGGCCGGCGGTCGGCGCCATCCAAGACGAATTCCCTGAAGAGCACGCCGCCTACGTCGTCTTCACCAGTCAAGCCAACGACAAGCGCAGTCGGCGCCGACAGCATCAAGAAGTTAATGCAGTCGCCTCTAGCGCCCCCTAGTTCATGCACTGGTCAGAGAAGCCAATCAGCTAGAGCCAGGCCGACCACCCAGAGGTGATGCCCTCTCCTGGCTCCTATGCAATGGTCTTGGATGTCACCCTCACGACGGAGAGGCAAGCTGCCCGATTCTCCCGCGTCTTGATAGATGGCGGAAGCAGTATCAACATACTGTACCGCAATACCATGGAGAAGCTGAACATCAAAGCGAAGCAGATTATGCCGAGCCGCACCGTCTTCCATGGTATCGTCCCCGGCTTGTCTTGCTCCCCAATCGGCAAGATCAAAATGAATGTTCTCTTCGGAGACAAAGATCATTTTCGCCGAGAAGTGATCTGGTTCGAGGTGGTGGATTTGGAGAGCCCCTATCATGCTCTGCTCGGCTGACCTGCTCTGGCCAAGTTCATGGCTGTGCCCCACTACGCCTACCAGAAGATGAAGATGCCGAGCTCGAAGGGGATCATCACGGTAGCCGGCGACTACAAGAAGTCCATCGAGTGCGCCATGGACAGCAGCCGGCTGGCCGAGTCCCTCGTGGTGGCAGAAGAGAAGAAGATGCTGGAGCGGGTTGTAGCCATGGCCGGCAAGCAGCCGGCCCTGTCCCCCAACCCCAAAGATTGTGATGCGCATGGCTCCTTCCCGCCTGCCAAAGAGACGAAGAAGATACCTCTGGACCCGGAGAACCCGGAGAGGTTCGCTGTCATTGGGGCGAACTTGGACAGTAAATAGGAAGGAGAGCTCGTCGACTTCCTCCATGAGAATCGAGACATTTTTGCATGGTCCCCAAAGGACATGCCAGGTGTCCCGAAGGATTTCGCCGAGCACAAATTACATGTCCGTGCCGACGCGAAGCCGGTCAAGCAACCCCTCCGCCGACTATCGGAAGAGAAGCGAAGAATCGTGGGAGAAGAGATAGCCCAGCTCCTTGCCGCTGGCTTTATCATGGAAGTGTTCTTTCCAGAGTGGCTTGCCAACCCAGTTCTGGTTCTGAAGAAGAATAACAAGTGGCGTATGTGTACAGACTACACCAGCCTGAACAAGGCCTGCCCAAAGGATCCGTTTGCTCTGCCACGGATTGACCAAGTGATAGACTCCACAGCCGGATGCGAGCTGTTGAGCTTTTTGGATGCGTACTCAGGGTACCATCAGATCAAGTTGGACCCAGCTCACCGCCTGAAGACTGCCTTCATCACACCCTTTGGAGCTTTCTGCTACCTGACTATGACATTCGGCTTGAGAAATGCCGGTGCCACTTTTCAGCGTTGCATGCAGAAATGCCTCTTGAAACAACTCGGCAGAAATGCCCATGTTTATGTAGACGACATTGTGGTGAAGACAGAGAAGCGCGGCACCCTGCTGGAAGACCTGAAAGAAACATTCGCCAACTTGCGCCGATTCCAAATCAAGCTCAACCCCGAGAAGTGCGTGTTCGGAGTGCCAGCCGGCCAGCTGCTAGGCTTCCTGGTCTCCGAACGCGGCATCGAATGCAACCCTGTCAAGATCAAGGCCATCGAGAGGATGGAGATTCCCACCAAACTGCGAGATGTGCAGAAGTTCACCGGCTGCCTGGCCTCCCTGAACCGTTTTATCAGCCGACTAGGAGAGAAGGCCCTCCCCCTGTACCGACTCATGAAGAAGTCCACTCACTTCGAGTGGAATGACCAAGCCGACCAAGCCTTCCATGAGTTGATGAAGATGCTGACCACTCCGCCTGTCCTGGCAGCGCCGAATGAAAAGGAGCCCATGCTCCTCTACATTGCTGCGACTAGCCGAGTAGTCAGTACTGTTGTTGTGGTCCAGCGCCCGGAAGAAGGCCGAGCCCAGCTAGTCCAGAGGCCGGTGTACTATCTCAGCGAAGTGCTATCCAGCTCAAAGCAAAACTACCCGCACTACCAGAAGATGTGCTATGGGGTGTACTTCGCTGCCAAGAAACTGAAGCCCTACTTCCAAGAGCATCCCATCACGGTCGTGTGCACCGCCCCGCTCGCCGAGATCATAGGCAGCCGGGATGCATCCGGCCGGGTGGCTAAATGGGCCATTGCACTGGCGCCCTACACGATCTTCTACCAACCCCGCACCGCCATTAAGTCCCAAGCACTGGCCGACTTCCTCGTCGACTGGGCCGAGACCCAGTACCTACCGCCGGCTCCCGACTCTACCCATTGGAGGATGCACTTTGACGGGTCCAAGATGCGCACCGGCTTGGGAGCCGGCAACGTCCTCACCTCTCCCAAAGGCGACAAGCTCAAGTACACGCTGCAGATCCACTTTGCCGCCTCCAACAACGTGGCCGAGTACGAGGCGCTCGTACATGGGCTCCGGCTAGCCAAAGAGCTCGGCATACGCCTGACCCTGTGTTACGGCGACTCAGACTTGGTGGTCCAGCAGTCGTCTGGCGACTGGGACGCCAAGGACGCGAACATGGCGAGCTATCGATTCCTCGTCCAGCAGATCAGCGGATACTTTGAAGGGTGCGAGTTCCTTCACGTGCCAAGGGCCGACAACGACCAAGCAGATGCCCTAGCATGGATCGGCTCCACTCGACAAGCCATACCGACTGGCGTCTCCCTCCAGCGCCTCCTCAAGCCGTCCATCAAGCCGTCTCCAGAGTCGGACTCTATCTTCGTACCGCCTGCGCCAGATGCAGCCGGATCCGATTGGAGAAACCCCGCAGGCGGCACGGGGACTTCGACAACTGGCCCGGGGACTGCCGTAGTCGCACCCGGCCCGGAGACTTCAGAACCCGGCCCGGGGACTGCAGCAGTCGGCCCGGGGACTGCAGCAACGCAAGAAGCGGTGGCCAACACCAACTCCACGCCATCCAACCCACCCACCCGAGTCATGGTGGCTACACTAACAGAAGAAGAAGTCACAGCTCCGTCATGGGCCCAGCCCATCCTCAAGTTCCTAGTCAGCAGAGAGCTGCCGGCTGATGAGATCTCAGCAAGACTAGTGCAATGACGAGCCGCAGCATATGCAATAATCAACAGAGAGCTTGTGAAGCGCAGCGTCACTGGAGTCTTCCAGCGTTGTGTCGAGCCAGAAAAAGGAGTGGCAATCCTCAAGGATATCCACCAAGGTGAATGCGGCCACCACGCAGCCTCAAGATCACTTGTGGCCAAGGCTTTCCGCCATGGTTTCTTCTGGCCGACTGCCTTGGAGGATGCTAAAGAAATAGTCAAGAGCTGCAGAGGATGCCAAGTTTTTAGTTCCAAGCAACACCTGCCGGCTTCTGCACTCAAGACCATTCCCCTCACTTGGCCTTTTGCCGTCTGGGGACTGGACATGGTGGGCCCTTTCAAGACAGCCCGCGGCGGCTTGACGCATCTACTTGTCGCTGTGGACAAGTTCACAAAGTGGATCGAAGCAAAGCCGATTAGGAAGCTGAACGGGCCAACTGCCGTGACATTCATCACTGACATCACTACTCGGTACGGCGTGCCGCACAGCATCATCACCGACAACGGCACGAACATCGCCAAAGGAGCACTGGCACGTTTCTGCTGATGCGGGGCATCCGACTGGACTTAGCGTCCGTTGCCCACCCGCAGTCAAACGGCCAGGTCGAGCGAGCAAACGGACTCATCCTCTCCGGCATCAAGCCCCGACTGGTTGTACCACTGGAGCGATCGGCCGGCTGCTGGCTCGATGAGCTGCCGGCTGCACTCTGGAGTCTGCGCACTACACCCAACAAGTCAACCGGCTTTACTCCATTTTTCCTCGTGTACGGTGCCGAGGCTGTCATCCCAACAGACATCGAGTTCGACTCGCCTCGGATCACCATGTACACGGAGGAGGAGGCCAAGGAAGCAAGAGAAGACGGCGTCGACCAACTGGAAGAAGGCTGGCTGTTAGCACTCAGCCGGTCCGCCATCTACCAGCAAGGGCTGCGCCGCTACTACAACCGCAAGGTCAAGCCAAGATCCTTCCAAGAGGGCGACCTTGTGCTCCGGCTGATCCAGCGAACAGCCGGCCAGCACAAGCTCTCGACCCCTTGGGAAGGCCCCTTCGTCGTCAGCAAGGCACTCGGCAACGACTCCTACTACCTGATCGACGCGCAAAAACCAAGAGCACGCAAGAGAGACGACTCCGGAAAGGAGTCGGAGCGACCATGGAACGCAAACCTCCTGAGAAGATTTTACAGTTGAAAGCAGTATGTATCATGCTACCCTTTTGTATTAAGTACAAAGCAACAGGCCCCCCGAACAGTATTCAGGGACTGCCTTTGTTTATCTATGAATGACAAGTGTCATATCCATGAATGTATTATTACATTTGATTTCTTGTCCGGCACCGGGTTCGACAAGTCGGCCCGGGGACTGGCCGCCTTGAGCTATATTAAAAGTTCTACCTGAAGTCAGACAAGTAGTGTGCCGGCTCCCGAGTCCTCTCTTGTTGAAAGTCGCAGCTCAAAGAACCGACTGTCCGACTAGCAAGAGGCAAGGCAGAAAGGATGCCCACACGAAAAACGGCTAAGGAACAACAAACTTGTATAGCAAAAAGACGACCTCCAAACACGCTTGCCGGCTGTCAGAACAACCGGCTGGCCGGCTCCCTAAACACTTAGCTTTAGTCCAGCAAAGCTAGAGTACTTCCCCCCCTCAAATTGGCCAAGCACTCCTCCAGCTACAGATTGCAGAGCAACTATTTGACTGGGAGGCGACAACCAAGGGAGGGCGGCAAAGGAAACAGCAGAAGGATAAAAAGCAAAGTACGAGGAAAAGCCAAATGCATGCATAAGTTATATATACATACAAGGCCCCCAACAGGCTGGCAATCAACATGGTTCGAATACACCCCCAGTGGGTGGAATTGTGCAGACTTAACAGAATATTGTTCCAAAAGTGACAAGACAGCAAAATAAAAGACGGCAGACTAGACTAGGGCGTGGTGCGGGAGCCGAGCTGGTCGGTGGAGACGGCCTCGCCGGCTGAAGGAGTGGCCGCCTAGCGGGTCTTGACCTGGTCACCACCAGTGGCAGGCGACGCACTCGCGCGTGACGTGGTGCTGGAGGCGCGGTCAGGCTGAGGCTGGTCGGCTGCTCCACCAGCCGGCTCGGCGTCTTCACCCTCCTCCTCCTCCTCTTCGCCCTCGTCGCTGGAGTCGATCTCCTCCCTCGAGTCTTCACCGTCCGCCGGGTTCAGCCCGAACCACTCCTCCGGCTGGGCAACACCGTTGTCATCTACCTCGGGGGCGAAGACGCTGGTGTCGGTGTAGTCGGCGATCGCCGAAGCCCGCCGGATGATAGCCGGCCGCGCCGGCTCCAGCTCCGTGTCGGCTTGCTGCCGCCAGGTAGCCAGCTGATCCAGGCTCAGGCTGGGATACCAGGCCTTGACGAACTCCAATGCCCGCCTGGCGCCGGACCGAGCCGCCGAGGCCTTCCAGGCTTCGAAGCGGCCGACTGCCACCTCTAGCTAGTCGGTAGTTCAACTGGGGGTGCGAGGAACCACTTGGCCGGGCCAGAGGGCGGTCAATACTTGCGCCCCGGCACGCTGAAGCCGGCGGAGCAGTCGGTGAGCCGGCTAGATGCGGGCCTGGATCGCCAAGAGCTGCTCCTCTAGCGAACGGCCAGCGGTTGGCGAAATCTCGAAGCCAGCCTGCCTCCGCGCCTGGCAGCGGGCCTCGATGACCTGGTTGGCGGCGGTAGAATAGCCAGGGAAATACTCTGTGCAAGAAAGAAGAAGAAAAGAAGAGAAGAACACCAAGTCAGAAAACGAGCCAAAAGCGGCAGACAGAAAGAAAGGACGAAGAAGTAGGCGGCTTACCGTCAACCAGATCTTCGATCTGACCATAGCCAGAAATCAGAGTTTGCCTCGCTTCAGCCCAGCCGGCCGCCTCCGTCTCGTACTCGGCCTGGAGGGCGGCTTCACGGGCCTGCACCGCCTTCAGAGCCGCCTTGTGGCCTTCCTCCTGGTCGGCCAACTTCTTGGCCAGGCGGTCGCGCTCCTGCACCAAGGCGGCGAGCTCGGCATCCATGGCACGAAGGGCGGTCTGAGACTCTCCTAGCTGTGCCCTCAGACCGGCGTCGGCCGCTGCAGAGACGACAGAAAAAGAAAGAACAGTAAGAGAAAGTCGTCAAGGAAGATCCGACCCGACTGCTCAGCAATCGGCCTGAATCTCGGGGACTACACCCAGTGGGTGCGCTGACGCGCCCCCACATGAGATAAAGAACAAAGCACGTACCCCGGCTCTCAGTAAGGTCGGCGGTCTTCTGGGTCAGCTCCCGAGCCTGGGAGTTGAAGGCGGCCGCACGAAGATTGTGGTAGTCCTGCAAGATAGATAGAAGATCGAAGTAAGAACAAGAATAGCAAACACAAATCCACTAAGAAGTTTCAAGCCGCCTGCTCAGCAGCCGACTCGGAACTCGGGGACTACACCCAGTGGGTGCGCTGACGCGCCCCCACGGAAGAAATCAAGATCAAGAAGAAGCAAGATGGGAAGACTAACCCGGATGGCCGCCCGCGTCGCAAGGAAATCGTCGGTGAACTGCCTCAGCGCCATAGCCTGGGCCTGGAGCCGGGTCCGGACGTCCTGCGCGGCCACGTTCATCACGGCCGTCCCTCCGCCTGGCGTCCACCCCGAGGTAGCGCTGGCCACCTCCAAGTCCTGGGCCGACGAGCTGGAGCCCACGGCCGGCTACGGCTCTGACGCGGCCTTCTGTGGCTCTAACACAACCTTCCCCGCGCGCCGGCTCGGCGGCATCCGGACCGCCATCTCAGTCCTCGCGGCCGGCTCGCCCCCCGCCGACTGCGCAGGCGGCAGATCAGGCCGGCGCCTTGAGCCGCCCCAGTTGGCGGGGTCGGCACCGGCGCCCTCTCCAGGACGACAACGTCGTCGTCCCTCTCCAGCCCTGGCTGGTCGCCGCCGGCTCCTTCTGGCGAGGGCTCCATGGCCCCAGGCGCTGCGACGCGCAGCGGGGTGACCATCAAGACCTCCTCCGCCGCCGCCGCAGCTGCAGCCTCGGCCTGGGCCTTGGCTGCGGCGTCGGCGAGTGCCTTCGCCGCCTCCTCCTCCTGCGCCGCCTGGGCGGCGGCCGCCTTCCGTGCCTCCGCCTCTCGCGCTTCCCGCTCCTCCCGCGCCTCCCGCGCGTTCCATTCTGTCGCTTCCTGAAGGTCGGCACGGGGGTCCATGCGGCGAGTGGTGCTCCCAGATCCCCTCGGCGACTCAACGACGGAGGCGGCAGCCGCCCGCTCAAGCGACAACGGAGCTCTGGTCGTTTGGAGAAAAAGACAAGGGTTCAGGAACCACCAGAGAAAAGAAAGAAAAAAGATTATACGAAAGAATTCGAACTTACGCCGACATAGTCTGAGGTTGCTTCACCGTCTTGCGGAAGCGAGCCGCCTTCGCAGCCGCCTCCTCCCGCCTGGTTGCTGCCGCCCCGCCCCTGGGTTTCTTCGTCCGACTGCCGAACAAACCCTAGGTGGCGCGACGCTTCTGCCCTCCGCCCCGAGCAGGCGGTGCAGCGGAGGATCCCGCGCCGCGTCCAGATGCCGGCCGGCGGCGCGGGGCGACTTCGGCCTCATCGTCGTCCGGCCAGTCGTCGAAGGTGACTCCATGCCCGGAGCCGCCTGCTTCGCCGCCGGCTTGGCCACCACCCGGCTCGATGTTGTCGTCCATAGCGGCCGCCCCCAAGTCGGGGTCCTCCAGATCGTGCTCCGTCCGGTCAGGGACGAATCGACGCTCCGCGTCTGACCTGCCGGCCGGCCGAAGAAGAGGGCTCTGTCGAAAACAAGCCGACTAAGTTAGAGTCGGCCAAGAGGAACTCGGCAACAAAGTTAAGAGAAAAAGAAGAGACAAGGAGAGCATACCGTGGGCGGTGGATTGGCTCGGCTGTATGGCTCCTTGCCGAACTGCCACTCTTCGGAGAGTTTGCAGTTCGCGAGGTAGTTTACCATATAGGCGACCTCCTCGTGCGGCATGTCCTTGGTGCACATCCGGCTCGGATCGAGCTGGCCGCTCATCTGACAGATCAGATGAGGACGGCTGTGGAGCGGAAGTACCCGGCGCGTGACGAAGGCGGCCAGCAGGTCGGGCCCCGTCAAGCCCTCTGACTGGGTCATCACTCGCACTCGGGCGACGGCTGCGGACCCAGCCGGCGTCAAAGTCACGGCCCGGAAGGACCACTTGGGCCGCCTGCCCGCCGGTGGGCCGGCTACGTAAGCCGGCAGGTTGATGTAGTCGCCCCGTGGGGCGATGTTCCGCACGTAGAAGTACGACTTTTGCCACTTCTTCACCGACTGGATCAGCGTGATGACGGGGAAGGGGTTGTCGGCGACCGACCTCCGCGACGCGATGAAGGCGCCAGTCTGAGCCGGCACGCCCTACATGCGCATGCCCAGCTTGGACTGGAAGAACTCCCCCCAGAGCTCGAGGGTAGGGAGGACGCCGAGGTAGCCTTCGCACAGGGTGACGAAGGCAGACAGCAGCACCACCGCGTTCGGGGTGAGGTGGTGCGGCTGGAGCTGGTAGAACTCGAGCCAGGAGCGGAAGAAGGCGCTCACGGGCAGGCCGATGCCGCGCAAGTAATGCGAGCGAAAGACCACCCGCTCGCCCTCCCGCGGCTCCGGCGTAATTTCCTTCGCCGGCGCGAGATGGACCTCCACCTTGTCCGCGCCGGGCAGCCGCCGCGTCTGGCGGAGGAACTCGACGTGATACTCGTGGAGGTTGGAGCCGTCCCAATCCCCGCCATACTGCTCCGTGGTGGGAGGCATGGCGAAAACGAGCGCGGCGGCGGAGGAACGTGTGGTGGAAGAGCGCGGCGGCGAGGCGCAGTTGCAAGAAACGGCAAGAGAAAGAAGATGGTAGAAGGAGGAGGAGCGTGCGAGAGCCTGCCGCTCTCCCTCTCCCCCTACTTATAGCTTCGCGAGATGAGGCCGGGGAGGCCGGACGTGGGAGAGACGTGGGATTAACTGCACCCACTCCCCCACGCCTCGCGATTATTACGCCCTAAAGGCGTGCCGAAACTGCCGCGAGGAGACATGCGGGCGGTTTCGGGCTGCAGAGAATCCGCGCCTGGGCCCGGGCGTGGACGTGGCGGGCCCCCGCCCTGCGGCGACGTCCCATCGCGCGCGTGGGCTGGCAGGCTTTCTGGCCGAGAGAGGCCACGTGGTTCGCAGGCGGCAAGTGGCCGGCCCGCGGCCCGGTGCACCCACTGGCGAGCTCCCGCCCTCCAACTCCGGAGTTTTTCGACCAAGGCGGCGCGCCTAACCAAAGCCGGCTCCCAGCTGCCGACTTGTTGAGATAGGAAGCTAACCGAGCTTCTCGACTCATACGCAACCTCGAAGCCCAATCAGCTTCGGGGACTACTGTCGGAGTAAATGGCCACGGATAGCCTAGCCGACTGCCCTGGCTCTTCCAAAAAATTAGCAGGCCTTTGGGCCTTCAAGCACTCCAAGCATTGGACCCCCTTCCCTGGCCGGCTACCTCTGAAGCCGACTCACAGAAGGTGGCCCAGCCTCAGCAACCTCCCTCCCCAGGATAACCACGGGGTGGCCGACTCCAGGAAGCCGGCCGTAAAAGATGCCGACTCCAAGAAGCCGGCCAAGACCGCAACCACCCAAGCTACGCCACATAACGGTGACAAGACGGGTGTGGCCACAGTATGGCCCACTACCCCCGAAGCCCGAGGCAGGCATGGCCACAGGACGCCGTACGGGAAGGACATCCCCCGTTCGGCTCGGCACTGTAGCCATGCTAGCCTCGACGTCACCCACGGCAGACGCCGGTATGGCCCACGGGCGGCGGGCCCCTTCAGCCAGAGAGAGACGCGGAGGCGGCCTGGCCTCCCCTAGTCGGCCAAGGGCGTAGCCGGCTCCCAGAAGTCGGCTATCCCCTCCCTCGAAGCAAGTGCCACATTAAGGAGACAAGACGAGGTAAGGCAACAGTGAGATCCCTCGAGGCGGCCCACTATAGCCATGCTTACCTCAACGAAGCCCTCGTCATCAGAGGCGAGGCAACAGTAAGCAGCCGCCGACAAGACCCTAGGCGGTGGGGCCGGCCTGTCGACCAAGAGGCCGGCAGCCAGCGGGACCCACCAGTCGGCGGGCCCCAACAGCCGGCGGAGAAGCCGGCGAGCATAGACACTGACGGCTGGGACCAGTGCCCAGCCGGATTACAATTGTACCCCCGGGGGGTAGGCCTATATAAACCCCCCGGGGCACCCATGCAAAGGGTTGGCTTCTAAGCATAGCACACACACCATAGAGAGAGAGAAGCGAGAGCTAGCCTTGTTCTTCTTCTCCCTTGAACCCAACAACTCTAGGAGCGATTGTAGCTACCTTTCCTGATCTAGTGATCATGCGGAGACCCCGCAGAGCAGGACTAGGGGTGTTATCTCCTCGGAGAGCCCCGAACCTGGGTAAGATCCGCCGGCGTGCATGTCTTCGCCTCATCCCATTTCCAGGCACCGGCGATGTCTTATTGGCACCCACAATGATAAGCCACCCGTTGGCATATGTCGCACCAACCACCCGACACCAAGCTTGGGGATGCTATGTTTGATGAGAATGACATGTTTGAGAATTTATTTGCTGCAATTAATGTTTGTACCAAGCTTGGGGATGCTATGTTTAATGAAGATGATATTTTTAGTCCCCCAAGTTTTGATATGCAAATTTATTATGATGATAGCATGCCTCCTACTTATGATGATTATATTGATGAAAGTGGGTCTGGAAGAGTGTCAACTTTAGGAAGTAATGATCCCACTATTTTGGATGGTGTTGAATCTTATTGTGATAATTGTAAAAGTGGATTTGGAGAGGTCATGACTTTATTTAGTAATGATTCCACTATCTTGGAAGAGGTTTCAATCGATTATGATGAGAACAAAGTTGCTACTTATGATAATTATTGTGATGATACGTATGCTATAGAAAGTAGTGATGATTATATTTATAAAACTTGTCATGATTATGATTACCCTTTTTCTGAACTTTATTCTTTCAATGTGGAAACAATTTATAGTATTCGAGTTTCTTATGACACTCTCACTATTCCGAATGAGAAGAAATTTGCTTATGTGGAGAGTAATAAAATTTCTATGCTTGTGGATCATGAAAAGAATGCTTTATGTGATAGTATATTGTTGAATTCATTCATGATGCTACTGAAAATTATTATGAGGGAGGAATATATGCTTGTAGGAATTGCAATAATATCAAGTTTCCTCTCTATGTGTTCAAAATCTTGAAGTTATGCTTGTTTTGCCTTCCTATGCTAGTTGATTATTGTTCCCATAAGTTGTTTGCTCACAAAATCCCTGTGCATAGGAAGTGGGTTAGGCTTAAATGTGTTAGTCATATTCTTCATGATGCTCTCTTTATGTTTCAATTCTTATCCTTTATGTGAGCATCATTGAAATCGTCATGCCTAGCTAAAAAGGCATTAAAGAAAAGCCCTTGTTGGGAGACAACCCAATATTTACCCCTACTATTTTTGTGTGTGTCCACATGATTAAGCTACTGTAGTAATCGTGTTTTATAGCTTTTGTATCAATAAAGTGCCAAGTAGAACCTTTCGGGAGACTTGGGTGAAAGTTAATGCGATCTTGCTGTAAAAAACAGAAACTTTGCGCTCACGAGAATAACTGTCATTTTTTTTACAGAGGAGTGCTTTTAAGTTGATTCTCTTTGAAGAAGATTAATAGACAAATTCCTCAGGTCCACCAATTTATTTAAGAATTTTTGGAGTTATAGAAGTACTCGAATGATACAGATTACTACAGACTGTTCTGTTTTTGACAGATTCTGTTTTCTATGTGTTGTTTGCTTATTTTGGTGAATCTATGAGTAGTATCGGAGGGAATGAACCATAGAGAAGTTGGAGTACAGTAGACATTACACCAATGTGAATTTAGAATGATTTCACAACAGTACCTAAGTGGTGATTTATTTTCTTATACTAACGGAGCTTACGAGTTTTCTGTTAAGTTTTGTGTTGTGAAGTTTTCAAGTTTTGGGTAAAGATTCGATGGAATATGGAATAAGGAGTGGCAAGAGCCTAAGCTTGGGGATGCCCAAGGCACCCCAAGGTAAAATTCAAGGACAACCAAAAGCCTAAGCTTGGGGATGCCCTGGAAGGCATCCCCTCTTTCGTCTTCATCTATCGGTAACTTTACTTGAGGCTATATTTTTATTCACCACATGATATGTGTTTTGCTTGGAGCGTCTTGCATGATTTGAGTCTTTGATTTTTAGTTTACCACAATCATCCTTGCTGTGCACACCTTTTGGAGAGACACACATGAATCGGAATTTATTAGAATACTCTATGTGCTTCACTTATATCTTTTGAGCTAGATAATTTTGCTCTAGTGCTTCACTTATATCTTTTTAGAGCACGGTGGTGGTTTTAATTTATAGAAATTACTGATCTCTCATGCTTCACTTATATTATTTTGAGAGTCTTTTAGAACAGCATGGTAATTTGCTTTGGCTATAAAATTAGTCCTAATATGATAGGCATCCAAGATGGGTATAATAAAAACTTTCATATAGAGTGCATTAAATACTATGAGAAGTTTGATACTTGATAATTGTTTTGAGATATAAAGATGGTGATATTAGAGTCGTGCTGGTTGAGTAATTGTGAAATTGAGAAATACTTGTGTTGAGGTTTGCAAGTCCCGTAGCATCCACGTATGGTAACCGTTGTGTGACAAATTTGAAGCATGAGGTGTTCTTTGATTGCCTTCCTTATGAGTGGCGGTCGGGGAGGAGCGATGGTCTTTTCCTACCAATCTATCCCCCTAGGAGCATGCGCGTAGTGCTTGGCTTTTATGACTTGTAGATTTTTGCAATAAGTATGTGAGTTCTTTATGACTAATGTTGAGTCCATGGATTATACGCACTCTCACCCTTCCATCATTGCTAGCCTCTTCGGTACCGTGCATTTCCCTTTCTCACCTCGAGAGTTTGTGCAAACTTCGCCGGTGCATCCAAACCCCGTGATATGATACGCTCTATCACACATAAGCCTCCTTATATCTTCCTCAAAACAGCCACCATACCTACCTATTATGGCATTTCTATAGCCATTCTGAGATATATTGCCATGCAACTTCCATCATCGTCATATACATGACTCGAGTATTCATTATCATATTGCTTTGCATGATCGTAAGATAGCTAGCATGATGTTTTCATGGCTTGTCCGTTTTTTGATGTCATTGCTACGCTAGATCATTGCACATCCCGGTACACCGCCGGAGGCATTCATATAGAGTCATATCTTTGTTCTAGATATCGAGTTGTAAGTAAATAAAAGTGTGATGATCATCATTATTAGAACATTGCCCCATGTGAGGTTACCAAAATAAAAGAGGCCAAAGAAGCCCAAATAAAAAAAAGAGGCCAAAGAAGCCCGCCCAAAAAAAGAGAAAATAAAAAAAATGATGAGAGAAAAAGAGAGAACGGGCAATGTTACTATCCTTTTACCACACTTGTGCTTCAAAGTAGCACCATGTTCTTCATATAGAGAGTCTCTTGAGTTATCACTTTCATATACTAGTGGGAATTTTCATTATACAACTTCGTGGGCCACCCGTAAGGCGCCCCTGACCCTCGTGGGCTGCCCTTCTTCGGCCGCAAGAAAGCTAATTTTTGGTAAATATTCACTTCGAAGGTTTCAGTCCAATCGGAGTTACGGATCTCCATATATATACGAAACGGTGAAAGGGCACCAGACGAGCGCGCAGAAACAGAGAGAGACAGAGAGACAGGTCCAATCTCGGAGGGGCTCTCGCCCCTCCCACGGCATGGAGACCAAGGACCAGAGGGGAAACCCTTCTCCCATCTAGGGAGAAGGTCAAGGAAGAAGAAGAAGGAGGGGAGACCCCTCGCTTCTGGTGGCGCCAGAGTGCCACCGGGGGCCATCATCATCACCGCAATCTTCACCAACAACTTCACCGCCATCATCACCAACTCTTCCCCCTCTATGCAGCGGTGTAATCTCTCTCTTACCCGCTGTAATCTCTACTTAAACATGGTGCTCAACGCTATATACTATTTCCCAATGATGTATGGCTATCCTATGATGTTTGAGTAGATTTGTTTTGTCCTATGGGTTATTTGATGATCAAGATTGGTTTGAGTTGCATGTTTTATTATTGGTGCTGTCCTATGGTGCTCTCCGTGTCGCGCAAGCGTGAGGGATTCCCGCTGTAGGGTTTGCAATATGTTCATGATTTGCTTATGGTGGGTGGCGTGAGTGACAGAAGCACAGACCCGAGTAAGTAGGTTGTTTGCGTATGGGATAAAGGGGACTTGATGCTTCAATGCTATGGTTGGGTTTTAACTTAATGATCTTTAGTAGTTGCGGATGCTTGCTAGAATCATAAGTGCATATGATCCAAGTAGAGAAAGTATGTTAGCTTATGCTTCTCCCTCAATAAAATTGCAGTAATGATTACCGGTCTACTTATCGATTGCCTAGGGACAAATAACTTTCTCGTGACAAAAAGCTCTCTACTAAAACTAACTTAGTTGTGCTTCATCTAAACAGCCCCTACCTTTTATTTATGCTCTCTTTATATTCTTGCAAACCTATCCAAAAACACCTACAAAGTACTTCTAGTTTCATACTTGTTCTAGGTAAAGCGAACGTTAAGCGTGCGTAGAGTTGTATCGGTGGTCGATAGAACTTGAGGGAATATTTGTTCTACCTTTAGCTCCTCGTTGGGTTCGACACTCTTACTTATCGAAAGTGGCTACAATTGATCCCCTATACTTGTGGGTTATCACTCTCTAACATTTAAGAATTTCAGATCTTGGTATTTTATTCAAACAGAAAGCAAAACAAAAGAAAATAAAATGACGGTCCAAGCAAAACACATATCATGTGGTGAATAAAAATATAGCTCCAAGTAAAGTTACCGATGAACGAAGACGAAAGAGGGGATGCCTTCCGGGGCATCCCCAAGCTTAGGCTCTTGGTCATCCTTGAATATTACCTTGGGGTGCCTTGGGCATCCCCAAGCTTAGGCTCTTACTACTCCTTATTCCATAGTCCATCGAATCTTTACCCAAAACTTGAAAACTTCACAACACAAAACTTAAGAGAAAACTCGTAAGCTCCGTTAGTATAAGAAAATAAATCACCACTTAGGTACTATTGTGAACTCATTCCAAATTGATATTGGTGTTAAACCTACTGTATTCCAACTTCTCTATGGTTCATAACCTCCGATACTAGCCATAGATTCATCAAAATAAGCAAACAACACATAGAAAACAGAATCTGTCAAAAACAGAACACTCTGTAGTAATCTGTACCAAACGTATACTTCTGGAACTCAAAAAATTCTACCAAAATAGGACGACCTAGATAATTTGATTATTGATCTGCTGCAATTAGAATCAGTATTTTATCACGTTCTGGTGATTTTAAACAATTATTTTCGTGAACAGAAAGTTTCTGGAATTTTCAGCAAGATCAAATAACTATCATCCAAGAAGATCCTATGGTATTACTTGGCACAAACACTAATTAAAACATAAAACCACATCTAACCTTAGGCTAGATCAAATATTTATTACTAAACAGAGCCAAAAAGAAAGAACAAAAATAAAAATTGGGTTGCCTCCCAACAAGCGCTAACGTTTAACGCCCCTGGCTAGGCATGATGATTTCAATGATGCTCGCATAAAAGATAAGAATTAAAACATAAAGAGAGTATCATGAAGAATATGACTAGCACATTTAAGTCTAACCCACTTCCTATGCATCGGGATTTTTTGAGAAAACAACTTATGGGAACAATAATCAACTAGCATAGGAAGGCAAAACAAGCATAACTTCAAAACTTTAAGCACATAGAGATGAAACTTGATATTATTGCAATTCCTACAAGCATACATTCCTCCCTCATAATAATTTTCAGTAGCATCATGAATGAATTCAACAATATAACCAGCACCTAAAGCATTCTTTTCATGATCTACTTGCATAGAAATTTTACTACTCTCCACATAAGCAAAATTCTTCTCTTCCGGAATAGTGGGAGTATCATAAGAGACTCGAATACTATAAATTGTTTGCACGTTAAAAGAGTAATGTTCAGAAAAAAAGGGTAATCATAACCATGACAAGTTTTATAAATATAATCATCACTACTTTTTATAGCATAAGTGTCATCACAATAATCATCATAAATAGGAGGCATGCTATCATCATAATAAATTTGCTCATCAAAACTTGGGGGACAAAAAATATCATCTTCATCAAACGTAGCATCCCCAAGCTTGTGGCTTTGCATATCATTAGCATCATGGATATTCATAGAATTCATACTAACAACATTGCAATCATGCTCATCATTCACATATTTATGCCAAGCATTCTATGTAATTCTTCTTCTAGTACTTGAGCACAATTTTCCTTTCCATCATTTTCACGAAAGACATTAAAAAGATGAAGCATATGAGGCAACCTTAATTACATTTTTTTGTAGTTTTCTTATATAGACCAAACTAGTGATAAAACAAGAAACAAAAAGATTCGATTGCAAGATCTAAAGATATACCTTCAAGCACTCACCTCCCCGGCAACGGCGCCAGAAAAGAGCTTGATGTCTAGTACGCAACCTTTTCCTTGTAGACGTTGTTGGGCCTCCAAGTGCAGAGGTTTATAGGACAGTAGCAAATTTCCCTCAAGTGGATGACCTAAGGTTTATCAATCTGTGGGAGGCGTAGGTTGAAGATGGTCTCTTCCAAACAACCCTGCAACCAAATAACAAAGAGTCTCTTATGTCCCCAACACACCCAATACAATGGTAAATTGTATAGGTGCACTAGTTCGGCGAAGAGATGGTGATACAAGTGAAATATGGATGATAGATATAGGTTTTTGTAATCTGAAAATATAAAAACAGCAAGGTAACTAATGATAAAAGTGAGCTCAAACGGTATTGCAATGCGTTGAAACAAGGCCTAAGGTTCATACTTTCACTAGTGCAAGTTCTCTCAACAATAATAACATAATTGGATCGTATAACTATCCCTCAACATGCAACAAAGAGTCACTCCAAAGTCACTAATACCGGAGAACAAACGAAGAGATTATGGTAGGGTACGAAACCAGCTCAAAGTTACTCTTTCGGATCGATCTATTCAAGAGTCCGTAGTAAAATAACACGAAGCTATTCTTTCCGTTCGATCTATCATAGAGTTCGTACTAGAATAACAACTTCAGACACAAATCAACCAAAACCCTAATGTCACCTAGATACTCCAATGTCACCTCAAGTATCCGTGGGTATGATTATATGATATGCATCACACAATCTCAGATTCATCTATTCAACCAACACAAAGAACTTCAAAGAGTGCCCCAAAGTTTCTACCAGAGAGTCAAGACGAAAACGTGTGCCAACCCCTATGCATAAGTTCATGGAACCCGCAAGTTGATCACCAAAACATACATCAAGTAGATCACGTGAATATCCCATTGTCACCACAGATAAGCACGGCAAGACATATATCAAGTGTTCTCAAATCCTTAAAGACTCAATCTGATAATATAACTTCGAAGGGAAAACTCAATCCATTACAAGAGAGTAGAGGGGGAGAAACATCATAAGATCCAACTACAATAGCAAAGCTCGCGATACATCAAGATCGTATCACCTCAAGAACACGAGAGAGAGAGAGAGAGATCAAACACATAGCTACTGGTACATACCCTCAGCCCCGAGGGTGAACTACTCCCTCCTCGTCATGGAGAGCGCCGGGATGATGAAGATGGCCACCGGTGAGGGATCCCCCTTCCGGCAGGGTGCCGGAATTGGGTCCTGATTGGTTTTTGGTGGCCACAGAGGCTTGCGGTGGTGGAACTCCTGATCTATTGTGCTCTCCGATGTTTTTAGGGTATATGGACATATATAGGCGAAAGAAGTCGGTCAAGGGAGCCACGAGGGGCCCACGAGGGTGGGGGCGCGCCCAGGGGGGCAGGCGCGCCTCCCTGCCTCGTGGCCACCTCGAAGCTTCCCTAACGTCTACTCCAAGTCTCATGGATTGCTTCCGTTCCAAAAATAACTCTCCCGAAGGTTTCATTCCGTTTGGACTCCGTTTGATATTCCTTTTCTTCGAAACACTGAAATAGGGAAGAAA
This sequence comes from Aegilops tauschii subsp. strangulata, assembly GCF_002575655.3. Taxonomy (NCBI): domain Eukaryota; kingdom Viridiplantae; phylum Streptophyta; class Magnoliopsida; order Poales; family Poaceae; genus Aegilops; species Aegilops tauschii. The sequence continues at coordinate 472,346,413 of NC_053036.3, read as the reverse complement.
ACAACAATTTGGGCTGGGCCTCTGGTTAATAGGTTAGTCCCAAAAATAATATAAAAGTGTTTAGTAAAGCCCATAAACATCCAAAATAGATAATATAATAGCATGGAACAATAAAAAATAATAGATACGTTGGAGACGTATCAAACCCTTTCGTACATTTCAATCATTCCTTCTCGCTCATATGGAGAATAATTTGAGGTGTGTTTTCCCCGCAGCAACGGGCGCGCCGTCCTTATCGTTCTTTACCCGCTAGTCTCCCACGCCGTGTATTTCGACCCCACCAGAGACTACGAGAAGAAGGACTACACCTACATAATGAATATTCTAGATGATGCTCTCCTAGGCTTCAGCATTAGGGGTGGCCACCTACAGATCAGGAAACAAAGGAACAAGAAGTTGGGTTTCTCGCATAAAACTAACTTCTGCTGCATCCATGTCCCAAAACCAAGCAAGAAAGATGGATTCTACCTCCTCCATCTCATGATTGAGTTCAACACGGATCACCAAAAGCTTCGTATGGCAACCAGAAACGATGATCATATCCGCAAGTGGGTAGAATCTCATGGAGAAGCAGATTATAAACTTAGATATGACTTCTTCCGCATCCAAAGGGACATTGCGACGATCATCATGAAAGAAGTTGTCAATGAGAAGGGGATGTTCCACCATGGCCCTATATCGCGAGCTGACGTCCGAACTCGCATAGGCATGCAACGTCATGACCTCGCGCCGTCAAGAAGCTAGGGTCCATCCTTGATGATATGGAAGGATGGAACTTCTAATGATTTACGATGCCGATGATGATGATATGTGTCGGTTGAACTTGTATACTTTCTATAGCGATTAAACTTTGTGATGTCCACGGTCCCTGCCGAACTTGTGTAACACTACTTTGTTAGTTTGGGTACGATGACATGCGTACCTCTAGTTAACTAGTTTGCATACTATATGTTGCATCTAGTTGCTAACCCTTTCTTTTTCGTGTTGCTCTAGTATATTTTGTTGCATATGATCGTACATTCTCTTGATGAAGATGCATCTCTAACAGGTACCTAGATTCTTGATGGCGAAGGAGTGCTATGTCGTGTACGAAGGGAAGGTTCCGGGAGTGTACGACGAGTGGTATGAGTGCCAGGCGCAAGTGGAGGGGTCTCGGGCGCCAGCCATAAAGGCTTCAAAAGCAGACAAGAAGCACAAGCTAGTTACTTGAGGTACACACTAGCGCGAGAGAGGCCTCATAACCGCCGCCTCATGTACTGCAAGTTCCGCTATCACTCATAGTGATAGCACTTCTTGCGTATATCTTTGTTTAGATGGATGACATTATAGTTGCAAGTATTCGAGACTTGCATGTATCACTATTTTCGAGATGATGACGAGAGACCACTTTGTGTTGGATGATGAGTATGATGAGACTATTTGTATGTATATGCTATGATTACATTTGTGGTCTCGCAGCCATTTGTATGTGTACGATGATGACATTTGTATGTGCTAAAGATTCTTGTATAAAGCCTGTTCAAACAAAATATGCAGAAAAAACAAAAACTAATAAAATTAGCAGTAGCGAGTGGAGAAAAGTTAGCAGCAGCGTGCCACTAGCAGTAGCACGTCCTAATAAAGCTCACTAGAGTTATTAGCAGTAGCGCGCTTTCACAGAGCTCGCTGCTGCTACGCTTGTATAGCAGTAGCGCGGGCGTGCACATGCTGCTGCTATAGGTTAGCTGTGGCGCCGTATCAGTAGCGCGGCACCCCGCGCTACTGCTATACCTAAAACCCGCGCTGCTGCTAGGCTTTTCCCTAGTAGTGTTCCTACTTCCACAAGGAGAAGGGGGGAAGGAGAGGGAGAAGAGAAAGAAAGGGGGGCCCGGCCCCCTAGCCCTAGTCCAATTCGGTTTGGGCCAGGGGGGTGCGCGCCACACCTTGGCTTGCCTCCTCTCTGCCACCACTAGGCCCATGAGGCCCAATAACTTCCCGGGGGGGGGGGGGGGGGTTCCGGTAACCCCCGATACTCCGAAACTTATCTGAAACGACCCGAACCATTCCGGTGTCCGAATGTAGCCTTCCAATATATGAATCCTTATGTCTCGACCATTTCGAGACTCCTCGTCATGTCCGTGATGTCATCCGGGACTCCGAACAACCCTCGGTACATCAAATCACATAAACTCATAATACAAATTGTCATCGAACGTTAAGCGTGCAGACACTACGGGTTCGAGAACTATGTAGACATGACCGAGACACATCTCCGATCAATAACCAATAGCGGAACCTGGATGCTCAAGTTGGTTCCTTTGTCATCCCGCATAACAACATACGTTGTTCCCTTTGTCATCGGTATGTTACTTGCCTGAGATTCGACCGTCGGTATATATTATCATAGCTAGTTCAATATCGTTACCGGCAAGTCTCTTTACTCGTTCCGTAATGCATCATCCCGCAACTAACTCATTAGTCACATTGCTTGCAAGGCTTATAGTGATGTGCATTACCGAGAGGGCCCTAGAGATACCTCTCCGATACACGGAGTGACAAATCCTAATCTTTATCTATGCCAACTCAACAAACACCATTGGAGACACCTGTTGAGCATATTTATAATCACCCAGTTACGTTGTGACATTTGATAGCACACAAGGTGTTCCTCCGGTATTCGGGAGTTGCATAATCTCATAGTCAGAGGAACATGTATAAGTCATGAAGAAAGCAATAGCAATAAACTTAACGATCATAATGCTAAGCTAACGGATGGGTCTTGTCCATCACATCATTCTCTAATGATGTGACCCCGTTCATCAAATGACAACACATGTCCATGGTCAGGAAACTTACCCATCTTTGATTAACGAGCTAGTCAAGTAGAGGCATACAAGGGACACCCTGTTTTGTCTATGTATTCACACATGTACTAAGTTTCCGATTAATACAATTCTAGCATGAATAATAAACATTTATCATGATATAAGGAAATATAAATAACAACTTTATTATTGCCTCTAGGGCATATTTCCTTCATAGCACTCTAGCAAAGACCCCATATACCTCCCCATTTATGAAGCTCGCTCCAAAAACGAGCTCATAGCCTTCAAATATGGAGGCTTTGGAGGCCCCGTTTGAAGCTTGCTTCATATCCAACCGTCGACGCTTGAGGGAAGTTTCAACTTCTCTCTCCTCGCGCCATGGCTAGGTTTTCAAGTTGGTGGCAAAGGTTCATGCACAAATAATCACCGGCGAGCCATGGTGAATCGACGACTAACCACCTACACATTTATTGCCTCTACTACACCTTTCAATTCCCGAGGTGACCGTTCGGATGGTGTCATGGAAGTGTCACGGCAGATGTCCTCATGGAAGGACTTAGTTGTGGAGCCATTGCGACGAGGTTAGCTTAAAGGGGTTAAACAGGACAAAGGACACGAGGAGTTTATACTGGTTCGGCCCCTTGCGGTGAAGGTAAAAGCCTAATCTAGTTTGAGGTGGTATTGCTAGGGTTTCAATGACCAGGGAGCAAATACGCTTTGCCTGGCTCTCGATTTGTTGTTTCTTGCCCTAAGCCGCTGCCGGGTCGTCCCCTTATATACACGGGTTGACGCCCTGCGGCCTACAGAGTCCCAACCGGCTCATATAACGTGTCCGGCTCGGTGACTCATCTTACATGCCCTTCAAAACAAGTTTACATGTACACGACGGTTTATACTCGTGGGCCTTAAGCCGCCTTTGGGTTTGGGCCCTCTAACCAGCCTGTCTATGAACCGTCATCTGTAATATATACTTGGGCTTCATTAAGATTAACCGCCATAGGGATGACCCGGCCCCGCCTAGGCGGGTCATATCTGATAGTCATATCCCCAACATTAGGCCCCAGGTTGATTTGAACTTGTTCATGTCAATCTTCAACACTTAGAAAAATCCTTCTTCATCTTACTGTGAAATATTGTAACCCGCCATGACATCATCTCCAGAAATTGTGGTAACCCGCCGTGACGTCACCTGCGATTAATACTACACAGAATCCAAATCTTAATAAATCTTTTACTTTACTGACCCTTGCTACCTCTTGAGCATGCGTTGGTTTTCCCTTGAAGAGGAAAGGCTGATGCAGCAAAGTAGCGTAAGTATTTCCCTCATTTTTTGAGAACCAAGGTATCAATCCAGTAGGAGGCCACACGCAAGTCCCTCGTACCTACACAAACAAATAAGAACCTTGCAACCAACGCGATAAAGGGGTTGTCAATCCCTTCACGGACACTTGCAAAAGTGAGATCTGATAGGATAATATTTTTGGTATTTTTATGATAAAGATTAAAAGTAAAGATTGCAAAATAAACGGTGACAGAAATAGCTAGTTGACGAGAGATTAATATGATGGAAAATAGACCCGGGGGCCATAGGTTTCACTAGTGGCTTCTCTCAAGATAGCATAAGTATTACGGTGGGTGAACAAATTACTGTCGAGCAATTGATAGAAAAGTGCATAGTTATGAGAATATCTAGGCATGATCATGTATATAGGCATCACGTCCGCGACAAGTAGACCGAAACGATTCTGCATCTACTACTATTACTCGACACATCGACCGCTATCCAGCATGCATCTAGAGTATTAGGTTCATAAGAACAGAGTAACGCATTAGGCAAGATGACATGATGTAGAGGGATAAACTCAAGCAATATAAACCCCATCTTTTTATCCTTGATGGCAACAATAAAATTCGTGCCTTGCTGCTCCTGCTGTCACTGGGAAAGGACACCGCAAGATTGAACTCAAAGCTAAGCACTTCTCCCATTGCAAGAAGATCAATCTAGTAGGACAAACCAAACTGATAATTCAAAGAGACTTGCAAAGATAAAAAATCATACATAAAAGAATTCAGAGGAGATTCAAATATTGTTCATAGATAATCTTGATCATAAACCCACAATTCATCGGATCTCGACAAACACACCGCAAAAAGAGTTACATCGAATAGATTTCCAAGAAGATCGAGGAGAACTTTGTATTGAGATTCAAAGAGAGAGAAGAAGCCATCTAGCTAATAACTATGGACCCGAAGGTCTGAGGTAAACTACTCACACATCATCGGAGAGGCTATGGTGTTGATGTAGAAGCCCTCCGTGATCGATTCCCCCTCCGGCGGAGCGCCGGAAAAGGCCCCAAGATGGGATCTCATGGGTACCGATGGTTGCGGCGGTGGAAATAGGGTTTCGTGGTGCTCCTAGATATTTTCGGAGTATATGGGTATATATAGGAGGAAGAAGTAGGTCGGTGGAGCTGCGAGGGGCCCACGAGGGTGGGGTGCGTGCCCAGGGGGCAGGCGCGCCTCCCTGCCTCGTGGCCTCCTCGCTTCTTTCTTGACGTCCACTCCTAGTCCTCTGGATCACGTTTTTTCCAAAAATAACTCTCCCGAAGGTTTCATTCCGTTTGGATTCCGTTTGATATACCTTTTCCGCGAAACACTTAAATAGGAAAAAAAACAGCAATTTGCACTGGGCCTTTGGTTAGTAGGTTAGTCCCAAAAATAATATAAAAGTGTAAAATAAAGCCCATTAAACATCCAAAACATATAATATAATAGCATGGAACAATCAAAAATTATGGATACGTTGGAGACATATCAAGCATCCCCAAGCTTAATTCTTGCTCGTCCTCGAGTAGGTAAATGATAAAAACAGAATTTTTGATGTGGAATGCCACCTAGCATATTTCTCAATGTATTCTTCTTTATTGTGGCATGAATGTTCAGATCCGAAAGATTCAAGACAAAAGTTTAATATTGACATGAAAATAATAATACTTCAAGCATACTAACAAAGCAATCATGTCTTCTCAAAATAACATGGTCAAAGAAAGTTATCCCTACAAAATCATATAGTCTGGCTATGCTCTATCTTCATCACACAAAGTATTTAATCATGCACAACCCCGATGACAAGCCAAGCAATTGTTTCATACTTTTGATGTTCTCAAACTTTTTCAATCTTCACGCAATACATGAGCGTGAGCCATGGACATAGCACTATATGTGGAATAGAATGGTGGTTGTGGAGAAGACAAAAAGGAGAAGATAGTCTCACATCAACTAGGCGTATCAACGGGCTATGGAGATGCCCATCAATAGATATCAATGTGAGTGAGTAGGGATTGCCATGCAACGGATGCACTAGAGCTATAAGTGTATGAAGGCTCAACAACACAAACTAAGTGGGTGTGAATCCAACTTGCTTGCTCACGAAGACCTAGGGAATTTTGAGGGAGCCCATCATTGGAATATACAAGCCAAGTTCTATAATGTAAAATTCCTACTAGTATATGAAAGTGACAACATAGGAGACTCTCTATCATGAAGATCATGGTGCTAATTTGAAGCACAAGTGTGGTAAAAGGATAGTAGCATTGTCCCTTCTCTCTTTTTCTCTCAATTTTTTTATTTGGGCCTTTTTCTCTTTTTTATGGCCTCTTTTTTTTTTCTTTTTTTCTTTTCGTCCGGAGTCTCATCCCGACTTGTGGGGGAATCATAGTCTCCATCATCCTTTCCTCACTTGGGACAATGCTCTAATAATGATGATCATCACACTTTTATTTACTTACAACTCAAAGATTACAACTCAATACTTAGAATAAAATATGACTCTATGTAAATGCCTCCGGTGGTGTATCGGGATATGCAATGAATCAAGAGTGACATGTATGAAAGAATTATGAATGGTGGCTTTGCCACAAATACAATGTCAACTACATGATCATGCAAAGCAATATGACAATAATGAAGCGTGTCATAATAAACGGAACGGTGGTAAGTTGCATGGCAATATATCTCGGAATGGCTATGGAAATGCCATAATAGGTAGGTATGGTGGCTGTTTTGAGGAAGGTATATGGTGGGTGTATGATACCGACGAAAGGTGCGCGGTATTAGAGAGGCTAGCAATGGTGGAAGGGTGAGAGTGCGTATAATCCATGGACTCAACCTTAGTCATAAAGAACTCACATACTTATTGCAAAAATCTATTAGTTATCGAAACAAAGTACTATGCGCATGCTCCTAGGGGGATAGATTGGTAGGAAAAGACCATCGCTCGTCCCCGACCGCCACTCATAAGGAAGACAATCAATAAATAAATCATGCTCTGACTTCATCACATAATGGTTCACCATACGTGCATGCTACGGGAATCAAAAAAAATAGAACAAGTATTTCTCAAATTCACAACTACTCAACTAGCATGACTCTAGTATCACCATCTTCATATCTCAAAGCAGTCATCAAGTATCAAACTTCTCATAATATTCAATGCACTTTATATGATAGTTTTTATTATACCCATCTTGGATGTTCATCATATTAGGACTAATTTTATAGCCAAAGCAAACTAACATGCTGTTCTAAAAGACTCTCAAAATAATATAAGTGAATCATGAGAGATCAATAATTTCTATAAAATAAAACCACCACCGTGCTCTAAAAGATATAAGTGAAGCACTAGAGCAAAATTATCTAGCTCAAAAGATATAAGTGAAGCACATAGAGTATTCTAATAAATTCCGATTCATGTGTGTCTCTCCCAAAAGGTGTGTACAGCAAGGATGATTGTGGTAAACTAAAAAGCAAAGACTCAAATCATACAAGACACCCCAAGCAAAACACATATCATGTGGTGAATAAAAATATAGCATCAAATAAAGTTACCGATGGACGAAGACAAAAGAGGGGATGCCTTCCGGGGCATCCCCAAGCTTAGGCTTTTGGTTGTCCTTTGATTTTACCTTGAGGTGCCTTGGGCATCCCCAAGCTTAGGCTATTTCCACTCCTTGTTCCATAATCCATCAAATCTTTACCCAAAAACTTGAAAACTTCACAACACAAAACTTAACAGAAAATCTCATGAGCTCCGTTAGTGAAAGAAAACAAACCACCACTTCAAGGTACTATAATGAACTCATTCTTTATTTATATTGGTGTTAAACCTACTGTATTCCAACTTCTCTATGGTTCATAACCTCCGATACTAGCCATAGATTCATCAAAATAAGCAAACAACACACGAAAAATAGAATCTGTCAAAAACAGAACAATCTGTAGTAATCTGTATCAAACGTATACTTTTTGAACTCCAAAAATTCTGAAATTAATTTCTGGACGTGAGGGATTTATCTATTAATTATCTGCAAAAAGAAACAACTAAATAGCACTCTCCAGTAAAACGTTGTAGCTAATCTCGTGAGCGCTAAAGTTTCTGTTTTTTTACAGCAAGATCAAAAAGACTTCACCCAAGTCTTCTCAAAGGTTCTACTTGGCACAAACACTAATTAAAACATGAAAACACATCTAACCAGAGGCTAGATCAAATATTTATTACTAAACAGAACCAAAAAGCAAGAAACAAAAATAAAATTGGGTTGCCTCCAACAAGCGCTATCGTTTAATGCCCCTAGCTAGGCATAAAGGCAAGGATAGATCTAGGAATTATCATCTTTGGCATGCAATCCATAAGTGGCTCTAATAATAGATTCATAAGGTAATTTAATTTTCTTTCTAGGAAAGTGTTCGATGCCTTTCCTTAACGGAAATTGGAATCTAATATTCCCTTCTTTCATATCAATAATTGCACCAATCGTTCTATGGAAAGGTCTACCAAGAATAATAGGACATGAAGGATTGCAATCTATATCAAGGACAATGAAATCTATGGGCAAATAATTCCTTTTTGCAACAATAAGAACATCATTAATTCTTCCCATAGGTTTCTTAATGGTGGAATCCGCAAGGTGCAAGTTTAAAGAACAATCATCAAATTCACGGAAAACTAACACATCACACAAAGTTTTTGGAATCCTAGAAACACTAGCACCCAAATCACACAAAGCATAGCATTCATGATCTTTAATTTTAGTTTTAATACTAGGTTCCCACTCATCATAAAGTTTTCTAGGGATAGAAACTTCCAATTCAAGCTTTTCTTCATAAGATTGCATTAGAGCATCAACGATATGTTTGGTAAAAGCCTTATTTTGACTATAAGTATGCGGAGAATTTAGCACGGATTGCAACAAGGAAATACAATCTATTAAAGAACAATTATCATAATTAAATTCCTTGAAATCCAAAATAGTGGGTTCATTGCTATGTAAAGTTTTGACCTCTTCAATCCCACTTTTACCAATTTTTGCATCAAGATCTAAAAACTCCGAATCATTGGGACGCCTTTAACTAAAGTTGAATCATCTCCAGTCCCATCATTATCAAGATTCATATTGCAAAACAAAGATTTAATAGGAGACACATCAATGACTTTTAGATCTTCATCCTTATTATCATGAAAACTAGAAGAACACACTTTCACAAAGCAATCTTTTTTAGCACGCATCCTAGCGGTTCTTTCTTTGCACTCATCAATGGAAATTCTCATAGATTTGAGAGACTCATTAATATCATGCTTAGGTGGAATCGATCTAAGTTTCAAAGAATCAACATCAAGATAAATTCTATCCACGTTCCTAGCCAACTCATGAACCTTAAGCAATTTTTCTTCAAGCAAAGCATTGAAATTCTTTTGAGAAATCATAAATTCTTTAACACTAGTCTCAAAATCAGAGGACATCTTATTAAAATTTCCATAAGAGTTGTTGTAGGAATTACCATAATTATTAGAGGAATTACTAGGATACGGCCTAGGATTAAAGTTTCCTCTATAAGCGTTGTCACCAAAATTGTTCCTACCAACAAAATACACATCCATAGATTCATTATTATTCTCAATCAAAGTGGACAAAGGCATATCATTGGGATCAGAAGAAACACTCTTATTAGCAAACAATTTCATAAGTTCATCCATCTTTCCGCTCAAAACATTAATCTCTTCAATTGCATGGACCTTTTTACTAGTAGATCTTTCAGTGTGCCTTTGAGAATAATTAACCATAATATTATCTAGGAGTTTAGTAGCTTCCCCTAAAGTGATTTCCATAAAAGTGCCTCCCGCGGCCGAATCTAAAAGATTTCTAGAAGCAAAATTCAATCCGGCATAAATTTTTTGTATAATCATCCATAAATTCAAACCATGTGTAGGGCAATTACGTATCATTAATTTCATACTCTCCCTAGCTTGTGCAACATGTTCATGATCAAGTTGCTTAAAATTCATAATATCGTTTCTAAGAGAGATGATCTTAGCGGGAGGAAAATACTTAGAGATAAAAGCATCTTTGCACTTATTCCAAGAATCAATACTATTATCAGGCAAAGACGAAAACCAACTTTTAGCACGATCTCTAAGCGAAAAAGGAAATAGCTTCAATTGAAAAATATCATTATCCACATCTTTCTTCTTTTGCATATCACACAAATCAACAAAGCTGTTTAGATGGGTAGCGGCATCTTCACTAGGAAGGCCGGCGAATTGATCTTTCATGACAAAATTCAACAAGGCAACATTGATTTCGCAAGATTCAGCATCGGTAATAGGAGCAATCGGGGTGCTAAGAAAATCATTGTTGTTGGTACTGGAAAAGTCACACAATTTAGTATTATCTTGAGCCATCATGACAAGCAAGCAATCCAACACACAAGGAAACAAGAAGTAAGTGAAGAAAAAGGCGAACGGAAAGAGAGGGCGAATAAAACGGCAAGGGTGAAGTGGGGGAGAGGAAAACGAGAGGCAAATGGCAAATAATGTAATGCGAGGGATAAGAGTTTGTGATGGGTACTTGGTATGTCTTGACTTGTGCATAGTCTACCCGACAACGGCGCCAGAAATCCTTGTTGCTACCTCTTGAGCATGCGTTCGTTTTCCCTTGAAGAGGAAAGGGTGATGCAGCAAAGTAGCGTAAGTATTTCCCTCAGTTTTTGAGAACCAAGGTATCAATCCAGTAGGAGGCCACACGCAAGTCCCTCGTACCTACACAAACAAATAAGAACCTTGCAACCAACGCGATAAAGGGGTTGTCAATCCCTTCACGACCACTTGCAAAAGTGAGATCTGATAGAGATGGTAAGATAATATTTTTGGTATTTTTATGATAAAGATTAAAAGTAAAGATTGCAAAATAAACGGCGACAGAAATAGCTAGTTGACGGGAGATTAATATGATGGAAAATAGTTCTGCGGGCCATAGGTTTCACTAGTGGCTTCTCTCAAGATAGCATAAGTATTACGGTGGGTGAACAAATTACTGTCGAGCAATTGATAGAAAAGTGCATAGTTAGGAGAATATCTAGGCACGATCATGTATATAGGCATCACGTCCGCGACAAGTAGACCAAAACGATTCTGCATCTACTACTATTACTCCACACATCGACCGCTATCCAGCATGCATCTAGAGTATTAAGTTCATAAGAACAGAGTAACGCATTAGGCAAGATGACATGATGTAGAGGGATAAACTCAAGCAATATGATATAAACCCCATCTTTTTATCCTCGATGGCAACAATACAATACGTGCCTTGCTGCCCCTACTGTCACTGGGAAAGGACACCGCAAGATTGAACCCAAAGCTAAGCACGTCTCCCATTGCAAGAAAGATCAATCTAGTAGGCCAAACCAAACTGATAATTCGAAGAGACTTGCAAAGATAACAAATCATACATAAAAGAATTCAGAGGAGATTCAAATCTTGTTCATAGATAATCTTGATCATGAACCCACAATTCATCGGATCTCGACAAACACACCGCAAAAAGAGTTACATCGAATAGATCTCCAAGAAGATCGAGGAGAACCTTGTATTGAGATCCAAAGAGAGAAGAAGCCATCTAGCTAATAACTATGGACCCGAAGGTCTGAGGTAAACTACTCACACATCATCGGAGAGGCTATGGTGTTGATGTAGAAGCCCTCCGTGATCGATTCCCCCTCCGGCGGAGCGCCGGAAAAGGCCCCAAGATGGGATCTCACGGGTACAGAAGGTTGCGATGGTGGAAATAGGGTTTCGTGGTGCTCCTGGATGTTTTCGGGGTATATGGGTATATATAGGAGGAAGAAGTAGGTCGGTGGAGCTGCGAGGGGCCCACGAGGGTGGGGGCGCGCCTCCCTGCCTCGTGGCCTCCTCACTTCTTTCTTGATGTGCACTCCAAGTCCTCTCGATCATGTTTGTTCCAAAAATAACTCTCCCGAAGGTTTCATTCCGTTTGGACTCCGTTTGATATTCCTTTTCGGCGAAACATTGAAATAGGCAAAAAACAGCAATTTGCACTGGGCCTTCGGTTAGTAGGTTAGTCCCAAAAATAATATAAAAGTGTATAATAAAGCCCATTAAACATCAAAAACAGATAATATAATAGCATGGAACAATCAAAAATTATTTGTCCTTGATTCCCGCGCCTGCCATTTGTCCTTCCAGTCCTATAAATAGGGCCACAGGTTCACCTGCCATTCTCCCCATTTTCCTTCTCGCCTTTTTCTTCCTCCTCGCGACGCTCCAGTGCTCCCGAGCTTCGTCGCCATCGACCTTCGTCCCCTTCGTCTACTCTGGCCGCTGCATCACCCTGAACGGACCAGAAACGCCGCGGCACTCCTCCGCTATCAGCTAGCACCAGTAAGTCCCCCCCTTTCCTCTTCATAGATCTGTCTTTTAGGGTTTATCTTTTCGTCGGTGTTCGTCATCATTTCTTCCCTTTCTCTTTTCTAGATCGCATAGTTTTGATCTGAAAATAACATAGGTCCTGTGCGGTAGCAGTTTTAGCACCTGTTTTTGATACTAGTGCATATCCTCATCGCGACAGATCTCCTCTGGGGCACCTCCGCTTTTCTGCCGCCGCCACCTTAGGTTTAAAATTTATTTCCTTTTTCTGAACAGCTGCCGATCCGAACTTATAGCCTCAATCTGTGAAACCTGTTTGTCCCAACACTTAGTAAAATGTTGAACATCTATGCTGGTCAAGGCGGCTTACCTCACCGGCTTATACTTACTCATATATCATTAGTCATCACTTAAGCCACCATGCTGAGTATATGCTGTAACTGTTTAACTTGTGTTTTCACCAACTAACTTAAGCCGGCAAAATTTTTCCTTTCTATTAGGCTTTCTCTTTTACCATGCCGCCATAAACAGTCTACACATGCAACTGGGTCCCCTCCATCGTCACCAAGGGCACATTTAGGGACTTTTTCAAAGTCGGGTACCTGCTCGCCAAGAGTGTGATGCATTACCGTGCTCCTGACCCGGGCGAAGAAAGATCTCAGCCGAAGGATGGCGAAGTCATCGTTTTTACTGACCACATGAATCGGGGCTTCTCACCACCCGGCTCTAAATTCTTCCGGGACGTTCTGCACTTTTTTCAACTCCATCCTCAAGACATCAGACCCAATTCCGTGTCAAATATCTGCAACTTTGAAGCCTTCTATGAAGTATACCTTCAAGAGGAGCCCAGCGTCGATCTCTTTAGAGAGTATTTTTATTTGAACCGCCAGACTGAGTTCATGAATGGGCCCAGCTTGGAACTTGGCGGTATCTCGATTCAACACAGAAGAGATGCTATCTTCCCTTATGCCTTCTTGCCAAGTCACCCCAAGGATTGGAACCAGACGTGGTTTTATTGCAAAGACACTTCTCCGACTGACGAGAATCCACTGCCGGGTTACCGTGTCGAGCGCTTAGACCCAAAGCACAATCTTCCTGAAAAACTTACTGCTGGTGAATGGAAAAGGATTGCTCCTACCATTGTGAAAGTTAAAGCTCTGCTAGGAAACTGGCTAACTGGCGTTGATTTAGTCAGGTGTTGGGTTTCTTGGCGGATCATACCCTTAAGTCGTCGCGCCGGCTTAATGTGCACTTACACTGGTGGTGTAAAAGATTCACTGTGTCACAGCTCTGCACCATTAACTGATGAAGCAGTAAATGAAATGGTTAAGTCTCTTCTGAATGAAGACCCGGAAGATTGTGTTAAAGTGGGTCTGGCCCCTTTCTGCAAGCTTAACCCGCTACCAGATGTAAGTCTCTGAACTTACTTATCTTCAGCTCATCATTCAAATACCTTATTAACTCAACCCTTAATAACCTTTGCAGGCTAAGTCTGACTTTTGGAAAACGGAGTATGATCATGAGGCTGCTAAGAAGGCTAGGGCTATCAAAAAAGCCGCTAAGAAAACCGCCAAGAAGACCACCAAGAAGAAGAAACCGAGCGCCTCTGACCTGCTCAAACTGGATGATACCTCTGAGTCAGAGGTAGCCCTTGACTCTCTTGGCTCTTTTTTCAATCATCTTATTGACACTGACTATTATAAGGCTGACACGGGAGCCAGCCAAGCAGCTGAAGAAGAGGTAATTATTATTTCCTCCGGCTCAGAACCTTTACCAAGACAGAAATTTCGACAAGTAACCCGGAAAGTAAGGTTTTCACACCCCCTTGGATTATTTAGATCCTCACTTTCTTTTGAAGCAACAGCAACATGAGAATCGACGTCAGACCCGGACGAGCGGCGGTGAAGAGTTGTCCTCCGCCTTACCCAACACTCCCACTCTGTTAATGATCATTGACCAGGAACTTGCCCGTTCTTCCTCTGGCGACTCATCGCAAACCGAGTTGCCGGCTTTCAAAACTGCCCTTGGGTAATGGCAATTAATTTTACTTCGTAACTCTTTATACTCTGATATTTATACTGACTTGTCATGACCTGTGCAGTGGTCAAGCAAAGCCTAACAAAAAGGCAAAGGTGACCAAGCCAACTGAGGCACCTGAAGTTGCTGAGTAGGAGCAGCAAGTCCCTATACCTGAAGCTTCTGACAAACAACCGGAAGAAACTGTCACTGACGCTCCGCCTGAGATTCCGGATCTGTGTGTTGATGACACTACTATTAATCCTTCAAATCCTGCACCATCCAGCTCACTTAAGCCGTTGGAGACTCATAATGATGACGTGTTGATTACTGGCACCTGCTTTATAGAGCTGGGAAATCTAATAGCCTTAGCTAAGCATACTGCCAAGCAAGAGGTTATTGAAAGGCGGAAGATGAAGTTTGACGTCTCCCACTATGCGCAACTGAGCAGCAGTGAAATCCTCTCTGGTTACCTCAGCCAAGTACACTCCGGCCGCGATCTTGAAATTGATTTGGTGAAACAAATGCACCAAAAGTATGAGGTATGACTTCCAGCTTTGAGTAATGTATGTATATCCTGCCAGCCCCCAAGTCTACTGGTTATGATAAGATTGAATAGGCTGTAGACTTAGAAGAATCCATAAACTTCTGTCCTAGAATCCCTCCAAGTCTGGTTTAAATATAAACCGGATGTTTAAGCAGTTTTAGCTTTGCATCCGTAGTCCCCAAGGGCTGGTTTAATCAGCATGAATGAGCCGGTCCTATTTATCATTGTGTAAGAAAAGAGAGCTTAACTGCATAACCCCCATGAGTCGGTTGGGACTGTTTACAGCACATCCGGCTCATTATGAAGAAGATATAAGCGATATGCATTAGCCCCCAAGTGCCAAGTAATCTTGCTTGCAAAGTGCTTGGGACTTTACTCATAAGAGCCGTTTCCTTGAAAAATTTCTTTGACAGACATTAGCCCCCAAGTGTCAAGTGTTGTTGCTTGCAAAAGACTTCGGACTTATATTCTTGTAACCTTGATATAAATGTTGATAACTCTGTACTTCATACAGGCTGCTACTGCTGAACTGGAGTCTCAATTGAATGACGCAAAGATCCGGCTCGCGACTCAGGAAACTGAGACCCGGAAAGCTGAGTCAAAGTTCCAGTTTAGCGTGGCTGAGTCGGAAAAGCTGAAGACCAGTTTTGAGGCGGAGAAAAAGACTTGGTTGAAGAAAAGACTGCTTTAACGCAGCGGACTGAGAAAGCAGAGGCAGCTCTTCAAGAGGTGACCACTGAGCTCACCGGCTTAAAACGCCGTGTATCTCAGATGGTTTCTGCCATCTTTGGTGAGTCGCCTTGCTAGTCATAAAAAGTGAATCCTTGTTGTAATAATATAACCCGACATTAACCAATCTGTGATATCCCAGGTCCCAGGAGCAGCAATCTGAATCAAGACATGCTTGTGAAGCTCAAGGCTGTCTACACACTTGTCGAGCAGCTGTACACCGGAGCTCAACGTGCATTAGCCGCAATTTCGCCGACGAGCCAACCGCCTACTCTGTTGATGGATGTGTTGAAAAAGCTTTCTGTGCTGCCTATCAGATTTGAAGAAATGAAACGATCGTCTGCAAGAGTCGGTGCCGTGACGGCTTTGAGCCGGGCCAAGGCATGGGTACCAGAGCTTGACCCGTCTGAGGTAGCCACTGGATACCCAAGCTTAAAGGAAGATAGCACTCTGTTTGATCAAAAGGACTTCTCGGCTTGCATAAAGGAAATACGTCCAATGGCCACTGTGATTGCCAATGACTCGTGACGTGAGCCATGACGATCAGGATTAGGCTGGCGCCAGGCGGGCGCCCCCGCGCGCGGTGTCCTTGTTTCCTCTTTGGTGCTAAGGCGGCGAGCGCAGGCGCGGAGTACCGAGGCTTTAGGCAAAGGTTTCCTTATCGATGCAATGAGACCAAGACCAACGGGACGCCAAGACGGAGGTCACCATGGAGCCCAAGACGGCGTCATCACCAGAGCCTTTTGCAGGCGAAGACCGCTTTTGTCAGGATAGCTTGTACTAGCTGTCCCCTTTCAAATTTGCCCACCGTTGTTGGCTCCCTTCCCGCTCAATATTTGGGGAGAGGACCAGGGCCTATATAAGTAGAGCTAGCCACCACAGTAGAGGGAGGAGGAAGTTGCGCTCTCACCGCACAAGTTCACCAAGCACAAGAACACCTCAACCTCAGGAGGCTGTTCTTCCCCTTGTACTATTCATCATCAGCCCAAGAGGCAATCCACCACCACACACTGGAGTAGGGTATTACACCACATCGGTGGCCCGAACCAGTATAAATCTCGTGTCTTTCTGTGTTGCGATTCATCTACTTCATCCGTGAGATCTTAGCGGGCTAGGGCGTGGATCGGTAGGGGGGAAAGAACTTCGCGCGCACCCCAGAGTTTGAACCTTAAGGGTTTTGCCGGAACCCGAGATCCGACAACCCGGGGTGAATCGTGAGGGATCTCACTAGGGAGAACCGCCTTTGCTCCATAAACTATGAAAAAGGGTGTGTAACCCGTAGATATGTTGCGGGTCGCGTTGATACTCCATAACACCGAGGGTAACTCCTCTACCCAACAACCCGGCGTTCTTTGCAAAGGGACCATAAGCCGGGGCTTGATACCTCGCAAAATCTCTTGATTTGCTCGTTCTGCCTGACCACTGGACTGAGGGTGAGCCACAGATGAACCGTCAAGCCGGATATGCTCCCATTGACAATATTCTTTCATAGCACCTTTAGAGAGATTAGTGCCATTATCAGTTATAATGCTGTGTGGAAAGCCAAAACGGAAGATCACATTCTTCATGAATTGAACCACCGTTGTTGCATCACACTTACTGACCGGCTCTGCCTCCACCCACTTAGTGCAGTTATCAACCGCCACCAAAATGTGGGTCTTCTTATCATTGGACCTTTTAAAAGGCCCAACCATGTCAAGCCCCCAAGTCGCAAATGGCCAAGTGATTGGAATCATCCTCAACTTCTGAGCCGTAACGTGAGCTCGTCGTGAAAACTTCTGACAACCGTCACATTTGCTGACCAAGTCCTCAGCATCAGCATGAGCCGTCAACCAATAGAAACCGTGACGAAAAGCCTTGGCTACGAGAGATTTAGAACCGGTGTGATGACCACATTCTCCTTCATGAATCTCTCGTATAATCTCGCAGCCTTCTTCAGGAGAGACGCAACATTGAAACGCCCCTGTGACACTGCGATGGTGCAACTCCCCATTGACAATTGACATCGACTTAGACCGCTGGGTTATCTGTCTGGCCAAGATTTCATCTTCTGGCAACTCACCCCGGGTCATGTAAGCCAAATCAGGAACTGTCCAATCAGGAATAGCATGAACAACCGCCACCAATTGTGCTTCCGGGCCAGGGACAACAAGATCCTCCTCTGTAGGCAATTTGACAGAAGGGTTAAGCAAAATATCCAGGAATGTGTTAGGTGGCACGGGCTTACGCTGAGACCCTAGCCGACTTAAGTTCTCAGCCGCCTCATTCTTCCTTCGGTCAATATGCTCAACTTGGTAACCCTTGAAGTGACCTGCAATGGCATCAAACTCCCGTCGATAAGCCGCCATAAGCGGATCCTTAGAATCCCAAGTACCAGAAACTTGCTGAGCCACCAGATCTGAATTGCCAAAGCACCTCACCCAGCTTAAGTTCATCTCCTTAGCCATCCGAAGACCATGGAGCAAGGCCTCATACTCAGCTGCATTGTTAGTACAGGGGAGCATTAGCTGGAGAACATAAGAAAATTTGTCACCTCGTGGGGGAGTCAAGACAACTCCGGCCCCCGAGCCCTCCAACTGTCTGGATCCATCAAAGTGAATAGTCCAATATGTGTTATCCGGCTTTTCCTCAGGTGCCTGTAACTCTGTCCAATCATTGATGAAATCCACAAGTGCTTGGGACTTGATGGCCGTACGTGGCACATACTTCAAGCCGTGGGGTCCAAGCTCAATGGCCCATTTAGCAACCCGGCCTGTGGCTTCCCTGTTTTGGATGATGTCTCCTAAAGGAGCAGAACTAACCACAGTGATGGGATGACCCTGAAACTATTGCTTGAGCTTCCGGCTTGCCATGAAAACCCCATACACAAGCTTCTGCCAGTGTGGATACCCTTGTTTGGACTCGATAAGCACCTCACTGATATAGTAAACCGGCCGTTGAACCGGGTACTCCTTGCCTGCCTCTTTCCTTTCCACCACGATGGCTACACTGACGGCCCGGCTATTAGTAGCCACATATAACAACAGAGGCTCTTTATCAATAGGGGCAGCAAGCATGGGCGTCTCAGCCAACTATTTCTTCAGATCCTCAAATGCTTGATTAGCAGCATCACTCCAAATAAAGTGATCCGTCTTCTTCATCATCTGATAAAGGGGAATAGCCTTCTCACCAGCCAGCTTATGAACCGGCTTAAAGCCACAATACAACCCGCCAGACGCTTAACATCATTAACACACGCCGGCTTAGCCAACGAAGTAATGGCCTTGATCTTCTCCAAGTTAGCTTCAATCCCTCTGTTGGAAACCAGAAAGCCCAAGAGCTTGCGTGCCGGTACACCAAAGAAACACTTGGCCGGATTAAGCTGTCGGCGTTCTGGGAATGGGGATCCCCAGACTTGCCTACCTGCGGCCTACAGCGTGCCTAAGCTAGCAGGCCGTACGGCCCATCTTCATCAACAAGGCATCCAAGACCCTCGCGAGGGTCCAAGCCTCACGAGGTGGACGACGCAAGCCCTCCTCTGGAGTAGCCTAGCCAGGCAGGCTCGCGAGGAGCGGAGATATCAAGGCGGGGCAAAACCTCACGAGGCTCTCGTGACGTGAGCCATGACGCACGGCACCAGGCGGGCGCCAGCGCGCGCAGCGTCCTTATTTCCTCTTTGGTGCTAAGGAGGCCAGCGCAGGCGAAGAGTACCGAGGCATCACGCAAAGGTTGCTATATTGTTGCAACGAGACTAAGACCAGGAGGATGGCAAGACGGAGGTCATCGTGGAGCCCAAGACGGCGTCACCATCAGAGCTTTTCACAGGCGAAGACCACTTTTGTCAGGATAGCTTGTACTAGCTGTCCCCCTTCAAATTTGCCCGCCGTTGTTGGCTCCGTTCCCGCTCGATATTTGGGAGGAGGACCAGGGCCTATATAAGTAGAGCTAGCCACCATAGTGGGGCATCTGATCTTAGCTTGATCCAACCCGATCGAGAGCCTAGCCACAAGAACACCTCAACCTCAGGAGGCTGTTCTTCCCTTGTACTGTTCATCATCAGCCCAAGAGGCAATCCACCACCACCACACTGGAGTAGGGTATTACACCACAACGGTGGCCCGAACCAGTATAAACCTCGTGTCTTTCTGTGTTGCGAGTTCGTCGAGTTCGTTCACGAGATCTTAGCGAGCTAGGGCGTAGATCGGTAGGAGGGAAAGACTTCGCGCGCACCCCAGCGTTCGAACCTTAAGGGTTTGCCGGAACCCCACATCCGACATTTGGCGCGCGCCCCGTACCGCCGCACTACGCCCCCATGGCAGGTGCCCCGCCGCCCACCTCTGCGGCCGACACCAGCAGCATGGAGTCTGGGTACCGAGCCCTGGCCCCCGCCCTGCGACGAGTGCAATGGCCGACCAAGTTCAAGCTGGAGATGCCGCCGCGTTACGACGGTGCAGCAGACCCGGCGCCGGTCCTGCTGGCATACGAGGAGGCCGTCCTCTATGCCGGAGGCGGCGACAAGATTATGGCCAACTGGTTCCCCATGGCCCTCGCCGGCGAGCCGCGCGCCTGGCTGCTCAACCTCCCGGGATCCAGGGTGGCATCCTGGGGGGCCCAGGAACTCCGCAACCTCTTCACCGCGCGCTACGCGGTGCCAGCGCACCACGCGGTCGTGGCACTGCTGGGTGGCTCCCAAGCACCGCCTTCAGATCGCCATGTTAAACCGTTCCTCCGTCAGATCGGGGCCGTCTCCAAGCGCCCGGGGGCTCCGCCAGGTTGGGCTGCCCCGGAGGCCGACCTCACCTTCGGCTCAGAGGACCACCCCAGCTCCACCGCCGGCTCCGGCATGCTCCCGATGCTCTGCACGCCCACCATCTGCAACATGGCCGTCACCAAGACCCTCATTGACGGTGGAGCCGGCCTCAACTTGCTCTCCGTAGAAGCCTTCAGCCTTCTTCACGTGCCGCCCGAGCGGCTGAACCTCAGCAAGCCCTTTTCAGGAGTGGTGGTGGAGTTGCCCACTCTCTGGGGCAGATCCGCCTCCCTGTCACCTTCGGCACACGCGACAACTACCGCACTGAGCTGGTGGACTTCGACATCACCTGCATCGGTCTCCCATACAACGCCATCCTTGGGTACCCGGCTCTCACTCAGTTCATGGCGGCGACTCACCCGGCCTACAACCTCATGAAGATGCCAGGGAGCAAGGGCGTCCTCACCATCGAGGGGGACACTAAGGAGGCCGTGACCGCGCTCAGGCTCGCCTTCAAGACCGCGGCAGCAGCACAGCCAGCCGGCGCCGGTAGGCCCGAGGCCAAGGAGACCGCGCCCACCAAGAAGAAGCAGTTGTTCACTCAAGACAAGGCGGAGACCAAGTAGGTGCCGGTCAACGAGGATGGGTCTTCAAGAGCCACCTTCACCATAGGAACCGGCCTTGACCCGGGACAATAAGAAGCCTTGGTGAGGTTTTTGTGCGCGAACAAGGAGATATTCGCGTAGGAGCCCAATCAGCTAATAGGGGTCCCGAGAGAGGTGATCCAGCATCACCTAAGGGTATGCCCCAACATACGCCCCGTGAAGCAGTGAGCAAGACGGCAGTCCGCGGAGAAGCAGGCCTTCATTGTCCAAGAGACACGCAAGCTGGAGGCGGCAGGCACCATCCGAGAAGTTCGATACCCCGAATGGCTGGCGAACCCCGTTGTAGTACCGAAGAAAGGCGGGAAGGAACGGATGTGCGTCGACTTCACCAACCTTAACAAAGCTTGCCCCCAAGATCCGGTCCCGCTTCCACGCATCGATCAAATCGTCGACTCCACCGCCGAGTGCGACTTGCTATGTTTCCTGGATGCATTCTCAGGATACCACCAAAGCAAGATGGCGGTGCAGGATGTGGAGAAGACAGCCTTCCTGACACCATGCGGGGTGTACTGCTACACCTACATGCCCTTCGGGCTGCGCAACACGGGCGCAATCTTTCAACGGTTGATGCACATCGCCTTGGGGCGGCAGCTCGGCAGGAACACAGAGGCCTACGTTAATGACATAGTGGTCAAATCTCGCGAGGCGAGGACATTGATTCAAGACTTGGAGGAGACCTTCGAGAGCTTGCGCCAAGTGAACTTGAGGCTTAACCCGGAGAAGTGCGTGTTTGGCGTCCCCTCCGGCAAGCTACTGGGGTTCCTCGTATCCCACAGAGGGATCGAGGCGAACCCGAAGAAGATCAAGGCCATCGAAGACATGAGCCCACCACATACCCTCAAGGAGATGCAGAAGCTAGCAGGGCGGGTGACCGCGTTAAGGCGTTTCATCTCGAAGCTAGGCGAGCGCGCCTTACCCTTCTTTAAGCTCATGAAGAAGAAGGGCCCGTTCGAGTGGACCCCGGAGGCCGACCGAGCCTTCCAAGACCTCAAGAAATACCTCACCAGCCCCCCGGTGATGGTGGCACCGCGGCCTCTCGAGCCTCTGGTGCTCTACCTTGCCGCCACACCGTACTCCGCCAGCGCGGCGCTAGTGGCGGTTCGGGAGGAGCGCCAAGACAAGGGTGTGCCATGCCACGCCAGAGCCGATGCAGCGTGGGGTCAGGAAGGCGCAGCAAAGCCATCAGCGGCGGAAGACCAAGCTCAGCAGGGCAACATCGCAGAAGCTCCTGAGGACAGTCAGGTCTCAGGAAACCCGCCACCTCAGGATATGCCACAATCTCCGCAGGACCCGAGCCTCGACAGTGTGCCAGCCCTCGTCGAGCACCCGGTGTACTTCGTCAGCACCGTGCTGCGGGACGTGAGGGCGCGCTACCCCATGCCGCAAAAGCTCCTGCTCGCACTCTTGGTGGCCTCGCGCAAGCTGCGGCACTACTTCCAGGGCCACTCCATCAAGGTCGTCTTAGCCTACCCATTGGAGACGGTACTGAGGAGCCCTAACTCAGCCGGAAGGGTCGCTGAGTGGAACATCGAGTTGCAAGCATTCCAACTGGAGTTCAGCACTACCAGGGTCATCAAGGGGGCCGCACTCGCCGATTTTGTGGCAGAATGGACAGATGCCCCGGCTCTTGAGGAAGGAGAAGACCCGTCCACCTCCCCAGGAAGCGAGGCACCAGAAGGCTGGGTCATGTATTTCGATGGCGCCTTCGCGCACCAGGGTGCAGGGGCTGGAGCAGTGCTCATCTCGCCCACTCAGGACAAGCTCTACTACGCCGTGCAACTCTGTTTTCAGCACGGCGAGAAGGCCTCTAACAACATCACAGAATACGAAGGCCTCATAGCTGGCCTGAAGGCTGCGGCGGCTCTAGGGGTGAAGCGCCTCACCGTCAAAGGCGACTCGCAGCTCCTCGTCAACTTCTCCAACAAGGTGTATGAGCCAAAGGACGAGCACATGGAGGCATACCTCGCGGAGGTGCGCAAGATGGAAAAGCAGTTCTTGGGCCTGGAGCTGCAAAATGTGCCCCGGGGCACCAACAAGGAAGCCGACGACATCGCCAGGAGAGCATCCAAGCGGCAACCGCAGGAGCCCGGCGTCTTTGAGGAGCGGCTCTTCAAGCCCTCAGCTACGCCACCTCTTTCAAGCACGACTCAGCCTCGGGAGGAGCTCCCACAGCCTCCGGCCACGGGAACCCCGGCCTGTGGCCCGACCACAGGAGCCCGGCTGCTCTTGGCGCTCGAGCCCCAGGAGGAATGTTGGACTAAGGAATTCAAAGAGTACCTGATGCACGGGACGTTGCCGGAGAAGGAAGAGGACGCGGAGCGTGTGGCCCGGCAAGCCACGGCATACTGTATCCAAGACGGCGAGTTATACAGAAAACGACCGAACGATGTCACGCTGCGCTGCATCTCCAGCGATCAAGGAAGGGAGTTGCTGATTGACATACACGGCGGTGACTGCGGACACCACTCGTCGTCACGGACCCTCGTCGGCAAGGTGTTTGGCAGTGGGTTCTATTGGCCAACAACACTCAACGACGCAGCCGAGCTGGTGAAGTCCTGTGAAGCTTGCCAATTCCATGCCAAGCAGATCCATCAGCCTGCTCAGGGCCTCCAAACCATCCCGCTCACGTGGCCGTTTACGGTCTGGGGGCTGGACATCCTAGGCCCATTCTGTAACACCCCGCATGTAACTTTCCATATTTGTAACTCCGACTCTTGCCATTTTCGGCTATGTGTTATGATATTCCCTCCGTGGTCGGGTTTTGTTTTTCATTTTGCTTTTTGTCATGTCATGCATTTCATATCATGTCATCATGTGCATTGCATTTGCATACGTGTTCGTCTCATGCATCCGAGCATTTTCCCCGTAGTCCGTTTTGCAATCCGGCGCTCCTATGTCCTCCGGTGCACCCCTCTTGTTTTCTTTCGTGTGCGGGTGTCAAACTTTCTCGGAATGGACCGAGGCTTGTCAAGTGGCCCTAATATACCACCCGGAGACCACGGGTCAAGTTTCGTTCCATTTGGAGGTCGTTTGGTACTCCAACGGTTAACCGGGCATCCGCAAAGTCCATTTGAGTGTCCAGCAAAAACCCCTCAAAAACCAGCGCAAAACCCACCAAACTCTCTCCCATGCTCTAGGTCGTTCGATCATGATCGTGTGGGCGAAAACCGCACCTCATTTGGAGCCTCCTAGCTCCCTCTACCTACAAATATGTGGGCATCCCGAAATACATTCGCAGTCTCCCGTAACCCTAAAAATCTCCTCTCCGCAGGCGGACGCGTCCAGCGCCGCCAGACGAAGTCGCCGCCGCCCCCGTGGCCAACCTGCGGCTGCCACATGGCATCCGTACGCCGCCGCCGCCGAAGCCCGCCCGGGCCCGGGGCAAGCCCTCCCGGCCCGCGCGCCCGAACCCCGTCGCCTGGCTCCGCCCGAGTCGCGCGCTCGCCTCGCCGCCGAGCTCGCCGGCCGGCCCCGCCCACCTCGCCGCCGCGGCACAGTACCACCGCCCGCGCCCGCGCCGCTCCTCCCGTCGGCGGCCGTGCGCCGCCACCGTCGCCTCCCTCCGCCGACTCCTCTCCCCCACCGCGCCGGCGCCGCTCCCTCCTCCCCTCCTGCGAGAGCTCCGGCCACCGCGCGCCGAACCCTACCGAGCCAGCCCTCGATCCGATCTGGTAATCTGGGCGTTGACTTTTCTCTCTCCCCCCCCCCCCCCGATTTTTTCCGTCATTAATTTTTCTCAGCATTTTGCCATGTTCATAGCTCCATAACTCCTTGCATGCAGCTCCGACTCGCGCGTGTAATATGTCAAATTGTTCGTCTCGTGATGCTCTACATTTTGTTCAATTGCACCAACTTCATTAGAGGTCATTTTGATGCCCAAATCTCTGTTGGAAGAGGGCTAGTTGCTGTTATCTGCTGGTTCTTAACAGAACTTGGAGATTTGTCATTTTTGTATCATTTATTCTGTGCATCTTATGGGCATGAGCTATACATGTGTTTTGAAGTATGCCATGCCATCTTTCGTGGTGTAGTCCATGTATTTTTGTGATCTCTGTGGTGACTAGCACAAGCATGCAAAGTAGGCCCCGTAATATTTCTGATTTCAGGGACTTGGTGATTTCTCCAAGTCTTTGTCTGCTGTTATTTTGTTGCCATGTAAACTTGATGCTACAGAGAGATCCATGCATATTTTGGAGATGTTCAGTAAGGATGTTTTGTAGCTATAGTTGCAATTGATCCATTCCTGCAACGGTTTGCAATTATGGAGTGCCATAGCATGACTCAATATTGCTCTACTTTTGCTATAAAATATTTCTGGCAGATTCTTAACATGATATGCAATATTGCCAAGCTTATTGTAGTTGATCCATTCATGCTATGCTTTTGTTCTTGCCATGGATAGCTTCATAAACATGCCATCTTGCTGTAGGTATGCTTGTTTTGTCATGCATTGCCTTGTGGTGAGTGCTTAAAGCTCACCAACATGCCTACATATTACCGTTTCTGCCATGCTCTGTTTTCTGCTAAGTCTGAAACCTGATAACGAAACTTGCTATGTTTACATTCTTGCCATCATATCCTCTGGTCCTTTTTGGCTTACGGTCAGTAAGGGACTTTTGTCATATGCATTTAGTAGAATACTGTCATGCTTTGCTTTGCTATGTTAAGTTCCTGTAGCATGTTGATTTCGTGCTCTGAACATTGCTACCTGATGCTGTTTTCTGCCATGTCCAGTTTTTCACCGAGTCTGTGATCCTGTTATCTTTTGCACTTTTGCCATGCTTGTTTGAGCTTGTTATGTTGTGATCTAGCCATAGCTCAGTGTTCATCTTTTGTCAAGCATCTCCTGTAGATTACTTTCATATGCTTTGTTGTTATGTTGGTGTGCTGTAGCAATGTTGCTTGTTGCATTTTAAGTGCTATCATGCTGTTAATCGCAGATTTGTATCATTCTTGTTTTGCTTGCCATTTGCAAACCGTGCATCCGTTTCCGGTGATCTTTATATCGATTTCGACCGAAATCATCTCATATTTCTAGTGGCATGCTTTTTTTTCCAAGTTACTGCCTTGTTCATCTTTTTCCTTCCGGAGCACGCATATGCATCGCATATCATATCTTGCATACCATACATGTTTTGCATCATGTTGCTTGTGCTTTTCTCGTGATTGATTGTGGTTCCGTTTGTTTGTGTTCTTGTCTTGGGTAGAGCCGGGAGACGAGTTCGTGAACGAGGAACCTATTGAGTACGCTTACGAGGATCAAGCTCTCGACAACTCTGAGAACCTTGCAGGCAAGATGACCACCCCTCGAAATCACTTCTATCTTTGCTTTGCTAGTTGTTCGCTCTATTGCCATGCTGCGCTACCTATCACTTGCTATATCATGTCTCCCATTTTGCCATGTCAGCCTCTAACCATCCTTTCCTGGCAAACCGTTGTTTGGCTAAGTTACCGCTTTTGCTCAGCCCCTCTTATAGCGTTGCTAGTTGCAGGTGAAGTTGAAGTTTGTTCCATGTCGGAACATGGATATGTTGGGATATCACAATATCTCTTATTTAATTAATGCATCTATATATTTTGGTAAAGGGTGGAAGGCTCGGCCTTATGCCTGGTGTTTTGTTCCACTCTTGCCGCCCTAGTTACTGTTATACCGGGATTATGTTCCTTGAGTTTGCGTTCCTTACGCGGTCGGGTGATTTATGGGACCCCCTTGACAGTTCTCCTTGAATAAAACTCCTCCAGCAAGGCCCAACCTTGGTTTTACCATTTGCCACCTAAGCCTTTTCCCCCGGGTTTTCGCGAGCCCGAGGGTCATCTTATTTTAACCCCCCCGGGCCAGTGCTCCTTCGAGTGTTGGTCCGAACTGAGTAGACTGCGGGGCCCCCTCTTGGAAACTCGAGGTCTGGTTTTACTTGTAGGATGTCTCATCCGGTGTACCCTGAGAACGAGATATGTGCAGCTCCTATCGGGATTTGTCGGCACATTCGGGTGGCTTTGCTGGTCTTGTTTTACCATTGTCGAAATGTCTTGTAAACCGGGATTCCGAGACTGATCGGGTCTTTTCGGGAGAAGGTTTATCCTTCGTTGACCGTGAGAGCTTATGATGGGCTAAGTTGGGACACCCCTGTAGGGTATTATCTTTCGAAAGCCCTGCCCGCGGTTATGAGGCAGATGGGAATTTGTTAATGTCCGGTTGTAGATAACTTGTCACTTGACCCAATTAAAATACATCAAATGCGTGTGTAGCCGTGATGGTCTCTTCTCGGCGGAGTCCGGGAAGTGAACATGGTCTGAGTTATGTATGACCTAAGTAGGAGTTCAGGATCACTTCTTGGTCATTGCTAGATGACGACCGTTCCGTTGCTTCTCTTCTCGCTCTCATTTGCGCAAGTTAGCCACCATATATGCTTTTGCCGCTGCAGCTCCACCTTATTACACCTCCCTTTCCTGCAAGCTTAAATAGTCTTGATCTCGCGGGTGTGAGATTGCTGAGTCCCCATGACTCACAGATTCTACCAAAACAGTTGCAGGTGCCGACGATGCCAGTGCAGATGATGGGGTCGATCTCAAGTGGGAGTTCGACGAGGAACGTGGTCGTTACTACGTGTCTTTTCCTGATGATCAGTAGTGGAGCCCAGTTGGGACGATCGGGGATCTAGCATTTGGGGTTGTCTTTTTTTCATCTGGTTTTTGACCGTAGTCGGTCTATATGTTTGTATTTTGGATGATGTATGATAATATTTATGTATTGTGTGAAGTGGCGATTGTAAGCCAACTCTTCATCCCATTCTTGTTCATTACATGGGATTGTGTGAAGATGACCCTTCTTGCGACAAAACCACTATGCGGTTATGCCTCTAAGTCGTGCCTCGACACGTGGGAGATATAGCCGCATCGTGGGCGTTACACATTCCCCCGTGTCGGTGTCAAAACCGGCGGATCTCGGGTAGGGGGTCCCGAACTGTGCGTCCAGGCGGATGGTAACAGGAGGCGGGGGACACAATGTTTACCCAGGTCCGGGCCCTCTCGATGGACGTAATACCCTACTTCCTGCTTGATTGATCTTGATGATATGAGTATTACAAGAGTTGATCTACCACGAGATCGTAGAGGCTAAACCCTAGAAGCTAGCCTATGGTATGATTGTTGTTGTCCTACGGACTAAGCCCTCCGGTTTATATAGACACCAGAGGGGGCTAGGGTTACACAGAGTCGGTTACAAGGGAGGAGATCTACATATCTGTATTGCCAAGCTTGCCTTCCACGCCAAGGAGAGTCCCATCTGGACACGGGACGAAGTCTTCAATCTTGTATCTTCATAGTCCAACAGTCCGGCCAAAGGATATAGTCCGGCTGTCCGAGGACCCCCTAATCCAGGACTCCCTCAGTAGCCCCTGAACCAGGCTACAATGACGATGAGTCCGGCGCGCAGATTGTCTTCGGCATTGCAAGGCGGGTTCCTCCTCCGAATACTCCATAGAAGATTTTGAACACAAGGATAGTGTCTGGCTCTGCAAAAAAAATTCCACATACCACCGTAGAGAGAATAATATTTCCACAAATCCAATCTGCCGACCGCTTTTCATAATGTGACGTATTCCTGTGGTCTGGTCATGACGAACCGTTTTTCCGAGCCTGCCACTACACGTGTTGCGAGGCGGTTTTTATTGGCACGTCCTGTCAAAGCAGAGATCGTGTCCCTTTTTTCACGGGATTCTCATCAATACGGGTATAGGTAAGCCAATCGTGCCCGTTGGTATGACTCCTCGATTTAGGCAAGTCCCAAACGGCCACGCGGAGGACGCTTGATATTCATCCCCTTTATAAAGAGGCCTAGGCCAGTCTCCTTCCTCTCGCGCTCAATCGAATCCTCCCCCCACCTCGAGTTCCAACACCCAAGGTTCAGGCTAGGGGCTTCGGACCTACAATCATGTCCGGATCCAACCTTCAAGGTCGGTGGGTGCCCTCCTCTGTCACAGAGGAGGACATAAAGAAGCTAAGAGAGGCTAGGTATTTGACCGGCGATATCTCGCACAGGTTGCCTGCTCGAGGGCAGGTCAGTGTCGTATTCGTCTCCCACTTCCTCCGAGGGCTAGGTTTCAGTCTAGATCCCTTTGTCAGAGGGCTCATGTTCTATTACGGGATTGATTTCCATGATCTGGCTCCGGATTCCATCCTTCACATCTCGTCGTTCATCGTCGTGTGTGAAGCCTTCCTCCACATTACCCCACACTTCGGCTTATGGCTCAAGACCTTTAATGTGAAGCCGAAGATGATTGAGGGGCGACATGCAGAGTGCGGAGGTGCCATAATAAGCAAAGGCGCCGATGTTGCATGGCCAAAGGGTTCCTTCCCGGAGGTGTCCAGTTTATGGCAACGGGAGTGGTTTTATATCACAGCTCCCCGGGGTACCAAGTGGGTAGTCGCCCCTGCCTTCCGCTCGGGCCCCCCGCCACAACTGGCGTCATGGGTCAATAAGGGGCTGGACTGGGGGCCAGTAAATGACGTGCCGACATTGCAGAGTCGCATCCGAGACCTCCACGAGAGAGATGTCAGCCTTGTTAAGGTAATGCAAGTTATGCTAGTTCGTCGAGCCCTGCCTTGCAAACGTCGACCTCTCCTTATGTGGGAGTTCAACCTGGAAGGACCGCGAACTATTCAGCACTTCTTCGGCGTGACGCTCGAAGAGATGTACATATCGTTCTTCGGATCACAAATAGAGTGTCCGGACACCTCCGAGGATGCGGGTCTGAACTACAATCGCCCAGACACTCAAGTAAGTAATTCCGTGGCCGAACACGTTGTCTTTTAATTTATCACAACATCTGAAAAGTCGCCTTTTGACCAGGACTGGATAAAAAAGGCGGAGATGATAGGGTGTCCGGCCCCCCTTCCCGAGGGCTCACCGGATCCTGTACTATCCAGGATGCTTGAGCTTGTGCCTTATCAAGCGCCATCAGGGGAAGGTAAAGGAAGGAACAAAGAGGCCGAGGGCGAGCCTCACTCACTATTCATCCAAACCGGGGGAATCAGTGCCTCCTCGAAGGAGGATAACCGGGGGGAAGAATCTAAAATTCCATCTCCCCAGGGAAGGAAGAGGACTGCCTCTGAAGACTTGGAAGTAATGGTCTCCAAGCGAGGGAAGAATCCTTTGTCGGAGGGTCCTACCCCGGAGGGCATCCTTACCGCACAGTACCCGCAAGGGGACCAGCCCTCTATCGAGCTGTAAGTAAACGAAAGTACTTTTTACTAAACATATCCTGCTTCGTTTCCGAGAACGATAACCGAAGCGTGCATCTTGTAGTTCGGATCGTAGCCCTTCTCGACAGAGTTCGTCTTCGGGGGATCTTCTTCCGGAGATGATGGAGAGCGAAACACCTCCCCGTGCCTCCCCGCCTCGTGAAGCGAGCGACCCTGAGGTGTCGTCACGGAGGATTTCTCCTGATCCGCCAAGGCCAGGGGTAACCCTTCGGCCCCCCGAAGTCCGGAGTATTTGGCTCCTAAGGAGAGCCACAGAAAGAGTCCGGAACCGTCCGGTGTGTGATCGGACGCACTGATGAATCTTCTGGAGCAAGCGGCTGTCTCGGAAACGCATCGTGCTCTAATGGGCATGGTGGTTGAGAGGATTTCATCCGCCGAAAGCGGGTTGCATGAAGCTTTTATGAGTCTGCTGAAAGGTTTTGAGGTACGTGAAATAGTATATGTTTTTGACGGTACCGCACATGCTAGGTGTGCCCTATGCAGATTGTAGCCCCTGAGACTCTGGTTGCTGTCGAGAACGGCGGCAAACAGAGGATCATAGTCCCAGGTAATAATCAGGCCGCCTTCATGTGCAGGTGGCTGGAAATCTGGTGGCTAGCCGGACTGGTGAGTTTGCCGAGCTGAAGCGGCAACTTGATGCGGCAGATGCCAACATCGTGCCGGCTTGACGAGGCACATGGTATGCGTTTTCTCCGGTGATCAACACATATTAAGAGGAGCATGATGCTAGTATCTTTAATATGTTGTGACTGCAGATGGGGCTGCCGCCGTGGAGACCCATCGGGCGGAACTTGCCCAAGCCAAGGAACAAACCAGGAAGAGTGATGCGGCCGCTCTAAAGGCGGTCGAAGAGCTGAGAGCCGAACAGGCTGCGCATTGCCAAAGCAAGGATGAAATAGCCAAGATGGCTGTTGGGGTTGAAAGATGCCGCCGACCGTTACGAGCTTCTTGAAAAGGAAAATCGAACGAAGATGAAGGACCTGGAGAAGGCCATGGTAGCGGCCAAGGACGCCCGCTCTAAAATCAGAGCGACGAAGGAGGAGCTGCGTTAAGCCGGGGATATCGCGGCTGGGAAGCCCTTTTTGTTGCGGACGAAGTTCGGAGATCCTAAGTATGCCCCTCTTGATCAACTATGGAGTTCTGCAGACGCATACGTGGATTTGGCAGCAAGTGCTGCTAATGCGGCCGAGTTTTTCAAAGATCAAAAAGATCGAGAAGTGGAAAAGCTGTTCTGGTCACAGTTCAATGTTCCAGTGCGTCCGCTGCTGTTGAATAAGCGAATGGCCAAGTGGGCCGAGCTCCATAGGTTGTCCAGGCTTGCCATGAGGTATGTTGTGGATCATCTGTGGCCGGAAGGGCCAAGGCCGAATAGTTATTTTAGTTTAGTGCAACAGTTCCTTGATGTTGTGCCGCGCATCGATGCTATGAACAGGTCGGCATGGATAGAGGGTGCGCGGATGGCTCTTGCCCGTGTCAATACATACTACGCAGAGATGGAGGCCACCGCTATTGCGACCCAGAGTTCGGTCGTGGGCCGAGTATCGGCCGAGCACTACTTTGAAGAAGTCCTTGAAGGCGCTCGTTTAATAGAGGCTCAGTGCTCGAAGAATATTATGTTCTAGTGACATGTATTCCCATTGTAAGAACAATGTTCATTAAATTATAAAGGCTGTGTTTATACTTTTGCCTGAAAGTATTATGATGCCTCCTGTGCGGCTGTTTATGTATATATGTATATAACCTGAAAGTTTGCAGTCGTCGGCTTCAGCCCCCACGCATATAATGCGGGGGTGTTCGCAAAAAACGCATATTCACACTTGATCCAACATCTTGGTCCATTAAGGAGGTGATAGTGCAGCGAACGAGGCAATCAGACTATATTGCTTTAACACTTTCACTTAGCCATAGGAGTTTGACGGTGGGACTACTATATAGCCCCTGGTACCTCCGCGCTCATCTGAATACGGGGCGCGTACATACATGACCGGGAAATGGCCCTTCGTTAATGTGGAGGAATCCCGAAGATTCCGCTAAGTCATCGAGTGGTTGACCAGTCTCGCGCTTTATCATGACAGTCAGTTTTCGGCTTTCTCTACTAAGGTGCTCATCTGGATGAACCAGGGCATAATCGCAGTAGTTCTCCCGGTGCGACCTTAGCCGATAGAGCGGAACGTAAGGTAGCAAAACACGGGAGCCGGGCAAACCCAACATTTGACCAAAGACATGATTCGGAGCTGATGCATATAAGACCAAAGTCGCGACGCCGAACACGCCCTAAGGTATTCAGTCTTTACAACATATGCCGGGCTGAATAACGCCCTTGATAATGATCCCTGAGTGTCCAGGTACGTGCATCGTTCTGACGTGGCGAAATGCCAATAACGTCAGCATCACTCTCGGTTATACTGAGTATCCGGAGGATGTGAACAACAAAAGACAGTAAAAAAGGTTTACACAGGGTCTTAATCTGAAAAGAAACCTTTGAGCGGGTCCCTACTGCATGTCTGTGCCTGTGTCTCCGTTGTGCCGTATCCTGGAAGGGTGTAGCACGATTGTCGTCTGTAAATTAGAAAAACCTAGGTGAAAGTTGTCGTGCGAAAAATTGGTTATTCTAGATAAACCATGAAAATTCAAGGTAAGTAAAGTTGGGCCGAACTAGCCCTGTTTACACGCGGGAAGCCCCTGGTACCGCCTATGGAGGTATAACCATCAAACCAGTCTCGGGTTTATCTAAGCTGGTATAGCTAGTAATGCGCCGGACTCGTCTAGCCGTGTCCGCGGGCTTGACGACCAATCATTTATTCTGGTTGGAGGGGCCGT
This sequence comes from Aegilops tauschii subsp. strangulata, assembly GCF_002575655.3. NCBI lineage: Eukaryota > Viridiplantae > Streptophyta > Magnoliopsida > Poales > Poaceae > Aegilops > Aegilops tauschii. The sequence continues at coordinate 472,313,121 of NC_053036.3, read as the reverse complement.
TTAGTGTTCGGCTGTTAAAGCCGTCGCACATTCTTCTGCGCGTAAGGAATGTTCAATATTTCCGCTAATTGTGATGATGCCACGTGGACCGGGCATCTTGAGCTTGAGAGAAGCGTAATGCGGTACTACATTAAAACGAGCAAAAGCTGCTCTTCCGAGTAGTGCTTGATAGCCACTTCGGAATGGAGCAATGTCGAAGGTTAACTTTTCGCTTCGGAAGTTGTCGGGAGAACCGAATACAACCTCTAGTATTAGAGAGCCCGTGCTGCGGGCCTCTAGGCCTAGTATTACTCCCTTGAAGGTAGTATCACTGTGGCTGATTTTTGTCGGGTCTATCCCCAATTCGCGGATTGTGTCCTGATATATCAGATTAAGACTACTGCCGCCGTCCATAAGGACTCGTGTGAGATGGTATCCGTTAATTATTGGGTCTAACATCAAGGCGGGCAATCCTTCGTGCCGGATGCATGTCAGGTGATCCCTGCGATCAAAAGTGATTGGGCAGGCCAACCAGGGGTTGAACTTAGGGGTGACGGGCTCTACGGCGCGTGTGTCTTCGAGTGCATGTTTGCTTCTCCTCTTCGTCACGTGGATCATCTTCACTGTTTTGACCTTTGGTGGGAATTTTTTCTGTCCCCTAGTGCTTTGCTGGCGAGGCTCGTCCTCGTCTTCACTTGGTGTCTCCCTCCCCTTGTGTTCGGCGTTTAGCTTACCGGCCTGCTTGAAGACCCAACATTCTCTGTAGGTGTGATTTGCAGGTTTATCAGGGGTGCCATGAATCTGACATAGTTTGTCTAGAATCTTGTTTAGGCTGGACGGTCCATCTCTGCTGCCTTTGAAAGGCTTTTTCCACCGACCCGGTCGAGAGCCCCTAAATCCGGCGTTTACCGCCATGTTATCTGGGCTGTCTTCTTTATTTCAACGCTTGCTTTTACTGCGTCGTGGTTTTCCATTGCCATCCCTAACTTCGGATGTGCCTGGGTCACTGGTGCTACTACGGGCTAGCCAGCTATCTCCGCCCGCGCAAAAGCGGGTCATGAGGCTTGTCAGGGCTGCCATTGTTCTCGGTTTTTCTTGGCCGAGGTGTCTGGCGAGCCATTCGTCTCGGACACTGTGTTTGAAAGCTGCTAAGGCTTCGGCGTCCGGGCAGTCGACGATTTGGTTCTTCTTAGTGAGAAATCTGTTCCAAAGCTTTCGGGCTGACTCTCCGGGCTGTTGAATTATATGACTTAAATCGTCTGATCCGGAGGTCGGACATAGGTTCCTTGAAAATTAGCCCGAAAAGCATCCTCAAGCTCCTCCCAACTTCCAATTGAGTTTTTGGGGAGGCTTTTCAGCCAGTGTCGAGCTGGTCCTTTCAGCTTGAGGGGCAAGTACTTGATGGCGTGGAGATCGTCTCCGCAAGCCATATGGATATGGACGATAAAGTCCTCAATCCAGACCCCAGGGTTTGTGGTTCCGTCGTATGCCTCTATGTTCACTGGTTTGAATCCTTCTGGAAATTCGTGGTCCAGCACCTCATCGGTGAAACATAGGGGGTGTGCGGCACCCCTGTATTTGGATGTGTCGTGGCGTTCTGATGGTTGTAGTGTTCGGTTTTGGTTGTGCGCTGGAGAGCGTTTCCTTGATCCGTAGATGGATCTGGTCGCGCCAGTCTTCTGATGCAAGTCCTCACGTGGATCGTGTGCTGACCTATGTGCGGCCTTGTTAGCCGCTCTATCGCGGCCACAAGGTGGTTGATCCTACCGGTCGGCCGTTTTATTTTTCGGTTGTGTGGGCTCTAAGGCCTCATCATCAAATTCAGGCAACAACTTGCGCTTTGGATAGCTCTTTGTGTGGTAACTACTACCATACTTTTCTTCATTGTTGAGCACTTAGTTCCATCTACTGTTGAGCGTATTCTGCGCAGCCTTAAGCCTTTGCTTCTACTTCTACAGACTCCTCGCGGTGGCGATAAGCCTTCTGCGGACGTTCTCTTGTTCCAAGTGCCTTTCTGGGATGATGTGTGCATCCTCGTCCGGACTGTTTTCCTCTTCGGAGGGAGGTTGATGAGCTTTATCCTCGGCGTCGCCGTGTTCGGACAGCGGATCCGTACTATGTTCGCCGTTTGCTGGTTCAACCTGCTCTGCCGCTGGGTCAATGTGGTCGTCGTTTCCTCTGGAGTCGACTCGGGTGTTATTTTCTCTTGCGCTGTTATCGCTGTTTTTGCCGAGGCGGGATTTGGAGCGGCGCCTACGCTGACGCTTTGGTTGCTTCTCGAGGGAGCTATCCTTCGCTGCATCCTTCCGTTCCTCGTCATTGTTTTCTTTGGGTGTATCGACCATGTATATGTCATGTGATGAAGTGGCTGTCCAGCGCCCTGTGGGCGATGGTTCCTGTTCCTCTCTTGCATCGTCGTCCATGCCGTCGATTTATTCGGAGTCGAAATCGAGCATGTCGGTTAAATCATCGACAGTGGCTACTAAGTGGGTGGTGTGCGGCCTCCATGGCGGGGTCCATCCACCCGTCCACAGATGGCGCGATTTGTTCCGGATTGAGGGTCGGAGTAGTTGCAGGTGTGATCTCCCGAACACAGTCCGACGGCAGAGCTAAATCATGCTCGTCGTGATTGTGCGGCGCACCTGACATGGGCTCGAATCCGTCGAAGATCAAGTCTCCGCGGATGTCGGCAGTATAGTTCGAGTTTCCAAACCTGACCTGATGGCCAGGGGCGTAGCTATCGATCTGGTCCAGATGGCCAAGCGAGTTAGCCCGCAGTACGAAGCCGCCGAACACGAAGATCTGTCCGGGGAGGAAAGCCTCACCCTGGATCGCATCGTTGCCGATGATTGAAGGAGCCATCAAGCCTTATGGTGACGGCACAGTGGAACTCTCAATGAAAGCACCAATGTCGGTGTCAAAACCGGTGGATCTCGGGTAGGGGGTCCCGAACTGTGCGTCTAAGGCGGATGGTAACAGGAGGCGGGGGACACAATGTTTACCAAGGTTCGGGCCCTCTCGATGGAGGTAATACCCTACTTCCTGCTTGATTGATCTTGATGATATGAGTATTACAAGAGTTGATCTACCACGAGATCGTAGAGGCTAAACCCTAGAAGCTAGCCTATGGTATGATTGTTGTTGTCCTACGGACTAAGCCCTCCGGTTTATATAGACACCAGAGGGGCTAGGGTTACACAGAGTCGGTTACAAGGGAGGAGATCTACATATCCGTATTGCCAAGCTTGCCTTCCACGCCAAGGAGAGTCCCATCCGGACACGGGACGAAGTCTTCAATCTTGTATCTTCATAGTCCAATAGTACGGCCAAAGGATATAGTCCGGCTGTCCGAGGACCCCCTAATCCAGGACTCCCTCACCCCGGGTGCCAGGGGGCTACCGCTATCTCTACGTCGTCATTGACAAGTTCACCAAGTGGGCGTAAGTGGAAGCCGTGCGTACCATCCCAGCCGGCTCTGCCGTCAAGTTCATCAAGGGCCTCGTGAGCCGCTTCGGGGTCCCCAACCGCATCATCACAGATAACAGTTCGTAGTTTACTAGCAACCTCTTCAAAACCTACTGTGCTAACCTTCGAACGCAGATCTGCTACGCTTCGGTGGCCCACCCCAGGAGCAATGGTCAGGCTGAATGCGCCAACGCTGAGGTCCTGAGGGGCCTCAAGACTAGGACCTTCAAGAAGAAGCTGGAGGCCTGCGGCAGGGGCTGGCACGACGAGCTCCAGTCCGTGCTGTGGTCCATCCGCACCACCGCTACCAAGCCAACGGGCGAGACTCCGTTCTTCCTCGTCTACGGAGCCGAAGCAGTCCTCCCTCACGAGGTCAAACATCGCTCCGCGCAGGTCCTGGTGTTCGACGAAATGCAGCAGGACGCCATGCGGGGGATGGATCTCGTGCTGGGGGAGGAACGTCGTCGCGAAGCTGCACTAAGAGGGCAAGGTACCAGCACGCGCTACGGCGTTATCACTGCCGCAACGTCCGCTCCAGGACGCTCGAGGTGGGCGACCTCGTCCTGAGGCGGGTCCTCTCTAGAGAAGGGCTGCACAAGCTTTCGCCCATGTGGGAGGGCCCGTTCAGGGTCGTCCATGTCTCCAGGCCGGGTGCCGCCTGGAGACGTAGGACGGGACACCTATCCAAAACGCCTGGAACATCCAGCACCTCCGGAAGTTCTACCCATGAAGCAAGGCCCAGAGCCTATGAAGAAGGCCCGGTGCCTGTGAAGAATCGCCGCCCGTGACACTCTCACGTAATAATGAGTTGGGGCTGTACACTCCCCGGAGTCTCAGGAGCGCCGGCCTCAGGCCCTGGGGCTCCCTCCCACGCCTAGTGGACAGCACTTAGCTCCGCGCTGGTGAGAAGACTTGAAGACTAGATTAGGTGCCGGACGCGGTTTTTCATTTGCTTTCCGTAGTTGGCTCGCTTTTCCTTAATCGAAGTTGCTCTTGATGTTCGTTGCAGATTTGATTCCCTAGCTTTTTACCGCATTTTTCGGCTCTGGTTTGCTCATGTTCTCTCTCTCGCATGCCTCGCGAGGGGGCTAGGCAGGTGCCCTCGCGAGCATTTTGTCTTCTCTCTGCCTTCTCGTGAGCCACCCTCGTTCGAGTTTTTCTTCTCTCTGCCTTCTCGCGAGCCACCCTCGTTCGAGCCTGAAAGCTGGCACATCTCTCCTAATCCGTGCCCCTCGGGTACCGCAATACAAAGCGCCAAATCAAGGCCTAGGTGGACGGCAAATCCTCTAGCGCACCCCTAATGAATTTTTTGCAGTTCCTGAGCAACGCTGACACCTCGTGAGGGAAAGGGCGTCCCAAACGCGCCAGGTTAAGTTTTCTTCGCGCAAAATAACAACACGGCATGGGAAACACGCATGGTGCATTAACCAAAGAACCATAGTTTGATACACGCCCCTCTGGGCCCATACTGGTTTCATTTTCTGATGCAGGGAAAAAGGAAAAGCTAAACAAAGCGGCGTTGCAGCAATCCACGGAGGCGGGCCCTCAGCGACGCCCCGAGCCTAGCCAGACCCCTCCTCGCGCTTCACGGAGGCGCGGCGACGAGATGACCCGCTGCCTCCTTCGAAGCGGGCGCGGTGGCGCGGCGGCTGGTCGTAGCTACCACTGCTGAAGCTATCACCAGAGGAAGAGCCACCGTAGCTGGAAGAGACGCGGTCGCCGCCGAGGGCAGGCTCGTCCTCATCCTCGTCGCGACCATCACCAAGGCCGAGCACCTCCTCACCGTCGTTCGTCTAGGGGCAGCACCCGGCGCGGCGACCATCTTCCCCGAACACCCTCACATAGAGGGTCGATCCGCCGTCATACTTGAAGTGGAGGGTGCACCGCCTGCCCAGCCCGCGCGCGCGGGCGAACGTCTGCCAGCCGCGGGCCAGGGCTATGTTGCCCGCGGCGGAAGTCTCGATCGCGACCCAAGAGGCAATGCTGCAGCAACCATCCGCCTGCAACCAGAGCCCGCCTGGACCAGGGGCCGGCAGTTTGTCGACAAAGAAGCGCGGAAGCTGGAGCCAGTTGCCGGCCGGGTTCTCCGACCAGACGACGAACTCCGGCGACACCTCCGCTGAATGGAAGCGCGGGCGGGGAGGCCGCGCCACCATTGCGCGCCTCCCCTCGTCAGCTGGACCGCCATGGTTGGGACGATCCCCTCCGCGTGCCGCGGCGCCGCCTCAACGGTGGGCCACGGCGGGGGTCACGGCGTGCTTGCACGGACGGCCGCGACCGCACTTGGGCGCCGGGGAACCGGGGACCTCGCGAGGGGCCTTCCCCTTCTCGGCGGCAGAGAACTTCCTTCGTGGCGACATCGGAGGCACTGCGAGCGATGGAGCGAGGAGGAAGGAGCAAGCAAGCAAGGAAGAGATGGGCAATGGGGGCTCCACCCCTCTCCCCATTTATAGCAAGAGAAGGCCAACCGGCGTCTCCCACGATCACAGGTAATGATGGTTTTCCTTGCATGTCGCACGGACTTGTCAAGTCATGCAGTTGCCGAGGCAACATGGGGAAGCGGAGACGCCCACGTCCAGTCAACTGCCACGCGTCAACCGAGGCCGCAGGCTTTTGGGGCCCGCAGTGCTCCGAACTTGACCCTTGGCTTCGCCGCGAAGCCAAGCCCGAGCGCACCTTGTGCCCGGGGGCTACTGTCGGCGTTCTGGGAACGGGGGTCCCCAGACTTGCCTGGCTGCGGCCTACAGCGTGGCTAAGCTAGCAGGCCGTACAACCCATCTTCATCAACAAGGCATCCAAGACCCTCGCGAGGGTCCAAGACTCGCGAGGTGGATGACGCAAGACCTCCTCTGGAGTAGCCTAGCCAGGCAGGCTCGTGAGGAGCGGAGATATCAAGGCGGGGCAAAACCTCACGAGGCTCTCGTGACGTGAGCCATGACGCACGACATTGATGACCCACAAGTGTAGGGGATCTATCGTAGTCCTTTCGATAAGTAAGAGTGTCAAACCCAACGAGGAGCAGAACGAGATGATAAGCGGTTTTCAGCAAGGTATTCTCTGCAAGTACTGAAATAACTGGTAACAGATAGTTTTGTGATAGGATAATTTGTAACGAGCAACAAGTAACAGAAGTAAATAAAGTGCAGCAAGGTGGCCCAATCCTTTTTGTAGCAAAGGACAAGCCTGGACAAACTCTTATATAAAGAAAAGCGCTCCCGAGGACACATGGGAATTATCGTCAAGCTAGTTTTCATCACGTTCATATGATTCGCATTCGGTACTTTGATAATTTGATATGTGGGTGGACCGGTGCTTGGGTGCTATTCTTACTTGAACAAGCATCCCACTTATGATTAACCTCTATTGCAAGCGTCCGCAACTACAACAAAAGTATTAAGGTAAACCTAACCATAGCATGAAACATATGGATCCAAATCAGCCCCTTACGAAACAACGCATAAATAGGGTTTAAGCTTCTGTCACTCTAGCAACCCATCATCTACTTATTTTACTTCCCAATGCCTTCCTCTAGGCCCAAATAATGGTGAAGTGTTATGTAGTCGACATTCACATAACACCACTAGAGGATAGACAACATACATCTCATCAAAATATCGAACGAATACCAAATTCACATGACTACTAATAGCAAGACTTCTCCCATGTCCTCAGGAACAAACGTAACTACTCACAAAGCATATTCATGTTCATAATCAGAGGGGTATTAATATGCATATAGGATCTGAACATATGATCTTCCACCAAATAAACCAACTAGCATCAACTACAAGGAGTAATCAACACTACTAGCAACCTACTAGTACCAATCCCGGACTTGGAGACAAGAATTGGATACAAGAGATGAACTACGGTTTTGAGAGGAGATGGTGCTGGTGAAGATGTTGATGGAGATTGCCCTCTCCCGATGAGAGGAGCGTTGGTGATGACGATGGCGATGATTTCCCCCTCCCGGAGGGAAGTGTCTCTGGCAGAACAGCTCTGGCGGAGCCCTAGATTGGTTCCGCTAAGGTCCCGCCTCGTGGCGGCGGAGTCCCGTCCCGAAAGGTTGCTTATGTTTTTTTACTCCATGAAAGACTTCATATAGCAGAAGATGGCCACCGGAGAGCCAACATGGGGCCCACGAGGCGGGGGGCGCCCTGGGGGGTAGGGCGCGCCCCCCACCCTCGTGGGCAGGTGGTGGCCCCCCTGACGTATTTCTTCCGTTCAGTATTTTTTATTATTTCCAAAAATGACTTTCGTGGAGTTTCAGGACTTTTGGAGTTGTGTAGAATAGGTCTCTAATATTTGCTCCTTTTCCAGCCCAGAATTCCAGCTGCCCTCGGTACACCTGGCATGTCTGAAGGCTTCCATGCAAAGATGTCCCGGTTCTCACGGATGAACTCGATGAGCGCGCTTTCCTATTTCAGATCCAGATTAGCACTAATGCTGAACTGCTTAGACGAGTCACCGGGGACGAAGTCAACCAATTTAGTATCATCTGCCGAGTTAAATTTTAACGAAGGATCATGCTCTTTGGTTGGCTTTTTCAAAGACGTCATGTCTGCCGGGTGAACATTATCCTTGTAAAATTTCAGCTCCTCCGTTGCACAAACTGATTCAGCATAAGCCGCGTCACCTTCCTCACACTCCAAGGCGACCTTGCGACTCCCATGCACTATGATGGTGCCCTTATAACCCGGCATCTTAAGCTGCAAGTAAACATAACAAGGCCTTGCCATGAAATTAGCATAAGCTGGCTGCCCAAACAGAGCATGATAAGGGCTCTTAATCTTGACCACTTCGAAGGTTAAAGTCTCAGACCTGGAATCATGCTCATCTCCAAAGGCAACTTCCAAAGATATCTTACCCACTGGGTAGGCTGACTTACCCGGCACCACACCATGGAAGACAGTGTTTGACGGCTTAAGATTCTTATCTGTCAGTCCCATGCGACGGAAGGTCTCATAATAAAGGATGTTAATGCTGCTACCTCCATCCATGAGCACCTTAGTAAACTTATAGCCTCCAACCTGAGGTGCCACCACCAGAGCCAGGTGACCCGGATTATCAACCCGGGGCGGGTGATCCTCACGACTCCACACGATAGGCTGCTATGACCACCGTAAATAACGCGGCACCGCCGGCTCAACAGCATTAACTGCCCTCTTATGAAGCTTCTGATCCCGCTTACATAAGCTAGTGGTGAAGACATGATACTGTCCACTATTCAACTGCTTCGGGTTGCTCTGATAACCAGATTGCTGCTGGTGCTAATTTCCCTGATTATTCTGCTGGCTGTAGCCGCCCTGGTTACCGTGGCCTTGAAACCCGGCATTTGAACCGTCGCCTCCTTCACCTGGACCATGAGAGCCGGATCCTGAACCGCCGTTCGGGCCGTGGTTGGCGTTGGATGGACTCCCTAAAGCTTCTCATTATGTTGCAATCTCTCCATGTACGGGTGCTGGTGAAGATGTTGATGGAGATTGCCCTCTCCCGATGAGAGGAGCGTTGGTGATGATGATGGCGATGATTTCCCCCTCCCAGAGGGAAGTGTCTCCGGCAGAACAGCTCTGCCGGAGCCCTAGATTGGTTCCGCCAAGGTTCCGCCTCGTGGCGGCGGAGTCTCGTCCCGAAAGGTTGCTTATAATTTTTTCCTCCACGAAAGACTTCATATAGCAGAAGATGGCCACCGGAGAGCCAACAGGGGGCCCACGAGGCAGGGGGCGCACCCTGGGGGGTAGGGCGCGCCCCGCACCCTCGTGGGCAGGTGGTGGCCCCCCTGACGTATTTCTTCCGTTCAGTATTTTTTATTATTCCAAAAATGACTTTCGTGGAGTTTCAGTACTTTTGGAGTTGTGCAGAATAGGTCTCTAATATTTGCTCCTTTTCCAGCCCAGAATTCCAGTTGCCGGCATTCTCGCTCCTTATGTAAACCTTCTAAAATATGAGAGAATAGGCATAAGTATTGTGACATAACGTGTAATAATAGCCCATATTGCAATTAATATCGATATAAAAGCATGATGCAAAATGGACGTATCAACTCCCCCAAGCTTAGACCTCGCTTGTCCTCAAGCGAAAGCCGATAACAATAAATATGTCCACATGTTTAGAAGTAGAGGTGTCGATAAAATAAAATATAGACATGAGGGCATCATGATTATTCTCATAACAGCAACATATATGGATATTGTCATATGATTTCTTATGCTCAAGTAATAATCTATTCACAATGCCAAGTATGAATCAGAAACTTTATTGAGAACTAACAAACTATAATCTCAGTCATTGAAGCAATTGCAATTTATCATAACATCAGAAAGAGTCTATGTCAGAGTTTTCTAGCAAGTCCACATACTCAACTATCATTTAGTCTTTCATAATTGCTAACACTCACACAATACTTGTGGTTACGGAGTTTCAATCGGACACAGAGAAAGATAGGGGCTTATAGTTTCGCCTCCCAACCTTTTACCTCAAGGGTAATGTCAACAATAATAACTCATGCTGACTTACATCCAATTAGATATATCTATCAGGATCTTTCCAACACCCTGTGCTTGCCAAAGAATAAAGTGTAAAAAGGAAAGGTGAAGATCACCATGACTCTTGCATAAGGAAGAAGATAGTAATAAAAGATAGGCCCTTCGCAGAGGGAAGCAGAGGTTGCCATGCGCTTTCAGGGTTGGATGCACAAAATCTTAATGCGAAAGAACGTCACTTTATATTGCCACTTGTGATATGAACCTTTATTATGCAGTCCGTCGCTTTTATTTCTTCCACATCACAAGATCGTATAAAGCTTATTTCCTCCACACCAATCAATCATACATATTTAGAGAGCAATTTTTATTGCTTACACCGATGACAACTTACTTGAAGGATCTTACTCAATCCATAGGTAGATATGGTGGACTCTCATGGCAAAACTGGTTTAAGGGTTTTTGGAAGCACAAGTAGTATCTCTACTTGGTGCAAAGAATTTGGCTAGCATGAGGGGGAAAGGCAAGCTCAACATGTTGGATGATCCATGACAATATAGTTTATCTCAGATATAAGAAAACATAACCCATTACGTTGTCTTCCTTGTCCAACATCAACTCTTTAGCATGTCATATTTTAATGAGTGCTTCAAGATGTCCAAGATAGTATATTTATATGTGAAACCTCTCTTTCTTTATTACTTCCTATTAATTGCAACGATGACCAAAGCTATGTTTGCCAACTCCCAACAATTTTTAATCATCATACTCTTTCTATGCGAGGTCATTACTATCCATAAAATCAATATGATCTCTATGTCTCTTTTTATTCTTTTTCTCTCTTTTTTTATTCAATCAAGATCATAGCAAGATAATCAAGCCCTTGACTCAACACTAATCTTTATTATATAGCTCACGGACTCGATTACATAGAGAGATCATAAAGCAAAACTCAAAACTAGACCATGCCATAAACTTTATTCTACTAGATCAAGATACTACTAATAGGATCGAACTAAGAAAGCGGTAAAGATAGGAGTGTGATGGGGATACGATACCGGGGCACCTCCCCCAAGCTTGGTAGTTGCCAAGGGGAGTGCCCATACCCCTGTGATTATGTCTCCTTCTTTGGAGGTGATGGTGCGATATTCTTGGCGATGATGCCCCTCAAGATACGATTCTCCTCCTCAAGCTTATTGACTTGCTGCTTGAGGTCCATTACTTCCTTACGAAGCTTTCCTGTAACGGCTAAAGCTCCTTGCACCCAAGGGTGTTGCATAGCTGCGGGAGAACAAGTGACACTCTTCTTCATATTTTCATAAGAAAGAAATCTAACATTGGAAGGGATAACCGAGTTTGGAATGGCTGAGCTCTGTAGTTCTCCCATCGTGAACCAGCTCGGAAGCGAGAAGTGACTTCTCGATCCTCCATGGCATCTATCCTCATTAAATCAGCCTCCATCCCTTCCTCCGTTGTTGGCCCAAAGTGGTCAGCATCGCTATTTGTCCTTGGTTCCGATGCCGAATGAGACACCCGGCTCTCCCCAACTGACTCTTGAGACGACATCTTGCTCTAATCTGCAGCAGCAACAGCTCGAAACAAGAACAGAGAATATTTGCGTGATATAGGAGTCAAAACGTTCGGGAGCTTATATAATGAATTTTTACCGACCAAAATACGTATCGTGCAAGAAAACGGAGTCCGGAGAGCACATGAGGTGCCCACGAGGTAGGGGGCGCGCCCTCCACCCTCATGGGGCCCTCGTGTCCTTCCCAGACTGCTTCTTATTTTTCTATTTTTCTAAATATTCCAAAATGGAGAAATATTTCCATAAAAATTGTTTTGGAGTCGGTTTACTTATCGTACCACATACCTATTCCTTTTCGGAGTCTGAAACATTCCGGAAAGTGTCCCTTATGTATTCCTCCGGGGTTACGGTTTCAATAACATTGGTTTCAACATTTATGGGATTACCTGAGATATAATGTTTGATTCTTTGACCGTTCACCACCTTCGGATTTGTGCCTTCGAAGTTGTTGATTTTTATGGCACCGGAACGATAGACCTCCTCGATAACGTAAGGGCCTTCCCATTTAGAGAGAAGTTTTCCTGCAAAAAATCTTAAACGAGAGTTGTATAGCAATACATAATCACCTACGTTAAACTCACGCTTTTGTATCCTTTTGTCGTGCCATCTTTTCACTTTTTCTTTAAACAATTTGGCATTCTCATAAGCTTGGGTTCTCCATTCATCAAGTGAGCTAATGTCAAATAACCTTTTCTTTCCGGCAAGTTTGAAATCATAGTTGAGCTCTTTAATAGCCCAATAAGCCTTATGTTCTAGTTCGAGAGGTAAGTGACATGCTTTTCCATAAACCATTTTATACGGAGACATACCCATAGGATTTTTATATGCAGTTCTGTAGGCCCATAATGCATCATCAAGTTTCTTGGACCAATTCTTCCTAGATCTATTAACGGTCTTTTGCAAAATTAATTTGAGCTCTCTATTACTCAGTTCTACTTGACCACTAGACTGCGGGTGATAAGGAGATGCAATTCTATGGTTAACATCATACTTAGCAAGCATTTTACGAAAGCACCATGAATAAAATGTGAGCCACCATCAGTCATTAAATATCTAGGGACTCCAAACCTCGGAAAAATAACTTCTTTAAGCATTTTAATAGAAGTGTTATGATCAGCACTACTAGTTGGAATAGTTTCTACCCACTTAGTAACGTAATCAACAGCAACAAAATATGTGTATAACCATTAGAGGCAGGAAAAGGTCCCATATAATCAAAGCCCCAAACATCAAATGGTTCAATAACAAGTGAATAATTCATAGGCATTTCTTGACGTCTACTAATCTTACCAATTCTTTGGCATTCATCACAAGATAAGACAAACTTACGGGCATCCTTGAAGAGAGTAGGCCAATAAAAACTAGATTGCAATACCTTATGTGCAGTTCTATCTCCAGCGTGGTGTCCTCCATAAGCCTCGGAGTGACACTTGCGTAGGATCTGTTCCTGTTCATGCTCATGTACACAACATCTAATAACACCATCTACTCCTTCTTTATAAAGATGTGGGTCATCCCAAAAGTAATGTCTCAAATCATAGAAAAACTTTTTCTTTTGCTGGTATGTGAAACTAGGTGGTATAAATTTAGCCACGATATAATTAGCATAATCAGCATACCACGGAGTACTACGAGAGGCATTTATAACATTTAATTTCTCATCAGGAAAGCTATCATCAATAGGTAGTGGGTCATCAAGAACATTTTCTAACCTAGGCAAGTTGTCTGCAACGGGGTTCTCAGCTCCCTTTCTATCAACAATATGCAAATCAAATTCTTGTAGCAGGAGAACCCATCTAATAAGTCTAGGTTTAGCATCTTTCTTTTCCATAATATATTTAATAGCAGCATGATCCGTGTGAATAGTTACTTTAGAATCAACAATATAAGGTCTGAACTTATCACAAGCAAATACAACTGCTAAGAATTCTTTTTCAGTAGTAGCATAATTTCTTTGAGCATTGTCTAGAGTTTTACTAGCATATTGAATAACATTTAATCTCTTATCAACTCTTTGCCCTAGAACAACACCTACAGCATAATCACTAGCATCACACATAATTTCAAAGGGTAAATTCCAATCAGGTGGCTGAGCAATAGGTGCAGAGATCAATGCTTTCTTAAGTATTTCAAATGCTTCTACACAATCATCATCAAATACAAATGGTATATCTTTTTGTAAAAAATTAGTCAGAGGCCGAGAAATTTTTGAGAAATCCTTAATGAACCTCCTATAAAATCCGGCGTGACCAAGGAAACTTCTTATACCTTTGATGTCCTTGGGACATGGCATCTTTTCAATAGCATCAACCTTGGCTTTATCAACCTCAGTGCCTCTTTCAGACACTTTATGCCCCAAGACAATACCTTCATTAACCATAAAAAGGCACTTTTCCCAATTCAAGACAAGATTAGTTTCTTCACATCTCTGCAAAACTCGATCAAGGTTACTCAAGCAATCATCAAATGAGGATCCATAGACGAAGAAGTCGTCCATGAAAACCTCACAAATCTTTTCACAAAAGTCAGAGAATATAGCCATCATGCATCTTTGAAAGGTAGCAGGTGCATTACATAAACCAAAAGGCATACGTCTATAAGCAAAAGTACCAAAAGGGCAAGTAAAAGTAGTTTTAGATTGATCGTTGGCTGACACAGGTATTTGAGAGAAACCAGAATAACCATCTAGAAAGCAAAAATGTGTATGTTTGGATAATCTTTCTAGCATTTCATCGATAAAAGGTAAGGGGTAATGATCTTTCTTAGTAGCTTTATTTAATTTGCAGAAATCAATTACCATCCTATAACCTGTAATAATTCTTTGTGGAATCAATTCATCTTTATCATTAGGAACAACGGTAATACCTCCCTTCTTAGGGACACAATGGACAGGACTTACCCACTGACTATCAGCAACGGGATAAATTATACCTGCCTCAAGGAGCTTTAGTATTTCTTTTCTTACCACTTCTTTCATCTTAGGATTCAGCCTTCGTTGATGATCACGAACTGGTTTGGCATCTTCTTCCAAATTTATTTTATGTTGACATAGAGTGGGACTAATGCCCTTAAGATCATCAAGAATATATCCAATAGCAGCACGGTGCTTCTTCAGAGTTTTCAATAGTCTCTCTTCTTCATGCTCTGAAAGGTTAGCACTAATAATAACATGATATATCTTTTTCTCATCGAGATAAGCATATTTAAGAGTATCAGGTAAAGGTTTGAGCTCAAACACGGGATCACCCTTGGGTGGAGGAGGATCCCCTAAGATTTCAACAGGAAAATTGTGTTTCAGGATAGGTTCCTGTTTAAAGAACACTTCATCTATTTCCCTTCTTTAATTCATAAACATATCATTTTCATGGTCTAGCAAATATTGTTCTAAAGGATCACTAGGAGGTACGACAATAGAAGCAAGACCAATTATTTCATCCTTGCTAGGAAATTCCTCTTCACGGTGTTGTCCACGAAATTTAGAGAAATTAAACTCATGAGACATATCACCCAAACCAATAGTAACAACATCCTTTTCGCAGTCTATCTTAGCATTAACGGTGTTCAAGAAGGGTCTACCAAATATAATGGGACAAAAGCTATCTTGTGGGGAACCAAGAACAAGAAAATCAGCAGGATATTTTGTTTTCCCGCACAAGACTTCAACATCTCTAACAATTCCCATTGGTGAAATAGTATCTCTATTGGCAAGTTTAATTGTAACATCAATATCTTCTAACTCAGCAGGTGCAATATCATGCTTAATTTCTTTGTATAAGTCAATAGGTATGGCACTAGCACTAGCACCCATATCACCATGATAACAATGATCTCCTATTTTAACAGAAATAACAGGCATGCCTACCACAGGTCTATGTTTATCTTTAGCATAAGGTTTGGCAATTCTAGCAGTTTCATCACGGAAATGAATAACATGCCCATCAATATTATCAGACAAGAGATCTTTAACAATAGCAATATTAGGTTCAACTTTAATTTGCTTAGGAGGTGTATAAGTTCTAATATTGCTTTTACGAACCACAGTTGAAGCTTTAGCATGATCCTTTATCCTAACAGGGAAAGGTGGTTTCTCAACAAAAGAAGTAGGAACAACAGGATCATTATAAGTGATAGTCTTTTCTTCAACTTTAATAGGTGCAACTACTTTTACTTCTATGGGAGGATTATATTTAAACCACTTATCCTTGGGGAGATCAACATAAGTACCAAAAGATTCACAGAATGAAGCTACTATCTCAGAGTCAAGTCCATATTTAGTGCTAAATTTACGGAAAACATCGGTATCCATAAAAGATTTAACACAATCAAACTTAGGTGTCATACCTGAATCCTTACCTTCCTCGAGATCCCAATCTTCAGAGTTGCGTTTAATTCTATCCAATAAATTCCATTTGAATTCAATAGTCTTCATCATAAAAGAGCCAGCACAAGAAGTATCGAGCATGGTGCGATTGTTATCAGAAAGCCGAGCATAAAAACTTTGAATAATTATTTCTCTTGGGAGCTCATGATTGGGGCATGAATATAACATTTATTTAAGCCTCCCCCAAGCTTGAGCGATGCTTCTCCTTCGCGAGGCCAAAAATTATATATATAATTGCGATCACGATGAACAAGATGCATAGGATAAAATTTCTGATGAAATTCCAATTTCAATCGTTTATACTTCCATGACCCCGTATCATCACATAGCCTATACCATGTCGATGCATCTCCCTTCAAAGATAAAGGAAAGACCTTCCTCTTAACAACATCACCGGGTATACCTGCAAGCTTAAATAATCCACAAACTTCATCCACATATATTACGTGCTCATCAGGATGCTTTGTTCCATCTCCTACAAAAGGATTAGCTAGCAGTTTTTCTAACATACCCGAAGGAATCTCAAAGTGGACATTTTCATTTTCATTTTCAGTAGGTTCAGTAGGTTGAGGAGCAACTCTTTGCTCTACTGGTCGGGGTGAAGATACCCCGAACAAGCCCCTCAGAGGATTACTTTCCATAGTAACAAGTGACAGTAAATTTCAGCACACTATATAAATTTTTCCTTACAAAATTCCACCTACCAAAGGCGCTTCACTCCCCGGCAACGGCGCCAGAAAAGAGTCTTGATGACCCACAAGTGTAGGGGATCTATCGTAGTCCTTTCGATAAGTAAGAGTGTCGAACCCAACGAGGAGCAGAAGGAGATGATAAGCAGTTTTCAGCAAGGTATTCTCTGCAAGTACTGAAATAAGTGGTAACAGATAGTTTTGTGATAGGATAATTTGTAACGAGCAACAAGTAACAAAAGTAAATAAAGTGCAGCAAGGTGGTCCAATCCTTTTTGTAGCAAAGGACAAGCCTGGACAAACTCTTATATAAAGAAAAGCGCTCCCGAGGACACATGGGAATTATCGTCAAGCTAGTTTTCATCACGTTCATATGATTCGCGTTCGGTACTTTGATAATTTGATCTGTGGGTGGACCGGTGCTTGGGTGTTGTTCTTACTTGAACATGCATACCACTTATTATTAACCTCTATTGCAAGCATCCGCAACTACAACAAAAGTATTAAGGTAAACCTAACCATAGCATGAAACATATGGATCCAAATCAGCCCCTTACGAAGCAACGCATAAACTAGGGTTTAAGCTTCTGTCACTCTAGCAACCCATCATCTACTTATTACTTCCCAATGCCTTCCTCTAGGCCCAAATAATGGTGAAGTGTTATGTAGTCGACGTTCACATAACACCACTAGAGGATAGACAACATACATCTCATCAAAATATCGAACGAATACCAAATTCACATGACTACTAATAGCAAGACTTCTCCCATGTCCTCAGGAACAAACGTAACTACTCACAAAGCATATTCATGTTCATAATCAGAGGGGTATTAATATGCATATAGGATCTGAACATATGATCTTCCACCAAATAAACCAACTAGCATCAACTACAAGGAGTAATCAACACTACTAGCAACCTACTAGTACCAATCCCGGACTTGGAGACAAGAATTGGATACAAGAGATGAACTAGGGTTTTGAGAGGAGATGGTGCTGGTGAAGATGTTGATGGAGATTGCCCTCTCCCGATGAGAGGAGCGTTCGTGATGACGATGGCGATGATTTCCCCCTCCCGGAGGGAAGTGTCTCCGGCAGAACAGCTCTGCCGGAGCCCTAGATTGGTTCCGCCAAGGTCCGCCTCGTGGCGGCGGAGTCTCGTCCCGAAAGGTTGCTTATGTTTTTTCCTCCACGAAAGACTTCATATAGCAGAAGATGGCCACCGGATAGCCAACATGGGGCCCCCGAGGCAGGGGGCGCGCCCTGGGGGGTAGGGCGCACCCCCCACCCTCGTGGGCAGGTGGTGGCCCCCCTGACGTATTTCTTCCGTTAAGTATCTTTTATTATTTCCAAAAATGACTTTCTTGGAGTTTCAGGACTTTTGGAGTTGTGCAGAATAGGTCTCTAATATTTGCTCCTTTTCCAGCCCAGAATTCCAGCTACTGGCATTCTCCCTCCTTATGTAAACCTTGTAAAATAAGAGAGAATAGGCGTAAGTATTGTGACATAACGTGTAATAACATCCCATATTGCAATAAATATCGATATAAAAGCATGATGCAAAATGGACGTATCAGGCACCAGGCGGGCGCCAGCGCGCGCAACGTCCTTATTTCCTCTTTGGTGCTAAGGAGGCCAGCGCAGGCGAAGAGTACCGAGGCATCAGGAAAAGGTTGCTATATTGGTGCAACGAGACCAAGACCGGGAGGATGGCAAGACGGAGGTCATCGTGGAGCCCAAGACGGCGTCACCACCAGAGCTTTTCGCAGGCGAAGACCACTTTTGTCAGGATAACTTGTACTAGCTGTCCCCCTTCAAATTTGCCCGCCGTTGTTGGCTCCCTTCCCACTCGATATTTGGGAGGAGGACCAGGGCCTATATAAGTAGAGCTAGCCACCATAGTGGGGCATCTGATCTTAGCTTGATCCAACCCGATCGAGAGCCTAGCCACAAGAACACCTCAACCTCAGGAGGTTGTTCTTCCCCTTTACTGTTCATCATCAGCCCAAGAGGCAATCCACCACCACCACACTGGAGTAGGGTATTACACCACAGCGGTGGCCTGAACCAGTATAAACCTCGTGTCTTTCTGTGTTGCGAGTTCGTCGAGTTCGTCCGCGAGATCTTAGCGAGCTAGGGCGTAGATCGGTAGGAGCGAACCTTAAGGGTTTGCCGGAACCCCACATCCGACATAAGCATCATCTTGTAGACCCGGAGATTGTCAAACGTCTCCTTCAAATCGTCAATCAGGGTCTCCTTCTTCTTGGATTTCACCATAATGTCATCTACATAAGCATGAACATTACGCCCGATCTGATTGTGAAGGCAATTCTGCACACCGCTGGTAAGTTGCCTGGGCACTCTTGAGCCCGAAAGGCATAGATACATAACAGAAGGCTCCAAACGGAGTGATGAAAGCTGTTTTCTCCTGGTCCTTAACTGCCATCTTGATTTGATGATAACCAGAATAAGCATCCAAAAAACTCAAACGCTCACAACCCGCCGTAGCATCAATGATTTGATCAATACGAGGGAGAGCAAACGGATCAGCCGGACAAGCCTTATTTAAGTCCGTGTAATCCACACACATTCGCCAAGTGTCGTTCTTCTTAAGCACCAGCACCGGGTTAGCCAACCACTTAGGATGAAAAACTTCAACGATAAACCCGGCCGCTAAGAGCCGGGCCACCTCCTCACCAATGGCCTTCCGCCTCTCCTCATTGACTCGGCGAAGAAATTGCTTGACCGGCTTAAACTTCGGATCAATATTAAGAGTGTGCTCAGTGAGTTCCCTCGGTACACCCGGCATGTCTGAAGGCTTCCATGCAAAGATGTCCCGGTTCTCACGGATGAACTCGATGAGCGCGCTTTCCTATTTCGGATCCAGATTAGCGCTAATGCTGAACTGCTTAGACGAGTCGCCGGGGACGAAGTCAACCAATTTAGTATCATCTGCCGAGTTAAATTTTAACGAAGGATCATGCTCTTTGGTTGGCTTTTTCAAAGACGTCATGTCTGCCGGGTGAACATTATCCTTGTAAAATTTCAGCTCCTCCGTTGCACAAACTGATTCAGCATAAGCCGCGTCACCTTCCTCACACTCCAAGGCGACCTTGCGACTCCCATGCACTGTGATGGTGCCCTTATAACCCGGCATCTTAAGCTGCAAGTAAACATAACAAGGCCTTGCCATGAAATTAGCATAAGCTGGCTGCCCAAACAGAGCATGATAAGGGCTCTTAATCTTGACCACTTCGAAGGTTAAAGTCTCAGACCTGGAATCATGCTCATCTCCAAAGGCAACTTCTAAAGATATCTTACCCACTGGGTAGGCTGACTTACCCAGCACCACACCATGGAAGACAGTGTTTGACGGCTTAAGATTCTTATCTGTCAGTCCCATGCGACGGAAGGTCTCATAATAAAGGATGTTAATGCTGCTACCTCCATCCATGAGCACCTTAGTAAACTTATAGCCTCCAACCTGAGGTGCCACCACCAGAGCCAGGTGACCCAGATTATCAACCCGGGGCGGGTGATCCTCACGACTCCACACGATAGGCTGCTCTGACCACCGTAAATAACGCGGCACCGCCAGCTCAACAGCATTGACTGCCCTCTTATGAAGCTTCTGATCGCGCTTACATAAGCTAGTGGTGAAGACGTGATACTGTCCACTATTCAACTGCTTCGGGTTGCTCTGATAACCAGATTGATGTTGGTGCTGATTTCCCTGATTATTCTGCTGGCTGTAGCCGCCCTGGTTACCGTGGCCTTGAAACCCGGCATTTGAACCGCCGCCTCCTTCACCCGGACCATGAGAGCCGGATCCTGAACCGCCGTTCGGGCTGTGGTTGGCGTTGGATGGACTCCCTGAAGCTTCTCATTATGATACAATCTCTCCATGTACGGGTAGCCGGCTTCCGATCTGTTCCATGTTTTGGACACGGCTGATTTAATACTGCATCAAGGTCAAACCTGGCCCCTTGAACCGGCAGTCCCTTATGGCGCTGGTTATAATTGCGCGCCCCGGTGGTAGCCACAAATTCATCAGCCTCACGCTTACCGTTGCCGCCCTGACTGGCAGGGTTGTACTGCTGTCCCTTCACGCCGCTACTCTTCTTTCCCTTTCCCGATCTTTCATCCTCAGAGTCGGGGTCCTTGGTACCATCAGAGTCGGCATACTTAACAAGAGCCGCCATAAGCTCTCCCATGTTTTTGCAATGAGGCTTAAGCCGCCCAAGCTTCTGCTTGAGTGGAACAAAACGGCAATTTTTCTCCAACATTAGAACCGCTGAGCCGACGTTGATGTTATCTGAAGAATGTATGATAGTCGAGACCCGGCGCACCCAGCTGGTCGTTGACTCGCCCTCAGCTTGGACACAAGAAACCAAATCCACGATCAACATAGGTTGTTTGCATGTATCTTTGAAATTCTGGATAAAACGGGCTTTCAGCTCTGCCCATGACCTGATGGAGTTAGCCGGCAGCCCCTTCAACCAAGTACGAGCCGTCCCCTCCAACATCATGGTAAAGTACTTAGTGTATGCAGCCTCACTGACATCCAGCATCTCCATAGCCATCTCATAACTCTCAACCCAGGCCTCAGGGGGCTGATCTGCTGTGTAATTGGGCACCTTGCAAGGGCCTTTGAAGTCCTTGGGCAAACGCTCGTTCCGTAGAGCCGTCGTTAGACATGGCACACCAAAAGCTCTAGAGGTTATGCCCGCCTCAACTGAAACCGTTGGATAAACTGGCGCGTGCTGATGAATCGCCGGCTGAGCCGCCAGCTCGGCTTCCCGGCGCGCCGGGTCATGACCATGAGGTTGGTTACGATGCTGCTCGGTACTCGAGACTGCTGGCGAGTCAATGTGCCTACTATAGCTTCGACATGGACAAGGGGTTGCATGAATCCTGTCACGACTATAGGAATAAGCCTGCTGCTGCACCAAAGCCGTTTGAAGAAGCTCCCTAGCCCTTCGGGTTTCAACCGCCGCGGGAGTTTCACCCTCGACTGGCAGAGCCGCCAATCGCGTAGCTGCAGCAATCATGTTATCTAGAGGGGTGGAGTAGTGACCCGGCGGCGTCACTACATGCTGAGACGGGGTATTATTCATATGCGGAGGACCTGCAACGCGCGGCTGACCTGACGCTCCACCCCCCGGCGCCTCAACCGGCGGGTTACTAGCCCTCGCTCCGGGTGTGTTGAAGAGGTTCCTTGACTCGTAAACCGAGGGCGGACGACTCTGGCGCTTTCTCCTCAAGACTTCGTTTGAAGCGTTCTGATCCACCATAAGCCGGTATGAATCTGCTTGAATCCGCTGTGCCTAGGCGTTTAAGACGGCCCGCTGTGCAGCCATCCTAGCATTTTCCGCTGCCAATTCCGCCTTAGCTTGTGTTATCTCATCATGCAACTTAGCCACATCCACCTTATGCTGTTCCTGGTTGTCTGCGGTTACCTCCACTCCCATCAGAGTCGCCAGATCGTCCAACAGATCTGTTAAAACTTGAGCCGGCAGACGGATTGACCCGCCAACATCAGCCACTGTTACCGCCGCCGTACTGGAGGTCAGGCCGCGGCGGCTGTTGAACCGAGAACCAGCTGGGTGCTAGCCATGAAGATCGCCACTCTGTTCGGCGGCTCAAGGGGGTCCGGAATACTGTCGGCATCGGAACAGCCCCCAAGCCGTCCGTCTTACAGTTGATACATAGAATCGGTTTCTCCTCTGGACGACTCACCTTCAGACTAGATGGTCGTCTCACCCCCGG
Source organism: Aegilops tauschii subsp. strangulata (assembly GCF_002575655.3). NCBI lineage: Eukaryota > Viridiplantae > Streptophyta > Magnoliopsida > Poales > Poaceae > Aegilops > Aegilops tauschii. The sequence goes on along the minus strand of NC_053036.3, from coordinate 472,290,765 downwards.
ACACAGAGCCTTCCAATTCAGCCCCATGGATGCATCCAACAAAGGCACGCTCCACGGTGGGTTGAACCCGGGCGGGTCACGCACGCTGAGCCATCTCGATGATGTCGGTGCAGATGTCCGGCCCAGGGCCCGGTTCGCCGATCTTGCTAATGAAGACGTGGATTCCACCGAAGGGGACCCGGTACCCGTACTCAATTGAGCCGGCCTCGGGGCCCCAGCCTGCATCGTCGATGTAGAGTTTGCCGCGATGACTTTTGGTCATCCGGCCCACAGCGTATCCCTTGATCCCTTCGAAGCTGCCCTTTAAGAACTCAAAACCACCGTGCGCAGGCCCCACGGTGGGCGCCAACTATCGTGGAAGTGTCACGGCAAATGTCCTCATGAAAGGACTTAGTTGTGGAGCCATTGTGACGAGGTTAGCTTAAAGGGGTTAAACAGGACAAAGGACACGAGGAGTTTATACTGGTTCGGCCCCTTGCGGTGAAGGTAAAAGCCTAATCCAGTTTGAGGTGGTATTGCTAGGGTTTCGATGACCGGGGAGCAAATACGCTTTGCCTGGCTCTCGATCTGTTGTTTTTTGCCCTAAGCCACTGTCGGGTCATCCCCTTATATACACGGGTTGACGCCATGCGGCCTACAGAGTCCCGGCCGGCTCATATAACGTGTCCGGCTCGGTGACTCATCTTACATGCCCTTCAATACAAGTTTACATATACACGACGGTTTATACTCATGGGCCTTAAGCCGCCTTTGGGTTTGGGCCCTCTAACCAGCCTGTCTATGAACCGCCATAGGGATGACTCGGCCCCGCCTGGGCGGGTCATATCTGATAGTCATATCCCCAACAGATGGCCACATGGTTTCATCCCCAGCTATAAAAGCTCAGTGGTGAGGCATCTTCGTCGCCAAAGCCCTAGCCGCCGCTCCCCCTCCCGCACCCTCCTCCCCTCCCATCTCCTTCAACGCTCGGGACAATGTCGCCGTGCAAGAACGTACCCTATTTGCTCAATTTGGCAGCCGACCAGAACCTCAAGTCCTAGACACTACGCATCAACGCGAACTCTCCCCACGGTGCACTAGTCGCGGAAAACCTCCTGCTACCGCGGCAGCAACAAATCTGGCGGCGGCACGGGATCCAACGCTTCCCATGGCACCGACGACTCCACTAGTGGTCGATGGCATAGGGCTTTCCCCCTTGTCAGGGTGAAGGAGGAGGATGTCCCTGTCAACACTGCTGCCCCCTTGTTCCAATGAACACCGATGTCCTAGCCGAGGGCAGCCGGACGCGGTGCTAGAGCTTGAAGATCCACTCGATGCCGCGTTGTGGCTCTCCGCCCTGGAAGCTCGCAACAAGGAGCATGTCCGGCAAGAATTTCCGCCCATAACCATCGACGAGGAGGAGAAGAGCTACCGCTCATGAGTTAGACCCATGCGCCTTCCTAGACTATCCCTTGGAGGAGGAGGAAGAGGAGGACAACGACGACAACAAGGGCGATGACTAGATGGCGTCGGCACCGACTAGTGTAGGTAGTTCTAGGTAGCCACATTGTATATTTTAAAATATTGTTAGAAGATTGTTCAAACCACTAATTATATATAAGACAACACATTTTTGCACTAAATATAGTTGCTATTAAGTTAAGTTACCTTGCTTAAATTGAGCTTAAATTGCCCCTATAAAATTGAAGAAATGATTAAAAAAAAGGGGGAACTATTTTTCTTAGGACCGCGATATTTGGCACACGTGTGCCATATAAGCAAAACTATCACACACCTCACTTTTTCTTCTAAATACATGCATCTTCTAAATACATGCATCCATTAGTATGTTTTTTTCTCCTTTCACGTGCATACTTTTTTCTACTTGTATTCATGCACTAGAGGACGAAAAAGCTGACATCAACCTAGATTCTCTCTATTTTAAAAATTCAAAATGTTTTGTAGGTCAAACCCTTAGTCTGATGAAAACCCATTTTCACATAAAAGATTCGTCGCGACGAGATCTTCGGAACTAGATCCTATTTTGCGAGAGCGGCGGTATGGGTCATACTACTATATAGTAGTATTATCACAACCGTTCGTTGGCACAGATCCCACATGCAGGCGTCATTGATGAACTTCGTCGTCGCCTGCAGAAATTGGCGAAAATGTGGGGGGGGCACGCTTGTGTGGCGTATGTACTGTAGGAATACTAGGGGGCGGGACGGTCCGGTTGCCGACAGTGGACGGAGTTGTGCTAGCGGTACAGGTGCGCACTACTTTCGTGTACCATGGTACAAATTTTTCCGTTCACCTCACGACAATCAAAACCTCGGTGGCAGGGCGGCGCCAGTGAGCGGGATCTCCCGGTCCGTAGCAGGGCACGATAATTTTCTTGCCAGTCAAAGAAACCGCACTACCTAGACTGAAAAAACGAAAAGAGGAAGACCAGATCAAGAACTCAAGACCTTGGCTAAAAAAAGTTGTTGATTCAGATCTAAGATTAGGATTAAGTCACTCACGGTCCAGAGGATGCAGCGGTAGTATCGATTCTCAGGCCTTTTGCCGCCGGCGGTGATGTCGCTGACTACTTCCCGGAGACATCTAGGGCATGGAATCAGCGGGAGCAACTCCATGTCAGGCTCGGAGGAAGAAGAAGCAGACATGGCTGTTGAGGCGAGAATGGGGATCTAGATTTACCAGACGACATATGTCTTATTCTAGAACCAGATGTCCGCCCATGAACTGACAAAGTGGGCCACGTGCTAGCTGTCCTGGCTAAATGGCCCATCTCCGCGATGGACGGCCCTAGTAAACACAATAACGATAGGACCGTACTAGACCTTGCCCCCTGGGCCTCATCAATGACTACAGACAACCCACACACATTGAAAGGATCGATATAGTTGACTAGAGGGGGGGTGAATAGGCAACTAACAATTTTTAGCTTTTCTTTACCAAATTAAACTTTGCATGAAAATAGGTTGTCTAGATATGCAACTAAGTGAGCAACCTATATGATGCAACGACAACAAGCGCGCGAGCAAGTAAGAGATATAACACAAGTAAACTAGCGAAAGTAAAGGAACGAGATAACCAAGAGTGGAGCCGGTGGAGACGAGGATGTGTTACCGAAGTTTCTTCCTTTTGAAGGGAAGTACGTCTCCGTTGGAGCGGTGTGGAGGCACAATGCTCCCCAAGAAGCCACAAGGGCCACCGTATTCTCCTCACGCCCTCACACAATGCGAGATGCCGTGATTCCACTATTGGTGCCCTTGAAGGCGGCGACCGGACCTTTACAAACAAGGTTGGGGCAATCTCCACAGCTTAATTGGAGGCTCCCAACGACACCACAAAGCTTCACCACAATGGACTATGGCTCCGCGGTGACCTCAACCGTCTAGGGTGCTCAAACACCCAAGAGTAACAAGATCCGCTAGGGATAAGTGGGGGGAATCAAATTTCTCTTGATGGAAGTGTAGATCGTGGCCTTCTCAACCAATCCCGAGCAAATCAACAAGTTTGATTGTCTAGGGAGAGAGATCGGGCGAAAATGGAGCTTGGAGCAACAATGGAGCTTTTGGGGGAAGAGGTGAATCAACTTTGGGGAAGAAGACCCCTTTATATAGTGGGGGGAACAAACCAACCGTTACCCCCCCCTTTTGCCCTGAAGAGAGCGGTAGTACCGCTGTGCCAGCGGTACTACCGCCCCAAAGCACGGTACTACCGCTTGGCCCACAGCGGTACTACCGCGAAGGGAGGGCGGTACTACCGCACAGGAGCGGTACTACGGCCCCCCACAGCCGCGGCCAGTACCGTAAAACCCGACACGAAAAGAAGCCCTCGAATCGAGGCGGTACTAGCACGAGACCACCGCGGTACTACGGCTTGGGGCCACTAGCGGTACTACTGCTCTAGAGCGGTAGTACCGCTCCCAGAGCGGTACTACCGCTTGTGGCACCCAAGCGGTACTACCGCTCCGTCCCGCGGTACTACCGCTGGGACCAGAGACAGTACACACATGGGGCTACTAGCGGTACTACTGCTCTGGGCGGTACTACCGCTCCAGAGCGGTACTACCGCTTGTAGCACCCAAGTGGTACTACCGCTCTGGCCCGCGGTACTACCGCTGGGACCAGAGAGGGCACAAAGAAAGGAGAACCAAGCCCATCATCGAAACGGAAAGGCTCGGAGGGAGGGGCAAAGGAAGTGTACGAGATGATTCCGCCCTAGCCTTTCCAAAACGGACCCCCTCTTGATAGTACGGTGATCCCTATGAAACTAGTCCACCAAACTAATCCGAAAGGACTACACCGTCTTGGCTTTAAGCTCCGAGGGGAGGAAATCGTCTCGTGCCAAAAGAATGAATCTCTGAAAAACACTCAACGCACACGATTAGTCCGCAAAAGCATTGTCATCAATCACCAAAACATCTTAGGGATAAATATGCCCTTACACACATACTGTTTAAAAAAGCCTGGGCAAACCGAATACATGGGCCTATACCTGCATGAGTGAGCATCTCGAGAAGGACCAACCGATGGGATAATAGTACCATATGCAATTTTCGCTATGTTGTTCTGTTTCGCCGACATTTTTTTAGGCCAAAAGTTATCATGCCTAGGCTACATAAGTTATCAATCCTGTGATGTGAAAGTTACCGTGTTATTTCCATATAAGTTACCGGGGCATAAAACTGGTTCTCCCACCCTTCTCCACATGCACATGCATGTATGCATTAGAGGATAAAAGAGTTGATGTCATCCTAAATTCTCCCTATTATGAAAATTCAAAATGTTTTGTAGCTCAAACCGCCGGTTCAATGCAAAAATAGTTTTCACATAAATATTCGTGTGGCGAGATCTTTAAAACTAGATCTCATATTGGTATATTCCGATGAATTCTTTGGGCATGTGGTGTGCAAGTTACCATGGTATTTTCACATAAGTTACCAGTGTTATATTTTCCAACAACTTTTTTCTCCTTGGTCAAAATTTATCGCGGTGTTTGCACGTGAATTATGGGGGTGTCTTTAGTATATTACCATGTTATTTTGACGTAAGTGACCAGGTTATGTTTTCCAACAACATTTATCATTGGGTAAAAATACCGCGATGGTTGTACCTAAGTTATCAGGTATGCGGTTTGTATATAACCGTGTTATTTTCACATAAGTTATTGGAAGATGTTTCTCAATAATCCCCCTCCCCCGCGCCTTGAACAATGTTACTATGGTGTTTGTACGTATATTGTCGGGTATGTGGTTTGTGTATTATCGTACTATTTCACATAAGTTAACGAAGGTGTCTGTTTTTCAACATTTTTTTTGACTTGGTAAAAGTTACCGCGGTGCTTGTGTGTAAATTATCAGGTATGTGGTTTGTGTATTGCCGTGCTATTTTCACGTAAGTTACCGATGGGGGTGTATGTATGTATAGTAATAGGGTATGGGGTTCGTATATTACTATGCAATTTTCACATAAGTTACTAGAAGTATGTTTTTCACCCAAAAAATTCGAGTTTGTCAAAGTCGCCGCAGTGTTTGTATGTAAGTTATCGGGTATGCGGTGCATATATTACCGTCCTATATTCACATAAGTTATCTGAGTATGTTTTTCAACAACTTTATTCTTCGGGTAAAAAAGTTACCACAGTATTTGTATGTAAATTATCAGGTATGCGGTTCGTATATTACCATGCTATTTTTATGCAAATTATCGAGGTATGTTTTTCAATAACTTTTTTTCTCTTTCGTCAAATTACCGCGGTGTTTGTATGTAAGTTATCAGATCTGCATGGCGTATATTACCAATGATTTACACATAAGTTAGCCAGAGTATGTTTTCAATAACTTTTTCCCCTAGGCAAAAGTTATCATCTTGTTTGCATGTAAGTTATCGGTTAGGTGGTGCTTATATTACCATGTTATTTATACAAAAATTATCAGGGGATGTTTGAATAATTTTTTCCTGGTCGAGGTCAAAAAGTTACTGGGTTGGGTATGTTTCAACAACTTATTTCCCACGGGTCAAAAAGTTATCGTGATATTTTGGACGTAAGTTATCAAATTTGTGGTACATATATTATCATGCTATTTACAGAGATTTTATTGAGGATCACAATTACCATGGTGTTTTGATCTACGTTATTAGGTATGCGGTGCATGTATTACCATGCTATTTACACATAAATTATCAGGGGTATATTTTCAACAATTTTCTTTCACATGCTCAAAGTTATCATGATATTTGTATTTAAATTATCAGGTCTGTGATGTGTATGTTACCATCCTGTTTACACAGAAATTACCAAGGGAATCGTGTCAACAATTTTATTCCCGAGGGTCAAAGTTACCGTGGTGTTTTCACCTAAATTATCTGGTTTGTGATGAACATACTACCATGCTACTTACAAAGAATTTACCATGGGCATATTTTTAACAAAATTTTCCTTGGGTCCGAAAACACCACGATGTTTGCACCTAAGTTATTAGGTCTGTGGTGCATATATTATCGTGTTATTTATATAGAAGTTATCGGAGGCGTGTTTGCAACATTTTTTCCTCTGACTCAATGCTATCACGGTGTTTGTATTAAGTTATCTGGTTTGTGATGTGTATATTAACAATGTTATTTTCACAAAAGTTTACGGAGGTTTGTGTTTTTCAATAGCTTATTGTCACCCCGTCAAAATTATCCTAACAAAGCCTCAGTCCTATGGTGTGTTACTGCAGGTTTATCCTATCCTGATTAGTATATAAATTCTGTTATGTATCATGATTTTTTATAACATCACACTAGATTTGTCAGTTACCAGCTCCACAAACTCAAATAAGAACTCTTTGAAGAACTCTATACTGAAAATATACTGAAAATGTATAGTATGACTAATAGAATTAAAAAGGATATAACACTATATTCTTGTTATCAAAATGCACGCACCATGGCTTCAATAACATTGAAACCAAGAAGATCAAGACTTCTTCAGTATAATGATTGGCTTTCCAGTAGAGTCCCTCCCATAGTGCCACTTTAAGTATGGCTTTCACGCTCACACAGTACATACCCTGAAAACCAAAGAATTGAGTAAAGTTCAGATATTCCAAAGGACACAAGATGCACCAACGTTTTGCAAAAAGAAGGTTCAGTCACAAATCACAATGAGGGGAGAGCGGGTAAAGAGAGAAAAAGTTTACGTTCTTATATGAAGAAAAGCCGACATGTCCCGCCTCTGCCTTGCTACAGAGAGAGATCGATCGTCGATCCGAATTAATTGTCTGTTACATACGCACGTTAAGCAAGTTGATCGTCAATTGATGGATCAGGAGACCAGTAGTACGTGTGGGAGGAGTGAGGAGGAACTGAATTGAAGGCAATGGTGGCTGTCGCTGCTCGATCGTATCAACTTGCAGGAAGGGGCGCGGAAATCTAATCGATTAAGTAGCTCAAATCTCAGCGAGGCAGTGTCCTGGACGAGGAAGCGGCGGCAGGAGTGGTGGTGCCTCTGACGCCACGCAAGGACTGCTGCTTATTGTCGTGGTGCTTGCTCAAGGCCTTCACCCTGCTCCTTGTCTTACTCACAGTCGTCCTCCTCGGCTTCGCCGCCAGCGCCATCATCTCCCTCTACTACTACTGCTACACCACGTCGGCGGCACCGTTGCTCATCTCAACGAACAGCCCCGCGCCGCCGTCGACGATCACCACCCTGGCCATGGTGGAGTAGCAGATCAGCCACGAGCTAGAGCAGCCGGGGTCGCCCGAGGGCCACTCCATGATGGCCGAGGAGCTCTTCTGGCGCGCTTCCATGGAGCTGCCAGCTCCGATGACGGTCCGCCGCCAAGTCAGCGCCCCGCCCGGTTGCCTCTCCCTCTCCTCCGCTTCTTCCTCCCACGTCTCAATCTCTCTCAACTCTTCTCTCTGTCCAGTACCTGCGTCCACAATCTCCGCTTCGCTCACACGCGCACGATGAGACAGTGACCGCTAGATGTGAAATCGAAGGTATCCAGTGCGGTTGGCAGTTTTGCAAAAACGATTCGGTGTGCCACATACATATTTCGTTTTTCTTATGGGACATCTATTCGACTTCCGGTAAGGAAACGGGCTAGACATCCAATGCGACTTTCGAATTCCGATAGACAACTGTATTCCTTCCCCGACTCTCACAAGACAGCAGCGGCAGGGGCCTCTGCCTACATTAACATCGACGTTGCCTCTCTCCATCTATCGCCCCGGTAATCAGAACTTGATCGTACCCCTTTCCTTGGTTCTCGCCGCGAATCCACAGAGCACGAGGGAAACAAACGTGCGCGGCGATGGGGGCTTCGGCACTCGACGAGCAGAAGGGCGCGGCGACATCGGCCGGTGGACGTGATGAAGCCTTTACGAGGCCCAGCCCCAGCGGCTTCACCTCCTACGCCGACAAGCTCCGAGGCGACCTGGACAAGATCGTGGCGGGCGCGACCGACAAGGACGTCCTGGATGCCCTCGCGCAGCTCAGCGAGGTCGTCGGCAAGATGGCAACAAGCCAACAACGGCGGCCGGGGCCGGCGAGCACGTCTTGCATCACTTGAACTCTGTAGCCACGGGCGACCTCACACTCGAGATCGACGAGGCCATCGAGTTGATCGCAGAGGCGGCCAAGGCAGGCGAAGCAGACTGGGTGATGGGCACCACGCGGTTGCTCATGGCGAGCACCGAGGACATCACCCGCCACCTCACGGAGGCCATCGACAGAGAGAAAGCAGCGGCGGGCGCGGCCAGCGGTGAAGCAGTCTCGGGCGCCGGCGGGGTTGAACTTGAAGAACAGGCCGTGGACGGCGATGCTTCCTTGGACGATCGGGCTCAGCAGGAGATGTACGACGAGGAGGAGGAGGCCTTCTTGGACGAACTGGACTACCACGAGATGGTCTTGGATGTTGACGAGGCCTTGGATGATTTGCGCCTGGAAGCGGCCGGCTGCAGCGGTGACCGTTCACCAACGACAGGGTTTCTTGGACGCTATGAATTTTTCACCCTGCAAGATTTCTTGAAGTTGATTGATTGATCAACGACGCTTTGTAAGAGATGCATATTGTATCTGCTGCAGTAGAAGAGATGTAGCAGTAGGCTAGCAGTATAGTAGCAGGAATCGGACAAACTCATGTGTAAGATTTTCTAAGCTCAACGACCAAATTGAGTGCATAGCACATTTCTTGCTACATCTACTCGTTCTTGGGAAATTAGTTGTAATATACTCACTCCATCTCAAAATAAGTGTCCCAATTTTAATATAACTTTATACTAAAGTGTATAATGTTGAGACACTTCTTTTGAAAAGAAGGAAATATTTCATTAATGTTGGAACATAAATATTTTTATGGGGCGTGCTACGAGTTAACCGACGGAAAAAATCCACTAGGTTCGGAGCCATCAGATCTGACTCGTTGGCACGTCTGAGGGTCGTCCTCATTTTCGCAGCAAATGTCTTGTTGCAGAATTTCTTTTAAGAACTTTTTTGCAACACAGGTCCTGTTACTGATTTTTTTTTTCAACAAAGATTTGTTTTTGCAACATAGGTCTTGTTGCATAAACGTCACCGCGTGGCGCAGCAGATGCGATCAAGTGGCTGGTTGGGGCTAGCAAAAGCAGATGTGAATGTGTGCGATGGGATCAGATAGGATCCAACGGCTGCGTGGGAAGTGAAACGCTGCGCGTGATCGATCGGCTGAGTAGCATGATTTCCCTATTTATATTGAAAACGCTTGTGTTCAACCGGCAGGTGTATCTGCTCGCGCCGACCACCTCCCTGGCCATTAGATCTGTTATTTGATCAGGTGGTCGGGATCCTACTTCCGTTACTTTGCTTTCCTGCAACTTGAAGCGTATTTCAGAAGCATTTTCGCAACCCAGCCCTGTTACAGACGCGTCGCCAGGCTCTTTTGGAACATTCTCCCTATTGCGAGAAAGATTTCTGCAACAGAGTGATGTTGCAAAACTTTCTTTCGTAGCGATTAAAAATTCCGCAACATTAGCTCCGCTGCAGAACAACTTCTACAAAAACACCTCTGTTGCAAAAGTTCTGTAACATGAACTCTGTTGCAAACATTTGAACGCAACATCATGCTTGTTGCAAAGCTGACAACTCAATCTAACAACCACCCCGCGTTTAATCCAGTGGCTCGCGAGGCGGTAGGTCTTTTTGAAAAAAAAAATTAAACAATACAGGCTCGTGTCGTGTGATCTTTAAAATTCTATAACAAGACCTTTATTGCGAAAAAATTCTGAAGCAAGATCTCTGTTGCAGAAAATAAAAAAACAGGCACGGGTGATTTTTAAAATTTCTGCAACAAGATCTCTGTTGCGAAATTTTTCGACAATAAGATATTTGTTGCAAAAAATAAAAAATACAGACTCGGGTGATTGCAACAAGCAGACTTTTACAGAAACACCACTCTTGTTGCAAAGGGTGACTGCTTACGTTCGTAGATCGGGTGGTCATTAATGTGTCCATCCAATGGCCAGGAAGGTGGCGGATCCTTTTTCAATTTCCGCCGGTAGACACGTAGCGTCGCCCTTATATTAATAATGTGAGAACATAAAATATATAGATATGATTTACTGTATGTGATTATTATATAGAAGTAGTTGTCAAAAATGGAGTATTTATTTATTAAATACAAGTAGCATAATAGTTTTCTCGGTTGCATGTTGAGGTACATCCGTTTCATATGTGGTTGCACGTTGAGATGACAGGTTTACATGTTAAGAGAAATTTGTTAAGAAGCATGGTCTATTTAATTATACTAGCAAAAAAGCTTGTGCGCTATAACGGGAGAAAAAACCACACTCCCCTAACCCAATAACCATGAGTAAGACCTCAATAGGTCCACGTCCTTTCTTTCAACGCATGCCATCTCATATGTGTTGCCACTTATTCTCCTTCTCAACCTCTTCGACGGTGGCCTCAGTGTTCACACAATCACAAGGCGTTTGAATGTTGTCAATTCCCGTCTCTCTCTTGGCACAAGATGAGAAATGTCCTTTTTTCCGCTGAGGTTTTGGCGAGGCGTGCATGCGTGGTTATATATGATTTCTTTTGTCTCTAATCCTTGTTTTGCTGAGGTGTTCATTTTCAATCCGCATCAGCACGACATGAAAAAAAGACGGATCATGCGATTAAGGTTGCACCCTAAATAGCATTTTAAATGGTTAGCATGTAATCCAACATCATGTTTAGATTCTACACAATTTTCTAATCAAATTCCATATGTAACATGTTAAATTTGGACTTAGGGTTTAAACTATATGGATATTAAAAAAATATTTGATATGTACTGCGAGTTGATTAACCCAATTGTTAGGGGGTGATGCGTCTCCAACGTATCTATGTTTTCTCACGCTTTTCCTCTTGTTTTGGACTCTAATTTGCATGATTTGAATGAAACTAACCCCGGACTGACGATGTTTTCAGCGGAACTATCATGGTGTTGTTTTTGTGCAGAAATAAAAGTTCTCGGAATGGAACGAAACTTCCCAAGGAATTTTTATATAATAAATGAGAATTTCTGGAGCCAAGACCTACCAGAGAGGGGCCCCTGGGTGGGCACAACCTACCAAGGCCCACCCCCCTCTCCTGGCGCGCCCAGGTGGGTTGTCCCCACCTGGTGGGCCCCCAGACCCTGAAACCGACACTATAAAATCCTATTTTTCCAGAAAAAAATTAGGGAAAAAGAATTATCGCGATCCATGAGACGGAGCCGCCGCCACCTCCTGTTCTTCATCGGGAGGCCAGATCTGGAGTCCGTTTGGGGCTCCGGAGAGGGGGATCTTCGTTTTTTGTCATCACCAACCCTTCTCCATCGCCAATTCCATGATGCTCCCCATCAGAAGTGAGTAATTCCTTGATAGGCTCGCTGGTCGGTGAGGAGTTGGATGAGATTCATCATGTAATCGAGTTAGTTTTGTTAGGGCTTGATCCCTAGTATCCACTATGTTCTAAGATTGATGTTGCTATGACTTTGCTATGCTTAATGCTTGTCACTTTGGGCCCGGGTGCCATGAACTCAGATCTGAACCGTTTATGTTATCATAATTATATCCATGTTTTCGATCCGATCTTGCAAGTTATAGTCACCTACTACGTGTTATGATCCGGCAACCCCAGAGTGACAACAACCGGGCCCACTACGGGTGATGACCATAGTTTGAGGAGTTCATGTATTCACTATGTGTTAATGCTTTGTTCCAATTCTCTATTAAAAGGAGGCCTTAATATCCCTTAGTTTCCAATATGGACCCCGCTGCCACGGGAGGGTAGGACAAAAGATGTCATGCAAGTTCTTTCCATAAGCACGTATGACTATTTACGGAATACATGCCTACATTATATCGATGAACTGGAGCTAGTGCCGTATCGCCCTAAGTTATAACTGTCACATGATGAATATCATCCAACAAGTCACCGATCCAATGCCTAAGAATTTATCTTATATTGTTTCTGCTAAGTTACTACTGCTATCATCACTGTTACACTTGCTACAAAATTACTGCTATCACTGTTACTATTACCATTGCTACCGTCACTACTATCAAAACTATCATATTACTTTGCTACTGATTACTTGCTGCAGATAATTAATCTCCAGGCGTGGTTGAATTGACAACTCAGCTGCTAATACCTTCAAATATTCTTTGGCTCCCCTTGTGTCGAATCTATAAATTTGGGTTGAATACTCTACAATCGGAAACTATTGTGATCCCTTATACTTGTGGGCTATGAGGGGGTTTGCCTCAAAAACAAAAATGTGACTTAAAACTGGCCTGCGAGTTGTTTACCATACACATCAAGGGATTTTCTGCAAATATGAAAATCTGACTTAAACCTTAAGTATGGGTTAATTAGCAGAGACGTCCGGGGTATTTCTGCAAAACAGTATGACAGACCAAGAATACCTTTTCCCTTTATTAGGATATTAATCTTCATATAATTAAATACAAATAGCATAATATTTTCTCGATTGCATGTTGAGGTACTTTTTCTCCCATACATTGTTGCATGTTGAGATGGCATGTTTACAAGTTGAGAAAAAATATATTAGCAAGGATCACCTATTTAATTATATAGGACGTATTTACTGTTCATCAGTTCTCTCATTAGAGAGTATTTTGGTTGTATGCATTTGAAATCAATGATCTTACAGTTGGCAAGAAATCTTTTTGTTTGAGGAGAGAACACACCAATCTTGACAGCGTTTGAGTTTAGTCTACCAATCTTCTTTTAGAGGAGAGAACACACCAACAATTTTAAACATGTAAGCGTGAATGAAGAATTGAGCCAGTAGTCCACCAAAAGGTTTTTTTCTTAAGACCAACTTGCACAACACATTACACTAGTCCTTTCTCCTAGAAATTCTGCTACGCAAAGGCTTTGATGACTGCTGGGTTACTAGGGTCATGCAGCTGGTGGGTAGCGGTCGCACCGCCATAAATATTAATGGGGGAGGTTGGGTCTTTCTTCCCAACTCTCTGTGGGGTCAGAAAAAGTGACCCCTTCTCCCCTTTCCTCTTCAACATGGTGGTGGATGGCCTTGCGGCCATCTTGGACGCGGCCAAGTCGCCTGGTCGAGGGCTAGTTCCTCACCTAGTCATCGGTGGTGGTGGTGTGTCCCTGCTCCAATATGCGGATGACATTATCATAATGGTAGAAGGATCGGAGATAGACATGGCAAACCTAAATTTCCCCCTCCTCTGCTTTCAACAAATGTTTGGGCTTACCATTAACTTCACAAAGAGTGAGGTTATGGTCATGGGTTGTTCCGAGGACGAACTGCAAAGCATTGCCGATCACCTCAATTGCAAACTAGGGTCTTTCCCTTCCTCCTACATGGAAATCCCCATTAGTGACTCTCGTCTATCTGTTTCGGATCTCAGTCCATATCTGACCAAGATCCAACATAGAGTTGAGCCTTTGCAGGGCAGGTGGCTTTCCAAGGCGTCACAGACGGTGTTGATCAACTCATCTCTATCGAGCCTCCTAATGTTCATCATGAGCATCTATTGTCTGCATGAAACCCTTCATCACGCGATCATGAAGTTCCAATCCAAATTCTCCTGGGCTGGCGACGGAGACAAAAAGAAGCATCACAATGTAGGCTGGACCGACATATGAAAACCTAAATGTGGTCTTGGGATCATGTCCTTCAAGCGGATGAATATTGCGCTTCTGGCCAAGTGGTTATGGCGCATAGCAAATAATGAGGGCGGTATTTGGCTGAATATTATACGCGCCAAATATCTTAGGTGTCAACTTCTCATGTTCTGTAAAATGCTCAAGCGGATCTTAACTTTAGCAATCCTTAATGCCGCTCCTCTCGGTCCTTCACATTGGAACTTCGATCTCTATTGGGTCTTGGTTGCCAACGTTATTCTGGTTTGATCGTTGGGGGTGATCTCTCTTTCGCTGCTCGGTTTCCAGAACTATTTTCCTTTTCTGCCCTTTTGCACATTTTTGTCGAGGTTGCCTTTATTGATCTAAGGAGCCGCACATTTCATCGTACCTTTGCCCCCGGAACAGGGGGCTTGGGACGATCTTTTTGCCTGTGTGGCTCTCCACACTCCTAGCCTTGAACCAGATCAGGTCGCGTGGCATCTCAAGAACCGCGGTTTGTTCTCCAGTAGGCCGCTCTACCAGGCAATTATTGTGATTCCAGGCATAGAGTCTCTCTCTTAGATTTGGTTTGGTAGGCCACCTCTGAAAATTTGTATCTTCTTTTGCCAACGGATTCGCGGCAGAGTACCTTCAATGGTGGAAGTGCTCAAACACAATGGACCTAGGGATGGGAAATGCCCCTTGTGCGAGTGTGGCGAGGACTCTAACCACATATTCTTCTTGTGCGTAACATCGCAATTCTCGTGGAGTTGTTTCAGGGAGGTAGTAGGTGGCAGATGGTGCCACTCGAACTTCTCGGACCTTTTTGAGGAATTGCAGGCCTCTGCGGTGGGTTCCCGTCACATTAGGTGGCTGGGGATAGGAGTTCTTGCTTGGATGCTTTGGACAATTCACAACAAGCTGGTTATTGAGCGTCCCCCTTTGTGACTCCTCACTATTGTTATTTATGAATTGTGTGTATTTATGCAGTTGTGGAAACCGCTTAGCCGCGGGCCGGACCGTGAAGCCATCAATGCTCTCACCTCAGGATTCAAGACTTTGGCTCTTCGTCTGGCGCTGCCGCTCCCTACACCACCACCTAAGCCAGACTAGCTCCTCAACCATTATCCATTATCCTGCATGCTGTCTTCCGGGGCTTGTTGAGTTGGTGCCCTCAACATAACCCTCTTATTATTTCTTCCCCCATACTGTGGATGCCCTTATTTTTTTATCTTTTCGCTAAACTTGCTATTCTTTATTGGTCATTGTGCCTCGTTTGGTGCTTTATATATAAAGAGGGGAGAAACCTTTTTTGGTAATCACGAGGATTTTGGCAAACAATTATGAAAATTTGGGGATCGGCTACGAGGCAATACCTAAATTGCAAAGGGGTTAGGGATATCCTTTTTTAGACTTCAATAAGCTCAAACACGCAAATTTACAAGGATGCTAACCACCTTAGGGTGGTGGCCTAGCCATACAAGCCAACCAACAGCTTCGTACAAAAACACCATGAGCTATGGAGCGAGCTTTCACATTGGTGCGTTTATGCTTGATGATGTTCACACTCTCAAAAAAGGGCATTCTCTCCCATATGTCATGTATGATATAAGCATAGACTCCCCTGGTGCCAGCATGTGTGCTCCTAACTACTTGCTGGCAATCGGTTGCAAATGTAATCTTGTGTGCGAGGATGTCTTCAACTAGACTCAAGACTTCATTAGACGCCTTTGCCTTCGGAACTTCCAAATCAGAGTTTCCTCGATACATTATCTCCAAAGCTCCCACATAAGACTATCACTATTTTTTGGCAACGACAATTAAAAAGTCACGGTTCTGGTTCCTGACTACCTTGAGATCCACCTTGAACTTGATCCCGCAGAGGAGGAGTAGTCCAATTTGCCTCGATACCTTGAGGTACACTCTTGTTATGCTCTTCTTCTTGTTTTCCTCGATGCTTTTCCAAGCCTCTGATGATGCTCTGCACAAATGAGTGGACAGAGAGCAGCGGTTGGTAGATCTCCTCATGGACATCTGAAGGTGGTTCCTAAATCTCAGCCGATTGAGAGTTAGCGAAGTCTCAGTCAAGTGCACAACTATCAGATGTACTAGTTGGAGATTCATACGTTTTGGCAGGATGGATCCAGTGCTTCGATGGCTGGGAAACGTTGTCTTGCTTATAGCGAGACCTAGCGTGCTCTCGCGTCAGGCGCCTCCCTAAATGGGCTGGCCAAGGCGCTGTTGGGGAACGTAGTAATTTCAAAAAAATTCCTATGCACACACAGGATCATGGTGATGCATACCAACGAGAGGGGAGAGTGTTGTCTATGTACCGAAAGCGGAAGCATTATATCAACGCGGTTGATGTAGTCGTACGTCTTCACGATCTGACCGATCCAAGTACCGAAAGCACGACACCTCCGAGTTCTGCACACGTTCGGCTCGGTGACGTCCTCGCCTTCTCGATCCAACAAGAGGGGCGAAGTAGTAGATGAGTTCCGGCAGCACGACGGCGTGGTGACGGTGTTGGTGAAGAACAATCTTCGTAGGGCTTCGCCTAAGCACTACGAAAACTATGATGGAGGATAAACTAGAGGAGACGGGATTGCCGGCACACGGCTTGGTGTTTCTTGATGTGTCTTGGGTGCTACCCCTACCCCTCTATTTATATGTTGAGCCTTGGGGTCGAAACTTGGAGTAAAAGCCTCCACAAAGTCAGTTTCACCCGAAAGGCAAGAGTCCTTCTCGGACTCCAGGGCCAGACGCCAGGGTTTCCGGCGTCCGGACCCAGACGCCAGGGACCCTGGCGTCTGGCCCCTGGACTCCGCAAAACTTCCTTTTGCGCTTTCTAAAAACCTTGTGGGCTTTCCCCTTTGGCCCAGATAAAGTGTTCTCGTGCCCAAACATTTCGGGAAACATCCGGAACCCCTTCCGATGGATTCCAGAACCTTTCCGGAGATCAAACACTACTATCCACATATCAATCTTTACTTCCGGACCATTCCGGAGTTCCTCGTCATATCTGTGATCTCATCCAAAACTCCGAACAACATTCGGTCACCAACATACATAACTCATAGTACTATATCGTCACTGAACTTTAAGCGTGCGGACCCTACGGGTTCGAGAACTATGTAGACATGACCGAGACACCTCTCTGGTCAATAACCAATAGCAGGACCGGGATGACCATATTGGCTCCTACATATTCTAAGAAGATCTTTATCGGTCAGACCGCATAACAACATGCGTTGTTCCCTTTGTCATCGGTATGTTACTTGCCCGAGATTCGATCGTCGGTATCTCAATACCTAGTTCAATCTCGTTACCGGCAAGTCTCTTTACTCGTTCCGTAATACATCATCCCGCAACTAACTCATTAGTTACAATGCTTGCAAGGCTTATAGTGATGTGCATTACCGAGTGGGCCCAGAGATACCTCTCCGACAATCGGAGTGACAAATCCTAATCTCGAAATACGCCAACCCAACAAGTACCTTCGGAGACACCTGTAGAGCACCTTTATAATCACCCAGTTACGTTGTGACGTTTGGTAGCACACAAAGTGTTCCTCCGATAAACGGGAGTTGCATAATCTCATAGTCATAGGAACATGTATAAGTCATGAAGAAAGCAATAGCAACATACTAAACGATCAAGTGCTAAGCTAACGGAATGGGTCAAGTCAATCACATCATTCTCCTAATGATGTGATCCCGTTAATCAAATGACAACCCATGTCTATGGCTGGGAAACATAGCCATCTTTGATCAACGAGCTAGTCAAGTAGAGGCATACTAGTGACACTCTGTTTGTCTATGTATTCACACAAGTATTATGTTTCCGGTTAATACAATTCTAGCATGAATAATAAACATTTATCATGATATAAGGAAATAAATAATAACTTTATTATTGCCTCTAGGGCATATTTCCTTCAGGCGCGCATGAAGCCATGGCCTCTTTTTTTCCCATGTTTTCTATTTCTATTTTTTTTACTTTCGTTTATACTTCCAATATTTTAATGAATATATTACAAAAAAATTTACATAAAAAATTTGAAAAAATGTTAACCAAGCATTTGAACAATGTTAAATATGTATATACAAAATGTTTCTCATGTATACGAAAAATGTATAAAAAATACAATCTGTGTTAAAAACTTGATCATGCATTTAGAAAATGTTAATCAAGCATTTGGAAAAATGTTAAACAAGTATTTGAATATGTTAATGAAGCATTTGAAAAATGTTAATGTGTATAAAAAAATGTTGACCATGTATTAAAAAGGTTAATCAAGCATTTAAAAATGTTAAAATGTGTATAGAATTTTTTTTGACCATGTATCAAAAAAGGTCAATCAAAGACTAACATTTTTTAAAATATGTATAAAGAGAATGTTTATCATGTATATGAAAAATGATAAATAAAAAGTTGATCACGTATTTAAACTATACAATGTGTGTGAAAAAGTTGATCATATATTTGTGACCATGTATTAAAAGATATACAGTGTGTGTGAAAAAGTTGAGCATGTATTTAGAAAATGTTAATCAAGTATTTAAAAAAATGTTAAACAAGTATTTGGAATATGTTGAATGTGTATAGAAAACAATGTTGACCATGTATTAAAAAATGTTAGTCTCGTATTGAAAAAACATTAATGAAGCATTATAAAATGTGTATATAATAATGTTGACCATGTATTAAAAATACTAATATTGTATTTATAAAATGATTGAATATATAAAAAATATTAAACTTCTTCTAAAAAATGCTAAATATATATTAGAAAAATGTTCTTGATGATAAGAAAAATGTAGAATGAAAACCAAAAGGAATAAATGAAAAAAGAATAAAAAGGTGAAAAATGAAAATAAATGAAAAGGAAACGAAAAATAAAACTAAGGAGACAAGTGCAAAAAGAATGAAAAAGTATGAAAACCGATAAAAAAGAAGAAAAGCAAAAAAAAACATTGAAAACCAAAACAGAATGGAAGAAAAAAAGATGAAAAGTAAGAAAGAAAAGAAATACCGATGAAAACAATGAAAGAAACAAAAGAGAAATCAAACAGAAATGAAAGTAAACACACACAAAATGAAGTATAACAAACAAAAAAAGAATACCAAAGATAATCAGAGAAGATATAAGAAAATCAAACAAAAAAACATATGAACCGATGGAATGCAGAATATAAATTAAAACATTTTTTAAGCAGAAGAATGAAGGAAACTGACGATGAAACAGAAAAAACAAAAAAACAGAAGAAGCGAACGAAGAAAACCTGAGAGAGCGAGGTTGAAAAAATCGCTGAGAATGGGCTACTCTCGCATTGAGCAAGGTATAGGCCTCGCGTCGGTGGCTTGCGTGCCTGGCCAGAGGAAGCGCACGGCCTGTGTAGATTATGGGGGCTTGTTGAGAACTTGGTCTTTTTTCTCTCCTTTCTTGAGTTAGGTCTTTTTTCTTTTTTCCTGTGTTGTTATGTCAGAGGGGAGAAAAAGGCTTCCTTAGCTTCTTTTTCCCGTGTTTCTATATTTCTATTCTTTTTTATTTTCCCATTTCTTCTTTTCTAGAGAATTTCTTTTGTCAATACATGTATAATTTCAAAATTATATGAACATTTTTTGTTCAAATATTTTCTCTAAAATTACATGTTTTATAAATAATTTAATTTTTTAATATTACCTTAATATTTATGTATGTTCTCTTGCTTGTAACTATAGTTGTACACTCGTTGGCTATGCGCAGTTGGATGTTCATCGTCCCTGCGAAACTCTTTTTTCCAAAATACATTATTCAATATAATTAGTTTTCATTTTTTAGGTTCTACTTTTATTTGTATTTTTAGTTTGTATCTCTTCCCTGAATTGGCTTTTCTCGTTTTGTGCATAAGATATGACTCCTTTTTAATTTTTTAATTTTACACGGCGACTACAAACGTGGGCTTCCCAAGGATAGTTGCATATCTGTCAGGCAAGCGACAAGACTACTGGCCCAGCTCGAAATAATCTCCTAGTCTCCCGCTCCCACGTCCCACCCCGTAAGTAGGAGGAACTTTCCAACGAGGGCCAGTTCCAGAAATGTTATTCCTCATTTGATGCATGCAAGAGAGGCTTCTTATCTGCTTGTAGGCCTATTATTTTCCTCGATGGTTGCCATTTGAAGACACAATATGGAGGTGTTCTATTAAGTGTAGTAGGAATGGATCCCAATGATTGCATATATCCTGTGGCTCATGCTGTGGTGCAAAGTGAAGACATAAAAACCTGGAGGTGGTTTTTAACTACATTGAAGGAAGATCTTGGGATTGGTAGCACAGATCTTTGGACCATCATGTCTGACAAGCAGAGAGTAAGTACTTTTGTCCAGCTCCAAGTAATTGAATTATAAATAACAAACATTTCTTTCTTTACTTATGTGTTTACATGTCATTGTTTCCTTGCAGGGTTTAATTAAGGCAGTGAGAGAATTGTTTAAGGATTTACCACACAGATTTTGTGTCAGACACCTATGGCAGAATTTTAACAAGAACTTTAAAGGTGAGGCCTTGAAGAACCAATTGTGGAAATGCGCGAGAAGTACTACAGAGGGGAGGTTTAGGGAAAACATGAACCACATGTTAGTATTGAGCAAAGAAGCCCATGATTGGTTAGAGGAGTTGGATCCTCCTACATGGGTTAGGGCCTTCGAAAAAGAATTCCCCAAGTGTGATGTATTATTGAATAACAATTGTGAGGTGTTCAACAAATACATCTTAGAGGCAAGGGAGATGCCCCTCATTAGCATGTGCCAGAGGATTAAGGGCCAGATTATGGGGAGGAATTATGGAAAACAATAAGAGACTTTGAAGTGGCACGGTACAATATGTCCAAAAATAAGAAAGAAGTGGATAAGAATGTGGAACTTGCCTAGCTGCACCAGCTGGAAAGGGTATGTTTGTGGTAAATGATAGAGGTGTACATTTCAGTGTGGACACAAGATTGGAGAAGTGTAGTTGTAGAAGATGGGATTTGTCAAGTACCCTTGCTGTCATGGTGTCTCTGCTCTTAGATATGACAACATTCCTCCAGAATCAAGAGTCAACTCCTGCTACTCTATCGAGACATACTACAAGGCATATGAGCATGTTATTATGCCTTGCAAGGATGTAATTGAGTGGGCAAAAATGAAGGCCGCGCATATCACACCACCACCACTTCAAAAAAAGAAAGGGAGGAAGGCAAAGAATAGGAGGAAACAACCAGAAGATAAAGAGGGAAAGAGAGGTGTGAAAAACACAAGGAAAGGTGCCGTGATCCATTGTGGCTACTGTGGTAGTCCTGGTCATAACATTAATGGCTGCCTTGACTAGAAGTTAGGATTGAAACCTAAGAAAAAAAGGTGAAAAGCATAAAGTCAGAGCAGAGCCAGATGTTTCATCTTCAGATGAAGAAGAAGTTGGTCTGACTCAGGTAATTAAGTAATTAGTAGAACCATTGTGTGAAATTGGTGATTAAGTTGCAGGAAATTAATCATGTTTGATGTTTGCAGGAAATAAATCTACAAACTGCAGGTGTTCTTCATCATGATCCCCCATTGTATGTGCCAGAGATAATAGCTACTTTAACCCAGGAAGTAAGTTTGTTTGCTCATGTCTTTGTAGTTTTCTCGTATATACATGTTTGCTCATGTGTCTATTTTCTACTCATACAGAGAGAATCAAGGCAGAGAGATGAAGTTGAACATGGGCCTCTACCAGGAAATGCTTTCATTCAGCAACAAAGTGAGTCACGACAACCAGTTCTGCAAAGTACTGCAACAAAGGGAGGGGATGTTCATAGAAAGAGAGAGGTTGTTGCGTTGGAAGACTAAGAGCTGCAGGAGAGAGAAGAGAAATAGCAAATCAAGCGAAGTTTGATGCAGCAATTGCAAAGTTGAAAGAAGAAGAAGAAGAAGAAGAAATTAAGCTAGCTGCTCAGAAGAAGAAAGATGACCTTCTAGCAAGAAAACAGGCTGTTGAGGAGGAAAAAAAAGGTCCTACTGGAAGAAAAGAAACTTGCTGCAGAATTGAGAAGAAAAGCTAGTGAGGAAAAGAAAAGAAAGGCCCTAGAGGAAAAGCTGGCCATGGCAGACAAAAGAAGGGAAGGTACAGAACAAAGGAAAAGAAATGCAGAGCAAGCAAAAAATTAAAGGCTAAAGAAAAACAGAGGATAGCCGAAGAGAGGAAAAGAATTGAAAGGACTAAATATGAAGTAGAGGAGGCCATGTTTCTTTTAGATCAATCAGATGAGATGGAGAGAAGGAAATCATTTTTGGAGACACCTGAGGCAGCAAGGCAACAAGCTTGGGAGCAGCAAAGCATTGAATAGGCAGCAGCAAGGGCTAAAGAAGACCTGCATGAAGAAAATAGGAGAGAGGCAGAGCTAGCAAGTTAGGCAACGGCTGATGAGGAGAGGCTTAATGCATGTCAGCACATAAAAAATCCATACAAGAGAACTGGACCAAGTTCTAGTCAGAACATGAGAGGCTTTAAACAACCTAGAAAAGTTAACATGTTCGATGAACTGAGGAGTGGGTGAATTTTGAAGTTAGATGGGTGATTTCATTTTTTGTTCTGCTTATGATCAGATGAACAAGTACTTTTATTATTATGTGCTACTAAGTGAATCTACTCCAGATCATGTACTCAGGTACTTTTATGATTATGATCTAGTTCGGTGTATGCTTGTGAACACTTGCAAATTATCACTTAATTTTTACCTACAAATGCAGCTTGTCTATATGATGTGTTTGGGTGTATGCTGGTATATGGTTGCTGTCATTTAAGTGTACAAATGGTCAATTTCAAATTCTGCTTGTAGCTACTGTAGGTAACATGTTTGTAGATACTATAGTTAACCTGTTACTGCAGTTTTCATGTGCTCATGTACCTACTTTAGTTAACTTGCTAACTCTGATTGTAGCTACTGAAGAAAAGCTACAGTTTCAGTTTGACAAGGCAAAGGCCAATTGGCAAGTGAACTCAGTGCTTGTTGGTTCTGTAGCAGAACCAATTGGCAAGTTAACTGCCAAGCGATTTGATCATGCTCCAGTTTGGCAGATTTATGAAATTACACAGTACACACATTTGGATCCGATGTACTTCAACAGAGCCAAGTTAACTCTGCTTGTAGGTACACAAATTTGAAATTATAGAGTACACAGACTGGAAATTACACAGTGGCAAGTTAACTCTGCTTGTACATACTGTAGCAGAGCCAATTGGCATCTTAGTTTCAGAACAGTATGAAATTCCATCAGAGAACTCACTTTTTTTGGAAATGGAGGCGTACCCCCGGCCTCTGCATCATGATGATGCATGCAGCCATCTTATTAAAAAGTCTCGAAGTAGCACAAAGTCATAAAAGTATTACAGCGCGCAAGCGGAGCAAAACAAAGAAAATAAAAATATAAGCTCCAAAACACAACCGGTAAGGCAAAAGAAAGGATAATCTCCCTAGACTCCTATCCTATTATGCAACCTCCATCCGAACCGGTTGAATATAGCTCGTGCTACCATCTCCCACTGGTTGCATCCAGTAAAGAAAGGCTCCCTGGAGTCCATAGGACTGAGTAAGGACCACGTACAGATCCATGCGGTAGCCCTGAAGATAACCTGCAAGAAAGTTAAATTGTGTTGTCTGTTAAAAATCAAATCATTTCTAAAGTTCCATATAGCCCACAAAAGCGCACATATTCCAATCCGAATACGAGCTGCAGTAGTATGTTCAACCCCCGCTAACCACGTTCCAAACAACGATCCAATGTCAACCGGAGTATTAATGTTGAAGGCTATATGAATGGTTCTCCAAAGCAATTTGGCGAGTGGGCATTCAAGGAATAAGTGTTGTATTGTTTCATCATGATCACAAAAACAACAACAAGAACTACCTACCCATCGCCTCTTGATTAGGTTGTCCTTGGTGAGTATTACTTGCTTGTGGAAAAACCACATAAAAATTTTGATACGCAAGGGAACCTTAATCTTCCAAATATGTAACGACCTTGGGATTGGGCCAGAATTAATCAAATCCATATAGAAAGACTTCACCGTGAAAACCCCGTTCTTAGTTAGGGTACACTGCATCCAATTCGGCTGGTCGGAAAGTTGAACATCTATCAATCTCCGAACCAAGTGAAGCCAGGCATTCCATCGCTCTCCAACTAAGGCACGTCTGAATTGAATATTCAAGGGAATTGTTTGGAACACTGTGCCTACGTAATCCTCCTTGCATTGCACAATATTATAAAGGGTGGGATATTGGACTGCCAGGGGTGTCTCTCCTAACCACGTGTCCTCCCAAAATCTTGTTGACATCCCATTGCCAACCAAGAATTTGACCCTACGAAAGAACAAATCCTTCGTTCTCATAAGCCCTTCCCAGAATGGCGAGTCAGTTGGTCTCATGGTAACCTGGGCGAGCGTTTTCAACTGCAAATATTTATGGCGCAAAATCTGTGCCCATATGCCTTTCGGCTCAGTCTCCAAACGGTAAAGCCATTTGCTCATAAGGCACTTATTCTTGATTTATAAGTTATCAATACCAAGACCACCCTGGTCTTTTGGCCGGCAAAGGATGTCCCGTCGTGCCAGTCGGTATTTCCTTTTGGCCTCATCTGACTGCCAGAAGAAATGAGACCTGAAGAAATCAAGACGCTTCCGTACCCCTTTCGGAATTTCGAAGAAAGATAGCAGGAACATCGGCATACTGGTCAGTACCGAATTAATCAGCACTAGCCGACCTCCATAAGACATAAGCTTGCCCTTCTAGTAGCTTAGTTTTTTCTCAATTCGATCTTCGATACACTTCCACTCTTTATTAGATAATTTACGGTGGTGAATTGGTATGCCCAGATAACTAAATGGTAAAGACCCTAATTCACACCCGCACAGTTGTCTATATGTGTCTTGCTCGTATTTGGCCCTCCCAAAACAGAACAACTCACTTTTGTGAAAGTTTATCTTTAAACCGGATAGTTGTTCGAAGAGGCATAGTATAAGTTTCATATTGCGCGCTTTAGCAATGTCATGTTTCATGAAAAGGACAGCGTCGTCAGCATACTGCAAGATGGATACTCCTCCATCGACCAAATAAGGAACTAAGCCCTCCACTTGACCATGATGTTTGGCTCTGCCAACAAGAATAGCCAACATATCGGCCACTATATTAAATAAGAGAGGAGACATGGAATCTCCTTGTCTCAAACCCTTATGTGTCTGAAAGTAATGACCGATATCATCGTTGACCTTGATTCCGACACTACCATTCTGGACTTGAGAACCCACTTGGTTCCGCCAGTCCTCACTAAATCCTTTCATGCGCATTGCCTGCTGAAGGAAAGGCCATTTAACTTTATCATATGCCTTCTCAAAATCCACTTTGAAGATAACCCCATCTAGCTTCTTCGAATGGATTTCATGATGAAGCGTTTCATGCAAAATGACCACCCCTTCAAGTATGTGTTGCCCTAGCATGAACGCTGTCTGACTCGGTTGTACCACTGAATGAGCAATTTGTGTCAATCTATTGGTACCAACCTTTGTGAAAATTTTGAAACTCACATTGAGAAGACATATCGGCCTAAATTGTTCAATCCGAACTACTTCTTCTTTCTTGGGTAACAGCGTAATCAGGCCAAAGTTAAGATGAAACAGTTCGAGATGACCGCTAAAGAAATCATGAAACATAGGCATAAGATCATCCTTAATAATGTGCCAACATTTCTTATAGAATTCAGCTGGAAACCCAACTGGTCCCGCTGCTTTATTCGGTTTCATTTGTGAGATGGCATTCAGAACCTCCTTCTCAGTAAAAGGTGTAGATAGAATATCATTCTCTTCTGTCTGGAGTTGTGGTATATCTCCAAAAACAGATTCATTAAGGGTCACCGCGCTTGCTTCCGGATGCCCAAAAAGTTGTTTATAGTAATTAGTCATATAAGCTTTCAAATTCTCATGCCCCACAATTGTGCCCTCGTCATGTTCAAGCTGTATGATTTTCTTCTTCCTATGTTTACCATTCGCAATCATATGGAAGAATTGTGTATTGTCATCTCCTTGGACAACCTTAAGCACTTTAGCCCGCAGTGCCCACTTGAGCTCCTCTTCTCTAAGAAGAGCTCGTAAGCCTTGCTCAGCTTCGGACTTGGAGTTTTGCTCACTAATCGTAAGGAGATTGCTTTCGGCTTTTAAATCTAATACCTCAATTAAGTGAGTGAGTCGTTCTTTCTCTTGTTTGTAAATCCCACTCTCATTTCTGGCCCAACCTCGCAAAAACTGTCTCAGATATCTGATCTTATTTTGCCATCTCTCAATATTAGTTCTTCCACTAATAGGTTTCGCCCATTCGCGTGCTATGATCTCCAAAAAGTTTTCTTTCTCGAACCAACCTAGTTCGAAAGAGAAAGCGTTCTTATTCGCAACATGTGTAGCCTCCCCCGAGTCTACAGGAAGTGGTGTATGGTCCGAGATTGCTCTTTGCATTGCATGAACGGACACAAAAGGGTATTTTTGTTCCCATTCCACACTGGTGAGTACCCTATCCAACTTCTCATAGGTCGTAGTGGGTAGCGTATTGGCGCAAGTAAATTGTCTACCGGTGAGTTCAATTTCTCTCAAATTAAGACTCTCGATAATCATGTTAAACATCATAGACCATCACCATCAAAATTGTCATTATTCTTTTCCTCTCTACTCCGAATTATATTAAAGTCTCCACCGACTAGGATTGGCAAGGTCTCATTGCCACATATCCGCACTAAGTCGGCTAGGAAGTCTGGTTTAAGTTCAGGTTGTGCTGCTCCATATACAGCCACAAGAGACCATCGTAAACCATCCAATTTTGATCTCACCTGAAACTTCACCGCAAAATCTCCCCGCACCACGTTAAGCACCTCGAGTATTTCACAACGAAACCCTAGCAGTATCCCACCAGATCTTCCTCTAGGAGGTAAGATGTGCCAATCAAAATCAATTCCACCGAAAAGATTTCCAAGGAACTGTGAGGTAAAGTTATCTCGTCGTGTTTCCATAAGAGCAATAAAGTCTAAATGTTGCTCTATCGTTGTCTCAGCCAGGAATCTACGTTTAGCCAAGTCAGCTAGACCTCTGCTATTCCAAAAGATTCCTTTCATAAGTCATCATGGAATTTTTTCTTATGTTTGACCCTAGCACTTCTACGAACCGTTGAAGTAGGATATATTTTCCGTTTCCAGGGTCATTTGGGCTTCTCCTCAACACCCTTCGGAAACGTAGGATCAGTAAAACACGAAACGGTGCCCTCATCATTAAAGGCTCTACAGTGTCCATATTCTCTAACCCCTCCTCATCTTCGGCCTCCTCACTAGGTAAGAGGTTATTACATATGGTTTCAAGGGCTCCAATTCCTAGATTGTTCATGTCTTCGTCATTCATCGGTTGAACCGATGCGAGATTTCGAATTATTTCAGAAGCCCGCTCTGCTTCTAAATCTAAAAGATCATTAACAGATTTCGCTATCTCTTTTTCATTTGAACCCAAAGTAACTCCTAAGTCGTTTGCCTTATCAATAATCTCATGCTCAGTGAAATGCATAATTGAACAACGCTTATCAAAAGACATACCTGTAGTTGCCTCGACATCTCGAAGCATGGCCGCCCTCTTGGCGCGCGCTAACTGCAGGTCATCAGCATCTGGCTGGCCCTGGATCCGACTGCTGACACGCCTGCCAGCCGTGACCGGATCCGAAATGCCACCGAAAGCGACAAGCTCCTCCATAGTCCTGTGCCGAGGTGTGAGATCCCCGCTCCGACGTCCTTCCCCAATTGCCGGTGAGGAGGGGTAAGGCGCGGTCGAGCAGGTATCCTCATCCAAAGTAGTGGGAGAAGGAGACCTTGGAGCCACCTGCTCAGCTGTCTCATCCCCTCCCAAGCCATCAGCGTGGCGCAGAGAAGACATCGGAGAAGAAGATTTGCGGGCCTCCTACCCGCTCTCCTGGCCGTGCCGCCCGGGACTGCCCCTTGGTGAGAGTACGCCTCGGGTCTCCATCCCGCGCCCCTCCTCCATAGGAGTAGGAACAGCCGCGGGGCTGCGGGCCTCCTGCCCACCCCCCTCCCCCATAGTACTAGCAGCCGCCGCAGGTGGCCTGGGGCTGCGGGCCTCCTGCCCACCCCCCCCCATACACACACACCAACGGTGTAGTGCTACCCGACGAATCATGTGGCCCGGAGTCGACCCTCGAAGATGCATGCAAATCAACAGCAGGGGGCAACACTGATGGTAACTCGAGTTCCTCTGGATCATCCGCCTCAACTCGGTTACTCCATAACCGACTAGGCGCAGACCACGCTCCAAAAGAACCAAACCGAAGCGAAGTCATCGGTGTCGTGGAAGAAGGCGCCTCCTTGGTGGATGTGACTTAGCCGACTCTCGAGGTGTGTTCTCAGGCCCCTTGTCCTGATTCCCGGGTGCACCATCACCCTCAGTCGTATCCATGTCCTGAATCTCAGCTCCCTCCTGAGGTATCAGTGTATCCTCAATCTCAAGCTCAAGCACATATGTAACACTGGCACGCGTCCACTTGACCACATCCGGTACGAACTCCAGACTGAATACACTGACAAGTAACCTCGCTGCTCCGTGTGCCCGAGTAAAAGGCATATCAACCTGTTCCGTCTTACCGATGATAGAACCCAAACTCCAAGCCACCAAGAAGTGATTAATATATTTGCGTGGTGCACCATAGAAGCGAACCCATACCTTCTCTAAAGGTGTACCCTCGGGTTCCTTCTCCTTCCACTCATCAAAGGCCGAACCTGTTTCATTCATAAGTAACAGGTTCCTTCTCGGGTGTACCCACCAGCAAGCTGCGTGGTACTTATGAATGAAATAGGTTCCAGCCGAACCTGTTGCTATGATCCAAATACAAGAAAGCTATTTTCCTGCCGGCAGGAAATTTGCAACAGGTCCGAGCGACCTCTGATGGCTAGTGGAATCGAACCCAAGACCCCTAGCGTCAACGCTGGTGTAACAACCATCACACTAGGTTGTGCTTGTTGTGAAACAAATGGTATCACAGTACATGACCTTTTGTAAACTGTAGTACCAAAGTTTTTTTTTGTGATTTTCTCCATAAGCTTCTTAAATAGCATGGTAACTCACGTACATGCACCATGGTAATATACCTTCCATGTTTTTGGCCCTAGAATAAAAGTTGTTGAAATCATACTCCGGTAACTTATGTGAAAATACGCACACCAAAGCCGATAAATCGCGTACAGGCACCATGGTACCTTTTTTACCCGAAAAATTATAAATTAATGTAGCCCGGTAACTTGTGTGTAAAAAAGCATGATAATCTAGACACAACAAAGGTGATAAGTCACGTACAAATACTATGGTAACCTTTTGACCAGGGGAAATTTTATTGAAAAATAAACCTTGGTAACTTCTATGTAAATAGGTTGATAATACACACACAACAGAGCTGATACCTCACGTAAAAACACCGTGATAACTCTTTTTTGACCCCGGGATAAAATTTGTTGAAAACCATACCCCTGATAACTTATGTGCAAATAGCGCGGTAATATACGCACAATAGAGCTGATAACTTTGACTAGGGAAATTTTCCCTTTGAAAAACACAAGTCCGACAACTTTTGTGTAAATGAAATGATAATTTGTGCACCGCAACCCTGATAATTTAGATAGAAACATGGTGATAACATTTTCGACACGAGGCTTGCTTGAAATGGACCCTTGCTAATTTCTTTGTAAATAGCATGATATTTTATGTACTGCTGACATGATAACTTTTTTTTTGTGAGGGAAATTTTTTCATTCATTAAGGGGAATCATTACATTCTTCTTGGCGTAGGTCAGCGATCTCAGGAGGCCCAAACCTAAGCCAAACGGCAGTACGCAGACCTGCCCTTCCCATTTGACATAGAACGTGGCTAGTCTTATTTTGTTCACGTCGAACATGTGATAAAGCATGCTCCCTACCCAGGCCTATGAGTCTTTTAATCTCACCAACAAGGGACACTGTGGGAGATCTATCCTGGGTGTTGCTCCTAATCATCTCTAGTGTTGTGCTGACATGATAACTTATATACAAACATTATGATAACTTAGGTACAAACACCCCGATAATTTTTATCTGGGAAAAATATTTGAAGACACATCCGCGATAACTTCTGTATAAATAGCTTGGTAATATTAGGACAACGGACCTGATAATTTATGTACAAACATGCTGATAACTTTAATCTGAGTAAAAAATGATTGTTCAAAACGTAATACAGACCTGATAGCATGGTAATATAAGCACAACAGTGTTTGTGAGTGAGTTACCAGGTTCGTGGCGTATATACTACCATGTTTCTTATAGAGAATTTTTTATGTGTTACAACAACTCTTTTTTTCATGTGGTCAAAAAAGTCACCACCGTGTTTATGCGTGAGTTATCAGATTCATGACGTATAAATTATCATGCTCTTTTTTCCAGATAAATTATTGGGATGTGTTAAAACAATATTTTTTACATTTAAGTTATCATAGTGTATTACAACAACTTTTTTACCTAGGATCAAAAACTTACCATTTATGCGTGAATTATCAGGTCTGTGATGCACGAATTACCGTGTACAAAAGGGAAAAAATTGTTAAAAATAAATAAAGAAAAACGGCTTGTTTTTCTGGTCGCGTATGAAGAAGTACAAATATTTATCGACCTTCATTCTAATCACAACTTGAAGGTAGATCAGTTGGATATGAGAAGCTATAATGGACCAATAGATAGTGAGTTCAACACCCACCTCCTACAATTTTTTACCATGTTTATTTACCAGGCCAGAAAATAAAAAAGAAGTGGGAAAAGTGATGGGATCGAGCAGAGAAGTCCGATCGCAGCGGGGCGGGAGAAGTTGATCGCGGTCGTCCGCACCTGTGGCTAACTTCCTGCCGTACGGAAGTTAGTCGCGTCCATCCAAATATATGTATTGTGTCATGTAAAAGTGAGATGAGTATGTACTTATGAATGAAATACAGTTTTGACAGCAGCATGTACCCACCAGCAAGCTGCGCCTGGAACCACCGTCCGCGACCACCGGTCGCCGCTGTCAAAGCATACACCGGCGACCACCTGGGCGGCAACCGGCGACCACCGGTGCGGCAACGAGGCCGCCGTCAAAGCAGACACCGGCGACCACCAGGGTGGCGCCGCCGCCGCCGTCAAAGCACACGCCGTCGATGGATGAACTTTGGCGCCGCCAATGGTGCTAGGGATTGGGATGAGCTAGGAATTGCGGGGAGAGTGCGGGATGGAATTGGGGATTTTTGCCCCGCACACAGCCTTATCAATTTTGACGTGTGAGACCAAAGCTGAAGTGTGGGACCGATGCTCACGTGGCAGTGGCTGCATACTAGCTACGTACGTGAGGCGTATAGCCAGGACCGATGCCGCAATCTCCAGGACCGTATACACACTGTATTTACATGTACGAGGACTGTATTGAAGCACTTTGTGAACCATGTTAGACATCGACTGCAAGTACCAGGACTAAACATGCAATTATCTCCTCCACATCCAATCCGACTTCGATAGACAACTGTATTCCTTTCCCGACTCTCACAAGAGACAGCAGCGGCAGGCCTCTGCCTATATTAACATCGACATTGCCTCTCTCGATCTCTCGTCCGGGTAATCAGAACTTGATCGTAGCCCTTTCCTTGGTTCTCGCCGCGAATCCACAGAGCACGAGGAAAACAAACGTGCACGGCGATGGGGGCTTCGGCACTCGACAAGCAGAAGGGCCCAACGACATCGGCGCCCGGTGATGAAGCTTCTACGAGGCCCAGCCCCAGCGGTTTCGCCTCCTTCGCCGACAAGCTCCGAGGCGACCTGGACAAGATCGCGGCGGACGCGACCGACAAGGACGTCCTGGATGCCCTCGCGCAGCTCAGCGAGGCCGTCGGCAAGATGGCAACAGCGGTGGCCGGTGCCGGCGAGCACGTCTTGCACCACTTGAACTCTGTAGCCACGGGCGAGCTCACCCTCGAGATCGACGAGGCCATCGAGCTGATCGCAGAGGCGGCCAAGGCAGGCGAAGCAGACTGGGTGATGGGCACCACGCGGTTGCTCCTGGCGAGTACCGAGGACATCACCCGCCACCTCATTGAGGCCATCGACAAAGAGAAAGCAGCGACGGGCGTGGCCTGCGGCGATGCTTCCTTGGACGCTCAGGTTCAGCAGAAGATGTACGAGGAGCAGGAGGAGGCCTTCTTGGACGAGCTGGACTACCGCGACATGGTCTTGGATGTTGACGAGGCCTTGGATGATTTGCGCCTGGAAGCGGCCAGCTGCAGCGGTGACCGTCCACCAACGACAGGGTTTCTTGGCCGATATGGGTTTTTCACACTGCAAGATTTCCTTAAGTTGGTTGATTGATGGGCGACGCTTTGTATAAGAGATGCATATTGGATCAGCTGCAGCGTACGGAAGCCGTGGAAGAGATGTAGCAGTAGTAAGATTTGCTAAGCTCGACGACCAAATTAAGTGGGTAGCTAGTTGCAGAGGTTCCCCATGTACGTCCATGTACCGGCGGGATCAGATAAACTCATGTGTAAGATTTGCTAAGCTCGACGACCAAATTAAGTGCATACACTAGTGCACATTTCTTGCTACATCTACTCATTTTTAGGAAATTTGTTGTGATATACTTTCTCCGTTTCAAAATAAATGACTAAACTTTGTACTAACTTTGTACTAAAATTAGTATAAAGTTGAGTCACTTAATTTGGACCGGAGGGAGTATTTCGTTAAGATTGGAACATAAATATTTGGATTAATAATGCGAGAACAGAAAATATATAGATGGCAACTTACTGTATGTGATTATTATATAATAGTAGTTGTCAAATACGAGGTTTAAAAAAAAACAGAGTTTTATTAAATACAAGTAGCATAATAGTTTTCTCAGTTGCATGTTGAGGTACATATTTTTCATATGTGGTTGCACGTTGAGATGACATGTTTACATGCTAAGAGAAATTTATTAAGAAGGATCGTCTATTTAATTATATCTAAAATCTAAAAAGTGGCCGCGCGCTATTTTGATGAACTAAGTGGCTGGCTCCTGGCCACTCGCTTTCGTGCGTACGTAGTCCAGGTATCACCTGGTCTGAATCGTATAGAATTGTTTTGAACTGTTGCGCTCTCACATAGTGGACCAAGGAATATAATTAGAAGGAAAGGTAGCACGTGATGTCCATTCTCTCTCTCCGCATGTGACTGATTTAGCTACGTTTTACAACAATTCAAAAAGTCATAACTTTTTAACCCGCGTCGGAATTTAGATCCGTTTTCACCATTGGAATCCTCGCGACGAGATCATCGAAACTAGATCCCGCATGGGTATGTTTTGATGAAATTTTTTTGATGCCAACTTTGATGCTATATGGTACAACTTTAGTATTGCGTTGTGCAATTTTTGTATTACATGGTGCAACTTTTTTCAAAACAAATTTTTGAAGCTGCATGATTCAACTTCCTATCCTATGTGGTTGCAACCTAGCAACCATGACAACCTGATTTGCAACTAGTCTACTGCTCTGGTCAACTACCTAGTAGTAGATGGGCAACCACGACAACTTTGATGTTTAGTTGCACACACATGGATGTTTAGTTGGCAGGACACTAGTTGCTCAGTTGGCTTGTAATTTAGTCTAGTTGCACACACATTGATGTTTAGTTGGCAGGACACTAGTTGCACACACATATGCTCAGTTGGCGCGGCAATATAGTCTAGTTGCACACACATTGGTGTTTAGTTGGCAGGAATATTTGGCACACATATATGCTCAGTTGGCGCGGCAATCTAATCTAGTTGCACACACATTGATGTTTAGTTGGCAGGACACTAGTTGCACACATATGCTCAGTTGGTGCGGCAATGTAGTCTAGTTGCACATACATTGATGTTTAGTTGGCAGGACTATTGGCGCACATATGCTCAGTTGGCGCGGCAATCTAGTCTAATTGCACACACATTGATGTTTAGTTGGCAGGAAGACTAGTTCGTCGAAACATCCCCATGCGGGATCTACTTTTGAAGAGCACGTCGCGAGGGTTTCAATGGTGAAAACGGATCTGAATTTCGACATGTCGTTTAGAAGAAATGTCTTTTATAATTTTGAAACCAAAAAATAAATGCACAAGGGGCGGACATGAGGAACATTAATACAGTGAGATGCAGGTATCCATCACGTGAGAAGAGACCACATATGATAGAGACTAGACGTGTTGCCTTTTTCTGGACCAGACGACAGACGCTTACCTTTTTTTAGCCGGCCGCTCACGAGCGCTAACGAGCCGTCGGCCGCCAGCTAGACGCGCCCTTAATTATATAGGATATGTAATCTTCACCAATTCTGCTTGTATGCATTTGAAATCGGTGTTTTATGGCTGCCTTTTTTTCTCAATAGAGGGTGAATTTTATTGTCTTAAGAAAAAGCATCAAGGGAATATACAAACACAATGAATGCACACATGATCTCTACATAATTAGGATGCACATCTTCAATATCAATTTTTTTTGCGGGAACACACCTGCAATATCAATAGACACACATAAAAAAAAACAAACAAAAGAGCTTCATCAATAAAAAATACAGCCTTACCCACATGTAGGACTAACAACCTTTCAAGATACATAAATAAACAAATACACTTTTACTTACACATGGCCCCTAAAAAAATACACTACTTTCGTGTGAGACCAACACTTACTTACATAGTGCATAAATAAGGAATGCAAAAAAGTGACTCTAACTCAAAATTAAGCAGTGACATAACTCCTTGTATTTTATAGCTTTTCGTAGCAAAGCACGGGCACTGTGCTAGTTGTACAGAAACACTTCATTTCAGCCGACGGATCGCACGCGAGCGTCCCGTCGCCTCCCCTGTGCGACACGTTTTTTGTTTGGGGCATGCTATACGCGTCTTTCGGTTGATCATTCTAAAAGATCGGTCGTGTCGTGAGCCGTCTAATCTGCCGCATCGAGCAGCCGAGTGACGCCTCTATCATTCCGACAGAGGTCTTGTTGCAGAATGTTTTTGCAACATAGGTCTTGTTGCAGACTTTTTTTGCAACAAAGTTGATGTTGCAGTTTTTTCTTCATCTTTACTTTTTTTAACATATGTGTTGTTGCGGAAGAAACTTTTGCAACACAGATCATGTTGCAAAAAATTCGCAATGAAAATCATGTTACATAAACACCACCGTTGTTGTCGTTCGCCGCCTCTGTTTGTAACACCATCGCTGCAATTGCAACAGGGGTAGTCGGTGATGGCCGGGGATGACTGGAGGAGGTCGGTGATGGACGTGCCGAGCTGACGACCGTGGTGCCCCCGCCACAAGCCAGGGAGTGCCCTCGCCACTACTGCTGCAAAACCACCATGCACTGCAGCCTACAGGCCCACCATCGGATCCGCACCAAGCCATGGTGGCGGAGTCGCGGACATGAATGAAGGTAGTCAGCGGCTGCCTTGCGGTGTCGTGCTGCGCCTGCCACAAGCCGGGGAGTGCCCTTGCCACCGTTACTGCAGAACCACTGTGCGCTGCTGCCTACAGGCTCACCATCGGATCTGCACCAAACCATGGTGGCAGATCTGTGGAAATGAACGAAGGTAGTCGACGACTGCCATGCGGTGCGGTCAACAGCAGGAGCACGACGGTTGTAGGTGGGCAAGAGAATGCTCGGGATAAGGAACAAGTGGTTGAGGTTGGATAAGGCATAGGGGAAATCGTGAGGAGCCAGGGTCATCATGTCACGTGGACAGGTGTCGCGCCAACAAAGCGGCGTACGGGAGCCCCGAAATCAGTCTAGTGATTTGAACCATTGCCCTTAAAAGAATAAAGACTATACATGGCTGATCCTAATAGTGCGTACGTATAATATACGTAAACACTTGGGATCGTGTAACAGATCTTTTTGCGTGTGTAGAATGTCTATGTAGCTGTTCAGTGTGATTTTGATCAGACGGCTTGGGAGTAACCCCTACCCATAGGTCAGTTTTTGCAACTTGACCCATGTTTCAGCCAGCTCAACCGCAACAAAGGGTATGTTTCAGACCCATGCTTGAGGAAGGGTGACGATGGTTGTATCCTGCCATGTTTTAGAAGGAAGAAAAACTTTTTGGGGTGATTGCAACAAGCCTCATGTTGCACAGAGCCTACTGTAACAATACCTTTGTTGCAAAGGCTGGCGGTGCTCATGTTTTGCAAAGACTGACGTTGCTCATGTGCGGCTAGATTGGATGGCTATTCGTGCATTGAGAAAAAAACCGCTTCAAGGTAATTGGAACAAGCCTTTTTTGCAAAGGGCCTACTGCAACACTACCTTTGGTGCAAACGTTGGTGCTGCTCACGCGGTAAATCGGAGGGCTATTCGCGACTCCTCGAACGGCTGACGAGGCGGTTTATCCTTTTACTTTATTATCAGTCTGCCAACGCATAGGTCCGTTCTATGAATATAGGAAAATGTTAACTGGCTGTTGGGAAACGTATTAATTTCAAAAAAATTCCTACGCGCACGCAAGATCATGGTGATTCATAGCAACGAGAGGGAAGAGTATCGTCCACGTACCCTCGTAGACCGAAAGCGGAAGCGTCCTGACAACGCGGTTGATGTAGTCGTACGTCTTCACGATCGACCAATCCTAGTACCGAACGTACGGCACCTCCGCGATATGCACACGTTCAGCTCGGTGACGTCCCACGTACTCACGATCCAGTAGAGCTTCGTCAGCACGACGGCGTGATGACGGTGATGATGAAGCTACCGGCGCAGGGCTTCGCCTAAGCACTACGATGATATGACCGAGGTGGATTATGGTGGAGGGGGGCACCGCACACGGCTAAGAGATCAATTATACTTGTGTCTATGGGGTGCCCCTTGCCTCAGTATATAAAGGAGGAGAGGAGGGGAGGCCGGCCGACCCTAGAGGCGCGCCCAAGTGTGGAGTCCTACTAGGACTCTAAGTCCTAGTAGGAGTCCACCAAGAGGAAGGGAGGGAGAAGGAAGGAGAGGGGGGAAAGGAGCAAAGGGGGGCCGGCCCCCTAGTCCAATTCGGTTTGGGCTAGGGGGGCCGCGCGCCCTGCCTTGTCGTGCCTCCTCTCTTCCACCACTTGGCCCATGAGGCCCAATACTTCTTCCCCCGTATTCCCGTAACTCCCCGGTACTCCGAAAAATACCCGAATCACTCGGAACCTTTCCGATGTCCGAATATAGTCGTCCAATATATCGATCTTTACGTCTCGACCATTTCGAGACTCCTCGTCATGTCCCCGATCTCATCTGGGACTCCGAACTACCTTCGGTACATAAAAACACATAAACTCATAATACCGATCGTCACCGAACGTTAAGCGTGCGGACCCTACAGGTTCGAGAACTATGTAGACATGACCGAGACACGTTTCCGGTCAATAACCAATAGCGGAAACTGGATGCTCATAATGGCTCCCACATATTCTACGAAGATCTTTATCGGTCAAACCGCATAACAACATACGTTGTTCCCTTTGTCATCGGTATGTTACTTGCCCGAGATCCGATTGTCGGTATCTCAATACCTAGTTCAATCTCGTTACCGGCAAGTCTCTTTACTCGTTCCGTAATGCATCATCCCGCAACTAACTCATTAGTCACATTGTTTGCAAGGCTTATAGTGATGTGCATTACCGAGAGGGCCCAGAGATACATCTCCGACAATCGGAGTGACAAATCATAATCTCGATCTATGCCAACTCAACAAGTACCATCGGAGACACCTGTAGAGCACCTTTATAATCACCCAGTTACGTTGTGACGTTTGGTAGCACACAAAGTGTTCCTCCGATATTCGGGAGTTGCATAATCTCATAGTCATAGGAACATGTATAAGTCATGAAGAAAGCAATAGCAACATACTAAACGATCAAGTGCTAAGCTAACGGAATGGGTTAAGTCAATCACATCATTCTCTAATGATGTGATCCCGTTAATCAAATGACAACTCATGTCTATGGCTAGGAAACTTAACCATCTTTGATTCAACGAGCTAGTCAAGTAGAGGCATACTAGTGACACTCCGTTTGTCTATGTATTCACACATGTACTAAGTTTCCGATTAATACAATTCTAGCATGAATAATAAACATTTATCATGAAATAAGGAAATAAATAATAACTTTATTATTGCCTCTAGGCCATATTTCCTTCACTGGCAAATGTTTGCTAGGTGGGAGGTCCCACCGGACGCCCCCACATCCATGTTATTGGAAAGAAACGAATGGCATGTTGTATTTGTAAAAAAGTGCGTTCACTGGCAATTTTTTTCATACACATGGCAAGTTTCCCTACTTGCCATGGCAATCCAGTTGACACTATTTTAAATTTTTTGGGTTTCAATGGCAACCCCATGCTGCTGATAGTATGGCCCAAATAAGATAACTGGCATTGAGCGAAAGAGCACTTTGTGCATTTGACTTGCCATTGATCCCTTCTTAACAACTCAAGCTGCTCGTGACATATCCCCTCACTCTGTCTTCTATTCCTCAGTAATGGAGTGACTAGCTAGCCCGACTCTTTATTCCAGTTCCATTCTTATCGGTGCAGGAGTCCAAAGTGCATCTTCCAACTCCCTAACAACGTCTTCCATGAAGTTTGGGAGACCCCTCACGTGCGGTTGGGGGGGGGGGGGGGGGGGGGGGGACAGGGCGATCCCCATTGGCCCAGAGGCCCACTTTATTGTTTTATTTGAAAAAATGCCATGAACAAAGAAATAGATATTTTCATATAAAAACAGAAAAACATAAAACGTATAATTGCCATGAATATGAAAAAATTACGCACTACTTTATAAAAATACCATGTTAATTTATAAATCTACAAAAACGCTATGATTCTTTAAAAAAGTGTTGTGCGATCTATTTTTGTTATGAATTCTGCCATGGATAAGTTTTTACTGTGAAAATCAGCCATGTTTTGGAGAACATTTTTTCTTTATTTTTGCCAAGGACCGCAAACAAAAATGCCATGTTGTAACTTTTGCTTTATTTGGTTCATTGTGCAAAAAATCATGAAAAAGCTGCCATGCCAGTGATTATTTTGCCATGCCAATAAAAATAATTTTTCCACCCTCTCACTAATAGAAATTTCATCCTTTTGATAATAAAAATGCCATACCAACAATAATAAAAATGCCAAGCTCTCAATAATAAAATTGCCAGTTTCTTAATAATAAAAATATCATCCTCCTAATAAGAAAAATGTCATGTTATTAATAATAAAAAGGCCATGCTCTTAATCATAAAACTACCATCCCTCTTGGCGATAAAAAATGCAATGTTATTAATAATAAATATGTCATGTTAGCAATAATGAAACTGACATCCTCTTAATAATAGATATGCCATGTTACTAGCTAATTATTAAAATGTCATGCTCTTAATAAAAAAATTGCCATGGGGGCATCATAAAAGAGATCTAGAAATAGCCATGCTGCATATAATAAAAAATGCACATGGCAAGTCTATCAAAAATGGTTTTTTGGGAATCTTTTTGATTTTTTCAGATGAAAAAACCCCGAATTTACAACAAAATAGATTTATTACATATATAGCAGTTTAACGTCTGTACTGTGTGTTAAAAAAAAGTAGCTACGTGGGCGTACCGCCCGAGTAGTCAACCAGCTTAATTCGCTGTCGGGTTGTGACCTGAAAACCAGAGGGAGAGGTGGTCACGGACTCACGGTGCCTCTTCCGAGTTGTGTGTCACACAAACTCCCGTCAGGGAGTACGTACCGCCTGAGTCCGTGACGCGCTAGGACTCCCACCTTAGCTACCATTACAAATAGTAGCAATCATCACCCCGCCGAGCGGAAGCTCGATCACACCGCGATGAATCGGTGGGTAGGTAACGTGGAGGCGTTCGGCCTGCTCGCCGGCGACGTGTGGGCGCCGGAACACCCGACCTACCTGTACAACACCTTGTTCGACATGGCGGCGCCGTATCCATACATGGACCAAGACGCCGTGGAACTTGAAGCGGAGAACGACGCCGGTGGCGATGACCAGAGCCACATCATCGACCTGATCGAGAAGTTCCTGGACGAAGTGGACCGCGACGACGAAGCCATCGTCGCGAAGGAGGATTCCGCGGGCCAAGGCAATGGCCCAACCATCGACCATGGCGTACTTCCGGAGCTGCCGGAGCCAGATGTCGCGGCGGCTGGTGGCGCTTCCACTGTGGGAGAGACGCTGGCGCCTCCGGTGGTGGCCTCGCAGTCAGAATCTGGTGCCCCCGTGGCGAGTGGCGGAACGCAGGGTCGGTCCGGCTTGCCATGGCAACGCAGGGGAAGGCGCGGTAGGAGGCACCCGAAGAAGGCACCTTCCGTCTCTTTGGCCGGGGCCGGGGAATCCTGTTCGACACCCGTGCTCATACGGCGAGCGCAGACAGGTGCAGAGGTTTTTCCGGCGACCACTGCAGAAGTGGCAGCAGCCGCGCCACGCGGGTCGACGGCCAGGAGTGCCAAGGAGCGAAAGGCCGAAACAGAAACTTTGGGTGATTCCGGCGAGTCGCGTCGTCAGCAACTCGGGCGGCTCACTTGAGTTTGTTTTTGTTTTACAATTTTCCGAAACAGCTTTGATTTTGTATGACTGTAAGCGGCATGTAATGTTTGGTAGTCAATTACTCAGGAGTCGGGAGTATTAGTTACTGTATTTGTATGTACGAAAATTATACTGCCCCCTTCAGAGTAGCCTTGTGAAAGAACCCGCAAAAGTCCGCCCTTTTTTTAATATAAAATCATCTCTTCCTTTATTCATTCATAATGATCATATCATCGTTTACAATAACAAAATAAACTTATGCCCCGGTATATTAATATAGCAAACACCCGATATATCCAACGATAGGTGCTGGGATGAAAGCAACACAATCATGACTAAAAGAAATGAAAAAAAAGTACAAAAGGAACAAATGCCGACAACAACGGATCAACAAAAAGGAAGAAGCCTCGCGATTGCTGCGCCACCCTGCGCCAACACGGTCTTGAAGCTTCCCACGTCGTCTCACCACGGCACCGCGCGGTGGGGCCTACACAACAAAGAAGACGAGCCGGGACTTGGGGCAGCAGCACCATCGGCATGCGGGAGGGCCCAACCTCCACCGTCAATGACGGTAACCGACCGGACGCAACAACAGGAGCATACCAGCTGGCCCGTAGGCCCATAGGCCCGGCCGAGCCATGAAATTCCCGTAAAGCTCCCGTCGTCGCACTGCAGAAGGCACACCGTCCGCGTCGCCGCCCCCTGTCCGAGCTGCTCCTCCTCGTCCCTAAGGGCCCCCCGTCCGAGCTGCTCTTCCTCATTCCTTAGCGGCGTCGGCGTAGTAGGCATCAAGGCCGCGCTGGAGCCGACCTGCTAGGACCCAGATATGGGCCGGGGCGCGCCGACGGCCGTCCCGCCGCCAAGGAACAACACCACCACCTCGCCCGCCGCCGGCCACCGCCTCCAGATCGCCGGGCCGCCGCCGCCCCTGCCCCTGGAAGGAGAGTTGTGCGCGTGGGTGCAGAAGGTCCCGCCGCTGCCTACACCACTCGGGCCAGATCCGGGGGCGCCCGCCGGTGGTGGCAGGGTGGACCGGGAGGAGGATGGAGGACGAAGGGAGGGAGGGCGTGCGCCGCCCTGGCCGCCTCCCGAGGAGACAACGCTAGGGCGGGGTCGGGAGGGGGCACTGTACTAACTAGCTTGGTCTCATCGTTTACATTGAAGGGTATCACCGCCTCGGGGCGGAATCCATCCAGACCTTTTGAGAAGAAAAAGGACATAGCCCCTATCAAGTTCGTGCGCAACCTCATTACTCTCTCTATTACAATGTATAATGTTCATATAAGGAGTACAAGAGTAAAATCACGAACCATGAAAAAGCAATCATAAAAAATGACAAAAGTACGAACCTAATTAACTGAGCACCTGCATCGTATCCTAAATTCCATATAAGGAGTCTGCTCATTAACCTACGATGCTTAGACTAAATATAGTTAGGCTTGGTACAATGCAATGTACTTATTGCTTATTGTAAAATGAACTGAGTTTTTTTAAGTATCAAGTAGTGAGCTCCATGGAATTGGTGTCTAATTAAGCATCTATCATGTACAAATAAGCAGCTATATTTAAGGAAAACTGGTTTATTCGCCTAATCAACTACTTAAGCACCTTACATTGTACAAGGCATATACTCTGCCTACTTCGGATCGATGAGTTGCTTGTAAAATATATACATATTTTGTCATTTCATCATCTACACACAACACAGGGCAAAAATTGTTAGGAACTAGATAGGGGCTATTTGGTTCCAGAGTAATGAGGTTGCGCACGAACTAGATAGGGGCAACACAGTTGCCCCAAAACATCTTAGCCTTGTTTAGAAGAGGATGGAGTTTGATCAGGGCTTGCTGCATCTCTCATACAACATGCTTTCGTCTCATTTTCATAGATAAAACCACGCCATTTGCTGCTGTAGGTGCATCTAATTCCCCTCGAGAGTTTTGGAGATTGGTGGACAAAAGAGTTAAGTGACTAATGTGTTTGTGAGTATACACAAG
The DNA here is from genome assembly GCF_002575655.3 of Aegilops tauschii subsp. strangulata. Lineage (NCBI taxonomy): Eukaryota > Viridiplantae > Streptophyta > Magnoliopsida > Poales > Poaceae > Aegilops > Aegilops tauschii. Next base: position 472,248,013 of record NC_053036.3, on the reverse strand, counting down.
AAGTGGGTCTTCGAGGAGTTTAGAGATGATTGCATTTCGTGCGGAGGATTGCCCCTAAAAATTGTGATGATAAGCAATAGTTTTGGTATGTTGTTCAAGGAATAATTAGCTACAACGAGAAAATGAAGCGGACATGAAGACAATAGGTTTTTTTTTTTCAGATTCATTTTCTCTATATTTGAGGCATATAGCAAACCATACTATTAAGGGGGTACAATTGACAATTGAGATTTAGGTTACTGTTGTTTCTCAATCATAAACCTACTTTTTAAGTGAGGACGAGGGACATCTCTTCGTGGAGAGTGATTATTCTCTGAGTCCGAGACGATGTTCTTCGAGACTTAGAGAAAGAATCATTGGCAGTTGAGTCAACTTGACTTGTTCCTCAAAGAAGTCACGAGCTGTATTTGAAATCCGACCATTATGCCACATGTCGGCTATCCATAAGTGGCCAATGTCCTTATTGGTCATTTTTCACCTCGGGATTGCTCCCGCCTATAAATAGCCCCGCATCCCAACCTGAGATGGCTCGCCACTCCGTTTAATTTGACAAGACATTGTTTGAGCAACCTATTTCTCCGAGAGAATTGAGAGAATCCTAAGAGAGAAAATCTCAGCCTAAAATATGTTAAGTGATTGAGCATTGAACATACAATCAATGTGTCTTTTCTTGTAGTGTAAGATCAACACATAGTAAACAGATTAAATAGTTCTACCAACTTGAAACTTCAATGCAGATCAAACATACAAGAACAGTAAGCTCTTGTGCACAAAACTTTGATATACACTATTAGGAAAAGGGCTATAGATGGAATGGCCACTAATGGCGCAACAGACATGTGGTGCACCATTGCTATATAGCAATGGCGCACCACGTGCTGGTGCGCCATTACAAACGGTGCGCCATTAGTAACAAATTTTATTTATTTTTATTTTGCCAGACATACTAATGGCGCACCAGGACATAGTGCGCCATTACTAGTTGTAACTATAATGGCGCACCAGCAACATAGTGCGCCACTAAAATATTTTTTTATTTTTTTTACTTTTTTGCAAAACTACTAATGGCGCACCTGGTGCAGTGCGCCATTACTAGTTTAAGCTAGTAATGGCGCACTGCTCCCCGTGCGCCATTAGTGTATATTTCCTGGACACTTGATCTCGATCCCCCTCCATCTCGATCGCTATCCCACATCGCCAGATCCGGCCCCCTCGCCGCCAAGCACCCCCCGCACCCTCTACCCCGCTCCACCGGGCGCCGCCGCCGACCCCCCGCACCCTCCCCCGCTCCACCGCCGCCGACGACCCACCGCACCCTTCCCTGCTAGCTCCATCGCCGCCGCCGACGACCCACCCGCACCCTCCCCCGCTCTACCGCCGCCGACAACCCACCGCACCCTAGCTCCCCAGCTCCACCACCGCCGATGACCCACCGCACCCTCCTCGGCCCGCTCCACCGCCGCCGACGACCCCCTGCACCCTCTCCGGCCTGCTCCACCGTCACAAATGAATGCTATAGCTAATTCCTCCCTCTCCCTCGCCAGTTCCCCTTCGTCCCTCTCCCCCGCGCCAGTTCCTCTCCGTCTGCTCCCAATCCGCGCCCCCGCCGCCTCCCTCTCCCCATCCTCCCTCCGACCCCACCCCACTCTCGCCGGAGCAGCGCCGCAGGGCCGACACCAACCTCGCCCTCGCCCGCGCGCGCCGCAACCTCCGCCTCGCATTCAACAGCTACACACATTCTACACCGAGGACAAGGACATGAAGAGCGATGGTTATCAGAACTCCGGGGTAACGATAGAATCCTACACCGGTAACGACAAGGACAGAGCACCCCCCGCAACCCCCGACGACCCACCGCACCCTCCCCCACTCCACCGCCGCCGAGCACCCCCCGCACCCTGTTTTTATAAAAAATATTACTGTTTTATAAAAAAATATTACTGTTATGATTTAAACAAGTTTCAACATATTTAAACACAAATAAATATCAAACAGCATTTTAAATGCATTTTTTATAAAAATTATTACTGTTTTTATAAAAAATATTACTGTTATGATTTAAACAAGTTTGAACATATTTAAACACAAATAAATATCAAACCGCATTTTAAATGCATAAAAATAAAATTGGGGAGCCTGGGAATCGAACCCAGGACCTCCTAGTGTGTGTGCTGCGTGCTGACCAGTCGGGCTAGTGGGCGTGTTCTAATGGAGATAGGGTTAGGTGGGATATAACCTGACCAGTCGGGCTAGTAAGTAAAACAAACTTCTAATGGCGCACCAGGGGAGGTGCGCCATTAGAATCGACGTACTTATGGCGCACCATGGGGAGGTGCGCCATTAGAATTTATACTTGTTCCCCTCGCACTGTCGCCTCCCTCCCTCCCTCCCTCGCTCGCCAGATCCCCTCCTCGACCCCAACCGTACGCCGCCGCCCCCTTGCTCCGCCCCCTCCGTCCGCCGCGCCTCCACGTCGTCCGCCGCTGTGGTCTTGCGCTGCCTCGACGCCGCCGCCCCGACCCCCGCCGGACTCCACCCCGGCCCCAGCACGTACGTCCCCTCCCTCCCTTCCCCCATCCCCCTAGCTTCTCCTCCTCCTCCTCTCACCACCCGTACCTTCTTCTGCTCGAAAGGTCAAGAAGGCGGCCAAGGACGCCGACGACATCACGGGCCCCTTCCTCCGGATCGCCGCCCGCAGCCTCCTCGACGCCGGCGTCCACCGGAGCACCACGACCGCGTCTGCGACCTCGTCTCTGCTCCGCCGCCGTCTACGACCTCGTCTGCGACCGCGTCCATCAAGGTGAGTTCTTCCATGGACACTTCCAGGCCGTCGGTGCCATCCTGTTAATCAAGAGTGCTACTCCATCTAACTGTCATGAGGGATTATGGTGAATTTGCAATGCAATGCCAGTACTACACCTGACGATTTGCAATGCCAGTGTGAATTTGCAGTGCCAAAAAATGCCAGGTCTGCACAATTGTTGTTCTAGTTACTTTCGAAACAAGGAGAGCTTTGATGTTGACTAGCATGCTGATAAATTATGAGAAATTAAAGTTTCTCAGATATGCCAGCAAGAAAATTCCCGTTGTTAAATTCACTGAAAATTCAGTTAATTTGGCTTTACTGAAAACCTTACTGAAACTAAATTCAGTTAGCTGGGTCATCTTCCACTTGAGAGGCTGGAATGATATCAGTGGCAATTATTTCCTATGATATGATGTAGCAGTAGTAGTAGTATACTGTGCTTAGGGCATGAATCATATGCAGCAGTAGTAGTAGTATTTTGTGATGAGGTTGGAGATTATGACCCCCAAACTAAATCTCCTAGGACCACAAATCATACCATCTCATCCATATAAGAAGCTTGAACAGCACCTTAACAATGAGGCACTACTAATTGGGCTGCTGTTTCCTCCCCAAAAGAAGGCATCTGTGTGTTGCTTCTCAACCCTGGTGCCTTGCAGGTGAGATCACCTGCTTTACAGCTTTCTCTTGCTGCATAGGAAAGGTATTTTGCAGTGCTCAAGCAAAGTGAGGATAGTTTTTGCACAACAGCTGAATGTAACTGAATTTTTGAACACATGAATTGTAGATAGTTTCAGTTAACTAAGATTGGCAAAATATCTTGTTTCAAATATTGTATAGTACTGCATATCTTTTTTTTTGTAATATAGTGCTTACCAAAGGTTTCAATATTTTGCTGTTACCATTGTTCTTTGAGCATAATTCTTTTTCATTTCCTACTATCCTTATTCTAATTCTCTGAAATTTTGAAGCTGGAAATAAACTGCCAAAACTGAAAGAAATTGGAGTGTTGAAGATATGCTAGTGCTGAATTTTAGTAGTAGACTAAAATAAATTTTAGAATGACTGAATGTATGCAGCCTGCAGTAGTGTAGCTGTACCAAAATCACATATGCCCTAATGTATGCAGTCATGTTTTTATGCCATTCTGACTTGTCCACTGGGACTTCTCTCCTGTGATGTCTGTTTTGTTTCTGCAAAAACCCATTCAGTAGTGTGGGACTGTGGATCATTAGCAAGGAAACCCTGCTTTAGTTCAGACTTCAGAGATATTTGCCTTTGCTTCAATAGGTAGTTTGCTCACAGTCTAAGTTGAGCTGATTTTGTTGGGTGACCTATTAGATCTGGAATGGAAGCTCACATAAGTTGAGCTGCTTTTTGTCCATATGAAAGCAGAGGACCATATGGTCTGTGGCCTTTTCATCCATATGAAAGTAGAGGCACATTGTGGTGCTAGTTTGCTGGGTTTTGTCTCCGACCATCGTGTCGTGATGATTTTGCAGGTACCCCGAGAGGCCCTTGAGTTTGCCGGAATGTCGATTAACTTCCGTTCCGGCAAATTCGGGTACTCCATTTGTCCTATTTTCAGCAAAGGTCATGCTGAAATTTTCCGTGAATTTTAGCATGACTTTGCTAAAAATAGGACATATGGGGCACTTGCGACTAATGCATGGGCCGGGGTATCTTAGTACTTAATTAAGTAGGATCAACTGCCCCTTTATTCTTGCTGCATTAAACCATAGGTGGCAATAGAGCCAAGTGATTAGGCCCAACTTAGAATTCTCCTTCCCTTTTCTTGATAGGGTGTATTATTAGAAGATACCCATACATATCAGTCAACCTAGGGTCCCTCGGCATCGATAAACCCTAAATGATGAAAACTTAACTTAGCATTTAGGGTGCCTCAGCGTCGACAAACCCTAAAGGATAAAACCTTGGCTTTTAGGATGCCTCGGTGTCGATAAAAACCTAAATGATGAAAGCTTAGGCTTTTAGGGTGCCTCGGCGTCGACAAACCCCAACATATTCTATTTGGATGGCCCTGCTAACCCTTGACCATAAATACTTGAGATGGATGTAGCAGGCTTAAAGAAAGAAATGTTTTTAGGCCAACTCCACTGGGCCTGGCTGAAAATGCACAAGTGTGCATGACTAACAATATTCTATTGTAAAGCTAAACAGGAAAGAGGAACCACTCATCCTAACCATTAGCTCTCAAAATTACCACTTCACTTCTTACTACTGAAAATCATAAACCATCTCCATTCACCAATTGCTCAAACCAGTTCGAAGGGCGTGTTTTCACCACACTGTGGATTATCTTATTGGACCCAACAGAGATGATGTAGTTTTGAATTATGAACATAGGAAATGTCGTCATCGGACGACGAAAGTCTCTCGGGGGAGTGCGACTGGTGCCACGACGGTCGAGGTCTGTGCGACAGGCCTCACCTGGACGATGATCGGCGCTTCAGCATTAAGCTCGAGGAGACCTTCGAAGTTGAAACGGTACGCAACGACGACAAGTGTTTTTTCATAATTAAGCATGACTTCAACTATTCCAACGTGTAATTTCATCTTTTACAATTCGAGTATAGTTTATCCCATGCCATGCAAGACGCTATGTCTTGGAAAGGATGGATTTTGAAGATCATGAAAATTTTGAAACGAAGAAAATTCACCTAAGGACACATCATGATGTGGATTTTGAAGTAAATCTGTATAATGCTGAGAGCGTAACCCATTTTGGTTGCAAAAATTGGGAAGCATTTTGCAAGATGTATGATTTTGATGAGGGTATGCTTGTCACCATGGATCTTGGTGATCCTGGCATCGACCAAGACAATATGGACATTTGGGTCCTTGTTGATACGCCTCCAGTTCTACCGCTATGTGAGTTTCTCAAACATAGTTAATTATTAACTAATCTATATTGTTTATTTCAAAATAGTTGACAACTTATTTCCATTGACAGCTTATTTTGATTGTTCAAAAAATGTGCGGAAAATGGTAGACAAAACCCACTACACCGATGGCTCCGAGTTAACTTATAAGGAGAAAACTCATCTGGTCGGATTTTGTACTGATATTGAGAATTACAATATCTACAATCAAACTCCTCATCATTATGGTCCTCAATACGTGCCACTAGTGCACGTGTTGAAATACGGTAACTACTATGGAGATACCCTGGTAAGATTTCTTACTATTACGACATCCGTGCATATTTTGCATAGTTCTAAAACTAGTACATTATCATTGCTAACTATGAAGTTATTACTATGTTTTTCAACAGATAATCCCAGAGGATTGTGTGCCCCATTTGATGTATCAGAATGGTAGGCTTGATGTTTTGAATATACAACCAGGTCATCCTACGTATCTCAACTGTCCATACCGGATTTCTAAAAGAAGTGGAGACATGCAAATCAAAGAATGGAAAAAATGTATGGACAGTCGCAAGGAGCTTCTTGGAAGCAAAAGGAAGCGAGGCGCAAGAATTGGAGACAGGATGATCTCCATTCTACATAATGGAGAGTCAGGGTCTATATTGTTTTATGCTATTTTACCTTAAAGAGGGTATTTCGGTCCTACCTAATACTGATGATCATGTGCTAAGAACAATTAAGTAGGGTTGGTTCGATGACTGTGAGGATGATGATCGTATGACTTGTTATTAATAACGAGTAGAAGTTGTATGATGATGATTAGTAGGACTTGTTAGGATTAGTATTAATTTCGACAAATCGCTACTCGCGGTCTCGAGACTTGTAATGTTCTATCTTTGTTCGGTCTTTTGATTTCGGAGACTAATATGATGAATTGTATTCGGAGACTAATCTTCTATTGTATTCGATGAATCTGCTCTTGCTGTGTGGTGCTGTTTATATTCTGTCCAATAATATATTTTGTAATCTGTGCAAATATCAGAAAAGAAAAAAAATCCCTAATATACATACTAATGGCGCATCATCCAGATGTGCGCCATTAGTATGCCAAAGGATACTAATGGCGCATCGCCCACCAGTGCGCCATTAGTATGGCAAAGCACATGCCCACTGGGAGGCATACTAATGGCGCACCGGGGCCTATACTAATGGCGCACTGCCTGGTGCGCCATTAGAGTACCAGATACTAATGGCGCACTAAAAATTACTAGTGGCGTGATGCTAGTGGCGCACCAGTGGTGCGCCATTAGTAGGCAAAACTGGTGCGCCACTAGTAAACCTTTTTCTAGTAGTGATACCTCTATGTTGACATCTTTCGATCGCCGAGAACAGAATAGGCTATCTCCTTTTTCTTATACACCATTGCTACTCGAAGACAAAGGTTCTTACAAAAGAACAAGCAACTAGAAGAATAGAAAGCTAGCAAGAGGAAGAACCTAATGAATGGGCTTTCCACAAGGCGTTGTTCTAGTACATCACTTATTGCATCCAGTGTTTATCAAAATATGTGTACCCACAAATGCACCGCCACACGAGCATGTATATCGCTTCAATTTACGAACATTACGGATATTTACCGACCGCTATACAAGGGAAAGTAGGTGATATGCACAAACATCTTTCCAAATCGTGGCGCAGATTGACATGGTGGCTTCCAAGTTGTGTATAGTAGATTTTTTTCGTTACTATATGAACACGGTTGACGTTTTCCTTCTTCCAATTTTTCGTTACTATGCTTGCTAGGCCCTAGAGATGTAGTGTAGCTTTGAATATGTTTATACAAAAAATGTGCATACATATTTCCAGTTCTTTTAGAAAATTCAGTTCTATGCTTGCTTGGTCTGTATGACTGCAGCCGGTATGCTATGTTTCTTAGCCAATTAGGTACTCCCTTCATAAAGAAATATAAGAGTGTTTAGCCGAAAAAGGGTTTCCCCCCGCTTTGTATACAAAGCAACCAACCGAATCATACATGGATAGGTGCTGGGGCGGAAGCAGCACAGTCACGCCCAAAAGAAACGACAGAGAAAGAACAAAGAAACAAATGCTGACAACGGCGGATCAACAAAAACGAAGAAGCCTCGCGACCACTGCCCACCAGGATCTTCCACTAGGCTCCAAGTCTCCGGAGCGCCGGCACCTATCAACACCTCCAAGAAGGATTGCGACGATGACGACGCTGCTGCCAAGGGTTTCCCCCGGTACACAACGCGGCGAAAGGAAGGGTAGCCCCCGACGCCCTCCCGGAAGGTCAGGTGGCGCCCACAGGCGTCACCGCGTCGGTGTCGGACACGCCGACAGGGGTTTCCCCCGATCTCAACCCACACCTCGGGAGCTCTGGATCCAGCCACCAGACAAACCATTACCCTGCGCCAACGCGGACATGAGGCCCCCACGCCGTCTCACCACGGCACCGCGAAGTGAGGACAACGCGGCGAAGAATCAGAGCCGGGATTAGGGCATCGGCATCGTCGGCATGCGGGAGGGCCCCACCTCCACCGTCCGCGATGGTAGCCGTCCGAAACGCAATAGCAGGAGCACACCAGGCCCGTGGGCCCACAGGCCCGGCCGAGCCCTCGTGGGCCCGTAAAGCTCCCGCCTTCGCGCTGCTGCCGGCACGCCGTCGACGCCGACGCCCCACATCCGAGCCGCTCCTCCTCCTCGCCGCGCCGCAGACAACGAGGCCACGCCGGGGAGCCGGCCCGCTAGGACCCAGATGGGGCCCGCCGGGCCCAGATCTGGGCCGGGGTCGTGACGACGGCCACCCAGCACCACCACGCCGCCCGACCGCCAAGGAGCGGTGCCAACAGCACGCCTGCCGCCGGCCGTCGCCGCAGGGCAGCCGAACCGCAGCCACGCCGAGCTGCACCGCCGCCGCCTCCCTGCCCCGGGAAGGGAGCACGCGCGTGGGGGAAAGGGAAGGCCCGCTGCCGCCGGAACCACCCGTGCCGGCGCGGGCGGCGGCGAGAGGAAAAGGGGGAGGAGGGGGCCCGCGGAAGAGGGGCACGAGCTCCGCCCCGGCTACCTCCCGGGGAGGCGGCGCGAGGTAGGTCTGGACGGGGGAGTGGGGAGGGAGGAAGGGGGCGGAGGTGGGGTGCGGGGCCGGCGGCCGGAGGCGGCGGGAGGGCCGGCGGCGGCGGGAGGAGGGGAGGGGGAACCCTAGTCGCCTCATCACTATTTATGTTTAGATTACTAAAATAGTGATCTAAACACTCTTATATTTCTTTACAGAGGGAGTAATTGTGATGTGCTTACAACAGCTGGTGATTACTTACTTTCGTGCCGTTTCCTTGTGAAAATCGTCCGGGCTTTAGTCTTTTTGGACTACGAAGTCAGCCGGGTTTCATCTGTACTCTTGTTGTGGTGCACACCGTCAGCCATTGTTGTTGTAGGTCGTCACGTCCTGGGCTGCCTCATGATGCAGTCATTTAACTGGGACCCGACCCAATGCCGGCGACTACGAAACATAGCAGCACCAGAGCGGAGAAACCCTCTCCACGGACTCCCGGTCGCTCGCCCAAAACCCTCGCCCCCCGTTCGATCCCGCCGGCCGCCGCCCGTCTCACGCCCAGACCGCCGCGACGCTTCTCAATCCCCAGCTCTCCGACTCCGGGCACCGCCGCCTTTGATCCCCACCCCGCCGCAAAACCCTCCCAATGGCAGCATCCCAGAAGCCAACAGAAAGGTTGGTGTCGGTGTGCACCCCAACGACGGCGGAGACCACGCTCGTGTTCGAGATCGCCGGTTACAGCCTGCACAAGGGCATCGGCGCCGGCAAATTCATCCAGTCCAACCCCGTCTCCGTCGGCGGCTACGAGTGGTGCATACGCTACTACCCTGACGGGGACGCAAGCAAGGAGAGCGAGGACCACGTGTCAGTCTACCTGGAGCTCCTGAGCAAGGGCGCCAAGGCAAGGGTGATCTACGACTTGAGGCTGGTCAACCATGAAATCGACCTGTCCACGGGGAGGTGCTGCCCGAAATCGCCGACAGAGTTCGACTCCCTCGACACCAGCAACAACGCATCCATCGTTGGGAGAAACAAGCAGCTCAAGAAGAAGAGAAGCGAACTAGAGAAGTCTCCGTTCCTGCGGGATGACCGCCTCATGATCGAGTGTGCCCTCACTGTGATCAAGGAACCACTTGTTGAGGAGACCGTTAAAATCCGGGTGCCGCCCTCAGACCTGGCAAATAATCTTGGAAAATGGCTAGAGACGGAGGAGGAAACAGATGTGACGTTCAATGTCACAGGGGAGACCTTCCATGCGCATAAGATCTTGCTTGCGATGCGGTCACCGGTCTTCAAGGCCCAGCTTTATGGACCGATGGGAGACAGGACGGCGCGGAACATAACCGTGGAAGATATGCAGCCTGCTGTTTTCAAGGAATTGCTTTACTTCATCTACAATGATTCATTTCCTTCCCTGGACAACCCCGGTGAGGAGAATGACGACATGGTTAAGCATTTACTGGTGGCCGCAGATCGGTATGCCATGGAAAGAATGAAGATGATATGTGAAGCCACTCTCTGCAAAAGTCTTACTGTCGAGACTGTCGCATCCACGTTAGCTCTGGCTGATCAGTATCATTGCAGCGGGCTCAAAGATGCTTGCATTGAATTTGCCATCTCTTGTAATAGAATGGGTGGTGTGGTTGCAAGCCAAGGGTATGTGCACTTGAAAAGATCATGCCCTGCTGTCTTAGGAGATATCCTGGAGAGAGTAACGAAGTCTCCCAAAGTTTAGTGTGCTCATTCCGGGGTAAACTTGGATAAGTTAGGTTAGTTAACATGTAGCCACCTGAGCTGAAGTCGTCTCTTATCCTCACTTGTCACCTTTAGAGATCTTTCCGAGGAGCAACTAAATCTTGGAAATTTAGTATGCTCATCTTGGGATCATGTGTTAGCTTAATTACCTGTACTACTTGATACACGACCATATGAGATGAATCTGGTTTATATCTGCTATACTTGGTTTCTCTTTTTTCTTAAAGGTGGGGACGCTTTCAATTTGTTGTCATTTACTTACTTTTTAAGTATATATATTACATGTGCTACAAACTACTCCCTCCGTTCCCAAATATAAGTCTTTCTAAAGATCTCACCAAGTGACAACATACGAAGTAAAATGAGTGAATCTACACTTTAAAATATATCTACATACATCAGTATGTTGTATTTCATTTGAAATGTCTAAAAAGACTTATATTTAGGAATGGAGAAAGTAATGCACTTGCAGAGGAATGCTAAGTGATAGATTTTAATGAGAAAATACTATGAAATCCTGTCTGTACATGATGTGGGAACTGCCAGCTCTGACTTGGATGATTATAATGTATGTCAATTGGGTGTACGGTGTACTCTGTTGTAGACATGTAGTTGTAGGGCACACCATCACTCACCATCGCTCGTGGGCTCTAGCAGATTCTCCATATCCACAGCCTCTTAAAAAGTTTTGGAGTTCACTCTAAATGTTTTTGGAGGCTGCGAAGAGTATATGCGAACTCAGATTCTCCTTATCCCAGTCTTCCCGAAAAAAATCCCACCTCATGGGACCCACCCATCATGTTCCTTCAGTTTTTAGACATGGTTGGTGGCTTTTGAAGGAGTACATGTACTGATTATGTATTGAATTTGGCTCATCCTATATATGAAATTATGGATGTTCACTAGTTCACTTGTTTTATCTAATTCTCTGCTCTTCTTTATTTTTGTTTTTTTAAATAGTTTGGATTGCCTACCACATGTGTCAAACTAGAAATTTTGGATTTCTGTCAATTACCTTTTGGGATATATATGCCACCGCAGTAACAGAGTCTGGCAACGTTTAGTAACATAGCTACCTGAGATTTGCTTGTTCTGTCCTTTAGTTTTGAGAGATCTTTTGACTCCTAGAAGAGAAAAAGCCTGTCATGCCTCTTCCGTTTTCAAATATCTTTGTTGGCTTTAGGAGTACATATATTGCATGTAGTGACCGGAGTTCACTTGTTTTATCGAGTAAAATACACGGTTAGTACACACTAGTAGAAAACTAAGCTTTATTACTGGTTCGTAAGGGCCTTGAACCGGCACTAAAGGGTGGAGACTAAAGCCCCCCCCCCACTAAAGGCCCACCACGTGTTGCGAGCCCACGCCGTGGTATGGGGGACCTTTAGTCCCGGTTGGTAACACCAACCGGTACTAAAGGTTTTTATTTTTTGAAAAAAAATTGATTTTTTTTTTATTTTCAATTTTTTGAATTATTTGACGATTTAGTCTCTAATCACCCTTCATAACTGCTCAAGTGTGGATCACTCATTTCAAATCGTCTAACTTCCCGGCCGGTCAACCATCCTCTCACTACTCGAGCTTGAGCACGCTTAAGCTCTGAGTTCTATTTCCCCTAGTTTCCAAATCTGCGCTTGCTGTTTTCCTGACAATAGTAAGCTGTCAATCCTATTAACGCTCAGGAGTTTAGATTGAGCATTAGGTCACACGTTTCACTATTTGAGTTTGAAACTATTATTCTAAAAAAACAATAATTATTTAGTAACACTAATATTTCTTGAATAAGTAGTTTGACCAGATTTGACCAAAATTCAAAAAACTGAAATAATTATTTAGTAACACTAATATTCTTGAATAATTATTTAGTAACACTAATATTTCTTGAATAAGTAGTTTGACCACAGTTTGACCAAAATTCAAAAAATTTGAAATTTGAGCATATCTTTTTTCTTTTTAGAATTTGAGGATTCTAAAAATTTGCAAAACGGCCTACAACGGTCAAAATTGGATGCGGATTTTCGTGCTGAACATTTTGATATATTATACTTTTTTCGACATCGTATGCAAAAAATATAGTCGTTTTACTTTTTCGTCACACTTTTTTGCAAAACATGTCCAAATTTAAGTTTTTAAATTTCCTAACTAGTAGATGTAGTAACATAACTACATTCCAAAGGATTTTAACTTCTAAAGTTTTTATCACTTTTTTTTGTTTTTTTTAAACTGAAATGGCGATAAGGGGGGAGTTTGGAAATTGCCCTATAGTGCCGGTTTGTCTCTCCAAGCGGGACTATAGATCAAGACCCCTTTAATGCCCGTTTGTGACACAAACCGAGACTATAGGTTAGACCTTTAGTCCTAATTTGTGTCACAAACCGGCACTAAAGAGGCTCGTGGGCCCCCGGCCTGACGCCAACCTGCCACCATCCCTTTAGTACCGGTTAGTGGCGAACCGGTACTAATGCATAGCCGTTCACATTAGGCCCTTTTTCTACTAGTAACATAAAGTTGCCGTGGATGCTTAGTTTGGTACATAAACATAGAAATTGATTAGTTCAATATACATAATCTTGTGTGAGTGATGCAGGTACAAATCAGCCCAGCCGAGCGCACGGGCGTTCTACAATGAATGATCATCCCACCTGCATTACGAACCACCGATGAACACATGGAAGAAACACCGGCAAACACACCATGGGAAGTTAGGAACCAAACTGAACTGGAAACGCGGCTGCGCTCGGCTGGGCTGATTTGTACCTGCATCACTCACACAAGATCATGCATGGAAAAAAATGTCCACAAAACGAGCTACACGAAAAGGTATTAAACAACCAGGTACACCAGGCATCTGTTCGATTAAAACAAAGCTTAATTAGCTTCTTGAGGATGATCTGCTCCATGAAAACAAAGCTTATTTAGCTTCTTGAGGCATCTTATACGGAGCGTTCCTCAGAGCTTCGATATCCTTACGCCCGGCTTTTACAACGTCAACAACACCACGGCGGTCTGCCCTGAGAAGGTATTTCTTCGAAACTCTATAGCCATCCACGTAAGAAAACCCGTCTTTTTTCCATGTCAGACGACACTGCTCGGCAGCTACAGTTGGCTTTGGATCTATCGTCATTGCCTCCAGCACGACAGAATTCCTCAAAATATAAAGTGCAAACTCCAGTTGATCTTTCTCACCATAAAATCCTGTAATATCGACCAACTTGAGATGGGAATGTGGCTTTGGAGGTAGGCTCCTTAGCTTGCCATCAAGCTTGCGGTATCGTACACATTCACAGTCCATCCACATCTGTCAAAGCAACAAGCATGCATCTAAGCACCACTCCCAAGCCCAGATATATGTGTGTCACAATTTCACTTTCTACATCCCAAGAAGCAAATATATATTAAAAAACTGCTATGCTTAGTGGCTAAGTTCTAGTGTGCTGCGTAGTCCACTAACACTGGGTAGGAAGTTCTGAGATGATCTATTGGTTGGACTGGAAAAATAATAGTACTGTATATGAGTCGTACAAGAAAGACAAGCCGTGCTGACATAAATGTCTGAAACAATACTGTCTACTTGCTCTTTTGCACAACTCACATACAGTCAATTTTTTTTCAACCCAACTGACAGATCATCTATATTGTCACCGTAATGCTCCACTAACTCTCATGATTCTACGCATAGTCTAACTTACACCTACATACACACACACAAAGCCTTCTTACCGAAGCACAGAGTGACTCACTATATATGGTGCCATTTCAGCATACTTCCCAATCACTGTTAATTTCACATATTGCGGCCACCTTATATGTAACATATAATGCATATCTTTCCAAAACTTTGTCTAAATGGCTCAAAAGATTTAAAGCTTGTAGACTCCCTATTTGTTTAAATCAATGGGATGATTTATTGGAACAGCATATTACACAGTTAAAAGTAAGGGAAATTCCATTTGCTGAGATCAGCCTAGGTCATATGTAAAAAAACATGCATATTACAAGTTGAAATGACAGACTTACATGAAACTCCAGCTTTTCCATTAAAGGAGCAGCCTCCAAAAGGGAGGCAAAATCAAGGGCATCGGACTTCCTTTTCGTCAGGGATAAAAAGGTTATTTCCAATCTCAGGTGCCTTAGATGGATAAATTTGCGAGGCTTCTCCGGTAAAATAGCTCTCTAACACACACACGCAAAATGGAAGTTACAAAATAAATCCAGTCAAACAATAGGGATGCATGTAAATATTGGAAATCTGAAAGACGAAATGTAGCTGAACCTCAAGTTCTTCACATTTTAGAGACAGCATCTCCAGTCGACGCACCGTACTGGGCAATTCAGTGGAGATATATGCAAGAGCTGAGCAAACATCTGATGACTCTATGCTTAAGTTTGTCAAAGTTACAGGAGGTGCTATCGGTATTGATGGACCTTCGTATTTATATTCAAGTGTTGTCAAGCCATAATTCAACTTTATCTCTTGAAGCAAGGGGCAGTGAAAGACACGTAAATGCTTAAAGTGGTCTGGAAGTTGAAGTGTCTTAATGGTTGTGAGCATTTGACAACGAGCAACTCCAAGAAACTCCAAAACTTTGCAGTTGGACAGCAGAAGTTGAAGTTCTTCATCAGTAATATTTACATACATTAACATAAGCTTTTTAAGGTTTAAAAAAGCTTTGAAGTTTGCAGGCTTATTTAGAGAAACAAAACCAAGTGTCAACGACTGGAAGATGGAACTCTTGGTGGCATCGAAAAGCTGAAAAGGGAACTTGTACGGTTCCATTGTAGGATGCACAGATGTAAAATTAAGAATTAGCTGCTTTGTCTTTGCTGTAATAGCAAAGTTGAGCCATCTATCAATGTGCCCACAGAGCTATAGTAAGTGATTTTTTTTTTCATGCATGAGCTGTGGACGCATGAGAAAGGGTGAGAGCGACGGGGTGGCGACTCTGCCGCCGCCGCCGCCGGAACCACCGCCTGGGGATCTTTCAGTGCCCTCCCAGCCGGGGATCCCGGGGCCGGCATCACGGGGGCTCTCATCGCCGGCGGAGGGGGCGCGGATCCGGCGAGTCGACGTCGTTTCCGCGCATGAGGAGGCAGAACGGGATCGGGATCGTGGCCGGACCTCGGGCTTTTTCCATCCGGCGAGATGGCGAGTCAGGTTTGAGGACGTTCGGTCGCCCGGCCATAGGCGCGAGGGTATGTTGTTTTCTTATTCACCGTCGAGGTGGACGACGGTGACTGATCTTGATGGAGACATCCTCGCCGGCCGGTACCTAGATTTTGGTGAGCATTTGGTCGAAGGTTTGCGACTTATGGTTGATGTTTTCGAAGTGTGGATTGTTCATGGTGTGCAGGATTCGTCGAGTGCAGAGGAGAAGATTGAGATCATGGATCTCACTTCAGAGGCGACCGGAGTGGCGACTCCACAGGCGACCGGAGTTGTGGCTGCAGGGCGGCCGCCCACACCCCCCGGTGATGGTCGGCGGATCGGAGGCCGGTTTTGGGCGCTGCTCAACTGCGGCGATGATGATGCGGACGGTGACGGGGATGCGCCGGCGGCATCCCCGCCGTCGCCAACGCCATCGGACCTGATTTGCGAGTATTTCAACTCTGGATACGATGAAGACGAGGTGGCATCCACGGTCGACGCGATCCTGCCTCCCGACGATCCGGCTAGGGTTGGATTACACGCGGGTGAGAAGAAGGAGATGGTTCGTCGTGTCGTTCATCGAAGGACGGCGGCTGCTGCGATCAGGCCATGGAAGGGCCCCTTGCCTAAGGTTTGTCTCCCGAATCTTACGCTCTTCGATTTAATTCATCCGCAGTCTTGGATTACGGTTAAGGCAAGGAGAAAGGGGCGTCGGAAAGCGGCCGTCTCTGCGCCGGCGGTGGCCGCGGCGGTCACGCCGGGGACCCCGGGGATCGGGATCAGAGCGGCTCGCGATGCGCGTTTGAAGTCTATTTTGGGCCACGGTGGGCCGAGTCCGAAAAACTCTCTCGCGTATCCTGCTGGGCCGGAGATAGCTGGGTATGAGGCCCAGGCTATTCCGGTACCCACAGCGACTACGTGCGCCGTCACATGCAGCGATCGGGTGGATCGATCTACGTGTGATCCATCGTCGCGTGCTAGGGTTCGTCGGCGCGGGAGGTCTGGGTTTCGCTCCTGTGGCTCTGGTAGGGCAAAGCGGATCCCTCCCCTCCTTTTGATGGCTGGACGCGGGACCGGGGGACCGCCGGGGAAGAAGCCCCCTCCGGCCGTGTCTGCTGCTGGTCGTGGCGGAGTTGCACCACTGCCGACTGGGCGTGGCGCTGCGGCCCCTACGGTCGTCGCAGGGGCGGTGCAGGCCGCGGTGGGGCGCGGGGGTGGACAGCCCGCGCCTCGGCCACCGCCACCGAAGAGAATCGCCTCGGCCGCTCCAGCAGGGCGGGGCGGGGAGGAGCCGCCTCCGGCGGCGGGGGCCGGGCGTGGAGCCCTCGTGCCACCGTCCCTGCAACCGGCGCCAGGAAAGGGCGGGCTCAGGCCTCCGGCGCCCGTCGCTCCGCAGGCAGCGGGCAGAGGCGGGCCTAGGCCCCCAACGCTGGGCGCGGCTGGTGCAGCCGGTACTGGCAGAGGTCAGTCTCAGGGCGCGCCTCCGCCTAACTTTGTCGCGCGGCCGGCTCAAAACCGGTCGGGACCATCTCAGACGAGGCAGATTTCTAGTTCTAAAGACTCCCGTGCTCCGCCCCGAGGCCAATGGGGGGACGATGGGTTAGATGTGTATGGCGATGGACAACACCGGGGTTCCTCATCCACGGGAGGGGGGCGTGGTTATGCATGGCAGAGTGACGGGTCTGCTGAGAGACCGTTCCTCGGGCCTCCAGGAGGTTTTGTTGAGGGTGCTTCCGGTCCGGATCACCGCCAGCGAGGGGATCACCGTGGGCATCGTGGTGGTCGGGGCGGTGGCCGCGGGAGGTATCATCGCATACCGCCTCCGCCTTCGGCAGTTGTTGACCAACCGGAGTCAGTAGTGGAGACCGAGTGCGCTTCCACGGAGCTCCCTCCCCAGGCGATGGAGGTGGTAGCGGCTTTAGCCAATGTTGAGGTTCCGGCGACTGGGAGTGTGACTGAGGTTACTGACAGGTCTGAGGCTGAGAGGGCGTCTAAGTGGGCGCGTAAGAAGGAAAGGATGCTTTGCTACCGTTGTGGTGAGAAGGGCCACTTCATTGCTGAATGCGTGGCAGAGCTGTGTGAGTCCCGTGGTAAGCTGGCACATGCCTCGGGGGATTGTCCGTTGTTGCGTGACCAGGCTCCGTCTTTGACAATGTATGGAGTTTATTGTGCTGAGCTAATGTTCTTTGAGTCCCCGGCCGCGAGAGAGATTCCGGAGGAGACTTTGAGCTTGACCACCGGGGTTGTCAAAGCTACTCAATGTGAGGTTTCCGAGGCTCAGATTGTGCAGAGGCTTCAGGAACTGGCACCGGGGGACTTCCATTGGAAGCTCGTTCCTCTCGAGGCCAAGGTTTTTAAGGTGGAGTTTCCTTCAGTGGACGATCTGCAGAGACTGTTGAGTTTTGGTTTATGCAGAGTTCCTGGCACTAGGTGCATTCTGGAGTTCCATGAGTGGCAGCAGGTGGAACCTAAAGGAAAGCCGCTTACGCAGGTCTGGTTGAGGTGTTCGGCGGCTCCATCTAAGCCTTTGCAGGATGTTCGAGTCGTGGCCAGTATGGGCATTATGGTTGGCAAGACGGAGAAAGTGGATATGGCCTTTACTCGTGCACATGGAGTGGCCCGCATCTTAGTGAGCATTTTGGATATTGAGTTCGTGCCTGACGTGGTTAACTGGACTTATAGAGGAGAGGTGTTTCCTCTTGAGATCGAGTTTGAGGACGCTGCCCTGTTTGCT
Source organism: Aegilops tauschii subsp. strangulata (assembly GCF_002575655.3). Classification (NCBI taxonomy): domain Eukaryota; kingdom Viridiplantae; phylum Streptophyta; class Magnoliopsida; order Poales; family Poaceae; genus Aegilops; species Aegilops tauschii. The sequence continues at coordinate 472,229,614 of NC_053036.3, read as the reverse complement.
GAGGCAATGATTGGGAATGATGTTGACATGCACGAGGGGGACGACAGTGCGGGAGCTGAGGGGGCACTGACTGACGAGTCGACTCGTGAGGGGACTAACGGCTCTCGTCCTGTGGCTCAGACCGGGGATGGGACCGGGGTTGAGCCGGCACCTTCACCATCGGTGCCTATGACTTCGTTGCGGTTCGGGTCCTTTGAGCCAGCCTCTGCCCCTCCCAGACTTTGGAGTGACCGGGTAGATTCTGATGATGCGTTTGAACAGTCACTACCTTTGTTGGAGTTCGAGGATGCCGGTGGGGCACTGGCTGGATGCTCGGTGCGGACATCGTCGGTGAGGACTTTGGTTGGTTCCGGGGACGGGGAGTCAGTGGTTGCTCCACCGGAGGCCGACGTTCCGGCCATAACGGCTGCGGCTGAGGTGGGGCGTGGGGGAGGGGGGTCGGGGCAGGTGGCTCCCACTTCCCCCTTCACTATCCCGACATCGGCATCGCTGGTCATGACGGGACCGGCAGGTGCTGGGAGAGGAGGCCCGAGGCAGGCGGCCTCGGCTCTCTCTCCTTCGGGCATGGCGGCGGCTGCCACGCCTTCTGTGGCGTTGGGGGAGGGGGGTTTGGGGCAGGCAGCCCTGACTCCCACTTCCCCCTTCACTATCCCGACATCGGCATCGCTGGTCATGACGGGACCGGCAGGTGCTGGGAGAGGAGGCCCGAGGCAGGCGTCCTCGGCTCTCTCTCCTTCGGGCGTGGCGGCGGCGCCCGCGCCTTCTGTGGCATTGGGGGAGGGGGGTCTGGGGCAGGCGGCCCTGACTCCTCTTTCCTCGCCGGCGGTCAGGAGGACCGCATCTCCTTCGGCTGTGGCGGCGCCCGCGCCTTTTGTGGCGCTGGGGGAGGGGGGTTTGGGGCAGGCGGCCCTGACTCCTCCTTCCTCGTCGGCGGTCAGGAGGTCCGAGCCTCCTCCTAGCGTACCCGTTGCTATGGGTCTCAGCTTGGGGCACTTGTCCGAGGGGCATGGGAGCCCGCAGTCGCCTCCTCCGGTATCCTTGGTTGACCCTTCGCGGGTTTCAGCGCGAGGAGTTACTAGGGAGGAGGTCGTTGCTTTTGGCGGGATCCCGGACCCGGCCTCGACGGGGAGGCGGATGAGTGCTCGCATTCAGGAGCTTCCGGAGGTTGATGACATGCAGCAGAGGTGCGCTATGAGGGCGGCCAAGCTTCATGATGCTGCGATCTCTACTGGTATGTCCGTTAACATATCTAATTCTTTATTGCATTTTTCTAATGAGGAAATTATAAATAATGCAAACCAATTAGGAGTTTCACTCGGGGCTACAGATAGTGAGATTTCCACTTCGGTGAATGATTTGTTAGATTTGGAGGCGGAGCGTGCCTTAGAAACTATTCGTAATCTTGCAGCGGTTAAACCCATGAATGATAATGAGATTGATGCATTAGGGGTTAGAGTGCTCGATAATATGTGTGTGGATCTAGCACCATCCAATCATGAGTCTGAGGACGATGATATGCCCATAGAGAATGCAGTTGTTTGTTCCGCTGAGCCCGGTTATGAGGATCGGGAGTCAGGACCTAGTAAACCCAAGCGTAAGTGGAAATGGAAAATTTACCCCGATTCTGCAGTTCGTAGGAGTGCTAGGATTCGGACTACTAAAAAATTTCATGATGAGTGATGAAAGGAATCTTTTGGAATAGCAGAGGTCTGAAAGACTTGGCTAAAAGAAGGTTTCTTGCTGAGGCATCTCTGGAGCATCGTTTAGATTTTATTGCTCTATCGGAAACTGGTAGAGACAACTTTGCGCCCCAGTTCCTTTCCTCTCTTGCGGGTGGTGTTGATTTTGATTGGCATTGCCTCCCTCCGCGAGGAAGATCGGGTGGTATCTTGCTGGGTGTGAGATGCGATTCGCTTGAAGTCCGGAGTGTAGTGATGGGCGACTTCGCGGTTAAGTTTCGAGTCAGGTCTAAGGTTGATGGTTTCAACTGGGCGTTGGTGGCGGTTTATGGTGCCGCACAGCTCGAGCTTAAACCGGAATTTTTGGCGGATCTTGTTCGGATTTGTGGGTCCGAGCAGCTTCCAATCTTAGTTGGGGGTGATTTCAACATCATTAGGAGGAGAGAGGAGAAGAATAATGATAACTTTGACGGCAGGTGGTCGTTCATGTTCAATACTATTATTGAAAGCTTGGATCTGAGGGAGATAGAGCTTTCTGGTAGAAAGTTTACCTGGGCTAACTCTTTGCCCAAACCGACTTACGAAAAGCTTGATCGCGTTCTTGCGAGTGTGGAGTGGGAACAGAAGTTCCCGCTTGTGACGGCTCAAGCTCTTACACGGTGTTTTTCCGATCACACACCCCTGTTCGTTGACTCAGGGGAGCCGAACCACGTGGGAAACAAAAACACGTTTTTTTTAGATGGCCTGGTTCGAACGCGAAGGGTTCCTAGACCTGATCGCTAGGAAATGGGCGAAGGGTGTAGGCGGTAGGACCGCGGTCGAGCGTTGGCAAAATAAGATTAGGAGTTTGAGAAGCTTCTTACGGGGTTGGGCTAAGCACCTTAGTGGAGTATATAAGATTGAGAAGGACAGGCTCCTCTCTCTTATACAGAATCTGGACGTTAAGGCCGAATCCACGATTTTGATGCCTGCTGAGCTCCAGGTTAAAACTGAAGCAGAGAAGAGGTTGAAAGAACTTCTCCGCGAAGAAGAATTGAAGTGGGCTTTGCGGGCTAAGGTTCGCAAAGTGGTCCAAGGGGACGCGAATACTCAATTCTTTCATCTGATTGCTAATGGTAAGCACAGAAAGAAGAGAATATTCCAACTTGAACAAGATGAGGGCACTATTTTAGGACAGGATAACCTAAAAACATATATAACCGAGTATTATAGGCAGTTATTTGGACCTCCGGAGGATAATTGTGTATCTCTCGATGAGTCCAGAACTGAGGATGTGCCTCAACTTTCGGCTGCTGAAAATGATATTCTGGGTTCCCCGTTTTCGGAGAAGGAGGTGTTTGATGCTATAGCACAGTTGAAAAATAATAAGGCTCCCGGACCGGATGGATTTCCGGTGGAGTTCTACAAGAAGTGCTGGCATATTATTAAGGGGGATTTGCTACCTATGTTTCATGATCTGTTCTCTGGACAGCTTCAATTATTTCACTTGAATTTTGGAACTATCACACTGCTTCCTAAGAAGACGGATGCTGTGAGAATTGAGCAGTTCAGGCCGATCTGCCTTCTTAATGTTAGTTTTAAAATATTCATCAAGGTCGGGACTAATAGGCTCACACAGATTGCGCATTCTGTGATGCAGCACTTCCAAACTGCTTTCATGCCGGACAGAAACATCCTTGAAGGGGTGGTCGTCCTTCATGAAACGCTCCATGAAATCCATTCCAAGAAGTTAGATGGTGTCATTTTAAGGTGGATTTCGAGAAAGCGTACGATAAGGTTAAATGGCCATTTCTCCAACAGGCATTGCGTATGAAAGGTTTTGATGAAGCCTGGCGACGCCAGGTTGAATCATTTACGCAAAAAGGGAGTGTGGGAATTAAAGTGAATGACGATATTGGTCATTACTTCCAGACACATAAAGGCCTAAGACAAGGAGATCCGATGTCCCTTATCTTGTTTAACATTGTGGTTGATATGTTAGCCATCTTGATAGGAAGGGCTAAGGAGAATGGTCAAGTGGGTGGCTTGGTACCTCATCTGGTTGATGGAGGTGTATCCATCCTTCAGTACGCTGATGATACAATCATCTTTATGGAGCATGACCTGGCCAAGGCGAGAAATATGAAGCTGGTGTTATGCCTTTTCGAACAATTGACCGGGTTAAAGATTAACTTTCATAAGAGCGAGTTGTTCTGCTTTGGTAGAGCCAAAGACGAACAGGAGGCTTATAGGCAATTGTTTGGGTGCGACTTGGGGGATTTACCTTTCTCTTACCTAGGTATTCCAATCCACCATAGAAAGCTGACCAATAGAGAATGGAAGTGCATCGAAGACTGATTTGAGAAGAAACTGAGTTGCTGGAAGGGCAAGCTCATGTCATATGGAGGCCGATTAATTCTGATTAATTCGGTGCTCACGAGTATGCCTATGTTTCTCTTATCGTTCTTTCAAGTCCCAGTTGGTGTTAGGAAAAGACTGGACTTTTATCGATCGCGTTTCTTTTGGCAGGGTGATGATCTAAAAAGAAAATACAGACTTGCAAAATGGGATATCATCTGTAGACCGAAAGACCAAGGGGGTCTTGGTATTGAGAATCTTGAAGTTAAGAACAGATGCCTTCTTAGCAAGTGGCTGTGGAAGCTTTCTTTTGAGACTGATGCCATGTGGGCCCAAATCCTTCGCAGCAAGTACCTACAGACAAAGTCCTTGTCCCAGGTCACAGTCAGGCCAACTGACTCGCCTTTCTGGAAAGGCCTGATGAAAGTCAAACAATCTCTGTTTAATAGGACAAAGGTTGTTATTGGTAACGGCGCTAGTACACGCTTCTGGGAGGATACTTGGCTCGGCGAGACACCCTTGGCCATTCAATATCCGTCTTTATATCGCATTGTTCAACGACATGAGGTGTTCGTTGCTACGGTGTTTCAATCCATCCCCCTTAATATTCAGTTCAGACGGTCGTTAGTGGGCAATCATTGGGAAGATTGGCTCCGTCTAGTTCGGAGACTAATGGATGTCCATCTTTCTCAACAACCCGATGAATTACGCTGGAAACTGACTAGGTCTGGAGTATTCACGGTTAAATCAATGTATATTGATGTAATTAATTCGAACTCCATTCCTACCTCCAAGCATGTTTGGGCTATCAAAGTTCCTTTGAAAATAAAAGTGTTTATGTGGTTTGTCCATAAACAGGTTATTTTAACCAAGGATAACTTGATTAAGCGTAATTGGACAGGACCTACGAGGTGTAGCTTCTGTGATCGGGACGAGACGATCAAACATCTCTTTTTTGATTGCCCGTTTGCCAGAGTACTTTGGTGGACGGTTCACATTGCTTTTAATATTACTCCACCGAATTCTGTCACTACGTTATTTGGGACATGGCTCACTGGGATTGAGCCTGAATTAGCGAGACATATTCGTGTTGGAGTTTGCGCTTTGTTGTGGACTATCTGGACTTGCAGAAATGATTTGGTTTTTAACAGAACATCACGTATTCACTTTTTGCAGGTTATTTTCTGAGCCACGGCCGTGATCCGTTCATGGTCGCTACTCACTCCGATGGAGGCCAGGGAGCATTTGGTTACTGGATCTATCCGCTGGGAGATGGTAGCTCGGGATATCTTCAACCGGTTTGGATGGCGGTCATGTAATAGGATAGGCAATTAGTTTACCTATCTATCTTTAGCCAGCCGGTTGTGGCGTCTTATCTTGGCTAGTCTGTGTGTCCATCCTCTTTAGTTCTGTGTGAGCTGGCTTTTTATTACTTTTCAGTCGGAGACTTTGGAACCTTGTTGGAACCTTTTATTTCGTTAATAAGATGGCCGTATGCATCACTCTGATGCAGAGGCCGGGGAGATCCCCCTTTTCGAAAAAAAATCCTTTGAACTTCTCCTGCACTTTGCCATCCAGGATTATGTCTCTAAGGAAATTTGCATGAGAATCATATAGCAGCATGCCATCACAAACTACTGCCTACTACGTGATGTCCTGTGTGTTGCTATGGGACCCGTGCTAAAAAAGATGCATAAATAGGTTCTTAAAACAATTAAAATTAAGGGGACTAATCTGCGCCGGCGCGCCGGCCCAACAATTCGGCCGGTCGCGCGCGGGCCATCATATCCAATTACGTTAGACCGTCAGATCTAAGTGAAAACGGTTCGTCCCAGCTCCCTTCTTCCTCTCGCAGCAACCTTGTCTTCCTCCCCGCATCTTGCGCACGCACCCTCCTGCATCTCGTGCACCTCGGCGGGGCGGGGGCCGCGCTCTCCTCCTACCTGCCTCCCTCCAGGTCGCAGCACCGCTCCTCCCCTCCTGCTCCTTGCTAGTTCTCGTCGCCGGGATTCACGGGAACCCCACACCAGCATCTTGTTTTCATGCTCCCCGTTCGCGCTTGAAAAATGGATGTAGCAAAAACTTCGCCGGTAGTAGCAAAATCCAACTATGGTTGCAGCAAATCATCATCGCCGCCGTCGCGGGGTCATAGCTCTGCCTTGATGGAGGTAGCAAAAAACTTCGCCCGTAATACCAAAAAAAACTACGGTTACAGCAAAACTTGTCATCGCCGGTGCCCCACGACCATCCTCTGTTTGTAAAAAAAATGAAGCCGGTTGTAGCAAACAACGGAGCCGGTTGCAGCTTTTCGGCGTCGTCCATGGCTTCTGTCATGTATGGTTGAAGCTTTTTTTGCCGCCGGTTGAAGCTTTTCTGTAGCCGGTTGCAACAAAATTAAATGCCAGTTCCAGCTCGCGCTCCGCCCGGTTCCAGCAAAACAGTGATGGTTCCCAACTCCGGCGATGACCGGTTGCAGCAAAAAAAGAGGCTGCTTCCAGCTCCCAATCCAGCCGCTTCCAGCAAAAAAACTGAGCAGAGTAGTGTGCTCCCTGAGAAGGAGATGGAGGTGTGGAGGAGGAACAGGGAGAGGGGAGGGGGGAGGCTTACGGCGGTGGATCTCATCGGGGGCACGTGCCTGGCGGAGGGTGCCGCAGGCGCGGCCGGAGACATGTGTGCTGGTGGGTGCGGGCCTCAAAAATGAAGCCGGTTGTAGCAAACAACGGAGCCGGTTGCAGCTTTTCGGCGTCGTCCATGGCTTCCGTCGTGTATGGTTGAAGCTTTTTTTGCGGACGATTGAAGCTTTTCTGTAGCCGGTTGCAACAAAATTAAATGCCAGTTCCAGCTCGCGCTCTGCCCGGTTCCAGCAAAACAGTGATGGTTCCCAGCTCCGGCGATGGCCGATTGCAGCAAAAAAGGAGGCTACTTCCAGCTCCCAATCCAGCCGCTTCCAGCAAAAAAAACTGAGCAGAGTAGCGTGCTCCCTGAGAAGGAGATGGAGGTGTGGAGGAGGAACAGGGAGAGGGGAGGGAGGAGGCTTTGCGGCGGTGGATCTCATCGGGGGCACGTGCATGGCGGAGGGTGCCGCGGGCGTGGCCGGAGACATGTGTGCTGGTGGGTGTGGGCGGGGGCTGATGCCTGTGATGCGGGTGCCCCGGCGTCCTCGTTGTGGGAAAGAAGAAGATGGGGAAAAGAACGATTGGAAGCAGTTATCTCGTCGCCTTGTTTTTTTCTAAGGGGTGCTGCTTCCATCGCCAGTCGCACGATCGATACGATCGCAGGGCCCACGCGCGTCCGGCGGAACGTTTCCGTCGGCGCGCCGTCTGGGAACGTTTCCCTAAAATTAGTGGGAAATCGTAAGAGTCTTCTCGGTTTACATTTTATTAGAAACAATAAAACCTACAATGCATGTTACAAAATGATGTATAAAAAGAAAAGGAAAATTTTATCTTAAATGGATTGTTTTGAATTTTTACCACAAGAATATGACAGCTCACCTGTCACTGCTCATTTGTTCTAACCAAAATAATACTCCTTGTGCTTCCTTGTGCTTTGTATATTTCTTAAGTCGCCAAGAAGGCAACCAGAACAAATTGGAGGATGAAGATCATGATATTAATCTCTGGGTGTTGCTCCGTAGTGCTGGCAGAAGGCTACAAGTTTGGGTGAAAAATACGCAACGAAAAATAACGGGATTGAAGAAAGTACTACTGTGTGATTAGTTTTTTTATATCACAAATACCTATTCAGATTCGTCTAGTGAGGCGGCGGCGTGATGTAACCGGCCGGGGTGGGATGGAGCCGGCCGGGTCTCGGGAGGAAAGGAACCGGAGGGAGGGTCGTGGTGGGTAGGTGGTGCGAAGGCCGCCGGGCCGCCAGAGGAAGGCAGGATTCCGGGAGCTGCTACCAACAACCAGGCAGCGGGAGAAGGGGATTGGACAGAAACGGGATCTCTGTTGTTGTCAAGGAATATCGTGGTTGTCAAAAAACTTTTCAAGAATTTAGAAAAAATACTATAATATTCCGATTCTCCTCGCTCTTGATCATTTCTTGTTAGCCATACTAGCATCATATATAGATGTGTTTGCTGTTTGCGTAGTATGTGCTTACATGATCAAATATTAATATATGTTTAGCACTGTTAATGCCATGCTCAATATATTTCCTGGATCAAATTAATCAGAAATTTGCTAATATACTCAACTACTTCTAGGCTGCATTTCGTCTCTGCGCCAGTTGGTGCATGAGTCATCAAGTATATGTAAACCTTGGTGGCATGATTTTTGGTACAAGTGAAATGGGAACCGAGAGTGCCCTATGGCCTCCCTAATTAACTCAATTGTTTAAAAACATCTTTATTGAAATCAATATCTCTATACTACCTAAAAGAAATGTAAGGTTCCCTCTTCCCTCTTACGTTAAACCCTTTTGTCCAACTCTCGCTCCCCGCATCGTTCCTCCCACCCCACTCGTCGTTTCACCTGGTTTTCTTTTCCCCGGTTTTTTCCTCAAACCGACTTTGGTGCATCAAAAAAAAACCATAACCCGGCCCGCTCCTCAAGCCATCATCTACTGCCCCAGTCACATCCCCGTAAGGGTTTCCATGCCTCCAGAGCGGCGGCGGCGGCTGGTAACACTTCCGCCAGGCGTCGGCCACTGCGCTCCCTGGGAGCGGGCCTGAGGGGATCTGGGCCAGGCACGTGCCGCGGCGGAAGCAGCTGTAACACCCACAATGCGGCTATATCTCCCACGTGTCGAGGCACGACTTAGAGGCATAACCGCATGGTGGTTTAGTCCCAAGTGGGATAATCTTCACACAATCCCATGTACTGAATAAGGAAGGGATAAAGAGTTGGCTTACAATCGCCACATCACACAAATAACAAGTTAAACATACATCATCCAGAGTACAATCAAAGCTCCGACTACGGAACCAAAATAAAAAGAAGACAACCCCAAATGCTAGATCCCTGATCGTCCCAACTAGGCACCACTACTGATCATCCGGAAAAGACACAAACAACGACCAAGATCTTCATCGACCTCCCACTTGAGCTCGGTTGCGTCACCTGCACTGGTATCATCGGCACCTGCAACTGTTTGGAAGTATTTGTGAGTCACAAGGACTCAGCAATCTCACACCCGCGAGATCAAGACTATTTAAGCTTATGGGTAGGATAGCGTAATGAGGTGGAGCTGCAGCAAGCACTAAGCATATATGGTGGCTAACATACGCAAATAAGAGCGAGAAGAGAAGCAACGCAATGGTCGTGAAGCTAGAAGTGATCCTGAAATTACTTACGCACAACCATAACACAAGAACCGTGTTCACTTCCCGGACTCCGCCGAAAAGAGACCATCACGGCTACACACGCGGTTAATGCATTTTAATTAAGTTAAGTGTCAAGTTATCTACAACCGGATATTAACAAATTCCCATCTACCACATAACCGCGGGCACGGCTCTCGAAAGTTTATACCCTGCAGGGGTGTCCCAACTTAGCCCATCACAAGCTCTCACGGTCAACGAAGGATATTCCTTCTCCCAAGAAGACCCGATCAGACTCGGAATCCCGGTTACAAGACATTTCGACAATGGTAAAACAAGACCAGCAAAGCCGCCCGAATGTGCCGACAAATCCCGATAGGAGCTGCACATATCTCGTTGTCAGGGCACACCAGATTGTCCAAACTTCCGGTAGGCCAGCCCAGAGTTGCCCCTGGTGGCCACCGGCGGCTGACAGGTTGGACCAACACTCAGAGGAGCACTGGCCCGGGGGGGGTTAAAATAAAGATGACCCTCGGGAGCGCAACTCCCAAGGGAAAAAGGCTTAGGTGGCAAATGTTAAAACCAAGGTTGGGCCTTGCTGGAGGAGTTTTATTCAAAGCGAACTGTCAGGGGGTTCCCATAACACCCAACCGCGTAAGGAACGCAAAATCAGGAACATAACACCGGTATAACGGAAACTAGGATGGCAAGAGTGGAACAAAACACCAGGCATAAGGCCGAGCCTTCCACCTTTTACCAAGTATATAGATGCATTAATTAAAATAAGAGATATTGTGATATCCCAACATATCCATGTTCCAACATGGAACAAACTTCAGCTTCACCTGCAACTAACAATGCTATAAGAGGGGCTGAGCAAAAGCGGTAACATAGCCAAACAACGGTTTGCTAGGAAGCTGGGTTAGAGGCTTGACATGGCAGTATGGGAGGCATGATAAACAAGTGGTAGGTAGCGCGACATAGCGATAGAACGAACAACTAGCAAACAAAGATAGAAGTGATATCGAGGGTAATGGTCATCTTGTCTGAGATCCCGCAAGGAAGAAGAACGAGTCCATGAAGAAGACAAATGGACATAGTCGAACGAATCCTCACAACTCCGGTACGAAACCGAAGCTAACGAGAGAAGCAACCGGAAAGAAGCAAACAACATGGTAAACACACAAGCGTAAACATGGCTTGATTCACAACCAAGGATGATGCATGTCCGGTTTAAATATGCATGGCATGGCAAAGTGCACAAACAATACTACAAGTTAAGTGGAGCTCAATATGCAACGAGATGCATATTGACAAAACACCACATCAATTATTTAGTTCTCTCTTGGTTATGTACCCAACAATATTAAATGTTATTAAACATGGCAAGGGGTGAAGCATATGAAAACTACCTATCTAGGCAAGTTTAAATGAGGCCGGAACAACAAACAACAATTCCAGAAAATCCTCATGTCCATATTTTGAATTAGCTACTGTTCTGCCCTAAATCATATTTTAAAGTTGTTAAACATCAAAATAAAGTGAACCAAGTTATTCTATGCATTTTCCACCCCATTTGTATATAAAGTTTATTTAAAATGGAGCTACGGTTATTTAGTTATGAAATAAATCATTTTAACATGGCATTTAAGCAAATTAATGCAAACAACAAGTTAAACATTTTTAACATGGATGAAAGTTGGATATTATGAAACTAGATGAAATTCTACACTTTTCATATATAAATTATTTACATATGATGCATGATTAATTAGCTATTAGATGCATGAACACTAGGGGTTTTTCCTGTAAAACTGCACTCTCTGGATAATTAGAAAATTCGTCCTGGCAGGAAAAAAACATCACGGGCCGAAACTGAGATCTGGCCCAGGGCGCGGGGCAGATGCTCACATCGGGCCTTGAGGCCTTGGAGAGGAGGCCCAAGCGGGGTGCTGGAGATGGCGAGGCCGGACGAGGCCCACGCTCGTCGTCCTGCGCTCAAAGGCAGGAGGCGAAGCAGGCAGGGGTTGGCACAGCAGCTTCAGATGAAGCAAGGCGTGGCAGCAGCAGGTCTTGGCGAGGACGCTGGCGGCGGCGAGCTTGCGGGCACGCAGAGGGAGGTCGAAAACGGCGGGCCAGCGACGGATCTGGACGGACGCGAAGCAGGGCGGGGTCGTCCTGCTCGTGCAGGGGCGAAGCAGAGGAGGCGAGCAGGGCGCTGGTGGCCAGGAGCAGAGCGAAGGGGCGGCGAGGTCTTGGGCATGGGGAAGCTCGGATCAATCGGATCCGGGGCGCGGGACGAGGGGAAAGGACGGATCCGGCGAGGCAGGGCATCCATGGCGTAGACGGAGCTCCTCCTGTGAAAAACGACAAGAGAGGGAGGTTACACGGAGAGGCAGAGGTCAACGAGAAGAACCAGGGGAAGAAGGGAAGAGCATGGCGCTCATCTGCTGGTTTGGTCGGCCGGCGGCGGGGCTGTCGGGGTGGCCGTCGTGGAGCGGCTGCAGCGGGTACGGGGACGAGAAAGAGCTGCTGGTTGGGTGGATCGATGGATTGGGCAGCGCTGAAAACGAGGGAGATGGTCGGGTCGGCTGGATCGGGAGGGATCCCGAGGAAAACGGAGTGGCGGCGGCGCGAGGGAAGGGTGGACGGGACATGCTAGACTATGGTTTAGGCTGATTATAAATAGTAGGTTGATTTTTTGGTAGGGGCTAGCTCGTCCCTACGATCGTAATCGGACGGCTGGGAAAAAAATAGGTAGGAAGTCCAAATAATAAAACAGAGATATCTTATAGATGTTTGGGGATGATCTGAATCCAACGTCCACGACCGCCCGGATCGAGTTCGGGGAAGTGGGACACGCACGCAAAGGGGGTTAGGCGGTCACGGTCAAGAGGGAAGCGAAAACCCGAGGGACTCGGAACCGTCAACGAAGGCAGGGGAACACGGCAACTACGAACGGATGCAAGCTTTATGAAAACATGCAAATGCAATGCACATGATGCTATGAGATGAGATGCAACAAACAAATAAATAACACAGCTGACTCGCAAAACAAGGAAGGCATCTGGAGCGTCGGTCTTGGGGCGTTACAACACTCCACCACTACAAGAGGATCTCGTCCCAAGATCTAGGATGGCACCGGGGAGAAACGGAAGAGGAAGAGGTAAAATAAAGTTGCTTCTTTGACAGACAAGTGAAACCAAAGAACCTTGAGAGGTTGAACAAACTGAAAGAGAGAATACAAGGGAGATGAACGAGATTGAAAACACTCCGTTAGACACGAGGAACAAGCAACATTATGAGAACCTTGTAGGTTGAAAGACATAAGAAAAGGGTTACAGTGGACAAGAAGTACATGCAAGCACTCCGGTTGAAAAGAGATGCAAGACTTGATAAGATGGAAAGAACTTGAGGAGATGACACAACACTCCGATTAAGTGGATAAGCATGAAAAGAACACGATCCTCACAATTCGAGATGATGATTGAAAAGAGCAACATCACAAAGCCCCCGGGAGAAAGAATAGAAGATCGATCATTGGAATAAGAATGGAGAAGAAAATGCCAACTTCTGCCACAAAAGAGCTTGGAGAGCACCCTTCCAAGAAGGTTATAACGGAGTTGTTGAAAAAACCAACAACGAAACGAATAAACTTGTAGTGGGCTTAAGGAAAATTTCTCACAATTGAGGCGAAATTCTGCCACTATGGAAACAATAGATTGGATTGGGAGCTAGAAAAGATAGAATGCTTCTTCCACCGAGGTGATAAGAAAACTTGGATCATAAGTAATCATCACAAAAAGCAACATTCCCAATGGAAGGCTTTAGGTGAAATGTATACCAAGATAACTCCAACGAAGAAAGTGATGGGTTTAAATATCTCATTTCTGAACTTGTGAAACATGAAACACAAAGAAATTGTCAAAAATGACATAACACCACCTCAAAAGATAAGGTAGGAAGAATTGCACTTCGGAATGCAAGATGAAGAATGCTTGACCTCCTCAAAACAAAACATGTGTTGAGCACCATGATTATCTTTGAGTATAGGTTGGCGGATCAAAACTTCGAGAGAAAATCTTGAAGAACAATTGAAGAATGAAAGGAATCCTTGATGAGCCACCATGTAGAAACTCTTGAAGAACTCCGGATAGATAAAAAAAGGTCGCAAGGAAAAGAAGCTTCAAAAGAATAAGATGAATCCTTGCATTGATTAAATGGAGCTTCGCGATGATATAACCGAGAAAAAACTTGGAACTCCGGAAAGAAAGATGAACAAATTAAATAAAGAATTTTGATGAACCTCCGGAATAAGGAATTAATCACTTGGATGAAACAAGAGTAAGAATTACATTATGCTTATCCTTCACCAATTTAAATTGATGACAAGCAACGGGTTTGGCATATACTTAATCTCGTAGAAAGGATTAAGAGAGATATAGCGCAAACTTGAGAAAAGACTTCAACGAACTGCCGGTAGGATTGGAAAGAACGAATGAATCTGTATGATAACGAAGGAAGAGAACTCTTGAACGAACCACCGTAAGAATCTGAAAATCGACGAAGATAAAGAATGAATCGCCGGGAAGAATTGGAAAACAAGCGAAGTTATTTGAGGGAAAATTAGATAGAAGAGAACGAAGAGATCACGAACTGACTAGAGAATACTTCAACGATGCACCGGTAAGATTTGTAGAACGAGAGCTGAAGGCTGGAATGAATAATTCTGAGATGATGGACTCCGGAGAATCAAACTGAAAAGACTCCTGAATTTCTCCAGATGGGTGAAAAGAATTCTAACAATCGAAAACAATTATGAGAGGATGGCATCAAGCTAGAACCATGAATCTTTGGAAGAACGGGTAAGGATTTAAGAGGAACTCTTCTTCGGTCTTCAAAAGCTGAGAATGACGACGAGAAACACCACCATGAATTGTTGAGATACTCCGGGATGAAATTAGAAAGGTTGAACTAACAATGAAAAGAATTTGAAAGATCTTGGAGAAAGACATTTGACTGATGATAATTCATTCTTACGTCAAACTTTGCAATGAATTTGAGAATAACTCCGAAAAAATTAGAAGAGTTAGGTAAGATCCTGGAAAAAGACCTGTGGGTTAGGGCCCACTCCAAAGATACACCGTTGAATGATTTAAAAGAAAGATTGCACCGGTTGAATTAAATAGCTCGAAAGAGATAACAACCTCGAGATATCTTGAACGGATTAGGAATGAAAACGTGAATCTCCTGAGATATCTTCAGCACTCCAGATAAACATGAATAGCAAGAGGTGGATGATTAAGGGGGTGCACCGGCATGGAAAAGCATTTGAAACAAGGAAAAGAATACGATCAACACTGAAAGCTTGAGTTGAATCCCCCGGAGAAGAAAAGAGAATGATGAACTTGAAGCTCCGTTAGTATCTTGCTGAGAATCACCGGATAAGAACATTGACGGAAAAGAATGGAGAGACTTCTCATCGATAAGAGGATACTTGATTGAGAAATCTGAGTCCTTGAAAAAAGGGTGGGAGGGCGGGAAAAACAAAGACGACTTGGGCAGATGGAATGGATACTGTTGAGAAAACTTAGAATTGATCTCACAAATGGGAAAAAAAGGATCATCTTGAAGAGAGTCACACCGGTTGGACAGAATTAACATGACCATCTCAATGATCAAGAAGGATTAGCATCCACATAGAAATATGAGAACACCGTTTAGAAAGGGTATGGAATCAACACTTGACATTGAAGCAACTCGAATACCATAACTCAAAACAAAATAAAGGATTTGGCTCGCAGAATAAGCCGGAAATAAACATATGATAGAGATTTCGCCCAAAGTGTTCGTGATGAGGCCCCACGGGCACGACGTACAGTGGACATCATGAATGATAAACAAGACGTCCCCGAATCGGCATAGCCAAGGATTCTTTAAGACGCCTCGTGACCACTGTAAATCGACCGTGAAAAGCGAACCACTAGACGTTGGACCCCAATCTCAAACCATACATCCGTCGAAAAGACATTCTAGGAGCTACTTGAATTCCCACTTATAAACTCCCGAAACTTTCTGGTTATGCAATATGGTGTTGGGGATACAGGGGAAGCAATATATCTCACCCAAACTAACAATCCCTACATCCAGCTGTATCCATCCGTCAACACATAACCAAGAAAACTCCGGAAATCATGTACCTCAACCTTCGAAAAGCATCCGTTATATGAGTTATGGCAATACTCCCAAACTCCCGCCCCAGTACTAGGTGGCGTCGAGGTTATCTCACCAACAACTGCATAAAAGAGATTTTCGATGTCGGCGAAACTCAGGTATTCCAGAACTGCAACGATAAAATTGTGACGACAACACCTCGGAGCTCAACTCCCCGGGACACTGCCACAACCCCTAAATGTCAGGAGGCACCAAGAACAATGTTCTTGTCAAAAGAATATCGGAACGATCCCAAGATACCCGCGTGATCCTAAAAAAAATTTAGTGAAAAATTGAGGAGAGGAAAGTCAAAACATCTACGTCAGGAGGCCTCACCAGAGCGACGAAGGGACTGAGGAGTAAAAAGAATCCCACTGTCCGATATATATAATCCTAAGACTCACAACATTTTGTTCTAGACTCAACAACGTCAGCGATTCGATCCAGCAGGGGGCTCCTAAGTCGGGGATGGCTCTGATTACAACCTTGTATCACCCACAATGCGGCTATATCTCCCACGTGTCGAGGCACGACTTAGAGGCATAACCGCATGGTGGTTTTGTCGCAAGTGGGATAATCTTCACACAATCCCATGTACTGAATAAGGAAGGGATAAAGAGTTGACTTACAATCGCCACATCACACAAATAACAAGTTAAACATACATCATCCAGAGTACAATCAAAGCTCCGACTACGGAACCAGAATAAAAAGAAGACAACCCCAAATGCTAGATCCCCGATCGTCCCAACTGGGCACCACTACTGATCATCCGGAAAAGACACCAACAACGACCAAGATCTTCATCGACCTCCCACTTGAGCTCGGTTGCGTCACCTGCACTGGTATCATCGGCACCTGCAACTGTTTGGAAGTATCTGTGAGTCACGAGGACTCAGCAATCTCACACCCGCGAGATCAAGACTGTTTAAGCTTATGGGTAGGATAGGGTAATGAGGTGGAGCTGCAGCAAGCACTAAGCATATATGGTGGCTAAAATACGCAATAAGAGCGAGAAGAGAAGCAACGCAATGGTCGTGAAGCTAGAAGTGATCAAGAAGAGATCCTGAAATTACTTACGCACAACCATAACACAAGAACCGTGTTCACTTCCCGGACTCCGCCGAAAAGAGACCATCACGGCTACACACGCAGTTGATGCATTTTAATTAAGTTAAGTGTCAAGTTCTCTACAACCGGATATTAACAAATTCCCATCTGCCACATAACCGTGGGCACGGCTCTCGAAAGTTTATACCCTGCAGGGGTGTCCCAACTTAGCCCATCACAAGCTCTCACGGTCAACGAAGGATATTCCTTCTCCCAGGAAGACCCGATCAAACTCGGAATCCCGGTTACAAGACATTTCGACAATGATAAAACAAGACCAGCAAAGCCGCCCGAATGTGCCGACAAATCCCGATAGGAGCTGCACATATCTCGTTCTCAGGGCACACCAGATTGTCCAAACTTTCGGTAGGCCAGCCCAGAGTTGCCCCTGGTGGCTGACAGGTTGGACCAACACTCAGAGGAGCACTGGCCCGGGGGGGTTAAAATAAAGATGACCCTCGGGAGCACGACTCCCAAGGGAAAAAGGCTTAGGTGGCAAATGTTAAAACCAAGGTTGGGCCTTGCTGGAGGAGTTTTATTCAAAGCAAACTGTCAGGGAGTTCCCATAACACCCAACCGCATAAGGAACGCAAAATCAAGGAACATAACACCGGTATGACGGAAACTAGGGTGGCAAGAGTGGAACAAAACACCAGGCATAAGGCCGAGCCTTCCACCTTTTACCAAGTATATAGATGCATTAATTAAAATAAGAGATATTGTGATATCCCAACATATCCATGTTCCAACATGGAACAAACTTCAGCTTCACCTGGAACTAACAATGCTATAAGAGGGGCTGAGCAAAAGCAGTAACATAGCCAAACAACGGTTTGCTAGGAAGCTGGGTTAGAGGCTTGACATGGCAGTATGGGAGGCATGATAAACAAGTGGTAGGTAGCGCGACATAGCGATAGAACGAACAACTAGCAAACAAAGATAGAAGTGATATCGAGGGTAATGGTCATCTTGCCTGAGATCCCGCAAGGAAGAAGAACGAGTCCATGAAGAAGACAAACGGACGTAGTCGAACGAATCCTCACAACTCCGGAACGAAACCGAAGCTAACGAGAGAAGCAACCGGAAAGAAGCAAACAACATGGTAAACACACTAGCGTAAACATGGCATGATGCACAACCAAGGATGATGCATGTCCGGTTTAAATATGCACGGCATGGCAAAGTGCACAAACAATACTACGAGTTAAAAGGAGCTCAATATGCAACTAGATGCATATTGACAAAACACCACATCAATTATTTACTTCTCTCTCGGTTATGTACCCAACAATATTAAATGTTATTAAACATGGCAAGGGGTGAATCATATGAAAACTACCTATCTAGGCAAGTTTAAATGAGGCCGGAACAACAAACAACAATTCCAGAAAATCCTCATGTCCATATTTTGAATTAGCTACTGTTCTGCCCTAAATCATATTTTAAAGTTGTTAAACATCAAAATAAAGTGAACAAAGTTATTCTATGCATTTTTTCACCCCATTTGTATATAAAGTTTATTTAAAATGGAGCTATGGTTATTTAGTTATGAAATAAATCATTTTAACATGGCATTTAAGGAAAT
Source organism: Aegilops tauschii subsp. strangulata (assembly GCF_002575655.3). Lineage (NCBI taxonomy): Eukaryota > Viridiplantae > Streptophyta > Magnoliopsida > Poales > Poaceae > Aegilops > Aegilops tauschii. The sequence goes on along the minus strand of NC_053036.3, from coordinate 472,211,424 downwards.
TAATGCAAACAACAAGTTAAACATTTTTAACATGGATGAAAGTTGGATATTATGAAACTAGATGAAATTCTAAGCACTTTTCATATATAAATTATTTACATATGATGCATGATTAATTAGCTATTAGATGCATCAACACTAGGGGATTTTCTGTAAAACTGCACTCTCTGGACAATTAGAAAATTTGTCCTGGCAGGAAAAAAAACATCACGGGCCGAAACTGAGATCTGGCCCGGGGCGCGGGGGAGATGCTCACATCGGGCCTTGAGGCCTTGGAGAGGAGGCCCAAGCGGGGCGCTGGAGATGGCGAGGCTGGACGAGGCCCACGCTCGTCATCCTGCGCGCAAAGGCAGGAGGCGAAGCAGGCAGGGCTTGGCACAGTGGCTTCAGACGAAGCAAGGCGTGGCAGCAGTAGGTCTTTGCGAGGACACTGGCGGCGGCGAGCTTGCGGGCACGTAGAGGGAGGTCGAAAACGGCGGGCCAGCGCCGGATCTGGACGGACGCGAAGCAGGGCGGGGCCGTCCTGCTCGTGCAGGGGCAAAGCAGAGGAGGCGAGCAGGGCGCTGGTGGCCGGGAGCAGAGCGAAGGGGCGGCGAGGTCTTGGGCATGGGGAAGCTCGGATCGACCGGATCCGGGGCGCGGGACGAGGGGAAAGGACGGATCCGGCGAGGCAGGGCATCCATTGCGCAGACGGAGCTCCTCCTGCGAAAAACGACGAGAGAGGGAGGTTACACGGAGAGGCAGGGGTCAACGAGAAGAACCAGGGGAAGAAGGGAAGAGCATGGCGCTCATCTGCTGGTTTGGTCGGCCGGCGGCGGGGCTGTCGGGGTGGCCGTCGTGGAGCAGTTGCGGCGGGTCTGAGGGGATCTGGGCCAAGCGCGTGCCGCGGCGGAAGCAGCTGCCCTCGGCGACGGCGGCGCGGACGTCCGAGTTCTCCACCCCTCTTATGCCATCGGACCAGCAGCAACACCGGATCCGGCCGCTCGAGGTGGGCGGGGTTGGAGCCGAGGTGTACTCCCTGACCAGCGCTCCTCCCTCAGCATGACGGCGTCGCTCCTCCAACTTCCCTCACTGATGATAGTATTCAAAATTTATATTTATATATACTACCTAAAAGAAACGTAAGGTTCCCTCTCCCCTCTTACGTTAAACCCTTTTGTTCGACTCTTGCTCCCCGCATCGTTCCTCCCACCCCACTCGTCGCTTCTCATGGTTTTCTTTTCCCCGGTTTTTTCCTCAAACTGACTTTGGTGCATCAAGAAAAAAACCCATAACCCGGCCCGCTCCTCAAGCCATCATCTACTGCCCCAGTCGCATCTACGTAAGGGTTTCCATGCCTCCAGAGCGGCGGCGGCGGCGGCTGGTAACACTTTCGCCAAGGCGTCGGCCACTGCGCTCCCCGACGGCGGGCCTGAGGGGATCTGGGCCAGGCGCGTGCCGCGGCGGAAGCAGCTGCCCTCGGCGACTGCGGCGTGGACGTCCGAGTTCTCCACCCCTCTTATGCCATCGGACCAGCAGCAACACTGGATCCGGCCGCTTGAGGTGGGCGGGGTTGGAGCCTTGGGGTACTCCCTGACCAGCGCTCCTCCCTCAGCATGACGGCGTCGCTCCTCCAACTTCCCTCACTGATGATAGTCTTCAAAATTTTCTCTACTACTGCCACCTTCTCTATGCAGGTAAACAGTAAACTCAATCTGGTTGCTCCCGCCTTCCGCATGGCGAAATTAGCTTTTCGTGCATGGCTGTTAGATAGGCAGAGATCATTAGATGAGAAGGGTTCATGCATACAGCAAGCGCGGTGCATGACTGCGAGTGCAATTAGCCAGTCCATCCGCCTCCCGCATGTAACTGCAGATGCCATGTGGTCCTTGATCAAGTACTTAACTGAGTGATAAAATTACTGTGGTTAACTTCAGGGGAAAAGAATTATTGCAATTTCTTCATTCAAGAATCAGGAGCAAATTATTATGCACTAGCACTAATATGGTTACCTATGCACTAGCACCTTCGATGGGCTTATTGCCTGCATGTGCTTTTTCAAGTTTGTTTGTGTGTTTTCTCTTCTGGTTGTTCCTTTTCTACAAGTGTTGTCGTATAAATGGAAATGAAACTCACATTCTATTTTTCGGATGTATAGATAAATGTGAGTCGGCCTTCAAACTCGCCAAAAACGGATATGTACATAGATTTAAGGGTTATCATTCACTTCAATCTCAATGAATTGATATCTGTTTACATTCGGAACTGAGATAAATAGGAATAATTTTGTTCATGATACTTGGTTACATGAGCTATTTCTCTTCTGTGTAGGCCAAAATTGTACAAAGTTATCTCCTGAAGTTATATCGAAGGTGACTTCTTGTGTTGAAGGGATTTTCGCTTGGTCAGTCTCTTACCTTTTAGTATTTCAAGAATGAATTTGTAAATGTTGCAGTAGAAATAGGGGCGATGGTGTTCAAAAAAATTGGTACTACTACCCGCTTTAATACATTTGGACTAAGTTTCCGTGTCCATTTTAGGTTCTGAAAAATGAAATGCAGTAAAAAGTAAAGCTCAGTTGCAGCAACATGTTTAGGCTGCAATGAAGAGGGGTCATTGTTGATCAGCCTGCAAGGTCAATAAAAAATGGTAGTCCATAATGTTGCTTAATATGGATGAGAATCGTAAAAGATATATTTTTCCATGATTGATAATGAACCTCTAGAATGCTTAGACCCCGGTGCAACGCACGGGCAATTACCTAGTATTATATAAATGTATTCAACATTGTATGACTCAAGTAGGAGAACCATCGGTGTATACGCAACAACACGTTGGAATCTTAACATCGTCCTTGCAATAGGAATATGAGTAGTTTTGTCTTTTACTTGTACACAGATCATAGCAGCTGTCCTTATTGCAGGGATCGAGAGTCTTACAAAACCCATGATATAAAGATTTTGTAGATGCAGCCGTAGATACAAATCAAACAAGATATATTAGAGATGGGTTGTTCAATTTGAACAATAGGATGTACAACAAAATAGGGGTATATACTGCAACATACGAGTGCGCGCATGGCAGTATGGGAAGGTAAAAAACATCACGGCCAGCACCAGGAAAGCAATAGCCATGGAGCGCACCACCGTCGGCCATCTTGTACTGTTAGTGTGTGCCATGAGAATGAAGAAACTACTTTTTTCTATTTCTGCTTCTTCTTATGTTCCTAGTTGCTCACTGCCAATAAACTCCTCTGTTTGCTACTATTTATAGAGAGCCACAACAAGATCTTAGATAATGATCTCGCATTCATGCATTTCTCCTATTACTATTGTTTCCAAATCTTGCTGATTCTAGCTAATTGTTGTACGCTATTTTATATAAATTAATGTTATTTATTTCATATTATTTACATCATAATGCTAGTTTTTATATAGTCACAACCGAATAATCGGCAATGACCTTGTAGTTATATTCTACCATAAAATGCTATCAATATCGTGATACTGTAATAGCACAAACTTTGCTATTCTACTTGTTTGGTCAAATACATTGTGTGAATGCATGAAGAATAGCTTCTGTGGATCATGCAATCAAATAATTGAGTATCCAAAATATCATGATTACAGATTCTGTAGATACGCAATATGTACACACATATCAAACAAGATATATACTAGTAATGGGTTCATTAATTTGAAAATTATACATAAGTGCAAAAAATAAGGGGAAGATATCATTGTGAGTACCAGAAAGGCAAGAACAAAGAGCACATAATCCTTCTTTTGATAACCCTCTCGATAAGTTTCATGCATACGGACTACTCCCAACAGGTCGATGGGTTATACGCCATTTTTCCTGGTGTATGGTGCAGAAGCCGTATTGCCCAATGATATCCGCCATGATTCTCCAAGGGTTACTGCCTACATTGAAGTAGCAGTATCAAGATCAGCGATATATCAACAAGACCTACGTCACTATCACAGCCATAGAGTTTGAAGGTAACTTAGTGCTTCGTCTGATACAAGAACAGACTGGGATGCATAATCTCTCCCCACCCTGGGAAGGACGACCCTTCATCATTAATAAGAATCTGCATAATGGGTCTTACTACCTTGTTGACATACATGAAGAAAATGAATCACGTACATCCAAGGCTAGGCCACCGTGCCATGAGATGCTTCAAATGCCAGCAATACTTGGAGACGGCCTCTTGGATGGTGTACCATCGATGGTTGAGGGATTTTCACTCACAATTGCAGATCAACGCATCAGAGTAGGGCGCGAAATGCTTGTGCTCATGGAACCATATGTGAACGTTCCTCCAAAAGTTGTGCCCTTTTGCTCTGTGCCATGGACATGATCGAGGTTAGTTGCCAATCATGTGTCGCACAGCAGCTTGTCCTCGGGAATGTTGAAGCTTTCTCCTCTACCCTTCTTCGGATCGCCGGCCATATCATGTGAATCATCGTCGTAGCCGTCCTCCTCCACCCCCTCCCCCCTTCCGGATGTTGCTTGATGACCCACAAGTATAGGGGATCTATCGTAGTCCTTTCAATAAGTAAGAGTGTCGAACCCAACGAGGAGCATAAGGAAATGATAAGCGGTTTTCAGCAAGGTATTCTCTGCACGCACTGAAATTATAGGTAACAGATTGTTTTGTGATAAGATAATTGGTAACGAGCAACAAGTAACAAAAGTAAATAAAGTGCAGCAAGGTGGCCCAATCCTTTTTGTAGCAAAGGACAAGCCTGGACAAACTCTTATAGAGAGAAAAGCGCTCCCGAGGACACATGGGAATTATCGTCAAGCTAGTTTTCATCACGTTCATATGATTCGCGTTCGGTACTTTGATAATTTGATATGTGGGTGGACCGGTGCTTGGGTTCTGTCCTTACTTGGACAAGCACCCCACTTATGATTAACCCCTATTGCAAGCATCTGCAACTACAAAAGAAGTATTAAGGTAAACCTAACCATAGCATGAAACATGTGGATCCAAATCAGCCCCTTACGAAGCAACGCATAAACTAGGGTTTAAGCTTCTGTCACTCTAGCAACCCATCATCTACTTATTACTTCCCAATGCCTTCCTCTAGGCCCAAATAATGGTGAAGTGTTATGTAGTCGACGTTCACATAACACCACTAGAGGAGAGACAACATACATCTCATCAAAATATCGAACGAATACCAAATTCACATGACTACTAATAGCAAGACTTCTCCCATGTCCTCAGGAACAAACGTAACTACTCACAAAGCATATTGATGTTCATAATCAGAGGAGTATTAATATGCGTATAGGATCTGAACATATGATCTTCCACCAAATAAACCAACTAGCATCAACTACAAGGAGTAATCAACACTACTAGCAACCTACAGGTACCAATGCCAGACTTAGAGACAAGAATTGGATACAAGAGATGAACTAGGGTTTGAGAGGAGATGGTGCTGGTGAAGATGTTGATGGAGATTGCCCTCTCCCGATGAGAGGAGCGTTGGTGATGACGATGGTGATGATTTCCCCCTCCGAGAGGGAAGTGTCCCCGGCAGAACAGCTCTGCCGGAGCCCTAGATTGGTTCCGCCTCGTGGCGGCGGAGTCTCGTCCCGAAACCTTGCTTATGATTTTTCTTCGGACGAAAGACTTCATATAGCAGAAGATGGGCACCGGAGGGCCAACAGGGGGCCCACGAGGCAGGGGGCGCGCCTAGGGGGTAGGGCGCGCCCCCACCCTCGTGGCCAGGGTGTGGGCCCCCTCTGGTATTTCTTCCGCTTAGTATTTTTTATTATTTCCAAAAATAACTTTCGTGGAGTTTCAGGACTTTTGGAGTTGTGAAGAATAGGTCTCTAATATTTGCTCCTTTTCCAGCCCAGAATTCCAGCTGCCGGCATTCTCCCTCCTTATGTAAACCTTGTAAAATAAGAGAGGATAGGCATAAGTATTGTGACATAATGTGTAATAATAGCCCATAATGCAATAAATATCAATATAAAAGCATGATGCAAAATGGACGTATCAACTCCCCCAAGCTTAGACCTCGCTTGTCCTCAAGCGGAAGCCGATAACGATAAATATGTCCACATGTTTAGAGATAGAGGTGTCGATAAAATAAAATACGGACATGAGGGCATCATGATTATTCTCATATCAGCAACATATATGGATATTGTCATATGATTTCTTATGCTCAAGTAATAATCTATTCACAATGCAAAGTATGAGTCAGAAACTTTATTGAGAACCAACAAACTATAATCTCAGTCATTGAAGCAATTGCAATTTATCATAACATCAGAAAGAGTCTATGTCAGAGCTTTTCAGCAAATCCACATACTCAACTATCATTTTGTCTTTCACAATTGCTAACACTCACGCAATACTTGTGGTTACGGAATTTTAATCGGACACAGAGAAAGATAGGGGCTTATAGTTTCGCCTCCCAACCTTTTACCTCAAGGGTAATGTCAACAATAATAACTCATGCTAACTTACATCCAATTAGATATATATATTAGGATCTTTCCAACATACTATGCTTGCCAAAGGATAAAATATAAAAAAGAAAGGTGAAGATCACCATGACTCTTGCATAAGGTAGAAGATAAACATAAAAGATAGGCCCTTCGCAGAGGGAAGCAGAGGTTGCCATGCGTTTCAGGGTTGGATGCACAAAATCTTAATGCGAAAGAACGTCACTTTATATTGTCACTTGTGATATGAACCTTTATTATGCAGTCTGTCGCTTTTCTTTCTTCCACATCACAAGATCGTATAAAGCTTATTTCCTCCACACCAATCAATCATACATATTTAGAGGGCAATTTTTATTGCTTGCACCGATGACAACTTACTTGAAGGATCTTACACAATCCATAGGTAGATATGGTGGACTCTCATGGCAAAACTAGGTTTAGGGGTATTTGGAAGCACAAGTAGTATCTCTACTTGGTGCAAAGAATTTGGCTAGCATGAGGGGGAAAGGCAAGCTCAACATGTTGGATGATCCATGACAATATACTTTATTTCAGATATAAGAAAACATAACCCATTACGTTGTCTTCCTTGTCCAACATCAACTCTTTAGCATGTCATATTTTAATGAGTGCTCCCAATCATAAAAGATGTCCAAGATAGTATATTTATATGTGAAACCTCTCCTTCTTTATTACTTCCTATTAATTGCAACGATGACCAAAGCTATGTTTGCCAACTCCCAACAATTTTTAATCATCATACTCTTTCTATGTGAAGTCATTACTCTCCATAATAATCAATATGATCTCTTTGTTTCCTTTTTTATTCTTTTCTCTTTCTTTTATTCCCTCAAGATCATAGCAAAATAATCAAGCCCTTGACTCAACACTAATCTTTATTATATATAGCTCACGGACTCGATTACATAGAAAGATCATAAAGCAAGACTCAGAACTAAATCATACTAAAACTTTATTCTACTAGATCAAGATACTACTAAAAGGATCGAACTAAGAAAAATAGTAAAGATAGGAGATGTGATGGTGATATGATACCGGGCCATCTCCCCCAAGCTTGGCAGTTGCCAAGGGGAGTGCCCATACCCATATGATTATGTCTCCTTTGCTGGTGAAGGGATTGTTGATGATGTAGGCTTGTCGTCCATCTTCCAAGGCATAGGCTCACCATCATAGAAGGATGATCGAGTCTCCGGGATCCTTAAATCTGCAGCCAAACTCATCCTCTTGAATCTATATTCATACTCACAGTTTAGGTTTTCTAGGTCATAGATTTGGGCTTGGAGGTGCTCGATTTTCTCGTGGAGCTTGAAGATGGCCTCCCCAATGTCTTTGGCATCCAGCTTGTGGTTGTTGGTGAACTCCGTGATCATTATGTGATTGGAGTCAAGTCATGCTCCACCATCTCCTGGCACTTGAAAACTTGTTGCTCCATTGCTTCAAGCCTTGTCTCCACGCTTCCGGTCCTCCGTGGTCCCTCAACATCGTGGATGTGCAGCAACCCATCACGCATCTCAATGTTTTGAGGGTGTTGCAGCACCTCTGCGAGGTAGGGGTTGATGACCTTCTCGAAGAACTTGTCCTTGGGGGCGCTTGGAAACGTCATGATGATCTAGATTTGTCAGAGAAATAGCTCGAAATGAAAACAGAGGATATTTGCATGATACAGGAGTCAAAACCTTCAGGAGATTATATAATGAATTTTTACCGACCAAAATATGTATCGTGCAAGAAAACGGAGTCCGGAGAGCACACGAGGTGCCCACGAGGCAGGAGGCGCACCCTCCACCCCCGTGGAGGCCTCGTGTCCTTCCCGGACTGCTTCTTATTATTCTATTTTTCTAAATATTCCAAAACAAAGAAAAATTGCCATTAGAACTGTTTTGGAGTCGGTTTACTTACCGTACCACATACCTATTCCTTTTCGGAGTCTGAAACGTTCTGGAAAGTGTCCCTTATGTATTCCTCCGGGGTTACAGTTTCAATAACATTGGTTTCAACATTTATAGGATTACCTGAGATATAATGTTTAATTCTTTGACCGTTCACCACCTTCGGATTTGTGCCTGTGAACTTGTTGATTTTTATGGCACCGGAACGATAGACCCCCTCGATAACGTAAGGGCCTTCCCATTTAGAGAGAAGTTTTCCTGTAAAAAATCTTAAACGAGAGTTGTATAATAATACATAACCACCTACATTAAACTCATGCTTTTGTATTCTTTTGTCATGCCATCTTTTAACATTTTCTTTAAATAGTTTGGCATTCTCATAGGCTTGGGTTCTCCATTCGTCAAGTGAGCTAATGTCAAATAACCTCTTCTCACCGGCAAGTTTGAAATCATAGTTGAGCTCTTTAATAGCCCAATATGCCTTATGTTCTAGTTCGAGAGGGAAGTGACATGCTTTTCCATAAACCATTTTATACGGAGACATGCCCATAGGATTTTTATACGCAATTCTATAGGCCCATACTGCATCATCCAGTTTCTTGGACCAATTCTTTCTAGATCTATTAACAGTCTTTTGCAAAATTAATTTGAGCTCTCTATTACTCAATTCTACTTGACCACTAGACTGTGGGTGATAAGGAGATGCAATTCTATGATTAACATCATATTTAGCAAGCATTTTTCGGAAAGCACCATGAATAAAATGTGAACCACCATTAGTCATTAAATATCTAGGGACTCAAACCTCGGAAAAATAACTTCTTTAAGCATTTTAATGGAAGTGTTATGATCAGCACTACTAGTTGGAATAGCTTCTACCCACTTAGTAACGTAATCAACAGCAACTAAAATATGTGTGTATCCATTGGAGGCAGGAAACGGCCCCATATAATCAAAGCCCCAAACATCAAATGGTTCAATAACAAGTGAATAATTCATAGGCATTTCTTGACGTCTACTAATATTACCAATTCTTTGACATTCATCACAAGATAAAATAAACTTACGGGCATCCTTGAAGAGAGTAGGCCAATAAAAACCGGATTGCAATACCTTATGTGCAGTTCTATCTCCAGCGTGGTGTCCTCCATAAGCTGCGGAGTGACACTTGCGTAGGATTTGTTTTTGTTCATGCTCAGGCACACAACGTCTAATAACACCATCTACTCGTTCTTTATAAAGATGTGGGTCATCCCAGAAGTAATGTCTTAAATCATAGAAAAACTTTTTCTTTTGCTGGTATGTGAAACTAGGTGGTATAAATTTAGTAACAATGTAATTAGCATAATCAGCATACCATGGAGTAGTACGAGAAGCATTTATGACATTTAACTGTTCATCAGGAAAGCTATCATCAATAGGTAGTGGGTCATCAAGAACATTTTCTAACCTAGACAAGTTGTCTGCAACGGGGTTCTCAGCTCCCTTTCTATCAGTAATATGCAAATCAAATTCTTGTAACAAGAGAACCCATCTAATAAGTCTAGGTTTAGCATCTTTATTTTCCATAAGATATTTAATAGCAGCATGATCAGTGTGAATAGTTACTTTAGAATCAACAATATAAGGCCTGAACTTATCACAAGCAAATACAACTGCTAGGAATTCTTTTTCAGTAGTAGCATAATTTCTCTGAGCATTGTCTAGAGTTTTACTAGCATATTATATAACATTTAATTTCTTATCAACTCTTTGCCCTAGAACAGCACCTACAGCATAATCACTAGCATCACACATAATTTCAAAAGGTAAATTCCAATCGGGTGGCTGAACAATAGGTGCAGAGATCAATGCTTTCTTAAGTATTTCAAATGCTTCTACACAATCATCATCGAAGACAAATGGTATATCTTTTTGCAATAAATTAGTCAGAGGCCGAGAAATTTTTGAGAAGTCCTTAATGAACCTCCTATAAAAACCGGCATGACCAAGGAAACTTCTTATACCTTTAATGTCCTTGGGACATGGCATCTTTTCAATAGCATCAACCTTGGCTTTATCAACTTCAATACCTCTTTCAGATATTTTATGCCCCAATACAATACCTTCATTAACCATAAAGTGGCACTTTTCCCAATTCAAGACAAGATTAGTTTCTTCACATCTCTGCAAAACTCGATCAAGGTTGCTCAAGCAATCATCAAAAGAGGATCCATAAACGGAGAAGTCGTCCATGAAAACCTCACAAATCTTTTCACAAAAGTTAGAGAATATAGCCATCATGCATCTTTGAAAGGTAGCAGGTGCGTTACATAAAACAAAAGGCATATGTCTATAAGCAAAAGTACCGAAATGGAAAGTAAAAGTGGTCTTTGATTGATCATCGGCTGACACAGGTATTTGAGAGAAACCAGAATAACCATCTAGAAAGCAAAAATGTGTATGTTTGGATAATCTTTCTAGCATTTGATCAATAAAAGGTAAGGGGTAATGATCTTTTTAGTAGCCTTATTTAATTTGTGGAAATCAATTACCATCCTATAACCTGTAATAATTCTTTGCGGAATCAATTCATCTTTATCGTTAGGAACGACAGTAATACCTCCCTTCTTAGGGACACAATGGACAGGACTTACCCACTGACTATCAGCAACGGGATAAATTATACCTGCCTCAAGGAGCTTTAGTATTTCCTTTCTTACCACTTCTTTCATCTTAGGATTCAGCCGTCGTTGATGATCACGAACTGGTTTGGCATCTTTCTCCAAATTTATTTTATGTTGACATAGAGTGGGACTAATGCCCTTAAGATCATCAAGAGTATATCCAATAGCAGCGCGGTGCTTCTTCAGAGTTTTCAATAGTCTCTCTTCTTCATGCTCTGGAAGACTAGCACTAATAATAACAGGATATATCTTTTTCTCAACAAGATAAGCATATTTAAGAGTATCAGGTAATTGTTTAAGCTCAAACATGGGATCCCCCTTGGGTGGAGGAGGATCCCCTAGGATTTCAACAGGCAAATTGTGTTTCAGGATGGGTTCCTATTTAAAGAATACTTCATCTATTTCCCTTCTTTCATTCATAAACATATCATTTTCATGGTCTAGCAAATATTGTTCTAAAGGATCACTAGGAGGTACGGCAATAGAAGCAAGACCAATAATTTCATCTTTACTAGGCAATTCCTCTTCACGGTGTTGTCTACAAAATTTAGAGAAATTAAACTCATGAGACATATCACCCAAACCAATAGTAACAACATCCTTTTCGCAGTCTATCTTAGCATTAACAGTGTTCAAGAAGGGTCTACCAAATATAATGGGGCAAAACCTATCTTGTGGGGAACCGAGAACAAGAAAATCAGCAGGATATTTAGTTTTCCCACACAAGACTTCAACATCTCTAACAATTCCCATGGGTGAAATAGTATCTCTATTGGCAAGTTTAATTGTGACATCAATATCTTCTAATTCAGTAGGTGCAATATCATGCATAATTTCTTTGTATAAGTCAATAGGTATTGCACTAGCACTAGCACCCATATCACATAAGCCATGATAACAATGATCTCCTATTTTAATAGAAATAACAGGCATGCCTACCACAGGTCTATGTTTATCTTTAGCACAAGGTTTGGCAATTCTAGTAGTTTCATCACAGAAATGAATAACATGCCCATCAATATTATCAGACAAGAGATCTTTAACAATAGCAATATTAGGTTCAACTTTAACTTGCTCAGGAGGTGTATAGGTTCTAATATTGCCTTTGCGAACCACAGTTGAAGCTTTAGCATGATCCTTTATTCTAACAGGGAAAGGTGGTTTCTCAACATAAGCAGTAGGAACAATAGGATCATTACAAGTGATAGTCTTTTCTTCAACTTTAATAGGTGCAGCTACTTTTACTTCTATGGGAGGGTGATATTTAAACCACTTCTCCTTAGGGAGATCAACATGAGCAGCAAAAGATTCATAGAAAGAAGCTACTATCTCAGAGTCAAGTCCATATTTAGTGCTAAATTTATGGAAAACATCGATATCCATAAAAGATTTAATACAATCAAACTTAGGTGTCATACCTGACTCCTTACCTTCGTCGAGATGCCAATCTTCAAAGTTGCGTTTAATTATTTCCAATAAATCCCATTTGAATTCAATAGTCTTCATCATAAAAGAGCCAGCACAAGAAGTATCGAGCATGATGCGATTGTTATCAGAAAGCCGAGCATAGAAATTTTGAATAATTATTTCTCTTGGGAGCTCATGATTGGGCATGAATATAACATTGATTTAAGCCTCCCCAAGCTTGAGCGATGCTTTCTCCTTCGCGAGGCCAGAATTATATATATAATTGCGATCACGATGAACAAGATGCATAGGATAAAACTTCTGATGAAATTCCAATTTCAATCGTTTGTAGTTCCATGATCCCATATCATCACATAGCCTATACCATGTCAATGCATCTCCCTTCAAAGATAAAGGGAAGACCTTCTTCTTAATAACATCATCGGGCACACCCGCAAGCTTAACTAATCCACATACTTCATCCACATATATTAGGTGCTCATCAGGATGCATTGTTCCGTCTCCTGCAAAAGGATTAGCCAGCAATTTTTCTAACATACCCGAAGGAATTTCAAAGTAGACATTTTCATTTTCAGTAGGTTCAGTAGATTGAGGAGCAACTCTTTGCTCTACTGGTCAGGGTGAAGATACCCCGAACAAGCCCCTCAGAGGATTACTTTCCATAGTAACAAGTGACAGTAAATTTCAGCACCCTATGTAAATTTTTCCTTACCACATTCCACCTACCAAAGGCGCTTCACTCCCCGGCAACGGCGCCAGAAAAGAGTCTTGATGACCCACAAGTATAGGGGATCTATCGTAGTCCTTTCGATAAGTAAGAGTGTCAAAACCAACGAGGAGCAGAAGGAAATGATAAGCGGTTTTCAGCAAGGTATTCTCTGCAAGCACTGAAATTATAGGTAACAGATAGTTTTGTGATAAGATAATTGGTAACGAGCAACAAGTAACAAAAGTAAATAAAGTGCAGCAAGGTGGCCCAATCCTATTTGTAGCAAAGGACAAGCCTGGAAAAACTCTTATATAGAGAAAAGCGCTCCCGAGGACACATGGGAGTAATCGTCAAGCTAGTTTTCATCACGTTCATATGATTCGCGTTCGGTACTTTGATAATTTGATATGTGGGTGGACCGGTGCTTGGGTGCTGTCCTTACTTGGACAAGCATCCCACTTATGATTAACCCCTATTGCAAGCATCTGCAACTACAAAAGAAGTATTAAGGTAAACCTAACCATAGCATGAAACATGTGGATCCAAATCAGCCCCTTACGAAGCAACGCATAAAGTAGGGTTTAAGCTTCTATCACTCTAGCAACCCATAATCTACTTATTACTTCCCAATGCCTTCCTCTAGGCCCAAATAATGGTGAAGTGTTATGTAGTTGACGTTCACATAACACCACTAGAGGAGAGACAACATACATCTCATCAAAATATCGAACGAATACCAAATTCGCATGACTACTAATAGCAAGACTTCTCCCATGTCCTCAAGAACAAACGTAACTACTCACAAAGCATATTCATGTTCATAATCAGAGGAGTATTAATATGCATATAGGATCTGAACATATGATCTTCCACCAAATAAACCAACTAGTATCAACTACAAGGAGTAATCAACACTACTAGCAACCTACAGGTACCAATCCCAGACATAGAGACAAGAAATGGATACAAGAGATGAACTAGGGTTTGAGAGGAGATGGTGCTGGTGAAGATGTTGATGGAGATTGCCCTCTCCCGATGAGAGGAGCGTTGGTGATGACGATGGCGATGATTTCCCCCTCCGGGAGGGAAGTGTCCCTGGCAGAACAGCTCTGCCGGAGCCCTAGATTGGTCCACCAAGGTTCCGGCTCGTGGCGGCGGAGTCTCGTCCCGAAAGCTTGCTTATGATTTTTCTTCGGACGAAAGACTTCATATAGCAGAAGATGGGCACCGGAGGGCCAACAGGGGGCCCACGAGGCAGGGGGTAGGGCGCACCCCCCACCGTCGTGGCCAGGGTGTGGGCCCCCTCTGGTATTTCTTCCGCTCAGTATTTTTTATTATTTCCAAAAATAACTTTCGTGGAGTTTCAGGACTTTTGGAGTTGTGAAGAATAGGTCTCTAATATTTGCTCCTTTTCCAGCCTAGAATTCTAGCTGCGGGCATTCTCCCTCCTTATGTAAACCTTGTAAAATAAGAGAGAATAGGCATAAGTATTGTGACATAATGTGTAATAATAGCCCATAATGCAATAAATATCAATATAAAAGCATGATGCAAAATGGACGTATCATTGCTCTCCGGCGGTCCAATGCTGATGTTGATGTGTGCCATCGCCGGTCTGGGTGTAGGACTGCTGCTGCTGGTAGTTACCGGACTCGGTGAGATCCGAGTCTTCCACCTACCCATCCTCATAGCCCCCTCCTCCCTCACCTCCATCGTGGATGATATCGAGCATCTCCCTATCCGCGTCGTACGCCGGCTCAGCCGCTCTCGGCATTGCAGCAAACAACGCTCGAGCACCCATCTGCTCTCTGCCAGCCGTCCTCGCCCACACGAGCGACGTTGAAGAATACTTGGGGAAGAGCAGCGCCGCGTTAACATTGATGATGTAAGGAACCGTACCGGTGGGGGTTGTGAGCTGCTTGGCGACGTAGTAGTATGGAGGCTTGTAAGGCTCCGGCCATGGCGTCGTCTGTACTGTGGGCGCACCCGTCTAGCGGCGTCAGCCACGGCCTCGCCGACCGCCCCGTCGCCATGCCCACCATGCCCATCGCCACCACCAGGCCCACCGGCGGCCAGACGCTTCTTCATCTTCTCCTTCTTTGTGGCCCTCGTTTTGACGTGGCAATTTTTTCACGTCTCCGAGCTGATCTTCCGGGCGAGCGTGATGCTCGGATCCTCTGGCACCTCCGCCAGCTCCATCTCCGACATGTTCTCCAACGGTTCCTAATGACCCACAAGTATAGGGGATCTATTGTAGTCCTTTCAATAAGTAAGAGTGTCGAACCCAACGAGGAGCAAAAGGAAATGATAAGCGGTTTTCAGCAAGGTATTCTCTGCAAGCACTGAAATTATCGGTAACAGATAGTTTTATGATAAGGTAATTTGTAACGGGTAACAAGTAATGAAAGTAAACAAGGTGCAGCAAGGTGGCCCAATCCTTTTTGTAGCAAAGGACAAGCCTAGACAAACTCTTATATAGAGAAAAGCGCTCCCGAGGACACATGGGAATTATCGTCAAGCTAGTTTTCATCACGTTCATATGATTCGTGTTCCTTACTTTGATAATTTGGTATGTGGGTGGACCGGTGCTTGGGTGCTTCCCTTTCTTGGACTAGCATCCCACTTATGATTAACTCCTATTGCAAGCATCCGCAACTACAAAAGAAGTATTAAGGTAAACCTAACCATAGCATGAAACATATGGATCCAAATCAGCCCCTTACGAAGCAACGCATAAACTAGGGTTTAAGCTTCTGTCACTCTAGCAACCCATCATCTACTTATTACTTCCCAATGCCTTCCTCTAGGCCCAAACAATGGTGAAGTTTCATGTAGTCGACGTTCACATAACACCACTAGAGGAGAGACAACATACATCTCATCAAAATATTGAACGAATACCAAATTCACATGACTACTTATAGCAAGACTTCTCCCATGTCCTCAGGAACAAATGTAACTACTCACAAATCATATTCATGTTCATAATCAGAGGGGTATTAATATGCATAATGGATCTGAACATATGATCTTCCACCAAATAAACCAACTAGCATCAACTACAAGGAGTAATCAATACTACTAGCAACCCACAGGTACCAATCTGAGGCTTTGGGACAAAGATTGGATACAAGAGATGAACTAGGGTTTGAGAGGAGATGGTGCTGGTGAAGATGTTGATGGAGATTGACCCCCTCCCGATGAGAGGATCGTTGGTGATGACGATGGTGATGATTTCCCCCTCCCCGAGGGTAGTTTCCCCGGCAGAACAGCTCTGCCGCAGCCCTGGATTGGTTCCGCCAAGGTTCTGCCTCGTGGCGGCGGAGTTTCTTCCCGAAAGCTTGCTTATGATTTTTTCTCGGACGAAAGACTTCATATAGCAGAAGATGGTCACCGGAGGCCTTCCAGGGGCCCACGAGGCAGGGGGGCCCGCCCAGGGGGTAGGGCGCGCCCCCACCCTCGTGGCCAGGGTGTGGGCCCCCTCTGGTACTTTCTTCGCTCAGTATTTTTTATTAATTCCAAAAATTACTTCCGTGAAGTTTCAGAACTTTTGGAGCTGTGCAGAATAGGTCTCTAATATTTGCTCCTTTTCCGGCCCAGAATTCCAGCTGCCGGCATTCTCCCTCTTCTTGTAAAACTTGTAAAATAAGAGAGAGTAGGCATAAGTGTTGTGACATAACGTGTAATAACAACCCATAATGCAATAAATATCGATATAAAAGCATGATGCAAAATGGACGTATCAATTTCATACGTCGGCGACGGAGGGAAGGTGAGGGTGGGAGAAAAGAGCGGGATTTGGGCGGAGAGCGGCGGGGAGTGGAAGAAGAGAGTGAGGGATTTTGGCACGAAAACAGTGTGGGATGCCACAAAAGCGCGGGCTCGACCTTCCTTTTGCGTGGGCAGGGGAGCGAAGAGCGACGTTTCGCGTATCCAAACTCCCGCAAACCTCCCCCACGTTTGTCTTCAGTTTGCGGGAGAAATCGCGTCCGGACCGCTCCGCAAACCTCCCCCATGCTTTTTGGTTTGCGGTTGATTGTTTATGTGAAAGTAAATGATGTTTCTATTTAGTACTACGTCTATAACTAAATATAAGACTTTTTTGCAATTTAATTCCGGAAATAAGAGGTTTTGTCATTTCGATCGAACTCCCCCGCAAGTCAGATCAAAATACTAAATTAGGCAAGAGGCAAAATGTTAGAGTTATTGTTCATGTTAGACCCTGCAAGCTGGACCAGAAACAAGTCTCTATTTTGAAAAGCCATAAAATGTGCCAGACATACGAGCTGTCAAATAGAGAGAAAACCCGAGCAATGTGACCATGGGACACAAGGGGCGTGTTTGATTGCAGTAGTGAATAGTAGCTACATTGCATAGCCTTCTCAACTCAGCCTGGCTATGCAAATGCAGCCTCAAATGCACCATCTGCAAGTTGTTTGGTTTCCTGCATGCCCTCTTGCCTGCATGGGCTGAACCACACTGCCTGGTGTTTGGTTGCCTGCATGTTAGTGGACAAACCCAAGGCATGGTGTTTGGTTGTATGCAACGCCTGGTGTGTAGTAACCTCTTTGGCTAGTTGGTGAGGTTACCGGCACACTTCGGCACAACCATGTAGCACACATCATAAGTAGAGCAGAGTATAAACAGAGGATCAACTACTTAACAGCATAATTCACATAAGCGGTACCACACTTCATAACAGTTCAACGCATAAATCATAAACAGTTCAAAGCAGACTCAATAGTACTTAGGAAGGAGGTGCCCCGGCCCTAGTCATTGGCGGCGAAGGCTTCGTCATGCTTCCCGCACTTGTTGACGACCTCAATGCCATCATTATCGAAGATGATGACCTTGAGGGTGTCGGGAGTGAGGAGCTTGAACGTCACCATGTAGCCGATCTTGATATGATGAACGGCCGCGTAGGTGGCCCAACCCTGATCCAGGGTCACTCTGTCGTTCATCAGCTTCACCATCACCTTCCAGGAGCACCCGGTGTTGTTCCCGAGCTTGAACTCCGTCGGCACCGCGATGAAGTGCTTTGTGAAGTCCAGGGGCATCGGAATGCACTCAAGTTTCGGTGCAAGGATGACCTTGCAGAAGTGAGTTGGGCCATCCTCCTCATGATAGTGGCCGTAGTTGCGGCGCTTGTTGCTGGGGGGCTCCTCCATGCGCTCGTCGTTGCTTGCCTCAGGCGTCTTCGGTTCTTCCTCGGCGGTGGGCGGCAGCACAACCTCGTCGGGCATTGGATGAAGGGGCTGCTTGCCCTTGTTGTCAACGGCCGGGAGCACCTCCGTGCCCATCGCATTGCTCTCCTCGATCTGCACACAATTCATGGAGTCAGGCACAGCACAGAGTTCATGGCTTATTGAAGAGCATGTAGTTAAAACGGCATGATTGTCACTCTTCTCCTCCTCTCCATCGCCCCTATATTTACTCACCCTGCCCAACACTACTAACCCACCCCCTCTCTTCTCTCACTGTCAACCTTCCTCCTCTCCATCACCATGAGCTCTAGCTCCAGCTCCAACGCCAACCCCTTCCCTTGGGGTATTGGCTGGAGGGCCTTCTTCCTCGGGTGGTCGGTTGGTGACCGCACCAAGTTCGAGAACACCATGGAGGTGTGCTCGAACTTCAGATCCATGCCATACATGCAAAAGGAATCTGATGCAGTGCTCATGAGGGCCACTGCACAAGAGCTGAAGACACTGATTCCTGACCTAGCGAAGGGCACGATGGCAGTCGACATCATTCGCTGGGCCATCAATCAGGCCGTCTCCGATGGCGCTAAACAGAGGACGAAGTGGTCCAAGTACAAGAACTATTGGGCTCCTAATGACCGTCGTGCCGCAGTGTACTGGGAGACGATAATCGTGCCGCCGACGGTCATCGGTGAGGGGCTTAAGGAGGAGGAAGAATCCGTGCAGCTGCCAGCGAGGGCGCCTGAGCCAGGCCATCGTACTGTTGGGGAACGTAGCAGAAATTCAAAATTTTCCTACGTGTCACCAAGATCAATCTAGGACATGCTAGCAACGAGAGGGGAGGAGTGCATCTACATACCCTTGTAGATCGCGAGCGGAAGCGTTCAAGAGAACGGGGTTGATGGAGTCGTACTCGTCGTGATCCAAATCACCGATGATCCTAGTGCCGAACGGACGGCACCTCCGCGCTCAACACACGTACGGAGCGGGGACGTCTCCTCCTTCTTGATCTAGCAAGGGGGGAGGAGAAGTTGATGGAGATCCAGCAGCACGACGGCGTGGTGGTGGAAGTAGCGGGATCCCGGCAGGGCTTCGCCAAGCGCAAGCGGGGAGGAAGAGGTGTCACGGGAGGGAGGGAGGCGCCAGGGCTTGGGGTGCTGCTCCCATGCGCCTCCCCACTATATATAGGGGTGGAGGGGGCTGGTTTCTTGCCCTCCAAGTCCATTGGGGCATTGGCAAAGGTGGGGAAAAGAAATCCCATCATTTCCCTTCCCCACCGATTGTTATCCCCTTTTTTAGGGATCTTGATCTTATCCCTTCAGGATATGATCTTATTCCTTCTAAGGAGGGATCTTGGTGCGCCTTGACCAGGGGTGTGGGGCCTTTCCCCCACTACCCACGTTCATGTGGGCCCCCCATGCAGGTGGGCCCCACTTCGGAACCTTCTAGAACCTTCCCGGTACAATACCGAAAAATCCCGAACATTTTTCGGTGGCCAAAATAGGACTTCCCATATATAAATCTTTACCTCCGGACCATTCTGGAACTCCTCATGACGTCCGGGATCTCATCCGGGACTCCGAACGACTTTCGGATTTCCGCATACTAATATCTCTACAACCCTAGCGTCACCGAACCTTAAGTGTGTAGACCCTACGGGTTCGGGAGACATGCATACATGACCGAGACGACTCTCCGGTCAATAACCAACAGCGGGATCTGGATACCCATGTTGGCTCCCACATGTTCCACGATGATCTCATCGGATGAACCACGATGTCGAGGATTCAATCAATCCCGTATACAATTCCCTTTGTAATCGGTACGTTACTTGCCCGAGATTCGATCGTCGGTATCCCAATACCTTGTTCAATCTCGTTACCGGCAAGTCACTTTACTCGTACCGTAATGCATGATCCCGTGACCAAACACTTGGTCACATTGAGCTCATTATGATGATGCATTACCGAGTGGGCCTAGAGATACCTCTCCGTCATACGGAGTGAAAAATCCCAGTCTCGATTCGTGCCAACCCAACAGACACTTTCGGAGATACCTGTAGTGCACCTTTATAGCCACCTAGTTACGTTGTGACGTTTGGCTCACCCAAAGCATTCCTATGGTATCCGGGAGTTGCACAATCTCATGGTCTAAGGAAATGATACTTGACATTAGAAAAGCTCTACCAAACGAACTACACGATCTTGTGCTATGCTTAGGATTGGGTCTTGTCCATCACATCATTCTCCTAATGATGTGATCCCGTTATCAATGACATCCAATGTCCATGGTCAGGAAACCATAACCATCTATTGATCAACGAGCTAGTCAACTAGAGGCTTACTAGGGACATGTTGTGGTCTATGTATTCACACATGTATTACGGTTTCCAGTTAATACAATTATAGCATGAACAACAGACAATTATCATGAACAAGGAAATACAATAATAACCATTTTATTATTGCCTCTAGGGCATATTTTCAACAGTCTCCCACTTGCACTAGAGTCAATAATCTAGTTCACATCACCATGTGATTAACACTCAAAGTTCATTAGAGTCAATAATCTAGTCCACATCACCATGTGATTAACACTCAGTGAGTTCTAGGGTTTGATCATGTTATGCTTACGAGAGAGGTTTTAGTCAATAGGTCTGCAACATTCAGATCCGTGTGTGCTTTACAAATCTCTATGTCATCTTGTAGATGTAGCTACCACGCGCTACTTGGAGCTATTCCAAATAACTGCTCTACTATACGAATCCGGTTTACTACTCAGAGTCATCCGGATTAGTGTCAAAGTTTGCATCGACGTAACCCTTTACGACGAACTGTTTTACCACCTCCATAATCCAGAAAATTCCTTAGTCCACTAGATACTAAGGATAAGTTCGACCGCTGTCATGTGATCCATTCCCGGATCACTATTGTACCCCTTGACTAACTCATGGCAGGGCACACTTCAGGTGCGGTACACAGCATAGCATACTATAGAGCCTACGTCTAAAGCATAGGGGACGACCTTCGTCCTTTCTCTCTCTTCTGTCGTGGTCAGGTCTTGAGTCTTACTCAATACTCACACCTTGTAACACAGCCAAGAACTCCTTCTTTGCTGATCTATTTTGAACTCCTTCAAAATCTTGTCACGGTATCTATTCATTTGAAAGTACTATTAAGCGTTTTTGATCTATCCTTATAGATCTTGATGCTCAATGTTCAAGTAGCTTAATCCAGGTTTTCCATTAAAAAACACTTTTCAAATAACCCTGGATGCTTTCTAGAAATTCTACATCATTTCTGATCAACAATATGTTAACAACATATACTCATCAAAATTTCTGTAGTGCTCCCACTCACTTCTTTGGAAATACAAGTTTCTCATGAACCTTGTATAAACCCAAAATCTTTGATCATCTCATCAAAGCGTTCATTCCAACTCCGAGATGCTTACTCCAATCCTTAGAAGGATTGCTGGAGCTTTGCATACTTGTTAGCATCTTTCAGGATTGACAAAACCTTCTGGTTGTATCACATACAACCTTTCCTCAAGAAAATCGTCGAGGAAACAATGTTTTGACATCCTATCTGCAAGATTTCATAAATAATGCAGTAACTGCTAATATAATTCTAACAAACTCTTAGCATCGCTACGAGTGAGGAAGTCTCATCTTAGTCAACTCCTTGAACTTGCCGGAAAACATCTTAACGACAAGTCGAGCTTTCTTAATGGTGACACTTACCATCATTGTTTGTCTTCCCTTTAAAATCCATCTGTACCCAACAGCCTTACGACCATCAAGTAGTTCTTTCAAAGTCTATACTTTGTTTTCATACATGGATCCTCTTGGATTTTATGGCCTCAAGCCATTCGTCGGAATCCGGGCCCACCATCGCTTCTCCATAGCTCGTAGGTTCATTGTTGTCTAGCAACATGACTTCCAAGACAGGATTACGTACCACTCTGAAGTAGTACGCATCCTTGTCGTCCTATGAGGTTTGGTAGTGACTTGATCTGAAGTTTCATGATCACTATCATAAGCTTCCACTTCAATTGTTGTAGGTGCCACAGGAACAACTTCCTGTGCCCTGCTACACATTAGTTGAAGTGACGGTTCAATGACCTCATCAAGTCTCCACCATCCTCCCACTCAATTCTTTCGAGAGAAACTTTTCCTCGAGAAAGGACCCGTTTCTAGAAACAATCACTTTTGCTTCCAGATCTGAAATAGGAGGTATACCCAACTGTTTTGGGTATTCTATGAAGATGCATTTATCCGCTTTGGGTTCGAGCTTATCAGCCTGAAACTTTTTCACATAAGCGTCGCAGCCCCAAACTTTTAAGAGACGACAGCTTAGGTTTCTCTACACCATAGTTCATACGGTGTCGTCTCAACGGAATTGCGTGGTGCCCTATTTAAAGTGAATGCGGTTGTCTCTAATGCCTAACCCATAAACGATAGTTGTAATTCGATAAGAGACATCATGGTATGCACCATATCCAATAGGGTGCAGTTATGATGTTCGGACACACCATCACAATATGGTGTTCCAGGCGGTATTAGTCGTGAAACAATTTCCACAATTTCTTAATTGTGTGCCAAACTCGTAACTCAGATATTCATCTCTATGATCATATCACAGACATTTTATCCTCTTGTCACGACGATCTTCAACTTCACTCTGAAATTACTTGAACCTTTCAATAATTCAGACTTGTGTTTCATCAAGTAAATATTCTCAGCATCTACTCAAATCATCTGTGAAGTAAGAACATAACGATATCCACTGCGTGCCTCAGCACTCATTGGACTGCACACATCAAATGTATTACTTCCAACAAGTTGCTCTCTTGTTCCATCTTACTGAAAACGAGGCCTTTCAGTCATCTTGCCCATGTGGTATGATTTGCATGTCTCAAGTGATTCAAAATCAAGTGAGTCCAAATGATCCATCTGTATGGACTTTCTTCATGCATATATACTAATAGACATGGTTCGCATGTCTCAATCTTTTCAAAAACGAGTGAGTCCAAAGATCCATCAACATGGAGCTTCTTCATGCGTTTTATACCAATATACCTCAAGTGGTAGTGCCACAAGTATCTGGTACTATCATTACTATCTTATATCTTTTGGCATGAACATGTGTATCACTACGATCGAGATTCAATAAACCATTCATTTTAGGTGCAAGACCATTGAAGGTATTATTCAAATAGACAGAGTAACCATTATTCTCCTTTAATGAATAACCGTATTGTGATAAACATAATCCAATCATGTCTATGCTTAATGCAAACACCAAATAACAATTATTCAGGTTTAACCCCAATCTCGATGGTAGAGGGAGCATGCGATGCTTGATCACATCAACCTTGGAAACACATATCGTCATCTCACCTTTAGCTAGTCTCTGTTTATTCCGCAGCTTTTATTTCGAGTTACTAACACTTAGCAACCTTCACCGGTATCTAATACCCTGGTGCTACTAGGAGTACTAGTAAAGTACACATTAATATAATGTATATCCAATATACTTCTGTCGACCTTGCTAGCCTTCTCATCTACGAAGTATCTAGGGTAGTTCTGCTTCAGTGACCGTTCCCCTCATTTTAGAAGAACTTAGTCTCGGGTTTGGGTTCAACCTTGGGTTTCTTCACTAGAGCAGCAACTGATTTTCCGTTTCATGAAGTATCCCTTCTTGCCCTTGCCCTTCTAGAAACTAGTGGTTTTACTAACCATCAACAATTGATGCTCCTACTTGATTTCTACTTTCGCGGTGTCAAACATCGCGAGTTGCTCAAGGATCATCATGTCTATCCCTGATATGTTATAGTTCATCACGAAGCTCTAATAGCTTGGTGGCAGTGACTATGGAGAACCATCACTATCTCATCTGGAAGATTAACTCCCACTCGATTCAAGTGATTGTAGTACTCAGACAATCTGAGCACATGCTCAACGATTGAGCTTTTCTCCCTTAGTTTGCAGGCTTAAGAAACTTGTCAGAGGTCTCATACCTCTTGATGTGGGCACTAGTCTGAAATCCCAATTTCAGTCTTTGGAACATCTCATATGTTCTGTGACGTTTCAAAACCGTCTTTGGTGCCACAATTTTAAACCGTTCAACATTACGCACTGAACTATCACGTAGTCATCAAAACGTGTATGTCAGATGTTCGCAACATCCACAAACGACGCTCGAGGTTCAGCACACCGAGCGGTGCATTAAGGACATAAGCCTTCTGTGCAGCAATGAGGACAATCCTCAATTTACTTGCCACTATCAACTTTCAACTAAATTTTCCGCATAATTGCTACTATCAACTTTCAACTAAATTTTCTCTAGGAACATATCTTAGTAGAACTAAAGCGTAAGCTACGACATTATTTGCAAAGACCTTTTGACTATGTTCATGATAATTAAGTTCATCTGATTATTTAATGAACTCCCACTTAGATAGACATCCCTCTAGTCATCTAAGTGATACATGATCCGAATCGACTAGGCCGTGTCCGATCATCACATGAGACAGACTAGTCATCATCGGTGAACATCTCCATGTTGATCGTATCTACTATATGACTCATGTTCGACCTTTCGGTCTCTTGTGTTCCGAGGCCATGTCTGTACATGCTAGGCTCGTCAAGTCAACCTAAGTGTTTTGCTTGTGTTCCGAGGCCATGTCTGTACATGCTAGGCTCGTCAACACCCATTGTATGCGAACGTTAGAATCTATCACACCCGATCATCACGTGGTGCTTCGAAACAACGAACCTTCGCAACGGTGCACAGTTAGGGGGAACACATCTCTTGAAATTTTAGTGAGGGATCATCTTATTTATGCTACCATCGTTCTAAGCAAATAAGATGTAAACATGACAAACATCACATGCAAATCATAAAGTGACATGATATGGCCAATATCATCTTGCGCCTTTGATCTCCATCTTCGAGGCGCGGCATGATCACCTTCGTCACCGGCATGACATCATGATCTCCATCATCGTGTCTTCATGAAGTTGTCTCGCCAACTATTACTTGTACTACTATGGCTAACGGTTAGCAATAAAGTAAAGTAATTACATGGCGTTTTCATTGACACGCAGGTCATACAATAAATTAAGACAACTCCTATGGCTCCTGCCGGTTGTCATACTCATCGACATGCAAGTCGTGATTCCTATTACAAGAACATGATCAATCTCATACATCACATATATAATTCATCACATCCTTTTGGCCATATCACAGCACATAGCATACCCTGCAAAAACAAGTTAGACGTCTTCTAATTGTTGTTGCATGTTTTACGTGGCTGCTATGGGTTTCTAGCAAGAACGTTTCTTACCTACGCAAAAGCCACAACGGTGATATGCCAATTGCTATTTACCCTTCATAAGGACCCTTTTCATCAAATCTGATCCAACTAAAGTGGGAGAGACAGACACCCGCTAGCCACCTTATGCATCAAGTGCATGTCAGTCGATGGAACCTGTCTCACGTAAGAGTACGTGTAAGGTCGGTCCGGGCCGCTTCATCCCACAATGCCGCCGAATCAAGATAATACTAGTAACGGCAAGCAAATTGAACAAATCATCGTCCACAACTACTTTGTGTTCTACTCGTGCATAGAATCTACGCATAGACCTAGCTCATGATGCCACTGTTGGGGAACGTAGCAGAAATTCAAAATTTTCCTACGCGTCACCAAGATCAATCTAGGAGATGCTAGCAATGAGAGGGGAGGAGTGCATCTACATACCCTTGTAGATCGCGAGCGGAAGCGTTCAAGAGAACGGGGTTGATGGAGTCGTACTCGTCGTGATCCAAATCACCGATGATCCTAGCGCCGAACGGACGGCACCTCCGCGTTCAACACACGTACGGAGCGGGGACGTCTCCTCCTTTTTGATCCAGCAAGGGGGGAGGAGAAGTTGATGGAGATCCAGCAGCACGACGGTGTGGTGGTGGAAGTAGCGGGATCCCGGCAGGGCTTCGCCAAGCGCAAGCGGGGAGGAAGAGGTGTCACGAGAGGGAGGGAGGCGCCAGGGCTTGGGGTGCTGCTCCCATGCGCCTCCCCGCTATATATAGGGGTGGAGGGGGCTAGTTTCTTGCCCTCCAAGTCCATTGGGGCGTTGGCAAATGTGGGGAAAAGAAATCCCATCATTTCCCTTCCCCACCGATTGTTATCCCCCTTTTTTACGGATCTTGACCTTATCCCTTCGGGATATGATCTTATTCCTCCTAAGGTGGGATCTTGGTGTGCCTTGACCAGGGGTGTGGGGCCTTGCCCCCACTACCCACATTCATGTGGGCCCCTCCATGCAGGTGGGCCCCACTTCGGAACCTTCTAGAACCTTCTCGGTACAATACCGAAAAATCCCGAACATTTTCCGGTGGCCAAAATAGGACTTCCCATATATAAATCTTTACCTCTGGACCATTCTGGAACTCCTCGTGACGTCCGGGATCTCATCCGGTACTCCGAACGACTTTCGGATTTCCGCAAACTAATATCTCTACAACCCTAGCGTCACCGAACCTTAAGTGTGTAGACCCTACGGGTTCAGGAGACATGCATACATGACCGAGACGACTCTCCGGTCAATAACCAACAGCGGGATCTGGATACCCATGTTGGCTCCCACATGTTCCACGATGATCTCATCGGATGAACCACGATGTCGAGGATTCAATCAATCCCGTATACAATTCCCTTTGTCAATCGGTACGTTACTTGCCCGAGATTCGATCGTCGGTATCCCAATACCTTGTTCAATCTCGTTACCGGCAAGTCACTTTACTCGTACCGTAATGCATGATCCCGTGACCAAACACTTGGTCACATTGAGCTCATTATGATGATGCATTACCGAGTGGGCGCAGAGATACCTCTCCGTCATACGGAGTGAAAAATCCCAGTCTCGATTCGTGCCAACCCAACAGACACTTTCGGAGATACCTGTAGTGCACCTTTATAGCCACCCAGTTATGTTGTGACGTTTGGTACACCCAAAGCATTCCTAGAGTATCCGGGAGTTGCACAATCTCATGGTCTAAGGAAATGATACTTGACATTAGAAAAGATCTAGCAAACGAACTACACGATCTTGTGCTATGCTTAGGATTGGGTCTTGTCCATCACATCATTCTCCTAATGATGTGATCCCGTTATCAATGACATCCAATGTCCATGGTCAGGAAACCATAACCATCTATTGATCAACGAGCTAGTCTACTAGAGGCTTACTAGGGACATGTTGTGGTCTATGTATTCACACATGTATTACGGTTTCCAGTTAATACAATTATAGCATGAACAACAGACAATTATCATGAACAAGGAAATACAATAATAACCATTTTATTATTGCCTCTAGGGCATATTTCCAACATGTACCTGGCAGGTCGACCTCGACTCCGGCGAGGACGGCGACGACGACCCGCTGCCCCGCGCGGCGATGAACAAGAAGATGAAGGCCAGCCACTCGACCCACCGCTCTGCACACCCGTGACGGCCGCCGCGGTTAGCTGGTGTCTGTTGTGTACCCCCAATCCCCCTTCTACTGCATCCGCATCTACCTCTATTCCGATCTTGCATGAACTAGTATGAAGTAGTATGAACTCGTATGAACTACTATGAACTACCTCTACATGCTTATCTACCTCTATTCCCCGTTACCCTCTCCGTCGTGGATCGAATCTGTCGTCGGATCGAACGGGAAAAAGTAGTGCATGACGAACAGAGAGAAGTGCTTACCACCATTGCCGCACGCCAAGTGATGATCCGCTCGCCGGTGATGGAGTCCGGTGGTCTTCTTGCTCTCCTCCGATCCGCCGCCGCCGTTGAGAGTTGGGAGAGTGGGGGAGAGTGGGGAGAGGGAGCGGTGAGGGGCGGTGAGGCTAATAACTGCCGGTGCTTCGGGAAGCAACGCGGCTTCTCGAGCGTGGCCGCGTGCGTGCAGCCGCCGCCGGCCACGTGCACCGCTCGGGCCTGGCCCTGGAGAAACTGCCAATTTGAGCATTTCCAGGGAGCCAGGCCCAGGAGTGCTTTAAGGTTCGTGCCATGCGGGCCGAACAGTGAAACCAGGCAACCAAACATGCCTCTTGCCTCCCGTACGGGCCTGGTTGGGCTCTATGCGGGCAACCAAACACGCCCAAGACTACCCAAGCATTTTCCCCGGTATAAGAGCAGTGAGAGTGGGAAATACCACGATGCACCGGGTGTCGGTGCACCCTATATGCGAAAAGTAATTTAGTAACTGCAAAAAAAGTCGAAAAATTCCGCATCTTTTTTGGAATAAGATATATTCTACTTGTATAGAAAGATTCTGGATAGAAAAACAAAAACAAATTGAAATGTTATATACAAGCACTCTTCACGCTACTTTGTCCTCAATTTTTTTCCCTGATGTCAACGGCATCTCGGTGTCTGTCGGCCCCAATTTGGAACAAACCAAGCGCGGAGGTGAGTTTTTCATCTAAGGGATAGCGGCAGCGTTGGCGGCAATATGGGTCAATTTCATGATGGCGGCAGCGACCGCCGAGCGAATTGGAGTGCGTCCAGAGGTCAGCGATGGGTGGCGACAACTACGGGTGGACGTTGGAGGCGAGGAGAGGGCCGAAATTTTCCTAGCCACAGCCGCTTACAATATTTTATGTGTTATAAACCGGATAAGGGTTCGGCTAGATCTGATTTAATATAACTCCTTAAAAACAAAATTTTATAGTTTTTTAAGGGATCAGCTCGAGATACTCTAACCAAATAAAGAAAGAGGCCACATATACACTTGTGTAAGGACACGCGTGATCAGAGCCTAAAAGACACACTTTCTTTTCCCCTCTCCTCTCGCGACCGCGTCGCCCACGCGGGCGACCGGCCGCGGCGACCTCCACCTCCCCCCTCTCTCCCCTTCCTCCCCGCCGTCGTCGCTGGCGCCCGCGGCCGGCCTGGCCCCGGGGACGCTGGTGGCGGCGGCCCCCTGACCTTCCCATCTCGATGGCTCTCCGGCGCGGGGCGGAGCTGCACCGGGGGAGTGACAAATGAGATGGAGATCTTGCTATCATCAAACCATCCTCCCTCTGCTTATCTCTTTCCTTTCTATATGATAAGTCTACTCGCGCCTCAAGGGTCGGTCATTTACCCGGGGGGGTGCTCCTAGGCGGCGGCGGTCTGGCTAGCGGCGGGGTTCCCCGACGCGACTTGGGTGGGCGGCTGGGCGGCGGCTCCGTCGTTGGCGGCGGGGTGGCACAGTGGCATGGCCTGGCGGCGGCGCTCGACCCAGATCTGGGCCCGAAGGGCCCCATCTGGGCTTGGGCGGGTCGGCGGCGGGGCGGGGCGGGTCTGCACCGTGACTCCCGGGAGGCGGGGGAGCGGCGCGCTGGCGGCGCCGTCGCCAGCCTGCAGCACCGTGGCCGGCGGGGCTTAGCGGGCCCGTTTCGGGCTTGGCCGGGGTAGGGGTGGCCTGGTATGCCCCGCTGCTGTGTCCGGACGGCTATCGCGACGGTGCCGGAGGCGTGGGCCTCTGGCACGACGGCGGTGGAGGTGGTTCCCTCCCGCTCGGCCTTGTGCTGCTGCTCCCGTTGCTCGGCTCTTCTCTCCGGTCTTCTTGGCCTCGTGTTGGTGTTCGCAGTGAAACGGCGTGGGTGGCGGCGCAATCGTGATGGCGCATGGTGTTGGACGGTGGTTTGGCTGGTCGGTTCTGGTTGGGCGGTGGGGTTTCGTGTCTGGGAGAAATCCTTGCCGGTTCGCCCGGCTCTGATGCGGTGACACCGGCGGGTGCCACTATTCCTTCTTGGAGGGTGTCGGTAGTAACCATCCCCCACCTCCCTCCGCGTACTGGGGGAAACCCTAGGACTCGTCCGGGCAGCAGCGTGTGGTGGTGTGTTTCCGGAGGGCCCAGCGGTCGCGGGTCTTCCGCGCTTTGTCGAGTTGCCGCTGTTGGCATTTGTTTCTTCTTCGTTTTCTTTCGGGCTTGATGTGCTGCTCGCCCCAGCATTGCGATGTGCACAAGGGTGGTTTGCTTTGGAATACAAAGCGGGGGAAACCCTTTTTCGGTACACTTGTGTGAGGGGCTCCGGGTGAAATATTTGGCGCGTCGACCGAGAAAACTATACGTGGGCCATGTCTAGTGCCCTGCTAGAGGCTCTAATCCGGCAATAAGTTGTTTA
Source organism: Aegilops tauschii subsp. strangulata (assembly GCF_002575655.3). Taxonomy (NCBI): domain Eukaryota; kingdom Viridiplantae; phylum Streptophyta; class Magnoliopsida; order Poales; family Poaceae; genus Aegilops; species Aegilops tauschii. The sequence continues at coordinate 472,180,878 of NC_053036.3, read as the reverse complement.
TTTCATGATACTAGGTTGGTAGTACCATAGTTGTCGATAAATTTTCAACAAAATTGGTCAAACATTACACCATTTGACTCAAGAGAAAATTTATAAATTTATAGGTCTTCTTTTTTTGAGACGAAGGAAGTACGTACTGGTTAAGAGCCGTTAATCAAAACAGACGCTGGACAAAGCTGATGTGGTGGACAAGATAAGCGCACTTTATACAGAGAAACAAATCTGATAGTATCAGTTCCTAGTTCCTACACATGCTGCTGCAGTATCACCGCTAACCACTAACTCGCCAAGCAATGGTAAGGCCACTTGGCCGAGTAAAATCACATGTGAGACTCGTCGATCCTGCTTTTGAGCAGCTGGAAAGCCGGGATCACCCACGCTCCGCAGCAGCACTGCATGCCTGCCCAGTCGAACGATCCCAGCCGGGTCTGGCATCCCATGCACCACAGCTTGTTCGAAACGTACCCCTCTTCCACTGCAACCGTCACGGGATAGACCAACACATCAGGTTTTTGCATCAAAAAACAAACAAAATACGCTGAACCGAGAAAGGAGTTAAGAAACAAGCAAACGGAGCTAAAGTTGAGGAACTCACCAGCCTGCATCCACTTCATGGGCTCCACGAAGATGCAGGCACTGCATTCAGGCTTCTTCTCATCCGCATCGTTTCTGCGCTTTAAGAAGCCTGCCTCTCCTAGGCCTACCTCGTGCGTGACGACGTACTCTTGTGTTGCTACCATCCTCCGACACTTTTTGCAGCGGTAAATGACACCTGGATTAGCAGCAGCCTGCTGCTCTTCTGGCTTAACATTGGCTTCCACAACTGTGCACTGCCTGATAGTTTCTGCAGGCTTTTGATCAGCCTCCGATCTTGCCTCTTGATCAGATTGCTTTTCTTGGTTAACATCAGTTCCCACAGCAGTGTCTAGGCACATTTCAGCAAACTTCTGATGAACCTCCAATCTTGCCTCTGGATCATCTTGCTTTCCTTGAACAATGCCAGCTTCCACAACATCGTCGTCTAGGCACATTTGCGTTAACTTTTGGTTAACCTGTGATCCTAGCATCTCATCTGTTTGCTCTGGTCCTGACTTCTGTTCAACTCCAAATCCTTGTGGCTGATTTGCTTCCATCTGCTTTAAATTACATAATGTTAGCCATGGCAAGTTAAATGCAGGTAGGCTACAACCACACAGAACATAAAATTAGCCTACCATGCTGTTGAAAATTAAAGCCTTCAGAAATGTGCTGAGAACTAACTGGGTTCAGTTTCCCCATCTAATTTAACAGGCAAGCCATAAAAAGTCGCATATAGCTCTAGTCAACTTTAACAGGCAAACCATAATTCATGTATAGTGCTAGTAGACAGACACACTCATATAGGTGCCTCCACAGATTGCACATAAAACAGACAAAAGCTTCTATAAATGCATTTTTTTATCAACAAATATGATTGCCTAATGTACATTAAGGTGTGTACATAGATGTCTATATGTATTCAGCTGTTCATCAGTCCCTCTATAGGGATCTCAAAATTGCTAGTAGTGCAAGCAACTCCTAAATTAAAGAACTTAGTTTTAGGATTTGACTGAGAATAATCATTTCATTGTTCCTTACCTATTACTCCCTCTGTAAAGAAATATAAGAGCATTTAGAATGCTTTTATATTTCTTTACGGAGGGAGTACATTTTACATTTATGTAGTATCTCTCACAGAACTAGTGGCTACAATTAAGAAATGTGTCCAGAAACACTCTTTCAGCCAACTCCTTTTTAACACACATTCAAGTTCATCAATATGGTTGTGGTGTTTGAATAAAGTTACACGTATCTCTCAGAAAAGTTCGTGGATATGACAATGACAGACACAAGACATAGTATATTGACTAGTAGTGGCGACATATACATGGACTGTAGAGGGCTATCACATATCCCAAACTCAACCCAGTCCTTGCTTGAATCCCCTGTGCCAACTAACAAAAGCCAAAACAAATACCCCCCAATACACACCCACCCGTGACTAATATCCAGAAGGCTCTGAATGGGCAACAACTCTCTAACATGACCTCTGTCAAGCATTGGGTGGTATCTCTGTAAATCTCTCACCATCTACAGCATTTGACAATACTGCTAATGCAGGGTGTTTTGGTTTAAGAAGTGATAATCTGTTCTCCTTTGGCAAGGTATTTTGATTCAGGAAGCCCTATTTTGGATCATAGTACATATAAGGGTAGAGGAATCCACATAGTAACTTCATAATTTCTACCAACGTCTAAAGAAACGTACGGATGCCCATAAGAGCATTGACATTGCAAGTGCTTGGATAGGTGTTTGTTAAATTATAAACCAGTTTTTTTCTTGCCACTTAGGATGGCGCTGGTGCTTATTTAGTTATTTTGAAGCATGGGTGCCTGGTCAGAACCAATGCTTAAGAGGTACTCATGTATTTAATTAGGACGAATTTGTATATGCTAAATCATCTAAGTACCAACAAAGAGAGAGTTTGCATTCGAGTAGGTAAACTTTGCACAGATGCTTCATGATGTAGTATGTTCTGTCCCTTTAAGCACTCGCGTCTAAGCACCTCAAATTGTACATGCCCTCATAATATGGGAACCAAACGGCGTTTGTTCTTTAATCCTGCCGGGATAAAAACACATCTAGTATTGTGACAACGTCCCCAGAATCACAGATACAATGCACCAAAGCCATCACACCTAGGCTGATAATCCTGCAGTCGCAAACTCCCAAACAGATCACACATCAAGAAAAGGTAAATCGAACCAGAATCGTGGATTTCCACCCAACATAGATTTGGGGCAGTTCCAGGTCGGCCATTCTTCCCACCAATCAAACCAAAATCCTCTGTGGGCATTGCGAAATACTACTAACAAGAAAGGCTGAAAAAACGACCTTAATAGCGAAGCCGGTCGCCGAGACCAGAACCGAAACAGGCCGGCAAAGCTCCCCCAAAACCCTAGGGTTCGGTGGGTTCTGGGCTTCTGGCAGGAGTCAAGGGAAGGGAGCAAATTAGTGGGATTCTAATCGTGCTCACCTCCGGTGGATGAAGCCGGGTCCAATGGCTCCGCCTGGCGCCCTCGGGCTGTCTCGCCGCCGCGCCGCTGCCGACGAGAGGGATATGGTGCTTCCGGTAGAGAGAATCAGAGAACCTTCCAGTTGAGGCGGGGTGCGAGAGTGGCCGTATACGACGTTCATTGCGTCTTATAGTCGATGAATCGCACAGGCGGGCGTGGTCGGGCGGCCCAGTTCGGTGTCTATGTTGTTCGTCTCGGGAGCGTTCCGGGTTTCCGTGCGGGTTTATCTCTTTTCTTCTAAAAAAATATTCTCTTTTCTTTCGTTTTTCTAGTTTTCATCCCTATTTTTGTTTTTCCCTGCGAAATCACGTAGTATATATTTTAAAAAATGCAGTTTTCTTAAGAAAAGTTTTATCTTTTCTAAACCTGTGTGCACATTTTCTTAAATTGAATATTTTTCAAAAAAATGTGTGATTTAAAAAAATGTGCACGAAATATGCACATTTTTAAATACATGAACATTCTTTAAAATTTGATAAGGGTTTTAAATTATATGATTGTTTTTAGTTTGTGACTAGTTTCTAAAATAAATCTTTTAAAAAAACTTTTTGTAAGTCATGATCGTTTCCTAAATACACAAGCAATTTTTTAAATTACGATTTTTTTAAATTCATGAGATTTTTTAAAATGCACGAACTTGCTAATGATATGACATGGGATATCATGGAAGAATTGGTTCTATAGAACCTAAAACTGAAGCATCATTCTTTTTCTAGTGTGGCAATGTGGGAAGGCGATGTTTTCATTTTTGGAGCGAGAGCGAAACTACAAAACAAATGGAACAAAATATTTTTGAAACAAGGAAGCCGGTTTATCATTTTCATCATTTTAGAATAAGATTGTTGCTTGGTTAATTGGCAAGAAATCGGGTGAAAACCATCACAACCCACTAATCAGGCACACAACAAATAGATTGCACACACGGTTGCGAAGAAACATCGTCAGTTTGCACATTAGAGTCACCGTCATCACTTCCCTGCAGCAAGCGAATCCGACTTCACTACAAACGCCCATCAACAAAGTCCACACCACAAAGTTCGGGATCAGCCATATGAAGAACCATGCTAACCACTCAACCACATGCATTGACGGACGTGCAACTCCGATTCTAACTGCAAGCTATGACGGGGGAATGCGTAAGGTTGGTGGCACAGAACATCACCAAACTAATCACCATCGCATGTCATTGTCGCCATCTAGACCTTGCACCCACAATTCTAACTTCACAGCAAAAACGTCCCGAGACAAATCTTGCAACTGACTACAGCAACTTTGTCCCGGCCTTAACATCGATCGCCTCCACTGTCATTGTCGCGTAAGACCCCGTACGAGCATTGTCATCATCTCCTCGTCCCTCCGACCGGTGCACATCTCATGAAAATTATGTGGCCGATGAGGAAGACGACTTAAAATTGCTGCCATTTTCTGATCACATTCATCTAAGGTTTTCCCCAAAGTTGCCTAGGGTGGAGGAAGGAGTGTATCACCTCGATGATGCCTTCAAGAAGGGAGTGGTGATGGAGTCAAATCTAGCAGACCTTAGGTAGGGGTCCCGAGCTGGTAGCCTTGGCATGATGGTAAGAGGGACACAAGACTTTCTCGAAGAGATAATACACCGGGGTGGCTCACCTAGGGGAGCCAGGTAGACGGCCTACTGGAGGGCCCACGGTGCCAAGCGATGAGGGGGGGAGATAAACACCATGCGAGCAAGTTGACCTCCAAGTTGGTGCTGCAGCAACCCTAGATATGTTTCCTCCCTCTGTAAAACCCTAGCCTCTTCGAGTATATAAGGGAAGGGTAGGGAGCTCTCATTCCCATCTAATCCTGTAGAAACAACTCCCGATAGTCATCTCTCAAACACCATTGTAAACCCCTCGCATGAGATATTCCTCCACCATGAATAACAAACACGACCAGGATGTAGGGTATTACTCTCCGAAGGACCAAACCTAGGGAAAAAAACATGCGACCTCCGCTCTGAGATTTCCAGATGCGCCAGGAACCCTACCGAGGGATCTGAATTTTTTTGCACCATCAGTTAGCGCGCCAGGTAGAGGTTGCATCAGCTGGAGGCCGATCTCAAATCTAATCTTCCCTAACCTCTGGTGGTCTCCCTTCAGGGGAGAGCCTCACCTTTGGATTTCACGGTTAACTACCATGGCGCTTTTCGCATGTGCCTACCATCGATCCAACGATCGCGCAGACACATCCGTCATCAACAACGACATCTTCACCGCCGACCTCCAACTCCGAGGATGGCGGCACACCAACACCCCATGCACTCCCAACCTGGCCATCGGGGGCTAGCTAGGCACTGCGGCGACCCCGCGTATTTCCACCAGCCCACCCCGATCTCACACTTCGTTGCCATGGTCTACAATAACTGCTTCATCATGCACACATCCCGAGAACTACGTCATTGATGGATCCAACTCTAACGAAGGCACAAACCTAGTCGACGTCGTTTCACTCTCGGACCGCGAAAGCAACGAGGGCAGGATAATCTTCCTCGCCAATGACGATGAATACGTCGGGCTACACACTATTCCAGAAAACCCGGGATCAAGCTCATGGAGCGAGTCAGAACCATCCGAGGAGACCGGAGACAGTCAGCCCATGAGGCCATGACTGAGGAAACCTTTTCGCCCAACGCTACAGAAGGAGTATCGCTGTAGCAGGTCATGATGACAGAACCAGTGGGAACAACCACGGCTGCGACGTCTCAGATACCACCCGCGTGATGACCACAACTACAACAACGGCATGGCTGCAAGCCCCACCGGTCTCCGGGCCAAAGCCCACCACCACGCAGGCTCCTACGACGCCCATCGTCACTATGGGTGTGTTTGGTTGCCGTGCGCTACAGTACCTGCGTTGCATACCCTTCTCCACTCAGCCTGGCTATGCAAATGCAGCCTCAAATGCACCATCTGCATGTTGTTTGGTTGCCTGCATGGGCATAACCACACTGCCTGGTGTTTGGTTGTCTGCATGTTAGTGGACAAACCCAAGGCATGGTGTTTGGTTGTATGCAACGCCTGGTGTGTGGTAACCTCTTTGGCTAGTTGGTGAGGTTACTAGCACACTTCGGCACAACCATGTAGCACACATCATAAGCAGAGCAGAGTATAAACAGAGGATCAACTACTTAAGAGCATATTTCAGATAAGCAGTACCACACTTGATAACAGTTCTACGCATAAACCATAAACATAAACAGTTCAAAGCAGACTCGATAGTACTTAGGGAGGCCCCGACCCTACTCCTTGGCGGCGAAGGCTTTGTCGTGCTTCCTGCACTTGTTGACGACCTCAATGCCATCGTCGTCGAAGATGATGACCTTGAGAGTGTCGGGAGTGAGGAGCTTGAACGTCACCATGTAGCCGATCTTGATCTGATGAACGGCTGCGTAGGTGGCCCAACCCTGATCCAGGGTCACCCTACCGTTCATCAGCTTCACCGTCACCTTCCAGGAGCAGCCGATGTTGTTCCTGAGCTTGAACTCCATCGGCCCCGCGGCGAAGTGCTTGGTGAAGTCGAGGGGCATGGGGATGCACTCAAGCTTTAGTGCAAGGATGACCTTGCAGAAGTGAGTTGGGCCATCCTCCTGATGGTAGTGGCCATAGTTGCGGCGCTTGTTGCTGGGGGGCCTCCTCCATGCCCTCGTCGTCGCCACCCTCAGGCGTCTTCGGTTCTTCCTCGGCGGTGGGCGGCAGCACAACTTCGTCAGGCATTGGGTGAAGGGGCAGCTTGCCCTTGTTGTCAACGGCCGAGAGCACCTCATTGCTCTCCTCAATCTGCACACAATTCATGGAGTCAGGCACAACACAGAGTTCATGGCTTATTGAAGAGCATGTAGTTAAAATGGCATGACCGTCACTCTTCTCCTCCTCTCCATCGCCCCTATATTTACTCACCCTGCCCAACACTACTTACCCACCCCCTCTCTTCTCTCACTGTCAACCTTCCTCCTCCCCATCGCCATGAGCTCTAGCTCCAGCTCCAACGCCAACCCCTTCCCTTGGGGTATTGGCTGGAGGGCCTTCTTCCTCGGGTGGTCGGCTGGTGACCGCACCAAGTTCGAGAACACCATGGAGGTGTGCTCGAACTTCGGCTCCATGCCTGACATGCAGAAGGAATCTAATGCAGTGCTCATGAAGGCCACTACAGAAGAGCTGCAGACACTGATTCCTGACCCAGCGAAGGGCGCGATGGCAGTTGACATCATTCACTGGGCCATGAATCAGGCCGTCTCCGACGACGCTAAACAGAGGAAGAAGTGGTGCAAGTACAAGAACTACTGGGCTCCTAATGACCGCCGTGCCGCAGTGTATTGGGAGACGGCTATCGCGCCGCCGGCGGTCATCGATGGGGAGCCTAAGGAGAGGAAGAAGCGGTGCAGATGCCAGCGAGGGCGCTGGAGCCAGGCCGTCGTACCTGGCAGATCGACCTCGACTCCACCGAGGACGACGACGACGACCCGCCGGCCCGCACGGCGATGAAGAAGAAAATGAAGGCCAGTGGCTCGACCCACCGCTCCGCACACCGGTGACGACCGCCGCGGTGAGCCGGTGTCCGTTGTGTACCCCCTATCCCCAATCCCCCAATCCCCCTTCTGCATCCGCATCTACCTCTATTCCGATCTTGCATGAACTAGTTTGAAGTACTATGAACTCGTATGAACTGGTATGAACTAGTATGAACTACCCCTATGTTTATCTACCTCTATTCCCCATTCCCCTCCGCCGTGGATCGAATCTATCGCCGGATCGAACGGGAAAAAGCTCTGCATGTCGAACAGAGAGAAGTGCTTACCGCCATTGCCACGGGCCAACTGATGATGCGCTCGCCGGTGATGGAGTCCGGTGGTCTTCTTGCTCTGCTCCGATCCGCCGCCGCCGGTGAGAGTTGGGAGAGTGGGGAGAGTGGGGAGAGGGAGCGGTGAGGGGCGGTGAGGCTAATAACTGCCGGCGCTTCGGGAAGCAACGCGGCTTCTCGAGTGTGGCCGCGCGCGTGCAGCCGCCGCCGCCCACGTGCACCGCTTGGACCTGGCCCTGAAGAAACTGCCGATCCAGGCCGAGGAGTGCTTTAAGGTTCGTGCCATGCGGGCCAAACAGTGAAAGCGGGCAACCAATCAGCCCGTTTCCGTCCCGCGCGAGCCAGGCCGAGCCTCATGCAGACTACCAAACACGCCCTATGCAGCAACAGCTCGGGTGCCCCGGGGTTTGCCCCTCCACGCTTCCCCACGCCTGCGGCTACCAAACCCCCTAAACTTCGCGGAGGCTACAACCACGCTACCACCCATCACCGTGCTTGGCAGTGACCCGGCGTCCACGGAATTGGAGGCCCGGAGGCCCTCCACGTATCGCAACTAAACACGCAGCTGCACCTACAGCAGCACACCTTGGAGGTCGCCGCATGCAAATTAAGCACGGTGGCAGGAGAATATGACACAAGAGGGCTGTGACGTGCCCATCATCGCCCGCGGGCTCTCGCGGATACGAGACGGTCATAGGATTCAACGAGCCAACAGAAGCGGCGCCGCCACCAACACCAGTGTGCAGACTCAAGGCCGCAGCGGCTCTGGTAGACAAGCTACAAGCCACGTCGAGAGACCCGAGGCTCCTGGTCGATCTAAAGCAGGTGCTCCATTGGACAGTGGAGCTCCAGGACAACGTTGCGCGCTGCCGGGAAGGCTCCTCGGCAGTGGCGAGTCTACTACACAGGCTTAAACAGGCTCAAGCCTGCTCTCCAAAAAACAATACTTTTTTACTAGTACTACTACTACTACTTTCATCCCAGCTCAATAGTACATATATTATCCAGACATGCACAGCGAACAGGCACCTCAAACGAATGCCCAGCCTCCATCTACTGTGTAATTACTAGTTCATGTACTGTTAACCAATTTAGTGTCCAATGCAACTTATTTGCAAAAAAGAATAGGAGTACAAAAAATGAGTATCATGCATGTATCCCTCACGCTGAACCTGAACCTATCCCAACTAATATGAACCCAGACACCCTTCCCTTTGCTATTGTGATTGTAATCCCTCCTCCAAATTATATGCACAACAAGATGGGGAGATAATGGTTATTTTGCAAGATAAATTCAAATTTTGGTTCAAAATTTTATATATTTGTTCAAAAATACTAGAAAAAATCTAGTTAATGCAAAAAAATAGTAATTTGGGAAATTCTGAACCTATTTTGACAACAAGATTAGGACATCATGGTCAATTTTTTTCTCCAAAAGAAAGTTTAGTTTTTTCGCCGTTGACTTGAGCCTACCCTTCATTTTCTTCCTAGATTCGCCACTGCTCCTCGGCACTACGTCCTCTCTACTGCAAATCACCCATCCCGTGAACAAAGACAAGAGTCAGTGCAACGTCTAGAGGCCGCACCAGCAGCAGACACCAGAAACCTTCGACAGCCAATCTCAGCGGTGGCAGTACAATAGAGGGCAACGCTCCCCGCGGGAGGCCCGGTAGCAACAGTGCATCTAGGCGTTTACCCAGATCCTAGAGACACAACAATAGAGCACTACGGGCAGAATCGAGGAGCCCCGCCATCGCACTTCAAATCACTTACGTCCAGCATCGCTCCACCATGCTTTGGTCACGCGGTGATCACCCATCCGTTCCCACAATCGTTCATAGTCCACGACGTTGAGAAGTACCCCGGCAACACAAAACCATATAATTGGCTCAACGATTACCTCACATCAATAGAGATGGCCAATGGAGACATCGGTAATGCATTGCGGCATCCTCCGTGTCTCACAGGACACACACACTCTTGGTTGAGCGGCCTCCCGCTCAACTCCATCCACACCTGGGCCAATCTCGAGCATGCTTTCCTCAACAATTTTGAGGGCACATACCAGTGTCGGGGGAGCGATGCCGACCTCCGTAGCATTATACAGGAGGACTGAAGGAAATATGCCCTAGAGGCAATAATAAACTTATTATTTATTTCCTTATTTCATGATAAGTGTTTATTATTCATGCTAGAATTGTATTAACCGGAAACTTCATACATGTCTGAATACATAGACAAACAGAATGTCACTAGTATGCCTGTACTTGAGTAGCTCGTTGAATCAAAGATTGTTAAGTTTCCTAGCCATAGACATGAGTTGTCATTTGATTAACGGGATCACAACATTAGAGAATGATGTGATTGACTTGACCCATTCCATTAGCTTAGCATTTGATCGTTTAGTGTGTTGCTATTGCTTTCTTCATGACTTATACATGTTCCTATGACTATGAGATTATGCAACTCCCGAATACCGGAGGAACACTTTGTGTGCTACCAAACGTCACAACGTAACTGGGTGATTATAAAGGTGCTCTACAGGTGTCTCCGATGGTACTTGTTGAGTTGGCATAGATTGAGATTAGCATTTGTCACTCCGATTGTCGGAGAGGTATCTCTGGGCCCTCTCGGTAATGCACATCACTATAAGCCTTGCAAGCAATGCAACTAATGAGTTAGTTGCGGGATGATGTATTACGGAACGAGTAAAGAGACTTGCCGGTAATGAGATTGAACTAGGTATTGAGATACCGACGATCGAATCTCGGGCAAGTAACATACCGATGACAAAGGGAACAACGTATGTTGTTATGCGATTTGACCGATAAAGATTTTCGTAGAATATGTAGGAACCAATATGAGCATCCAGGTTCCACTATTGGTTATTGACCGGAGACGTGTCTCGGTCATGTCTACATAGTTCTCGAACCCGTAGGGTCCGCACGCTTAAAGTTCTGTGACGATCGGTATTATGAGTTTATGTGATTTGATGTACCGAAGGTAGTTCGGAGTCCCGGATGAGATTGGGGACATGACGAGGAGTCTCGAAATGGTCGAGACGTAAAGATCGATATATTGGACGACTATATTCAGACATCGGAAAGGTTCTGAGTGATTTGGGTATTCTGGGCTACCGGGGAGTTACGAGAATACGAGGAAGAAATAATGGGCCTCATGGGCCAAGTGGTGGAAGAGAGGAGGTAGGGCGCGCGGCCCCCCTAGCCCAAATCGAATTGGACTAGGGGGCCGACCCCCCTTTCCTCCTTTTCCTCCCTCTCCTTACTTCTCCTTCTCCTCCTTCCTTTCCTCCTCCTAGTAGGAGTAGGAAAGGGGAGTCCTACTCCTACTAGGAGGAGGACTCCTCCTCCTGGCGCGCCCTACAGGGGCCGGCCGGCCTCCCTCTTGCTCCTTTATATACGGGGGCAGGGGGGCACCCTAGAACACACAAGTTGATCTGTTGATCTCTCCCAGCCGTGTGCGGTGCCCCCTCCACCATATTCCACCTCGGTCATATCGTAGCGGTGCTTAGGCGGAGCCCTGCATCGGTAGCAACATCATCACCGTCATCACGCCGTCGTGCTGACGGAACTCTCTCGTGAAGCTCTACTGGATCGGAGTTCGTGGGACGTCATCGAGCTGAACGTGTGCTGAACTCGGAGGTGCCGTACGTTCGGTACTTGGATCAGTCGGATCGTGAAGACATACGACTACATCAACCGCATTGTGCTAACGCTTCCGCTTTCGGTCTACGAGGGTACGTGGACAACACTCTCCCCTCTCGTTGCTTGATGAGCCACAAGTATAGGGGATCTATCGTAGTCGTTTCGATAAGTAAGAGTGTCGAACCCAACGAGGAGCAGAAGGAAATGATAAGCGGCTTTCGGCATGGTATTCTCTGCAAGCACTGAAATTATAGGTAACAGATAGTTTTGTGATAGGATAATTTGTAACGAGCAACAAGTAACAAAAGTAAATAAAGTGCAGCAAGGTGGCCCAATCCTTTTTTAGCAAAGGACAAGACTGGACAAACTCTTATATAGAGAAAAGCGCTCCCGAGGACACATGGGAATTATCGTCAAGCTAGTTTTCATCACGTTCATATAATTCGCGTTCGGTACTTTGATAATTTGATATGTGGGTGGACCGGTGCTTGGGTGCTATTCTTACTTGAACAAGCATCCCACTTATGATTAACCTCTATTGCAAGCGTCCGCAACTACAACAAAAGTATTAAGGTAAACCTAACCATAGCATGAAACATATGGATCCAAATCAGCCCCTTACGAAGCAACGCATAAACTAGGGTTTAAGCTTCTGTCACTCTAGCAACCCATCATCTACTTATTACTTCCCAATGCCTTCCTCTAGGCCCAAATAATGGTGAAGTGTTATGTAGTCGACGTTCACATAACACCACTAGAGGATAGACAACATACATCTCATCAAAATATCGAACGAATACCAAATTCACATGACTACTAATAGCAAGACTTCTCCCATGTCCTCAGGAACAAACGTAACTACTCACAAAGCATATTCATATTCATAATCAAAGGAGTATTAGTATGCATATAGGATCTGAACATATGATCTTCCACCAAATAAACCAACCACCATCAACTACAAGGAGTAGTCAACACTACTAGCAACCTACAGGTACCAATCCCAGACTTGGAGACAAGAATTGGATACAAGAGATGAACTAGGGTTTGAGAGGAGATGGTGCTGGTGAAGATGTTGATGGAGATTGCCCTCTCCCGATGAGAGGAGCGTTGGTGATGACGATGGCGATGATTTCCCCCTCCCGGAGGGAAGTGTCCCCGGCACAACAGCTCTGCCGGAGCCCTAGATTGGTTCCGCCAAGGTTTCGCCTCGTGGCGGCGGAGTCTCGTCCCGAAAGCTTGCTTATGATTTTTCTTCGGGCGAAAGACTTCATATAGCAGAAGATGGGCACCGGAGGGCCAACAGGGGGCCCATGAGGCAGGGGCGCGCCAGGGGGGTAGGGCGCGCCCCCACCCTCGTGGCCAGGTGGGGGCCCCTGACGTACTTCTTCCACTCAATATTTTTTATTATTTTCAAAAATAACTTTCGTGGAGTTTCAGGACTTTTGGAGTTGTGCATAATAGGTCTCTAATATTTGCTCCTTTTCCAGCCCAGAATTCCAGCTGCCGGCATTCTCCCTCCTTATGTAAACCTTGCAAAATAAGAGATAATAGGCATAAATATTGTGACATAACGTGTAATAACATCCCATAATGCAATAAATATCGATATAAAAGCATGATGCAAAATGGACGTATCAACTCCCCCAAGCTTAGACCTCGCTTGTCCTCAAGCGAAAGCCGATAACGATAAATATGTCCACATGTTTAGAGGTAGAGGTGTCGATAAAATAAAATACGGACATGAGGGCATCATGATTATTCTCATAACAGCAACATATATGGATATTGTCATATGATTTCTTATGCTCAAGTACCAATCTATTCACAATGCAAAGTATTAATCAAAAACTTTATTGAGAACCAACAAACTATAATCTCAGTCATTGAAGCAATTGCAATTTATCATAACATCAGAAAGAGTCTATGTCAGAGCTTTCTAGCAAGTCTACATACTCAACTATCATTTAGTCTTTCATAATTGCTAACACTCACGCAGTACTTGTGGTTACAGAGTTTTAATCGGACACAGAGAAAGATAGGGGCTTATAGTTTCGCCTCCCAACCTTTTACCTCAAGGGTAATGTCAACAATAATAGTTCATGCTAACCCACATCCAATTAGATATATATATCAGGATCTTTCCAACATCCTGTGCTTGCCAAAGGATAAAATGTAAAAGGAAAGGTGAAGATCACCATGACTCTTGCATAAGGTAGAAGGTAATAGTAAAAGATAGACCCTTCGCAGAGGGAAGCAGAGGTTGCCATGCACTTTCAGGGTTGGATGCACAAAATCTTAATGCGAAATAACGTCACTTTATATTGCCCCTTGTGATATGAACCGTTATTATGCAGTCCGTCGCTTTTATTTCTTCCACATCACAAGATCGTATAAAGCTTATTTCCTCCACACCAATCAATCATACATATTTAGAGAGCAATTTTTATTGCTTGCACCGATGACAACTTATTTGAAGGATCTTACTCAATTCATAGGTAGGTATGGTGGACTCTCATGGCAAAACTGGTTTAAGGGTACTTGGAAGCACAAGTAGTATCTCTACTTGGTGCAAAGAATTTGGCTAGCATGAGGGGGAAGGGCAAGCTCAACATGTTGGATGATCCATGCCAATATACTTTATCTCAGATATAAGAAAACATAACCCATTACGTTGTCTTCCTTGTCCAACATCAACTCTTTAGCATGTCATATTTTAATGAGTGCTCCCAATCATAAAAGATGTCCAAGATAGTATATTTATATGTGAAACCTCTCTTTCTTTATTACTTCCTATTAATTGCAACGATGACCAAAGCTATGTTTGTCAACTCTCAACAATTTTTAATCATCATACTCTTTCTATGTGAAGTCATTACTCTCAATAAGATCAATATGATATTTTTTTCTTTTTATTCTTTTCTCTTTTCTTTTATTCACTCAAGATCATAGCAAGATAATCAAGCCCTTGACTCAACACTAATCTTTATTATATAGCTCACGGACTCGATTACATAGAGAGATCATAAAGCAAAACTCAAAACTAGATCATACCAAAACTTTATTCTACTAGATCAAGATACTACTAAATAGGATCGAACGAAGAAAAACGGTAAAGATAGGAGTGTGATGGTGATACGATACCGGGGCACTCCCCCAAGCTTGGCAGTTGCCAAGGGGAGTGCCCATACCCATGTGATTATATCTCCTTTGTTGGTGAAGGGATTGTTGATGATGTAGGCTTGTCGTCCATCTTCCAAGGCATAGGCTCGCCATCATAGAAGGATGATCGAGTCTCCGGGATCCTTAAATCTGCAGCCAAACTCATCCTTTTGAATCTATATTCATACTCACAGTTTTGGTTTTGCAGGTCATAGATTTGGGCTTGGAGGTGCTCGATTTTCTCGTGGAGCTTGAAGATGGCCTCCCCAATGTCCTTGGCATCCAGCTTGTGGTTGTTGGTGAACTCCGTGATCATTATGTGATTGGAGTCAAGGCCACGCTCCACCATCTCCTGGCACTTGAAAACTTGTTGCTCCATTGCTTCAAGCCTTGTCTCCATGCTTCTGGTCCTCCGTGGTCCCTCAACATCGCGGATGTGCAGCAACCCATCATGCATCTCAATGGTTTGTGGGTGTTGCAGCACCTCCGCGAGATAGGGATTGATGACCTTCTCGAAGAACTTGTCCTTGGGGGCGCTTGGAGACGTCATGATGATCTAGATCTGTCAGAAAAACAGCTCGAAACAAGAACAGAGGATACTTGCGTGATACAGGAGTCAAAACCTTCGGGAGATTATGTAATGAATATTTACCGACCAAAATACGTATCGTGCAAGAAAACAGAGTCCGGAGAGCACACGAGGTGCCCACGAGGTAGGGGGGGCGCGCCCAGTAGGGTAGGGCGCGCCCTCCACCCTCGTGGAGGCCTCGTGTCCTTCCCGGACTGCTTCTTATTTTTCTATTTTCTAAATATTCCAAAATGGCGAAATATTGCCATAAAAACTGTTTTGGAGTCGGTTTACTTACCGTACCACATACCTATTCCTTTTCGGAGTTTGAAATGTTCCAGAAAGTGTCCCTTATGTATTCCTCGGGGGTTACGGTTTCAATAACATTGGTCTCGACATTTATGGGATTTCCTGAGATATAATGTTTGATTCTTTGACCGTTCACCACCTTCGGATTTGTGCCTTCGAAGTTGTTGATTTTTATGGTACCGGAACGATAGACCTCCTCGATAACGTAAGGGCCTTCCCATTTAGAGAGAAGTTTTCCTGCAAAAAATCTTAAACGAGAGTTGTATAGCAATACATAATCACCTACATTAAACTCACGCTTTTGTATTCTTTTGTCATGCCATCTTTTAACTTTTTCTTTAAATAACTTGGCATTCTCGTAAGCTTGGGTTCTCAATTCATCAAGTGAGCTAATGTCAAATAACCTTTTCTCACCGGCAAGTTTAAAATCATAATTGAGCTCTTTAATAGCCCAATATGCCTTATGTTCTAGTTCGAGGGGTAAGTGACATGCTTTTCCATAAACCATTTTATACGGAGACATACCCATAGGATTTTTATATGCAGTTCTATAGGCCCATAAAGCATCATCAAGTTTCTTGGACCAATTCTTTCTACATCTATTAACAGTCTTTTGCAAAATTAATTTGAGCTCTCTATTGCTCAATTCTACTTGACCACTAGACCGCGGGTGATAAGGAGATGCAATTCTATGATTAACATCATACTTAGCAAGCATTTTTCAGAAAGCACCATGAATAAAATGTGAACCACCATCAGTCATTAAATATATAGGGACTCCAAACCTCGAAAAAATAACTTCTTTAAGCATCTTAATTGAAGTGTTATGATCAGCACTACTAGTTGGAATAGTTTCTACCCACTTAGTAACGTAATCAACAGCAACTAAAATATGTGTGTATCCATTAGAGGCAGGAAAAGGTCCCATATAATCAAAGCCCAAACATCAAATGGTTCAATAACAAGTGAATAATTCATAGGCATTTCTTGACGTCTACTAATATTACCAATTCTTTGAAATTCATCACAAGACAAGACAAACTTACGGGCATCCTTGAAGAGAGTAGGCCAATAAAAACCGGATTGTAATACCTTATGTGCAGTTCTATCTCCAGCGTGGTGTCCTCCATAAGCCTCGGAGTGACACTTGCGTAGGATCTGTTCCTGTTCATGCTCAGGTACACAACATCTAATAACACCATCTACTCCTTCTTTATAAAGATGTGGGTCATCCCAAAAGTAATGTCTCAAATCATAGAAAAACTTTTTATTTTGCTAGTATGTGAAACTAGGTGGTATAAATTTAGCAACAATATAATTAGCATAATCAACATACCATGGAGCAGTACGAGAAGAATTTATGACATTTAATTGTTCATCAGGAAAGCTATCATCAATAGGTAGTGGGTCATCAAGAACATTTTCTAACCTAGACAAGTTGTCTGCAACGGGGTTCTCAGCTCCCTTTCTATCAATAATATGCAAATCAAATTCTTGTAGCAAGAGAACCCATCTAATAAGTCTAGGTTTAGCATCTTTCTTTTCCATAAGATATTTAATAGCAGCATGATCAGTGTGAATAGTTACTTTAGAATCAACAATATAAGGTCTGAACTTATCACATGCAAATACAACTGCTAAGAATTCCTTTTTAGTAGTAGCATAATTTCTTTGAGCATTGTCTAGAGTTTTGCTAGCATATTGGATAACATTTAATTTATTATCAATTCTTTGCCCTAGAACAACACCTACAGCATAATCACTAGCATCACACATAATTTCAAAGGGTAGATTCCTCAGGTGGCTGAACAATAGGTGCAGAGATCAATGCCTTCTTAAGTATTTCAAATGCTTCTACACAATCATCATCAAAGACAAATGGTATCACTACAAAAAAATACACTTCCGTGATGATACGTGTTTGTCACAGTAGGCCGCATTTTTTGTCATGCATGTACGTCCATGACGATTTTATGACAGAATCAAGATAGTCATACCTGTGCTGTCGTAGAAGTGTTCCATGACATTACCAAAATTATCATCACGGAAGTGTCCACTTCCATGACGATAAATCGCGCGTCACAGAAGTGCTTTCGTCAAGGGTGACCGACACGTGGCATCCACCGTAACGGAACGCCGTTAAGCTATCGGGTCGGGTTTTGGATCCGATAACCCGTTAACAGCCCCGACCAATGGGGATTTTCCACGTGTAAAATCATCATTGGCTGGAGGAAACACGTGTCGGCTCACCGTTGGGATAGATGTCAT
The DNA here is from genome assembly GCF_002575655.3 of Aegilops tauschii subsp. strangulata. Taxonomy (NCBI): domain Eukaryota; kingdom Viridiplantae; phylum Streptophyta; class Magnoliopsida; order Poales; family Poaceae; genus Aegilops; species Aegilops tauschii. Next base: position 472,162,993 of record NC_053036.3, on the reverse strand, counting down.
CCGCTCATTGGACCGAAGGCGCCTATGATACGGCGACACGTGGCACGGCCCAAAAGAGGCCCATTCCTGTGAAAAGGCCGACCCGTTTGACTTGGTCAAAAGGTGGCGGGCCGGCCCACGGAAAGCCTGTTAATGGCCTGTTCGCATATAGCCCATTTACAGCCCGCTAACCCAGGGCCCGTTACGCCCTATCCGAATTAGGCCTAGTAGCGTCATCTGGGCTGTCCAATATGATTCAGCCCGTTTTAACTTCCGGCCCATGTGTGGCCCATGACTTCTTTCGGCCCATATGAGGACCTTTGTAACTCTTGGCCCATTAACGGCCCGTGGTGAAACTGGCCCGTAATGAACAGTGTATCACTTTATACCCATTAACGACCCGTTATTCCATTGGGCCGTTTCCAGCCCAAGTTATCTTTCGGCCTTCTCAGGGCCCATTGATTCTTGGGCTCATTTGCAGCATTCGGTTACATACGGCCCGTTATTGTCATTTTCTGCTTGTGGGCCAAATTCAGCCCGTCGTTATAGTTGGCCCGTTTGCGGACCGTTAATACGTTGGGCCGTTTTCATGTAAAAAAACCCGTTGGGCTGTTTTCATAGAGTAATCAAATACGGCCTATTAACGGCCCGTTATGGTCCACGAATAGTATGGCCCATGATTGGCGAAATGATGATATGCCCCGTAGAAGGCCCATGGATCCTACGGCCCGTATGAGGCCCATGGATAGTACGGCCCGTAGAAGGCCCATGGATCGTACGGCCCGTAGAAGGCCCATGGACCCTACGGCCCGTAGAAGGCCTATGGACCCTAAGGCCCGTAGAGAAGGCCGATGGATCCTACGGCCGGACGAAGGTCCATGGATCATACGACCTGCAGGAGGCCCATGGTTACAACAGTCCGTGTGTTGCCATGATTATTTTGGCCTAGTTACCAAAAATAGGCTATTATGGCCACTAGAAAAAAACAGAAAAAGAACTGCAGTGACTACAAGCAAACAACTAAACAAGACAATAAGGAAATAAATAAGCAAGCAATTAACGCTAGCCTATTACCGCCATTACACAGATTACATCCACTGGGCATCAAAGTTCGCCACCAGTGCAAATATAGGGAACAAAGCAGCACATCACATACACTGGTCGTCAAAATTGGCCACCAATGCAAATAAACGCGGCAGCAAAACAAGAGCATAACTGAAACAACTTGAGAAGAGCTCAAGAAACGTTATCCTGGGTATCCACCATGCTGGCAATAAGCTTAGCAAGCTGATTAGCTTTGTCCTGTTTGGCGCTAAAATCCTCCAACGCTTGCTGTTGCACCAGAAAGTATGCATCTGAATGCTCCAGGGACTTCCGCAGTCCTTCCGCTTCTTGTCGCAGCACAGCTGATCGATGTCTTTCAGCTTGTAGTTGAGACTCAAGAAACCAAACTGATTCAGACAGTGAGTTTGAATAGCTTGTGCAAGCGGTAGTGGCCAGTAACTCGAACACTAAACCAAGACAGGACTTTGGGGTTGTCTCGCTGTCTTCAAGATAGTGTTCCTTAGCTGTTTTATCAGCTTTGTTGGAGACCAACAAGGATGTGTCACTATCCTGAACCTTATCTGCATTACTTCCTTTACCATTGCTTAATAAGGCACTCTTCCCCAATATTCTGTCAGCATTCTAAAAGAAGAAACAAGTAGACACATAACAAGTTTAGCATGTACTAGTATATGAAACTCATTTCGGTGAACCAGTTCATTAGTAAGGTGGACAGGATTAAACTACCAAGTCTTCTATTGCCAAGTACTAGTACATAATAAAAGTATCAAACAAACATATATCTATGTCCTATGGTCACTGCATTGTCTTGCCAAATCAAAATAGAGACACGGTTCAAATCATATCAGTTCAAGACAAAGCAGTAGTGAAAGAATACAAAGCGTGGGAAACTACACGGCACAACAAGATTTCAGATGGGTACCATGGGTCTACATGTACAACAACACTATTGGCTCTATTGTGATGCTAGTAATGTGCATGATATGAAAGTCAACTGTATACACAATTGAAATTGAAATCAACAGAGCTATTGATAAGAGCAAACCTGTTAAAGAAACATGCGTGAACATACCTGCTATGCCATTGGAGTTTCGATTGGATCCTTCAATTTAAAAATAAGTTTGTATGAGTAAATACAGTGATACAAGAGCAAAGCAATCATAGTTAAAAAAGGCGCGCCTAAGCGAGAGCTTAAGCGCGCCTAGGCTCTAGGCGTTGGCAAAACGCATTGCGCATAATTACGCATAATCTGTGCATAATTGCGCATAAGCATGCGCTTTGGTCAGTAAAGCGCAAGGCGGTGGCAAAACGCACAATTAACGCCTAGCGCTTTTTTGAACTATGATAGCGATGGAATCTTAAATGAGAACAGTTGTTCTTCAGGTTTAGGCACTTGTTCTACATGAACAGAGTACAGTACGACGCAAGAATATAATACTTAAAAACAGAAAATGAGCTCATAGACCTTACCACATTCTTGGTTCGGGACCAGTACAGAACAAGGTGTTCCCAGTCATCGTCCAGTAAATGTGTCTCAGGAGAACGTAAGGGAATTTGATGAGTTTCTTTGCCGGTGAAGTACGTTTTCTTCAGGTAATTCCGATACTGCCACCAAGCATTCTTGAAGATAGCAGAGGTATTAGCACAGGTTACCTCATCCTGAGTTTCCAAATCGGTCCTTCTCTATAGAGAAAAATGGGAAAATTTGATGTATTATAACCATCATGGAGGTAGGATGTATGGGACGAAGCAAAGTAATTGCCATGAATAACATTACTTACACATAACTCCTGGACAAACACCTGCAACTGGCATTTTCCTTCATCTTCAGTATAATATTTCCAAGATGGGAAGATACGCACATACGATTTAACAACATCAAATGCGATAGATGCTAAACTACGACTAGCTGGTTGTGCTTCCTCCATAGGAATAGGCGTACTAACTGGTGGAGTTGGGGTTCGCCGTGATAGTATTGGCCCTTTGGGCACTGGAGCTGCCTTACTAACTGCTCTTGTTTGGGAGCTCTGTGGTGGAGATGGTGCTGTGTCAACAGGAACTGGGTTACTATCGGCTGGGGTTGGGGTTAGATTGGGTGTAGCTGGTTCTCTGTCCATCGCAGTAGGGGTACAATCTGCGAGAGTTTGGGTTATGTGTGGTAGGGCTGGTTCTTGTGCATGTACAACCGGGGTGCTATCTCCACCAAGAGGTAGCACTGTTTTATTTGAAGACCGTGTTTTTAGTCCGCTAGATACCGGCATCACCCGCTCCAATTCAAATGGCTGATAAACAGGAAACATAGTTGAATGTATAGACATTGTATGAGAGATAGATAGTGTGGAAAAAAGAGGGCATGAAATAGTTGACATGTATATTGTTTAACTAAAACGGATAGCATGATAAAATTTCACATATATGATGTCTATCTAAACTGGATAGCATATCATAACATAATTCAAAGATATGATGAATAACTAAACAGGATCGCATGACATAATTCACCTACATGTTATCTAAGTAATCAGGATCGCATCATTTAATTCACATATGTAATTTATATGCTAAACAATGGGCATTCGATGTGATGCCTGAACTATGAACATGGTGTTGAATATTGTGTATATGATGTCTAAACTATGCAATGCAAGACACCGTATGCATGATATGAGCAGTATAACCATGCCAAGTTAGAGCATACACCTCAGTGGGGGAATAGGACTGGTCATCTGTCTCTGAATCCATCTCTGAGGAGCTATCGGGACCCAACAAGGGATCTGCTTCGACAGGTAGCACTGTCTGCTCTGAAGGCCTTGTTTTCACTCCAGATTTTTCCATCTCCCACCCAAATGGCTGATTCACAGAAAGAGTAGTTTAATGTACAAACATTGTCGACAAATGGAAATGTAATGAAGAAAAGGATGGGCAAGATATCATTCAAATACATGATGCCTGGTTAAACAGGATGGCATTGCACATTTCACATATATTATGGCTGGCTAAAAGACATGAGACTGCATAATTCCCATATATGGTATAGAAACTAAACAGGTGGCATTACAGAACATGTCTAAACTAAGCAGATGACATATATGATGTCAAAAGTAGGCACTTCAAGGGAACATATGCATGATATGAGTAACATCATCATGCCAAGGTAGAGCAAACACCTTGGAGGGTAAATAGGAGTGGTCAGCGGCATCTGAATCCGCCTCAGAACAGATATCTTCCTCTGGATTACAATCTGGAGAGGGGTGGGGAGGGTTTGCCATTGAACGCACCATGGAGCGATGTCTGCATGACATTGTATTGCCGCGCAAAACTCTTCTCTTTTTCTCTACATGTTCAGCATGACTGTGTACAATATCTGACATGCATACGAAAAAAATATGGTGAGATTATGTAAGGAGAGCATGCAGAAATTTAGAGTGATGGTAACAACCAGTGGATCGACGTTTTTCCGTTGAACCAAAATAGCCCTAATGGATCGACGTGAATGTATAGTAATAAGTGATGCAACAAGTGTACAACCTCTTTGCCGTAGCCGTGTCGACCTCAGCATCATTGGGTTGGTCGCTGAAGCAGTTGAGGCAGAGGTGGCTGTCAGAGGTGTGGAGGAAGATCTGAGGAATCTGTAGACGGCGTCTAGGGAACTGTTCTGTTGTGATGGATCGTTCTATCGTTGGAGCAGCTCCGGTGAGCCGTAAGACATCAAGGCTGAAGCAGCACAAGACAGACATCGTCAATCTCAAGTGGGATTCTAATAGCATCTCCAATAGATGATTTAAAATGGATGTAAAATTAACATCACCAAAAACCACCTAACTACAACAGATGAGGTAAAAACTGTTGACTCTGAACTTAACTGTCGAAATTGAAATTTACTGTGGAATTTGAATGCTACTGTCGAAACTGAACGCAATGGTAGCAGAGAGGCACTTGACATGTAGTTTAGGGAGGGCCTGCAGTTCATCTTCAACCTGCACCCCCCGAGCCGCCAGCCACCACCGGCCGAATCGCCGGCCCCAGTGCTGCCTCGCCGTCCCAAAACAACTCGCCACCGCCGCCCCGGCCAGCCCTCTAGGCCCCCCGCCCCCACCCTGAACCCTAAGATAGATAGTGGGGTACCTCTCCGGCGAGCCCCCGTCCCCGCTGCGGGTGGTTCTTCCTTAACTCCGGCGAGCCCCCCCAACCTCTGAAAATCGACTGACCCAAAAGTCGATTCAGTCGACTGAAGTGTGGCTTAATCGGAGCAGAGCAGCAGCACGAGCGAGGGGGAGAGCAGCAGTAGCAGCTGGGCGAGCGAGCGATCGAGCGAGAGCCGGAGCAGCAGCAGCAGCGCGAGCGAGCGAGAGCCGGAGCAGCAGCAGCAGATCCGGCTGGTATGGACGCCGCCGCCGAAGGGGCCTCGCACTGGGGGAGAGCCGCCGTGGAGATGTCGCCCGTGGCGCCGGCTTCAAGGTAGCCGCTCCATGGGGGTGCGGGATGGAGCACCGTTGGTGCCGGGAGGTCGAGTTAAGGAGAAGGTGCGATGCGATGAGTGTACAACCTCTTTGGTGGCGCTAAGTAGGCCTCGGCTTCGTCCGAGGAGTCGGTGAGGATGCTGCGGTTCCGGTGGAGCAGGTTAAGGCGGCGCTGTGGGGATGGAGCAGCCGCGATAGACGAGGCGATCGTCGGAGCAGCTCCTTTGAGGTGGAGGACGGGGCGGCTGAACCGGTGGAACGGCGAGATGGACGAAGGATCCTCATCTGGGGAGGTGGATGAGGGACGTCGAGCTGTTGCGGTGGACGACGTCGTCGGGGAAGAGGCTCCGGCTGGGCAACGGTGACGTGGCGGACGAAGGAGGGTGGGGTTTCGCGGCTGGAGCAGAGAGGTTATGGCGGCCTGGGATTTCGAATGGCGAAAAGGGGGCGATGGGAGGGGGTGAAGCATGACTTAGGGACGCGCTTGTCCAAAATGTAGGGTGTGTTACAAAAGTACCCCCCACCAATTTGAACTAGTGGCCCTTTCGGCTCAGGGTTAGAAGGGGGATTTCGCATGTCGGGATTTGGCAGCTGGAGGGAGTTTTCGCGCGCGTTGTAATTTCGGGATAGCAAGGCGCGGGTTGTGCAGGCGCCAGTTTTGGGAGCACGATATCTGAATTTTCGGGATATAACAAGACGCGGGTTGAATTTTAGGGACAAGCCTAACGTGTAGTAATATTGTACTTGTACGTACCAAATCAATTCGCACTTCCCTCAACCAAAAAGAAAACAAAAAAAATAAAACTATTCACACCACACAAAGAGAGAGTCTTGCCCCGTTTTACTATACAAATGCTATTCAAAGCTACTCCCTCCTTCCATCTATATAGGGCCTAATGCGTTTTTCGATGCTAACTTTGACCAAATATTAGAGCAATGATATATGACATGCAACTTACACAAAGCACACCGTTGAATTCGTCTGTGAAAGGTTCTTTCAATGATATAATTTTCACATTGTGCATGTCATGTACTATTAATCTTGTCAATAGTCAAAGGCGGTCTTAAAAATCTCATTACGCCCTATATAGATGGAAGGAGGGAGTATGAATCCATGTTATGTCCGATTAAGTTTTTTCGCTTGCTGTATAATGCATGTAACCTACTCATGCCAACATTTTAGTGCATTCCAAATGTCTATACTACTGCTGCAATTCGAACTAAATTTGAATTCGTTTCTCTATTTCAATAAGAATCTACAATCATGATTGTTGCCAACTTCAACCATCATAGTTTCCTTGCTATCCGCTAGATATAAATCGGACGGCCTATAATGCAGGATGGCAGGCACACCATCATCAACAACTCCGTTTTTTATAAGAGTAGAGATAAAATATATTAAATGTAGTATAACATGTTCATAACCACACCATGTGTACCACCGTTATATATATTCACACATGCGTCGGTTTGAAACACTATGATAAATTCTTCAAATATCCGAATTCGCTTTTTATAATGAAGTATATATGATCTCTATTTGTCTTTTACACCCACACAACCCTCTTATCTTTGTAGCTAGTGCTAACTTTCTCTTGTGCATGCACACGCCCGCATCCCTCTCACCCTCCCTCAGCATTCTCTAGCTCCATCGTGCAAATTCGTCTTTTCACTTTAGGTCGTTCACCCACGGTGTGTGTAGGCCCCCCAGCTCCTTCTTTACGGCACACATCGATCGAATGCCTCTCTAGCCAGGTGTGCCTAGCACAAACACAAGCTTCCCCTCTTCTCTTGTCACCGTCCATGCCTCACTCCCACCACTCTTTTCATCGTTCTCGTACTCGCACACTCCTCCCCCCTCGATATAGTATGCCTCTCGTACCACCTCCTACATGCATCCCTCTCTCTCTCTATCCTTCTCCTCGTGCCTCATTTGCTTCTAACACACACATGCATGTATACCGATCGATCTCCCAACATATACCTAGATCGACTTTAACTACCCCCCCATCGATCGACGTACCTCACAAGTTATGTCTCTCCTTTCTCTAACAAAGGGCGATTGATCTTCCTATATAGTTACGTCTGCTTACCACAGCCACATCGTCCCCCTCATCATTCGTGCATGCCTCCTGACCCGTCTCTCACACGCATGTGCACAGACAACAAGCAGCCATCTCCTCTCTTATTGATATTGCGGGCGTGCCCTCCGTTTGTCTAGCAAGCCAATCCCACCATTTGTTAGAAGCAACTCCACTACCACCCCCTCCAACACTCTAGCTCTGTCTCTCTCCCAACCTTATTCCTCTCCTGCACATATGCATGGATGCCGATCGATCTCCCTTGATACATGAGGTAGATCGATCTCCATAATACATGAGGTAGGCCTCTCTCCTCCTCCACACATATACCAGCCACTGTACCTCTATAGTTAATTGGGCCTCCATCTTCCCCCACCACACACCGATAGTCGAGCGCTGCAGGTAGGTATCCATGCCACAGAGACAAACTGCACATGTCCCATCTCACGTTCCAGTAGGCCAGCCACTCTATATCTATGACGTGGGCACACACAAATTCGATGGCACTCTTTATCGATCGCGCGCGCGCACACACACACACATCATCCCTCTCTTCAATTCTATGGACACCTCAAGCCGATGATACCTCCACTCTCTTCTCGTGGATCGCCCCCTCTATATATATGTTATATCCAGGACTCTATTTCACACACATTGCATATGTTACATTTTTTGATTGACCCCCCCCCAAAAAACTCTCAAGAACCCACACATATCTCTCTAGGTTTGTATCTCTCTCACACAACCCCACGTAGGTGGTGTACGTATACAAGAAGTGAATAGGTGCACCGTGCACGTACTCACGCTTCGTGCCCAGCCACACCCGCGCGGGTACACGGTGGAGCTTATTTCTTTACGAAATGGCAGCCCACGTGCTAATTTGAACGCCTGTAGCGGTTGTTTACCTAGGGAGGTCGTGTACCACGCGTGCACGAAACAAAGATCGACTTGACGCATTGCCGCATTATTTTTAAATAAAGTTATAGCGCTCAATGGCACGTACACAGAATATAAAACGATTTTTATGGAGAAAAAGGTAGTCCGCTCACTATATAAAATGGAGCCTGCCTGCCTGGTTTGTCGCTCTTCAGAGTATCTCACACAAGGCTGCGGTGACCTCTCTCTCTCTCACCGTTGGTCACTGATCCGGCCGCATCCCGTCCGCCGGGGGAAAGGGAGTGTGGTGGCCTCTCTCTCTCACCGTTGGTCACTGATCCGGCCGCATCCCGTCGGCCGGGGGAAAGGGAGGAAGTGCATCGTTTCTCCATTTGACGGCGCCGAGGCATCACATCCCGATCTGCGGTACACGCCGTTCTCTCTGACCAAGCTCCGGCGCGGCAGGGCCTACGCCACCTGCTCGCAGATTCCGCCCGCCGCCGCTCACCTAGTTACATCCCGACGACCTCTAGGTATCCCCTTCGGCCTTGCTCCACTGCCCGTCTTCCCACGTCGCTGCATGTGAATCTTCCATAGTTCTTTGCCCAAAACGTAGCTCGTCCGGCATACTTTCCATATTGCATTCTCGTCCTCAAACCGTTTTAGACAAACACAACCGTGTCGTTATCTTCCCTTAGGACAAGGAATATGCTTCTTTTTTGTCGTCGCATGTGTCATCAACTGTTATTGGCCAGTAATTGTTTCCTTTCTACTCGTTGCTATTGCGACCTTTTGGTGAACTGCACAAATCACTTTTTTCTTAAGAGTCTTTTGTGCAGTTGTACTAAAATGTCACACGGGCAACGTCTCTACATTTCAGTGCGACTACACAAAGGGAGATTGGTTTTGCTCTATCCTCCTCATCCAACTCCGAGCCTAATCTTCTCCAACTAGTTAGTCTTAAGAGAGACTACAAAGGTGACCGGCTTCTATTTGTGTGTTTATTGTTTCATCAGCAGTCCTCTATTATCGTAATCACACTTAATATCTTTGGAACAGGGATGCTCAGCTCTATTTTAGTGGAACTGCACAAAATGATCGGAATGTTGCATGCTCTAGACAGCTACTTTTTTTTCCCAACATGCCTTGTTGATTTAGACAGAGCTGGGGGGACGTTGCTGCCAATGAAAGCATGGATCAATTTTAATTTAACACCTTCTCACAACTCTGTCTTCAGTTGTGATGTAATTATTAGCTCTGATATGCTAATAATTGACATGCATTAGCAAGGAAGTTAGTTTTTTATTGTTTCCGAAAGAGCATCGATGGCAAGAAACGCGAAACAAAAGCTGAAAGCTCACACCATTGTATAATTTCATGTCGCTGGAAAATTATTTGTATAGTACGTCAATTATGTAAACAAATGATGGAAGCTTGATAGCATTGCCAGAAGCCTCTTCATCATCCGGGTCCATGTGCCATGCAGAAAATTATACTCCTTCATTCCTAAATATTTGCCATTTTACAAATTTCAAACGGGCATATTTTAGAGTGTAGATTCACTCATTTTGCTTCGTATGTGTACTCCCTCCGTTCCTAAATATTCTATTCGTCTTTCTAGATATTTCAACAAGTGACTACATACGGAGCAAAATGAGTGAATCTACACTCTAAAATATGTCTATATACATCCGTATGTGCCAGTCCATTTGAAATCTCTAAAAAGACAAATATTTGAGTAGTCACTCGTTGAAATCTCTAGAAAGACAAATACTCCGGAGTATATTTAAGAACCGAGGGGGTAGTGCACAACCGCATGGGAGACTCAGCCCGGTCGTTGCGCCGCATTAATAGTGAGTAATGAGCAGTCAAATCATAAGCCCCACCTTTCCCACTGTAAGTTGCTCTGAAGAAGCAACCGTCAATACGCTCTTCTTTGAATCTGCTCATACTACTCCATCCGTCACTGTTTATACAACGCGCTTCAGAAAAAATAAAAAAAATCCGTGGGACCAAGGCGACTAGTGATCGGCCTGAAAAATAGCATTGGTAGTTATAGCACGGCGTCTATTACTAGAGGGAATAATGCGTACACACATGCATGCAGTGCTTCCACCCCGGGTACACACATGCATGCACTTACTCCACTCCGTAGTAGTACAGTACATGGAGAGAAAATTGTGGACTTGATTGCGGTTACCACGCCCTAATTAATTGAACATTAAACCAAACGTGTCTAAAGTCTCTCTGGTGGTGGAAATGCATTGAGAGAAATGCATCATAATGAAGCGCACCCTGTAAACTGTGACGGAGGGAGGAGTACTATGAAGGTGCAAAACCAAGTACGCGTATGGCCAGTCGGTCAACGCACCTCCTCTTGGCATATCACTGACATGTGGGACAGGAGTGTGAGCAAACCGATCTCAATTGACGGCAAAGAGCCAACCCGCCATTCCTTGAGAGAGACGAGGAGCGAGAACACACAGACGGGCTCGCACGGAGGCCAAGATATATTCGAGCATGGTTGGTTGATCGATATCATTCATTACATGTTGGGCTGCCGTTTTCCGCCCTTCTCCGGAATAAACGTGTACTTTACCAGAGATACAAAAATAAGAGTACAGACGCTCCACCATGCGGTTCTAGTAGTAGTACTACTCGTACTACTGCACTTGGCTCTTCGCCTCTTCGTGAAGTCGAACAATGATGGTACTCCGCATGTTGGGTACTACAGTGTATGCCTCTGACAATCTGACACCGGATGGACTGATGCATGTCCACCGAGGGTAGGTTGCATTAGTCAAAAGGCGTAAGTGAGCTTCACCTTGTCCTGCAAGCTTCTCCTCGTTCTGCGAGTTGACGGGACACACCAAAAAGTAGTGCTAGTCCATACTCCCTCCTTTCCGGTTAATATGGCTTAATCTTTTTTGTGGGTAAATGAGAGAGCTTTATTCATATATAAGCATTCTTAGGACGATCAGCCAAGACACTGGTCACTAGGAAGCGAGGTACCCCGCAAAAAAAGAACTAGGAAGCGAGGTGTTTCATCAAGCCAGCTCTCGGCCACATTCAAAGTGCAGCAAGCACGGTTCGCACGAAGATGCGCCGCAAGGTTTGCTGACCTGTTTACATGCTGAATAACAAAAAAAGAGGAAATATTACTGAGCGCTACTATTTGTAACAGGATATGAGCCAGAATTAAGCAGGAATTGTGGCGAGTGTTCCATGCAATCAACTTCCATTATCACATGCGAGAACCCTCGAAGAGAACCAAATGTGTTGAAGATTGCTTTATCACATTTTAAAATTATAATAAGAGTGCAGACGCTCCTCCATCCGGTTCCTAGTACTAGTATAGTACGTACCTTTATAGACTATAGTAGTAGTACTAGTAAACTTTGCGCTTGGCTGTTCGCCTATTCGGGAAGTCGAACAATGATAGCAATAGTAGTATAGTGTATGCTTCTGGCAATCTGACACCGAATTAACTGTTGCACGTCCACCGCCTGAGCGAGGGAGAGCTTGCATTAGTCAAAAGTTTCTCCTTGTCCTGTGAGCCACCGCGCGCAAGCTTCTCCCGTCTTGCAACCTTCTCCTTGTTCGGCAAGTTGACGGGACACAACAAAGTAATGCTAGTCCAACTGCCTCCTCTCTGGTTAATATGGCTTAATTTCAAACGAGATAAATACACTATGTGTCACTGTATATTTGTAAAAATACGGTCAGTGGACTTCATAATACACTCATTGCGCTCAATATATATATTTTCCGGTCTTTATACGGTCACTAGCTCACCCTAACTGAGTATGTGTGTGCATGCACATGTAGGTTGAGCACTTGAGCGTGACCGTGTGTGTTCCGTCGTGTGCTCGGACATGCATGCATTAGGGCGTCGCGCGCATTTTTTGCGTCCATGTGTACGTGTGACTGTTGCATACACGTAGGGGGAGTACGTGTAGGGGCCACTAAGGAGCAGTCAAATCACACAGTAAGTTAGTCGGAAGAAGCAACCATCATTTCACTCTTGAATGACACGTACGCAATATAAAATGGTTGATATGGAGAGAAAAACAAAACCACTATATATACACTAGCAGGAGCCTAAGATACAAGCCTGCTTGCTTAGGTTGCTCTCTTCACAAGCATAGAACGACGGGCCTGATCCCGCAGCTGGGGGAAGGGAACAATGTTCTGCGTAGACGCGGTCGACATCTGCGAGGGAGAAAACCCACAGTCTGTGCGTCCCAATCGGGGGTCACCGCGGTATGGGCCGATGCCGCGTCCCAACCGCCCTTCTAGCTACAGCCCGACGTCCCAGGTAGTCCATCTTCCTTTTGGAGCTGGCTTGCTCCACTGTCGTAGCTCCATCTCCATGTCGATCTTTCTCTACTTCTATCGGCTTCTACTTGTGATGAGTTTATGTCTCATGAACTAGTGCCAGTACTATTATTCTAATCACACTTCTTCAATATCTTTGCTATCAGGGATGCTCAGGTCGATTTTAGTGGAACTGCACAAAAGCATCTATGATCCGAGGGTGCCAGCCGTCTTTCCTTCGACAGGTTCTACATGGCCAGGAAATTAAATCATGTTTAGGGTTTAGGGTTTAAGTCGTAGTGACCCCATTAGTAGTTTTTCTTTCGTACACGCTCTCACAACTTTTTTCTTTAGTTGTGAAGTAAATATTGCTATGATCTGTGAATCGTTGAGATGCATCAGCATGCATGTTAGTTTTCCTTTGTATTTGATGGAATGTTGTAACGGGGCAACCTTGGAAGAGGAATGAAAATGGAGTGGAAAGTTTCCGTTTTTCCGGAGAAAAAATGGAAACGGAGAGAAACCAACGTTTCGTTTCGTTGGATCGCGCCATCGAGCAAAACCAACGTTTAAATCACGTCTGTCGTGTTCGTGTCTCACCCTCCTCCACGGCTCGACCCCACACGATCGCTCGGCATGCCACTCACCGCAAACTGAGTATACGCTAACTTCCCCGCCTGCTTGTCGATGGATCGCGCCATGGAGTACTAGCACTACTGGAAGAGATTGACGAGTTGGGGGAGGACAGCTAGCTGTAGCACAGACTCCCAAGAACTTTTTACATGCATGTTGTAGCCGGCTATTGCGACCTTTGAACGCGGAGCAGCCGCGTGCACCCGGAAGCGGCGCGGGCGACGCTCTCTCGGTCGACGCGCCGCTTCAATGCCGGCGCCAGTGAGAGGTCGCGTCCGCTCTGGCCGGGCATGAATGCGGCACTGACCGTTTCGAGCGGGAAGCACGCGCGGGTGATGAAGAGCGTTCGGATTGGTCAGGACCGGCCGTGGCAGCGGTCAGGACATGCGCCAACAAGAGATGTTGTACGTTAATATTGCTGCGTATATAATTAACAACGTAAATAATGTGCCAGTTGAACAAATATGATTGGAGATGGAGATGGAAATGGAATTTTACGTAAACACGGATATGCATGTCTATGTCTATGTGTGTGTGCGCGACGACTCTCGCGACCTGGAAGCGGGGGCGTGTTTTTGATCGAGTTTTCTTTCTTGGTATGTTAGAAAATCAGTTTGTCTAATTCACATCTAAATGTTATTTAAGGATATCACATCTAAGCTCCCACAAGTATATAATGTAGCAACAAGAAACAAAAAAAAACTAGGAAAAAAATAGACCACAAACAGAGTGGACATCAACTTAGATGTGACATAACTATGTCACATCTAGATGTGTCCTAAACAGACCCTTAAAAAATTGTCCGCCAGTTTTCGTTTCTTTTTTCCGGGAACGCGCGTATTCTATTTAAAACCACTGCTATGGAGAGATTTTTTTACTCCATTATAGCCTCTTGTTTGATAGAGTTTCTCGCGTCTCGCTCTCTCACCCTCTCCATATCAAAACAAGATGACAGTGTCCACTCTATCTCTCTCCTCACCGGTGGTCACAGATCCGGCCGAATCCCGTCCGCTGCGGGAGGTGAGGAGGTGCAGCGTTGACGTTGTCGCCGTCGGCGACGGAGGAAGCCGATGCGCACCGTCCTCTCGGAGCTGGCGCTGGCACGGACGAAGATCCTCCGCGCCCTTGTTCGCTGCTGTCGTGTGGGCAGATCCCGCCCGCCCGCCTAAACGACATCTCGCCCACCTGAGGTCTAACTTCTTGTACTGGTCCAGCTCCCCAGGTCGCTGCGTGCGGGTTTTCTTCTATGCGACTACTCCCCAGCTCCCCATGCATAGTAGCTAGGGTTCGTCGGCTGGTCCAACATCACCTACTAGTACTATTATAGAGGAAATGCCACTCGAAAAGTTGTCCTGATTTATGCCTCAGTGGAGGTATACATGTTGTTTCGACAAAAAGTACATGGTGGTTGTGCGGTCATTGTCCATATGGTGGTAGTACTATCACTGGTTAAATGAAGAAATGCTTTTTTTCTCGGGTATCCTGGTTTAGTTCCCATCAAGATAATTATGATGCTTCTGTTTGTTGGTGTACTTTTCATTAATTCTTATTGACAATTGAGATGTCGTTGCTAACCCTTTTTATATTTTTGGAAACAGCGATGCGTGTCTCCATACCCGGGCATGTCTTCCTCAATTTTAGTGGAACTGCACAAAATTGGATGGCCATTGTTGTTCCGCCTCACTGTCCTCTGCCACGTGGTTCTTCCTTCCTCGAGCTTGATTACTGAGAAGAAACAGACCACAGTGAGGATTTGTCGAACTTCATAGGTGCCTCACCCAAACTTGATGCCAAATGGATGATGCATCACCACGATGACCTATCGATGCTCATGGTTGCGCCTCATGGTTGCGTCGGCTGGTGAAGCTGATCGATTTTCAATGAAAAACAAGCTGTCTTCCATCAGTGCTCTTTGCTTGTTACGCACAAAGATGATATCCTTCGTCAGTTCACCTTGGTTGCGTTGGAGACGCAGTCGTCTTTCACGTTGGTGCAATTTTATCACACAATTGGCTATGAACCAAATGTTTCCTCGAAGAAGGATCGATGTTGGTACTAAGAGCATAAGTTTTGTATTGATTTCTAAGCCTTCTCACAACTTTGTCTCCAGCTCCCCTGTAATTTTATTTGTCCAGCTATTAACTTTGATTTTAAAAAATGGTGTGGACTAAAAACCCGGATGGACGTAGTAGCCCTCCATTTTTATTTACTCCGCATATTAGATTTGGCTGAAGTCAAACTTTGTAATACTCTAAAACCTTTCCGATAATTGAAATTAAAATTCTTTATTTGTACACACTCTCACACGTTTCCGATAATTTGGCGCATGTGTGGTTGTTCACTTAAGGGAGGGTAGTGTACCACACGTGAAGGATAGGAAGTGCGACCAGGACGCGTGGGCGTGGATCGTTAGTTCATCGAAAGTAGTACTAGTTTTCTTCACTGTACATTAAATAAAGAGTTTTGTTTCGTACTTACACAATTTAAAACGATTGTTATGGAGAGAATAAGAAAACCACTCCACTATATATTAGTCGTATACACAAGAGTACTATATGGACGCAACTTCATTGACTTAGTGCACCTGCCTTTGGATTTATGACAGGTGGGCCCAAAATGTGGCTGGCTCACCTGTCATACAGCCCAAAGCAGGTGCAGTGAAGGCACCGGAGCTCAGTCCGTACTACAGTAGTATATATATAAGCGGGAGCCTCAGCGCTTGTTCGCTAGGGTTTGCACTCTCCACACGCTCGCCGCACTACATATATGTTACACGCTGGAGGCTCAGCGTTCATTTGCTGGGGTTTGCTATATTCACAGTCTCTCACCATCTCTTCACCAGATCTAAACAAGACTGCGTTGGCCTCTTGTCTCTCTCCCCCCTCACAGCTGGTGAAGGAGGCGTCCGTATCCCGTCGCACCGGGAAGGGGAGGAGGTGCATTGTTCACTCTATCGCCTTCGGCGAGGGAGGCAATCCACTACCGGCTATGCTGTTCTCTTTCACCCGGCGCCTGTGCGGGAGGGCCATCGACCCCTTCTTCCTCGCTGTCGTATGTAGTGTGGGCAGATTCGGCCTCCCGCCGCACGCCTTGCCACATCCCGACGACCCTAAGGTATAAGTTTCTTTGAAACCGTCGTTGCTCTAGCTGCATGTGGATCTTTTTCGATCTGTAGTCGAATCTAGGTCTTGGTTCAAAGAGGAAAGAAGGGTGCGGTGGGCTGGAGCAAGAATCTAGGACGTGGTTCAATGAGGAAAGGAGGGGCGGAAAGTAGTATAGACTGGCTATCCAGCCGCTTTGTAGGTCGAAAAGGGAAAAAGGGGGTAACCCAGTACACACATCTGTAAGGAACCCATCTCTTTGTTGGAAAGGGAAAAAAACTGGGGGGTCGGGTAGTTTGTGCAGGACTAGATTTGCTGCCCTCACATAGGAAGAAGGTTCAAAGAGAACAAATATGGGACCAGCGCATATATGCTGCTTGGCTACATACTCTGCATCACCCATTTATACGTGTGGACGCACATGGTGCTGGCATGTCCCATACAGCTATTTTGCTGTTGTTAATCTAAGAATGCCGCCGGAAAATTGAAGCAATGCCACTGTTAAAAGTAAATTACATTTTTTAACGAATGTTGTTTCAAGAGAATGTCTCTGTTAATATGAATCAATGCAACCGTTTTAGAAATGCTACTATCCTACTTTGTTTTCCATCCAAGATAAGTTAGATGCTTCTTTCTGTCACCGTTTGTTTCATCCTCCTTTATCGGCAAGTAATTGTTTCCTTTTTTGCCTCTGTTAAAACAGGGTTATCGATTCAACTTGTTGCTATTGCGACATTTTGCTTCGCTACTCGAAACACTTATGTTTTAAGAGTGTTTTGTGCAGTTCAACTTGAATGTCACACCGGTGACTTTGCTTAATTTTGGTGGAACTGCACAAAAGGAGATCGATATTTGTTTCCAGTCTTCGTGGCGAGTTGTTTCAAATCTTGGTCTCAACCACATGATGTGCAGTGTGCTTTGAGATGTTGTGCTACTTGTTTTGGTACTGTTTTAAATAAATGTTGAATTGAAGCTATTGTATTGTTGTCTTTTCCCATTAAGTAGTGAAAAAAATGGGACCAACCCAGACATGATGCTTGTTGCTTTGTTACAACAAATTCAGCATCACCCCATTTATAAGCCAGTAACTGATGCCACTCTCAGAATTAACTACTGAATCTTATTTCAAAACTGCAACACTTGTTAGGGATTGGTGGGATTACCATTTTTGTGGCCGCATGTTTCATCCTCCTTATTAGCCAGTAATTGATTCCTTTTTTGCCTCTGTTTAAACAGGGATATCTATTCAACTTGTTGCTATTGCGACATTTTGCTTCCCTACGCAAAACACTTTGCTTGATTTCAGTGCAACTGCACAAAACGAGATTGGATTTCCTATTCGTGTTGGCAGATTCGTATTTTATCTTGTCCGTCTCATGAAAGGTCAGTACAGGCCTTCATCCACATGATTGTGCAGTGTGCTTTGAGATGTTGTGCTACTTGTATTGGTAATGTTTTAAATAAATGTTGAATTGAAGCTATTGTATTGCTATCTTTTCCCATTAAGTAGTGAACAAAAATGGGACCAACCCAGACATGATGCTTGTTGCTTTGTTACAACAAACTCTGCATCACCCCCTTTATAAGTAGATGGAAGCACATACTGTTGTTGCGCCCACTCTCCCCTGGAACTGTTTATGCTTTTCGTTAATCTAATGCCGCTGGTAAAATTAAGCAATGCCACTCTCAGAATTAATTAACTACTGAATCTTAGTTCAAAACTGCAAGACTTGTTAGGAATGGTACTATCCTGCTTTGTAGTTCTTTCTACATGTTTAACCAAGGTATTGTTAAGATAATGTCTCTGTTAAAATGAATCAGTTGCATTGTTTTAGGAATGGTACTTTTCTGCTTTGTCGTTCTTTATACATGTTGAAACAAGGCATTGTTAAGATAATGTCTCAGTCAATATGAATGAATCACACTGGTGGAGAATTGCTACTCTCCTGCTTTGTTTCCCATTTAGATAAAGTAGATCAGTAGATGCTTTTCTTCCGGGAGTACAAGTCATCAACCGTTATTTCTCAGTAATTGTTTCCCTTATACCTATTGTTGCTTACAGGGATATCAAAATTAAAGCTCGGTTTTATTCCGACTTCGATTTTAGTTGAACTGCACAAAAGGAGCCAATGTCTCCAAGGCAAACTGCTGCATTACTGGGTCCAGTTGGTCGTTCCACTTTGCAGAAAGAAGCAGTCACTGTTTGCGCTACATTACAGAAGGAATGACCGAGAAGCTTTACAGAGTATTATTAGACACCGGTGACATGACTAGTCTGCAGTGACCATTGGCAATTTAACAACACATGGAGTGCCCTGGGCAAAAAGTGCCCAAACAAGTACAAGAAGCTACGACAGGACTCCACGATCATAGGCATTACATATTTTGAATGGGAAAAGCTTGCCAAAGTTTAATCATTGATGTTAGCAAGAAGATGTTAGTTTAATATATTGGAATTGGAAAACCTTGTCAAAATTTGCTCATTGATGTTAGCCAGAAGACATGCATTTGATATTCTTGAGTGGGACGCCCTTGCTGTGAGCAGCGTCGAGTGGTTTTTCCTATTCCTGTGTTCAGTTTAGAAGTAAATAGTTACTCTGCTGAGATATTCCTGTGTTAAGAGTTTGTTCTGAATATTGTCTATGTAATGCCAGGCCTTGTGTTTGATTGCAAAGTTGAGCTTGGAATGTTGTGGCGTGCGGCATCACGAGCTGTTCACCGTGCCTCCTGAGAATAATGCTTCGTATTGTTTTGCATGTCGATCTAATGCCAGTGATTTGCTTGTTAAGAAGATCATCCTCTTCTGTTGTTTCCGTGCTTAAGAATTTCATCGTCTGATGTTTCATTCATAGCCTATACGACAAGTCGGGTAGGTTAGACGTGAAACCATATGATCTTCCAACCAACTCATGATATTAGGCCGTGATTGGATCGTCGTTTTCCAACCAAAACAGCTTGTAAAACTGACGCTTGTAAATTAAAGCAGATGGTCTCGGGCGAAGGCGCTTGGTTGGTCGATTTCGACTAGTAAAATATCGGAAGTACTTCACACACGATAAAAACGCTGAACAACACTCGGACGATTGCTAATCCAGCCGTTAGCTGCTGTTTTAGCCTTGCCCATGGATGGCATGATACGCACGTCGTGCATGTATCGTCTGGTAATGTCGTCCATATAGCAGTGCTTGTAAAATATACACCGGTCTCTCAAATTACACGCATAACCCGCCGGTTTTACTTACACACCTCGGGCCCTCGGTTTCATTACGCCTGTATTTTACACGTTGTTTCCGATGACGAGTAAATTACACTTGTTTGTTAATATAGGTTTGAAATAAACCAGAGCTCCCAAGCGCGGCCTTACCGTTTCATGCCGTCTCAGTTTCTCGAAGGTGCTCATAGGTGTCCGATGATCCTGGCTTCCTGAATGAGCAGTGGGCGCTGTATCAGACCATCCGTAGGCCCGCGAGGCCCTCTCCGTTGTCCTTCGAGTTGTTGCGCTCGCCGTGGCGCCGAGCATTGTTAACATCATCAACGAACATGAGGATTCAGGAGATGACTTTATTTTGACTGGATGACACTAGGGACCCACTAGGGCCATAGCCGTACGTACGCAAGTGCCTCATTATGTACAACTATTTTTTTTGCTTTCTCCTGGTTTCCTGACATCACGGTCCCACACCATTGTCAACCTATGTAGTCAATATAAACGAGAGAAGTGCACAAGGTTCGGCCGACAACTGGGACCAAGCAGCTCAAGCAGTATTTGTGTTTTTGAGGCGTGAGCACTGCAGAGTTTTTCTTGGCGATGATTTCGTTGTTGTTCAGAGGAGAGCATGGTATTAACTGGGCGGGCTGTGGCCCATCTAGCCCAGGCCAGATATCCAGCCCAGATACTAATTTTTTCAAGATGAAAATGGCTAGCCCAGCTGTACGTATTTTTGAGGAATACCCAGGCAAGGTCAACTTGTCATTCTCCGCCCCGCTGGGCTGCAAATCTTTCCTAGGAGGGATGCATTAGGCTTAACAGGAAAATGGGGTTTAAAAAATAATAAATGGGATGTAATTATAAAAACTGGGCAGTAACTATAAAAAATGCACCAAACACGAAATTAGTTTATAAAATATTATTTATGGATTTTGAAAATCTTAAATTTTCATTGTTGCGCGCGCAATGTTTCATTGGATTTTTACGTAATGCAAATTTATATTTAATCTGACTAGAAATTTCGGGATAAAAATATTTCGGATCCTATCAAAATGTGGGAAATTTTATTGAATTCTGTCTTTAACGGTTGGTTGAAATTATTAATCGTTGTCCTAGCTAGAAAATGGGTTGTACTTTTAACAAACTGTAAATGGGCTATTGTAAATTCCATTAGAATTCAAAAATGGGCTGTACATTCTTACAAAACGCAAATGGGCTATAAGTTCTCTGCCACACACTTGTTGGCCTACTAAGTGACGCGTCCCCTAAAAAAATAAGTTGACGCGTATGCAAGGCTTTGTCAACTTATTATAGTCAACACACGGTTCTAGCAGCAGTGGCCGTTGGATGTCTATCCAACGGATGTCGTGCTTCTTCTTCAATCTCGGATATTCTTAGCTTCGGCCGCCCAAAAAATTCTTCCTCCCCCTGACATCTGGGGCGCACCGTTTCGGAGGCTGACCTGTGGGCCTACTAAGTTGGAGCGTACCAAGGGCTTTGTCAACTTAGTCAAGATAAACGATTCTAGCTTTGGTGACCGTACGATGTCCATCCAATGGCCGTAGTGCTTCTTCAACCTCTGGTCTTCTTGGTCCAGCCGCACAAAGCAGCGCCGGTCGTGCCGCCTGCTCCTGCCTCCCGTGGCCGGCTGTGCTGCCGCGGAGGCCTCACCGCCCCCATACAACTCCCACCGCTGGCCAGGCCATCCCTCCACTCACCCACACCCCCTATTATTCTGCGGCAACGGTAGCCTCACACCGCAGCCGAACCAGTGAACCCTCGTACTCCTCTCCGCGCGGGCTTCCACTGCTGCGTCTTCCCCGGCTCCGCGTCGTCCCCTTCCTAGGCCTCGCCGTCGTCCACCGCCTTGGTGCTCTCGGCGCGGCGTGGTCAACGTGGTCAACGACCGACTTCCATCGGAAGAGTACTGTAAGTGGAGAGGCTGACAGCTGGGTCCACGGTGGCCGCAAGGAAGTGCCTCCTTATTAATCGCAAAATAATTATTCCTCCACCTGACAGCGGGGACCCACCGGACGGGCCACCTTATTACGCGAAAAAACGTTTCCCCCTGACTACTGGGACCCACCGGACGGGCCACCGTATTTCGCGAAAAAAATGTTCCCCCCGCTGTCAGCTCGGACCCACCGGATGTGCCTCCTTATTACGCACAAAAAAAATGAATAATCCCCCTGCTAGCTGGGACCCACCTTGGTGGGAGGCTGACTTGTGGGCCTACAAAGTTGATGGGGACGGAGGGCTTTGTCAACTTAGTCAATATGAACGATTCTAGCTCCAGTGACCGTACGATATCCATCCAACGACCGTAGTGCTTCTTCAACCTCTCGTCTTCTTGCTCCAGCCGCCCAAAGCAGCGCCGGTCGTGCCGCCTGCTCCTGCCTCCCGTGGCCGGCTGTGCTGCCGCAGAGGCCTCACCGCCCCCTACTATTCCCACCGCTGGCCAGGCCCTGCTGCGACGGCAGCCTCACACCGCAGCCGAACGAGTGAACCCTCATACTCCTCTCCGTGTGGGCATCCACTGCCGCGTCTTCACCGGCTCCGCGTCGTCCCCTTCCTAGGCCTCGCCGTCGTCCACCGCCCTGGTGCTCTCGGCGCGACATGGTCAACGTGGTCAAGGAACGACTTCCATCGGACGTGGACTGTACGTGGAGAGGCTGACAGCTGGGTCCACGGCGGCAGCAAGGAAGTGCCTCCTTATTACGCGGAAAATAATGATTCCTCCACCTGACAGCAGGGACCCACCGGACGGGCCACCATATTTCGCGAAAAAAACGTTTCCCCCCTGACTGCTGGGACCCACCAGCTACACCTTCACACACAAGGAAGTGCGTCCGGGCAAAAAAAACGATTCGCCCCCTGACTGCTGGGACCCACCAGCTACATCTTCGCACGCAAGGAAGTGCGTCCGGGCAAAAAAAAACAAAACGATTCGCCCCCCTGACTGCTGGGACCCACCTGCTACATCTTCGCAGGCAAGGAAGTGCCTGACAGTCGGGACCCTCCTGGTCGAAGCGTACGTAGCGTTGTCATTCTGGTCGCGAACGTGTACGTACATATATACTGGTCGATGTAGAGGCGCGCACGTGTCGTAGTAGAGGCGCGTACGTGTCGTAGTAGAGGCGCGCACGTAGCATGTACACGTACGTACAGCGGCCAGGGTGCAAGAAAGAAAATACGGCCACGTACGTACATACGGGCAGGGTCTCGAACGCCTACTCGCGCATACGTACGGCGAGGGCTCGTGTACATGGCTGGGTCGGAACGGAAAAACAGCGTCGTCGTCGTGTTCATGGGGAGGCAACGGAATGCGTCGTGTTCATGGGGAGGCAACAGAATGCGTCGTGTTCATGGGGAGGGGTGTGGCATACCGCAAAATAGAGGAAATGGACCTCCTACGGTCGAAACGGGGGACCTGTTGATCGGGAGGAGTGTGGCGTACCACAAAACGGAGGAAACGGACCTCCTACGGTCAAAACGGGGGTCCAGTTGATCGGGAGGGGTGTGGCGTACCGCAAAACGGAGGAAACGGACCTCCTACGGTCGAAACGGGGGTCCTGTTGATTGGGAGGGGTGTGGCGTACCGCAAAACGGACGAAACGGACCTCCTACGGTCGAAACGGGGGTCCTGTTGATCGGGACGGGTGTGGCGTACCGCAAAACGGATGAAACGGACCTCCTATGGTCGAAACGGGGCTCCTATTGATCGGGAGGGGTGTGGCGTACCGCAAAACGGGACTCCACGGGATACTGTTCATCTCCACCGTCGACCTCCTCCAGCCTCCACGGGCTACCGTCGACCTCCTCCAGCCTCCACAGGCTCCTGTTCATCCAGCCTCCACCGCACGCTACTCCACCGGCTACTGTTCAACCACCCCTCCACGGGCACCCCTCCACCGTCTACTGTTCATCCAGCCCTCCACACCACGGGGTCCTGTTCATCCAGAGGCAACGCCACCGCTCACTGTTCATCCAACCCCCCCCCCCCCCCCCGCAACGCTCACTGTTCATCCAATCGATCGGCTTCAGTTAGCAGCAGTAGCAAAGGAATCGCTCGATCTGGTTCAGTTAACAGCCATCGATCAATCGCTCGGGTTCAGTAACGCGTAGCCTGCAGTGCAATCGCTCGGGTTCAGTTAGAGCCCAACTCCTCGCTCAGGTTCAGTTAGAGCCAACGCCTCGCACCCACGCGCGTACGTGTACGAGAGAAACACGCATCGCTCGGCCCCGACCTCCCACCGTAACCGGGAACTCCCCGAAATTTTCCTCCCCCTCGCTTCTACCAAGGTTTTTTTCGTCATGGACGGCCCAAAGAATGTCATGCAGCTGCGTCTCCGGCCCGCCCAGGACGAAAAGCCCATTTTCTGTCATGATTTTTTGTCATAGAAGTAGGAGCCCACCACATCTATGATGATACCGGGTTTTGTCACAATTATCGTCATAGAAGTGTCATATGTATGACAGAAAAAAAATTGTTCGGCCCAAAATGTCACGGATGTGTCTTTTTTTTGTAGTGTATATCTTTTTGTAACAAATTAGTCAGAGGCCGAGAAATTTTTGAGAAGTCCTTAATGAACCTCCTATAAAAACTGGCGTGACCAAGGAAATTTCTTATACCTTTGATGTCCTTGGGACATGGCATCTTTTCAATAGCGTCAACCTTGGCTTTATCAACTTCAATACCTCTTTCAGAAACTTTATGCCCCAAGACAATACCTTCATTAACCATAAAGTGGCACTTTTCCCAATTCAAGACAAGATTAGTTTCTTCACATCTCTGCAAAACTCGATCAAGGTTGCTTAAGGAATCATCAAAAGAGGATCCATAAACGGAGAAGTCGTCCATGAAAGCCTCACAAATCTTTTCACAAAAGTCAAAGAATATAGCCATCATGCATCTTTGAAAGGTAGCAGGTGCATTACATAAACCAAAAGGCATACGTCTATAAGAAAAAGTACCAAAAGGGCAAGTAAAAGTAGTCTTTGATTGATCATTGGCTGACATAGGTATTTGAGAGAAACCAGAATAACCATCTAGAAAGCAAAAATGTGTATGTTTGGATAATCTTTCTAGCATTTGATCGATAAAAGGTAAGGGGTAATGATCTTTTTTAGTAGCCTTATTTAATTTGCGGAAATCAATTACCATCCTATAACCTGTAATAATTCTTTGCGGGATCAACTCATCTTTATCATTAGGAACGACGGTAATACCTCCTTTCTTGGGAACGCAATGGACAGGACTTACCCACTAACTATCAGCAACGGGATAAATTATACCTGCCTCAACGAGCTTTAGTATTTCCTTTCTTACCACTTCCTTCATCTTAGGGTTCAGCCGTCGTTGATGATCATGAACTGGTTCGGCATCTTCCTCCAAATTTATTTTATGTTGACATAGAGTGGGACTAATGCCCTTAAGATCATCAAGAGTATACCCAATAGCAGCACGGTGCTTCCTTAGAGTTTTCAATAATCTCTCTTCTTCATGCTCTGAAAGGTTAGCACTAATAATAACGGGATATATCCTTTTCTCATCAAGATAAGCATATTTAAGAGTATCAGGTAACGGTTTGAGCTCAAACATGGGATCACCCTTGGGTGGAGGAGGATCCCCTAGGATTTCAACAGGCAAATTGTGTTTCAGGATAGGTTCTTGTTTAAAGAATACTTCATCTATTTCCCTTCTTTCATTCATAAACATATCATTTTCATGGTCTAGCAAATATTGTTCTAAAGGATCACTAGGAGGCACGACAATAGAAGCAAGACCAATAATTTCATCCTTACTAGGTAATTCCTCTTCATGGTGTTGTCTACTAAATTTAGAAAAGTTAAACTCATGAGACATATCACCTAAACCAATAGTAACGACATCCTTTTTGAAGTCTATCATAGCATTAACAGTGTTCAAGAAGGGTCTACCAAATATAATTGGACAAAAGCTATCTTGTGGGGAACCGAGAACAAGAAAATCAGCAGGATATTTAGTGTTCCCACACAAGACTTCAACATCTCTAACAATTCCAATGGGTGATATTGTATCTCTATTAGCAAGCTTAATGGTAACATCAATACCTTCTATCTCAGCAGGTGCAATATCATGCATAATTTCTTTGTATAAGTCATGAGGTATAGCACTAACACTAGCACCCATATCACATAAGCCATGATAACAATGATCTCCTACTTTAATAGAAATAACAGGCTTGCCTACCACAGGTCTATGTTTATCTTTAGCACAAGGTTTGGCAATTCTAGCAGCTTCATCTCGGAAATGAATAACATGCCCATCAATATTATCAGATAAGAGATCTTTAACAATAGCAATATTAGGTTCAACTTTAATTTGCTCAGGAGGTGTATAAGTTCTAATATTGCTTTTACGAACCACAGTTGAAGCTTTAGCATGATCCTTTATCCTAACAGGGAAAGGTGGTTTCTCAACATAAGAAGTAGGAACAATAGGATCATTATAAGTGATAGTCTTTTCTTCAACTTTAATAGGTGCAACTACTTTTACTTCTATGGGAGGATGATATTTAAACCACTTCTCCTTAGGGAGATGAACATAAGCAGCAAAAGATTCACAGAAAGAAGCTACTATCTCAGAGTCAAGTCCATATTTAGTGCTAAATTTACGGAAAACATCGGTATCCATAAAAGATTTAACACAATCAAACTTAGGTGTCATACCTGACTCCTTACCTTCATCGAGATCCCAATCTTCAGAGTTGCGTTTAATTCTATCCAATAAATCCCATTTGAATTCAATAGTCTTCATCATAAAAGAGCCAGCACAAGAAGTATCGAGCATGGTGCGATTGTTTTCAGAAAGCCGAGCATAAAAATTTTGAATAATCATTTCTCTTGAGAGCTCATGATTGGGGCATGAATATAACATTTATTTAAGCCTCCCCCAAGCTTGAGCGATGCTTTCTCCTTCGCGAGGCCAAAAATTATATATGTAATTGCGGTCACGATGAACAAGATGCATAGGATAAAATTTCTGATGAAATTCCAATTTCAATCGTTTGTAGTTCCATGATCCTGTATCATCACATAGCCTATACCATGTCGATGCATCTCCCTTCAAAGATAAAGGGAGGACCTTCTTCTTAATAAAATCACCGGGTATACCTGCAAGCTTAAATAATCCACAAACTTCATCCACATATATTAGGTGCTCATCAGGATGCTTTGTTCCATCTCCTGCAAAAGGATTAGCTAGCAGTTTTTCTAACATACCCGAAGGAATCTCAAAGTGGACATCTTCATTTCCAGTAGGTTGAGGAGCAACTCTTTGCTCTACTGGTCGGGGAGAAGATACCCCGAACAAGCCCCTCAGAGGATTGCTTTCCATAGTAACAAGTGACAGTAAATTTCAGCACACTATATAAAATTTTCCTTACCAAATTCCACCTACCAAAGGCGCTTCACTCCCCGGCAACGACGCCAGAAAAGAGTCTTGATGACCCACAAGTATAGGGGATGTATCGTAGTCCTTTCGATAAGTAAGAGTGTCAAACCCAACGAGGAGCAGAAGGAAATGATAAGCGGCTTTCAGCAAGGTATTCTCTGCAAGCACTGAAATTATAGGTAACAGATAGTTTTGTGATAGGATAATTTGTAACGAGCAACAAGTAAAAAAAGTAATAAAGTGCAGCAAGGTGGCCCAATCCTTTTTGTAGCAAAGGACAAGCCTGGACAAACTCTTATATAGAGAAAAGCGATCCCGAGGACACATGGGAATTATCGTCAAGCTAGTTTTTATCACGTTCATATGATTCCCGTTCGGTACTTTGACAATTTGATATGTGGGTGGACCGGTGCTTGGGTGCTGTCCTTACTTGAACAAGCATCCCACTTATGATTAACCTCTATTGCAAGCATCCGCAACTACAACAAAAGTATTAAGGTAAACCTAACCATAGCATGAAACATATAGATCCAAATCAGCCCCTTACGAAGCAACGCATAAACTAGGGTTTAAAACTTCTGTCGCTCTAGCAACCCATCATCTACTTATTACTTCCCAATGCCTTCCTCTAGGCCCAAATAATGGTGAAGTGTTATGTAGTCGACGTTCACATAACACCACTAGAGGATAGACAACATACGTCTCATCAAAATATCGAACAAATACCAAATTCACATGACTACTAATAGCAAGACTTTTCCCATGTCCCCAGGAACAAACGTAACTACTCACAAAGCATATTCATGTTCATAATCAGAGGAGTATTAATATGCATATAGGATCTGAACATATGATCTTCCACCAAATAAACCAACTAACATCAACTACAAGGTGTAATCAACACTACTAGCAACCTACAGGTACCAATCCCAGACTTGGAGACAAGAATTGGATACAAGAGATGAACTAGGGTTTGAGAGGAGATGGTGCTGGTGAAGATGTTGATGGAGATTGCCCTCTCCCGATGAGAGGAGCATTGGTGATGACGATGGCGATGATTTCCCCCTCCCGGAGGGAAGTGTCCCCGGCAGAACAGCTCCGCCGGAGCCCTAGATTGGTTCCGCGAAGGTTCCGCCTCGTGGTGGCGGAGTCTCGTCCCGAAAGCTTGCTTATGATTTTTCTTCGGGCGAAAGACTTCATATAGCAGAAGATGGGCACAGGAGGGCCAACAGGGGGCCAACGAGGCAGGGGGCACGCCCAGGGGGGTAGGGCACGCCCCCACCCTCGTGGCCTGGTGGGCCCCCCCTGACGTACTTCTTCCGCTCAATATTTTTTATTATTTCCAAAAATAACTTTCGTGGAGTTTCAGGACTTTTGGAGTTGTGCAGAATATGTCTCTAATATTTGCTTTTTTTCCAGCCCAGAATTCCAGCTGCCGGCATTCTCCCTCCTTATGTGAACCTTGCAAAATAAGAGAGAATAGGCATAAGTATTGTGACATAACGTGTAATAACAACCCATAATGCAATAAATATCAATATAAAAGCATGATGCAAAATGGACGTATCATTTCTATGCATCACCATGATCTTGCGTGTGCGTAGGAATTTTTTTGAAATTACTACGTTCCCCAACAGTGGCATCCGAGCCAGGTTTATGCCTAGATGTTATATGCACGAGTAGAACACAAGTGAGTTGTGGGCGATACAAGTCATACTGCTTACCAGCATGTCATACTTTGTTTCAGCGGTATTGTTGGATGAAGCGGCCCGGACCGACATTACGCGAACGCTTACGCGAGACTGGTTCTACCAACGTGCTTCGCACACAGGTGGCTGGCGGGTGTCAGTTTCTCCAACTTTAGTTGAACCGAGTGTGACTACGCCCGGTTCTTGAGAAGGTTAAAACAGCACTAACTTGACGAACTATCGTTGTGGTTTTGATCCGTAGGTAAGAACGGTTCTTGCTCAGCCCGTAGCAGCCACGTAAAACTTGCAACAACAAAGTAGAGGACGTCTAACTTTTTTTTTGCAGGGCATGTTGTGATGTGATATGGTCAAGACGTGATGAGATATAAATTGTTGTATGAGATGATCATGTTTTTGTTAAAGTTATCGGCAACTGGAAGAAGCCTTATGCTTGTCTCTTTATTGCATAAGATGCAAGTGCCATGTAATTGCTTTACTTTATCGCTATGCGATAGCAATAGTTGCAAAAGCAATAGTTGGCGAGACGACCATGTGATGACACATTGATAGAGATCAAGATGATGGAGATCATGGTGTCATGCCGGTGACGATAGAGATCATGACGGTACTTTGGAGATGGAGATCAAAGGCGCAAGATGATCATGGCCATATCATGTCCCATTTTTTGATTGCATGTGATGTTTATCCTTTATGCATCTTATTCTACTTTGTTTGACGGTAGCATTATAAGATGATCTCTCACTAAATTTCTCCCTGAGTATGCACCATTGCCAAAGTTCGTCGTGCCGAGACACCACGTGATGATCGGGTGTGATAAGCTCAACGTTCATCTACAACGGGTGTAAGACAGTTTTGCACATGCGGAATACTCAGGTTAAACTTGACGAGCCTAGCATATGCAGATATGGCCTCGGAACACTGGAGACCGAAAGGTCGAGCGTGAATCATATAGAAGATACGATCAACATAGTGATGTTCACCATTGAAAACTACTCCATTTCACGTGATGATCATACATGGTTTAGTTGATATGGATCACGTGATCACTTAGATGATTAGAGGGATGTCTATCTAAGTGGGAGTTCTTAAGTAATATGATTAATTGAACTTTAATTTATCATGAACTTAGTCCTGGTAGTATTAGCATATCTATGTTGTAGATCAATAGCTCGCGTTTAGCTCCCCTGTTTTATTTTTGATATGTTCCTAGAGAAAACTAAGTTGAAAGATGTTAGTAGCAATGATGCGGATTGGATCCGTGATCTGAGGATTATCCTCACTACTGCACAGAAGAATTATGTCCTTGATGCACCGCTAGGTGACAGACCTATTGCAGGAGCAGATGCAGACGTTATGAACGTTTGGCAAAGCTCGGTATGATGACTACTTGATAGTTTAGTGCACCATGCTTTACGGCTTAGAACCGGGACTTCATAAATGTTTTGAAATATCACTGAACATATAAGATGTTCTAAGAGTTGAAATTGGTATTTCATACTCATGCCCGTGTCGAGAGGTAGGAGACCTCTGACAGTACTTTGCCTACAAAGATGGAGGAGAATAGCTCAACCAGTGAGCATGTGCTCAGATTGTCTGGGTACTGCAATTGCTTGAATCAAGTGGGAGTTAATCTTCCAGATAAGATATTAATTGACAAAGTTCTCTAGTCACTATCACCAAGTTACTAGAACTTAGTGATGAACTATAATATGCACGGGATAACGGAAACGATTCTCAAGCTCTTCGTGATGCTGAAATTGACGAAGGTAGAAATCAAAAAAAGCATCAAGTGTTGATGGTTGACAAGACCACTAGTTTCAAGAAAAGGGCAAAGGGAAGAAGGGGAACTTCAAGAAGAACGGCAAGCAAGTTGCTGCTCAAGTGAAGAAGCCCAAGTCTAGACCTAAGCCTGAGACTAAGTTCTTCTACTCCAAAGGGACTGGTCACTGGAAGCAGAACTGCGCCAAGTATTTGGCGGATAAGAAGGATGGCAAAGTGAACAAAAGTATATTTGATATACATGTTATTGATGTGTACTTTACTAGTGTTTATAGCAACCCCTCAGTATTTGATACTAGTTCAGTTGCTGAAATTAGTAACTCAAAACGGGAGTTGCAGAATGAACAGAGACTAGTTAAGGGTGAAGTGATGATGTGTGTTGGAAGTGGTTCCAAGATTGATATGATCATCATCGCACACTCCCTATACTTTCGGGATTAGTGTTGAACCTAAATAAATGTTATTTGGTGTTTGCATGAATATGATTTGATCATGTTTATTGCAATACGGTTATTCATTTAAAGTCAAAGAATAATTGTTGTTCTGTTTACATGAATAAAACCTTCAATGGTCATACACCCAAGGTGAATGGTTTATTGAATCTCGATCGTAGTGATACACATATTCATAATATTGAAGCCAAAAGATGCAAAGTTAATAATGATAGTGCGACTTATTTGTGGCACTACCGTTTAGGTCATATTGGTGTAAAGCGCATGAAAAAACTCCATGGCGATGGGATTTTGGAATCACTTGATTATGAATCACTTGATGCTTGCGAACCATGCCTTATGGGCAAGATGACTAAGACTCCGTTCTCCGGAACAATGGAGCGAGCAACAGACTTATTGGAAATAATACATACTGATGTATGTGGTCCGATGAGTGTTGAGGCTCGCGGCGGGTATCATTATTTTCTGACCTTCACAGATGATTTGAGCAGATATGGGTATACCTACTTGATGAAATACAAGTCTGAAACATTTGAAAAGTTCAAAAAATTTCAGAGTGAAGTGGAAAATCATCGTGACAAGAAAATAAAGTTCGTATGATCTGATCGTGGAGCCGAATATTTGAGTTACGAGTTTGGTCTTCATTTGAAACAATGTGGAATAGTTGCGCAACTCACGCCACCTGGAACACCACAGCGTAATGGTGTGTCCGAACATCGTAACCGTACTTTATTAGATATGGTGCAATCTATGATGTCTCTTACCGATCTACCAATATCGTTTTGGGGTTATGCATTAGAGACAGGCTGCATTCACGTTAAATAGGGCACCATCTAAATCCGTTGAGATGACACCATATAAAATGTGGTTTGGCAAGAAACCAAAGTTGTCGTTTCTTAAAGTTTAGGGTTGCGATGCTTATGTGAAAAAGTTTCGTCCTGATAAGCTCAAACCCAAATCGAAGAAATGTGTCTTCATAGGATACCCAAAGGAGACAGTTGGGTACACCTTCTATCACAGATCCGAAGGCAAGACATTCCTTGCTAAGAATGGATCCTTTCTAGAGAAGGAGTTTCTCTCGAAAGAAGTGAGTGGGACGAAAGTAGAACTTGATGAGGTAACTGTACCTGCTCCCTTATTGGAAAGTAGTTCATCACATAAATCTGTTCCTGTGACTCCTACACCAATTAGTGAGGAAGCTAATGATGATGATCATGTAACTTCAGATCAAGTTACAACCGAACCTCGTAGGTCAACCAGAGTGAGATCCGCACCAAAGTGGTACGGTAATCCTGTTCTGGAGGTCATGT
Source organism: Aegilops tauschii subsp. strangulata (assembly GCF_002575655.3). Lineage (NCBI taxonomy): Eukaryota > Viridiplantae > Streptophyta > Magnoliopsida > Poales > Poaceae > Aegilops > Aegilops tauschii. The sequence continues at coordinate 472,130,588 of NC_053036.3, read as the reverse complement.
TACTTGACCATGACGAACCTACGAACTATGAGGAAGCGATGATGAGCCCAGATTCCACGAAATGGCTTAAGGCCATAAAAATCTGAGATGGGATCCATGTATGAGAACAAAGTGTGGACTTTGGTTGACTTGCCCGATGATGGGCAAGCCATAGAAAATAAATGGATCTTCAAGAGGAAGACAGACGTTGATAGTAGTGTTACTATCTACAAAGCTAGAATTGTCGCAAAAGGTTTTCGACAAAGTTCAAGCTGTTGACTACGATGAGATTTTCTCACTCGTATCGATGCTTAAAAGTCTGTCCGAATCATGTTAGCAGTTGCTGCATTTTATGAAATCTGGCAGATGGATGTCAAAACTGTATTCCTTCATGGATTTTTTAAAAGAAGAGTTGTATATGATGCAACCAGAAGATTTTGTCGATCCTAAAGGTGCTAACAAAGTGAGCAAGCTCCAGCGATCCATCTATGGACTGGTGCAAGCATCTCAGAGTTGGAATATATGCTTTGATCAAAGCATATGGTTTTATACAGACTTGCGGTGAAGCCTGTATTTACAAGAAAGTGAGTGGGAGCACTACAACATTTCTGATAAGTATATGTGAATGACATATTGTTGATCGGAAATAATGTAGAATTTTCTGGAAAGCATAGAGGAGTATTTGAAAGGAGTTTACAAAGAAAGACCTCGGTGAAGCTGCTTACATATTGAGCATCAAGATCTATAGAGATAGATCAAGACGCTTGATAAGTTTTTCAATGAGTACATGCCTTGACAAGATTTTGAAGTAGTTCAAAAATGGAACAGTCAAAGAAGGAGTTCTTGCCTGTATTGCAAGGTGTGAAGTTGAGTAAGACTTAAAGCCCGACCACGGGAGAATATAGAGAGAGAATGAAAGTCATTCCCTATGCCTCAGCCATAGGATCTATAAAGTATGCCATGCTGTGTACCAGACCTATTGTATACCCTACACTGAGTTTAAAAAGGGATTACAATAGTGATCTAGGAGTAGATCACTGGACAGCGGTCAAAATTATCCTTAGTGGAATAAGGATATGTTTCTCGATTATGGAGGTGACAAAAGGTTCGTCGTAAAGGGTTACGTCGATGCAAATTTTGACACTGATCCAGATGACTCTAAGTCTCAATCTGGATCAATATTGAAAGTGGGAGCAATTAGCTAGAGTAGCTCCGTGCAGAGCATTGTTGACATAGAAATTTGCAAAATACATATGGATCTGAATGTGGCAGACCCGTTGACTAAACTTCTCTCACAAGCAAAACATGATCACACCTTATTACTCTTTGGGTGTTAATCACATAGCGATGTGAACTAGATTATTGACTCTAGTAAACCCTTTGGGTGTTGGTCACATGACGATGTGAACTATGGGTGTTAATCACATGGTGATGTGAACTATTGGTGTTAAATCACATGGCAATGTGAACTAGATTATTGACTCTAGTGCAAGTGGGAGACTGAAGGAAATATGCCCTAGAGGCAATAAGAAAGTTATTATTTATTTCCTTATTTCATGATAAATGTTTATTATTCATGCTAGAATTGTATTAACCGGAAACTTCATACATGTCTGAATACATAGACAAACAGAATGTCACTAGTATGCCTCTATTTGACTAGCTCGTTGAATCAAAGATGGTTAAGTTTCCTAGCCATAGACATGAGTTGTCATTTGATTAACAGGATCACAACATTAGAGAATGATGTGATTGACTTGACCCATTCTGTTAGCTTAGCATTTGATCGTTTAGTATGTTGCTATTGCTTTCTTCATGAGTTATACATGTTCCTATGACTATGAGATTATGCAACTCCCGAATACCGGAGGAACACTTTGTGTGCTACCAAACGTCACAACATAACTGGGTGATTATAAAGGTGCTCTACAGGTGTCTCCGATGGTACTTGTTGAGTTGGCATAGATCGATATTAGGATTTGTCACTCCGATTGTCGGAGAGGTATCTCTGGGCCCTCTCGGTAATGCACATCACTATAAGCCTTGCAAGCAATGCAACTAATGAGTTAGTTGCGGGATGATGTATTATGGAACGAGTAAATAGACTTTCCGGTAACGAGATTGAACTAGGTATTGAGATACCGACGATCGAATCTCGGGCAAGTAACATACCGATGACAAAGGGAACAACGTATGTTGTTATGCGGTTTGACCGATAAAGATCTTCGTAGAATATGTAGGAACCAATATGAGCATCCAGGTTCTGCTATTGGTTATTGACCGGAGACGTGTCTCGGTCATGTCTACATAGTTCTCGAACCCGTAGGGTCCGCACGCTTAAAGTTCTGTGACGATCGGTATTATGAGTTTATGTGATTTGATGTACCGAAGGTAGTTCGGAGTCCCGGATGAGACCGGGGACATGACGAGGAGTCTCGAAATGGTCGAGACGTAAAGATCGATATATTGGACGACTATATTCGGACATCGGAAAGGTTCCGAGTGATTCGGGTATTTTCGGGGGTACCGGGGAGTTACGGGAATACGAGGAAGAAGTAATGGGCCTCATGGGCCAAGTGGTGGAAGAGAGGAGGTAGGGCGCGCGGGCCCCCAAGCCCAAATCGAATTGGACTAGGGGGCCGGCCCCCTTTCCTCCTTTTCCTCCCTCTCCTTCCTTCTCCTCCTTCCTTTCCTCCTCCTAGTAGGAGTAGGAAAGGGGAGTCCTACTCCTACTAGGAGGAGGACTCCTCCTCCTGGCGCGCCCTACAGGGGCCGGCCGGCCTCCCCCCTTGCTCCTTAATATAAGGGGGCAGGGGGGCACCCTAGAACACACAAGTTGATCTGTTGATCTCTCCCAGCCGTGTGCGGTGCCCCTCTCCATCATATTCCACCTCGGTCATATCGTAGCGGTGCTTAGGCGAAGCCCTGCGTCGATAGCAACATCATCACCGTCATCACGCCGTCGTGCCGACGGAAATCTCTCGTGAACCTCTGCTGGATCGGAGTTCGCGGGACGTCATCGAGCTGAACGTGTGCTGAACTCGGAGGTGCCGTACGTTCGGTACTTGGACCGGCCGGACCATGAAGACGTACGACTACATCAACCGCGTTGTGCTAAGGCTTCCGCTTTCGGTCTATGAGGGTACGTGGATAACACTCTCCCCTCTCGTTGCTATGCATCACCGTGATCTTGCGTGTGCGTAGATTTTTTTTTGAAATTACTACGTTCCCCAAGAAGGACAACGAGTCCGTCCATGACTTTGTTGCACGGTGGCTCAAGAAGAGAAACACTTTAACAAACATCTCCGACGAAACTTCCATTGAGACATTCGTCAATGACGTGCAAGATCCCATCTTTTGCCACAAGCTTGGTAAGAAAATGGGAGAGGGAGAGCTAACATCAATGGCAGCACTCGTGAAGATAGCCAACAACCATGCCATGGGTGAAGAGACCGCACGGGCATGTTGGCACCCCATGCCAAGCCTGGAAGTCGCAGATACCACGGGTGGGGACAATTCCGAAGCCTGCAGTAGCAAAGGCAAGGAGGACCACAAGAGGAGGGAAGGGCAAGATTCCAAGCTGGTCGCGGCAGCAAGCGAGGCTGAAGAGGCTGGAACAAAGAAGGAGATTTGGGGCGGCAAATCTAGGTGACCTCCACACACATATGAGACTATCCACAGTGGGAGTAACATAGGTAGTAACATCACACATATCTAGATAAAATAGATGATGTGGCAAGTAATAAATGAAGAAATGGAGGAAAAGTGGTAACATAGCTAGTTACTAGTAGTATGAGTAACATCACACATATCAAGGGAAAATGAATCTATGCCTAATAAATGAAGTGTTGCATGTTGTCACACATATGTTACTCCCCACTATAGAGGTAGTAACATAGACTAGTAACATGTGCATGTTACTAGTCTATGTTACTACCCATTGTGGCTAGTCTGAGGAAACTATGAACGGAGCATGCTTCTACCATAGTTATGGAACTCACAAATTAGCACACTCCACGCGAGATTGCCAGCACAACGAACAACTCGTAAGACTAGCCACAATGGGTAGTAACATAGAGTAGTAACAATGCCCATGTTACTACTCTATGTTACTACCTCTATAGTGGGGAGTAACATATGTATGGTAACATACAACACTTCATTTATTAGACTATAGACTCATCTTGCCTTGATATGTGTGATGTTACTCATACTAGTAGTAACTAGCTATGTTACCACATGTCTCTCTTTCTTCATTTAATGCTTGCCACATCATCTATTTTATCTAGATATGTGTGATGTTACTATCTATGTTACTCCCACTATGGGTAGTCTAAAGGAGAAGGGCAATAACCTCGAAGGAGACATCAGCAATAACGAGGCAGGTCCCCAGTTCCTGCAGCCCGCCAAGACTCGCAGACCCGAATCTCAGGCCAACGAGGATTCCCTAAAGACGTACGCCGGGTGAACATGATAACATCTGGAATTCCGCTTCAGTACAACCCCCTCACAAAACGTATAAAGGCAGTATGGTCTTTTGAGAGGAACGTATACCCACCTCCGTATGATCTTCTTCCGGGACGTACACATACTTGTTTTTTTAGAATTGTACACATAGAGCATGATTGGTTCAATGCCAAAAGTTGGCATGCCAATATTTGGCAAATGTCAAATGTTGGCTACCAACTTTTCTTCTCAACCTCATAAAAAGTTGCCAACATTTGGCAACTTTTGATTTTGGCAAATGTTGGCTTGCCAAATATTGGCATCAAACCAATTATGCTCATACTCGTTCGCTGGTCGCCTTCCCCTCCGTCGTGGGCCGGCCCATTTTACACTTTTTTGTGCCACATTTTTCTTTTGCTAAAGTTCAAAAAATGTGTACACATCTGGGATTCGAACACGCAACCTCAAGGATAACAGCGACTCGCAATAACCAAATAGGAGGCTTAAGTTTTGTGTTAACATGCACTTGTCTTTTTTCTTAGTTGTTGTTCGCTGGTGGGTTTTTTGTTTTATTTTCTTCCTTTTTTGGTTTTAGTTGTCAAATTCGTGAATTCCACAAATCCGTGCACTTTTTCATTTTTATTTTTCTTTTCAAAGCTCTGCAAACTTTTTGTTAGAAATTTAGTAAACTTTTTCAAAATCTCATGATTTTTTTTTAAATTCATGAGCTTTTTCAAATTCGTTGACCATTTTTTCACAATCGCTGAACTTTTTTTCAAACTTAATGAACTTTCTTAAAATTTGTGATTTTTTTCTCAAATTGATGAACTTTTTTAAAAAAATCGATGAACTTTTTTGACTTTTACGAACTCATTTTCAGTATCCACGAATTTTTTTCCAAATCTATGACCTTTTTTCGTTTTTCAGTGAACTTTTTTTTATTTCTTGCGACCTTACTTTATTTTCTGATTTTTTTTTATAAAAGTACTAAAAAACCAGGCAGTTTTTCCCTACCGGACCAATAGAAAAAAAACTCGTGCATGTCGTTTTCGACAAGTTTGTATTTTTTTTGGAGTCTTCTTGAGAAAAGGCTGATAAATAACCGAACCCATCGCAACGTGCAAACGGACTCCAAATTCGTTCGAACCAGGCATAGATGCCTACCATGGGCATGCACCCTTGGTAGAAAAAGTTGGGGTCATTCCTCACATGTCCAAAAAAGCATATTATTTTTTTTAGATAAAAAAAGCATGTTAGACAGAGGGTGTTTGGGTAGGCAAGAAGGGTCTGTTTATGAACACCTAGTTTTTGACATCCGTCAAATGGTCCTAGTTTTTTTCCATCACCCGGTATCACCAATTCATGCCATCATGCCAAGTTGTTTTCGTTTTTCCCAAGTTTTGTATTTTCTGGAGTTGTCTCGGTGAAAAAAGGTCGATAAATGGTTGGACGTGTGGCAACATGCAAACGGTGTCCGAATTCATTCAAACCAGGCATGAATGAATACCATGGGCACACACCCTTGATGGCAAAATTTGGGGTCGCTCCTCACATGTCCAACAAAAAACCATGTTAGAGAAAGGGTGTTCGGGAGGCCAGAAGGGTCTGTTTGTGAACACCCGGTCTTTCACATCCGTCAAATGGCCCTATTTTTTTCATCACCTTGTACCATCAAATCATGCTACCATGCAAAGTCATTTTCGTTTCGACAAGTATTGTATTTTTCTGGAGTTTTCTCGGTGAAAAAAGACCGATAAATGGTCAGACGTGTCGCAACGTGCAAACGGTGTCCTAATTCATTCAAACCAGGCATGGATGCCTACCATGGTCACGCACCCTTGGTGGCAAAATTTACGGTCATTCCTCACATGTACAACAAAAATCCATGTTAGACAGAGGGTGCTCGGGTAGGCCAGAAGGGTCCGTTTGTGAACACCTGGTACTTTACATCCGTCAAATGGCCTTAATTTATTTCCATCACCTTGTATCACCAATTCATGCCATCATGCCAGTTTGTTTCTGTTTTTGACAAGTTTAGTGTTTTCTGAAATTTTCTCGATGAAAAAAGGTCGATAAATGGCTCGACGTGTTGCAACGTGCAAACGGTGCCTGAATTCATTCAAACTAGACATGGGTACCTACCATGGACACGCACCCTTGGTGGCAAAAGTTGGGATCATTCCTCACATGTACTCCCTCCGTTCCCAAATATTTGTCTTTCTAGACATTTCAAATGGTTACAAATATTTTTTTTAGTGTAGTTTCACTCATTTTGCTTTGTTCGCACCCCGCGTGGGCGGCCTGGAGGCCCCCAGATCCCGTCGGCCGGCCCTCCCCCACTCCTCCTCCTCCTCCCTCGCCGCCGCCCAAGGGCGCGACCAGGCAAAGCCTGGTCGTCGCCGGCGGCGGCGGGGACTCGGGCCCTTTCGCTCGCGTGGGGCTGGCGCGGGCCGGCGCCCCCAGGCCGGAGCGTGGCGGCGGGCCGGACGCCACGGCGGGTGGTGGCGGCGCCTCGGTGACTTCGCTCCCCCGCGGCAGGAGGCCTCGCGATCTGGTGCGTCGTGGTCGCCAGGGACGGCGGCGGCGTGACCTGATCGGGTCGCGGCGGCGCAGCCGGATCTATGCCCAAGCGTGGGCCTTGATCGCTGGTCTGCCATCGCCACAGTGGCGGGTGCGACTCGTCGGCAGCTGGGCAGATCCGCCAAGATTCTACCCTTGTCTGGTCCTTGACAGCGCGGGCAACTTCGGGGGACAACTTTTTGATATTTTTGAATTATTTTGGTGAATAACAGCCTATATAATGGCCACACGTGTCGCAACGTGCCGGCGGTGTCGTAAGTCGTTCGTATCAGGCATGGATGCCTATTATCTATTATGTTCATGCCAGGCTACTGTAAAAAGTTAGGGTTATTTATCCATAGTGGAAAAAAAACACCAGTTAAGAGTAGGGTGCCAAAGTAGCCCAGACGGCTGCATCCGTGAGCACGTAGTTTTCTTAAATTCAATATTTCTGTTATTTCAAATTATTTATGAAAATGTTAAAATATTAAAAATTTAAGAAAATTACTAATAAATTTGCAATAGTTGCTGGAAATTGTGAATGAAAAATAACTAAACTCAAGAAAAGGGAAAAATGAAATTACGAAAAAAGGAAAAACAAAAAAACAGATAAAAATGCGGCAGCCATGGCCCAACACGCCGTCAGGTGCCTATTGGGCCGGCCCAAGCATGCCACGCCGTTGTGTATAAGAAGAAGAAAAACGGAATTTAGACACGAGAGGTAAGCTGTCCTGCTTGGTTCATAGTAAGGAAAGGTTAGCCGTACGTATTTCTACTTAACGCGTGGACAAGTAGCCGAAGCTTGTTTAAAAAATGGCCATTATATTTTTTATTATGAAAGGGTACAAATTAATCTGAACCCTTCATGTGTTTAGGGGGTTGTATCGTAGCGGAAGTGCAACACTGACCTGAAGCCAAAAAGGCACATGTGTTGGTGGCACCACACACCCGCTAGGAGACACAACAGGTTCCTCGAATGGTCAGAGCACACCATATATTTTGGACAAGAAGATCACACAGACCACATAGCTAGCCCAGGCCGGATGCCCCCGGTCACAGACCCACTAATAAGGGGTAACAGGTTTTCCAAAGTCCTCATGGATAACGGCTCCGGCATCACAACCTGCATAAGATGGGGATACCAATGGATGTCCTCCGTCCTTCGGCCATTGAATTTTGCGGAACTGTGCCAGGCCAAAGGGTGGAGCCCATAGGTCAAATAAAACTGGAGGTCACTTTCGGGATCCTCCTCCACAACAACTAAGAATTAATATGCTTTGAGGTTGTGCCCTTTCAAGGTGGTACGATGCAGTCCTCGGAAGAACAACCTTCGCTAAGTTCATGGTAATCCCATGCTACGCATACATGAATTAGGTGAAGATGCCAGGGCCATACGACATCATCACTATCAACAGCAACCCGCAACACGCCCTTGAGGAAGAGGCCGCTATCCTCATGCAAGCTGAAGTGCGGCTTGCCCGCACCATCGAGTGCACTAGCACGACGGCGACAATAGAGTCCGTCCAAGCACGTCCAAGCACCAGAAAGGAGACATCCCGGGTATTATGAGGTCCGGAGGCCCCCCACCGATACAGCACTGCCCCACGGCAGTGTGCTCCATGGTAGAGCAAGCAATCACAAAGACCAATGGAAGTTAGGAAGGACGCACGACCAACAAGTCATCCACTACCCATCTATCTTAGTAATTTTACATTCTCGTTTTTACTTAAAACGCAGTTTCGATCGACAGACTTTGTATTACCCTCATATTAGCACGATCATGTATTAGGACACTGAATAAAAAGTGCTTTATTACGCAATCACTTCATTCTGTTTTCAATACTCCCTCCGTTCCATAATGTAGCGCCTATAGATTTTTGCAAAAGTTAAACATAACAAACTTTGACCACATTTATAGAGAAAAGTAGGTACATCTAAAATACCAAGTGCACATGATTGAATACATCATGAGTTATATTTTCAGAATGTACATGTTTGGTATTGTAGATGTAGACCGTTTTCTCTATACACTTGGTCAAAGTTGGCAAAGTTTGACTTTCACAAAAATCTATAGGCACTACATTGTGAAATGGAGGGAATACTTGTTATCTGATTGCTAAAGAGCGCAGAAAGCAACTAGTACTGAACCTCCATGGGAATGTTTGCGGACTGGTTCAAGAGATCTCCCTAGGGTGTGTTTGGTTGTTGTCACCGGGTAGAACGTCATGGGTCCGACCCGTTCCCACGGCCCATTCCCGCGTTTAGTTAGTCGAACGATTCAGAACCCACTCGTCCCAGAAAAGGGAATATTCGCTCAATATGCCGAAAACCGAGGCATACCTCGAAATCGGCCGGACGACAGGGAACGAGCCCCTCGCCCCGCACACGTACCCTATCGCTCTCCTCCCGCTGCTCCCGCATCCCCCCTCTCTCGCTGCTCCCCCACTAGCGCCGCCACCCTCCCGCTTCTCCCCCCTCCCGATCTGCCTTCTCCATCCCTCCCCGGCCCGGCTTCACCTTCCTCCCGTCATCTCCTCTGTGATTGCGCGCATCTGCACCATGGCGGCGACCTAGCAAGCAGCAACGACGAAGCAGATCGGCCACGGTCCAGATCCTAGGAGCAGCGACGAAGCAGCGGGGCGGCTACCACGTAACGGCGACCAGAGGTGCTACAGAAGGTCTGGATCAGCAGCTAGCAGCGGAGGCAAGTTGCAGTTTCCACTACCCCTTTGCATATCTCTGTATATGTTCATGTTTGGGCAGATTTTATTTCCTGTGTGCCATGTTCCTCCTCAATTTGTTTCATATATATGTGCTTCTGTGTAGTACGCAGATCCATGGTTACCCAATTTTTATTTCAATATGTGTTGCTTTGTACAAGCAGATCCATGTTTACAAGTCATTGCTAGCCATATTTTTGATACCATGCATTACTTGTAGATGGTAAGCAAGATGAACAAAAGAAAAATGATGGCTAGGGGAGCTGCTGTATTTGTTGCACTAGCTGCAATGGCAGTCATTGTTCGGGCTATAATAAGGAAGAGGAGACCACGTATTACCTATGGCCCAATGCATGAAAGAGATCGAATCAGATTTGACTATCTAAACCAAAAAATATGGCAAAGCGATGTGTTATGCAAAAACATGCTAAGGTTTGAAAGAGCTGCATTCTTTCGCTTGTGCGGCATATTGAGGGATCGCAAATTGCTAGAAGACAGTCCACATCTTAGTGTGGAGCAACAATTGGCAATGTTTTTGCATACAATTGGGCATAACCTTCGGAATAGGGTTATTTCAGCCAATTTTGCTAGATCATACGGCACAACCAACATCTATTTTAGAATGGTTCTTCATGCCATAGGCGAGCTTCGTAATGATTATATAAGGCCACCATCATTGGAAACCCCCGAAAAAATTGCAGGAAATCATCGATTTGACCCATATTTTAAGGTAATTTCAAAAACTATTCCTTATCTATCTAGGCTATATGATATGCCATTTAATACTGGTCACTATATAGGATTGTATTGGAGCTATCGATGGTACACATGTGCGAGCAGGTGTTACCAAAGATGTGGAACCTTCTTTTCGTGGTAGGAAGGCCTTTACCACTCAAAATGTGATGGCAGCAGTAGACTTTGACCTCCGGTTCACATATGTGTTGGCTGGTTGGGAAGGGTCCGCACACGACGCGACCGTTTTAGCTGATGCATTAACTCGTGAGAGAGGCTTACAAGTACCACCTGGTAAGAAGTTGACCTAGATAGAATTTGTCCATATGTTACTGCCTTAAGAAACCATTGTAACGAATATTTGTTTTTACTTTTTTTAGGAAAGTACTACCTAGTTGATGCTGGTTATGGAGCCAAGCCTGGGTTCTTACCACCTTTTCGTGGTGTGAGGTACCATTTGAATGAGTGGGGCAACAATCCGGTCCAAAATGATAAGGAGCTATTCAACCTTAGGCACTCATCTCTACGGGTGACGGTAGAGAGGGCTTTTGGATCTCTCAAGAGGCGTTTCAAAATTTTAGATGATGCCAAACCATTCTTCACTTTCCCAGTCCAAGTAGACATTGTTATAGCGTGTTGTGTTCTTCATAATTATGCACTATCACAAGGGATCGATGAATTCATTATACCAGAAGTGACATGGACCACCCAACCAATTCAAACATCAAGGCAACAATTAAGTGATAATAGGGCCTTGGTAGACCATAGGCTACAAATTGCTGCCCAAATGTGGGAAGATAGGCAACTCATGTATGCAAATTTATGAGTGCGCCGCACTATGTATTTGTAATGTTTATGCAACTACCTTTGCATTTATTTGATGGCAGGACATATTGTGGTATTTATTATGTAAAACCATATATTTGTGAGGATTTCATCCCTTTTATTGCAACATTTTGATGGATGTGCAGATTGTATCTTCTATATGTTTAAATCATGTGTTTGTGCTGATTTCATCCTTTTTATTGCAACATTTTGATGGCTGGGCAGATTGTGACTTTTATATGTTTAAATCATGTGTTTGTGCTGATTTCATCCTAGTTTTTGCAACATTTTCATGGCTGGGAAGATTGTAACTTATAAATTTAGATGCTTTAATCCATTTTTTTGCAAATTTTTGATGGCTGGACAGAAATGGACAATGTTGAAGTTACCGCTGCAAGTGGAAACTCCGGAAAAAGTGGGGTCATTGTATGGACATCTTCCATGACCAACACTATGCTAGGTTTTTTGGCTGACCTTGTGGTTAAAGGGAAGAGAACTTCTAGTGGATTCAGGAAGACACATCTCAAACAATGTGCTACTGTTCTGAACGAGCAATTCAAGCTAGCTATCACCTCTGATCAAGTTAGAAACCATCTCAAGAAGTGGAGGAAGATTTGGGTCAGGGTTGTCAATTTGAAGAATTTAAGTGGAGCTCTATGGGATGAAGATACTTGCACAGTTAGGCTCAGCGAAGAACACTATGCAGGTCATTGCATGGTAAGCTTCTTATATTATATATGAACAATATCATCCCATTTTCTGCCTTCATTATGCTAATGACTTGCGAAACTTTTGTAGACCCACAAACCTGATGCTCCCTTCTTGAATAACCCAATTGAGCACTACCATGCCATGGCGACCATTTTTGGAACAACCGGGGCTAAGGGGATGAATGCAAGGTCTGGAAATAATCTCCTCTCTATTGATGTTGATGATGAGGAGAATGGTGAGGTGAATGGTGAGATCAACACGTCACCACAAGTTGGTGAGTCTGCTCACCCCAAAGGACCTCCAAAAAAGAAGGCCAAGGTGGTGAAAGTTCTAGAGGATCCACTAGGTGCCATTCTCAAAGATGGGTTTAAACTTGTTGCTGAAGCTCTTGTGAAATCTGGTGGAGATGATGATGATATACCCGATGATCTTTGGGATGTAGTCTCCAATTTGAAAGAATTTGATGAAGAGCACCTTGCCCACTACTATGCTCATCTTGTTGACAACCCCAAGACAGCAAGAGCCTTCATGAAACTCTCTGAAACCAACAAATCTGTTTGGGTGAGTAGGTATGTGAAGAAAAACTTCTAAATTCGATATGGTTGTATGGTTGTCAAGTATGTGAACTTGACATGTATGGTTGTAGTGCCATTGGGTTGCTTTTGGATATTGGGTATGTGAACTTGTATGACTGTAGTGCACTTTGCTATGGTTATTTTTATGTTAAAGACATGTAATGGTGTATGGCTGTAGTGCACTTTGCTTTGGTTATTTGTATGTTAAAGACATGTAATGGCTGATTGCTTCTGGATGTGCCAAATGAACTTGCTACTTCATTATTGAAAATTGAGTTCTATGTCAATATATATTGTTATGTTGTTTTTCTTGAAAATACAAATGAAATGCTACCAAAATTTTGAATTTCTATTATTCTGTTTTTCATTCCATTCTTCCAAACCAAACACTGGAACGGAACCAACCCGTTCTACTTTTTCGCACCTACCAAACACAGGAACGGAACCGACCCGTTCCTCTGGAATGGAACCATTCAATTCCGTGACAGTTGGTTCCTCAACCAAACACACCCCTACTTACTAGACTCGGGGGTGCATCATTGTTTGGACCTCCCCGTAATCGGTCTAAGGGCTGTATTCAGTAACCCTTCACGTAAACACCCGGGGGACTACATTCATGGTACACCGACCTCCGTCATCCAAACCACAGGACGGCTAGTCAAGGGCTCATGGCTGACCATGCCATTTGCGTCGCAACACATAGTCTTAACATTTGCTGAGAGTCTACCTAGAGCATGCGGTCACGCTTATGCAGAACGCAAGGGCAAGAATGTCGGACTCCCAATGGGCCTTTGTTCCAAATACCAATGCTAGCGCGCGACATATTTTTCGAACAAGGCATTCTCACAACAGATTAAAAAGACAACACAATATGACAAGTCAAAATAAAATTAAACAACCTTACATCTAAAATTGTTCAAGGTTTCCTTGTCGGCCGCCGCTTTGTGAAGAAGCCCTCGAGCTTGAGACCGATGGCGCTGGAACGGTTTTATCATGTTCATCTTCATGTGCTATCTGTCCTACCGGTTTGGATTTGCTGGTAGTTCATCCGTTTTCCTTATGATTCCTACCGCTTTGTGCGTTTCCTTGATTTGCGGTTGATAATTGCTAACTTGGCCATGTCTCTGGCAGATGAATATGATCCGGTGGATCCAAACGGAAAATCACCATCAACTGGGATTTCCCGTCCATCGACACTAATGTGTATGAGGAGTGCATAATTGGGATTGTTTTTCTGCTGAAATGCAATGCTCCTGACAGAAATCACGATTTTCTGCCACTGCGTGCAGGCAAGGGTGAGCATCCTGAAAGTGTTCTTCTGCTCCCGAGCTCATTGAGCTCGGGTGAATAGTAAAATCGAAAGACAATTCAAAAAATTCAAAAAATAATATATATTTTTGTACTGCCACATCAGGTGCCCCTATTTGGCACGGTATGCATCGGGAGGCCAGCGCGCACCCCCCGCTCCCCTGCGCACCCATTTGGGCTGGCCCACGAGCGGCGGTGGCGCGCCCCCTATTTTCTTGCTTTGATTTTCTTATGACTTTGTTTTTTCTTCTTTAAATAATTCGGATCTCAAAAAAGTTCCAAAATTAAAGAAAATGCAAATTTTGAAAAAGTTCATGGACCCAAAAAATGTCCCTGAATTCAAATATTGTTAAAGAATTTGAAAAAATGTTTGTGATTTAAAAAAGAATCGTGATTTCAAAAAAACGTTCGTGAATTTGGATATGGATGAGCATTTTTTTATCAGATGAACAATTCCTGAACATGATAAACAAATTCTTTCAAGAACATTTTTTGAAAATCGGATGAACTTTTTGAAAAATGGATGGACATTTTTTGAATTTGATGAACATTTTTAAAAATTATGGTTAACAAATTTTGAATACGATGAACAAATTTTGAATTAAATGAATTTTTTTTCATTTTTGAACTTGGTGAACAAATTCTCAATTAAAGACACTTTTTGAAAATCGGATTTAATTTTGAAAAGTAGATGAACGATATTTGAATTTGATGAACATGTTTTAAATTACGGTGAACAAATTTTGAATACGATTCAGAAATTTTGAATTTCATGAACATTTTTTAATTCAGTGAACAAAAAATGTTCACAAAAACGAGAAAAAGGAAAAAAAAGAAGAAAAAAGGAAGTGAGGAAGAAACAAAAGTCGAAAGGAAAAGAAACTAAAACGAAAAAAGGAAATGAAAAAGCAAAAGAAAAAAAGAAAATGAAAAAGGAGAAAAAACGGGAAAAAAACTCGGTAACCTTCCTAAAGTCAGACATGATGTACCTGGGCTGGCCAACTTATACGCAGCAGGGTGTGGGGGTGGGGGTACCTGTGCGGTCGCTTCGCGGCGACTGACGTGCCATAGGAGCTGCCCGCCACATCGAGCGCCCGGGGTGGTGGCTGAGCTGGGTGTGGGCCGGGCGCGAGTTCATGTCTGTCGTGACTGGCACTGAGACGACAAAGCTCGACTGCTGCAGCAGATTCAGTGTTGTCGATGGCGCCCCTCCACATTGCTGTGAGAAGCAACCGATCATGGTGGACCTACCGGCGGGCGCGTCGTACAACAGGCGGTCCGACAACTGTTGTCGTGGCGGTATCCTATCGTTCGTCACGCAGAACAACAAGACGACCACCTCGCAGTTCAAGATGTACTGTACATCAACAATTTGTCCCTCGATGAGCATAGCGACCCCCAAGATGTCGTCTGACTTTAGCATCGATGTGTAGGGTGGACAGGGGGGGGGGGGCAAAGCCCCCCCGGCACACTTAATCACGTTGTATTTATTTAATAGTTGTTTATAATTTAGTGCATGTATCTTATAATCATCATTTGCATCGTATAATCATATATACATGATGTATGGAGACTTTATTTGCTAATTAAATAACACTTTTATGTGTATGCCTTCATATTCATGATGTTCGATATATACGGTAAAATATTTATATTACTGCGTTATAGTTGGTATGTCCATTGTACCTCATTCGCACGAGGGCCTCCATAACGCTAGGACCGGCCCCACAACTGGAACCTGGTGGTGCGTCACCCCAACCGTTGGAGCCTGATGCAGATCTTTAGCTTCACCTACCAACCCCTCATCAGTATTGGATCATCAGTAAGCTCACAATCCTTGACATGGTTAACTAGCAGTATAATACTACAAAGCAAGAGTTGGTAAGAAATGTGTGGTTTGCAGATGACACAGAGATGTTCTAGGGGATCAAGAACTACAACGAGAAGCTGTTGGGGGATGGGAACATGTAGATGGATATGACACTGGAGAAAGACCCGAGCGACTTCACCTTATCAGGGGGCTAGGCGTTTCCAAGAAGGGTCCACTTTGATGGACACGAGTGTGTCATGCTACTGTCAGATCAATACCATCGCTAGCCAATGCCTGGGGCGTGCGTGCCTTAGCCGTGCAGTGGTGGCTGGTCTCCAACTCTTGCCTGCTCTCACTATCTATGTTCCTTTTTGTGTAAAGGATACCCCCTCCCTTTTGGTTTATACGGCTCAATTCAAAAATATCACCAATCAAGGTAGATGACAAGTGGTGGAATAATTTTTGTAGTTTGCAGAAGTACTCAATTTGTGGGCTCATTTTCCTCACAAAATTTTGTTTACCAATAGTTGACCAAGAACTTTTACATTTTATGAGTTTTCTCTTAATCCTTGCATTCAACGATTTAGTGCACCTTGAAATCTGAACATGTGAATAAGGGCAATAAAATTGGGACTTATAAAATGGGAAAACAAAAAAATAGATACGCCCTATAAACCAGAAGGGAAGGAGTACCTAACTAACCCTGAGCCTGGGCATAGTGTGAGTAACTTAGCTACTAACACAACACACTCCAAGACAAATTTGCATATGTGACAAATAGTTAATGAGGTGAGACATGTTTGTGGTAATATAATATGTTACCGTACATAACGCTTCCCAAAAGAAAAGGAGTTTACAAGCTAATAAATGAATCCATCTATGACACTACTATTATGATACTTTGCACTATGCATGGTGGTAGTAATTTAGACTAGTGTCATATGCATGATACTAGTATAAGTTACTCCCTACTACGACCAGCTTCAGGACATGGGGTTTGAGTCTCAGTTTAATTCTCTCCATGTAGTACAACTAAACCAACATATACCTCTTCCTTAGCGGCTATAGATTAATTATTTCTCATCAACTCATGGCCCCAGTAAAAGGAAATCGTACAGAACTTCATATACGGTAACAATGTCTACTTCCTGACAATTACATGGTCCTTTGATGCTAGCACGAAGTGCAAGCTAGAAATGACTTCTTTTTGATGTGACAATCAACTATTCCAAGATGCTTTCCCTGCTCTATTTAACTTCACTCTGGACAAGTTCTACTCAATCTAATCTCAATTCAGTCAAGCAATTGGTCGCTAGTACCAAACCTGTTCTACCTGTAACTGCATCAACTGAATTGGTCAACCTCCTCGACATCCTATCAAGTTGCCAGCCACATGGTGAAGATGACTCTAGAGTAAGCTCCATATCAGGTAACCCACATGCTACTCACCTTCGGAGGGGCCAAATGGATTGTTGCACCTTAAATATGGCAGCCTATCTTCCCTAGAGCATCCACTACTGCAATCAGCTAATTTGCCATCTGCCAGCTCTTTGCCGTCTGCTAGCTGACGGCAAAGAAGCTTTTTGCCATCAGCTACCCAAAAGCAGACGGCAAAGAAATGGCAGACGGCAAAGAAGCTCTTGGCCATCTGCGAGCTCTTTGCCGTCAGCCAGCAGACGGCAAAGAATCTTTGCCGTCCGCTGGCAGACGGCAAAGAGAGAGGTGGCCCCCACCCCCCGCCCGTTTGGAAAAAACTTAACGGCCCACCTCTTTGCCGTCTGCCAGCAGACGGCAAAGAGGCAAAAGGGCGGACGGCAAAGAGGGCACTACCTAACGCCCCGTACCCCCCCGCCCGTTACTCTGTTCTCTCCTCGCCGAGCCCCGCCACCACTTCCCACCCCGCCGCCGCCGCCCGCCGCGCGCCGCCGCCCCCACCACTCGCCGCCGCCCCGGGGCCCCGCCGCCCCACCGCCCGTCGCCCCCGCCGCCCCACCGCCCGTCGCCCGCCGCCGCCCCACCGCCCGTCGCCCGCCGTCGCCCCACCACCCGTCGCCCCACCGCCCCGGCTCTCCGCCGCCCCGGGGCCCCGCCGCCCCACCGCCCCGTCGCCCCCTCGCCCCGGACCCCCGCCGCCCCGGCCCCCCCGCGCCCCGGCCCCCCGCCGCCCCGGGCCCGCCCCCCCGCCGCCCCAGGCCGCCCCCGCGCCCCGGCCACCTCCTCCCCCGCCCCGCCCCCCTCCTCCACCGGCCTCGTCCTCCACCGGCCCTGCCCCAGGTGAGCCCCCCTCCTTTTTTCTGTTTTTTTCCTTTTTAGTTTTAGTTTTAGTTTAGATTTAGTTTTAGTTGTAGTTTTAGGTTTAGTTTTAGTTTAGTTTTAGTTTTAGGTTTAGTTTAGTTTGAGGAAAGAAGAAGAAGAAGAGAAAAAGAGGAGAGGAGGAGAAGAAGAAGAGGAAAAAGGAAAGGAAGAAGAAGAAGAGGAGGAGGAGAAGAAAAAAGAAGAAGAGGAAGAAGAAGAAGAAAAAAGAGGAGAGGAGGAGAAGAAGAAGAGGAAAAAGGAAAGGAAGAAGAAGAAGAGGAGGAGGAGAAGAAAAAAGAAGAAGAGGAAGAAGAAGAAGAAAAAAGAGGAGAGGAGGAGAAGAAGAAGAGGAAAAAGGAAAGGAAGAAGAAGAGGAGGAGGAGGAGAAGAAAAAAGAAGAAGAGGAAGAAGAAGAAGAAAAAAGAGGAGAGGAGGAGAAGAAGAAGAGGAAAAAGGAAAGGAGGAAGAAGAAGAAGGAAACAAAGGAAGAATAGGAAGAAGAAGAAAAGGAAAAAAGAGGAAAAGACCCCGACCCGACACGGCACCCCGACCCCGACCCGGCACCCCGACACGACACCCCGACCCCGACACCCAGACCCCGACCCCGACACCCCGACCCCGAGCCTGACCCGACACCCCGACCCCGACACCGACACGGCACCCCGACCCCGACCCGGCACCCCGACCCCGACCCCGACACCCCGACCCCGAGCCTGACCCGACACCCCGACCCCGACACCGACACGGCACCCCGACCCCAACCCGGCACCCCGACCCGACACCCCGACCCCGAGACCCCGACCCCGACACCGACACGACACCCCGACACTGACACCCTGACACCACACCCACCCTTACCCCGACACCGACACGGCACCCCGACCCCGAGACGGCACCCTGACCCCACACCCCGACCCGACACCCCGACCCCGAGACCCCGACCCCGAGCCTGACCCGACACCCCGACCCCGACACCGACACGGCACCCCGACCCCGACCCGGCACCCCGACCCGACACCCCGACCCCGAGACCCCGACCCCGACCCCGACCCCGACCCCGACACCCCGACCCCGAGCCTGACCCGACACCCCGACCCCGACACCGACACGGCACCCCGACCCCGACCCGGCACCCCGACCCGACACCCCGACCCCGAGACCCCGACCCCGACACGGCACCCCGAGATCGACACGACACCCCGACCCCCGACACCTCCCGAAAAGGTGTTCTTTGGCCTTCCAGAAGCCGACGGGGTCATATATTTGTGAATTATTAGTTAGGTCATATATCTTTCGATTTTGTTATGAAAAACATCATATATAATTGCGTTGATCGGGTAGTTTTAAATGTGCAGTTGTTTCATCGCTGCAAGGTTTGGTGTTCGACGACCTCGCCATGCGTTTGACGAGCTCTGCCCCTTCGTTCGTGGGTGAGCACAAATGACATGTCCTCCTCCCCCATTAATTATTTGATCTATTCCGATGAAACTTGATAGCTAGCTATATATGTGTCTTGAATCATCAGTATGCGTAACCAATATGTGTCTCCCGTTCGAAAGCGTCATAGTTATAAATATGCATGCATTTGCATATTTATAACCTTGATTCTTTCGAATTGTCCAACGCTATCCATGGACAGCCCAAGTATGTTTAGATTGGGTTCGTTTTCCCATATGCTTTGCTCCGGATCCGACGCATAAATTTCGTCAGTGCCTCCCCTGTTGTTCTCCGGGTACACATCCTCTCTGTTTATTGCAGAGACGTGTATCAGGAGAACAGCGGGGAGGTGCTGCCGAAATTTTGCGTAGGATCCGGAGCATAGCATGGGAAAATGAACCCAATCTAAACATACTCGGGTGGGATTAGGACCTATCATTACCTATTAGAGTGTAGGTTGCATGGACGTAATAAAATTGACAAAGTAGATCAACTGATGAATATATACATGGTGAATTATATATATATTTGTTGTGTGTCTAGTAGCTCTGAAAGTCAAGATGAGTGATCGTGCGTGGATGTACACCGGTCACACTGGTCAGAACAAATGGAGCACTGAATGGTTCACAAAAACCAAGGGGTTTGTGCGAGCCACATTTGCAAATGGCCAGAGGAAAACCTGGTGCCCCTGTTTACGGTGCGGCAATTGGGAAAAGAGGACAGAGGCTGAAATGGGCAAACACCTGCAGAAGAGTGGTTTTACGCCCGATTATACGGTGTGGATATTTCATGGTGAGTCTGCCCAACGTGACCGAGCTGAGGTGGATCGTCGTCGCACCGACGAGCATGGTACCGGGATGGAAAACATGGTGCAAGACTTCGATGATGCTCGGGATTCGGACGAGGAGATGGAGGAATCTGCAAAGGCCTTCAATGAAATGTTGGAGTCTTCAAAACGTCCGCTCCATGAGCACACTGAGCTTTGTCAGTTGGATGCCATCTCACAAGTAATGGCTTTGAAGGCTCAGTTCAACTTGGGCAGAGAATGCTACGATGCAATGATGACAGTATTTGGACGCTTTCTACCCAAAGGCCATGTAATGCCGGCAAACCTGTACCAGTCGGACAAAATCCTCTGTGCACTGAAGATGCCCTATGATAAGATACATGCCTGTGAGAAAGGATGTGTCTTGTTTAGGCTTGAGTATGCGGACTTAAACTATTGTCCCATTTGCAAGTCTTCCAGGTATGTTGTGGTAGACAACGGTATGGGTGAGAAGACACAGACCAAAATCCCCGTTAGTGTTCTTCGGTATATGCCAATCGTACCAAGACTTCAACGTATTTTCATGGTCGAAGAGACGACCAGACAGATGACATGGCACAAAACGGGCAAAAGAACCGAACTAGATGCAGATGGGAATCTGATGATTGTACACACATCGGATGGTGTTGCGTGGAAAAAGTTTGATGAATTACATGGTGACAAAGCGGCAGATCCGAGGCATCCTCGAGTCGGCATCAGCACGGATGGGTTCAGTGTGTTTGGTACGACGGCAACCCAATATAGTTGTTGGCCCGTATTTGTCTTTCCACTCAATCTCCCCCCCGGACAGATTATGCAAAGAAAGAACATTTTCCCGACGTTGATAATTCCAGGGCCCAACTATCCGGGGAAAAATATGAATGTGTACATGCAACCGCTTAAGGACGAATTGCAAGAAGCCTGGGATAATGGGTTCAAGACATACGACGCCTATAGCAAACGGAACTTCATAATGTGTGTCTGGTACATGTACTCGACGCATGACTTGCCGGCGTATGCGCTATTCGTTGGCTGGTGTGTGCATGGAAGGTTCCCGTGCCCCACATGCAAGGTAGCTCTTGAGTTTCGTTGGCTTTAGGCCGGTCGCAAGTTTTCTTGCTTCGACATGCATAGACAGTTCCTGAATCCTCGCCATAAGTTCAGGAAAGACAAGAAGAACTTCATTAGAGGTAGAGTTGTCAAAAACTCTGCACCACCTGCATTGACAGGCCAACAGACCCTGGATCAGTTAAACGCTCTCGAGCCAGATCCAGAGCGTCCAGGGTACTTCAAGGGGTATAATTCGAAGCACGCCTGGACTCACAAAACATGCTTATGGGATCTGCCTTACTTCAAAGACCTCCTTTGCCCACACAATATCGACGTGATGCACACTGAGAAGAATATCGCCGAGGCACTTTTTGGTACATTGTTCGGCATAGATGGGAAGTCAAAGGATAATACTAAGGCTAGAGTCGATCTGGAGGCGCTATGTGATAGGCCGTTACAAAACATGAAAGAACCGAAAGGAAAGCAGAACTGGACGAAGCCAAAGGCATGGTTCAATCTTGGAAGGCCAGCTATGAGGGAAATTATCTTGTGGGTGAAAATGCAGTTGATGTTCCCCGATGGGTATGCAGCGAATCTACAGAGGGGAGCCAGTCTTGATAAATTGAAGATATTTGGTCTCAAGAGTCATGATTGGCACATATGGATTGAGCGGGTAGTGCCGGTGATGTTGCATGGCTTCATCCCTGAGGATGAATGGCTAGTACTGGCAGAACTCAGCTATTTCTTCTGTGTTCTTTGTGCGAAAGAACTATCGCCTGGCGTGCTAGAAGAAATGGAAGAGTTGGCACCGGAGTTGATCTGCAAGTTAGAGAAGATCTTTCCACCGGGCTTCTTTAATCCAATGCAACATTTGATTTTGCATCTCCCGACCGAGGCAAGATTGGGGGGCCCGTGCAAAATCGTTGGTGCTACCCAACTGAGAGGATGCAGAAGACGCTTCGACAAAAATGTAAAAATAAACGTAGAATTGAAGCATCGATGGCTGAGGCATTCATCACTGAGGAGGCGGCAAACTTCGTGACAGCACACTACGAAGCCAAAAATCGTCATTTGCATAATCCGAAGCCTCGGTACAATGCTGACGACCCTAAAAAGGGTGGATCCAACCTCATCCTATTCAAAGGGAATCTCGCACCTGCCAGTGTTTCAAATCCAGTATCTTTGGATAACGAACAATGGCGGACCATTTCGTTGTATATCTTCAACAACCTGATAGAAGTGCGGCCGTACATCGAGTAAGTTCTCGGTACATAGTTTTGCAACTTCTATTTCCTTTGAACTGCTCTTATTCCTGGATATTTCATACAGTCGATACGTCGCCTTATTCTCGTATGAAGCGGTGATCCAAAAGGATTGTGTTGAAGAGTATGAGCTTCTCGCAAAGCAAGGAGGCGGCTATCCCAGTTTCATCTCTTGGTTCAAACAAACGGTAATTTCTATTAGACTTGTAGGCTAATTTGTAGGCGGCTATCCCGGTTTCATTCGCTAATTTGTGCGTAATGCAACAATCCTTTCATATTAAACTTGTAGGCTAATTCAGAGTCTATGGACGCCGAATTGAGACAAGTCGCTAATGGTTTTGACTATAAGGTTCGTTCATTTGACAAATACGACATCAACGGGTATCGCTTTCGTACCTATGGCAAAGAGCTATCTATGGCCGACCGAAAGTCTACAAATTATTGTGTATCTGCTATCGGCGAAGGAGGTACCGAGTATTATGGGAGAGTTGAAGCAATTTATGAACTTCTATTCTATGGTGAAAACCCACCGAATGTCGTAGTCTTCAATGTTATTGGTTTCAGCCGAAGGAGACTAGAAGGACTCATGAACATATAGGGCTAGTTGAAATCAACCAAAGCACCCATTTAGATGTTCCTGATGTCTATATTACGGCTCAACAGGCGACCCAAGTATTCTATCTACCGTGGGCTGCCAAACTAATCCAAATCTGAAAGCTTGGGATGTCGTTTATGAAGTGCCGCCACGTGCTAGACTATCTCCCCCAAAGGAAGAGGATTATGAACCTCACATTAACCCAGACACATATGAAGGAGAATTCTTCCAAGAGACACATCTTTCCAAAAAGCGTTTCAAGAACCGCTATACTTCACCCCAAAACATTGAAGTAGACAGCGACAGTGAATCCGACATCACCCCAGAGGAGGAACAAGAAGAGCCGGAACAAGAAGAAGTTACTGCTACGGATGACCTGACCGATTACGTCAAGGTGGCCTTGCACATGTTGATGCCACTGAACCCTATGAGCCCGTCATTGATTATAGTGATGATGATGATTATACATTTATTGATGATACTGATCGAGATTATTAGTAGTGTCAGGTATTAAATTTTTTAATGTTGTACTTGATGATGATACACTTAAGTGATACACATATTATTATTCATGTCGGTCTTTTTTTATGTTGTACTAATTTCGTTTACTGTTTGTCATGGCAGGTGTTGAAAGATGGTGGGCGCTGGTCGGGAGCGCGCCAAGGCCCCTTCTTCGTCGGCGCGTGGTCTGAGGTCTTCCATTCCAGACGCACCTCTCCGCCGAGCGTTGCTGGACAGTATGGCCACACCGCCGGGCCCTTCTTCGTTGACCACGGTGCCCAGCAGGGGACGAGGTAGGAAGAGAGGAGGTGGGGCACGTGGTCACGGGAGAGGAGGTAGGGTGACTGCTACGGCGCCTTCCTCGCCGCCACCCCCAGCTGTTTCACCCGAGCACGTGACTGCTAGGGTGGACTCGTCCGAGGAGGAGGCTACACGGACTCCGGTTCACGAGCCTCCGGTCCACGGGTCTTGGGCCCACGAGCCTCGGGTCGACTGGCCTTCGCCCCACGAGAGTTCGGCCCATGAGACCCCAGAGGAGCACACGTCCGGATGGGGTACCTGGCCGGATCAGCCCGAGGAGCTGAGTGGCCATGCTGATGATGGCGGGGAGCCGACTGATCTTGAGGAGGAGGGGGCACCGTCTACCAGCGTGGTGCTACACGGCTCCCGTCCGTACCGGCGACCCGCGAGCAGAGGTGGTTGATTTTCCTTGATGGGGAGAGGTACGTAAGTGCATTTAATATTTTTGTACCTTGTGCATTCACGTTTCTTCAAATAACTAATGCGTTGGCCTTGTCATGCTGCAGGGGTTGGGACCACCATCATAGTGTCCGCCGGCCCAACTCCGTCCTTGGAGTTCTTTGCCGGCAAAACTTCCCGGGGTTTGTCACGTTGCCTGGTGAGGGTCGGCTTCCAGAGCTTGGATTGAGCTGGGAGCACTACGTGGCTGCCCCGGCCCCGCCGGATGAGATTATCGACGGTGTCGTGTGCGACACGAGGGCAGACATGGTGATCAGAAAGTTATGGGTAATTTCTCCTTTACACATTTAAAAATCTTCAACTAGCTAGTTATTAATTGTACTAATCAATATTGTCTCATTTGATTGCAGACATTCTACAGGTGTGAGGAGGGATACGAGGAGGACGCGGCACATGTTATCGAGAACGTCTGCAAGCGCCTACTCAACTTACGGCACGAGGCTCGGGTGCAGGCTGTTCGAGACTACTACGCCTTGCGTGGTATCAAGAAGACCAAGCCGGCGTGCCGCGATAAGTTCCTGAGTAAGGAGCAGTACATGAAGGTAATTCTTAAGGCCTTCTACTTAAGTTCCTTCATTTAGTAATTCTTAGCCGTAGCGCTCAAGTTTCTATTTGCTAACTTAGGCGCCTCCGAGATGGTGTGCGGATCGGATGGATTGTTGGGAGGTGTTGGTCGATGAGTGGTGCTCAAAAGAATGGCTAGCCCTCCACAACGAGGCCAAGAACAAACGTGCCCAAATGGAAGGTGTGCCACACCATCAAGGCAGCTCCAACTTATATCAGTTCGGGCGCAACTGGGTATGTGGTTTGCTTCATGATTCATGCAATTCATTCATCATGCTAGCTTGAGCCCTTTAATTACTAATTTTCATTGTTTCTCTCTTTCAGGCACGCCACAATAAGGTGGATAAGGTGCCAGAGGTGTACGACCTGTATGCCATGGCCCACACTGCCTCTTTCAAGAAAGTCAAGGCTTTCTCTCAGTCTGACCTCGATGATGGAAACAACTTCACCAACATCTCCTCCCACAAGAAGCTCGTGAGATATAGAGATGAGGGGAAGGCGAGGAAAGGGGGGGACTTTAACCCGAGCCAGGGTCCCATTGATCCAGAGCTGGTGATGATAGCTGGTGGCGGGAGGTCCCATGGCTCCATAGCCATTGGAGATGGACTTATCCGTTGTCCTAGCACTCTCCCGGAGATCAAGGCGCGCCAGTCGAGCTCCGCTCCTGAGATAAGGCCTCGTGAACGGCCAGTGCAACTCGCCATCAAGGTTAGTGATACGTACTCAGTTATCTTTCTCCATTACATTGTGTGCGCTTCCATCAATGATTACAAATGGTCATGTGAGTGGTGTTGCAGGCTGCTATACAGAGTGAGAGAGATAGAACGGAGAAACTTCTGGCGGAGGCAGCGGAGAGGCAGCGGGAGTTGGAGGAGAGGACAACAAAGATGATGGAGGAGGAGAGGGCACGGAATGACATGCAGGCAAGGGCCATGTACGAGCTCCTGGTGGTAAGTTTCTTCTGCAGATTAGCCAAAACATTCATGTAGTGTTTGTCTCATTACTAGCTAGTATGACTGAGTCGTCGAAACCAAATGTGCAGTCTGTGTGCGAGAAGACAGGTCAGACCGCTCCGCCGATGCCAGTGATTGCTCCTGGGACCACGGTGAGTTTTATTTGAATGGACATTACTTGCTAGTCTTAACATTTGAGTGTCATCATGCTAACAAGACATTGGAAATGATCTTTGGTGCAGCGTAACTCCAGACAAGCATCGCACGATCCTTCTCCAGCTACCGACACGAGCCACCCCGCTCCTACACCTCCTGGATCTTGGTAAGTTTATCTAGTGTTTTGCTTAACACATGCATAAAGACCTAGACTTAGCTTTATTTCCTCCAATGCTTACCATAATGACCTAGACTTAGCTTCTTCTCCTCCAAAATGACTTAATAAGCTTACTGACCTCCAAAACCATCCATTTTACCTAAGTTAGCTCTAAAACGATCTGTACTTAGCTTACTTATGTCAAAAATTGCATAATTAGCTTAGTTAGCTCATAAACGATCCATTTTACCTAAGTTAGCTCTAAAATGACCCATTTTACCTAGGTTAGCTTATAAATGATCCAGTTCATCCAAGTTAGCTAAAAAATGACCCATTTTACCTAGATTAGCTCCTAAATGATCCATTTTACCTACGTTAGCTTTAAAATGACCCATTTCACCTAGGTTAACTCCAAAATGACACATCTTACCTAGGTTATCCCATAAACGATCCATTTCAACTAATTTAGCTCATAAACGATCCATTTCACCAAGTTAGCTAAAAACGATCCATTTCACCTAAATTAGCTCTTAAATGATCCATTTCACCTAAGTTAGCTCAAAAAGATCCATTTCAACTAAATTAGCTCATAAATGATCCATTTCACCTAAGTTAGCTCAAAAACGATCCATTTGAACTAAGTTAGCTCATAAACGATCCATTTCACCTTAGTTACCTAAAAAACGATCCATTTGACCTTAGTTAGCTCATAAACGACCCATTTCAACTAAGTTAGCTCATAAATGATCCATTTCACCTTAGCTAGCTCATAAACGACCCATTTCAACTTAGTTAGCTCATATATGATCCATTTCACGTAAGTTAGCTCATAAATGACATACTCTTCTTGTTCTAGTCTTCTTCTTGTTCTACTCTTCTTCTTGTTCTACTCTTCTTGTTCTAACTTTCTTATTTTTCATTTTGCAGATTTCATTCACTTGACGAAAGCTTGCATAGATGGAGTGCTCCTTATCCCTTTCTCTGTTTCTTTTGTATCGTTGAACTATGCATGTATCGTTGGATGAAACTATTGTAATATATATGGTTGGATGCCTCTATGTTGAACTTGTTATGTATGATGGAACTATGCATGTAATATATATGGTTGGATGATGAAGTTATGTGTTGGATATCTTATATGTTTGCTCTGTAATGGCCTTTTGAAATATATCTATATATGTCATATATATTTGTGATGAAAATTGTTGGATTTAATAAAAAACAGAAAAAAGATCCAATATGCAGGCTCTTTGCCGTCTGCCACCGACGGCAACGGGCTCTTTGCCGTCAGCCGCAGACGGCAAACAAGCCACGTGGCAGCCAGCTGTGCTTCCTGGGAGCTGACCCATTTGGTCAGTTTGCCTACAGTGGCAGACGGCAAAGAGTAAACGAGTTTGCCGTCAGCGGCGGACGGCAAAGGCCTGCCATGTAGTGACGTGTAGATGACATCATACGGTGGACGACAAAGACACTAGAAAGTTTGCCGTCCGCTGGCAGACGGCAAAGGAACTAGAAAGTTTGCCATCCGCGGCGGACAGCAAAGGCCTGCCGTTAGCCACTTAACGGACTGAGAGCACAATTATTGCCGTCCGCTCTCTTTGCAGTCCGCTGCAGACGGCAAAGGGCCTTTGCCGTCAGCCGCCAGGAAGCAGACGGCAAAGTAGCTGTTTACCGTAGCCTACTTTGCCGGAGCCTTTTGCCGTCCGCGGCTGACGGCAAAGGCCTTTGCCGTCCGCTGTTCATGCCTTTGCCGTCCGCCGTGGCAGACGGCAAAATAGCTGATTCCTGTAGTGATCTTCAACAGATGATGTAAAAGTTGATGCACTAAAAATGGTTCTAGGTGACATGAGAGAAGGGTTTTGGCCATGAAATATTTTTTTTGCTTCTTCATATGCCCAAAAACTAGTGCACTAAAATTTGGAAGAAATTGAAATGTGAGATTCGAAGGTGGGGAGGAAGAATCTCAATTCCACATGGCTCATTATGGAAGTCGAGTTCTGAATTACTAGAGGTTTTGGTGACTTGGCTAAAAATAGTGATGTATTGTTGATTGTGAGTGTGACTATGGGTTGGACTTTTTCGCGATCACATAATCTAGTATCCATGACTTCTGGTTCTGGTGCATGTCATTGACCACCTCTTTGGTGGTTTTGACTTCACCTTGCACTACCTACCTTCGCGCGACAGGCATGTATCTTACTTGGAGTTCAATCTATCTCGATGGATTTGTTAGCCTTTTTGGTCAAAAAGTTTCATCTCTAAAATAGAGCCAACTATTTTATATGGAGTTTAAAAGTGATCTATGGGGTTGCCCGAGATTAGCATAAACCTGCTTTGTTCATGAACTTGTTAACCTTGTCAAGAAGAACTCATACCCAATACTTATAGGGGGATCTCAATATCCTATTGTACCAGCAAGAGAAAAATAACATCCAATTTGACACTCATTGACCTTTCTTATTCAACGCTATCATCATAGTTTGGTGTTACTAAAGGCTAAATTTTCTGGCCATCGGTTGACCTGGGCTAATAATCAAACTTTGATAACTTTTGAAAAGCTCGATCATGTGTTAATGAATATCGAATGGTAACAACAATTTCCTCGTGTTACAGTAGACATGTTGGAGCGTATAGAGGCGCTCTACGTCCATGCCCAATTATTCTTTACTCTGGTTCTGCAAATAGCTCCCCCTGCACATCAACCTTTCAAGTTCAAACTGGGATGATTACATGATGATGACTTTGTGGACTTAGTCAAGAAGTTTGGGAAAGGCATGCGATTGGTCAATCTCTCGCCCAAAGGTGGAATTATAAGATTCACACTATGCGGCATTGATACGTCTGAAACATATATATAATTTTTTATTCTTTCATGATATCATATTATCACTTTTTTAATACATTTCATAAAATTTATATTATTTTTCGGGACCAACCTATTAATTCAGTACCTAGAGTCAGTTGTTGTTTTCTGCATGTTTTTGACTTTTCGGAAATTCAATAGCTACGTAGGTAAAAAAACCTAAGGATTTTAAAAAAAATGGGGCATAGATGTTCTAGAAAGCACCGGAGGAAGATGAAGGGACCCATAGGGCCTCCACACGTCCATGGGGCGTGGCCAGGGGTGGACCCGCGCCACCAGGTCTCGTGGGCCCCCTGAGCATCGTCGTTCTTCCATTTTCCGCCTATAAATTACATATTTCATGAAACCATTCACACCAACTTTCTCTAATTTTTTTGCCACGGCAAGTTCCTTTTATGAGGAGATTCAATATGGAGGGGGAATCCACCATGGGAGGTTTCTACATCAACCTTGCTACCTACATGACCATGTGTGAGTATATAGTTCCCTTAGGACCTTAGGGTCCATAGCAGTAGCTAGATAGCTCTCTCTATCTCTTGTGTTTCAATACAAAATTCCCGTGAGCCGCCTCACATGATCGGTGTCAATTCGATGTAATCGGTGGTGTCTTTGTTGGCATATGATTAACTATCACTTTATGATCAGATTGTTCATTGAATTCAGTTGAATCTTTTGAGGTTTCTTTGCTGTATAATTTGATAGGTGTGTATGGTTTTCGATCTATTGTCTGCTTTGGTCAAGTTTGATGGGTTGTTATTGAAAGGAAGTGGTGCATAGTAGTGGGTTCGATCTTGTGGTGCTTCATCCCAGTGATAGAAAGGGAACATACACGTATCATATTGTTTTCACTAAGGATAGACCGATGGTTTCTTTCATATTAGGTGATATTTTACTGTCTAGATTATGTCATCATGCTCATTGCAATAATCTGTTTGTTATGAACTTAATACTTTGAAATTCATGCTGGATATCAGTCTTAGAGTGGAGTATTAGTCATAGATGCAGTTGGATAACGATCTACATATCACGAACATAATGAATTATGAGATTATACCATGAATGATCATAGTCATAAATATAAATATTCCAACTTAATCGCTGCTCAGCTATAATTTGTTCATCACACTACACGTTTATGCTTAAGAGAGATGCCACGAGTGAACCTATGCTCCCTAGTTCAATTCTCTGTTACTGAAAACTTCTACAGAATTACTATTCTTTGTTGCACTATTCTATTTGACCTTTCTACCAATTATCATTATCCCGTGCAATTAATCTTGCACTCCCTCCGTTTCTAAATATAATACATTTCAGAGATTTTAATACGGACTACTGATGTCTACTACGCAACTTTATTCTTGTAGACACGTGTTGGGCCTCCAAGCGCAGAGTTTTGTAGGACAGTAGCAATTTTCCCTCAAGTGGATGACCTAAGGTTTATCAATCCATGGGAGGCGTAGGATGAAGATGGTCTCTCTCAAACGACCATGCAACCAAATAACAAAAAGTCTCTTGTGTCCCCAACACACCCAATACAATGAAAAATTGTATAGGTGCACTAGTTCAGCGAAGAGATGGTGATAAAAGTGTAGTAATGATTGTAGATATTGATTTTTGTAATAGGAACAATAAAAAACAGCAAGGTAACAATTGATAAAACGGAGCACAAACAGTATTGCAATGCTTGAAAATGAGGCCTAGGGTCCGTACTTTCACTAGTGCAATCTCTCAAGAATGCTAACATAATTTGATCATATAACCATCCCTCACGTGCGATGAAGAATCACTCCAAAGTTCCTATCTAGCGGAGAACATAAGAAGAAATTGTTTGTACGGTACGAAACCACCTCGAAGCTATTCTTTCCGATCGATCTATCCAAGAGTTCATACTAAAATAACACCAAATAATTTCAGATTTATAATACTCAATCCAACACAAAGAACCTCAAAGAGTGCCCCAAGATTTCTACCGGAGAAACAAAGACAAGAACGTGCATCAACCCCTATGCGTAGATTACCCCAATGTCACCTCGGGAATCCGCGAGTTGGGGGCCAAAACATATATCAAGTGTATCAATATGATATCCCATTGTCACCACAAGTACTCATATGCAAGACATAAATCAAGTGCTCTCAAATCCATAAAAGTATTCAATCCAATAAAACAAAATCTCAAAGGGAAAACTCAATTCATCACAACAAGATAGAGAGGGGAAACACCATATATATGATCCGACTATATTAACAAAGCCCGCGGTACATCAACATCGTGACATCTCAAGAACACGAGAGAGAGAGAGAGAGAGAGAGAGATTAAACACATAGCTACTGGTACAAACCCTCAGCCCCGAGGGTGGACTACTCCCTCCTCATCATGGTGGCCGCCGGGATGATGAAGATGGCCACCGGTGATGATCTCCCCCTCCGGCAGAACTTCCGATCTAGGGTTATTTATGATGGTTTCTCTATTTATAGGATTTTTTTGCCATCGGTTTCACGCGAATATCGGCCTCGAGGTGAGCACAACCCACCGGGGCGAGCCGGGCCTACCTGGCATGCCCTGGTGGGTTGTGTCGCCCTCGTGGCTCTTCTGGCCCTGCCACGAAGCTTCAGGGGTCTCTTTTGTTCCAAAAAAATCGTCAAAAAGTTTCAGCTCATTTGGAGAACTTTCATTTCTGCACAAAAAACAACACCACGGTAGTTCTGCTGAAAATAGCGTCAGTCTGGGTTAGTTCCATGCAAATCATACCAAAACCATATAATTTTTTTGTAAACATGGCATGAATACTTCATAAATTATAGATACATTGGAGACGTATCAGCATCCCCAAGCTTAATTCCTACTCGTCCTCGAGTAGGTAAATGATAAAAGAAATAATTTATGAAGTGTGAATGCTAGCAAAGTGCATAAGTTTGATCAATGATAATTTCAATCATTTTTCCTAGCATCATACCAGCAACTCTTTCTCATAAAACTTCTCATGTTAAAGTAGCAACTAATTCACATGTTAAGGTTCAAACAATGAATTCTCTTGAAACTCAACAACCTATGTTCCCAGTCACCAAGCAATGGCAATTCAACTTATTCAACAGAGTCTAAGTAAGAGCTCCACATACTCAACCATCATATAGTATTCTATGATTGCTAACACTCACCGCATACACATGAGCAAAACGTTTCAACTGGACACATAGAAAGATAGGGGCTTATAATTTCGCCTCCCAACGTATTCACCTCAAGGGTGATGTCAACAATAATAACTCATGCTACCCATATCCAACCGGATATATGTGCCTCGATCTTTCCTCACCACATGATGCTTGCCAACGAGAAAAATAAAAAGGAATAGAGAGAAAAACTTTGACTCTTGCATGAACGTAAATACATAAAATTAAAAGATAGGCCCTTCGCAGAGGGAAGCAGAGGTTGCCATGCGCTTTTTTTTTGTATGCTCAATCCCTTAATGCAAAAGAATATCACGTTATATTTCCCCTTATGATAGCAACCTTTATTATGCAGTTTGTCGCTTTTATTATTTGCCATCACAAGTTCGTACAATGCTCAATTTTCTCTTACACTAAATGATCTAACACTTTTAGAAGCAATTTTTATTGCCTTTATTGTACCGATGTCAACTTACTTGAAGGATCTTACTCAATCCTTGGGTAGGTATGGTGGACTCTTGAAAATAAGATTTGGGTTTAAGGGTTTTTGGATGCACAAATAGTATCTCTACTTGGTGCGGAATTTCTGGCTAGCAAAGATGGGGGGCACGCACCACATGTTGAAGGATCTATGACAATATAAGTTCTATGTGAATATGAACAAACATAAATCATCACGTTGTCTTCCTTGTCCAACGTCAACAATTTTGGCATATAATATTTTGATGGGGGCTCACAATCACAAAATATTTCCAAGATAGTGTATTTGCATGTGAAAGTTCTCTTCCTTCTACTAATCATTCGTGAATTGCTTGTATGACCAATATTGTGATTGTCAGGCCTCAAAAGATTTCACTTTCTAAACCCAATGTTAAGCTACCACTAGGCATGATATGAACATATAATTTCAACTTCATGATATTCAATTTATTCAACAATTTACTCATAGGATATAAGTGAAGCACGAGAGTAAATGACAAACTACTCCAAAGATATAAGTGAAGATCATAC
Source organism: Aegilops tauschii subsp. strangulata (assembly GCF_002575655.3). Taxonomy (NCBI): domain Eukaryota; kingdom Viridiplantae; phylum Streptophyta; class Magnoliopsida; order Poales; family Poaceae; genus Aegilops; species Aegilops tauschii. Next base: position 472,097,350 of record NC_053036.3, on the reverse strand, counting down.
GAGTAGTTAAGTAAATAGATAGCTATGTGAGGACTCTCTCTTATTTAAAAACTTTCAGATCTAAGTATTTTATTAAAACAGCAAGAAAAACAAAACAAAATTACAATTCAAGAATGGCACACATCATGTGAAGAAGCAAAAACTTAGGCTCAACCTATACTAACCAATAATTGTTGAAGAAGAAAGGTGGGATGCCTATCGGGGCATCGCCAAGCTTAGATGCTTCATACTTATGGGAATATTATCTTGGGATGCCTTAGGCATCCCCAAGCTTGAGCTTTTGTGTCTCCTTAATTCCTTTTATATCACGGTTTCCCTAAATCTTAAAAACTTCATCCACACAAAACTCAACAAGAACTCGTGAGATAAGTTAGTATAAACCAATGCAAAAACCTTATTATTCTCTAATGTAGCAAATCACTGAAATTATTATTCAACATTGCATACTAAATGCCACTTCATATATAACACTCCTATCCTCAAATAGAATCATTAAACAAGCAAACATATGCAAACATAACAGAAATCTATCAAAACAGTACAGTCTATAAAGAAAGCAAGAGTATCCATACTTATTCAACTTGAAAAATTCTGAATATTTAACACACTGTAGAAAATTTATCAGAGCTTATTGTGCAAAAAGTTTCAACATTTTATCACATTCTAACTTTTCTGGAGAATTTTTGCAACTGCGATAAACTTTCTGTTTTGAAACAGCAACTCATATACTTCCAAAATAAGCAAGGCAAAGGCTATACTTGATATTTTTATTGAATTAAAAGATGAAAAACATTATTACAGACAGCAGCAAGCACTACAAAAAATACACTTCCGTGATGATACGTGTTTGTCACAGTAGGTCGCATTTTTTTCATGCATGTACATCCATGACAAATTTATGACAGAATCAACATAGTCATACATGTGCTGTCGTAGAAGTGTTCCATGACATAACCAAAATTATCATCACGGAAGTGTCCACTTCCATGACGATAAATCGCGCGTCACAGAAGTGCTTTCGTCAAGGGTGACCGACACGTGGCATCCACCGTAACAGAACGCCGTTAAGCTATCGGGTCGGGTTTTGGATCCGATAACCCGTTAACAGCCCCGACCAATGGGGATTTTCCACGTGTAAAATCATCATTGGCTGGAGGAAACACGTGTCGGCTCACCGTTGGGACATATGTCATCCGCTCATTGGACTGAAGGCGCCTGTGATACGGCGACACATGGCACGGCCCAACAGAGGTCCATTCCTGTGAAAAGGTCGGCCTGTTTGACTTTGTCAAAAGGTGGCGGGCCGGCCCATGGAAAGCATGTTAACGGCCTGTTCGCATATAGCCCATTTACAGCCTGCTAACCCAGGGCCCGTTACGCCCTATCCAAATTAGGCCCAGTAGCGTCATCTGGGCCGTCCAATATGATTCAGCCCATTTTAACTTCCGGCCCCATGACTTCTTTCGGCCCATATGAGGACCTTTGTAACTCTTGGCCCATTAACGGCCCGTGGTGAAACTGGCCCGTAATGAACAGTGTATCACTTTATACCCATTAACGGCCCGTTATTCCATTGGGTCGTTTCCAGCCCAAGTTATCTTTCGGCCTTCTCAAGGCCCATTGATTCTTGGGCTCATTTGCAGCATTCAGTTACATATGGCCCGTTACTGTCATTTTCTGCTTGTGGGCCAAATTCAGCCCGTCGTTACAGTCGGCCCGTTTGCGGACCGTTAATACGTTGGGCCGTTTTCATGTCAAAAAAAACCCGTTGGGTTGTTTTCATAGAGTTATCAAATACGGCCTATTAACGGCCCGTTATGGTCCACGAATAGTACGGCCCATGATTGGCGAAATGATGAAACGCCCCGTAGAAGGCCCATGGATCCTACGGCCCGTATGAGGCCCATGGATAGTACGGACCGTAGAAGGCCCATGGATCGTACAGCCCGTAGAAGGCCCATGGACCCTACGGCCCGTAGAAGGCCCATGGACCCAAAGGCCCAAATAGAAGGCCGATGGATCCTACGGCCGGGCGAAGGCCCATGGATCATACGGCCTGCAGGAGGCCCATGGTTACAACAGTATGTGTGTTGCCACGATTATTTTGGCCTAGTTACAAAAAATAGGCTATTGTGGCCACTAGAAAAAAACAGAAAAAGAACTGCAGTGACTACAAGCAAACAACTAATCAAGACAATAAGGAAATAAATAAGCAAGCAATTAACGCTAGCCTATTACTGCTATTACACATATTACATCCACTGGGCATCAAAGTTCGCCACCAGTGCAAATATAGGGAACAAAGCAGCACATTACATACACTGGCCGTCAAAATTGGCCACCAGTGCAAATAAACGCGGCAGCAAAACAAGAGCATAAGTGAAACAACTTCAGAAGAGCTCAAGAAACGTTATCCTGGGTATCCACCATGCTGGCAATAAGCTTAGCAAGCTGATTAGCTATGTCCTGTTTGTCGCTAAAATCCTCCAACGCTTGCTGTTGCACCAGAAAGTATGCATCTGAATGCTCCAGGGACTTCCACAGTCCTTCCGCTTCTTGTCGCAGCACAGCTGATCGATGTCTTTCAGCTTGTAGTTGAGACTCAAGAAACCGAACTGATTCAGACAGTGAGTTTGAATAGCTTGTGCAAGCGGTAGTGGCCAGTAACTCGAACACTAAACCAAGACAGGACTTTGGGGTTGTCTCGCTCTCTTCAAGATAGTCTTCCTTAGCTATTTTATCAGATTTGTTGGAGACCAACAAGGATGTGTCACTATCCTGAACCTTATCTGCATTACTTCCTTTACCATTGCTTAATAAGGCACTCTTCCCCAATATTCTGTCAGCATTCTAAAAGAAGAAACAAGCAGACACATAACACATTTAGCATGTACTAGTATATGAAACTCATTTCGGTGAACCAGTTCATTAGTAAGGTGGACAAGATTAAACTACCAAGTCTTCTATTGCCAAGTACTAGTACATAATAAAAGCATCAAACAAACATATATCTATGTCCTATGGTCACTGCATTGTCTTGCCAAATCAAAATAGAGACACGGTTCAAATCATATCAGTTCAAGACAAAGCAGCAGTGAAAGAATACAAAGCGTGGGAAACTACACGGCACAACAAGATTTCAGATGGGTACCACGGGTCTACATGTACAACAACACTATTGGCTCTGTTGTGATGCTAGTAATGTGCATGATATGAAAGTCAACTATATACACAATTGAAATTGAAATCAACAAAGCTATTGATAAGAGCAAACCTGTTAAAGAAACATGCGTGAACATACCTGCTGTGCCATTGGAGTTTCGATTGGATCCTTCAATTTAAAAATAAGTTTGTATGAGTAAATACAGTGATACAAGGGCAAAGCAATCATAGTTAAAAAAGCCGTGCCTAAGCGAGCGCATAAGCGCGCCTAGGCTCTAGGCGTTGGCAAAACGCATTGCGCATAACTACGCATAATCTGTGCATAACTGCGCATAAGCATGCGCTTTGGTCAGTAAAGCGCAAGGCGGTGGCAAAACGCACAATTAACGCCTAGCGCTTTTTTGAACTATGATAGCAATGGAATCTTAAATTAGAATAGTTGTTCTTCAGGTTTAGGCACTTGTTCTACATGAATAGAGTACAGTAAGACGCAAGAATATAATACTAAAAGATAGAAAATGAGCTCATAGACCTTACCACATTCTTGGTTCGGGACCAGTACAGAACAAGGCATTCCCAGTCATCGTCCAGTAAATGTGTCTCAGGAGAACGTAAGAGAATTTGATGAGTTTCTTTGCCGGTGAAGTACGTTTTCTTCAGGTAATTCCGATACTGCCGCCAAGCATTCTTGAAGATAGCAGAGGTATTAGCACAGGTTACCTCATCCCGAGTTTCCAAATCGGTCCTTCTCTATAGAGAAAAATGGGAAAATTTGCTGTATTATAACCATCATGGAGGTAGGATGTATGGGACGAAGCAAAGTAATTGCCATGAATAACATTACTTACACATAACTCCTGGACAAACACCTGCAACTGGCATTTTCCTTCATCTTCAGTATAATATTTCCAAGATGGGAAGATATGCACATACGATTTAACAACATCAAATGCGATAGATGCTAAACTACGACTAGCTGGTTGTGCTTCCTCCACAGGAATAGGCGTACTAACTGGTGGAGTTGGGGTTCGCCGTGATAGTACTGGCCCTTTGGGCACTGGAGGTGCCTTACTAGCTGCTCTTGTTTGGGAGCTCTGTGGTGGAGATGGTGCTGTGTCAACAGGAACTGGGTTACTATCGGCTGGGGTTGGGGTTAGATTGGGTGAAGCTGGTTCTCTGTCCATCGCAGTAGGGGTACAATCTGCATGAGTTTGGGTTATGTGTGGTAGGGCTGGTTCTTGTGCATGTACAACCGGGGTGCTATCTCCACCAAGAGGTAGCACTGTTTTATTTGAAGACCGTGTTTTTAGTCCGCTAGATACTGGCATCACCCGCTCCAATTCAAATGGCTGATAAACAGGAAACATAGTTGAATGTACAGACATTGTATGAGAGACAGATGCAATAGATAGTGTGGAAAAAAGAGGGCATGAAATAGTTGACATGTATATTGTTTAACTAAAACGGGTAGCATGACATAATTTCACATATATTATGTCTATCTAAACTGGATAGCATAGCATAACATAATTCAAAGATATGATGAATAACTAAACAGGATCGCATGACATAATTCAACTACATGTTATCTAAGTAATCAGGATCGCATCATTTAATTCACATATGTGGTTTATATGCTAAACAGAGGGCATTCGATATGATGTCTGAACTAAGAACATGGTGTTGAATATTGTGTATATGATGTCTAAACTATGCAATGCAAGACACCGTATGCATGATATGAGCAGTATAACCGTGCCAAGTTAGAGCATACACCTCAGTGGGGGAATAGGACTGGTCATCTGTCTCTGAATCCATCTCTGAGGAGCTATCGGGACCCAACAAGAGATCTGCTTCGACAGGTAGCACTGTCTGCTCTGAAGGCCTTGTTTTCACTCCAGATTTTTCCATCTCCCACCCAAATGGCTGATTCACAGGAAGAGTAGTTTAATGTACAAACATTGTCGACAAATGGAAATGTAATGAAGAAAAGGATGGGCAAGACATCATTCAAATATATGATGCCTGGTTAAACAGGATGGCATTGCACATTTCACATATATTATGGCTGGCTAAAAGACATGAGACTGCATAATTCCCATATATGATATAGAAACTAAACAGGTAGCATTACAGAACATGTCTAAACTAAGCAGATGACATATATGATGTCAAAAGTAGGCACTGCAGGCAACATATGCATGATATGACTAACATTATCATGCCAAGGTAGAGCAAACACCTTGGGGGTAAATAGGAGTGGTCAGCGGCGTCTGAATCCGCCTCAGAACAGATATCTTCCTCTAGATTACAATCTGGAGAGGGGTGGGGAGGGTTTGCCATTGAACTCACCATGGAGCGATGTCTGCATGACATTGTATTGCCACGCAAAACTCTTCTCTTTTTCTCTACATGTTCAGCATGACTGTGTACAATATCTGACATGCATACGAAAAAAATATGGTGAGATTATGAGTGATGGTAACAACCAGTGGATCGACGTTTTTCCGTTGAACCAAAATAGCCCTAATGGATCGACGTGAATGTATAGTAATAAGTGATGCAACAAGTGTACAACCTCTTTGCCGTAGCCGTGTCGACCTCAGCATCATTGGGTTGGTCGCTGAAGTAGTTGAGGCAGAGGTGGCTGTCGGAGGTGTGGAGGGAGATCTGAGGAATCTGTAGACGGCGTCCAGGGCACTGCTCTGTTGTGATGGATCGTTCTGTCGTTGGAGCAGCTCTGGTGAGCCATAAGACGTCAAGGCTGAAGTAGCACAAGACAGACATCGTCAATCTCAAGTGGGATTCTAATAGCATCTCCAATAGATGATGTAAAATGGATGTAAAATTAACATCACCAAAAACCACCTGACTACAACAGACGAGGTAAAAACTGTTGACTCTGAACTTAAATGTCAAAACTGAAATTTACTGTGGAATCTGAATGCCACTGTCCAAACTGAACGCAATGGTAGCAGAGAGGATCTTGACATGTAGTTTAGGGAGGGCCTGCAGTTCATCTTCAACCTGCACCCCCCCTGAGCCGCCAGCCACCACCGGCCGAACCGCCGGCCCCAGCACCGCCTCACCGCCCCGAAACAACTCGCCACCGCCGCCCCGGCCAGCCCTCTAGGCCCCCCGCCCCCACCCTGAACCCTAAGATAGATAGTGGGGTACCTCTCCGGCGAGCCCCCGTCCCCGCTGCGGGTGGTTCCTCCTTAACTCCGGTGAGCCCCCCAACCCCTGAAAATCGATTGACCCAAAAGTCGATTCAGTCAACTGAAGTGCGGCTTAATAGGAGTAGAGCAGCAGCACGAGCGAGGGGGAGAGCAGCAGCAGCAGCTGGGCGAGCGAGCGATCGAGCGAGAGCCGGAGCAGCAGCAGCAGCGCGAGCGAGCGAGAGCCAGAGCAGCAGCAGCAGATCCGGCTGGTATGGACGCCGCCGCCGAAGGGGCCTCGCACTGGGGGAGAGCCGCTGTGGAGATGTCGCCCGCGGCGCCAGCTTCAAGGTAGCCTCTCCATGGGGGTGCGGGATGGAGCACCGTCGGCGCCGGGAGGTCGAGTTAAGGAGAAGGTGCGATGCGATGAGTGTACAACCTCTTTGGTGGCGCCGAGTAGACCTCGGCTTCGTCCAAGGAGTCGGTGAGGATGCTGCGGTTCCGGTGGAGCAGGTAAAGGCGGCGCTGTGGGGATGGAGCAGCCGCGATAGACGAGGCAATCATCAGAGCAGCTCCTTGGAGGTGGAGGACGGGGCGGCTGAACCGGCGGGACGGCGAGATGGACGACGGTTCCTCATCCGAGGAGGTGGACGAGGGACGTCGAGCTGTTGCAGTGGACGACATCGTCGGGGAAGAGGCTCCGGCTGGGCAGCGGTGACGTGGCGGACGGAGGAGGGTGGGGTTTCGCGGCTGGAGCGGAGAGGTTATGGCGGCATGGGATTTCGAATGGCGAAAAGGGGGCGATGGGAGGGGGTGAAGCATGACTTAGGGACGCGCTTGTCCAAAATGTAGGGTGTGTTACAAAAGTAACCCCCACCGATTTGAACTAGCGGCCCTTTCGGCTCAGGGTTAGAAGGGGGATTTCGCGTGTCGGGATTTGGCAGCTGGAGGGAGTTTTTGCGCGCGTTGTAATTTCGGGATAGCAAGGCGCGGGTTGTGAAGGCGCCAGTTTTCGGAGCATATCTGAATTTTCGGGATATAACAAGACGCGGGTTGAATTTTAGGGACAAGCCTAACGTGTAGTAATATTGTACTTGTACGTACCAAATCAATTCACACTTCCCTCAACCAAAAAGAAAACAAAAAAATAAAACTATTCACACCACACAAAGAGAGAGTCTTGCTCCGTTTTACTATACAAATGCTATTCAAAGCTACTCCCTCCTTCCATCTATATAGGGCCTAATTCGTTTTTTGATGCTAACTTTGACCAAATATTAGAGCAATGATATATGACATGCAACTTACACAAAGCACACCGTTAAATTCGTCTGTGAAAGGTTCTTTCAATGATATATTTTTCACATTGTGCATGTCATGTACTATTAATCTTGTCAATAGTCAAAGGCGGTCTTAAAAATCTCATTACGCCCTATATAGATGGAAGGAGGGAGTATGAATCCTTGTTATGTCCGATTAATTTTTTTCGCTTGCTATATAATGCATGTTACCTACTCATACCAACATTTTAGTGCATTCCAAATGTCTATACTACCGCTGCAATTCGAACTAAAATTGAATTCGTTTCTCTATTTCAATAAGAATCTACAATCATGATTGTTGCCAACTTCAACCATCATAGTTTCCTTGCTATCCGCCAGATATAAATCGGACGGCCTATAATGCAGGATGGCAGGCACACCATCATCAACAACTCCGTTTTTTATAAGAGTAGAGATAAACTATATTAAATGTAGTATAACATGTTCATAACCACACCATGTGTATCACTGTTATATATATTCACACATGCGTCGGTTTGAAACACTATGATAAATTCTTCAAATATCCGAATTCGCTTTTTATAATAAAGTATATATGATCTCTATTCATCTTTTACACCCACACAACCCTCTTATCTTTGTAGCTAGCGCTAACTTTCTCTTGTGCATGCACACGCCCACATCCCTCTCACCCTCCCTCAGCATTCTCTAGCTCCATCGCGCAAATTCGTCTTTTCAATTTAGGTCGTTCACCCACGGTCTGTGTAGGCCCCCCAGCTCCTTCTTTACGGCACACATCGATCGATATGCCTCTCTAGCCAGGTGTGCCTAGCACAAACACAAGCTTCCCCTCTTCTCTTGTCACCGTCCATGCCTCACTCCCACCACTCTTTTCATCGTTCTCGTACTCGCACACTTCTCCCCCCTCGATATAGTACGCCTCTCGTACCACCTCCTACATGCATCCCTCTCTGTCTATCCTTCTCCTCGTGCCTCATTTGCTTCTAACACACACATGCATGTATACCGATCGATCTCCCAACATATACCTAGATCGACTTTAACTACCCCCCCATCGATCGACGTACGTCACAAGTTATGTCTCTCCTTTCTCTAACAAAGGGCGATTGATCTTCCTATGTAGTTACGTCTGCTTACCACAGCCACATCGTCCCCCCTCATCATTCGTGCATGCCTCCTGACCCGTCTCTCACACGCACGTGCACAGACAACAAGCAACCATCTCCTCTCTTATTGATATTGCGGGCGTGCCCTCCGTTTGTCTAGCAAGCGTATCCCACCATTTGTTAGAAGCAACTCCACTACCACCCCCTCCAACACTCTAGCTCTGTCTCTCTCCCAACCTTATTCCTCTCCTGCACATATGCATGGATGCCGATCGATCTCCCTTAATACATGAGGCAGATCGATCTCCTTAATACATGAGGTAGGCCTCTCTCCTCCTCCACACATATAACAGCCATTGTACCTGTATAGTTAATTGGGCCTCCCTCTTCCCCCACCACACACCGATAGTCGAGCGCTGCAGGTAGGTATCCATGCCATAGAGACAAACTGCACATGTCCCATCTCACGTTCCAGTAGGCCAGCCACTCTATATCTTTGACGTGGGCACACACAAATTCGATGGCACTCTTTATCGATCGCGCGCGCACACACACACACATCATCCCTCCCTTCGATTCTATGGGCACCTCAAGCCGATGATACCTCCACTCTCTTCTCGTGGATCGCCCCCTCTATATATATGTTATATCCAGGACTCTATTTCACACACATTGCATATGCTACATTTTTTGATTGACCCCCCCCCCCCCAAAAAAAACTCTCAAGAACCCACACACTATATCTCTCTAGGTTTGTACCTCTCTCACACAACCCCATGTAGGTGGCGTATGTATACAAGAAGAGAATAGGTGCACCGTGCACGTACTCACGCTTCGTGCCTAGCCACACCCGCGCGGGTACACGATGGAGCTCATTTCTTTATGAAATGGCAGCCCACGTGCTAATTTGAACGCTGTAGCGGTTGTTTACCTAGGGAGGTCGTGTACCACATGTGCACGAAACAAAGTTCGACTTGACGCGTTGCCGCGTTATTTTTAAATAAAGTTATAGCGCTCAATGACACGTACACAGAATATAAAACGATTTTTATGGAGAAAAAGGTAGTCCGCTCACTATATACAATGGAGCCTGCCTGCCTGGTTTGTCGCTCTTCAGAGTATCTCACACAAGGCTGCGGTGGCCTCTCTCTCTCACCGTTGGTCACTGATCCGGCCGCATCCCGTCCGCCGGGGGAAACGGAGTGCGGTGGCCTCTCTCTCTCTCACCGTTGGTCACTGATCCGGCCGCATCCCGTCCGCCGGGGGAAAGGGAGGAAGTGCATCGTTTCTTTGTTTGATGGCGCCGAGGCAGCATGTCCTGATCTACGGTACACGCCGTTCTCTCTGACCAAGCTCCGGCGCGGCAGGTCCTATGCCACCTGCTCGCAGATTCCGCCCGCCGCCGCTCACCTAGTTACATCCCGATGACCTCCAGGTATCCCCTCCGGCCTTGCTCCACTTCCCGTCTTCCCACGTCGCTGCATGTGGATCTTCCATAGTTCTTTGCCCGAAACGTAGCTCGTCCGGCGTACTCTCCATATTGCATTCTCGTCCTCACACCGTTTTAGACAAACACAACCGTGTTGTTATCTTCCCTTATGACAAGGAATATGCTTCTTTTTTGTCGTCGCATGTGTCATCAACTTTTATTGGCCAGTAATTGTTTCCTTTCTACTCGTTGCTATTGCAACCTTTTGGTGAACTGCACAAATCACTTTTTTCTTAAGAGTGTTTTGTGCAGTTGTACTAAAATGTCACACAGGCAACATCTCTACATTTCAGTGCGACTGCACAAAGGGAGATTGGTCTTGCTCTATCCTCCTCATCCAACTCCGAGCCTAATCTTCTCCAACTAGTTAGTCTTAAGAGAGACTGCAAAGGTGACCGGCTTCTATTTGTGTGTTTATTGTTTCATCAGCAGTCCTCTATTATCGTAATCACACTTAATATCTTTGGAACAGGGACACTCAGCTCTATTTTAGTGGAACTGCACAAAATGATCAGAATGTTGCATGCTCCAGACAGCTACTTTTTTTCCCAACATGCCTTGTTGATTTAGACAGAGCTGGGGGGTCGTTGCTGCCAATGAAAGCATGGATCAATTTTAATTTAACACCTTCTCACAACTCTGTCTTCAGTTGTGATGTAATTATTAGCTCTGATCTGCTAATAATTGACATGCATTAGCAAGGAAGTTAGTTTTTTATTGTTTTCGAAAGAGCATCGATGGCAAGACACGCGAAACAAAAGCTGAAAGCTCACAACATTGTAAAATTTCATGTCGCTGGAAAATTATTTGTATAGTACGTCAATTATGTAAACAAATGATGGAAGCTTGATAGCATTGCCAGAAGCCTCTTCATCATCCGGGTCCATGTGCCATGCAGAAAATTATACTCCTTCGTTCCTAAATATTTGTCTTTTTACAAATTTCAAACGGGCATATTTTAGAGTGTAGATTCACTCATTTTGCTTCGTATGTGTACTCCCTCCGTTCCTAAATATTCTATTCGTCTTTCTAGAGATTTCAACAAGTGACTACATACGGAGCAAAATGAGTGAATCTACACTCTAAAATATGTCTATATACATCCGTATGTGCCAGTCCATTTGAAATCTCTAAAAAGACAAATATTTGAGTAGTCACTCGTTGAAATCTCTAGAAAGACAAATAGTCCGGAGTATATTTAAGAACCGAGGGGGTAGTGCACAACCGCATGGGAGACTCAGCCCGGTCGTTGCACCGCATTAATAGTGAGTAATGAGCAGTCAAATCATAAGCCCCACCTTTCCCACTGTAAGTTGCTCTGAAGAAGCAACCATCAATATGCTCTTCTTTGAATCCGCTCATACTATTTCATTCATCACTGTTTATACAACACGCTTCAGGGAAAATAAAAAAATCCGTGGGACCAAGGCGACTAGCGATCGGCCTGAAAAATAGCATTGGTAGTTATAGCACGGCGTCTATTACTAGAGGGAATAATGCGTACACACATGCATACAGTGCTTCCACCCCGGGTACACACATGCATGCACTTACTCCACTCCGTAGTAGTACAGTACATGGAGAGAAAATTGTGGACTTGATTGCGGTTACCACGCCCTAATTAATTGAGCATTAAACCAAACACGTCTAAAGTCTCTCTGGTGGTGGAAATGCATTGAGAGAAATGCATCATAATGAAGCGCGCCCTGTAAACTGTGACGGAGGGAGGAGTAGTATGAAGGTGCAAAACCAAGTACGCGTATGGCCAGTCGGTCAACACACCTCCTCTTGGCATATTACTGACATGTGGGACAGGAGTGTGAGCAAACGGATCTCAATTGATGGCAAAGAGCGAACCCGCCGTTACTTGAGAGAGACGAGGAGCGAGAACACACAAACGGGCTCGCACGGAGGCCAAGATATATTCGAGCATGGTTGTTTGATCGATATCATTCATTACATGTTGGGCTGCCGTTTTCCGCCCTTCTCCGGAATAAACGTGTACTTTATCAGAGATAAAAAAATAAGTGTACAGACGCTCCACCATGCGGTTCTAGTAGTAGTACTACTCGTACTACTGCACTTGGCTCTTCGCCTCTTCGTGAAGTCGAACAATGATGGTACTCCGCATGTTGGGTACTACAGTGTATGCCTCTGACAATCTGACACCGGATGGACTGATGCATGTCCACCGAGGGTAGGTTGCATTAGTCAAAAGGCGTAAGCGAGCTTCACCTTGTCCTGCAAGCTTCTCCTCGTTCTGCGAGTTGACGGGACACACCAAAAAGTAGTGCTAGTCCAAACTCCCTCCTTTCCGGTTAATATGGCTTAATCTTTTTTGCGGGTAAATGAGAGAGCTTTATTCATATATAAGCATTCTTAGGACGATCAGCCAAGACACTGGTCACTAGGAAGCGAGGTACCCCGCAAAAAAAGAAGTAGGAAGCGAGGTGTTTCATCAAGCCAGCTCTCGGCCACATTCAAAGTGCAGCAAGCATGGTTCGCACGAAGATGCGCCGCACGGTTCGCACAAAGATGCGCCGCAAGGTTTGCTGACCTGTTTACTTTGCGCTTGGCTGTTCGCCTATTCAGGAAGTCAAACAATAATAGCACTAGTAGTATAGTGTATGCTTCTGGCAATCTGACACCGAATTAACTATTGCACGTCCACCGCCTGAGCGAGGGAGAGCTTGCATTAGTCAAAAGTTTCTCCTTGTCCTGCGAGCCACCTTGCGCAAGCTTCTCCCGTCCTGCAACCTTCTCCTCGTTTGGCAAGTTGACGGGACACAGCAAAGTAATGCTAGTCCATACTCCCTCCTCTCCGGTTAATATTGTCTTAATTTCAAACGAGATAAATACACTGCCTGTCACTGTATATTTATAAAAATACGGTCAGTGGACTTCATAATACGCTCATTGCACTCAATATATATATTTTCCGGTGTTTATACGGTCACTAGCTCAACCTGACTGAGTATGTGTGTGGATGCACGTGTAGGTTGAGCACTTGAGCGTGACCGTGTGTGTTCCGTCGTGTGCTCGGACATGCATGCATTAGGGTGTCGCGCGTGTTTTTGCGTCCATGTGTATGTGTGACTGTTGCATACACGTAGGGGGAGTATGTGTAGGGGCCACTAAGGAGCAATCAAATCACACAGTAAGTTAGTCGGAAGAAGCAACCATCATTTCACTCTTGAATGACACGTACGCAATATAAAATGGTTGATATGGAGAGAAAAAGAAAACCACTATATATACACTAGCAGGAGCCTAAGCTACAAGCCTGATTGCTTAGGTTGCTCTCTTCAGAAGCATAGAACGACGGGCCTGATCCCGCAGCTGGGGGAAGGGAACAATCTTTTGCGTAGACGCGGTCGACATCGGCGAGGGAGAAAACCCAAAGTCGGTGCGTCCCAATCGGGGGTCTCCGCGGTATGGGCCGATGCCGCGTCCCAACCGCCCTTCTAGCTACAGCCCGACGTCCCAGGTAGTCCATCTTCCTTTTGGAGCCGGCTTGCTCCACTGCCGTAGCTCCATCTCCATGTCGATCTTTCTCTACTTCTACCGGCTTCTACTTGTGATGAGTTTATGTCTCATGAACTAGTGCCAGTACTATTATTCTAATCACACTTCTTCAATATCTTTGCCATCACGGATGCTCAGGTCGATTTTAGTGGAACTGCACAAAAGCATCGTATGATCCGAGGGTGCCAGCCATCTTTCCTTCGACAGGTTCTACCTGGCCAGGAAATTAAATCATGTTTAGGGTTTAGGGTTTAAGTCGTAGTGACCCCATCAGTAGTTTTTCTTTCGTACACGCTCTCACAACTTTTTTCTTTAGTTGTGAAGTAAATATTGGCTATGATCTGTGAATCATTGAGATGCATCAGCATGCGTGTTAGTTTTCATTTGTATTTGATGGAATGTTGTAACGGGGCAAACTTGGAATAGGAATGAAAATGGAGTGGAAAGTTTCCGTTTTTCGGGAGAAAAATGGAAACGGAGAGAAACCAATATTTCGTTTCGTTGGACCGCGCCATCGAGCAAAACCAACGTTTAAATCACGTCTGTCGTGTTCGTGTCTCACCCTCCTCCACGGCTCGACCCCACACGGTCGCTCGGCATGCCACTCACCGCAAACCGAGTATACGATAACTTTCCCGCCTGCTTGTCGATGGATCGCGCCATGGAGTACTAGCACTACTGGAAGAGATTGACGAGTTGGGGGAGGACAGCTAGCTATAGCACAGACTCCCAAGAACATTTTACATGCATGTTTTAGCCGGCTATTGCGACCTTTGAATGCGGAGCAGCCGCGTGCACCCGAAAGCGGCGCGGGAGACGCTCTCTCGGCCGGCGCGCCGCTTCAATGCCGGCGCCAGTGAGAGGTCGCGTCCGCTCTGGCTGGTCATGAATGCGGCACTGACCGTTTCGGGCGGTAAGCACGCGTGGGTGATGAAGAGGGTTCGGGTTGGTCAGGACCGGCCGTGGCATCGGTCCGGACGTGCGCAAACAAGAGATGTTGTACGTTAATATTGCTGCGTATATAATTAACAACGTAAATAATGTGCCAGCTGGACAAATATGATTGGAGATGGAGATGGAAATGGAATTTTACGTAAACACGGATATGCATGTCTATGTCTATGTGTGTGTGCGCGACGACTCTCGCGACCTGGAAGCGGGGGCGTGTTTTCGATCGAGTTTTCTTTCTTGGTACGTTAGAAAAATTGTCCGCCAGTTTTCGTTTCTTTTTTCCGGGAACGCGCGTATTCTATTTAAAACCACTGCTATGGAGAGAATTTTTTACTCCATTATAGCCTATTGTTTGATAGAGTTTCTCGCGTCTCGCTCTCTCACCCTCTCCATATCAAAACAAGATGACAATGTCCACTCTATCTCTCTCCTCACCGGTGGCCACATATCCGGCCGAATCACGTCCGCTGTGGGAGGTGAGGAGGTGCAGCGTTGACGTTGTCGCCGTCGGCGACACAGGAAGCCGATGCGCACCGTCCTCTCGGAGTCGGCGCTGGCGCGGACGAAGATCCTCCGCGCCCTTGTTCGCTGCCGTCGTGTGGACAGATCCCGCTCGCCCGCCTAAACGACATCTCGCCCACCTGAGGTATAACTTCTTGTACTGGTCCAGCTCCCTAGGTCGCTGCGTGCGGGTTTTCTTCTATGTGACTACTCCCCAGCTCCCCATGCATAGTAGCTAGGGTTCGTCGGCTGGTCCAACATCACCTACTAGTACTATTATAGAGGAAATGCCACTCGAAAAGTTGTCCTGATTTATGCCTCGGTGGAGGTATACATGTTGTTTCGACAAAAAGTACATGGTGGTTGTGCGGTCATTGTCCATATGGTGGTAGTACTACCACTGGTTAAATGAAGAAATGCTTTTTTTCTCGGGTATCCTGGTTTACTTCCCATCAAGATAATTATGATGCTTCTGTTTGTCGGTGTACTTTTCATTAATTCTTATTGAAAATTGAGATGCCATTGCTAACCCTTTTTTATAATTTTGGAAACAGCGATGCGTGTCTCCATACTCGGGCATGTCTTCCTCAATTTTAGTGGAACTGCACAAAATTGGATGGCCATTGTTGTTCCACCTCACTATCCTCTGCCACGTGGTTCTTCCTTCCTCGAGCTTGATTACTGAGAAGAAACAGACCACAGTGAGGATTTGTCAAACTTCATAGGTGCCTCACCCAAACTTGATGCCAAATGGATGATGCATCACCACGATGACCTATCGATGCTCATGGTTTCTCCTCATGGTTGCGTCGGCTGGTGAAGCTGATCGATTTTCAATGAAAAACAACCTGTCTTCCATCAGTGCTCTTTGCTTGTTATGCACAAAGATGATATCCTTCGTCAGTTCACCTTGGTTGCGTTGGAGACGTAGTCGTCTTTCACGTTGGTGCAATTTTATCACACAATTGGCTATGAACCAAATGTTTCCTCGAAGAAGGATCGATGTTGGTAGTAAGAGCATAAGTTTTGTATTGATTTCTAAGCCTTCTCACAACTTTGTCTCCAGCTCCCCTCTAATTTTATTTGTCCAGCTATTAACTTTGATTTAAAAAATGGTGTGGACTAAAAACCCGGATGGACGTAGTAGCCCTCCATTTTTATTTACTCCGCATATTAGATTTGACTGAAGTCAAACTTTGTAATACTCTCAAACCTTTCCGATAATTGAAATTAAAATTCTTTATTTGTACACACACTCACACGTTTCCGATAATTTGGCGCATGTGTGGTTGTTCACTTAAGGGAGGGTAGTGTACCACACGTGAAGGACAGGAAGTGCGACCAGGACGCGTGGGCGTGGATCGTTAGTTCATCGGAAGTAGTACTAGTTTTCTTCACTGTACATTAAATAAAGAGTTTCGTTTCGTACTTACACAATTTAAAACGATTGTTATGGAGAGAATAAGAAAACCACTCCACTATATATTAGTCGTATACACGAGAGTACTATATGGACGCATCTTCATTGACTTAGTGCACCTACCTTTGGATTTATGACAGGTGAGCCCAAAATGTGGCTAGCTCACCTGTCATACAGCCAAAAGCAGGTGCAGTGAAGGCACCGGAGCTCAGTCCGTACTACAGTAGTATATATATAAGCGGGAGCCTTAGTGCTTGTTCGCTAGGGTTTGCACTCTCCACACGCTCGCCGCACTACATATATGTTACACACTGGAGGCTCAGCATTCATTTCGTAGGGTTTGCTATATTCACAGTCTCTCACCCTCTCTTCACCAGATCTAAACAAGACTGCATTGGCCTCTTGTCTCTCTCTCCCCCCTCACAGCTGGTGAAGGAGGCGTCTGTATCCCGTCGCACCGGGAAGGGGAGGAGGTGCAGCGTTCACTCTATCGCCTTCGGCGAGGGAGGCAATCCACTGCCGGCTGCGCTGTTCTCTTTCACCCAGCGCCTGTGCGGGAGGGCCACCGACCCCTTCTTCCTCGCTGCCGTACATAGTGTGGGCAGATCCGGCCTCCCGCCGCACGCCTTGCCACATCCTGACGACCCTAAGGTATAAGTTTCTTTGAAACCGTCGTTGCTCTAGCTGCATGTGGATCTTTTTCGATCTGTAGTTGAATCTAGGTCTTGGTTCAAAGAGGAAAGAAGGGTGCAGTGGGCTGGAGCAAGAATCTAGGACGTGGTTCAATGAGGAAAGGAGGGGCGGAAAGTAGTATAGACTGGCTATCCAGCCGCTTTGTAGGTCGAAAAGGGAAAAAGGGGGTAACCCAGTACACACATCTGTAAGGAACCGATCTCTTTGTTGAAAAGGGAAAGAAACTGGGGGGGTCGGGTAGTTTGTGCAGGACTAGATTTGTTGCCCTCACATAGGAAGAAGGTTCAAAGAGAACAAATATGGGACCAGCGCATATATGCTGCTTGGCTACATACTCTGCATCACCCATTTATACGTGTGGACGCACATGGTGCTGGCATGTCCCATACAGCTACTTTGCTGTTGTTAATCTAAGAATGCCGCCGGAAAATTGAAGCAATGCCACTGTTAAAAGTAAATTACATTTTTTAACGAATGTTGTTTCAAGAGAATGTCTCTGTTAATATGAATCAATGCAACCGTTTTATAAATGCTACTGTCCTACTTTGTTTTCCATCCAAGATAAGTTAGATGCTTCTTTCTGTCACCGTTTGTTTCATCCTCCTTTATCGGCAAGTAATTGTTTCCTTTTTTCCTCTGTTAAAACAGGGCTATCGATTCAACTTTTTGCTATTGCGACATTTTGCTTCGCTACTTGAAACACTTATGTTTTAAGAGTGTTTTGTGCAGTTCAACTTGAATGTCACACTGGTGACTTTGCTTAATTTTGGTGGAACTGCACAAAAGGAGATCAAGATTCGTATTTTACCTTTGTCGGTCTCATGAAAGGTCAGTATAGGCCTTCATCCACATGATTGTGCAGTGTGCTTTGAGATGTTGTGCTACTTGTATTAGTAATGTTTTAAATAAATGTTGAATTGAAGCAATTGTATTGCTGTCTTTTCCCATTAAGTAGTGAACAAAAATGGGACCAACCCAGACATGATGCTTGTTGCTTTGTTACAACAAACTCTGCATCACCCCCTTTATAAGTAGATGGAAGCACATACAGTTGTTGCGCCCACTCTCCCCTAGAACTGTTTATGCTTTTCGTTAATCTAATGCCGCTGGTAAAATTAAGCAATGTAACTCTCAGAATTAATTAACTACTGAATCTTAGTTCAAAACTGCAACACCTGTTAGGAATGGTACTATCCTGCTTTGTAGTTCTTTCTACATGTTTAACCAAGGTATTGTTAAGATAATGTCTCTGTTAAAATGAATCAGTTGCATTGTTTTAGGAATGGTACTTTTCTTCTTTGTCGTTCTTTATACATGTTGAAACAAGGCATTGTTAAGATAATGTCTCAGTCAATATGAATGAATCACACTGATGGAGAATTGCTACTCTCCTGCTTTGTTTCCCATTAAGATAAAGTAGATCAGTAGATGCTTTTCTTCTAGGAGTACAAGTCATCAACCGTTATTTCTCAGTAATTGTTTCCCTTATACCTATTGTTGCTTACAGGGATATCAAAATTAAAGCTCGGTTTTATTCCGACTTTGATTTTAGTTGAACTGCACAAAAGGAGCCAATGTGTCCAAGGCAAACTGCTGCATTACTGGGTGCAGTTGGTCGTTCCACTTTGCAGAAAGAAGCAGTCACTGTTTGCACTACATTACAGAAGGAATGACCGAGAAGCTTTACAGAGTATTATTAGACACCGGTGACATGACTAGTCTGCAGAGACCATTGGCAGTTTAACAACACGTGGAGTGCCCTGGGCAAAAAGTGCCCAAACAAGTACAAGAAGCTACGACAGGACTCCACGATCATAGGCATTACATATTTTGAATGGGAAAAGCTTGTCAAAGTTTAATCATTGATGTTAGCAAGAAAACGTTAGTTTAATATATTGGAATTGGAAAACCTTGTCAAAATTTGCTCATTGTTGTTAGCCAGAAGACATGCATTTGATATTTTTGAGTGGGACGCCCTTGCTGTGAGCAGCGTCGAATGTTTTTTCCTATTCCTGTGTTCAGTTTAGAAGTAAATAGTTACTTTGCTGAGATATTCTTGTGTTAAAAGTTTGTTCTGAATATTGTCTATGTAATGCCAGGCCTTGTGTTTGATTGCAAAGTTGAGCTTGGAATGTTGTGGCATGCGGCATCACGAGCTGTTCACCGTGCCTCCTGAGAATAATGCTTCGTATTGTTTTGCATGTCGATCTAATGCCAGTGATGTGCTTGTTAAGAAGATCATCCTCTTCTGTTGTTTCCGTGCTTAAGAAGTTCATCGTCTAATGTTTCATTCATAGCCTATACGACAAGTCGGGTAGGTTAGACGTGAAACCATATGATCTTCTGACCAACTCATGATATTAGGCCATGATTGGATCGTCGTTTTCCAACCAAAACCGCTTGAAAAACTGACGCTTGTAAATTAAAGCAGATGGTCTCGGGCGAAGGCACTTGGTTGGTCGATTTCGACTAGTAAAATATTGGAAGTACTTCACACACGATAAAAATGTTGAACGACACTCGGACGATTGCTAATCCAGCCGTTAGCTGCTGTTTTAGCCTTGCCCATGGATGGCATGATACGCACGTCGTGCATGTATCGTCTGGTAATGTCGTCCATATAGCAGTGCTCGTAAAATATACACTGGTCTCTCAAATTACACGCGTAACCCGCCGGTTTTACTTACAAACCTCGGGCCCTCGGTTTCATTACGCCTGTATTTTACGCGTTGTTTCCGATGACGAGTAAATTGCACTTGTATGTTAATACAGGTTTGAAATAAACCAAAGCTCCCAAGCGCGGCCTTACCATTTCATGCCGTCTCGGTTTCTCGAAGGTGCTCATAGGTGTCCGATGATCCTGGCTTCCTGAATGAGCAGCGGGCGCTGTATCAGACCATCCGTAGGGCCCGTGAGGCCCTCTCCGTTGTCCTTCGAGTTGTTGTGCTCGCCGTGGCGCCGAGCATTGTTAACATCGTCAACGAACATGAGGATTCAGGAGATGACTTTATTTTGACTGGATGACACTAGGGACCCACTAGGGCCATAGCGGTACGTACGCAAGTGCCTCCTTATTATGTACAACTATATTTTTTTTGCTTTCTCCTGGTTTCCTGACATCACGGTCCCACACCATTGTCAACCTATGTAGTCAATATAAACGAGAGAATTGCACAAGGTGCGGCCGACAGCTGGGACCAAGCAGCTCGAGCAGTATTTGTGTTTTTGAGGCGTGAGCACTACAGAGTTTTTCTTGGCGATGATTTCGTTGTTGTTCAGAGGAGAGCAGGGTATTAACTGGGCGGGCTGTGGCCCGTCTAGCCCAGGCCAGATATCCAGCCCAGATACTAATTTTTTCAAGATGAAAATGGCTAGCCCAGCTATACGTCTTTTTGAGGAATATGCAGGCAAGGTCAACCTGTTATTCTCCGCCCCGCTGGGCTGCAAACCTTTCCTAGGAGGGATGCATTAGGCTTAACAGGAAATGGGCTTTAAAAGATAATAAATAGGATGTAATTATAAAAACTGGGCAGTAACTATAAAAAAATGCACCAAACACAAAATTAGTTTATAAAATATTATTTATGGATTTTGAAAATCTTAAATTTTCATTGTTGCGCGCGCAATGTTTCGTTGGATTTTTACGTAATACAAATTTGTATTTAATCTGACTAGAAATTTCGGGATAAAAATATTTCAGATCCCATCAAAATGTGGGAAATTTTATTGAATTCTGTCTTCAACAGTTGGTTGAAATTATTAATCGTTGTCCTAGC
This sequence comes from Aegilops tauschii subsp. strangulata, assembly GCF_002575655.3. Classification (NCBI taxonomy): domain Eukaryota; kingdom Viridiplantae; phylum Streptophyta; class Magnoliopsida; order Poales; family Poaceae; genus Aegilops; species Aegilops tauschii. The sequence continues at coordinate 472,076,265 of NC_053036.3, read as the reverse complement.
TAGAAAATGGGTTGTACTTTTAACAAACTGTAAATGGGCTGTTGTAAATTCCATTAGAATTAAAAATGGGTTGTACATTCTTACAAAACGCAAATGGGCTATAAGTTCTCTGCCACACACTTGTGGGCCTACTAAGTGACACGTCCCCTAAAAAAATAAGTTGTCGCGTATGCAAGGCTTTGTCAACTTATTATAGTCAACACATGGTTCTAGCAGCAGTGGCCGTTGGATGTCTATCCAATGGATGTCGTGCTTCTTCTTCAATCTCGAATATTTTTAGCTTCGGCCGCCCAAAAAATGATTCCTCCCCCTGACATCTGGAGCGCACCGTTTCGGAGGCTGACCTGTGGGTCCACTAAGTTGGAGCGGACCAAGGGCTTTGTCAACTTAGTCAATATAAACGATTCGAGCTTCAGTGACCGTACGATGTCCATCCAACGGCCGTAGTGCTTCTTCAACCTCTGGTCTTCTTGGTCCAGCTGCCCAAAGCAGCGCCGGTCGTGCAGCCTGCTCCTGCCTGCCGTGGCCGGCTGTGCTGCCGTGGAGGCCTCACCTCCCCCATACTACTCCCCGCTGGCCAGGCCATCCCTCCACTCACCCACACCCCCTGTTATTCTGCGGCGACGGCAGCCTCACACCGCATCCGAACCAGTGAACCCTCATACTCCTCTCCGCGCGGGCTTCCACTGCTGCGTCTTCCCCGGCTCCGTGTCATCCCCTTCCTAGGCCTCGCCGTCGTCCACTGCCCTGGTTCTCTCGGCGCGGCGTGGTCAGCGTGGTCAACGACCGACTTCCATCGGAAGAGTATTGTACGTGGAGAGGCTGACAGCTGGGTCCACGGCGGCTGCAAGGAAGTGCCTCCTTATTACGCGCAAAATAATTATTCCTCCACCTGACAGCGGGGACCCACCGGACGGGCCACCAGTATTTTGCGAAAAAAATCATTTCCCCCTGACTGCTGGGACCCACCGGACGGGCCACCGTATTTCGCGAAAAAAAACGCCCCCCCCCGGCTGTCAGCTCGGACCCACCGGAAGTGCCTCCTTATCACGCACAAAAAATGAATACTCCCCCGGCTAGCTGGGACCCACCTTGGTGGGAGGCTGACTTGTGGGCCTACTAAGTTGACGGGGACGAAGGGCTTTGTCAACTTAGTCAATATGAACGATTCTAGCTCCAGTGACCGTACGATGTCCATCCAACGGCCGTAGTGCTTCTTCAACCCCTGGTCTTCTTGCTCCAGCCGCCCAAAGCAGCGCCGGTCGTGCCGCATGCTCCTGCCTCCCGTGGCCGGCTGTGTTGCCGCAGAGGCCTCACCGCCCCCTACTATTCCCACCGCTAGCCAGGCCCTGCGGCGACGGCAGCCTCACACCGCAGCCGAACCAGTGAACCCGCGTACTCCTCTCCGCGCGGGCTTCCACTTCCGCGTCTTCCCCGGCTCCGCGTCGTCCCCTTCCTAGGCCTCGCCGTCGTCCACCGCCGTGGTGCTCTCCGCGCGGCGTGGTCAACGTGGTCAAGGAACAACTTCCATCAGAAGAGTACTATACGTGGAGAGGCTGACAGCTGGGTCCACGGCCATAGCCCATTTTTTTGTGATTTGCCAAGTAAGTCGCTTTGTCAGGCCTGTTGGGCTGCAAATCTTTCAAGACGAGGAGAGCTTTCATTTGGCTGGCCGAGAAAATGGCTCATCAGTAATGAGAAATGGGCTGTACATTTTTAAAACACATCAAACCGGCAATTAGTTTCAAATATCTTTTTTTCATTTCAAGATTTTAAATTACATTAATTTTTATGCGTGGAGAATTTGTTGGATTTTATATTGATATACATTTATTTTTAAAATCAGTTTGAATGTGAGTCGAAATTTCGGGATTAAAAACAGTTCGGACCGCACCGAAATATGCAAAATTTCGTACAATTTTTTAACCGTGGCCACAATATGGGCTGTAATGCTAACAAAAAGAATATGGGCTCCAAAAAAACCTTAAGAATTAGCAAATGGGCTGTAAATTATTAAAAATAATGGCAGATGGGTTGTATGCTGTTTTCCACAGATTTGAGGCTTTCCTAAAAAAAGGTTGACGCACAAGCACTGACTGTTGGATGTCCATCCAACGGCCGTCGTGCTTCTTCAATCTCTGCTCTTCCTGCTCCAGCCGCTCAAAGAAGCGCCGGCGGGACTGCCTGCTCCCTCCTCCCCGCGGCCGGCTGTGCTGCCGCGCAGGCCTCACCGCCCCACCGTACTCCCATCGTTGGCCTAGCCATCCCTCTACTCACCCACACCTGCTGTTATTCTCCGGCGACGGCAGAAGAACCAGTAAACCCTCGTACAGTCGTACTCCCCTCCGCGTGGGAAACAACTGTTGAGTCTTCCCTGCCTCCGTGTCGTCCCCTTCCTAGGCCTCGCAGTCATCCACCGCCGTGGTGCTCTCGGCGTGGCGTGGTCAATGTGGTCAACGACCGACTTCCCCCCTGACTGCTGGGACCCACCAGCTACACCTTCACACGCAAGGAAGTGCGTCCGGGCAAAAAAACAAAACGATTCCCCCCTGACTGCTGGGACCCACCAGCTACATCTTCGCACGGAAGGAAGTGCCTGATAGTCGGGACCCACTTGGTCGAAGCGTACGTAGCGTTGTCATTCTGGTCACGAACGTGTACGTACATATATACTGGTAGATGTAGAGGCGCGCACGTGTCGTAGTAGAGGCGCGCATGTAGCATGCACACGTACGTACAACGGCCAGGGTGCAAGAAAGAAAATACGGCCACGTATGTGTACATACGGGCGGGGTCTCGAACGCCTACTCGCGCATACGTACGGCGAGGGCTCGTTGACATGGCTTGGTCGGAACGGAGAAACAGCGTCGTCGTCGTGTTCATGTGGAGGCAACGAAATGCGTCGTGTTCATGGGGAGGCAAAGAATGTGTCGTGTTCATCGGGAGGCAACGGAACGCGTGGGAGCCAACCGGCTGGGTCAGAACGGAATGCGTGGTCATGTTCATCGGGAGGGCTTGGACGGAACAGGCGATGGAAATGAGGCCTGGCGTACCGCACAACGGAGAAATGGACCTCCTACGTTCGGAACGGGGTTCTTTTGATCGTGAGGGGTGTGGCGTACCGCAAAACGGAAGAAACGGACCTCCTACGGTCGAAACGGGGGTCCTGTTGATCGGGAGGGGTGTGGCGTACCGCAAAACAGACGAAACGGACCTCCTACGGTCGAAACGGGGGTCTTGTTGATCGGGAGGGGTGTGGCGTACCGCAAAACGGACGAAACGGACCTCCTACGGTCGAAACGGGGGTCCTGTTCATCGGGAGGGGTGCGGCGTACCACAAAACGGGACTCCACGGGATAATGTTCATCTCCACCGTCGACCTCCTCCAGCCTCCACGGGCTACCGTCGACCTCCTCCAGCCTCCACGGGCTCCTGTTCATCCAACCTCCACCGCGCGCTACTCCACCGGCTACTCTTCAACCACCCCTCCACGGGCACCCCTCCACCGTCTACTGTTCATCCAGCCCTCCACACCACGGGGTCCTGTTCAACCACCCCTCCACGGGCACCCCTCCACCGTCTACTGTTCATCCAGCCCTCCACCACACCACGGGGTCCTGTTCATCCAGAGGCAACGCCACCGCTCACTGTTCATCCAAACACCCCCGCAATGCTCATTGATCATCCTAGAGGTAGCATCGATCGGCTTCAGTTAGCAGCAGTAGCGAAGGAATCGCTCGATTGGGTTCAGTTAACAGCCATCGATCGATCGCTCGGGTTCAGTAACGCGTAGCCTGCAGTGTAATCGCTCGGGTTCAGTTAGAGCCCAACGCCTCGCTCGGGTTCAGTTAGACTTGCAAGATAGGATCAAGAACTCACATATATTCATGAAAACATAATAGGTTCAAATCTGAATTCATGGCACTCGGGCCCTAGTGACAAGCATTAAGCATAGCAAAGTCATAGCAACATCAATCTCAGAACATAATGGATACTAGGGATCAAACCCTAACAAAACTAACTCGATTACATGATAAATCTCATCCAATCCATCACCGTCCAGCAAGCCTATGATGGGATTACTCACGCACGGCGGTGAGCATCATGAAATTGGTGATGGAGGATGGTTGATGATGACGACAGCGATGGATTCCCCTCTCCGGAGCCCCGAACAGACTCCAGATCAGCCCTCCCGAGAGATATTAGGTCTTGGTGGCGGCTCCGTATCGTAAAACGCGATGAATCCTTCTCTCTATTTATTTCTCCCCGAACGTGAATATATGGAGCTGGAGTTGAGGTCAGTGGAGTCTCAGGGGGCCCACGAGGTAGGGGGGGCGCACCCTGCCCCTCATGGATAGGGTGTGGGCCCCCTGATGCTGATTCTTTCGCCAGTATTTTTTATTTATTCCAAAAATATTCTCCGTGAAGTTTCAGGTCATTCCGAGAACTTCTATTTCTACACAAAAATAACACCATGGCAATTCTGATGAAAACAACGTCAGTCCGGGTTAGTTCCATTCAAATCATGCAATTTAGAGTCCAAAACAAGGGCAAAAGTGTTTGGAAAGTAGATATGTTGGAGACGTATCAACTCCCCCAAGCTTAAAACTTTGCTTGTCCTCAAGCAATTCAGTTGACAAACTGAAAGTGATAAAGAAAAACTTTTACAAACTCTGTTTGATCTTGTTGTTGCAAATATGTAAAGCCAGCATTCAAGTTTTCAGCAAAGATTATGAACTAACCATATTCACAATAACATTTAGGTCTCATGTTTACTCATATCAATGGCATAATCAACTAGCGAGCAATAATAATAAATCTCGGATGACAACACTTTCTCAAAACAATCATAATAAGATATAACAAGATGGTATCTCGCCAGCCCTTTCTGAGACCGCAAAACATAAATGCAGAGCACCTCTGAAGATCCAGTCATAGTCATACTCAAGGTAAATTAATAGTAATGCATGCAAATGACAGCGGTGCTCTCCAACTGGTGCTTTTTAATAAGAGGGTGATGACTCAACATAAAACTAAATAGATAGGCCCTTCGCAGAGGGAAGCAGGGATTTGTAGAGGTGCCAGAGCTCGAGTTTTGGAACAGAGATAAATAACATTTTGAGTGGCATACTTTCATTATCAACATAAAAACCAAGAGATCTCGATATCTACCATGCTACACACATTATAGGTGGTTCCCAAACAGAATGGTAAAGTTTATACTCCCCCACCATCAACAAACATCAATCCATGGCTTGTCTGAAACAATGGGTGCCTCCAACTAACAACAATCCTGGGGGAGTTTTGTTTGCAATTATTTTGATTTGAGCATGCGATTGGGCATCCGGTTACCGGCCATTTTCTCGTGAATGATGAGCGGAGTCCAGTCATCATGAGAATAACCCACCTAGCATGGAAGATATAGACAGCCCTAGTTGATACATGAGCTATTCGAGCATACAAAACAAAATTTCGTTTGAAGGTTTAGAGTTTGGCACATACAAATTTACTTGGAACGGCAAAGGTATGGTGGACTCATATGGGATAACTTTGGGGTTTATGGAAGTGGATGCACAAGCAGTATTCCCGCTTAGTACAAGTGAAGGCAAGAAAGAGACTGGGAAGCGACCAACTTAGAGAGTGACAACAGTCATGAACATGCATTAAGATTAATAAACAATGAGTGCAAGCATGAGTACGATATAAATCACCATGAACATAAATATTGTGGAGGCTATGTTGATTTTGTTTCAACTACATGCGTGAACATGTGCCAAGTCAAGCCACTCGAATCGTTCAAAGGAGGATACCACCCTATCATACCACATCACAACCATTTTAATAGCATGTTGGCACGCAAGGTAAACCATTATAAACTCCTAGCTAATTAAGCATGGCATGAGCAACTATATCTCTAATTGTCATTGCAAACATGTTTCATTCATAATAGGCTGAATTAGGAATGATGAATTAATCATATTTACAAAAACAAGATAGGTCGAGTTCATACCAGCTTTTCTCATCTCAATCAGTTCATCATATATCGTCATTATTGCCTTCCACTTGCACGACCGAACGGCGTGGGTAATAATAATAGTGCACGTGCATTAGACTAAGCTGGAATCTGCAAGCATTTAATACAAGGAAGAAGAAAAGGTAATATGGGCTCTTGGTTAAATCAACAATAATGCATATGAGAGCCACTCAACATTTTCATCATGGTCTTCTCCTCTCGACCCCCAAAGAAAAGAAAAGAAATAAAACTATTTACACGGGAAAACTCCCAACAAGCAAAAGAAGAATGATAAATCTTTTTGGGTTTTCTTTTAATTACTACTGCTACAGGCATGGAAAGTAAACTAGATAAAAGCTACAACTAATTTTTTGGTTTTTCTTAAGGTTTTTCAAACACACAAGAAAAAGACTTAGAAAAGAGAATAAACTAGCATGGATAGTACAATGAAAAAAATATGAGCACCGACAACTGGCATGAGTGTGTGAACATGAATGTAATATCGGTGAGAAATACGTACTCCCCCAAGCTTAGGCTTCTGGCCTAAGTTCGTCTAGGGCCACTGCTGGCCTGGCGGATATCCAAAGTTGTAACTGGGGTCATACTGAGATGCAGCAGCTACTGCCTGACGAGCTGCAGCTTGGAGGCGAGCTGCCTCCGTCCTCCTTTCATACTCGTTCGCGTCCTCCCTGGTTATAACATATCTCCTTTTTGCCTGAAAGTCAAAGAAAGTAGGAGCAGGGAGAGCAACATGGACAGTGCGACGTCTGTCGAAGATTATTCGGTACTGGAGGAACTGTTCATTCCTCTCAACAAACTGATGGCGGGCCATAGCATTATAATCTAGATAAGCAGGAGGTAACACCAAATCATTTCTATGTATGGGTACATCAAGATAATTAGCTACATGAGTTGCATAAATTCCACCAAACAAATCTCCACTTGTACCGTTAAGATGCAACCTTCGTGCAACAATAGCCCCCAAGTTATATTGTTTATCACCTAATACCGCACTTTTGAGGACACAAAGATCTGGAACGCACATGTGACGAGCTTCATCTTTACCGTTAATGCCCCTACCTCTAAAGAGAGCAAAATAATGTATGGAAGGAAAATGAATGCTCCCTATGGCAGCTTGTGTGATTTTTCTAGATTCCCCCACAGTGATACTAGCAAGAAAGTCTTTATATTCAGATTTGCGAGGTTCACTAACATTGCCCCACTGCGGGAGTTTACAATCAGTATTAAAATCTTCTAAATCCATGGTATATGATTTATCATAAAGATCAAATAAAACAGTGTGAGAATTGCGCGAGGAAGTAAATTTAAACCTTCTCACAAAGGAATCAGTTAGGTAGCGGTATTGCATGCACTTATCTGGTACGAAGTCCTCGAGATCAGCAGTACGCACATACGCGTCAAATTCATCCTTGATACCTGCTTGGACCATAAACTCTTCTGACGGCCATTCACAAGGCCGCACTTGAGCTTCCCTCGGTGGTTCATCGTCCGGATCACGTATCGCGAGCCTTGGGCCTTGCTTCCTTGAGGAACCACCTTGGTACCTTTTCCTAAACATATTTCTTCCTCTGAAAAATTTCTGAAATTTTTAGTGACTCAAAATAAAAGTGAACCAAACTCAACAAGATTAATAGCAACTACTCCCATAAGTGCCTAGGGACTATATCATGCATTAGAACTACTTGGGACCATATAAATTTGACATGCAAGCTCAAGAACAGGGTCACCTAAGCAACAAAATTTTGCAATAAATAAAGCGCTAGAACAAAAACTAATTGGGCCATTGGAGGAGTCACATACCGAAGAACAATCCCCCAAAACAGTTTTGTGAATGGAGCTTTGAGCAAGGAGATCGAAAATGGCAAAAAGATGAGCTAGAACACGGGTTTGAGCTATGGGAGGATTTTTTCTGGAGGAAGACGAAGTGAGTGGGTGCATGAATAAGTGGAGTTGGTCTATGTGGGGCCCACGAGGCAGGCGGCGCACCCTGCACCCTCGTGGACAGGTGGTGGCCCCCTCTGGTGTGTTCTTAGTGCCAGTAATTCTTAAATATTCTACAAAAAATCATATTTCATTTTCAGGACATTTGGAGAAATTTTATTTTCGGGGTATTTTTTATTGCAAGGATAATTCAGAAAACAGACAAAAAATACTATTTTTGCTTTATTTAATCTAAATAACAGAAAGTAAAAGGAGTGTACAGAGAGTTGTGCTTTCTAACTTCATCCATCTCATGCTCATCAAAAGGAATCCACTAACAAGGTTGATCAAGTCTTGTAAAACTCTTTCCGAATCGCATGAAACCGGAGAATTTTCGAATAACACTAAGTTACCTCAACGGGGATATGCACGTCCCCAACAATAAGAATATCATATTTCTTCTTGATAGTAGGAATAGGAAATTCAAAACCTCCAATAGTAATTGTTGAAATTTTCCAATAGATTTCATACTGTGGACTTGAGGTTGTTTTCTCGGAAAGTGTACCGTATGCTCATTACCATTAACGTGAAAAGTGACATTGCCTTTGTTGCAATCAATAACAGCCCTTGCAGTATTCAAAAAGGGTCTACCAAGGATAATCGACATACTATCGTCCTCGGGAATATCAAGAATAACAAAGTTCGTTAAAATAGTAACGTTTTCAACCACAACAGGCACATCCTCACAAATACCGACAGGTATAGCAGTTGATTTATCGGCCATTTGCAAAGATATTTCAGTAGGTGTCAATTTATTCAAATCAAGTCTATGATATAAAGAGAGAGGCATAACACTAACACCGGCTCCAAGATCACATAAAGCAGTTTTAACATAGTTTCTTTTAATGGAGCATGGTATAGTTGGTACTCCTGGATCTCCTACTTTCTTAGGTATTACACCTTTAAAAGTATAATTGGCAAGCATGGTGGAAATTTCAGCTTCTGGTATCTTTCTTTTATTCGTAACAATATCTTTCATATACTTAGCATAATGATTCATTTTAAGCATATCAGTCAAACACATACGCAAAAAGATAGGTCTAATCATTTCACCAAACCGCTCAAAATCCTCATCATCCTTTTTCTTGGATGGTTTAGGAGGAAAAGGCATGGGTTTCTGAACCCATGGTTCTCTTTGTTTACCCTGCTTCTTAGCAACGAAGTCTCTCTTATCATAACGTTGATTCTTTGATTGTGGGTTATCAAGATCAACAACAGGTTCAATCTCTACATCATTGTTATTGCTAGGTTCAGAATCAACATGAACATCATCATTAACATTATAACTAGGTTCATGTTCATTACCAGATTGTGTTTCAGCATCAGAAATAGAAATATCATTGGGATTCCCAGTTGTGTCAACAACAGGTTCACTAGAACCATGCAAAGTCCTATCATTTTTCTTTTTCTTCTTCTTAGAAGAACTAGGTGCATCAACATTAGTTCTCTGAGAATCTTGCTCAACTCTCTTAGGGTGGCCCTCAGGATACAAAGGTTCATGAGTCATTCTACCCCCTCTAGTCACAACTCTAACAACATTATCATTTTTCTTATTATTTAATTCATTGAGCAAATCATCTTGAGCTTTAAGCACTTGTTCTACTTGAGTGGTAACCATAGAAGCATGTTTACTAATAAGTTTAAGTTCACCCTTAACTGTAGACATATAATCACTCAAGTGTTCAATCATATAAACATTATGTTTCAATTGTCTACCAACATAAGCATTTAAGTTTTCTTGTTTAACAATAAAATTATCAAACTCATCTAAGCATTGGCTAGCAAACTTAGCAGGCGGGATTTCAGCTTTATCATATCTATAGAGAGAATTTACCTTTACTACCTATGCCGGGTTATCAAGACCAAGTATTTCTTCAATAGGTGGTAAATTTTTAACATCTTCAGCTTTAATACCCTTTTCTTTCATAGATTTCTTTGCCTCTTGCATATTGTCAGGACTGAGAAATAGAATACCCCTTTTCTTTGGAGTTTGCTTAGGAGTTGGTTCAGGAAGTGTCCAATCATTATGATTACTCAATATATTATTCAATAGCAATTCAGCTTTCCCAACAGTTCTTTCCCTAAAAACACAACCAGCACAACTATCCAGGTGGTCTCTGGAAGCATCGGTTAGTCCATTATAAAAGATATCAAGTATTTCATTTTTCTTGAGAGGATGATCAGGCAAAGCATTAAGTAATTGGAGAAGCCTCCCCCAAGCTTGTGGGAGACTCTCTTCTTCAATTTGCACAAAATTATATATTTCCCTTAAGGCAGCTTGTTTCTTATGAGAGGGGAAATATTTAGCAGAGAAGTAATAAATCATATCCTGGGGACTACGCACACAACCAGGAGTAAGAGAATTAAACCATGTTTTAGCATCACCCTTTAACGAGAACGGAAATAGCTTAAGGATATAGTAGTAACGAATTTTTTCCTCATGAGTGAATAGGGTGGCTATATCATTTAATTTAGTAAGATGTGCCACAACAGTTTCAGATTCATAGCCATAAAAAGGATCAGATTCAACCAAAGTAATCAACTCAGGATCGACAGAGAAGTCATAATCCTCATCAGAAATACAGATAAGTGAAGTAGCAAAAGTAGGGTCATATTTCATTCTTGCATTCAAAGATTTTTCTTTTAGCTTAGCTAATAGTTTCTTAAGATCATATCTATCTTTGCAAGCAAAAAAGTCTCTAGCAGTTTCTTCATCCATAACATAACCCTCAGGCACATCAGGCAATTCATATCTAGGGGGAGAATCTTCATCATCACTTTCATCAATATTATTAGTTTCAATAATTTCATTCTCTCTAACCCTAGCAAGTTGTTCATCAAGAAATTCACCTAATGTCACAGTATTATCAAGCATTGAAGTAGTTTCATCATAAGTATCATGCAAAGCTATCGGAGTAAATGGCCACGGGTAGCCCAACCGACTACCCCTGGTTCTTCAGAAAAATTATCAGGCCTTTGGGCCTTCAAGCACTCCAGGCATTCGGGCCGCCTTCCCTGGCCGGTTACCTCTGAAGCCGACTCTCGGAAGGCGACCCTGCCTCAGCAACCCCTCCCCAGGATGATTACAGGGTGGCCGACTCCAAGAAGCCGGCCAAGAAGGACGCCGACTCCAAAGAGCCGGCCGAGACCACAACCACTCCAAGCCACTCCCACATAACGGCGACAAGACGGGGTGTGGCCACAGTGCGGCCCACTACCCCCGAAGCCCGAGGCGGGCATATGGCTACAGGAGGCCGTACGGAGCGGCCGTCTCCCGTGCGGCTCGACACTGTAGCCATGCCAGCCTCGACGTCATCCACGACCAACTCCTGTACGGCCCAAGGGCGGCGGGCCCCTTCAGCCAGAGAGAGGCGCGAAGACGGCCCGGCCTCTCCCAGTCGGCCAAGGGCATAGCCGGCCCCCAGAAGCCGGCTACTCCCTTCCTCGAAGCAGGAGCCCCATTAAGGAGACAAGACGAGGTAAGGCTACAGTGAGAGCCCCCGAGGCGGCCCACTGTAGCCACGCTTACCTCGACAAAGCCCTCGTCATCAGAGGCAAGGCTACAGTAAGCAGCCGCCGACAAGGCCCTAGGCGGTGGGGCCGGCCTGTCCACCAAGGAGCCGGCAGCCGGCGGGACCCACCAGCCGGCGGGACCCAATTGCCGGCGGAGAAGCCGGCAAGCGTAGACACTGACGGCTGGGACCAGCTCCCAGTCGGATTACCATTGTACCCCCGGGGGGTAGGCCTATATAAACCCCCCGGAGCACCCATGCAAAGGGTTGGCCTCTGAGCATAGTCCGCTTCTAAGCATAGCACACGCACACACCATAGATAGAGAGAAGCAAGAGCTAGCCTTGTTCTTCTTCTCCCTTGATCTCAACAGCTCTAGGAGCGATTGTAGCTACCTTTCATCGATCTAGTGATCATGCGGAGACCCCGCAGAGTAGGATTAGGGGTGTTATCTCCTCGGAGAGCCCCGAACCTGGGTAAGATCCGCCGGCGTGCATGTCTTCGCCTCATTCCGTTTCCAGGCATCGGCGACATTTTATTGGCTCCCACAATGATAAGCCATCCCTTGGCATATGTCGCACCAACCACCCGACATTTGGCGCCCACCGTGGGGCCAGGTGCACCGTCGTCCGGAGACCTGTTCTGGACGGGAACCCTCTTCCTCCCCCGCGAGCGCAGCCAGCCTGCTGCGCCCGATGGCGTTTGCCTCGACGCGCTGCAAGGCGTCGACGACGCCTGCGCAGCAAGCCGCCTCGCCGATCTGCTCGGTGAGACTCGCATCTCCGACGAGCCTGCGTCCGACGCAGGCACCGACTACCCCGAGAGCCGCCTCGTCAGCCTCCTTGACCAACTTCACGTCTCCAGCGAGCCTGCTGCGGACATGGAGTCGGTCGGCTCCACCGACCCAATGCTCATCGACTCCGACACCGCGTAGCTTGACGCCTACCCCTCCGACGTGGTGGTCTTCGACGACCCCCTCCCTCGAGCTGACAGCGGCAGCAGCGCTGTCACCGAAGTGCTGGTCATCAGCCACGTCTCCAACTCGGGCGAGAATGCCCGCGACGCTCAGCAAGCGGCGATGCACGACCTCTCCATCCCCATCCCGGCCGACGCCGACGCCGAGACCCTGGAGGCACGCCGCCTTGCCCTCATCGCGGAGGGCCAGAAGATAGCCTCGATGAGACGCCTCACCGAGGCCCACCAGCGCGAAGTCGACCGCGCCGCCTTCGGCACGCCGCCGCCTAGCGGCCCGAGCCGAGCCGGCTTCGTCCAGAAGCGCGGCGCAGCCGTCGCCAGCATGCTGGGCGCAGATCGCCCCGTCTACGCCACCCCGCTCGAGAATCTGCGAGCCGCTCAGGCGGCTGCAGAAGAGCTCAATGGGCTGGGAGCCGATGAGCTCCCCTACATGACGAGACGGATCCAACAGCTGCTCGATGCGGCTGCAGAACGGCACGAAGCCGGCGCCCGTGCTGATAGTCATCCCCCGCGCCGGGAGCACGCCGCGACGTCCCGCTCGCCGACTGCGAGCGGCGCGCGCCAGAAGAAAGACAAGGAGCCGGCTGCCAGCCGCAGCCGGACTCGCATCACCATCGAGCGCGACGCGGATGGCCGCCCTCGAGCTGTAGAGCACCAAGGAAATCTGCCTCCTCCCCCGCCTCGAAGAGAAAGACGCCTCACTCCGCCGCCTATTACACACCCGACTCTTGGCGTCCGACTTGGCCGCCGAGAAGGAGTCGGCGAGAACGACGCCCGCCACAGGATCGACCGCCTTGCTCGATCCTTGGCGTTAGAAGAAGAAGACGATGTCGACCCGCCATGCTTTGGCCCCCGCATCCGCGACGAGCCATTCCCCAAAGGGTTCTCTCTCCCCAGAGACACACCCAAGTACAACGGCTCGGTGAAGCCGGAAGATTGGCTCATCGACTACTCCACGGCAGTCAGCATAGCCAACGCCAATCGGCGCGTCTTCGTGAAGTACGTCCCCCTCATGCTGCAAGGCACGGCGCGCACATGGCTCAACAGCCTCAAGCCCTACAGCATCAACAGTTGGCTGGACTTCACCGAAGTCTTCGTCCGCAACTTCACCAGCACCTACAAGCGGCCTCCCAAGCCTTGCCAGCTCTCCCTCTACATCGAAGGGCCCAACGAGTCGACCCGCGACTACCTCACGCGATGGGCCGAGCTCCGCAACTCCTGCGAGGGGGTGCACGAGGTCCAGGCCATCGAGTACTTCACCGCCGGGTGCCGAGAGGGCACCCTCCTCAAGCACCGACTCCTCTGCGACGAGCCGGCTACCCTCGACGAGTTACTAGTCATCGCCGACAAGTACGCTACAGCCGACTCCTCGATGAAGACCGAGCTGAGAGTAGACGCCTCTGGGAAGGTGATTGCTCCGGCTCCCAAGACGCCGGCAGGCGACCCTAATCGGCGCCCCTACCAGAACGACCACAAGCGCAAGGGCCCCATGCCGACTTCCTCCAGTCGGCAGGTGGCCAAAGTTGAAGACGAGCAGCCTGAAGAATGGCCCGCTACCAAGAAGAAGGGTGGAAGGCCGGCTTGGCAGCCGTCTTTCTCCTACGAACAAGCACTCGATGCCCCCTGCAAGTTCCACAGCGGCGCGAAGCCGTCCAACCACACAACCCGGAAATGCCACTGGCTCACCCGCATCACCAAGGGCGAGGGAATGCTGCCGCCTCCGCCTCCAGCCCCCCAGCAGCCGGCGGCTCGGCCAGCAGTCGGCGCCATCCTAGACGAATTCCCCGAAGAGCACGCCGCCTACGTCATCTTCACTAGTCAAGCCGACGACAAGCGCAGCCGACGCCGACAGCACCAAGAAGTGAATGCAGTCGCCACCAGCGCCCCCGAGTTCATGCACTTGTCAGAAAAGCCAATCAGTTGGAGCCAGGCTGACCACCCAGAGGTGATGCCTTCGCCTGGCTCCTATGCAATGGTCTTGGATGTCACCCTCGCGACGGAGAGGCGAGCTGCCAGATTTTCCCGCGTCCTGATAGACGGCGGAAGCAGTATCAACATACTGTACCGCGATACCATGGAGAAGCTGAACATCAAAGCAAAGCAGCTCATGCCGAGCTGCACCGTCTTCCATGGTATCGTCCCCGGCCTGTCTTGCTCCCCAATCGGCAAGATCAAAATGGATGTTCTCTTCGGAGACAAAGATCATTTCTGCCGAGAAGCAATATGGTTCGAGGTAGTGGATTTGGAGAGCCCCTATCATGCACTGCTTGGCCGACCTGCTCTGGCCAAGTTCATGGCTATGCCCCATTACGCCTACCTGAAAATGAAGATGCCGAGCTCGAAGGGGATCATCACGGTAGCCGGCGACTACAAGAAGTCCATCGAGTGCGCCATGGCCAGTAGCTGGCTGGCCGAGTCCCTCGTGGTGGCAGAAGAGAAGAAGATGTTGGAACGGGTTGTGGCCATGGCCGGCAAGCAGCCGGCCTTGTCCCCCAACCCCAAGGATTGTGATGCGCAGGGCTCCTTCCAGCCTGCCAAAGAGACGAAGAAGATACCTCTGGACCCGGAGAACCCGGAGAGGTTCGCTGTCATTGGGGCAAACTTGGACAGTAAATAGGAAGGCGAGCTCGTCGACTTCCTCCGTGAGAATCGAGACATCTTTGCATGGTCCCCAAGGGACATGCCGGGTGTCCCGAAGGATTTCGCCGAGCACAAGCTACATGTCCGAGATGATGCGAAGCCGGTCAAGCAGCCCCTCTGCCGACTGTCAGAAGAGAAGCGAAGAATTGTGGGAGAAGAGATAGCCCGGCTCCTTGCCGCTGGCTTTATCTTGGAAGTGTTCTTTCCAGAATGGCTTGCCAACCCAGTTCTGGTTCTGAAGAAGAATAACAAGTGGCGTATGTGTATAGACTACACTAATCTGAATAAGGCTTGCCCAAAGGATCCGTTTGCTCTGCCACGGATTGACCAAGTGATAGACTCCACAGCCGGATGCGAGCTGTTAAGTTTTTTGGATGCGTACTCGGGGTACCACCAGATCATGTTGGACCCGGCTGACCGCCTGAAGACTGCCTTCATCACACCCTTTGGAGCTTTCTGCTACCTGACAATGACATTCGGCTTGAGAAATGCCGGTGCCACGTTTCAGCGTTGCATGCAGAAATGTCTCTTGAAACAACTCGGCAGGAATGCCCACGTCTATGTAGACGACATTGTGGTGAAGACAGAGAAGCGCGGTACCTTGTTGGAAGACCTGAAAGAAACATTCGCCAACTTGCGCCGATTCCAGATCAAGCTCAATCCCGAGAAGTGCGTGTTCGGAGTGCCAGCCGGCCAGCTGCTAGGCTTCCTAGTCTCCGAATGCGGCATTGAGTGCAACCCCATCAAGATCAAGGCCATCGAGAGGATGGAGATTCCCACCAAGCTGCGAGATGTGCAGAAGTTCACTGGCTGCTTAGCCTCCCTGAATCGTTTTATCAGCCGACTAGGAGAAAAGGCTCTCCCCTTGTACCGACTCATGAAGAAGTCCACTCACTTCGAGTGGAATGATCAAGCCGACCAAGCCTTCCATGAGTTGAAGAAAATGCTGACCACTCCCCCTGTCCTGGCTGCGCCGACTGAGAAGGAGCCCATGCTCCTCTACATCGCCGCGACTAGCCGAGTCGTCAGCACTGTTGTTGTGGTCCAGCGCCCGGAGGAAGGCCGAGCCCAGCTGGTCCAGAGGCCAGTGTACTATCTCAGCGAAGTACTGTCCAGCTCAAAGCAAAACGACCCGCACTACCAGAAGATGTGCTATGGGGTGTACTTCGCTGCCAAGAAACTGAAGCCCTACTTCCAAGAGCACCCCATCACGGTCGTGTGCACTGCCCCGCTTGCCGAGATCATAGGCAGCCGGGATGCATCCGGCTGGGTGGCCAAATGGGCCATTGCATTGGCGCCCTACACGATCTTCTATCAACCCCGCACCGCCATCAAGTCGCAAGCATTGGCCGACTTCCTCGTCGACTGGCCCGAGACCCAGTACTTACCGCCGGCTCCCGACTCTACCCATTGGCGGATGCACTTTGACGGGTCCAAGATGCGCACCGGCTTGGGAGCCGGCATCGTCCTCACCACTCCCAAAGGCGACAAGCTCAAGTACACGCTGCAGATCCACTTCGCTGCCTCCAACAACGTGGCTGAGTACGAGGCGCTCGTACACGGGCTCCGGCTAGCCAAAGAGCTTGGCATACGCCGGATCCTGTGCTACGGCGACTCAGACTTTGTGGTCCAGCAATCGTCTGGCGATTGGGACGCCAAGGACGCGAACATGGCGAGCTATCGTTTCCTCGTCCAGCAGATAAGCGGATACTTCGAAGGGTGCGAGTTCCTTCACGTGCCCAGGGCCGACAACGACCAAGCAGATGCCCTAGCACGGATCGGCTCCACCCGACAAGCCATACCGACTGGCGTCTCCCTCCAGCGCCTCCTCAAGCCGTCCATCAAGCCGTCTCCAGAGTCGGATTCCATCTTCGTACCGCCTGCGCCAGAAACAGCCGGATCCGACTGGAGAAATCCCGCAGGCGGCACGGGGACTTCGACGACTGGCCCGGGGACTGCCGTAGTCGCACCTGGCCCGGGGACTTCAGAACCCGGCTCGGGGACTGCAGCAGTCGGCCCGGGGACTGCAACGACACAAGAAGCGGTGGCCGACTCACCCAACCCACCCACCTGAGTCATGGTGGCCACATTAACAGAAGAAGACGTCACAGCTCCCTCATGGGCCCAGCCCATCCTCAAGTTCCTAGTCAGCAAGGCGAATGCAGCCATCACGCAGCCTCAAGATCCCTCGTGGCCAAGGCTTTCCGCCACGGTTTCTTCTGGCCGACTGCCTTGGAGGATGCTAAAGAAATAGTCAAGAGCTGCAGAGGATGTCAAGTTTTTAGTTCCAAGCAACACCTGCAGGCTTCTGCCCTCAAAACCATTCCCCTCACTTGGCCTTTTGCCGTCTGGGGACTGGACATGGTGGGCCCTTTCAAGACAGCCGCGGTGGCCTGACACATCTACTTGTTGCTGTGGACAAGTTCACAAAGTGGATTGAAGCAAAGCCAATCAAGAAGCTCAATGGGCCGACTGCCGTAACATTCATCACCGACTTCACTACTCGGTACGGCGTGCCGCACAGCATCATCACCGACAACGGCACGAACTTTGCCAAAGGAGCACTGGCACGTTTCTGCGCGACGCAGGGCATCCGACTGGACTTAGCGTCCGTTGCCCACCCGCAGTCAAACGGCCAGGTCGAGCGAGCAAATGGACTCATCCTCTCCGGCATCAAGCCCCGACTGGTTGTACCACTGGAGCGATCGGCCGGCTGCTGGCTCGAAGAGCTGTCGGCTGTCCTCTGGAGTCTGCGCACTACACCCAACAAGTCAACCGGCTTCACTCCATTCTTCCTCGTGTACGGTGCCGAGGCTGTCATCCCAACAGACACCGAGTTCGACTCGCCTCGGATCACCATGTACACGGAGGAGGAGGCCAAAGAAGCAAGAGAAGACGGCGTGGACCTACTGGAAGAAGGCCGGCTGTTAGCACTCAGCCGGTCCGCCATCTACAAGAAAGGGCTGCGCCGCTACTACAACGCAAGGTCAAGCCAAGATCCTTCCAAGAGGGCGACCTTGTGCTCCGGCTGATCCAGCGAACAGCCGGCCAGCACAAGCTCTCGGCCCCTTGGGAAGGCCCCTTCGTCGTCAGCAAGGCACTCGGCAACGACTCCTACTACTTGATCGACGCGCAAAAACCAAGAGCACACAAGAGAGACGACTCCAGCAAGGAGTCGGAGCGACCATGGAACGCAAACCTCCTAAGACGATTTTACAGCTGAAAAGCAGTATGTATAACGCTCCCCTTTTGTATTAAGTACAAACCAACAGGCCCCCCGAACAGTACTCGGGGACCGCCTTTTTTATTATCTATGAATGACGAGTGTCATATCCATGAATGTATTATTACATTTTGAATTCTTGTCCGGCACCGGGTTCGACTAGTCGGCCCGGGGACTGGCCGCCTTGAGCTATATTGAAAGTTTTCCCTAAAGTCAGAAAAGTAGTGCGCCGGCTCCCGAGTCCTCTCTTGTTGAAAGTCGCAGCTCAAAGAACTGACTGTCCGACTAACAAGAGGCAAGACAGAAAGGACGCCCACACGAAAAATGGCTAAGGAACAACGAACCTATATAGCAAAGAGACGGCCTCCAAACATGCCTGCCGGCTGCCAGAACAGCCGACTGGCCGGCTTCCTAAAAACTTAGCTTTAGTCCAGAAGAGCTAGAGTACTCCCCCCCACAATCGGCCACGCACTCCTCCGGCTACAAATTGCAGAGCAACTGTTTGACTGGGGAGGCGGCAACCAAGGGAGGGCGGCAAAGGAAAAAGCAGAAGGATAAAAAGCAAAAGTACAAGGAAAGACCAAATGCATAAGTTATATATACATAAAGCCCCCAACAGGCGGCAACAGACATAAGTTCGAATACACCCAGTGGGTGGAATTGTGCAGAATTTAACCAAACATTGTTCTAAAGAGTAACAAGACAGGAAAAGAAAAAAATGGCGGACTAGGGTGCGACATGGAGGCCGAGCTGGTCGGTGAAGGCAGCCTCGCCGGCTGAAGGAGTGGCCGCCTAGCGGGTCTCGGCTTGGCCATCACCTACGGCAGGTGACGCACTCGCGCGCGACGTGGTGCTGGAGGTGCGGTCAGGCTGAGGCTGGCCGGCTGCTCCACCAGCCGGCTCGACGTCTTCACCTTCCTCCTCCTCTTCTTCACCCTCGTCGCTGGAGTCGATCTCCTCCGCCGAGTCTTCGCCGTACGCCGGGTCCAGCCCGAACCACTCCTCCGGCTGGGCAACTCCATTGTCGTCCACCTCGAGGGCGAAGACGCTGGTGTCGGTATAGTCGGCGATCGCCGAAGCCCGCCGAATGATGGCCGGCCGCGCCGACTCCAGCTCCGTGTCGGCTTGCTGCCGCCAGGTAGCCAGCTGGTCCAGGCTCAGGCCGGGATACCAGGCCTTGACGAACTCCAGCGCCCGCCTGGCGCCGGAGCGAGCCGCCGAGGCCTTCCAAGCCTCGAAGCGGCCGACTGCCACTTCCAGCCAGTCGGCGGTCCGACTGGGGGTGCGAGGGACCGCTTGGCCGGGCCAGAGGGCGGCCAAGACCTGCGCCCCGGCACGCTGAAGTCGGCGGAGCAGCCGGTGAGCCGGCTGGATGCGAGCCTGGATCGCCAGGAGCTGTTCCTCCAGCGAGCGGCCGGCGGTTGGCGAGATTTCAAAGCCGGCTTGCCTCCGCGCCTGGAAACGGGCCTCGATGGTCTGGTTGCGGCAGTAGAATAGCCAGGGAAATACTCTGCGCAAGAAAGAAGAAGAAAAGGAAGAAAAGAACACCAAAATCAGAAAAACGAGCCAAAGTGGCAGACGGCAAGAAAGGACGAAGGGGTAGGTGGCTTACTGTCAACCAGATCTTCGATCTGGCCATAGCCAGAGGCCAGAGTCTGCCTGGCCTCAGCCCAGCCGGCCGCCTCCATCTCGAACTCGGCCTGGAGAGTGGCTTCGCGGTCCTGTGCCGCCTTCAGCGCCGCCTTGTGGCTTTCTTCCTGGTCGGCCAACTTCTTGGCCAGGCGGTCGCGCTCCTGCACCAAGGCGGCGAGCTCGGCATCCTTGGCACGAAGAGCAGTCTGGGACTCCCCCAGCTGTGCCCTCAGACTGGCGTTGGCCGCTGCAAAGTCGGAAGAAGAAGAAGAACAGTAAGAAATCGTCAAGGAAGATCCGACCCGACTGCTCAGCAGTCGGCCCGAATCTCGGGGACTACACCCAGTGGGTGCGCTGACGCGCCCCCACATGAGATAATGAACAAACCACGTGCCTCGGCTCTCAGTAAGATCGGCGGTCTTCTGAGTCAGCTCCCGAGCCTGGGAGTTGAAGGCGGCCGCTCGAAGGTTGTGGTAGTCCTGCAAGATGGACAGAAGACCGAAATGAGAACAAAAATAGCAAAGGCAAATCCACCAAGAAGTTCCAAGCCGCCTGCTCAGCAGCCGGCTCGGAACTCGGGGACTACACCCAGTGGGTGCGCTGACGCGCCCCCACGGAAGAAATCAAGATCAAGAAAAAAGCAAAGTCAAGAAGAAGCAAGATGGGGAATACTAACCCGGATGGCCGCCCGCGTTGCGAGGAACTCGTCGGTGAACTGCCTCAGCGCCGCGGCTTGGCTTTGGAGCCGGGTCCGGACGTCTTGTGCAGCCACGTTCACTACGGCTGTCCCTCTGCCCGGCGTCCACCCAGAGGTAGCGCTGGCCGCCTTCGCATCTCGGGCCGACGAGCTGGAGCCCACGGCCGGCTATGGCTCCGACGCAGCCTTCTGCGGCTCCGACGCGGCCTTCCCCACACGCCGGCTTGGCGGAATCCGGACCGCCACCTCAACCCTCGCGGCCGGCTCGCCCTCCGCCGACTGTGCAGGCGGCGGGTCAGGCCGGCCACCTTGGGCCACCCCAGTCGGAAGGGTCGGCTCCGGCGCCTTCTCCAAGATGATGACGTCGTCGCCGCTTCCCCCCAGCCCTGGCTGGTCGCCGCTGGCTCCCCCTGGCGAGGGCTCCATGTCCCCAGGCGCCATGACGCGCAGGGGGGTGACCATCAAAACCTCCCCTGCCGCCGCCGCGGCCTCAGCCTCTGCCTGGGCCCTGGCTGCAGCCTCGGCGAGTGCCTTCGCCGCCTCCTCCTCCCGTGCCGCCTGGGCGGCGGCCGCCTTCCGTGCCTCCGCCTCCCGTGCCTCCTGCTCCTCCCGCGTCTCCCGCGCGTTCCATTCCGTCGCCTCCTGGAGGTCGGCGTGGGGGTCCACGCGGCGGGTGGTGCTCCCAGAGCCCCTTGGCAACTCGACGACGGAGCCGGCAGCCGCCCGCTCAAGTGACAACGGAGCTCTGATCGTTGAAGAAAAAGACAAAGGTTTCAAGAACCACCAAAGAAAAGAAAGAAAGAGAGTACACAAAGAAAGATTCGGACTTACGCCGACATGGTCTGCGGTTGCTTCACCACCTTGCGGAAACGAGCCGCCTTCGCGGCTGCCTCCTCCCGCCTGGTGGCTGCCGCCCCGCCTCTGGGTTTCTTCGTTCGGCTGCCGAACAAGCCCTGGGCGGCGCGATGCTTCTGACCTCCGCCCCGAGCAGGCTGCGTGCCGGAGGAGCCCGCGCCGCGTCCAGATGCCGGCTGGCGGCGCGGGACGGCTTCGGCGTCATCGTCGTCCGGCCAGTCGTCAAAGGTGGCAGTGAACCCGGAGCCGCCTGTCTCGCCGCCGGCTTGGCCTCCGCCCGGCTCGACGTCGTCGTCCATATGGACCGCCCCCAGGTCTGGATCCTCCAGATCGTGTTCGACCCGGTCGGGGACGAATCGGCGCTCCGTGTCTGACCCGCCGGCCGGCCGAAGAAGAGGACCCTGTCAAAGAACAAGCCGACTAAGTTAGAGTCGGCCCAGAGGAACTCGGCAACGAAGAGAGAGAAAAAGACACAGGGAGAGCATACCTTAGGCGGCGGATTGGCTCGGCTATACGGCTCCTTGCCGAACTGCCACTCTTCGGTGAGTTTGCAGTTCGCAAGGTAGTTCACCATGTAGGCGACCTCCTCGCGCGGCATCTCCTTGGTGCACATTCGGCTCGGATCGAGATGGCCGCTCATCTGACAGATCAGATGAGGCCGGCTCTGGAGCGGAAGAACCCGGCGCGTGACGAACGCGGCCAGAAGGTCGGGCCCCGTCAGGCCCTCCGACTGGACCATCACCCGCAGTCGGGCGATGGCGGCGTTTCCCGCCGGCGATAGCGTCACAGCCCGGAAGGACCACTGGGGCAGCCTGCCCGCCGGTGGGCCGGCTACGTAAGCCGGCAGGTTGATGTAGTCGCCCCGTGGGGCGATGTTCTGCACGTAGAAGTACGACTTCTGCCACTTCTTCACCGATTGGATCAGCGTGATGATGGGGAAGGGGTTGTCGGCAGCCGATCTCCGCGACGCGATGAAGGCGCCGGTATGAGCCGGCACGCCCCGCATGCGCGTGCCCAGCTTCGACTGGAAGAACTCCCCCCAGAGCTCAAGGGTGGGGAGGACGCCGAGATAGCCCTCGCAGAGGGTGACGAAGGTGGAGAGCAGCACCACCGCGTTTGGGGTGAGATGGTGCGGTTGGAGCTGATAGAATTCGAGCCAGGAGCGGAAGAAGGCGCTCACTGGCAGGCCGAAGCCGCGCAAGAAGTGCGAGCGGAAGACCACCCGCTCGCCCTCCTGCGGCCTCGGCGAGATTTCCTTCGCCGGCGCGAGGCGGACCTCCACTTTGTCCGCTCTGGGCAGCCGCCACGTGTCGCGGAGGAAGTCGACGTGGTCGTCATGGACGTTGGAGCCGTCCCAATCCCCGCCAGGCTGCTCTACGGTGGGAGGCATGGCGAAAGCTAGCACGGCGGCGGAGGAGCGTGCGGTGGAAGAGCGCGGCGCCGAGGCGCTGTCGCAAGAACTGGCAAGAGGAAGAAGACGGTGGAAGTAGGAGGAGCGTGCGAGGGCCTACCGCCCTCAACTTCCCCCTACTTATAGCCTCACGAGGCCGAAGAGGCCGGACGTGGGGGGGGGGGGACGTGGGATTAACTACGCCCACTCCCCCCACGTCCCGCGATTATTACACATAAATGCGAGCCGAAACTGCCGCACGGAACGTGTGGGCGGTTTCGGGATACAAAGGATCCGCGCCTGAGCCGGGGCGCGGACGTGGCGGGCCCCCTCCCTGCGGCGACGTCCCGTCACGCGCGTGGGCTGGCAGGCCTTCCGGCCACGTGGCTCGCAGACGGCCAGTGGCCGGCCCGCGGCCCGGTGCGCGCGCCAGCGGGCTCCCGCCCTCCGACTCCAGAAGATTTCAACTCAGGCGGCACGCCTGACCAAGGCCGGCTCCTAACTGCCGGCTTGTCAAGATAGGAAGCTGATCGAGCTTCTCAACCCCTACTCCACCTCGAAGCCCAATCAGCTTCGGGGACTACTGTCGGAGTAAATGGCCACGGGTAGCCCAACCGACTACCCCTGGTTCTTCAGAAAAATTATCAGGCCTTTGGGCCTTCAAGCACTCCAGGCATTCGGGCCGCCTTCCCTGGCCGGTTACCTCCGAAGCCGACTCCCGGAAGGCAACCCTGCCTCAGCAACCCCTCCCCAGGACGATTAAAGGGTGGCCGACTCCAAGAACCCGGCCAAGAAGGACGCCGACTCCAAAGAGCCGGCCGAGACCACAATCACTCCAAGCCACTTCCACATAACGGCGACAAGACGGGGTGTGGCCACAGTGCGGCCCACTACCCCCGAAGACCGAGGCGGGCATGGCTACAGGAGGCCGTACGGAGCGGCCGTCTCCCGTGCGGCTCGGCACTGTAGCCATGCCAGCCTCGACGTCATCCACGACCGACTCCTGTACGGCCCAAGGGCGGCGGGCCCCTTCAGCCAGAGAGAGGCGCAAAGACGGCCCGGCCTCTCCCAGTCGGCCAAGGGCATAGCCGGCCCCCAGAAGCCGGCTACTCCCTTCCTCGAAGCAGGAGCCCCATTAAGGAGACAAGACGAGGTAAGGCTACAGTGAGAGCCCCCGAGGCGGCCCACTGTAGCCACGCTTACCTTGACAAAGCCCTCGTCATCAGAGGCGAGGCTACAGTAAGCAGCCGCCGACAAGGCCCTAGGCGGTGGGGCCGGCCTGTCGACCAAGGAGCCGGCAGCCGGCGGGACCCAATTGCCGGCGGAGAAGCCGGCAAGCGTAGACACTGACGGCTGGGACCAGCTCCCAGTCGGATTACCATTGTACCCCCGGGGGGTAGGCCTATATAAACCCCCCGGAGCACCCATGCAAAGGGTTGGCCTCTAAGCATAGTCCGCTTCTAAGCATAGCACACGCACACACCATAGATAGAGAGAAGCAAGAGCTAGCCTTGTTCTTCTTCTCCCTTGATCTCAACAGCTCTAGGAGCGATTGTAGCTACCTTTCATCGATCTAGTGATCATGCGGAGACCCCGCAGAGCAGGACTAGGGGTGTTATCTCCTCGGACAGCCCCGAACCTGGGTAAGATCCGCCGGCGTGCATGTCTTCGCCTCATCCCGTTTCCAGGCACCGGCGACGTTTTATTGGCTCCCACAATGATAAGCCATCCCTTGGCATATGTCGCACCAACCACCCGACAAAAGCAAAATTGGAATCATTAATAACATATCAAAATCAATAGCAGGAGTAGGTTTAGGTGTCGCAAGTTTACTCAAAATAGAAGGAGAATCAAGTGCAGAGCTAGATGGCAGTTCCTTACCTCCCCTCGTAGTTGAGGGATAAATCTTGGTTTTTTCGTCTTTCAAGTTCCTCATAGTGATCAACAGATATAAATCCCAAGTGACTCAAAGAATAGAGCTATGCTCCCCGGCAACGGCGCCAGAAAATAGTCTTGATAACCCACAAGTGTAGGAGATCGCAAAAGTTTTCGAGGGTAGAGTATTCAACCCAAATTTATTGATTCGACACAAGGGGAGCCAAAATATGCTCAAGTATTAGCACCTGAGTTGTCAATTCAACCGCACCTAAAAGACTTAATATCTGCAGCAAAGTATTTATTAGCAAAGTAGTATGGAAGTAACGGTAATAGTGGCAAAAGTAATAGTAGCAGCTTTGTAGTAATTTTAACAGTGGCAACGGAAAAGTTACTAAGCAAAGATCAATATGTGAAAAGCTCGTAGGCAATGGATCAATGATGGATAATTATGTCGGATGCGGTTCCTCATGCAACAGTTATAACATAGGGTGACACAGAACTAGCTCCATTTCATCAATATAATGTAGGCATGAATTCCGAATATAGTCATATGTGCTTATGGAAAATAACTTGCATGACATCTTTTTTCCTACCCTCCCGTGGCAGCGGGGTCCTATTGGAAACTAAGGGATATTAAGGCCTCCTTTTAATAGAGTACCGGACCAAAGCATTAACAATTAGTGAATACATGAACTCCTCAAACTACGGTCATCACTGGGAGTGGTCCCGATTATTGTCACTTCGGGGTTGCCGGATCATAACACATAGTAGGTGACTATTGACTTGCAAGATAGGATCAAGAACTCACATATATTCATGAAAACATAATAGGTTCATATCTGAATTCATGGCACTCGGGCCCTAGTGACAAGAATTAAGCATAGCAAAGTCATAGCAACATCAATCTCAGAACATAATGGATACTAGGGATCAAACCCTAACAAAACTAACTCAATTACATGATAAATCTCATCCAACCCATCACCGTCCAGCAAGCCTACGATGGGATTACTCACGCACGGCGGTGAGCATCATGAAATTGGTGATGGAGGATGGTTGATGATGACGACAGCGACGGATTCCCCTCCCGGAGCCCCGAACAGACTCCAGATCAGCCCTCCCGAGAGATATTAGGTCTTGGTGGCGGCTCCGTATCGTAAAACGCGATGAATCCTTCTCTCTATTTTTTTCTCCCCGAACGTGAATATATGGAGCTGGAGTTGAGGTCAGTGGAGTCTCGGGGGGCGCACGAGGCAGGGGGCGCACCCTGCACCTTCATGGACAGGGTGTGGGCCCCTTGATGCTGATTCTTTCGCCAGTATTTTTTATTTATTCCAAAAATATTCTCCATGAAGTTTCAGGTCATTCCGAGAACTTTTATTTCTGCACAAAAATAACACCATGGCAATTCTGCTGAGAACAGCGTCAGTCCGGGTTAGTTCCATTCAAATCATGCAAGTTAGAGTCCAAAACAAGGGCAAAAGTGTTTGGAAAAGTAGATACGTTGGAGACGTATCACTTAACCATGTGAACACACAAAAATAGTAGGTAAAAGTGTTGGGTTGTCTCCCAACAAGCGCTTTTCTTTAATGCCTTTTAGCTAGGCATGACGATTTTGATGATGCTCGCATAAAAGTAAAGAATTCAAACATAACGAGTGCGTAAAGAATCACAAGTTCCTCTCTCATGATAGTTTTCAGTAGCATCATGAATGGATTCGTCAATATAGCTATCACACAAAGCATTCCTTTCATGATCCACAAGCATAGTATTTTTGTTACTCTCCACATAAGTAATTCTATTCTCATTCATAATAGTGGGAGTATCATAGGAAATTTGAATACTATAAATTTTTTCCACATTAAAAGAGTAATGTTCAGGAAAAGGGTAATCATAACTATGACAAGTTTTATAAATATAATCATCACTACTTTTTATAACATAAGTATCATCACAATAATCATCATAAGTAGCAACTTTGTTCTCATCATAGATAGGAGACATGCAATCATCATAGAAAATTTGATCATTCAAAGTAGGGGGGCTAAAAAGATCATCTTCATTAAGCATATCATCCCCAAGCTTGGGACACACATTAATTGCAGCAAATAAATTCTTAAACATGTCATTCTCATCAGACATAGAATCCCCAATCTTGTGGTTTGGCATATCATAAGCATAATCATTCTCATCATTAATAGTATGAATAGCACCAACGGTATAACAATGGATATCATCATAATTTCCCAAGTTGGTGCCAAAAAGATTTCCAAGATTATAAGAAGTATCATTATCTTCCCAATCATAATCATCACAACAAGCAACAGGCATAACAAAATCATCATCAATAGTGCTCTCGGACATTGTGCCATAAGACATAGAAGCAATATCATCATCAAGTGCATCATCTTCCACAATTATTTTTGATTCATTTTCATGAGGCACAACAATAATAGGAGCAACATTATTTGGGAGAGATACCTTTTTACCTCTATTCTTTCTTCTTTTCTTCTTCTTCACCACATCACGTATGGGTTTAATCAAATTTTTCGAGCTTCTTGTTGAAGAGATTGATTGGATAGGAAACTCCTCCTCGTTACCTGATTCATCATAATAAACACTAAGAGGGTATTAGGAAATATTTTCCCTTTCATTAGTACTCTCTTCGTATTCTATTTGTTTTCTTGTCTTTAGATAGTTGGCAATACAAGGATTCTCAATGCAATTTACCGCACAAAACATATAAATTTCCTCTAGATCAAAATCAAGAAATCTCTTGAGATTAACTTTTGGAATACCCTTAGTTATACATTTCATGTCTTCATACCCCAAGAGAAGACTAAGCTCTTTATGATGCTCAAGGGTAATCAAGTTATCACAATTTTTGGACACGATTTGATCATGAAACAATTTGCATTGGAGATTTAAATGACCACGTTCATTGTAAAGTTCACAAGGATGGCGAAAAAATTAAATCTTTCAGCACAATCATCTAGCCTCTCTTGCAACCATTTCGTTTCCAAATATTTATACTTCTTACAAAATATATCTTCCCTATAAGGCACGTCTTCACAAAGTCTTTCCACTCCACAAAAATTGACATGCTTATAAGAAACATTTTTCTCATGACTAGTGCAATAAGCATTAGCATTTTGGATATTCAAAGAATTCATACTAACAACATTCAATCATGCTCATCATTCAAATATTTTGTGCCAAACATTTTATTGACTTCTTCTTCTAACAATTGAGCACAATTTTTCGATCCATCATTTTCAAGAAAGCTTTTATAAAGATGATCAATAATATGATGCAACCTAAATTCCATTTTTATGTAGTTTTCTTTTATAAACCAAACTAGTGATAAAACAAGAAACTAAAAGATTCAATTGCAAGATCTAAAGATATACCTTCATGCACTTACCTCCCCGGCAACGACGCCAGAAAAGAGCTTGATGTCTACTATGTAACTTTATTCTTGTAGACACGTGTTGGGCCTCCCAGCGCGGAGTTTTGTAGGACAGTAGCAATTTTCCCTCAATTGGATGACCTAAGGGTTATCAATCCGTGGGAGGCGTAGGATGAAGATGGTCTCTCTCAAATGACCCTGCAACCAAATAACAAAAAGTCTCTTGTGTCCCCAACACACCCAATACAATGAAAAATTGTATAGGTGCACTAGTTCGACGAAGAGATGGTGATAAAAGTGTAGTAATGATTGTAGATATTGATTTTTTGTAATAGGAACAATAAAAACAGCAAGGTAAGAATTGATAAAACGGAGCACAAACGGAATTGCAATGCTTGAAAATGAGGCCTAGGGTCCGTACTGTCGCTACTACAATCTCTCAACAATGCTAATATAATTGGATTGTATAACCATCCCTCACGTGCGACGAAGAATCACTCCAAAGTTCCTATCTAGCGGAGAACATAAGAAGAAATTGTTTGTAGGGTATGAAACCATCTCGAAGCTATTCTTTCCGATCGATCTATCCAAGAATTCGTACTAAAATAACACCAAATAATTTCAGATTCATAATACTCAATCCAACACAAAGAACCTCAAAGAGTGCCCCAAGATTTCTACCAGAGAAACAAAGACAAGAACGTGCATCAACCCCTATGTGTAGATTACCCCAATGTCACCTCGGGAATCCGCAAGTTGGGTGCCAAAACATATATCAAGTGAATCAATATGATACCCCATTGTCACCACGAGTATTCATATGCAAGACATAAATCAAGTGCTCTCAAATCCATAAAAGTATTCAATCCGATAAAATGAAATCTCAAAGGGAAAACTCAATTCATGACGACAAGATAGAGAGGGGAAAATACCATATGATCCGACTATATTAACAAAGCTCGCGATACATCAAGATCGTGACATCTCAAGAACACGAGAGAGAGAGAGAGAGAGAGAGAGAGATTAAACACATAGCTACTGGTACAAACCCTCAGCCACGAGGGTGGACTACTCCCTCCTCATCATGGTGGCCGCCGGGATGATGAAGATGGCCACCGATGATGATCTCCCCCTCTGGCAGGGTGCCGGAACGGGCTCCCGATTGATTTTTGGTGGATACAGAGGCTTACGGTAGCGGAACTTCCGATCTAGGGTTATTTATGATGGTTTCTCTATTTATAGGATTTTTTGGCGTCGGTTTCACACGAATATGGGCCTCGAGGTGAGCATATCCCACCAGGGTGAGCCGGGCCCACCAGTCACGCCCTGGTGGGTTGTGCCCTCCTCGTGGCTCTTCTGGCCCTACCACAAATCTTCGGGGGTCACTTCTGTTCCAAAAAAATTGTCAAAAAGTTTCAGCTCATTTGGAGAACTTTCATTTCTGCACAAAAAACAACACCACGGTAGTTCTGCTGAAAACAGCGTCAGTCCGGGTTAGTTCCATGCAAATCATACCAACACCATATAAAATTGTTGTAAACATGGCATGAATACTTCATAAATTATAGATAGGTTGCAGACGTATCAACTACATATGGATGTATATAGACGTATTTTAGAGTGCAGATTCACTCATTTTTTGCTCTGTATGTTGTCTGTATTGGGATATCTAAAAAGCCTTACATTTAGGAGCGGAGGGAGTAATTGTCAAGACATGAAGCTTAACAACCTTCTTGTCGTGTTGGGGACAAGTTTATGTTGTGTTTTGTATGCAGGTACCAGTGACTTTATTTGCTGGAAGAACTCTTCTAGTTCGATAAACCTTGATTCTCTACTGAGGGAAATACTTATTGCTAGGTTACTTAACCCTTATACATGGGGGGGGGTCACCCAACCACTTTTACAAGAGAGCAAGCATGCATTTCTTAAGTGTATGAGATGTTGGGGTTATATCCAAGGGGTAGGCCCATACATACATATGGCCCAGGCTAAGGCCCAAGACAATCAGGAATATGGTCCAGACTACAATCAGCAAAGGGGCTATCAGCTAGGCCCAATAAATCTATATACCAAGACACGAGATCAGAGGGGATACACACCACATGAACATGTGCCTATAGTTAAATTATCACCCCTTGACGGACAGGAACAAGCAGTTGGTCGCCAGGAAGAAGGGAGCAGTCGCACAACCTATAGTCGGCTGTACCTAGGATTCCATGACCCCCACGATGCAAGTAATATCGTGGTTACAGAATAGTAGTGTA
This sequence comes from Aegilops tauschii subsp. strangulata, assembly GCF_002575655.3. Lineage (NCBI taxonomy): Eukaryota > Viridiplantae > Streptophyta > Magnoliopsida > Poales > Poaceae > Aegilops > Aegilops tauschii. The sequence continues at coordinate 472,045,778 of NC_053036.3, read as the reverse complement.
ATCTGGTTAAATGCGGTAGTTACCAAGGAGTAATGGCACTAACAGCCAGTCATGCCATAGACCATCAATAGCATTTATTACCATCCCATTATGACACCCCTCCTAGTGCACGTTTTTTCTTCAAAAAAGGCTTTTGCCCCGCTTTATAAATAAAGCAACCACCAAATCCAAGGTCCAACAAAGTTCAACAAGGTTCACGCCGCACACAATGCACACACACATGGCAGTACAATAGGTTCTGCTAAGGGCACAACTCAACAAGCCCTAGAAAAGAACAAAAAAGCAAACAGGCAGCACATGCGGCAAACATGGCACACACGACACACACAGCACCGAAGTCTAGTCTGGCTCGGGTGGTGGAGGAGGGAGCGGTGGTGCCAAGCACAGAGCCATCGCACGAAGATTGTTGATGATGATGTTGATGGCGTCTCGGTCCTGGGGGCGGCTAAGCGGCCGCCAAAGCTGCCAGTAACCAAACATTTTGTAGATAGCATCAGTAGCACGTCGCAGAGGCACTCGCTGGATGACAAGGTTATTGTGGACCATCCAGTACGTCCTGGCAGGACCCCGATGGCCAGCCACCTAATGTGGCGAAGCGAAGGCGGGGAGGCCAGGATTTCCATGAATTGGTTGGGGGAATTGGTATTTCACAAATGACCACCAACCACCTCCCGGAGCAGCTCCAAAGGAACTGGGCGGAGATAAATGTGAAGAAGATGTGTTTCCAGTCCTCCGTCGTCGCACAGAGAGGGCACATGCCATCTCCAGACTCGTTATGATTCAGTACATCCAGCCTTAAAGGTATCTGGACGTGGATCCATTGCCACAAGAAGATCCTAATCTTCAGAGGCACTCTAATTGCCCAAACCGCCGTGAGGGCCCGCCTCTGGGCCAAGTGTAGCCGCAATAGCCTGCTAAAGAGACTTGGAGCAGAATTGTCCTGAGGGCTCCAGTCGCCAGGAGACACAATCTGGCTACTGGTCCATCTGTGGTTCGTGTAGAGCAATGCACTTGAGGAGTTCATGCCAAGCGGCGAGCTCCGGAGGCCCAAAAGGCCGCCAGAATGCAAGGCGCCCTAAGTCAACAAGGGCCACCTTGACAGAAATCCTAGGTTCCACCGCGATGTGGAACAAGTCTGGGAATCTGGCCGCGAAAGGGGTATCCCCAACCCATCTATCGAACCAGAACAAAGTCGAAACGCCAGATCGCATCGAAATGGAGGTCTCGATGCGTGCGACCAGTAGCAGCTAGATTACAGACTGCCAGAACTGGGAGCTGCCAGACCGTTGACAGAAAGCGATCGGTTGGCCATGAAGGTATTTGTATTGTGTTTGGTTTATGCCCAAGGTTGCCCTACCAAAGCATTGGCTAGCCAAAAATTTGGTTGAGGTTTTGGTTGCCTATGATTTGGCCAACATTGGAAAGAAAAATAAACTAGAGTTCGCTAGAGTTCATTGGCCTGCCAAAAATTTGGCAACCATCCAAACAAAGACCAATGTTTGGGTCATGACCAAAATTTTGGTAGGGTACACTTTGGCCACAATCCAAACACACCTTTGGTCCGGATGATGTCGAGTCAGAGCCCACCCTCCCCATTCACAATCCACCACAACCATCGGGTCAGCAAGGCGATATTCATGCACTTGGAGGACATGATACCAAGCCCACCCTGGTCACGCGGCTTGCAAATGCCGGGCAAGCTCACCATGTGATATTTCTGTTTAGCATCCTTGTCGGCCCAGAAGAATCTGGACTGATACTTGGTGATCTCATGGTGTAGGGTCTCATGGAGGCTATAGACACTCATCAAGAACAGGAGCAGGCTAGAGAGAGAGAGAGAGGAGATGACAAGCACAGTCCGCGCCTCCTTGGACAGCCATCTGCCCTGCGACGGTTCGATCTTGTGTTGGAGCTTGTCCACAGTCGCTCGAAGATCCACCAAAGTAAGGCGGGAGTCACTAATGGGTATCCCAAGGTAGTTAGTTGGGAAGGAATCCAGCTGGCAATTAAGCGGGTCTGCGATACCCTGGCATTCCTCTTGGGAGTACCCCATGAAGGAAATATGCACTAGAGGTAAAAGTTGTTATTTAATATTTCCTTATTCATGATAAATGTTTATTATTCATGCTAGAATTGTATTGATTGTAAACCTTAATACATGTGTGTACATAAAGAAACAACGTGTCCCTAGTGAGCCTCTACTAGACTAGCTCAATGATCAAAGATGGTTAAGGTTTCCTAACCATGGACATGAGTTGTAATTTTTGATAACGAGATCACATCATTAGGAGAATGATGTGATGGATAAAACCCATCCGTTAGCTTAGCATTATGATCGTTCAGTTTTATTGCTATTGCTTTCTTCATGCCAAATACATATTCCTTTGACTATGAGATTATGCAACTCCCGGATATCGGAGGAATGCCTTGTGTGCTATCAAACGTCAAAACGTAACAGGGTGATTATAAAGATGCTATACAGGTATATCCGAAGGTGTTTGTTGAGTTGGCATAGATCAAGATTAGGATTTGTCACTCCGAGTATCGGAGAGGTATCTCTGGGCCCTCTCGTTAATACACATCATAAGCTTGCAAGCAAACGACTAAGGAGTTAGTCACGAGGTGATGTATTACGGAATGAGTAAATATACTTGTCGGTAACGAGATTGAACTAGGTATGAAGATACCGACGATCGAATCTCGGGCAAGTAACATACCGATAGACAAAGGGAATTACGTATGTTGTCATAACGGTCCAACCGATAAAGATCTTCATAGAATATCTAGGAGCCAATATGAGCATCCAGGTTCTGCTATTGGTTATTGACCGGAGAGGTGTCTCGGTCATGTCTACATAGTTCTCGAACCCGTAGGGTCCGCACGCTTAACGTTCGATGACGATATAGTATTATATGAGTTATGTGATTTGGTTACCGAATGTGGTTCGGAGTCCCAGAAGAGATCACAGACATGACGAGGAGTCTCGAAGTGTTCGAGAGGTAAAGATTGATATATAGGACGATGATATTCGGACACCAGAAGTGTTCCGAAGGGTACCGGGTACTTATCGAGTCACCGGAAAGGAGTTTCGGGCACCCCGGCAAAGATATGGGCCTTATGGGCCAGGAGAGGGAACACACCAGCCCCACAAGGGGCTGGTGCGCCCCCTATAGAGGCTGGCCTATGAGGAGGAGAAGGAAAGAGGGGAGGGAAAGGAAAGTGTGGAGCAGGACTCCCCCTTCCTTCCCTCTCCCCCCTCTTTCCTTCCCCCTTCTTCATATAAGGAAAGGGGGCGCAGGGCAAGGCAGTAGCCCTAGGGCTGCCGCCAGGTCTCTTGGGGCGCCCTAGGGGCTGCCTCCTCCCCTCCCACCTATATATATGTGGGGAGGGGGCGCCACACAAGGACACGCAACATTTTCTTAGCCGTGTGCGGAGCCCCCGTCCACCGTTTACTCCCTCGGTCATATCTTCGTAGTGCTTAGGCGAAGCCATGCGGAGATCGCATCACCATCACTGTCACCATGCCGTTGTGCTGACGGAACTCATCTACTACCTCGACACCTTGCCGGATCAAGAAGGCGAGGGACGTCACCGAGCTGAACGTGTGCAGAACTCGGAGGTACCGTACGTTCGGTGCTTGATCGGTCGAAACAAGAAGAAGTTTGACTACATCAACCGCTTTGTCAAACGCTTCCGCTTTCGGTCTACGAGGGTACATAGACACACTCTCCCTCTCATTGCTATGCATCTCCTAGATAGATCTTGCGTGAGCATAGGATTTTTTTTGAAATTGCATGCTATGTTTCCCAACAGTGGCACCCGAGCCAGGTCTATGCGTACATGATATGCATGAGTAGAACACAAAGAGTTGTGGGCGGTGATCGTCATACTACTTACCACCAATGTCTTATTTTGATTTGGCGGTATTGTTGGATGAAGCGGCCCGGACCAACCTTACATGACCACGTTCATGAGACCGGTTCCACCGACAAACATGCAACTAGTCTTGCACAAAGGTGGTTGGCGGGTGTCTGTTTCTCCTACTTTAGTTGAATTGAATTTGACTGCGGCCGGTCCTTGTTGAAGGTTAAAACAACAAACTTGATGAATCACCGTTGTGGTTTTGATGTGTAGGTAAGAGCGGTTCTTGCTAGAAGCCCGTGACAGCCACGTAAAATTTGCAACAACAAAGTAGAGGACGTCTAACTTGTTTTTGCAGGGAATGTTGTGATGTGATATGGTCAAGACATGATGTGATATACGTTGTTGTATGAGATGATCATGTTTTGTAAAAGTTATCGGCAACTGACAGCAGCCTTATGGTTGTCTCTTTATGCGTTAGTGATAGTTGTAGAAGCAATAGTTGGCGAGACGACCACGACGCTACGATGGAGATCGAGGTGTCGAGCCGATGACAATGGAGATCATGACGATGCTTTGGAGATGGAGATCAAAAGCACAAGATGGTGATGGCCATATCATGTCACATATTTTGATTGCATGTGATGTTTACCTTTTATATGCATGTTTTTTTGCTTAGTACGGCGGTAGCATTATAAGATGATCCCTTAACTAAAGTTCAAGGTATAAGTGTTATCCCTGAGTATGCACCGTTGCGACAGTTCGTCGTGTTGAGACACCACGTGATGATCGGGTGTGATAGACCCTACGTTCAAATACAACGGGTCTAAGAAAGTTTTGCACATGCGGAATACTCGGGTTAAACTTGACGAGCTTGGCATGTACAGACATGGCCTCGGAACACTGGAGACCGAAAGGTCGAACGTGAATCATATAGTAGATATGATTGACATAGAGATGTTCACCAATGATGACTACTCCATCTCACGTGATGATCGGACATGGTTTAGTTGATTTGGATCACGTATCATTTAGATGACTTGAGGGATGTCTATCTAAGTGGGAGTTCTTAAGTAATTTGATTAATTGAACTTAGTCCTGTTACTATTTTCAAATTGTGTCATAGATCAATGGCTCGCGATATAGCTCCCCGTTTATTTTTGATATGTTCCTAGAGAAAAAATAGTTGAAAGATGATAGTAGCAATGATGCGGACTTGGTCCGTGATCTGAGGATTATCCTCATTGCTGCACAGAAGAATTATGTCCTTGCTGCAACGCTATGTGACAGACCTATTGCAGGAGTAGATACAGACGTTATGAACGTTTGGCAAGCTCATAATGATGACTACTTGATAGTTTAGTGCACCATTCTTTATGTCTTAGATCCGGGACTTCAAAAATGTTTTGAAACGCCACAGAGCATATGAGATGTTCCAAGAGCTGAAATTGGTATTGCAGACTCATGCCCGTGTCGAGAGGTATGAGACCTTTGACAAATACTTTGCCTACAAGATGGAGGAGAATAGCTCAGCCAGTGAGCATGTACTCAGAATGTCTGGGCACTACAATCACTTGAATCAAGTGGGAGCTAATCTTCCATATAAGATAGTGATTGACAGAGTTCTCTAGTCACCATCACCAAGCTACTAGAACTTTGTGATGAACTATAATATGCAAGGGATGACGAAAACAATTCCCGAGCTCTTCGCGATGGTGAAATCGGCGAAGGTAGAAATCAAGAAAGAGCATCAAGTTTTGATGGTTAACAATACCACTAGTTTCTACAAAAAGGGCAAATGGAAAGAAAGGGAACTTCAAGAAGAATGCCAAGCAAGTTTCCACTCCCGTGAAGAAGCCAAAAGCTAGACCTAAGCCCGAAACTGAGTGCTTCTACTACAAAGGGAATGGTCACTAAAAGCGGAACTGCCCCAAATAATTGGCGGATAACAAGGATGGCAAAGTGAACAAAGGTATATTTGATATACATGTTATTAATGTGTACTTTATTAGTGTTCATAGTAACCCATGGGTATTTGATACTGGTTCAGCTGCCAAGATTACTAACTCGAAACAGGAGTTGCAAAATGAAGAGAGACTAGTTAAGGGCGAGGTGACGATGTGTGTTGGAAGTGATTCCAAGGTTGATAAGATCACCATCGCGCACTCCCTCTACCTTCAGGATTAGTGTTGGACCTAAATGTTATTTGGTGTTTGCGTTAAGCATGAATATGATTGGATCATGTTTATTGCAATACAGTTATTCATTTAAATTAGAGAATAATTGTTATTCTGTTTACATGAATAAAACCTTCTATGGTCATACACCCAATGTAAACGGTTTATTGAATCTCGATTGTAGTAATACACATATACATAATATTGATGCCAAAAGATACAAAGTTGATAATGATAGTGCAACATATTTGTGGCACTGCCGTTTAGGTCATATTGGTGTAAAGCGCATGAAGAAACTCCATGCAGATGGACTTTTGGAATCACTTGATTATGAATCATTTGATACTTGTGAACCATGCCTCATGGGCAAAGGTGACTAAAACTCCGTTCTTCGGAACAATGGAGCGAGCTAATGACTTATTGGAAATGTAAGTGCATCTAGTGCCCCTTAGTGATTTTGGTGTATTGAAGACTTATAGGTTAAGGGACTGATGCGTTTGTGAGTGTACACAGGTCTATAAGTCTATGAGGAGTTTGATATTTACAGAGAAAGTCGACCCTAAAAATGAAGTTCTTCGTCTAAAGACTTTGGATTTCTAAAGACTTTCGGAAGACTTTGAAAGTGAAGAAATTGGTGTGACCTTGAAGACTTGGTATTCATTCGAGGAACATGAAGCGTGAAGACTTTTGTTTTCGTAGTGTCATTTTCTCTTTCTTGAGTCATAGGAAACACTGTACTGTTAAAGGGGGTCGAGGAAATACTAAGGAAAAATTTCCATGTGATGCTCAACTCAAAATCCTACACCTACCAATCCCTTCGAGTGAAGCCATTGGAAATCTCATACAGTTCAGTCATATTCTTCAGTGACACAGACGAAGTTCTTCTGGTCTCTGAGGAATTTGTTCTGCTTGAGGAGTTAGGAATTAGCCAGTGCGGATTGCCTACACAGTGAGGAACATGGTAGCCCTGAGGAATTTGATACTCAACTTTTCGACCGTTGTTGTGCTACGCGCCAGCTGTCCCAAAATATCTACCCACCTAACGGTCATATTATTGAAGGGCATTTATGTCTTATCATGTCAGGCTGCTCCCTAGGCTATAAATAGCCGCCCCCCTACAACCACTAGCTGGTTGGCTGCTCCGAGAGAAACTGGCAGTTGTCATTTGAGAGCATCCCATCCCCCGAGGACTTTGAGCGAAAATCATCAAGTGAGGTAACCCAAACCCAAACACGTACAAACCCAAAGTGATTGAGCATGACTGAAGAGATTGATCCTGCGCGGATCCGATGCTTGTTACCTTTGAAGACTGTGCTTCTTCCAGACGGTTAGGCGTCATGGTCCAGAGCATCCAACAGGAATTGTGGATCGCCGAGTGACCGAGTCTGTGAAGGTTTGGAAGTCACCTGAAGACTTACCACGAGTGATTGGGCGAGGTCTGTGTGACCTTAGCTCAAGGAGAATACGGTGAGGACTGTGTGTCCGGGACTGTGTGTCATCAGGTTTAAATACCTAGCCGCTCCAACCAGACGTACAACTGAGACAGCAGTTGGAACTGGTCTACCAAATCATTGTCTTCACCAAGCTTACTGGTTCTATTTCCTCAACTCTTTCATTTCCTCATAACTGTGTTGTGCACTTATTCATATCTGTGTTTGAAGACTTTGACTGAAGACTTTCTCAATTTCCTCAGTTCAATTTCTTCAGTCTGTTTGTCTTCATCCTGTGTTTTCCTGTGTTTACGCTTCCTGTACTCTGTGCTTGTCTTCATTTCATCATGATGACCATGTTTGTGTTCTGTTATGCTTACTTCTGAGTACTTATTCCGCTGCAAGTAGTTCTTCGCTAAGGAATTTCCTCACCCGCAAATTCCTCAGTGAAGAATTCATAAAAATCGCCTATTCACCCCCCCTCTAGTCGATATAACGCACTTTCAATTGGTATCAGAGCAAGGTACTCCCTTGTTCTGTGTGATTTTGGTTTAACCGCCTGGAGTTTTAGTTATGTCGACCGCAGGTATGATCAAGGTCTCTGCTGGGTGTCCTACCTTTGATGGGACGAACTACCCTTACTGGAAGAATAAGATGCGGACGCATCTTGAGGCAATTGATAACGATCTCTGGTATGTTGTGGAAAATGGTGTTCCCTCAGTCACACCTTCTCTGAACGCTACTGATGTGAAGAGATTCAAGCAACTCGATTCTCAAGCGAAGAACATCATATGTGGTCATCTGAGCAAAGGGCAGTATGGAAGAGTGAGTGCTTTGGAAACTGCTAAGCTTATCTGGGATAGGCTGTCCAAAGTCAATGAAGGGGTCTCAACACAGCGTGACTCTCAAGTTGACGTCCTTTGCAATCTCTTCAACCGCTTCAAAAGAATCGACAATGAAAATGTTCAGCAAACCTTCGATCGCCTCACTGACATCTCAAATGAGCTTCAAGCACTTGGTGCCACTAACATCACCGACCATGAGGTGGTGAAGAAATTGCTGAGATCACTTCATTCCTCATTTGATACCCTGGCACTGATGATACAAGAACGTGCTCATTACAAGTCACTTGATCCCGCTGATATCCTCGAGAGGCTAAACACTCATGAGTTCCAGCTTGCTGAGAAGAGAGATCTCTATGGTTCGAGCTATGGCAGATCACGTGCCCTGAAGGCCAAGGCTGTCTCTGAATCTGAAGGTGAAGATTTTGGTAGTAGCCTTGGTGATCCTGAAGAACTGAGCCAGGAGCTAGCACTGCTCGTGAAGAAATTCCAGAGGTTCTCAAGACGTGGTCGCTTTGGAAAATCCTCAAGGAGCAATGATTCCTCATCCAGTGACTACAAGAAGAGGCTATGCCACAAGTGCAAGAAACCTGGTCACTACATTCAAGATTGTCCTCAGTGGGAAAAGGAATCAAAGAAGAAGAAATACAAGGATTACAGTTCTGATGATGCAAAGAAGAAGAAGAAATCTTCAAAGTCTTCATCATCAAAATCCTCGAAGTCTTCGTCACACAAGAAGAGCACCTCCAAGAAGGCTCGAGCATTCATTGGCAAGGAAATGGACTCTGAGGCTGAATCTGAGGAACATGAGGAAGAGGAGGCATCTAAGGAGTCCGAGTCTGGTGTGGCGAGTCTAGCTCTCGCTACTGCATTCGTCAGCAAGTCTATCTTCAACTCTGAAGAAAATGGCTCCACCAACAAGGCTGATGAAGGCAATGATGACTACGCTCCCACCTATTGCTTCATGGCAAAGGGTGCCAAGGTACTCAAATATGCCTCCTCTGAATCAAGTGAGAATGAATCTGATGAAAACCTCAAGCCCAACTACTGTACACTTGCTAAGATTGCTGTGAAACAACAAAAGGCTTTTGAAAAGGTTCAAAACATGCTAGACAAAAGTGATGATATGTTGGGTGAAGAAATGGATCGCACTAAAACCTTGACTGAAAATCTTCAGAGACTTCAGTCTAGGTTTGACAACCTTCAAGGTCATCATAACACTCTCTTATCTGATCATGAGAAGCCTTCTTATGAATTTCTTCAAAGAAAGCAAGATCTTGAAAAGCTAAGAGTGAGTTATGAAGATCTTCAGAAGGAACGCGATTCCTTACTTGCTCAACAAATCAGCGCTTCTCAGGAAGAATTTGTTCCTCCATGTTGAAATGCATTGAACGTGAATGTGCTAATTCTTCACCTGAATGTTCAAATGCTTCTAATGCTACAAATTCTTCAACTGTCTCTGCTATCACTAATTCCTCATCTGAGGACATTGCTAGTATCACTAATGATGCAGGGCTGAAGGAATTGTACATGAGAGGCATGTACAAAAGCCTCAAAGGGCATCAGACTCTTTGTGATGTGCTTAAAAAGCAGATTCTGAACAGGAACCCTAGGAAAGAGGGTATTGCCTTTGAGAGGAAACTCAATGCTGATGGTACTTATTGGAAGCCTGAGCAGTACGCCAAAACCTCATGGGTTGCTGCAAAGGGACCTCTAGTAGATCCATCTAATCTATCTGCCTTTACATGTGAATCTCCTCATTCTTCTCATGAGTCATTTGACTCCAACTATAAACTGTTCAAAAATCAGAATGGTGAAATATTTGCTAGATATGTTGGTACTAACTGTAGGAACGGTTCCCCTATGAAGAAAATCTGGGTTTCCAAAAGATGCCTTGAAAGTCTTCAGGTGAATGTCCTCATGACACCACCTGTGAAGAATAGGAACCCCAGATCAAACTCTTCATATGGACCAAATTCTTCATATGGATCCAAGTCCTCATACGGATCAAATTCCTCATGTGGATCATATTCCTTAAAAGGATCAAAGTCCTCATATGATTATCATCGTGCTAACACCCCTGTTTCGCAGGGAAGCGCTAAGGGCTATGAATATGAGCATTACTCTTCTAACCATTATGTTCATAAGTCCTCAAAGAATTTCTTTGCTTATTCATATGCTTACCCTAACTTCTCTTATGTGAAACGAAATGGATTGGCTTCTATGCCACCTTTCTCATATGGAGCTCGCAGAGTGATGAACTCTTTGCCACCCCTTCAGATGTGGGTGGTGAAGAAAAAGAACTAATTTCTTCTGCAGGGTCAGGTCTCCAGACGTGCTAAAATATCTGAAGAATTTGCTGGAGACCTGAAAATGCCTGAAAGGACGCAGGCTAATCATGTAGAAATGAACTTTCATTTCTCATGTCCTCATACTGCTTTATCTGTTCTATTGCTTGATGAATACAAGACGCCTCGTCGTTTCTAGATTGAGGCAATTGATACTGCGTGCCACATCATCAATAGAGTATATCTTCACAAATTCTTCAAGAAGACTGCATATGAACTCGTCACTGAAAAGAAACCCAATGTGAGTTATTTCAAAGTCTTCGGTGCTAAATGTTGGATTAGAGATCCTCATCACAACTCTAAATTTGCACAGAAAGCACATGAAGGTTTCATGCTTGGTTACGGAAAGGACTCGCACACGTACAGAGTCTTCAACAACATTCTTCACAAGGTTGTTGAAACTGTAGATGTGCGGTTCGATGAAACTAATGGCTCGCAAAGAGAGCGCCTACCTTCTGTGATAGATGAACCACCACCTGAGGAATCTATCAAGTTCAAGGCTACTGAGGATGTCATTCCTACCGAAGAATCTGCTGAAGAATTCATTCCAGAACGTGAAGAATGTCGAGCTGATGCACCTGAAGAAAATGGTGCTGAGAAAAATGGTCCTGAAGAAAATGCTGATCAAATTCCTCGACGACAACCCGCTCATCCTCGCGTTGCAAACAAAGTGCAAATTGAGAGAATCATCGATGACATTGAAGCACCAGGTCCTCTCACACGCTCAAAAGCTTCCCATTTGTCTAACTTTTGTGGGCATGATACGTCTCCAACGTATCTATAATTTATGAAGTATTCATGCTATTATATTATCCATCTTAGATGTTTTATGGGCTTTACTATGCACTTTTATATTACTTTTGGGACTAACCTATTGACCCAGAGCCCAGTGCCAGTTTTTGTTTTTCCCTTGTTTCAGTGTTTCGCAGAAAAGGAATATCAAACGGAGTCCAAACGGAATGAAACCTTCGGAAAAGTTATTTTTGGAAAGAAAGCAATACGGGAGACTTGGAGTGCACGTCAGGGGATCAACAAGGAGAGCACGAGGCAGGGGCGCGCCCTCCACCCTCGTGGGCCCCTCGTGGCTCCCCTTACCGACTTCTTTCGCCTATATATTCCCATATACCCTAAAACCTTCGGGGAACAGAATAGATCGGGAGTTCCACCGCCGCAAGCCTCTGTAGCCACCAAAAACCAATCGGGACCCTGTTCCGGCACCCTACCGGAGGGGGGATCCCTCACCGGTGGCCATCTTCATCATCCTGGTGATCTCCAGGACGAGGAGGGAGTAGTTCACCCTCGGGGCTGAGCGTGTGTACCAGTAGCTATGTGTTTGATCTCTCTCTCTCGTGTTCTTGAGGTGATACGATCTTGATGTATCGCGAGGTTTGCTATTGTAGTTGGATCTTATGATGTTTCTCCCCCTCTACTCTCTTGTAATGGATTGAGTTTTCCCTTTGAAGTTATCTTATCGGATTGAGTCTTTAATGATTTGAGAACACTTGATGTATGTCTTGCGTGGGATAACTGTGGTGACAATGGGTTGTTCTATTGATTCACTTGATGTATGTTTTGGTGATCAACTTGCGGGTTCCGCCCATGAACCTATGCATAGGGGTTGGCACACGTTTTCGTCTTGACTCTCCAGTAGAAACTTTGGGGCACTCTTTGAGGTTCTATGTGTTGGTTGAATAGATGACTCTGAGATTGTGTGATGCATATCGTATAATCATACCCACGGATACTTGAGGTGACTTTGGAGTATCTAGGTGACATTAGGGTTTTGGTTGATGTGTGTCTTAAGGTGTTATTTTACTACGAACTCTAGGGCTGTTTGTGACACTTATAGGAATAGCCCAATGGATTGATCGGAAAAAATAACTTTGAGGTGGTTTCGTACCCTACCATAATCTCTTCGTTTGTTCTCCGCTATTAGTGACTTTGGAGTGACTCTTTGTTGCATGTTGAGGGATATTTATATGATCCAATTATGTTATTATTGTTGAGAGAACTTGCACTAGTGAAAGTATGAACCCTAGGCCTTGTTTCCTAGCATTGCAACACCGTTTATGCTCACTTTTACCACTTGTTACCTTGCTGTTTTTATATTTTCAGATTACAAATACTCATATCTATCATCCATATTGCACTTGTATCACCATCTATTCGCCGAACTAGTGCACCTATACAATTTACCATTGTATTGGGTGTGTTGGGGACACAAGAGACTCTTTGTTATTTGGTTGCAGGGTTGTTTGAGAGAGATTATCTTCATCCTACGCCTCCCACGGATTGATAAACCTTAGGTCATCCACTTGAGGGAAATTTGCTACTATCCTACAAACCTCTGCACTTGGAGGCCCAACAACGTCTACAAGAAGAAGGTTGTGTAGTAGACATCAGGGCACTTTGCTTTTGTCTCTATCATAGAGCCCACTAAGGTAGATGAAGCATTTCTGGAGCCTGAGTGGATTCAAGCTATGCAAGAAGAATTACATCAGTTCGAGCTCAACAACGTCTAGGAACCGGTCAAACGCCCAGATCCTCGCAAGCACAATATCATTGGCACAAAGTGGATCTACCGCAACAAGCAAGATGAAAATGGCCTTGTGGTGAGGAATAAGGCACGGCTTGTAGCTCAAGGCTACACACAGGTTGAAGGAATTGATTTCGATGAAACTTTTGCACCTGTTGCTAGACTTGAGGCTATTCGCATATTACTTGCTTATGCTAACCATCATGATATCACCTTTATCAAATGGATGTGAAAAGTGCATTCCTCAATGGTAAGCTTGAGGAGGAAGTATATGTTGCTCAACCCCCAGGTTTTGAAGATCCAAAGCATGCTGACAAAGTCTTCAGACTCAATAAGGCCCTCTATGGCCTCAAGCAGGCCCCTCGGGCATGGTATGATACTTTGAAGGAATTCCTCATGAATAAAGGCTTCAAACCCAGTTCACTTGACCCTACTCTTTTCACTAAATCTTATGATGGTGAATTGTTTGTGTGCCAAATATATGTTGATGATATTATCTTTGGCTGTACTAACCAACGATATAGTGATGAATTTGCCTATATGATGAGTGAACAATATCAAATGTCTATGATGGGAGAGTTGAAATTCTTCTTAGGTCTTCAAATTCGTCAACAGTGCAATGGCATATTCATATCTCAGGAGAAGTACCTCAAGGATGTACTGAGGAAATTCGGCATGCAAGATTGCAAAGGGGTCAAAATTCCAATGCCCACAAATGGCCATCTATGCACTGATGAAAATGGTATTGACTTCGATCAAAAGGTATACCGCTCCATGATTGGTTCTCTATTGTATTTATGTGCATCTAGGCCAGATATTATGCTTAGTGTTTGCATGTGTGCCAGATTTCAAGCTACACCGAAGGAATCACACCATAAGGCTGTGAAGCATATTCTTCGATATCTAGCTCACACACCAACACTTGGACTATGGTACCCCAAGGACTCGGTTTTTGATCTCACTGGATATTCAGACTCTGACTATGCTGGTGATCGTGTGGACCGCAAGTCAACATCTGGCACATGCCATTTCCTCGGACGATTTTTGGTCTGTTGATCCTCGAAGAAACAGAACTGCATATCACTGTCTACTGCTGAAGCTGAATACATTGCTGCTAGTTCTTGTTGTGCTCAATTGCTGTGGATGAACCAAACTCTCAAGGACTACGGCGTCAACGTGAAGAATGTGCCTCTCTACTGTGACAATGAGAGTGCCATCAAGATTGCTCATAACCCAGTTCAGCACTCGAAGACCAAGCACATTCAGGTTCGTCATCATTTTCTTCGTGATCATGTGTTGAAGGGCGACATTTCTATTGAGCATGTGAAGACTGAAGAACAGCTAGCCGATATCTTCACAAAGCCCTTGGATGAGAAGAGATTTAACAAGTTGCGGTGTGAGCTAAATATCCTAGAATCTTCGAATGTTCTCTGAAAAGGACATTCATCGTAACACTTATGCAAAATTGATGACTTAGATGTGCAACACATGAAGAAAAGTTTTTCTTCAGTCAATGAAGACTAACAATCTAATTATGAAGAAATTAACGAAGAATTTGATTCTCAGAGCCCTACGACAATTGTACGCGGTGTCTGAAATCATCATTCTTATACGGTGGGTCACGCCACCACCAAAAGTTGAAAATCTTCAATTTGAGTTTTTTCTCACTTTTGAAATTCCTCAGTTGTTCATGTTCTTCAACTTTGCATTGTCTTCACTGTTTCGGTCGTTTTTCTTCATTGGTTATACATATATATGAGTTTATGTCCTCTACTGCATTCACTTATTGCTAATTCTTCAGGTTGCTTTTTCTGCTAAGTAAATGTGATCGGACCCTTCCCCCTCTATGCTAAACTCAACCCAATCTATTCACAAATTCTTCATGTGCGTTCTATTTGAAACTCGTTCAAAATCTTCACTGTGCCTTGTCAGCTGAAGAATTTGCGAACGGAACTTTTAACTTATCTTATCTAAATTTTTGTCTTTGCCACTCAAACCGTTCCGCATTCCATGAAACACTTATCTATTCACCCACGATCTCACACAATCTCCACTTCTCAGTACGTGGGTGACACATGTCAAGAAAATGAGAAGGGTCAGGGGCACGTTCGTCCAATTCTTTGGGCGAACAGTTTTTCACCGTGGCTATAAATACCCCTCCCCTTCCTCACTTCTCTTTTACTCCGCTTGACCTCACGCCAGCTCAAGCTTCTCAAACCCTAGCGCCACCGCTACTTCATCGTCGCCGGTGAGGAAGAGCTTCACTGCCTCGACCTCGTCGCCGTCGTACTCGCGCCGGCTGCGGATTTCTTCACTCCGCCGCCGCCGTAGCTGTCTTCCTCAGCCGAGTTAGGGCATGGAAGATCTGAACTGACGAACTTCACATCTACACCTCTCAGTTCGTCGTGTTCTTCGTCCAGGGTAATTAAAAGTTACTTTTACTACCCTCTTTGATTCGACTAATTTCTACAAAATCTTCAAAGGTGTTTATTCTTCAAATTCTTCACACACTAAACACCTCACATGTCATATGTTCTTGATTCATTTCTCTAAGCTATATTTTTCTTCAAGATTCCTCAATTGTGTGGATTTCTGATCTGTACAACTCTGGAACCTAAGACAAAGAACGCTTAGTGAAATTCTTCAAGACTCATCTGGTCAAATTCCTCAAACTTGTTCTTTTTGAAAAACCTCTGAGAACGCATATGACCTCTCCAAATTCCTCGCAACTATACTCTGTTCACAGGTACTCATGTCAGCTGCTGAATCACTAGGTTCTCATCAACGTAACTCATTTGCACCGTTCCTCGAAGAAAAGTTGCATACATCTTCAGAGAATCCAATTGTCCAAATTCCTTAGCTGAAGAAAATGGCTGATGGAAAGAAGCCACAGAAGGGAGGAAAGAAGCGTGAGGTCAACACTGCTTTTGAGATCCCTGATGACATATGCAAGGACTATTGCACTCCTGATGAGGCCAAGTTTGGCAATGAGGACAAAAATCAGCGCAAGGTGCGCATCCAAAGAATAGAGAGGAGATGGGCAAGGGAGTGGAGGGAGTACAGGTATGTTACTCCCAAGTATATGAAGAAATTCGCTCTAAATCCTCCATGCCCAAGACCTCCATTGGCACCTGGCCAAGAAGCAGATCCCACCAGCCTCAAGCATGGTGAGGATTATCCTGATGAATGGGCCAAGCGCCAGGCCAAATTGGCCAGACAAGCAAGAGAAGCAGTGAGGAAATTTAACGAAGACTCTGCTGCTGCTGCTGCCACTGCTGAGGCCTCTACTAGCAAGCCGAAGAAGGCCATGGCAAAGAAGCCTGCTCATAAGCCAAGTGCTTCACCCTCAATACCCTCATGGCCCAGTTCCTCAGCAATGCCCTCACGGCCAGAATCTTCAAAGCCCCCACGGCCAACTCCTCGTGCTGCTCCCGCTCCAAAGTCCTCAGCTCCTCCGCCAAAGTCCTCAGCTGCTCTGACCAAATCCTCTGCACCTGTGCACCTTGCCACGTGCCAAAGGACAACAGGCATCTCTATTGCCTCAGGAGCTTCTGCTAGTTCCTCAGCTGCACCAAATTCTTCAACGGGACCCTCTCTGCTGAACACAAAGGCAACTGCTAGACGTGGCTCTCGCCCAAGTCCTCACAAGAAGCAGGTCGCCTTCCAAGTGCCGTCTGATGAAGACGAAGCTGATGATGATGAACTTGCAGAAATCATCGGAGATAGGCAAGTCAAGGCCGCTAGAGCCAAAGGCAGCAATGTGCCTCTTCTTCTGGATCCGAAGCTGATCCTAGACTTCATTGATCTATGGCACAAGGATGCCAACACGCCTTTGCCGGAGATGAACCTCACTCCTGGTCAAAGTCATGTTTTGACTGCCTTCATCGAAGAAGAGAAATGGAAATTTGAACAAGGAAGAAGAGTGAAGAAAGCACAGTACAAGAAACAGTGTTTACTAAAGCAAAATGTTCTGAAGCTTTCCCCCGAAGAACTCGTTGCCTTGCAAGCTAAGATCAAGCAACTGAGTGATGAATTTTATCATTACTATGCTGACCGGCTTGGAGCCAAATTCAGGTTTGTCAAGTTGACTGAAAAGTTCACGTCCAATGTTGCAGCCCCAACGCAACAAGAAAATCCTCAGGCTGAAGCATCTGCTCAGCCGACTGAAGAAAATGCCAGCACTGCTGATGACAATCAGGCTGCTGAAGAAACTCAAAGCACCAGGGCTAATGACTGCATTCCAGCCGTTGAAGAAATTGTCAGGGCATCCACTAGTGGTGCGCCTGAAGAAAATGAAGAAGTCAGGGCAACTACATCAGTTGTGCCTGAAGAAATTCAACCAAATTCCTCTGCTCCTCCTGCGCCTACCCCAACTCCGATCCTTCCATCTGCATCAGATGTGAAGAAGACCAAGGCTGCAGAGCGTGCAACAGTGAAGAAAAGGAAGGAATCAACTTCATCACATTCTTCAGCCCCGAAGAAGATGAAGCCATTGACTAGCTCATTTGACAACCCAATTGATGATGTTCCTATTTCAACCATGCCATCAAAGGACCTTGTTCCTTTTGATGAAGATTATGTGATTCCAAGTGAATCCTATGAAGAGAGTCCTTCTGCTGTTTCGTCAGAGCAGTTGGATGAAGAAATTGAAGTCGATGCAATCCCTTCAACACCAATTATCTCCTCGCCTATGCCTCAGTTCACTGCTGAAGAGACCGGCGTTGAAGAAATGGAAGAAGAAGATGTGGACATTGGAAGCACTACTCCAGTGATGAATGATGACTTTTGGGAAAGTCAGCACCCCAACTCTCCTATGTTCACACCACTCCAACAAATTCCTCAGTCCCCTGTTGCTACTGAAGTACAAATGGGATCTGAAGAACCTCGTAAGACTCCATCTGTCCATGAAGAAATTCCAGCCACTAGTGCTGATGAAAATGTAAATGAAGAATTGAAGACCCAGGCTGTTACTGAAGAAGAAACTGAAATTCCTCAGCCTGTGGAACCTGAGATTGCGATTCCTAAGGTGATAATGCAATTGACTGACACTCCTCAGCCCAAGCCAAAGGATCCATTCTCAAAGAAGCGGAAATTCAAGGCTGATGACTTCTTCGGCGAGCACGTGTTCTTCACTGACTATAATCCCTATGATTCTACTCGTCTTAGAAGGAAGCGCTTCTGGACCGCCAGCCATGCCAACTTCTATTCTTCACTGCTCTTCAACAAGGAAAAAGTCTTCGACCACGAGCATATTCCTCATGTGGACATGGAATCACTGCCATGCTTCTCACCTGTCCTCAGTGTGCGTTATGATGCAGGCCTCCTCAACTTTTGCACAGACATAGTTGATTGGAATGAAGACCTCATTCTTCAATTCTACGCAACACTACACATCACAGGAGATGCTGATGATGTGAACTCCTGGGTTTTGGACTGGATGACCGAAAACACTCACTATAAGGCACCAACCTCTGAATTACTTCATGCCCTGCCCATCAGTCCTCCACCTGAAGGAGCTCGTTGCCTGTACCAAGAGCCTGAACTGACTGCCCATTATATGCAAGTTCTTATGAAGCCTCTAAAACCTGGTCAAGCCCCAAGGACCAAATTCCTCGTGAGGGAATTGCTCTATGTGCCAAGAATAGTCTATCGCATTCTGACGAAGACTATGAGTCCAATCCAAGGCCACGACTCGAATGATGAAGAAGTCGTTGGCATCATGAAGAATCTGCTATTCAACATCATGCATGGCATCCCTGTCAACTATCATGATTTCTTCATGAGGACTCTGGCCAATGTTGCTCTCTCTCCGTTTGAGTTGAAGCCCTATGCTCCTTGGATTATGAGATTCCTCGGAACAAGGTCTTCACTCAACTACAAGGCTGATTTTCAGAATCACCTCAGCTACTTGACCCCAATCGAAGTGCTCAAGCGGACCTATTCCTCAGCTGATGAAAAGGGCAAGGCACCTACTATTATTGATGAAGGCATTCGTCCATTGGATGGTCAGTTTCGCAAAGCTGCATCTTATTCCACCAATGATGACTCTACCACACATGATTCTGCTGCCAATACACCCAAGTCTACTCCTCAAGCCACAGCTCCACAAGTGATGACTAACCGTGAGCTGCTCCTTAGTCTTCACCAGAAGGTGGATCGAAACCATAAATGGGTTAAGCGTCAGTTTGGTTCTATTCTTCACAACATGACTGCTACACATAATGCAGTGAAGAAAAACCATTACTACCTCCATGAAGTCTTCGGTCGCACCTGGGCTATTCTATCACATGTATATGGTGAAGAAGATCTGAAGAAAATGGGTCTCAAAGAAGATTTTGACTGGTCTACTTCTCCACCGAAGAAATACAAGAAGGGGTTCCTTCCTTGGTGGCCATCTCATATTCTTTATCGCGCGAAACCGACGAGTATGAAGACTTGGATGACACTGCGGCAGGCCCTACAACAACAAACAACCCCAACAACGCCGGCGCTCCTCCATCAACTTGATATTCTTCAAGGGCGTTAGTCCTCATTTTTCGATCCTTTTGGTCATTCGATGACAAAGGGGGAGAAATTTGAGTTAGTCTTCAAGCGGGTCTACCTATATGGGCGTTTTTTTGCTAAGTTACAACTCTCGTTCTTTTGATGACTTTGCTGGATCGAGTTGTAAACTTAAACTCTATGGTGGTCTGATACTTTTGATGTGTTCTTCTGCATGCTTATTCCTCGTTGACGTTAATGCACGCATGCTGAATTACATCAGTCACCATATTTCATCATGCATTTCAAATTCTTCATATTATATGTCAAATGAGTGTATGAATTACAAGATATAGGGGGAGACCTCCATGATTCTACTCTTCAAGTGTGCATTGCTTCAAAAGCAAATTCCTCACTATGCACATCTTCAGGGGGAGTTCTTCTATATCTTGCAATCAAATTCCTCAATTTCAGTATTTACACTTCATATGTTTATCCCCGTTGAAAAATTAACCTATATTGTCATCAATCACCAAAAAGGGGGAGATTGTAAGTGCATCTAGTGCCCCTTAGTGATTTTGGTGTATTGAAGACTTATAGGTTAAGGGACTGATGCATTTGTGAGTGTACACACGTCTATAAGTCTATGAGGAGTTTGATATTTACAGAGAAAGTCGACCCCTAAAAATGAAGTTCTTCGTCTGAAGACTTTGGATTTCTGAAGACTTTCGAAAGACTTTGAAAGTGCAGAAATTGGTGTGACCTTGAAGACTTGGTATTCATTAGAGGAACATGAAGCGCGAAGACTTTTGTTTTCGTAGTGTCATTTTCTCTTTCTTGAGTCATAGGAAACACCGTACTATTAAAGGGGGTCGAGGAAATACTAAGGAAAAATTTCCATGTGATGCTCAACTCAAAATCCTACACCTACCAATCCCTTCGAGTGAAGCCATTGGAAATCTCATACAGTTCAGTCATATTCTTCAGTGACAGAGACGAAGTTCTTCTGGTCTCTGAGGAATTTGTTCTGACTGAGGAGTTAGGAATTCGCCAGTGCGGATTGCCTACACAGTGAGGAACATGATAGCCCTGAGGAATTTGATCCTCAACTTTCCGACCGTTGCTGTGCTATGCGCCAGCTGTCCCAAAATATCTACCCACCTAACGGTCATATTATTGAAGGGCATTTATGTCTTATCATGTCGGGCTGCTCCCTAGGCTATAAATAGCCGCCCCCTACAACCACTAGCTGGTTGGCCGCTCCGAGAGAAACTGACACTTGTCATTTGAGAGCATCCCATCCTCCGAGGACTTTGAGCGAAAATCATCAAGTGAGGAAACCCAAACCCAAACACCTACAAACCCAAAGTGATTGAGCATGACTGAAGAGATTGATCCTGCGCGGATCCGATGCTTGTTACCTTTGAAGATTGTGATTCTTCCAGACGGTTAGGCGTCATGGTCTAGAGCATCCAAGAGGAATTGTGGATCGCCGAGTGACCGAGTCTGTTAAGGTTTCGAAGTCACCTGAAGACTTACCACGAGTGATCGGGCGAGGTCTGTGTGACCTTAGCTCAAGGAGAATACGGTGAGGACTGTGTGTCCTCAGGTTTAAATACCTAGCCGCTCCAACCCGACGTACAACTAAGACAGTAGTTGGAACTGGTCTACCAAATCATTGTCTTCACCAAGCTTACTAGTTCTATTTCCTCAACTCTTTCATTTCCTCATAGCTGTGTTGTGCACTTGTTCATATCTGTGTTTGAAGACTTTGACTGAAGACTTTCTCAATTTCCTCAGTTCAATTTCTTCAGTCTGTTTGTCTTCATCCTGTGTTTTCCTGTGTTTACGCTTCCTGTACTCTGTGCTTGTCTTCATTTCATCATGATGACAATGTTTGTGTTCTGTTATGCTTACTTCTGAGTACTTATTCCGCTGCAAGTAGTTGTTCGCTAAGGAATTTCCTCACCCGCAAATTCCTCAGTGAAGAATTCATAAAATCACCTATTCACCCCCCTCTAGTCGATATAACGCACTTTCAGGAAATAATACATACTGATGTATGCGGTCCGATGAGTGTTGAAGCACGCGGCGGGTATCGTTATTTTCTAACCTTCACAGATGATTTGAGCAGATATGGGTATATCTACTTAATGAAACACAAGTCTGAAACATTTGAAAAGTTCAAAGAATTTCAGAGTGAAGTGGAGAATCATCCTAACAAAGAAAATAAAGTTTCTACGATCTGATCGCAAAGGCGAACATTTGAGTTACGAGTTTTGCCTTTATTTAAAACAATGTGGAATTGTTTCACAACTCACGCCACCTGGAACACCACAACGTAATTGTGTGTCCGAATGTCGTAGCCGCACTTTATTGGACATGGTGTGTTCTATGATGTCTCTTACTGATTTACCACTATCATTTTTGGGGTTATGCATTAGAGACAGCTACATTCACATTAAATAGGGCATCGTCTAAACCCGTTGAGACGACACCGTATGAACTATGGTTTGGCAAGAAACCTAAGCTGTCGTTTCTTAAAGTTTGGGGATGCGATGCTTATGTCAAAAGGCTTCAACCTGATAAGCTCGAACCTAAATCGGAGAAGTGCGTCTTCATAGGATACCCTAAGGACACTATTGGGTACACCTTCTACCACAGATCCGAAAGGCAAGATCTTTGTTGCTAAGAATGGGTCCTTTCTAGAGAAGGAGTTTCTCACGAAAGAAGTGAGTGGGAGGAAAGTAGAACTTGATAAGGTAATTGTACCTGCTCCCTTATTGGAAAGTAGCACATCAAAGAAATCTGTTCCCGGGATGCCTACACCAACTAGAGAGGAAGCTAATGATGATGATCATGAAACTTCAGATCAAGTTACTACTGGACCTCGTAGGTCGAACAGAGCATGTTCCGCACCAGAGTGGTACGATAATCCTGTTCTGGAAGTCATGTTACTAGACCATGGCGAACCTACAAACTATGAAGAAGCTATGATGAGCCCAGATTCTGACAGATGGCTTGAGGCCATGAAATCTGAGATAGGATCCATGTATAAGAACAAAGTGTGGACTTTGGTGGACATGCCCGATCATCGGCAAGCCATATAGAATAAATGGATCTTCAAGAAGAAGACTGACGCTGATGGTAATGTTACTGTCTACTAAGCTCGATTTCTCGCGAAAGGTTTTCGATAAGTTGAAGGAGTTGAGTATGATGAGACTTTCTCACCCATAGCGATGCTTAAGTCTGTCCGAATCATGTTAGAACTTGCCACATTTTACGATTATGAAATCTGGCAAATGGATGTCAAAACTACATTCCTTAAAGGATATCTCTAAAAAGAGTTGTATATGATGCAACCAGAAGGTTTTCTCGATCCTAAAGGTGCTAACAAAGTGTGCAAGCTCCTGCGATCCATCTATGGACTGGTGCAAGCATATCGGAGTTGGCATATACGCTTTGATGAGGTGATCAAAGCATATGGTTTTATACAGACTTACGATGAAGCCTGTATTTAGAAGAAAGTGAGTGGGAGCTCTGTAACATTTCTGATATTATATGTGGATACATATTGCTGATTGGAAATGAATAGAATTTCTGGATAGCATAAAAGACTTGAATAAGAATTTTTCAATAAAAGACCTCGGTAAAGCTACTTATGTATTGTGCATCAAGATCTATAGAGATAGATCGAGACGCTTAATAGGACTTTCACAAAGTACATACCTTGACAAGATTTTGAAGAAGTTCAAAATGGATCAATAAAAGAAAGGGTTCTTGCCTGTGTTGCAAGGTATGAAGTTTATTAAGACTCAAAACCTGACCACGGTAGAAAATAGAGTGAGAATGAAAGTCATTCCCTATGCCTCAGCCATAGGTTATATAAAGTATGCCATGTTGTGTACTAGACCTATTGTGTACCTTGCCATGAGTTTGGGAAGGGGATACAATAGTTATCCAGGAGTAGATCACTGGACAGCGGTCAAAATTTATCCTTAGTTACCTAAGGGACTAAGGAAATATTTCTCGGTTATGGAGGTGATAAAGAGTTCGCCGTAAAGGTTTACGCCGATGCAAGCTTTGAAACCAATTTGGATGAGTCTGAGACTCAATCTGAATACATATTTATAGTGGGAGCAATTAGCTAGAGTAGCACCATGGAGAGCATTGTAAAAATGGAAATTTGCAAATATACATACGGAGCTGAATGTGACATGCTTGTTGACTAAACTTCTCTCACAAACAAAACATGATCACACCTTAGTACTCTTTGGGTGTTAATCACATGGCGATGTGAACTAGATTATTGACTCTAGTAAACCCTTTGGGTGTTGGTCACATGGCAATGTGAACTATGGGTGTTAATCACATGACGACGTGAACTATTGGTGTTAAATCACATGGCAATGTAAACTAGATTATTGACTCTAGTGCAAGTGGGAGACTGAAGGAAATATGCCCTAGAGGAAATAATAAAGTTGTTATTTAATATTTACTTATTCATGATAAATGTTTATTGTTCATGCTAGAATTGTAAGGATCGGAAACCTTAATACATGTGTGAATACATAAACAAACAACATGTCCCTAGTGAGCCTCTGCTAGACTAGCTTGTTGATCAAAGATGGTTAAGGTTTCCTAACCATGGACATGAGTTGTCATTTGATAATGAGATCACATCATTAGGAGAATGATATGATGGACAAGACCCATCTGTTAGCTTAGCATTATGATCGTTCAGTTTTATTGCTATTGCTTTCTTCATGTCAAATACATATTCCTTCGACTATGAGATTATGCAACTCCCGGATACCGGAGGAATGCCTTGTGTGCTATCAAACGTTACAACGTAACTGGGTGATTATAAAGATGCTCTATAGGTATCTCCGAAGGTGTTTGTTGAGTTGGCATAGATCGAGATTAGGATTTATCACTCCGAGTATCGGAGAGGTATCTCTGGGCCCTCTCGGTAATACACATCATAAGCTTGCAAGCAAATGACTAAGGACTTAGTCACGCGGTGATGTATTACGGAATGAGTAAAGATACTTGTTGGTAACGAGATTGAACTAGGTATGAAGATACCGACGATCGAATCTTGGGCAAGTAACATACCGATAGACAAAGGGAATTATGTATGTTGTCATAACGGTCCGACCGATAAAGATCTTCGTAGAATATGTAGGAGACAATATGAGGATCCAGGTTCCGCTATTGGTTATTGACTGGAGAGGTGTCTCGGTCATGTCTACATAGTTCTCGAACCCGTAGGGTCCGCACGCTGAACGTTCGATGACGATATAGTATTATATGAGTTATGTGATATGGTGAGATCACGGACATGACAAGGAGTCTCGAAGTGGTCGAGAGGTAAAGATTGATATATAGGACGATGGTATTCGGATACCGGAAGTGTTCCGGAAGGTACCGGGTACTTATCGGGTCACCACAAAGGAGTTTCGGGCACCCCGGCAAAGTATGGGCCTTATGGGCTAGGAGAGGGAACACACCAGCCCACAAGGGGCTGGTGCGCCGCCTATAGAGGCAGGCCTATGAGGAGGAGAAGGAAAGTGGGGAGGGAAAGGAAAGCGTGGAGTAGGACTCCCCCTTCCTTCCCTCTCCCCCCTCTTTCCTTCCCCCTTCTTCATATAAGGAAAGGGGGGCGCAGCGCAAGGCGGCAGTCCTAGGGTCTCTTGGGGCGCCCTAGGGGCTGCCTCCTCCCTTCCCACCTATATATATATATGTGGGGACGGGGCGCCACATAAGGACACACAACATTTTCTTAGCCGTGTGCGGTACCCCCGTCCCCCGTTTACTCCCTCGGTCATATCTTCGTAGTGCTTAGGCGAAGCCCTGCGGAGATCGCATCACCATCATCGTCATCACGCTGTTGTGTTGACGGAACTCATCCACGACACCTTCCTGGATCAAGAAGGCGTGGGACGTCACCGAGCTGAACGTGTGCAGAACTCGAAGGTGTCGTGCGTTCGGTTCTTGATCAGTCGGAACGAGAAGAAGTTCGACTACATCAACCGTGTTGTCAAACGCTTCCGCTTTTGGTCTACGAGGGTACGTAGACACACTCTCCCCTCTCATTTCTATGCATTTCCTAGATATATCTTGCGTGAGCATAGGAATTTTTTTGAAATTGCATGCTACGTTTCCCAGCACCCCAATACCATCACAGCGCTCTTGTCAAAGTTGATCTTGAGACCGGACATCTACTAAAAGAAGAGGAGGAGGAATTTCACCATGAATAGCGTCGTCAGCGTACTATAGGAGGGAGACCCCACCCCCTCCCACTAAGTGCGGCACTACGCCGCAAATATGCCCCTCGGCCTTGACCTTGTCTAGGATGGTAGCCAGGGCGGCACCATCATGTTAAATAGAAGGGGGGGTAGGGGTCACCCTGCCTAACCCCACAAAGCATGGGGAAGTAGGGCCCAACTTCTCCGTTAATGTTAACCGCGGTACACCCATGGGACACCATTTGCATGATGCGAGAGACCCGACGGTCATTGAACCCATTACGGAGTAAGACTTCCCGAAGGAAGGACCAGCAGACCGTGTCATAGGCTTTATGGAAGTCAAGCTTCAGGAAGACCGCCTTCTAATGTTTGGTGCGCACCTCATCAAGGACTTCATGGAAAACTAAAACCCCATCCAGGATATACCGGCCTTGGATGAAGGCCGATTAGTTGGGGTGGGTAATGCGGTCAGCTAGCGGGGTTACCCTATTGGCGTACCCCTTCGATAAGATGCGTAAAATCACGTTGATCACCGTGATCGGTCGAAATTGGCGAATGTCCGAAGCCCCAGGAACCTTGGGGATTAGCGTGATGATCCCATGGTTTAGATTGGCAACATCAATGGATCCTACATAGAACTCCTCGAAGAGAGCTATCACCCGACCACCGCCGGTCCGAGGCCTTCCTCGCCGAGCTCCAGGGGAAAGTCTTGGCGCACTCTATATAAGCTGGGAGGAGGGCACCTGGCTGAGGGTTGAACTCTCTCATATTCTACCTTACACCAAGAGTTAAGAGCATCACAAGAGTAGGGTATTACCTCCACCGAAGAGGGCTTGAATCTGCATAAACCCTTGTGCGTACTCCCATCCACACTGTGTGATAGATACGATTGCCTCTACATACACACCCCTATAGTATTCTATAGATTATATCCATGACATGAGCAAAAATGCATCTCCATTATACCATAGTTTGTCTTGATGATTTATGAGAAAACCACTTGAGAGGACTAATGATTTTAATGACTTTATTTCAGGACTTTTAACTAGTTTTCATATACATGTCATTGGCTATAAGTGGAAGATCATTGATGACCCTAACTAACAAGTTTCAAAGTTGGTGTCCAGATCAAACTCTGAACATGTCCTCCTACTTTTGTGGGCTTTTAGTGAATCCAATATTCACACTGGGTACACAGGAAAATGTATTAGGAAGAGGGGCATTACTTTCTAATATCCTCAAAAAGTTGTTATGGATGTTCAGTGAATATCACGTTGGGCACTAAAGCGCAAGGGTTTGCAGTACTATGAACTAGTATGAAGCAAGTTTTTCCCGAAATTGAGAACCAATGCAACAATGCATGGAGTTCTTTCTGTGTTTTTTTGGACGCTGATAACGCCCACACGTGTGGTGGGAGCGACACCCGCCCACACGCCCTATAACACACAGGCTACACCATGTCACCGCATGCATGCATGTGGGAATCTTTTTGGATTTCCAGTTTTTAAACTGTTTTATCTTTTTAATGGAAAATTCGATTGAAGGTCCGTTTTCACCATTAAATCCATCGCGACGAGATCTTCCAAACTAGATCTCATATCAATATGTTTCGACGACTTTTAGAAGTTGTCATGTCTATTGCACATGAATTGCCATTGTGTTTACACTGAAGTTGCCATGATATGTTTCAGCTATTTTCTTGCACATTTAAAACTAAATTTTGACATATTATAAAACGGGGAATTAAGAAACTAGGCTTGCCATGAACCATAAACTAAAATTTCCATGATACATGCAGTTAAAATTGCCATGGTTCATACAAAACATAATTTTCATGGTCAAAATACTAAAATTGTCATGCTCTATGATACATGCACTTAAAATTGCCATGGTTCATACAAAACATAATTTTCATGGCCAAAATACTAAAATTGTCATGCTCTATAAACTAAAATTGCCACATGGCAACTTTAGTGTAACACTATGGCAACTACGGTGTAAACATCATGGCAACTTTTGGCCAATTTTTTTTCATTGAAACATATCAACATGGTATCTAGTTTTAAAGATCTCGTCGAGACGGATTTAATGGGGAAAACGAATTTTTAATTGAATTTTTTAATTAGGAGATTAAATATTTTTAAGCCGAAAACCAAAAAGATTCCCGCTAATGCCATCTGTTTTGATGTGGCAAAATGAATGGTACTGGAGGCATTTGGGCCATGTTGCTTCGTGCCACACGTGTGGGCGTTAACATTTGCGTTTTTTTCTCCTACACTAGTTGTGGATGAGTTTTTTTCAAATCAAATAATAACTCACGACGGGGGATTTCTGCTAGCAATTCTGGAGCCCTCGTCTCCGGCGCTAGCCCAAACCCTCATCACAAAGCTCTTGTAGCTTGGTGGCAGTGATTGAAGAATTTTATCAATGACACTATCATCAGGAAGATTAACTCCCAGTTGAATCAAGTGATTATTATACCCAGACAGTTTTAGTATATGCTCATTGACAGAACTATTCTCCTCCATTTTGCGGTTGTAGAACTTATTGGAGACTTCATATCTCTTCTTCCTGTCGGATCGCGCCGCCGCCCGCCTACCTTCTTCCACCTCTTGTCACTGTGCTCCATGCCCAAATCGCATCGGCCTTTTCCCCTCCTCAACCTCCCCCGTTGCCGGCGCCCTTATCCTTTCCCCACCCCCACAGAAACTCCCATGATGGCAGCCTCACAGAGGCCAACGGAAAGGAGGGCGTCGAGGTGCACCCCTGTGACGGCGCGGGCCACGCTCGTATTCGAGATCGCCGGGTACAGCCTGCATAAGGGCATGGGCATTGGCAAATTCATCTGGTCCACCACCGTCTCCGTTGGCGGGCACCAATGGTGCATCCTCTACTACCCAGACGGAGACACACACATCGAGAGCCAGGGCCACATCTCAGTCTACCTGGAGCTTCTGAGCAAGGGTGCTAAGGTAAGGGTGCTCTTTGACTTGATGTTGATCAACCACGTCAGTGGGCTGTCTGAAGGAAATATGCCCTAGAGGCAATAATAAAGTTATTATTTATTTGCTCATATCATGATAAATGTTTATTATTCATGCTAGAATTG
The DNA here is from genome assembly GCF_002575655.3 of Aegilops tauschii subsp. strangulata. NCBI lineage: Eukaryota > Viridiplantae > Streptophyta > Magnoliopsida > Poales > Poaceae > Aegilops > Aegilops tauschii. The sequence continues at coordinate 472,016,744 of NC_053036.3, read as the reverse complement.
TATTAACCGGAAACATAATACATGTGTGAATACATAGACAAACATAGTTTCACTAGTATGCCTCTACTTGACTAGCTCGTTAATCGAAGATGGTTGAGTTTCCTAGCCATGGACATGAGTTATTATTTGATTAGCGGGATCACATCATTAGGAGAATGATGTGATTGACTTGACCCATTCCGTTAGCTTAGCACTTGATCATTTAGTATGTTGCTATTGCTTTCTTCATGACTTATACATGTTCCTATGACTATGAGATTATGCAACTCCCGTTTTTACCGGAGGAACACTTTGTGTGCTACCAAACGTCACAACGTAACTGGGTGATTATAAAGGTGCTCTACAGTTGTCTCCGAAGGTACTTGTTGAGTTGGCATATTTCGAGATTAGGATTTGTCACTCCGATTGTCGGAGAGGTATCTCTGGGCCCTCTCGGTAATGCACATCACTATAAGCCTTGCAAGCAATGTGACTAATGAGTTAGTTGCAGGATGATGCATTACATAACGAGTAAAGAGACTTGCCGGTAACGAGATTGAACTAGGTATTGAGATACCGATGATCGAATCTCGGGCAAGTAACATACCGATGACAAAGGGAACAACGTATGTTGTTATGTGGTTTGACCGATAAAGATCATCGTAGAATATGTGGGAGCCAATATGTGCATCCAGGTTCCGCTATTGGTTATTGACCGGAGACGTGTCTCGGTCATTTCTACATAGTTCTCGAACCCGTAGGGTCCGCACGCTTAAAGTTCAGTGGCGATCGGTATTATGAGTTTTTGTGTTTTGATGTACCGAAGGTAGTTCCGAGTCCCGAATATGATCACGGACATGACGAGAAGTCTCAAAATGGTCGAGACGTAAAGATTGATATATTGGAAGACTATGTTCGGATACTGGAAAGGTTCCGGAAAGTTTTGGACATATACCGGAGTACCGGGGGGTTACCGGAACCGCCCGGGAAGTAATTGGGCGTCATGGGCCTAAGTGGGAGAAGAGGAGGGGCGGCTAGGGCAGCCGCGCGCCCCCTCCCCCTCTATTCCGAATGGGACAAGGAAGGGGGGGCGGCGCCTGATACATCTCCAACGTATCTATAATTTATGAAGTACTCGTGCTATTATATTATCCATCTTGGATGTTTAATGGGCTTTACTATGCACTTTTATATTATTTTTGGGACTAACCTATTAACCCAGAGCCCAGTGCCAGTTTCTGTTTTTTCCCTTGGATCAGTGTTTCGCAGAAAAGGAATATCAAACGGAGTCCAAACGGAATGAAACCTTTGGGAGAGTTATTTTTGGAACGGAAGCAATCCAGAAGACTTGGAGTGTACGTAAGGGAAGCAACGAGGAAAGCACGAGGTAGGGGGCGCACCCACCCCCCCTGGGCGCGCCCTCCACCCTCGTGGGCCCCTCGTGGCTCCCCTGACCTACTTCTTTCGCCTATATATATCCATATACCCTAAAACCATCGGGGAGCAGAATAGATCGGGAGTTCCACTGCCGCAAGCCTCTGTAGCCACCAAAAACCAATCGGGACCCTGTTCCGGCACCCTGCCGGAGGGGGGATCCCTCACCGGTGGCCATCATCATCATCCCGACGCTCTCCATGACGAGGAGGGAGTAGTTCACCCTCGGGGCTGAGGGTATGTACCAGTAGCTATGTGTTTGATCTCTCTCTCTCGTGTTCTTGGGGTGGTACGATTTTGATGTATCGCGAGCTTTGCTATTGTAGTTGGATCTTATGATGTTTCTCCCCCTCTACTCTCTTGTAATGGATTGAGTTTTCCCTTTGAAGTTATCTTATCGGATTTTCTTTAAGGATTTGAGAACACTTGATGTATGTCTTGCCGTGCTTATTTGTGGTGACAATGGGATATCACGTGATCCACTTGATGTATGTTTTGGTGATCAACTTGTGGGTTCCGCCCATGAACCTATGCATAGGGCTTGGCACACGTTTTCGTCTTGACTCTCCGGTAGAAACTTTGGAGCACTCTTTGAACTACTTTGTGTTGGTTGAATAGATGAATCTGACATTGTGTGATGCATATCGTATAATCATACCCACGGATACTTGAGGTGACATTGGAGTATCTAGGTGACATTAGGGTTTTGGTTGATTTGTGTCTTAAGGTGTTATTCTAGTACGAACTCTATGATAGATCGAACGGAAAGAATAGCTTCGTGTTATTTTACTACGGACTCTTGAATAGATCGATCAGAAAGGATAACTTTGAGGTGGTTTCGTACCCTACCATAATCTCTTCGTTTGTTCTCCGCTATTAGTGACTTTGGAGTGACTCTTTGTTGCATGTTGAGGGATAGTTATATGATCCAATTATGTTATTATTGTTGAGAGAACTTGCACTAGTGAAAGTATGAACCCTAGGCCTTGTTTCCTAGCATTGCAATATCGTTTGTGCTCACTTTTACCACTTTTACCTTACTGTTTTTATATTTTCAGATTACAAAAACCTATATCTACCATCCATATTGCACTTGTATCACCATCTTTTTGCCGAACTAGTGCATCTATACAATTTACCATTGTATTGGGTGTGTTGGGGACACAAGAGACTCTTTGTTATTTGGTTGCAGGGTTGTTTGACAGAGACCATCTTCATCCTACGCCTCCCACGGATTGATAAACCTTAGGTCATCCACTTGAGGGAAATTTGCTACTGTCCTACAAACCTCTGCACTTGGAGGCCCCACAACGTCTACAAGAAGAAGGTTGCGTAGTAGACATCAAGAAGTTTTTGGCGCCGTTGCCGGGGAGGCTAGGTAAGCGGCACTCACACCCCGTCAACTAAGCTCTTTTCTAGCGCCGTTGCTGGGGAGGTGAGTGCTTGAAGGTATATCTTTGGATCTTGCAATCGAATCTTTTAGTTTCTTGTTTTATCACTAGTTTAGTTTATAAAAGAAAACTAAAAAATGGAATTGAGTTTGCCTCATACGCTTCATCTTTTCAATATCTTTCGTGAGTATGATGGAAAGGAAAATTGTGCCAAATTGTTAGAAGAAGAATGCATTAAAATGTTTAACACTAAATCTTTGAATGATGAGCATGATTGCAATGTTGTTAGTATGAACTCCTTGAACACCCATGATGATAATGATATGCAAAGCCACAAGCTTGGGGATGCTATGTTTGATGAAGATGATATGTTTAGTCCCCCAAGTTTTGATGAGCAAATTTATTATGATGAAAGCATGCCTCCTATTTATGATGTTTATATTGATGAAAGTGGATTTGGAGAGGTCATGACTTTATTTAGTGATGAATCCACTATTTCGGAAGAGGTTCCAATTGATTATGATAATAATGTTGCTATTTATGATGATTATTGTGATGACATGTATGCTATTAAGAATAATGATAACCATGAAACTTGTCATCATGATTTTAGTTTTCAATTGGATTATGCTTCGCATGATAGTTATTTTGTTGAGTTTGCTCCCACTATTCCGAATGAGAAGAATTTTGCTTATGTGGAGAGTAATAAAATTTCTATGCTAGTAGATCATGAAAAGAATGCTTTAGGTGCTGGTTATATTGTTGAATTCATTCATGATGCTACTGAAAATTATTATGAGGGAGGAATATATGCTTGTAGGAATTGCAACAATATCAAGTTTCCTCTCTATGTGTTAAAAGTTTTGAAGTTATGCTTGTTTTGCCTTCCTATGCTAGTTGATTATTGTTCCCATAAATTGTTTGCTCACAAAATCCCTATGCATAGGAAGTGGGTTAGACTTAAATGTGCTAGTCATATTCTTCATGATGCTCTCTTTATGTTTCAATTCTTATGTCTTATGTGAGCATCATTGAAATCATCATGCCTAGCTAGGGGCGTTAAACGTTAGCGCTTGTTGGGAGGCAACCCAATTTTATTTTACTTTCTTGCTTTTTGGTTCTGTTTAGGAATAAATAATCCATCTAGCTTCTGTTTAAATGTGGTTTTGTGTTTTAATTAGTGTTTGTGCCAAGCAGAACCTTTGGGAAGACTTGGGTGATGTCTTTATGATCATGCTGTAAAAAACAGAAACTTTAGTGCTCACGAGATTAGCTAAAACTTTTTACTGGAGAGTGCTATTTAGTTGATTCTTTTTGCAGATGATTACTAGACAAATTATTCAGGTCCACCAATTTATTTTAGAATTTTTCGAGTTCCAGAAGTATACGTTTGATACAGATTACTACAGACTGTTCTGTTTTTGACAGATTCTGTTTTCTATGTGTTGTTTGCTTATTTTGATGAATCTATGAGTAGTATCGGAGGTATGAACCATAGAGAAGTTGGAATACAGTATATATTACACCAATATGAATTTATAATGAGGTCACAACAGTACCTAAGTGGTGATTTATTTTCTTATACTAACGGAGCTTACGAGTTTTCTGTTGAGTTTTGTGTTGTGAAGTTTTCAAGCTTTGGGTAAAGATTCGATGGACTATGGAATAAGTAGTGGCAAGAGCCTAAGCTTGGGGATGCCCAAGGCACCCCAAGATAATATTCAAGGACAACCAAGAGCCTAAGCTTGGGGATGCCCCGGATGGCATCCCCTCCTTCGTCTTCGTTCATCGGTAACTTTACTTGGAGCTATATTTTTATTCACCACATGATATGTGTTTTGCTTGGAGCGTCATTTTATTTTCTTTAGCTTTGCTTGCTGTATGAATAAAATACCAAGATCTGAAATTCTTAAATGAGAGAGGGTCTTCACATAGCTACATAATTATTTAACTACTCATTGATCTTCACTTATACCTTTTGGGAGTAGTTTGTGATTTACTCGTGTGCTTCAGTTATATCCTATGAGTAAATAGTTGAATGATTTGAATGTCATAAATCTGAAATTATATATGTTTCATATGCCTTTCCCATGGGGAGTAATGCCTTCACATATAAGAAGTAGAGGTGGTATTTTTGAAGGTTAGCAAACATTGTATTGGTCACTTGAACAATTCATGAAAGAATGTTGAAGGAAGAGAGATTTCACATATAAATATACTATCTTGGACATCTTCTATGATTGTGAGCCCCATTAATTGTTTTCAAACCTGAGCAAATTAGTTGAAGTTGGACAAGGAAGACAACATAATGAGTTATGCTTGGGTATATTTGTATAGAAGTTATATTGTTATGGATCCTCTAACATGTGGTGCTTGCTATTTAGAATCCTTTGCTAGCCAAAATATCTGTACTAAGCGGGAATACTGCTTGTGCATCCAAATTCCTTGAACCAAGTTTCTTCCATGAGTGTCCACCATATCTACCTATATGCGGTATTTATCTGCCATTCCAAGTAAATTTGCATGTGCCAAACTCTAAACCTTCAAATAATAATCTGTTTTGTATGCCCGAATCGCTCATGTAGGGACTAGGGGCTATCAGTATCTTCCATGCTAGGTGGGTTATTCTCACGATGAGTGGACTCCGCTCATCATTCACGAGAAAATGGCTGGTAACTGGGATGCCCAGTCCTATGATCAAAAGATCAAAAACAAAATCACAAATAATTTAAACAAAACTCCCCCAGGAATGTTGATAGTTGGACGGCACCCGCTGTTTCGGACAAGCCGTGGAGTGTGAATGTTGGTGGAGGGGGAGTAAAAACTTTACCTTTCTGCGTGGGAACCGCCTATGATGTATCTAGTATGGAAGATATTGGGAACTCTTGGTCGTTATGTTGACAATGAAAGCATACCTCTCAAAATTATTTTCATCTCTATTTTAGCTTCGAGCTCTGGCACCTCTGCAAATCCCTGCTTCCCTCTGCGAAGGGCCTATCTTTTACTTTTATGCAAGAGTCAATAGTATTCCTTCTCATTCCAAACTACTCTTTAGTTGGCAAGCATCATGTGATGGAAAAATCTAAGCATATATGGCCATTCAAATATATTTGAGCATGAATTATTATTGTTGGCAAACGGAATGAAACCTTCGGGAGAGTTATTTTTGGAATGGAAGCAATCCAGAAGACTTGGAGTGTACGTAAGAGAAGCAATGAGGAAGGCATGAGGCAGGGGGGCGCCCACCCCCCTGGGCGCGCCCTCCACCCTCGTGGGCCCCTCGTGGCTCCCCTGACCGACTTCTTTCGCCTATATATATCCATATACCCTAAAACCATCGGGGAGCAGAATAGATCGGGAGTTCCGCCGCCGCAAGCCTCTGTAGCCACCAAAAAAACCAACCAGGACCCTGTTCCGGCACCCTGCCGGAGGGGGGATCCCTCACCGGTGGCCATCTTCATCATCCCGACGCTCTGCATGACGAGGAGGGAGTAGTTCACCCTCGGGGCTGAGGGTATGTACCAGTAGCTATGTGTTTGATCTCTCTCTCTCTCTCTCTCGTGTTCTTGAGGTGGTACGATCTTGATGTATCGCGAGCTTTGCTATTGTAGTTGGATCTTATGATGTTTCTCCCCCTCTACTCTCTTGTAATGGATTGGTTTTTCCCTTTGAAGTTATCTTATCGGATTGAGTCTTTAAGGATTTGAGAACACTTGATGTATGTCTTGCCGTGCTTATCTGTGGTGACAATGGGATATCACGTGATCCACTTGATGTATGTTTTGGTGATCAACTTGCGGGTTCCGCCCATGAAACTATGCATAGGGGTTGGCACACGTTTTCGTCTTGTCTCTCCGGTAGAAACTTTGGGGCACTTTTTGAAGTACTTTGTGTTGGTTGAATAGATGAATTTGAGATTGTGTGATGCATATCGTATAATCATAACCACGGATACTTGAGGTGACATTGGAGTGTCTAGGTGACATTAGGGTTTTTGTTGATTTGTGTCTTAATGTGTTATTCTAGTACGAACTCTATGATAGATCGAACGGAAAGAATAGCTTCGTGTTATTTTACTACGGACTCTTGAATAGATCTATCAGAAAGGATAACTTTGAGGTGGTTTCGTACCCTACCATAATCTCTTCGTTTGTTCTCCGCTATTAGTGACTTTGGAGTGACTCTTTGTTGCATGTTGAGGGATAATTATATGATCCAATTATGTTATTATTGTTGAGAGAACTTGCACTAGTGAAAGTATGAACCCTAGGCCTTGTTTCCTAGCATTGCAATATCGTTTGTGCTCACTTTTACCACTTGTCACCTTGCTGTTTTTATATTTTCAGATTACAAAAACCAATATCTACCATCCATATTGCACTTGTATCACCATCTCTTCGCCGAACTAGTGCACCTATACAATTTACCATTGTATTGGGTGTGTTGGGGACACAAGAGACTCTTTGTTATTTGGTTGCAGGGTTGTTTGAGAGAGACCATCTTCATCCTACGCCTCCCATGGATTGATAAACCTTAGGTCATCCACTTGAGGGAAATTTCCTACTGTCCTACAAACCTCTGCACTTGGAGGCCCAACAACGTCTACAAGAAGAAGGTTGCGTAGTAGACATCAGCGCCCCCCCTTTTTCCTTCTCCTCCTCTCTCCCTTCCTTCCCTTCTCCTAATCCAACAAGGAAAGGAGGAGTCCTACTCCCGGTGGGAGTAGGACTCCCCCCTTGGCGCGCCCTCCTTGGCCGGCCGCCTCTCCCCCCTTGCTCCTTTATATACGGGGGCAGGGGCACCTCTAAACACACAAGTTGATCTGTTGATCTCTCCCAGCCGTGTGCGGTGCCCCCCTCCACCATATTCCACCTCGGTCATATCGTAGCGGTGCTTACGCGAAGCCCTGCGTCGGTAGCAACATCATCACCGTCATCACGCCGTCGTGCTGACGGAACTCTCTCATGAAGCTCTGCTGGATCGGAGCTCGCGGGACGTCATCGAGCTGAACGTGTGCTGAACTCGGAGGTGCCGTACGTTCGGTACTTGGATCGGTCGGATCGTGAAGACGTACGACTACATCAACCGCGTTGTGCTAACGCTTCCGCTTCCGGTCTACGAGGGTACGTTGACAACACTCTCCCCTCTCGTTGCTATGCATCACCATGATCTTGCGTGTGCGTAGGAAAACTTTTGAAATTACTACGTTCCCCAACAGTGGCATCCGAGCCTGGTTTTATGCGTAGATGTTATATGCACAAGTAGAACACAAGTGAGTTGTGGGCGATACAAGTCATACTGCTTACCACCATGTCATAATTTGGTTCGGCGGTATTGTTGGATGAAGCGGCCCGGACCGACATTACGCGTACGCTTACACGAGACTGGTTCTACCGACGTGCTTTGCACATAGTTGGCTGGCGGGTGTCAGTTTCTCCAACTTTAGTTGAACCGAGTGTGTTTACGCCCGGTCCTTGAGAAGGTTAAAACAACACTAACTTGACGAACTATCGTCGTGGTTTTGATGCGTAGGTAAGAACGGTTCTTGCTCAGCCCGTAGCAGCCACGTAAAACTTGCAACAACAAAGTAGAGGACGTCTAACTTGTTTTTGCAGGGCATGTTGTGATGTGATATGGTCAAGGCGTGATGCTATATTTTATTATATGAGATGATCATGTTTTGTAACCGAGTTACCGGCAACTGGCAGGAGCCATATGGTTGTCGCTTTATTGTATGCAATGAAATCGCCCTATAATTGCTTTACTTTATCACTAAACGGTAGCGATAGTCATAGAAGCAATAGTTGGCGAGACGACAATGATGCTACGATGGAGATCAAGGTGTCGCGCCGGTGACGATGGTGATCATGACGGTGCTTCAAAGATGGAGATCACAAGCACAAGATGATGATGGCCATATCATATCACTTATATTGATTGCGTGTGATGTTTATCCTTTATGCATCTTATTTTGCTTTGATTGACGGTAGCATTATAAGATGATCTCTCACTAAATTTCAAGATAAAAGTGTTCTCCCTGAGTATGCACCGTTGACAAAGTTCGTCGTGCCGAGACACCACGTGATGATCGGGTGTGATAAGCTCTGCGTTCATCTACAACGGGTGCAAGCCAGTTTTGCACACGCAGAATACTCGTGTTAAACTTGACGAGCCTAGCATATGCAGATATGGCCTCGGAACACTGAGACCGAAAGGTCGAGCGTGAATCATATAGTAGATATGATCAACATAGTGATGTTCACCATTGAAAACTACTCCATCTCACGTGATGATCGGACATGGTTTAGTTGATTTGGATCACGTGATCACTTAGATGATTAGAGGGATGTATATTGATACGTCTCCAACGTATCTATAATTTTTTATTGCTCCATGCTATATTATCTTCTGTTTTGGACATTATTGGGTTTATTATACACTTTTATATTATTTTTGGGACTAACTTACTAACCGGAGGCCCAGCCCAAAATTGTTGTTTTTTGCCTATTTCAGAGTTTCGCAGAAAAAGAATATCAAACGGAGTCCAAACGGAATGAAACCTTCGGGAACGTGATTTTCGAAACGAACGTGATCCAGAGGACTTGGACCCTACGTCAAGAAAGCTACCAGGAAGCCATGAGGTAGGGGGCGCTCCTACCCCCTAGGCGCGCCCTCCACCCTCGTGGGCCCCACGTTGCTCCACCGACGTACTCCTTCCTCCTATATATACCTACGTACCCCCAAACTACAAGATACGGAGCCAAAAACCTAATTCCACCACCGCAACCTTCTGTACCCATGAGATCCCATCTTCGGGCCTGTTCCGGAGCTCCGCCGGAGGGAGCATCGATCACGGAGGGCTTCTACATCAACACCATAGCCTCTCCGATGAAGTGTGAGTAGTTTACTTCAGACCTTCGGGTCCATAGTTATTAGCTAGATGGCTTCCTCTCTCTTTTTGGATCTCAATACAATGTTCTCCCCCTCTCTTGTGGAGATCTATTCAATGTAATCTTCTTTTGCGGTGTGTTTGTTGAGACCGATGAATTGTGGGTTTACGATCAAGTTTATCTATGAACAATATTTGAATCTTCTGAATTCTTTTATCTATGATTGTTTATCTTTGCAAGTCTTCGAATTATCAGTTTGGTTTGGCCTACTAGATTGATCTTTCTTGCAATGGGAGAAGTGCTTAGCTTTGGGTTCAATCTTGCGGTGTCCTTTCCCAGTGACAGTAGGGGCAGCAAGGCACGTATTGTATTGTTGCCATCGAGGATAACAAGATGGGGTTTATATCATATTGCATGAGTTTATCCCTCTACATCATGTCATCTTGCTTAAAGTGTTACTCTGTTCTTATGAACTTAATACTCTAGATGCATGCTGGATAGCGGTCGATGTGTGGAGTAATAGTAGTAGATGCAGGCAGGAGTCGGTCTACTTGTCTCGGACGAGATGCCTATATACATGATCATGCCTAGATATTCTCATAACTATGCTCAATTCTGTCAATTTCTCAACAGTAATTTGTTCACCCACCGTAAATACTTATGCTCTCGAGAGAAGCCACTACTGAAACCTATGGCCCCCGGGTCTATTTTTCATCATATTAATCTTCCAACACTTAGCTATTTCCGTTGCCTTTTATTTTACTTTGCATCTTTATCACAAAAATACCAAAAATATTATCTTATCATATCTATCAGATCTCACTCTCGTAAGTGACCGTGTAGGGATTGACAACCCCTTATCGCGTTGGTTGCGAGGATTTATTTGTTTGTGTAGGTGCGAGGGACTCGTGTGTAACCTCCTACTGGATTGATACCTTGGTTCTCAAAAACTGAGGGAAATACTTACGCTACTTTGCTGCATCACCCTTTCCTCTTCAAGGGAAAACCAACGTAGTGCTCAAGAGGTAGCAAGAAGGATTTCTAGCGCCGTTGCCGGGGAGGCTTACGCGAAGTCAATCAAGATTTGACTCCCGACAATGAGCCATTTCTGGCGCCGTTGCCAGGGAGGTCTACGCAAAAGTCAACATACCAAGTACCCATCACAAACCCTTATCTCCCGCATTACATTATTTGCCATTTGCCTCTCTTTTTCCTCTCCCCCACTTCACCCTTGCCGTTTTATTCACCCTCTCTTTTCCGTTCGCCTCTTTTTCGCTTGCTTCTTGTTTTGCTCGTGTGTTGGATTGCTTGCTTGTCACGATGGCTCAAGATAATACCAAATTATGTGACTTTACCAATACCAACAATAATGATTTCCTTACCACTCCGGTTGCTCCTCTTACCGGTACTGAATCTTGTGAAATCAATGCTGCTTTGTTGAATCTTGTTATGAAAGATCAATTCGCCGGCCTTCCTAGTGAAGATGCCGCTACTCATCTAAATAGCTTCGTTGATTTGTGTGATATGCAAAAGACGAAAGATGTTGACAATGATATTGTTAAATTGAAGCTATTTCCTTTTTCTCTTAGAGATTATGCTAAAGCTTGGCTTTCGTCTTTGCCTAAAAATAGTATTGATTCTTGGAATAAGTGCAAAGATGCTTTTATCTCTAAGTATTTTCCTCCCGCTAAGATTATCTCTCTTAGAAACGATATTATGAATTTTAAGCAACTTGACCATGAACATGTTGCACAAGCTTGGGAGAGGATGAAATTAATGATACATAATTGCCCCACGCATGGTTTGAATTTGTGGATGATTATACAAAAAATTTATGCTAGATTGAATTTTGCTTCTAGAAATCTTTTAGATTCGGCCGCGGGAGGCACTTTTATAGAAATCACTTTAGGAGAAGCTACTAAACTCCTAGATAATATTATGGTTAATTATTCTCAATGGCACACTGAAAGATCTACTAATAAAAAAGTGCATGTGATAGAAGAAATTAATGTTTTGAGTGGAAAGATGGATGAACTTATGCAATTATTTGCTACTAAGAGTGTTTCTTCTAATCCTAATGATATGCCTTTGTCTACTTTGATTGAGAATAATAATGAATCTATGGATGTGAATTTTGTTGGTAGGAATAATTTTGGTAACAACGCGTATAGAGGAAACTTTAATCCTAGGCCTTATCCTAGTAATTACTTTAATAATTATGGTAATTCCTACAACAATTCTTATGGAAACTTTAATAAGATTCCCTCTGAATTTGAGACTAGTGTTAAGGAATTTATGAATTCGCAAAAGAATTTCAATGCTTTGCTTGAAGAAAAATTGCTTAAAGTTGATGAATTGGCTAGGAACATTGATAGAATTTCTCTTGATGTTGATTCCTTGAAAGTTAGGTCTATTCCACCTAAGCATGATATTAATGAGTCTCTCAAATCCATGAGAATTTCCATTGATGAGTGCAAAGGAAGAACCGCTAGGATGCGTGCTAAGAAAGATTGCTTTATAAAAGCGTGTTCTTCTAATTTTTATGAAAACAAAGATGAATATCTAAAAGTTATTGATGTGTCCCCTATTAAATCTTTGTTTTGCAATATGAATCTTGATAATGATGGGACTGAATATGATCCACCTTTACCTAGAAGGCGTTCCAGAAATTCTGAGTTTTTAGATCTTGATGCTAAAATTGATAAAAGTGGGATTGAAGAGATCAAAACATTAGATATTAATGAACCCACTATTTTGGATTTCAAGGAATTTAATTATGATAGCTGCTCTTTGATAGATTGTATTTCCTTGTTGCAACCCGTGCTAAATTCTCCTCATGCTTATAGTCAAAATAAAGCCTTTACTAAACATATCATTGATGCTTTGATGCAATCTTATGAAGAAAAACTTGAGTTGGAAGTTTCTATCCCTAGAAACCTTTATGATGAGTGGGAACCTACTATTAAAATTAAGATTAAAGATCATGAATGCTATGCTTTGTGTGATTTGGGTGCTAGTGTTTCCACGATTCCAAAAACTTTGTGTAATTTGCTAGGTTTCCGTGATTTTGATGAGTGCTCTTTAAACTTGCACCTTGCGGATTCCACTATTAAGAAACCTATGGGAAGAATTAATGATGTTCTTATTTTTGCAAATAGGAACTATGTGCCCGTAGATTTTATCGTTCTTGACATAGATTGCAATCCTTCATGTCCTATTATTCTTGGTAGACCTTTCCTTAGAAATATTGGTGCAATCATTGATATGAAGGAAGGGAATATTAGATTCCAATTTCCATTAAAGAAAGGCATGGAACACTTCCCTAGGAAGAAAATAAAATTACCATATGAATCTATTATGAGAGCCACTTATGGATTGCCTACCAAAGATGGCAATACCTAGATCTATCCTTGCTATTATGCCTAGCTAGGGGCGTTAAACGATAGCGCTTGTTGGGAGGCAACCCAGTTTTATTTTTAGTTTTTTGCTTTTTGCTTCTGTTTAGGAATAAATATTTGTTCTAGCCTCTGGTTAGATGTGTTTTTATGTTTTAATTAGTGTTTGTGCCAAGTTAAACCTATAGGATCTTCTTGGATGATAGTTATTTGATCTTGCAGAAAATTCCAGAAACTTTCTGTTCACGAAAATAATTGTTAAAAATCACCAGAATGTGATAAAATATTGATTACAATTGCTGCTGATCAATAAACAAATTTTATAGGTCTTCCTATTTTGGCTGATGTTTTGGAGTTCCAGAATTTTGCGTTAGTTACAGATTACTACAGACTGTTCTGTTTTTGACAGATTCTGTTTTTCGTGTGTTGTTTGCTTATTTTGATGAATCTATGGCTAGTAAAATAGTTTATAAACCATATAGAAGTTGTAATACAGTAGGTTTAACACCAATATAAATAAATAATGAGTTCATTACAGTACCTTGAAGTGGTCTTTTGTTTTCTTTCGCTAACGGAGCTCACGAGATTTTCTGCTGAGTTTTGTGTTGTGAAGTTTTCAAGTTTTGGGTGAAAGATTTGATGGATTATGGAACAAGGAGTGGCAAAATCCTAAGCTTGGGGATGCCCATGGCACCCCCAAGATAATCTAAGGACACCTAAAATCCAAAGCTTGGGGATTCCCCGGAAGGCATCCCCTCTTTCGTCTACTTCCATCGGTAACATTAGTTGGAGCTATATTTTTATTCACCACATGATATGTGTTTTGCTTGGAGCGTCTTGTATGATTTGAGTCTTTTCTTTTTAGTTTACCACAATCATCTTTGCTGTACACACCTTTTGAGAGAGACACACATGGTTCAGAAATTATTAGAATACTCTATGTGCTTCACTTATATCTTTTGAGTTATATAGTTTTTGCTCTAGTACTTCACTTATATCTTTTAGAGCACGGTGGTAGATTTGTTTTATAGAAACTATTGATCTCTCATGCTTCACTTAGATTATTTTGAGAGTCTTAAATAGCATGGTAATTTGCTTAAAAATCCTAATATGCTAGGTATTCAAGATTAGTAAAAACTTTCTTATGAGTGCGTTGAATACTAAGAGAAGTTTGATGCTTGATGATTGTTTTGAGACATGGAGGTAGTAATATTAAAGTTGTGCTAGTTGAGTAGTTGTGAATTTGAGAAATACTTGTGTTGAAGTTTGCAAGTCCCGTAGCATGCACGTATGGTAAACGTTATGTAACAAATTTGAAACATGAGGTGTTCTTTGATTGTCCTCCTTATGAGTGGCGGTCAGGAACGAGCGATGGTCTTTTCCTACCAATCTATCCCCCTTGGAGCATGCGCGTAGTGCTTGGTTTTTGATGACTTGTAGATTTTTGCAATAAGTATGTGAGTTCTTTATGACTAATGTTGAGTCCATCGATTATACGCACTCTCACCTTTCCACCATTGCTAGCCTCTTCGGTACCATGCATTGCCCTTTCTCACATTGAGAGTTGGTGCAAACTTCGCCGGTGCATCCAAACCCCGTGATATGATACGCTCTTTCACACATAAACCTCCTTATATCTTCCTCAAAACAGCCACCATACCTACCTATTATGGCATTTCCATAGCCATTCCGAGATATATTGCCATGCAACTTTCCACCATTCCGTTTATCATGACACGTTCATCATTGTCATATTGCTTTGCATGATCATGTAGTTGACATAGTATTTGTGGCAAAGCCACCGTTCATAATTCTTTCATACATGTCACTCTTGGTTCATTGCATATCCCGGTACACCGCCGGAGGCATTCATATAGAGTCATACTTTGTTCTAGTATCGAGTTGTAATCATTGAGTTGTAAATAAATAGAAGTGTGATGATCATCATTTTCTAGAGCATTGTCCCAAGTGAGGAAAAAAAAGAGAAAGGCCAAAAAAAAGAGAAGGCCCAAAAAAATGAGAGAAAAAGAGAGAAGGGACAATGTTACTATCCTTTTACCACACTTGTGCTTCAAAGTAGCACCATGATCTTCATAATAGAGAGTCTCTTGTTTTGTCACCTTCATATACTAGTGGGAATTTTTCATTATAGAACCTGGCTTGTATATTCCAACAATGGGCCTCCTCAAGTGCCCTAAGTCTTCGTGAGCAAGCAAGTTGGATGCACACCCACTTAGTTTCTTTTGTTGAGCTTTCATACATTTATAGCTCTAGTGCATCCGTTGCATGGCAATCCCTACTCCTTGCATTAACATCAATCGATGGGCATCTCCATAGCTCATTGATTAGCCTCGTTGATGTGAGACTTTCTCCTTTTTTGTCTTCTCCACATAACCCCCATCATCATATTCTATTCCACCCATAGTGCTATATCCATCGCTCACGCTCATGTATTGTGTGAAAGTTGAAAAAGTTTGAGATTACTAAAGTATGAAACAATTGCTTGGCTTGTCATCGGGGTTGTGCATGATGAGAGCATTCTTGTGTGACGAAAATGGAGCATGACTAAACTATATGATTTGTAGGGATGAACTTTCTTTGGCCATGTTATTTTGAGAGGACATAATTGCTTAGTTAGTATTCTTGAAGTATTATTATTTTTATGTCAATATTGAACTTTTATCTTGAATCTTTCGGATCTGAATATTCATACCACAATTAAGAAGAATTACATTGAAATTATGCCAAGTAGCATTCCACATCAAAAATTCTGTTTTTATCATTTACCTACTCGAGGACGAGCAGGAATTAAGCTTGGGGATGCTTGATACGTCTCCAACGTATCTATAATTTTTGATTGCTCCATGCTATATTATCTTCTGTTTTGGACATTATTGGGCTTTATTATACACTTTTATATTATTTTTGGGACTAACCTATTAACCGGAGGCCCAGCCCAGAATTGATGTTTTTTGCCTATTTCAGAGTTTCGCAGAAAAAGAATATCAAACGGAGTCCAAACGGAATGAAACCTTCGGAACATGATTTTCGAAACGAACGTGATCCAGAGGACTTGGACCCTACGTCAAGAAAGCTACCAGGAAGCCACGAGGTAGGGGGCGTGCCTACCCCCCTGGGCGCGCCCTCCACCCTTGTGGGCCCCACGTTGCTCCACCGACGTACTCCTTCCTCCTATATATACCTACGTACCCCCAAACTACCAGATACGGAGCCAAAAATCTAATTCCACCGCCGCAACCTTCTGTACCCGTGAGATCCCATCTTGGGGCCTGTTCCGGAGCTCCGCCGGAGGGGGCATCGATCACGGAGGGCTTCTACATCAACACCATAGCCTCTCCGATGAAGTGTGATTAGTTTACCTCAGACCTTCGGGTCCATAGTTATTAGCTAGATGGCTTCCTCTCTCTTTTTGGATCTCAATACAATGTTCTCCCCCTCTCTTGTGGAGATCTATTCAATGTAATCTTCTTTTTTGGTGTGTTTGTTGAGACCGATGAATTGTGGGTTTATGATCAAGTTTATCTATGAACAATATTTGAATCTTCTGAATTCTTTTATCTATGATTGGTTATCTTTGCAAGTCTCTTCGAATTATCATTTTGGTTTGGCCTACTATATTGATCTTTCTTGCAATGGGAGAAGTGCTTAGCTTTGGGTTCAATCTTGCGGTGTCCTTTCCCAGTGACAGTAGGGGCAGCAAGGCACGTATTGTATTGTTGCCATCGAGGATAACAAGATGGGGTTTATATCATATTGCATGAGTTTATCCCTCTACATCATTTCATCTTGCTTAAAGCATTACTCTGTTCTTATGAACTTAATACTCTAGATGCATGCTGGATAGCGGTCGATGTGTGGAGTAATAGTAGTAGATGCAGGCAGGAGTCGGTCTACTTGTCTCGGACGTGATGCCTATATACATGATCATGCCTAGATATTCTCATAACTATGCTCAATTCTGTCAATTGCTCAACAGTAATTTGTTCATCCACCGTAAATACTTATGCTCTCGAGAGAAGCCACTAGTGAAACCTATGGCTCCCGGGTCTATTTTCCATCATATTAATCTTCCAACACTTAGCTATTTCCGTTGCCTTTTATTTTACTGTGCATCTTTATCACAAAAATACCAAAAATATTATCTTATCATATCTATCAGATCTCACTCTCGTAAGTGACCGTGTAGGGATTGACAACCCCTTATCGCGTTGGTTGCGAGGATTTATTTGTTTGTGTAGGTGCGAGGGACTCGTGTGTAGCCTCCCACTAGATTCATACTTTGGTTCTCAAAACTGAGGGAAATACTTACACTACTTTGCTGCATCACCCTTTCCTCTTCAAGGGAAAACCAACGCAGTGCTCAAGAGGTAGCATATATCTAAGTGGGAGTTCTTAAGTAATATGATTAATGAACTTAAATTTATCATGAACTTAGTACCTGATAGTATTTTGCTTGTCTATGTTGTTGTAGATAGATGGCCCATGCTGTTGTTCCGTTGAATTTTAATGCGTTCCTTGAGAAAGCAAAGTTGAGAGATGATGGTAGCAATTACACGGACTGGGTCCGTAACTTGAGGATTATCCTCATTGCTGCACAGAAGAATTACGTCCTAGAAGCACCGCTGGGTGCCAGGCCTGCTGCAGATGCAACTGACGACGTTAAGAACGTCTGGCAGAGCAAAGCTGATGACTACTCGATAGTTCAGTGTGCCATGCTTTATGGCTTAGAACCGGGACTTCAGTGACATTTTGAACGTCATGGAGCATATGAGATGTTCCAGGAGTTGAAGCTAATATTTCAAGCAAATGCCCGGATTGAGAGATATGAAGTCTCCAATAAGTTCTATAGCTGCAAGATGCAGGAGAATAGTTCTGTCAGTGAACATATACTCAAAATGTCTGGGTATAACAATCACTTGATTCAATTGGGAGTTAATCTTCCGGGTGATAGTGTCATTGATAGAATTCTTCAATCACTGCCACCAAGCTACAAGAGCTTCATGATGAACTATAATATGCAAGGGATGGATAACACAATTCCCAAGCTCTTCGCAATGCTAAAGGCTGCGGAGGTAGAAATCAAGAAGGAGCATCAAGGGTTGATGGTCAACAAGACCACCAATTTCAAGAAAAAGGGTAAACGGAAGAAGAAGGGAAACTTCAAGAAGAACGGCAAACAAGTTGTTCCTCAAGAGAAGAAACCCAAGTCTAGACCTAAGCCTGAGACTGAGTGCTTCTACTGCAAGCAGACTGGTCACTGGAAGCGGAACTGCCCCAAGTATTTGGCGGATAAGAAGGATGGCAAGGTGAACAAAGGTATATGTGATATACATGTTATTGATGTGTACCTTACTAGAGCTCGCAGTAGCACCTGGGTATTTGATACTGGTTCTGTTGCTAATATTTGCAACTCGAAACAGGGACTACGGATTAAGCGAAGACTGGCTAAGGACGAGGTGACGATGCGCGTGGGAAATGGTTCCAAAGTCGATGTGATCGCCGTCGGCACGCTACCTCTACATCTACCTTCGGAATTAGTTTTAGACCTAAATAATTGTTATTTGGTGCCAGCGTTGAGCATGAACATTATATCTGGATCTTGTTTAATGCGAGACGGTTATTCATTTAAATCTGAGAATAATGGTTGTTCTATTTATATGAGTAATATCTTTTATGGTCATGCACCCTTGAAGAGTGCTCTATTTTTGTTGAATCTCGATAGTAGTCATACACATATTCATAATGTTGAAGCCAAAAGATGCAGAGTTGATAATGATAGTGCAACTTATTTGTGGCACTGCCGTTTAGGTCATATTGGTGTAAAGCACATGAAGAAACTCCATGCAGATGGACTTTTGGAATCACTTGATTATGAATCATTTGATACTTGCGAACCATGCCTCATGGGCAAGATGACTAAAACTCCGTTCTACGGAACAATGCAGCGAGCTAATGACTTATTGGAAATAATACATACTGATGTATGCGGTCCGATGAGTGTTGAGGCACGCGGCGAGTATCGTTATTTCCTAACCTTCACAGATGATTTGAGCAGATATGAGTATATCTACTTAATGAAACACAAGTCTGAAACATTTGAAAAGTTCAAAGAATTTTAGAGTGAAGTGGGGAATCATCATAACAAGAAAATAAAGTTTCTACGATCTGATCGTGGAGGAGAATATTTGAGTTACGAGTTTGGTCTACATTTGAAACAATGCGGAATAGTTTCGCAACTCACGCCACCCGAAACACCACAACGTAATGGTGTGTCCGAACGTCGTAATCGTACTTTACTAGATATGGTGCGATCTAGATGTCTCTTACTGATTTACCGCTATCGTTTTGGGGTTATGCTTTAGAGACGGCTGCATTCACGTTAAATAGGGCACCATCGAAATCCGTTGAGACGACGCCTTATGAACTGTGGTATGGCAAGAAACCAAAGTTGTCGTTTCTTAAAGTTTGGGGCTGCGATGCTTATGTGAAAAAGCTTCAACCTGATAAGCTCGAACCAAAATCAGAGAAATGTGTCTTCATACGATACCCAAAGGAAACTGTTGGGTACACCTTCTATCACAGATCCGAAGGCAAGACATTCGTTGCTAAGAATGGATCCTTTCTAGAGAAGGAGTTTCTCTCGAAAGAAGTGAGTGGGAGGAAAGTAGAACTTGATGAGGTAACTATACCTGCTCCCTTATTGGAAAGTAGTTCATCACATAAATCTGTTTCTGTGACTCCTACACCAATTAGTGAGGAAGCTAATGATGATGATCATATAACTTCAGATCAAGTTACTACCGTACCTCGTAGGTCAACCAGAGTAAGATCCGCGACAGAGTGGTACGGTAATCCTATTCTTGAGGTCATGTTACTTGACCAAGGCGAGCCTACGAACTATGAAGAAGCAATGGTGAGCCCAGATTCCGCAAAATGGCTTGAGGCCATGAAATCTGAGATGAGATCCATGTATGAGAACAAAGTGTGGACTTTGGTTGACTTGCCCGATGATCGGCAAGCCATAGAGAATAAATGGATCTTCAAGAAGAAGACTGACGGTGACGGTAATGTTACTATCTACAAAGCTCAACTTGTTGCAAAAGGTTTCGACAAGTTCAAGGAGTTGACTACGATGAGACTTTCTCACCCGTAGCGATGCTTAAGTCTGTCCGAATCATGTTAGCAATTGCCGCATTTTATGATTATGAAATTTGGCAAATGGATGTCAAAACTGCATTCCTTAATGGATTTCTGGAAGGAGTTGTATATGATGCAACCGGAAGGTTTTGTCGATCCAAAGGGAGCTAACAAAGTGTGCAAGCTCCAGCGATCCATTTATGGACTGGTGCAAGCCTCTCGGAGTTGGAATAAACGTTTTGATAGTGTGATCAAAGCATATGGTTTTATACAGACTTTTGGAGAAGCCTGTATTTACAAGAAAGTGAGTGGGAGCTCTGTAGCATTTCTAATATTATATGTGGATGACATGTTACTGATTGGAAATGATATAGAATTTCTGGATAGCATAAAAGGATACTTGAATAAAAGTTTTTCAATGAAAGACGTCGGTGAAACTGCTTACATATTGGGCATCAAGATCTATAGAGATAGATCAAGACGCTTGATAGGACTTTCACAAAGCACATACCTTGACAAAGTTTTGAAAAAAGTTCAAAATGGATCAAGCAAAGAAAGGGTTCTTGCCTATGTTACAAGGTGTGAAGTTGAGTCAGACTCAATGCCCGACCACTGCAGAAGATAGAGAGAAAATGAAAGATGTGCCCTATGCTTCAGCCATAGGCTCTATCATGTATGCAATGTTGTGTACCAGACCTGATGTGTGCCTTGCTATTAGCTTAGCAGGGAGGTACCAAAGTCATCCAGGAGTGGATCACTGGACAGCGGTCAAGAACATCCTGAAATACCTGAAAAGGACTAAGGATATGTTTCTCGTTTATGGAGGTGACAAAGAGCTAGTCGTAAATGGTTACGTCGATTCAAGCTTTGACACTGATCCGGACGATTCTAAATCGCAAACCGGATACGTGTTTACATTGAACGGTGGAGCTGTCAGTTGGTGCAGTTCTAAACAAAGCTTCGTGGCGGGATTTACATGTGAAGCGGAGTACATAGCTGCTTCGGAAGCAGCAAATGAAGGAGTCTGGATGAAGGAGTTCATATCCAACCTAGGTGTCATACCTAGTGCATCGGGTCCAATGAAAATCTTTTGTGACAATACTTGTGCAATTGCCTTGGCAAAGGAATCCATATTACACAAGAGAACCAAGCACATCAAGAGACGCTTCAATTCCATCCAGGACCAAGTCCAGGTGGGAGACATAGAGATTTGCAAGATACATACGGATCTGAATGTTGCAGACCCGTTGACTAAGCCTCTTCCACGAGCAAAACATGATCAACACCAAAACTCCATGGGTGTTAGAATAATTACTGAGTAATCTAGATTATTGACTCTAGTGCAAGTGGGAGACTGAAGGAAATATGCCCTAGAGGCAATAATAAAGTTATTATTTATTTCCTCATATCATGATAAATGTTTATTATTCATGCTAGAATTGTATTAACCGGAAACATAATACATGTGTGAATACATAGACAAACATAGTGTCACTAGTATGCCTCTACTTGACTAGCTCGTTAATCGAAGATGGTTGAGTTTCCTAGCCATGGACATGAGTTATTATTTGATTAGCGGGATCACATCATTAGGAGAATGATGTGATTGACTTGACCCATTCCGTTAGCTTAGCACTTGATCATTTAGTATGTTGCTATTGCTTTCTTCATGACTTATACATGTTCCTATGGCTATGAGATTATGCAACTCCCATTTACCGGAGGAACACTTTGTGTGCTACCAAACGTCACAACGTAACTGGGTGATTATAAAGGTGCTCTACAGGTGTCTCCGAAGGTACTTGTTGAGTTGGCATATTTCGAGATTAGGATTTGTCACTCCGATTGTCGGAGAGGTATCTCTGGGCCCTCTCGGTAATGCACATCACTATAAGCCTTGCAAGCAATGTGACTAATGAGTTAGTTGCGGGATGATGCATTACATAACGAGTAAAGAGACTTGCCGGTAACGAGATTGAACTAGGTATTGAGATACCGATGATCGAATCTCGGGCAAGTAACATACCGATGACAAAGGGAACAACGTATGTTGTTATGTGGTTTGACCGATAAAGATCATCGTAGAATATGTGGGAGCCAATATGTGCATCCAGGTTCCGCTATTGGTTATTGACCGGAGACGTGTCTCGGTCATGTCTACATAGTTCTCGAACCCGTAGGGTCCGCACGCTTAAAGTTCGGTGGCGATCGGTATTATGAGTTTTTGTGTTTTGATGTACCGTAGGTAGTTCGGAGTCCCGTATATGATCACGGACATGACGAGAAGTCTCGGAATGGTCGAGACGTAAAGATCGATATATTGGACAAGTATGTTCGGACACCGGAAAGGTTCCGGAAGGTTTTGGACATATACCGGAGTACCGGGGGGTTACCGGAAACCCCCAGGAAGTTAATTGGGCCTCATGGGCCTTAGTGGGAGAAGAGGAGGGGCGGCCAGGGCAGCCGCGCGCCCCCTCACCCTCTAGTCCGAATTGGACAAGGAAGGGGGGCGGCGCCCCCCTTTTTTCCTTCTCCTCCTCTCTCCCTTCCTTCCCTTCTCCTACTCCAACAAGGAAAGGAGGAGTCCTACTCCCAGTGGGAGTAGGACTCCCCCCTTGGCACGCCCTCCTTGGCCGGCCGCCTCTCCCCCTTGCTCCTTTATATACGGGGGCAAGGGGCACCTCTAAACACACAAGTTGATCTGTTGATCTCTCCCAGCCGTGTACGGTGCCCCCCTCCACCATATTCCACTTCGGTCATATCGTAGCGGTGCTTAGGCGAAGCCCTGCATCGGTAGCAACATCATCACCGTCATCACGCCGTCGTGCTGACGGAACTCTCTCGTGAAGCTCAGCTGGAACGGAGCTCGCGGGGCGTCATCGAGCTGAACGTGTGCTGAACTCAGAGGTGCCGTACGTTTGGTACTTGGATCGGTCGGATCGTGAAGACGTACGACTACATCAACCGCGTTGTGCTAATGCTTCCGCTTTCGGTCTACGAGGGTACGTGGACAACACTCTCCCCTCTCGTTGCTATGCATCACCATGATCTTGCGTCTGCATAGGAATTTTTTTGAAATTACTACGTTCCCCAACACTGTCGTCATCGGTTTTCGCAGTCTTGAAATCCCTGGTA
This sequence comes from Aegilops tauschii subsp. strangulata, assembly GCF_002575655.3. Lineage (NCBI taxonomy): Eukaryota > Viridiplantae > Streptophyta > Magnoliopsida > Poales > Poaceae > Aegilops > Aegilops tauschii. Next base: position 471,993,362 of record NC_053036.3, on the reverse strand, counting down.
GTGTTCGGTCCACAACACCAGTGGGATTGGGACTAGTTATAGTTGTGGCGCTCCAAGTTTTAAGAAGAATAGTGAGCTGGAGGAGTCGCCTTATCTGCTGGATGACCGTGTTGTAATTGAGTGCGATCTAACTGTCATCAAGGAACCACTTGTTGAGACCACCGCAATAACAGTTGAGGTCCAGATGCCACCCTCAGACTTGGCAGAAAATTTCAGAAAATTGCTAGAGGCGGCCGAGGAAGCAGATATGACATTCGAGGTTGAAGGTGAGATTTTTCCTGCACATAAGATTGTGCTCGCAGCATGGTCTCCAGTCTTCAAGGCAGAGCTGTATGGACCGATGAGAGGCAAGTGTGGACAGAACATAACCGTCGAAGACATGGAGCCTACTGTTTTTAAGGCATTACTTCACTTTATCTACACAGATCTATTGCCTTCCATGGGCAAACTTGATGATGAAGAGAAAAAGGAAATGGTCAGGCACTTACTAGTGGCTGCAGATCGGTATGCAATGGAACGGATGAAGATGATGTGTGAAGACATTCTTTGCAAAACTCTTGATGTTCAGACTATGGCAACCACGTCTGCTCTAGCTGATCAGCATCACTGTAGTAGGCTAAAAGATGCTTGTGCTGAATTTATCATGTCTTCAAATAGATTGGATGATGTGTTGGCAAGCCAATGGTATGTGCCCCTGAAGAAATCATGCCCTTCTGTCTCAGTAAATATCTTGGAGAGGATTATGAAGCGTCCCCCGCGTTGTCCCCCCCCCCCCCCGCTCATGCGACTTGGGGGCTCCCCAACCCTAGCCGCCGCCGGGCCTAGCCCATCTACCTCCCCTCCTCCTACCGCCGCCGGAGGACGCCGCCGGCTTGCGCCCGGAGGCCGACGGCGGTGGCGGGGGCTCTTCCTCCCTCCCGCGTCTCAGGGGTGGCGGGGCCCCAACATGCGTGGAGGTGCGGCCGATCTAGAAGCGACGGTGTTGGCTTCGACGGTGGCGGCGGTCGACCCTGCCTCGGGCCACGGGCGGTGGCTGCCGCGGCTGGCCTGGATCGGGCGGCGGCGCGATGCGGTCTTCGGCGGCATGTCATCTGGCTTTAGATCGGCGGCGGCGTCGAGGGCCTGGTGGACTGCTTGGCGGCACCCATGGCAGATCTGTTCTGGCCGGTGTAGCCAGTGGTGGTGGTCATCTTCTTCGTCGGCGGTGGCCGGCCAGAAGCTTGGTGATCGGATCTCGAGATCCATCATCTAGTCCCGGCTGCGAGTTGGGGAGACATGGTTGCCGGTGAAAACCGAGCCGACGGCAGGCAATGGCGGTGTCCTACACCGTTACCTTGATGAAGGCATCGTCGTGTAACTACTGTCGACCCACTCGTGCTGCTCCGGGGGAAACCCTAGGATTTGGTGTTCCAGATCAGACGATGGCGGCACTGCGGTGTCGTTTCTCTCTTGGGAGCATCGTTTTTGGAGCAGCGCTGGAAGTCAGAGGCAGGAGGTGGAGCGGCTTCGTCTTGCACGGAGCTTCGGTGGAGATGTCAAGTCATGCCTGACCGACAGGTGCTACGCTTTGTCATGCCTGGTCGGCAGGTGCTACGCACGACAAATCTTCCAAGGACTTCAAGTTGTGTCGGTTAGTGGTACTTGGCAGCATGGCGCTGAGGGTATCAGTGGCGACCGCGACGTGCTCAGCTGTTTGCGCGCAGGGAGGAGGTGCCGTTGGGCGCCATGGTGGCGTCGACGATAGCTAGACCGAGCAAGGTTGATGCATCAGTACAGTTTTGAAGATGGAGCGGTGGCAGTTGGCGGCGGCGGCCTCTGAGATTTTTTTTGATTTTTTTTTATTTTCAAATTTCTGAATTATTTTAACCTCTAATCTCTAATCACCACCCTTCATCACTGCTCAATTTAACCTCTAATCTCTAATCACCCCTCATCAATCCAAAGCATCTAACTTTCCGGACGGTCACCCATCCTCTCACTACTCCAGCCTGAGCACGCTTAACTTCCGGGTTCTACTCTCCCTCGTTTCCAAGTCTGCACTTGTTGTTTTCCTGACGATAGTAAGATGTCAATCCTATTAACCCTCAGGAATTTAGCTTGAGCATGAAGTCACACATTTCACTGTTTGAGTTTGAAACTATTGTTTTAAAAAACAATAATTATTTAGTAACACTAATATTTCTTGAATAAGTAGTTTGACCATAGTTTGACCACAGTTTGACCAGATTTGACCAAAATTCAAAAAAATGAAATAATTCTTTAGTAACACTAATACTCTTGAATAATTAGTTTGACCATTGTTTGACCACAGTTTGACCAGATTTGACCAAAATTCAAAAAAACTGAAATAATTATTTAGTAACACTAATATTCTTGAATAATTATTTAGTAACACTAATACTTCTTGAATAAGTAGTTTGACCAGATTTAACAAAAATTCAAAAAAACTGAAATTTGAGCATAACTTTTTTTCCTTTTAGAATTTGAGGATTCTAAAAATTTGCAAACAGGTCGTAGGCTGTCAAAATCGGATGCGGATTTTTGTGCTGAACATTTTGATATATTATACTTTTTTTCTGACATCGTATGCAAAAGTTATAGCCGTTTTACATTTTCCCTACACTTTTTGCAAAACATGTCCAAATTTAAGTTTTTAAATTTTCCTAACTAGTACATGTAGTAACATAACTACATCTGGAAGGATTTTAATTTTTGAATTTTTTATCATTTTCTTTTGCTTTTTACAAAACTGAAAAGGCGATCCACTGGGGGTGGGGGGGTAGAGTTTGAAAATGGGACCTTTAGTACCGGTTCGTGCCATGAACCGGTACTAATGCCTCAAACCCCATTAGTACTGTTTGGTGGCTCGAACCGGGACTAAAGGTCTAACCTTTAGTACCGGTTGGTGCCACGAACCGGTACTAATGGGCATCGCACCCTTTAGTCCCGGTTCGTGTCTCAAATCGGGACTAAAGGGCTCAGGTGAACCGGGACTAATGCCTTAGCCGCACGAACCGGGACCAATGCTCACATTAGTCCCAGTTCGTGACTGAACCGGGACTAATGTGAATATTGCCCTGTGACCGAAGCCCTGTTTTCTACTAGTGTTAGACGGCGCCTTTAGTCTTACTGTTATATGATTTTGTAAGGTCTTGTGAGTATAATTAATAAAGTGGCCGTATGCATCGCCCAGATGTAGAAGCCGGGGGTCATCCTCCTTTTCTAAAAAAAATTGAAGCGTCTCAAATTTTAGTGTACCCATCGTCCCATCCTGGGTTAGAATAGTTAGTTTAGTTAACATGTAACCACCTGGGATGAAGTAGTCTTATGCTTCACTTTTCACTTTCCAGAGAGGTCGAGATCATATCGAGGAGACAAGCTTAGTAGATATGTTGGAAAAGGCAAGTAAGTCTTGGAAGTTTTGGAAGTTTAGTATACACTTATCTTGGTTTCTCGTGTTAGCTTCCGCTAGTTACTGAATACATAGCCACCTGAATTCAGCTTGTCCTGTCCTTTAGTTTTCAGAGATGTTTGGAGTCTTTGTAAGATATAAATTGTTTTTCATGTCCTTTAGTTTCTAGAGATGTTTTGGTGCCTTTTGGAGAAGAATGAATATATCTCTCATGTACTGGTTGGATGCTCATCCTATGTCTGAATTTATGAACCTTCACTAGTTTTTCTGAATGCTCTGTAATCATCTACTTTTCTCTAATTTATATGCTCTCGTTAACTTCTCCTTTTTAAGGTGCCAAGTTGTTTAATTCCTATCAATTAGTACCTTTGGGAATATATGTGTCACTTTATTGATACAATTGCAGATGAAGGATGAGTGTAATTTGACAGGCACTTACGACATGTATACAGCTAAAATCATAATATATGCAGGTTAAAGCAGTTCTTAATTTGCTAGATCATATTGCTTGTCTCGAAGTTATTTTCATGATTGGTTTACTATTTTAATGTGAAGATGGTCTGAATACGTTTAGTAGTAAGAGTCAAATGCGAAATTTGAGGTTGACACATGAGTCCTTGCACGTTTGCACAAAGTATTCTAAAGCAAGCATGTTTATTAATTACTTCTTCCGTAAAGAAATATAAGAGCATTTAGATCATTAAAATAGTGATCTAAACACGCTTATATTTGTTTACAGAGGGAGTACAAACTGTAATCCTTTGTTCAACGAGTTCTTTTGGTTTTAGCAAGAACATATACTGCATCATGCTGTCAAAGGATGTTTTTCTTTTTCTGCCTAAGGATGTGAGCCGTGATTCGCTACTATCAAATTATTGCTAATGTAAAATTACAGTGTACAGCCATTATTTTACTTTCAGTATTATTATCATGTTCAGAAAAAAAAAAGGCCTACCTTTCCTGAATTGAAGAATAGCTAATGTGAACAGTCCTCTTGTCTGATATGATGTTGATTTGCAGCGGTCTTACTGCTGCAGAAAGGTTTTTACAATGTCCTTCTTGTTCAAACCTGTATGAGATTCCTTGGGACCTGCTGATCTTGTTTGCTGGTGTCATTGGCTTTCTTTGCTACTTGAAGATATATCATGTCCAGACTCCAGACCAAACACATCTTCACTTCTCATCCATTCCTTTACAGTGCGTGGCAAATCGGCCATCTTATTTCTTATCCTTGTGGCATCTAATTCGAAACTGCTCTGTGGACGACAGTAGCCGGCCGAACTCCGCACGACGGAGTATTGAACGGCGCTGTTCACTTTTGCTCAACGCAGGGACGGTTTGATCTGCTGCATCGTGCGACAATCGTCCAGAATCTGTCGTGTGTCACTAGTTGTGAGCGCCCATTTGCGAAAACGGCCAAGATATAATGCCGTATGACTAGACGATGTGGCATTCTATGGCGAGGGGAGTCGTGTGATGGGGAAGAACATTGAGTGGAATGGGAATCTAGAGATCTGTGGAAATCTTATGCTTACCATGTACAAGAGTCTGTAGTTTCCTTTTGAGGTGGTATAGATTGCATTTCCTTCTCTTTGTTGTATGCTTCTATGGCACTGTTACGAGAATTTATTTGGCCGGTTGGCAAATTGACTGGTATTTTGGTTCTACTCGTACTTGTTTCATGGACCATGGTTCAGTTGCAACTTGCAAGCCTCGGTCCTTTTCAAGTCTACTGGCGGCGGAGCTTAGCGCATTGTAATTTGAAAAGGAGCTTAGGTTAGGAAGTTTTGTGTGTTTGGCTCACACCCCCCCCCCCCCCCCCCCCGGCGGATTTTGTCGGATGGGCCTTATTTTATTACAATCAAATCAGACCAGGTGAGCTTGTACGTAAGATTCGTAAGAGATTTTACGTAGATGTAGCAAAGCTCCCCCCCCCCCCCCCCACCCACACCCCCAAGGAACTTGGTCAAGCTCCGCCACTGTCTAGAGCGCTTGCAACTGCAACAGGAGCGTTGAAACTTTTACCGCAGAGACAAAGTGAAGGGTGAAACCACAGGGATGCTTTTAATTTGCTGCTTCAACAACTGAAACTCGTAATAATATCTCCAGAATAATTCATGCCGGTAAATACTTGAAAAAGACTAAGCAGCCTTTTCTCTAATGTGTGCCTGGGATGCACGCACGCATATCAACTTCTTGCCGATGGGTATTGGGATGCCGACTCGCGAGAAGACGAAACCACCATGTTATTAGGCCTATCAGAGCTAGCTAAGGTGGAATCTTTGGATGTTCAAGCTCGAACAAAAAGGAAACTGAAGCCGCCTGATGATGCAAATAATGATTATAAGATACATGCACTAAACTATAAACAACTATTAAATAAATACAACGTGATGAAGTGTGTGTGTGTGGGGGGGGGGGGGGGGGGGGGCAAAGCCCCTGTCACATTTTTTTGAACATTATTTAGATATGGCAAGAAGAAATAATAAAATGCTTACACATAACTTGTTCGTGCCACTCCTTCTCCACCTTGGACCTTGTCACGGGAACATTGGTGGCATTGCTACATGTGTAGCCAGGCACACCGATGCTAAGTCAATCGGCATCTTGGAGGTCGCTATGCTCGTCGAGGGAGAAATTGCTGATGTACATCTTGAACTGCAAGGTGGCCGTCCTGATGTTCTGCGTAACGGACGCCAGAATACCGCCACGATAGCAGTTGGTGGACTGTCTGTTGTACGATGCGCCTGCCGGTAGGTCCACCATAATCGGTTGCTTCTCACAGCAATGCGGAGGGGCGCCAGCGACAACATTGAATCCGCTGCAGTTGCCCTGCTTTGCGTCTCAGTGCCAGTCACGACAGAGATGAACTCATGCCCGGCCCACACCCAGCTCAGCCGCCACCCCGGGCGATCGATGTGGTGGGCAGCTCCTATTCGGCATGTAAGTCGCTGCGAAGCGACCGCACAGGTACCTCCCCCCCCTAGGCCCTGCTGCATATAAGTTGACAGGCCCAGGTACATCATGTCCGACTTTGGGAAGGTTCTAGAACCTTCCCAAACCGAGTTTTCATTTTCCCTTTTTTTCTCCATTCTCAGTTTTTTTTCTTTTTCATTTCGTTTTTTCGTCTTAGTTTCTTTTCTTTTTTATTTTTGTTTCTTCTTCACTTCCTTTTTTCTTCTTTGTTTTTTTCTTTTTCTCGTTTTCGCGAACATTTTTTGTTCACTTAATTCAAGAAATGTTCATGAAATTTAAAATTTGTTCACCATAATTTTAAAAATGTTCATCAAATTCAAAAAAAATCATCCGCGTTTAAAAAAGTTCACCGATTTTCAAAAGGTGTCTTGAATTGAGAATTTGTTCATCAAGTTCAAAAAATAAAAAAATTCATTTATTTCAAAAATTGTTCATTGTATTCAAAATTTGTTAACCATAATTTTCAAAAAGTTCATCCGGGTAGTGTTCGATTGCCACAACACCAGTGGGATTGGGACCAGTTATTGTTGGGGTGCTCCAAGTTTTAAGAAGAACAGTGAGCTGGAGGAGTCGCCTTATCTGCGGAATGACCGTCTTGTAATTGAGTGTGATCTAACTGTCATCAAGGAACCATTTATTGTGAACGCCGCGATAACAGCTGAGGTCCAGATTCCACCCTTAGACTTGGCAGAAAATTTCGGAAAATTGCTAGAGGCGGCCGAGGAAGCAGATGTGACATTCAAGGTTGAAGGTGAGACTTTTCCTGCACATAAGATTGTGCTCGCAACGCGGTCTCCAGTCTTCAAGGCAAAGCTGTATGGACCGATGAGAGGCTAGTGTGGACAGAACATAACAGTCGAAGACATGCAACCTGCTGTTTTTAAGGCATTACTTCACTTTATCTACACAGATCTATTGCCTTCCATGGACAAACTTTTTTCTTGAATACGCACGAGTGTGTGTACTATATATTAAAGAAGAGGATGGGGATTAGAAGACCCCTCCACGTTGGAGCTACATAGCGTTACATAGCCCAACTCCACCCGCATGCCTAGACTAACTACTCGCGTCATGGCCCACCTCAATGACCGCAATGACTCTATCCAAGTTAGATCTAAACAGGCCTGCCACCTTCCACGCCCTACACTCTACGGCTATCCGGTTAATTACAAAAGAGCTCGAAAGAGCATCTCCATAAAAAACAACCCTGTTTATATGCTTCCAAAGCTCCCATATGACCAACAACAACATGGCCCTTGCATCCTTGCCTCCCACGGCCCTGTCCGTGCTGCTCATGCACCATGCTCCCAAGTTCGACGTAGAGGTTGGTGCCCAATCTGGTCTATCCCAAGCAGCGCAGACGCGCGCCCACACTTCCCTCGCAAAGACGCATTGGAGTAGGATATGATTTATGCTCTCTTCCTCTTGATCACAGAAGGGCACTTTTTCTGGTGGTCCAACCCTGGTCTTGCCAACCTGTCAGAAGTCCAACAACGGGTTTGTAGCACAAGCCAAGCAAAGAAACGACATCTAAGTGGTGCTTTGAATTTCCATGTGAACTTCGCCGTTGCCACTATTTCCATTGCCCAAAACTTTGCCTTATATGCTGATCTTGTGGAGTAGGATCCACTTTCCTCCCAAGTCCACCGAATCGTGTCCACCACCTCTGGGTGTAGTTGCACCGTTGCAAGTCTATCCCAGAGCCGCAAGTATTCATGGAGCATTTGCGTATTAACCTCCGGTCAGACGTCCAGTGCCCAAGCTCCGTTCGCTACCCCTTGGTTGACCGTGCGATTGTCATGAATCCTTTTCCTCACTGAACCGTATATTGATGGCGCCAATTCCTCCACCCTGAAGTCGTCCAGCCAACGATCTTCCCAAAATAAGGTACTTTCACCATTTCCTACCATTGCACGGGTGGCCGCCTTAAACAGTTGCAATGATCTTTTTGGCACTGCTATATCGAACTCCGCCCAGGGCCTAGTCTGATCCACACGTTTGAGCCAAGGCCATCTTGCCTGCATGGTAACATTAAGCTGTTGGGGATCGTAGCATAATTTTAAAAAAATTCTACGCTCACCAAGATGCATCTATGGAGTATACTAGCAACGAGGGGAAAGGAGTGCATCTACATACCCTTGTAGATCGCGAGCGGAAGCGTTCCAATGAACGTGGATGACGGAGTCGTACTCGCCGTGATTCAAATCACCGATGACCGAGTGCCGAACGGACGGCACCTCCGCGTTCAACGCACGTACGGTGCAGCAACGTCTCCTCCTTCTTGATCCAGCAAGGGGGAAGGAGAGGTTGATGGAGATCCAGCAGCACGACGACGTGGTGGTGGATGTAGCGGGATGTCGGCAGGGCTTCGCCGAGCTTCTACGAGAGAGAGAGGTGTAGCAGGGGAGGAGTGAGGCGCCCAAGGCTGAGATGTTGCTGCCCTCCCTCCCCCTCCCTTTATATAGCCCCCCTGGGAGGGGGGGCGCCGGCCAAGTCCCATCTAGGGTGGGGGGCGGCGGCCAAGGGGGTGCCTTGCCCCCCAAGGCAAGTGGGGCGCCCCCCCACCCTAGAGTTTCCAACCCTAGGCGCAGGGGGGAGGCCCATGGGGGGCGCCCAGCCCACTAGGGGCTGGTTCCCTTCCCACTTCAGCCCACGGGGCCCTCTGGGATAGGTGGCCCCACCCGGTGGACCCCCGGGACCCTTCCGGTGGTCCCGGTACAATACCGGTAACCCCCGAAACTTTCCCGGTGGCCGAAACTTGACTTCCTATATATAATTCTTCACCTCCGGACCATTCTGGAACTCCTCGTGACGTCCGGGATCTCATCCGGGACTCCGAACAACTTTCGGGTTTCCGCATACTCATATCTCTTCAACCCTAGCGTCACCGAACCTTAAGTGTGTAGACCCTACGGGTTCGGGAGACATGTAGACATGACCGAGACGCCTCTCCGGTCAATAACCAACAGCGGGATCTGGATACCCATGTTGGCTCCCACATGTTCCACGATGATCTCATCGGATGAACCACGATGTCGAGGATTCAATCAATCCCGCATACAATTCCCTTTGTCAATCGGTATGTTACTTGCCTGAGATTCGATCGTCGGTATCCCAATACCTTGTTCAATCTCGTTACCGGCAAGTCTCTTTACTCGTACCGCAATGCATGATCCCGTGACTAACGCCTTAGTCACATAGAGCTCATTATGATGATGCATTACCGAGTGGGCCCAGAGATACCTCTCCGTCACACAGAGTGACAAATCCCAGTCTCAATCCGTGCCAACCCAACAGACACTTTCGGAGATACCCGTAGTGCACCTTTATAGTCACCCAGTTACGTTGTGACGTTTGGCACACCCAAAGCACTCCTACGGTATCCGGGAGTTGCACGATCTCATGGTCTAAGGAAAAGATACTTGACATTGGAAAAGCTCTAGCAAACGAAACTACACGATCTTTTATGCTATGCTTAGGATTGGGTCTTGTCCATCACATCATTCTCCTAATGATGTGATCCCGTTATCAATGACATCCAATGTCCATAGTCAGGAAACCATGACTATCTGTTGATCAACGAGCTAGTCAACTAGAGGCTTACTAGGGACACGTTGTGGTCTATGTATTCACACGTGTATTACGATTTCCGGATAACACAATTATGAACAATAGACAATTACCATGAACAAAGAAATATAATAATAACCATTTATTATTGCCTCTAGGGCATATTTCCAACAGTCTCCCACTTGCACTAGAGTCAATAATCTAGTTACATTATGATGAATCGAACACCCATTGCGTCCTGGTGTTGATCATGTTTTGCTCTAGGGAGAGGTTTAGTCAACGGATCTGCTACATTCAGGTCCGTATGTACTTTACAAATATCTATGTCTCCATTTTGAACACTTTCACGAATGGAGTTGAAGCGACACTTGATATGCCTGGTCTTCCTGTGAAACCTGGGATCCTTCGCAAGAGCAATAGCTCCAGTGTTGTCACAGAAGGGAGCCATCGGGCCCGACGCATTGGGAATCACCCCTAGGTCGGTAATGAACTCCTTCATCCAGACTGCTTCATGGGCTGCCTCTGAAGCTGCCATGTACTCCGCTTCACATGTAGATCCCGCCACGACGCTTTGCTTGCAACTGCACCAGCTTACTGCTCCTCCATTCAAAATATACACGTATCCGGTTTGTGACTTCGAGTCATCCAGATCTGTGTCGAAGCTAGCGTCGACGTAACCCTTTACGACGAGCTCTTCGTCACCTCCATAAACGAGAAACATATCCTTAGTCCTTTTCAGGTACTTTAGAATATTCTTGACCGCTGTCCAGTGTTCCATGCCGGGATTACTTTGGTACCTTCCTACCAAACTTACGGCAAGGTTTACATCGGGTCTGGTACACAGCATGGCATACATAATAGACCCTATGGCCGAGGCATAGGGGATGACACTCATATTTTCTCTATCTTCTGCCGTGGTCGGGCATTGAGCCGTGCTCAATTGCACACCTTGCAATACAGGCAAGAACCCCTTCTTGGACTGATCCATATTGAACTTCTTCAATATCTTGTCAAGGTATGTACTCTGTGAAAGACCAATGAGGCGTCTTGATCTATCTCTATAGATCTTGATGCCTAATATATAAGCAGCTTCTCCAAGGTCCTTCATTGAAAAACACTTATTCAAATAGGCCTTTATACTTTCCAAGAATTCTATATCATTTCCCATCAATAATATGTCATCCACATATAATAAGAGAAATGCTACAGAGCTCCCACTCACTTTCTTGTAAACACAGGCTTCTCCATAAGTCAGTGTAAACCCAAACGCTTTGATCATCTCATCAAAGCGAATGTTCCAACTCCGAGATGCTTGCATCAGCCCGTAGATTGAGCGCTGGAGCTTGCATACTTTGTTAGTATTCTTAGGGTCGACAAAACCTTCCGGCTGCATCATATACAACTCTTCCTTAAGGAAGCGGTTAAGGAATGCCGTTTTGACGTCCATCTGCCAAATCTCATAATCATAGTATGCGGCAATTGCTAACATGATTCAGACGGACTTCAGCTTCGCTACGGGTGAGAAAGTCTCATCGTAGTCAACCCCTTGAACTTGTCGATAACCCTTAGAGACAAGTCGAGCTTTGTAGATGGTCACATTACCATCCGCGTCTGTCTTCTTCTTAAAGATCCATTTATTTTCTATGGCTCGCCGATCATCGGGCAAGTCAGTCAAAGTCCATACTTCGTTTTCATACATGGATCCTATCTCGGATTTCATGGCTTCTAGCCATTTGTCGGAATCCGGGCCTGCCATCACTTCTTCATAGTTCGAAGGTTCACCGTTGTCTAACAACATGATTTCCAGGACAGGGTTGCCGTACCACTCTGGTGCGGAACGTGTCCTTGTGGACCTACGAAGTTCAGTAGTAACTTGATCCAAAGCTTCATGATCATCATCATTAACTTCCTCCCCAGTCGGTGTAGGCACCACAGGAACATTTTCCCGCGCTGCGCTACTTTCCGGTTCGGAAGGGGTGACTATCACCTCATCAAGTTCCACTTTCCTCCCACTCAATTCTTACGAGAGAAACTCCTTCTCCAGAAGGGACCCGTTCTTGGCAACGAAGATCTTGCCTTCGGATCTGAGGTAGAAGGTATACCCAATGGTTTCCTTAGGGTATCCTATGAAGACGCATTTCTCCGACTTGGGTTCGAGCTTTTCAGGTTGAAGTTTCTTGACATAAGCATCGCATCCCCAAACTTTTAGAAACGACAGCTTAGGTTTCTTCCCAAACCATAATTCATACGGTGTCGTCTCAACGGATTTCGACGGAGCCCTATTTAAAGTGAATGCGGCAGTCTCTAAAGCATAGCCCCAAAATGAGAGCGGTAAATCGGTAAGAGACATCATAGATCGCACCATATCGAATAGAGTGCGATTACGACGTTCGGACACACCATTTCTCTGAGGTGTTCCAGGCGGCGTGAGTTGTGAAACTATTCCACATTTCCTTAAGTGTGCACCAAATTCGTGACTTAAATATTCTCCACCACGATCTGATCGTAAGAATTTTATTTTTCTGTCACGTTGATTCTCAACTTCACGCTGAAATTCCTTGAACTTTTCAAAGGTTTCAGACTTGTGTTTCATTAGGTAGACATACCCATATCTACTTAAGTCATTAGTGAGAGTGAGAACATAACGATATCCTCCGCGAGCCTCAACACTCATTGGACCGCACACATCGGTATGTATGATTTCCAATAAGTTGGTTGCTCGCTCCATTGTTCTGGAGAACGGAGTCTTGGTCATCTTACCCATGAGGCATGGTTCGCACGTGTCAAATGATTCGTAATCAAGAGACTCCAAAAGTCCATCTGCATGGAGCTTCTTCATGCGCTTGACACCAATGTGACCAAGGCGGCAGTGCCACAAGTATGTGGGACTATCGTTATCAACTTTACATCTTTTGGTATTCACACTATGAATATGTGTAACATCACGTTCGAGATTCATCAAAAATAAACCATTGACCAGCGGGGCATGACCATAAAACATATCTCTCAAATAAATAGAACAACCATTATTCTCGGATTTAAATGAGTAGCCATCTCGAATTAAACGAGATCTAGATACAATGTTCATGCTCAAAGCTGGCACTAAATAACAATTATTGAGGTTTAAAACTAATCCCGTGGGTAGATGCAGAGGTAGCGTGCCGACGGCGATCACATCGACCTTGGAACCATTCCCGACGCGCATCGTCACCTCGTCCTTCGCCAGTCTCCGTTTATTCCGTAGTTCCTGTTTTGAGTTACAAATATGTGCAACCGCACCGGTATCAAATACCCAGGAGCTACTACGAGTACTGGTAAGGTACACATCAATTACATGTATATCACATATACCTTTGGCGTTGCCGGCCTTCTTGTCCGCTAAGTACTTGGGGCAGTTCCGCTTCCAGTGACCACTTCCCTTGCAATAAAAGCACTCAGTTTCAGGCTTGGGTCCATTCTTTGACTTCTTCCCAGTAACTGGCTTACCGGGCGCGGCAACTCCCTTGCCGTCCTTCTTGAAGTTCTTCTTACCCTTGCCCTTCTTGAACTTAGTGGTTTTATTCACCATCAACACTTGATGTTCTTTTCTGATCTCCACCTCCGCTGATTTCAGCATTGAATATATCTCAGGAATGGTCTTTTCCATCCCCCGCATATTGAAGTTCATCACAAAGCTCTTGTAGCTTGGTGGAAGCGACTGAAGGATTCTGTCAATGACCGCGTCATCCGGGAGATTAACTCCCAGCTGAGTCAAGCGGTTGTGCAACCCAGACATTCTGAGTATGTGCTCACTTACAAAACTATTTTCCTCCATTTTACAGCTGAAGAACTTGTCGGAGACTTCATATCTCTCGACCCGGGCATGATCTTGGAAAACCAATTTCAGCTCCTCGAACATCTCATATGCTCCATGTTTCTCAAAACACTTTTGGAGACCCGGTTCTAAGCTGTAAAGCATGCCGCAATGAACGAGGGAGTAATCATCAGCACGTGATTGCCAAGCGTTCATAACGTCTTGGTTCTCTGGGATTGGTGCATCACCTAGCGGTGCTTCTAAGACATAATCTTTCTTGGCTACTATGAGGATGATCCTCAGGTTCCGGACCCAGTCCGTATAGTTGCTGCCATCATCTTTCAGCTTGGTTTTCTCTAGGAACGCGTTGAAATTGAGGACAACGTTGGCCATTTGATCTACAAGACATAGTGTAAAGATTTTAGACTAAGTTCATGATAATTAAGTTCATCTAATCAAATTACTCAATGAACTCCCACTGAGATAGACATCCCTCTAGTCATCTAAGTGGAACATGATCCGAGTTAACTAGGCCGTGTCCGATCATCACGTGAGACGGACTAGTCAAGATCGGTGAACATCTCCATGTTGATCGTATCTTCTATACGACTCATGCTCGACCTTTCGGTCCTCCGTGTTCCGAGGCCATGTCTGTACATGCTAGGCTCGTCAAGTCAACCTAAGTGTATTGCGTGTGTTCCGAGGCCATGTCTGTACATGCTAGGCTTGTCAACACCCGTTGTATTCGAACGTTAGAATCTATCACACCCGATCATCACGTGGTTCTTCGAAACAACGAACCTTCGCAACGGTGCACAGTTAGGGTGAACACTTTCTTGAAATTATCATAAGGGATCATCTTATTACTACCGTCGTTCTAAGCAAATAAGATGCAAAAACATGATAAACATCACATGCAATCAAATAGTGACATGATATGGCCAATATCATTATGCTCCTTTGATCTCCATCTTCGGGGCACCATGATCATCTTCGTCACCGGCATGACACCATGATCTCCATCATTGTGTCTTCATGAAGTCGTCACGCCAACGATTACTTCTACTTCTATGGCTAACGCGTTTAGCAACAAAGTAAAGTAATTTACATGACGTTATTCAATGACACGCAGGTCATACAAAATAATAAAGACAACTCCTATGGCTCCTGCCGGTTGTCATACTCATCGACATGCAAGTCGTGATTCCTATTACAAGAATATGATCAATCTCATACATCACATATATCATTCATCACATCTTCTGGCCATATCACATCACATAGCACTTGCTGCAAAAACAAGTTAGACGTCCGCTAATTGTTGTTGCAAGTTTTTTACGTGGTTTGTAGGTTTCTAGCAAGAACGTTTTCTTACCTACGTATGACCACAACGTGATTTGCCAATTTCTATTTACCCTTCATAAGGACCCTTTTCATCGAATCCGTTCCGACTAACGTAGGAGAGACAGACACCCGCTAGCCACCTTATGCAACTAGTGCATGTCAGTCGGTGGAACCTGTCTCACGTAAGCGTACGTGTAAGGTCGGTCCAGGCCGCTTCATCCTACAATACCGCCGAAACAAGATACGACTAGTAGCGGCAAGAAGAATTGGCAACATCAACGCCCACAACTGCTTTGTGTTCTACTCGTGCATAGTACCTACGCATAGGCCTGGCTCATGATGCCACTGCTGGGGATCGTAGCATAATTTTAAAATTTTCCTACGCTCACCAAGATGCATCTATGGAGTATACTAGCAACGAGGGGAAAGGAGTGCATCTACATACCCTTGTAGATCACGAGCGGAAGCGTTCCAATGAACGTGGATGACGGAGTCGTACTCGCCGTGATTCAAATCACCGATGACCGAGTGCCGAACAGACGGCACCTCCGCGTTCAACACACGTATGGTGCAGCAACGTCTCCTCCTTCTTGATCCAGCAAGGGGGAAGGAGAGGTTGATGGAGATCCAGCAGCACGACGTCGTGGTGGTGGATGTAGCGGGATGTCGGCAGGGCTTCCCCGAGCTTCTACGAGAGAGAGAGGTGTAGCAGGGGAGGAGGGAGGCGCCCAAGGCTGAGATGTTGCTGCCCTCCCTCCCCCTTTATATAGGCCCCCTGGGAGGGGGGGCGCCGGCCAAGTCCCATCTAGGGTGGGGGGCGGCGGCCAAGGGGGTGCCTTGCCCCCCAAGGCAAGTGGGGCGCCCCCCACCCTAGGGTTTCCAACCCTAGGCGCAGGGGGAGGCCCATGGGGGGGCGCCCAGCCCACTAGGGGCTGGTTCCCTTCCCACTTCAGCCCACGGGGCCCTCCGGGATAGGTGGCCCCACCCGGTGGACCCCCGGGACCCTTCCGGTGGTCCCGGTACAATACCGGTAACCCCCGAAACTTTCCCGGTGGCCGAAACTTGACTTCCTATATATAATTCTTTACCTCCGGACCATTCCGGAACTCCTCGTGACGTCCGGGATCTCATCCGGGACTCCTAACAACTTTCGGGTTTCCGCATACTCATATCTCTTCAACCCTAGCGTCACCGAACCTTAAGTGTGTAGACCCTACGGGTTCGGGAGACATGTAGACATGATCGAGACGCCTCTCCGGTCAATAACCAACAGCGGGATCTGGATACCCATGTTGGCTCCCACATGTTCCACGATGATCTCATCGGATGAACCACGATGTCGAGGATTCAATCAATCCCGCATACAATTCCCTTTGTCAATCGGTATGTTACTTGCCCGAGATTCGATCGTCGGTATCCCAATACCTTGTTCAATCTCGTTACCGGCAAGTCTCTTTACTCGTACCGCAATGCATGATCCCGTGACTAACGCCTTAGTCACATAGAGCTCATTATGATGATGCATTACCGAGTGGGCCCAGAGATACCTCTCTGTCACACGGAGTGACAAATCCCAGTCTCGATCCGTGCCAACCCAACAGACACTTTCGGAGATACCCGTAGTGCACCTTTATAGTCACCCAGTTACGTTGTGACGTTTGGCACACCCAAAGCACTCCTACGGTATCCGGGAGTTGCACGATCTCATGGTCTAAGGAAAAGATACTTGACATTGGAAAAGCTCTAACAAACGAAACTACACGATCTTTTATGCTATGCTTAGGATTGGGTCTTGTCCATCACATCATTCTCCTAATGATGTGATCCCGTTATCAATGATATCCAATGTCCATAGTCAGGAAATCATGACTATTTGTTGATCAACGAGCTAGTCAACTAGAGGCTTACTAGGGACACGTTGTGGTCTATGTATTCACACATGTATTACGATTTCCGGATAACACAATTATGAACAATAGACAATTACCATGAACAAAGAAATATAATAATAACCATTTATTATTGCCTCTAGGGCATATTTCCAACATAAGCCACTTTAAGTTGGTGATGCCCAAACCTCCCGCCCATCTTGGTGAGCACAAGGTCTCCCACGCCACACGGCACTGCCCTCCATTCGCCTGATCTTTGGCGCACCACAGGAAGCCTTTGCAGATTTTATTCATGGCTGCGATCGTCTTCTTGGGTATGTCGAGGGCCATCATCGCATGTATAGGTATCGCACATAGAACGGACTGCACCAAAACCATTCACCCACTCTTCGGCATATTTGCCGCTTTCCACCCTGGGAGACACCGCGCTAGCTGATCAACTAGGCCTGTGAGTGTTGGGGATCGTTGCAGAAATTAAAAAATTTCTACGCATCACCAAGATCAATCTATGGAGTTTACTAGCAACGAGAGGGGAGTGCATCTTCATACCTTTGAAGATCGCGATGCTGAAGCATTGCAAGAACGCGGTTGGAGGAGTCGTACACGTAGCGATTCAGATCGCGGCAGAATCCGATCCAAGCACCGAACAACGGTGCCTCCGTGTTCAACACACGTGCAGCCCGGTGACGTCTCCCGCGCCTTGATCTAGGAAGGAGGAGGGAGAGGTTGAGGAAGAAGGCTCCAACAGCAGCACGACGGCGTGGTGGTGGTGGAGTGGCAGTTCTCTGGCAGGGCTTCGCCAAGCTCACGCGGAGGAGGAGAGGTGTTGGGGAGGAGAGGGGTTCCGCCTTGGATGTGTTGCTGCAGCCCTCCCTCCACCCCTCTATTTATAGGGAGAAGGGGGAAGGGGCCGGCCCCTCTAGATGAGATCTAGAGGGGGGCAGTGGCCAAAAGGGAGGGGGCTTGCCCCCCAAGCAAGGGGGGAGGGGGCGCCCCCCTTTAGGGTTCCCCCCAACCCTAGGCGCATGGGCCCTAGGGGGGATGGCGCCCAGCCCACTTAGGGGATGGTTCCCTTCCACCTACAGCCCATAAGCCCTCCGGGGAAGGTGGACCCCCGGAACCCCTCCGGTGGTCCCGGTACAATACCGGTATACCCCCGAATATTTCCGGTGACCGTATGATGACTTCCCATATATAAATCTTCACCTCCGGACCAACCCGGAACTCCTCGTGACGTCCGGGATCTCATCCGGGACTCCGAACAACATTCGGTAAACACATACAAACCTTCCTTATAACCCTAGCGTCATCGAACCTTAAGTGTGTAGACCCTACGGGTACGGGAATCATGCAGACATGACCGAGACACCTCTCTAGCCAATAACCAACAGCGGGATCTGGATACCCATGTTGGCTCCCACACGTTCCACGATGATCTCATCGGATGAACCACGATGTCGAGGATTCAAGCAATCCCGTATACAATTCCCTTTGTGAATCGGTACGTTACTTGCCCGAGATTCGATCGTCGGTATCCCAATACCTTGTTCAATCTCGTTACCGGCAAGTCACTTTACTCGTTCCGTAATGCATGATCTCGTGACCAACTACTTGGTCACATCGAGCTCATTATGATGATGCATTACCGAGTGGGCCCAGAGATACCTCTCCGTCATACGGAGTGACAAATCCCAGTCTCGATCCGTGCCAACCCAACAGACACTTTCGGAGATACCTGTAGTGCACCTTTATAGTCACCCAGTTACGTTGTGACGTTTGGTACACCCAAAGCATTCCTACGGCATCCGGGAGTTGCACGATCTCATGGTCTAAGGAAATGATACTTGACATTAGAAAAGCTTTAGCAAACGAACTACACAATCTAGTGCTATGCTTAGGATTGGGTCTTGTCCATCACATCATTCTCCTAATGATGTGATCCCGTTATCAATGACATCCAATGTCCATGGTCAGGAAACCGTAACCATCTATTGATCAACGAGCTAGTCAACTAGAGGCTCACTAGGGACATGTTGTGGTCTATGTATTCACACATGTATTACGATTTCCGGATAACACAATTATAGCATGAACAATAGACAATTATCATGAACAAGGAAATATAATAATAACCATTTTATTATTGCCTCTAGGGCATATTTCCAACAGTCTCCCACTTGCACTAGAGTCAATAATCTAGTTACATTGTGATGAATCGAACACCCATAGATTTCTGGTGTTGATCATGTTTTGCTCGTGGAAGAGGTTTAGTCAACGGATCTGCGACATTCAGGTCTGTATGCACTTTACAAATATCTATGTCTCCATCTTGAACATTTTCACGAATGGAGTTGAAGCGACGCTAGATATGCCTGGTCTTCTTGAACCTGGGCTCCTTGGCCAGGGCAATAGCTCCAGTGTTGTCACAGAAGAGAGTCATCGGGCCCGACGCATTGGGAATAACTCCTAGGTCGGTAATGAACTCCTTCATCCAGATTGCTTCATGCGCTGCCTCCGAGGCTGCCATGTACTCCGCTTCACATGTAGATCCCGCCACGACGCTTTGCTTGCAACTGCACCAGCTGACTGCCCCACCATTCAAAATATACACGTATCCGGTTTGTGACTTAGAGTCATCCAGATCTATGTCGAAGCTAGCGTCGACGTAACCCTTTACGACGAGCTCTTCGTCACCTCCATAAATGAGAAACATATCCTTAGTCCTTTTCAGGTACTTCAGGATATTCTTGACCGCTGTCCAGTGTTCCATGCCGGGATTACTTTGGTACCTTCCTACCAAACTTACAGCAAGGTTTACATCAGGTCTGGTACACAGCATGGCATACATAATAGACCCTATGGTCGAGGCATAGGGGATGACACTCATCTTTTCTCTATCTTCTGCCGTGGTCGGGCATTGAGCCGTGCTCAATCTCACACCTTGCAATACAGGCAAGAACCCCTTCTTGGACTGATCCATATTGAACTTCTTCAATATCTTGTCAAGGTACGTGCTTTGTGAAAGATCAATGAGGCGTCTCGATCTATCTCTATAGATCTTGATGCCTAATATATAAGCAGCTTCTCCAAGGTCCTTCATTGAAAAACACTTATTCAAGTAGGCCTTTATGCTTTCCAAGAATTCTATATCATTTCCCATCAATAGTATGTCATCCACATATAATATGAGAAACGCTACAGAGCTCCCACTCACTTTCTTGTAAACACAGGCTTCTCCATAAGTCTGCGTAAACCCAAACGCTTTGATCATCTCATCAAAGCGAATGTTCCAACTCCGAGATACTTGCACCAGCCCATAGATTGAGCGTTGGAGCTTGCACACCTTGTCAGCATTCTTAGGATCGACAAAACCTTCTGGCTGCATCATATACAATTCTTCCTTAAGGAAACCATTAAGGAATGCCGTTTTGACGTCCATTTGTCATATCTCATAATCATAGAACGTGGCAATTGCTAACATGATTCGGAAGGACTTCAGCTTCGCTACGGGTGAGAAAGTCTCATCGTAGTCAACCCCTTGAACTTTTCAATAACCCTTAGCGACAAGCTGAGCCTTATAGATGGTCACATTACCATCCGCGTCTGTCTTGTTCTTAAAGATCCATTTATTTTCTATGGCTCGCCGATCATCGGGCAACTCAGTCAAAGTCCATACTTCGTTTTCATACATGGATCCTATCTCGGATTTCATGGCTTCAAGCCATTTGTCAGAATCCGGGCCCGCCATCGCTTCTTCATAGTTCGAAGGTTCACCGTTGTCTAACAACATGATTTCCAGGACAGGGTTACCGTACCACTTTGGTGCGGAACGTGTCCTTGTGGACCTACGAAGTTCAGTAGTAACTTGATCCGAAGTTCCTTGATCATCATCATTAACTTCCTCTCTAGTCGGTGCAGGCACCACAGAAACGTTTTCTTGAGCTGCGCTACTTTCCGGTTCAAGAGGCAGTGCTTCATCAAGTTCCACTTTCCTCCCACTTACGTCTTTTGAGAGAAACTCTTTCTCTAGAAAGGATCCATTCTTGGCAACAAAGATCTTGCCTTTGGATCTAAGGTAGAAGGTATACCCAATAGTTTCCTTAGGGTATCCTATGAAGACGCATTTTTCCGACTTGGGTTCGAGCTTTTCAGGTTGAAGTTTCTTGACATAAGCATCGCATCCCCAAACTTTCAGAAACGACAGCTTAGGTTTCTTCCCAAACCATAATTCATACGGTGTCGTCTCAACGGATTTCGACGGAGCCCTATTTAAAGTGAATGCGGCAGTCTCTAAAGCATATCCCCAAAATGATAGCGGTAGGTCGGTAAGAGATATCATAGATCGCACCATGTCCAACAGAGTGCGATTACGATGTTCGGACACACCATTACACTGAGGTGTTCCAGGCGGCATGAGTTGTGAAACAATTCCACATTTCCTTAAGTGCGTGCCAAATTCGTGACTCAAATATTCTCCCCCACGATCTGATCGTAAGAACTTTATTTTCCTGTCACGTTGATTTTCAACCTCACTCTGAAATTTCTTAAACTTTTCAAAGGTCTCAGACTTGTGTTTCATTAAGTAGACATACCCATATCTACTTAAGTCATCAGTGAGGGTGAGAACATAACGATAACCACCGCGAGCCTCAACGCTCATTGGACCGCACACATCAGTATGTATGATTTCCAATAAGTTGGTTGCTCGCTCCATTGTTCCGGAGAACGGAGTCTTGGTCATTTTGCCCATGAGGCATGGTTCACACATGTCAAATAATTCATAATCAAGAGACTCCAAAATTCTATCTGCATGGAGTTTCTTCATGCGTTTGACACCAATGTGACCAAGGCAGCAGTGCCACAAGTATGTGGGACTATCATTATCAATCTTACATCTTTTGGCATTCACACTATGAATATGTGTAACATCATGTTCGAGATTCAATAAGAATAAACCATTGACCAGCGGGGCATGACCATAAAACATATCTCTCATATAAATAGAACAACCATTATTCTCAGATTTAAATGAGTAGCCATCTCGCATTAAACGAGATCCAGATACAATGTTCATGCTCAAAGCTGGCACTAAATAAGAATTATTAAGGTTTAAAACTAATCCCGTAGGTAAATGTAGAGGTAGCGTGCCGACGGCGATCACATCGACCTTGGAACCATTCCCGATGCGCATCGTCACCTCGTCCTTCGCCAGTCTTCGCTTATTCCGCAGCTCCTGTTTTGAGTTACAAATATGAGCAACCGTACCGGTATCAAATACCCAGGAGCTACTACGAGCGATGGTAAGGTACACATCAATAACATGTATATCACATATACCTTTGGTATTGCCGGCCTTCTTATCCGCTAAGTACTTGGGGCAGTTCCACTTCCAGTGACCGTTTCCCTTGCAATAAAAGCACTCAGTCTCAGGCTTGGGTCCATGCTTTGGCTTCTTCCCGGCAACTGGCTTACCGGGCGCGGAAACCCCCTTGCCGTCCTTCTTGAAGTTCTTCTTACCCTTGCCTTTCTTGAAACTAGTGGTTTTATTGACCATCAACACTTGATGTTCCTTTTTTATCTCCACCTCCGCTGATTTCAGCATTGAATATACCTCAGGAATGGTCTTTTCCATCCCCTGCATATTGAAGTTCATCACAAAGCTCTTGTAGCTAGGTGGGAGCGACTGAAGGATTCTGTCAACGACCGCGTCATCCGGGAGATTAACTCCCAGCTGAGATAAGCGATTGTGTAACCCAGACATTTTGAGTATGTGCTCGATGACAGAACTATTCTCCTCCATCTTACAACTGTAGAACTTGTCGGAGACTTCATATCTCTCGACCCGGGCATGAGCTTGGAAAACCATTTTCAGCTCTTGGAACATCTCATATGCTCCGTGCTGCTCAAACCGCTTTTGGAGCCCCGGTTCTAAGCTGTAAAGCATGCTGCACTGAACCAGGGAGTAGTCATCAACACGTGCTTGCCAGGCGTTCATAACGTCTTGGTTTGCTGGGACGGGTGCTTCACCTAGCGGTGCTTCCAGGACATATGCTTTCTTGGCAGCTATGAGGATGATCCTCAAGTTCCGGACCCAGTCCGTATAGTTGCTACCATCGTCTTTCAACTTGGTTTTCTCTAGGAACGCGATGAAGTTGAGGTTGACATTAGCGTGGGCCATTTGATCTACAAGACGTATTGTAAAGGTTTTAGACTAAGTTCATGATAATTAAATTCATCTAATCAAATCATTAATGAACTCCCACTCAGACAGACATCCCTCTAGTCATCTAAGTGATACATGATCCGAGTCAACTAGGCCGTGTCCGATCATCACGTGAGACAGACTAGTCATCATCGGTGAACATCTTCATGTTGATCGTATCTGCTATACGACTCATGCTCGACATTTCGGTCTCTTGTGTTCCGAGGCCATGTCTGTACATGCTAGGCTCGTCAAGTCAACCTAAGTGTATTGCGTGTGTAAATCTGGCTTACACCCGTTGTATGCGAACGTTAGAACCTATCACACCCGATCATCACATGGTGCTTCGGAACAACGAAGCTTCGCAACGGTGCACAGTTAGGGCGAACACTTTCTTGAAATTTTAGCGAGGGATCATCTTATTTATGCTACCGTCATTCCAAGGAAATAAGATGTAAAACATGATAAACATCACATGCAATCAAATAGTGACATGATATGGCCAATATCATTTTGCTCCTTTTGATCTCCATCTTCGGGGCGCCATGATCATCATCGTCACCGGCATGACACCATGATCTCCATCATCATGATCTCCATCATCGTGTCTTCATGAAGTTGTCTTGCCAACTATTACTTCTACTACTATGGCTAACGGTTAGTAATAAAGTAAAGTAATTACATGACGTTCCAGTTGACACGCAGGTCATAAATAAATTAAGACAACTCCTATGGCTCCTGCCGGTTGTCATACTCATCGACATGCAAGTCGTGATTCCTATTACAAGAACATGATCAATCTCATACATCACATATATCATTCATCACATCCTTCTGGCCATATCACATCACATGACACTTGCTGCAAAAACAAGTTAGACGTCCTCTAATTGTTGTTGCATTTTTTTACGTGGCTGCTATAGGTTTCTAGCAGAACGTTTCTTACCTACGCCAAAACCACAACGTGATATGCCAATTTCTATTTACCCTTCATAAGGACCCTTTTCATCGAATCCGATCCGACTAAAGTGGGAGAGACAGACACCCGCTAGCCACCTTATGCAACTAGTGCATGTCAGTCGGTGGAACCTGTCTCACGTAAGCGTACGTGTAAGGTCGGTCCGGGCCGCTTCATCCCACGATGCCGCCGAATCAAGATAAGAATAGTAACGGTAAGTAAATTGACAAAATCGACGCCCACAACAACTTGTGTTCTACTCGTGCATAGAAACTACGCATAGACCTAGCTCATGATGCCACTGTTGGGGATCGTTGCAGAAATTAAAAAATTTCTACGCATCACCAAGATCAATCTATGGAGTTTACTAGCAACGAGAGGGGAGTGCATCTTCATACCTTTGAAGATCGCGATGCGGAAGCGTTGCAAGAACGCGGTTGGAGGAGTCGTACACGTAGCGATTCAGATCGCGGCAGAATCCGATCCAAGCACCGAACAACGGTGCCTCCGTGTTCAACACACGTGTAGCCTGGTGACGTCTCATGCGCCTTGATCCAGCAAGGAGGAGGGAGAGGTTGAGGAAGAAGGCTCCAACAGCAGCACGACGGCGTGGTGATGGTGGAGTGGCAGTTCTCCGGCAGGGCTTCGCCAAGCTCACGCGGAGGAGGAGAGGTGTTGGGGAGGGGAGGGGCTGCGCCTTGGATGTGTTGCTGCAGCCCTCCCTCCACCCCTCTATTTATAAGGAGAAGGGGGAAGGGGGCCGGCCCCTCTAGATGAGATCTAGAGGGGGGGCGGCGGCCAAGGGGGAGGGGGCTTGCCCCCCAAGCAAGGGGGGCGCCCCCCTTTAGGGTCCCCCCCAACCCTAGGCGCATGGGCCCTAGGGGGGATGGCGGCCAGCCCGCTTAGGGGCTGGTTCCCTTCCACCTACAGCCCATAAGGCCCTCCGGGGCAGGTGGACCCTCCCGGTGGACCCCCGGAACCCCTATGGTGGTCCCGGTACAATACCCGTATACCCCCGAATATTTCCGGTGACCGTATGATGACTTCCCATATATAAATGTTCACCTCCGGACCAACCCGGAACTCCTCGTGACGTCCGGGATCTCATCCGGGACTCCGAACAACATTCGGTAAACACATACAAACCTTCCTTATAACCCTAGCGTCATCGAACCTTAAGTGTGTAGACCCTACGGGTACGGGAATCATGCAGACATGACCGAGACACCTCTCTAGCCAATAACCAACAGCGGGATCTGGATACCCATGTTGGCTCCCACACGTTCCACGATGATCTCATCGGATGAACCACGATGTCGAGGATTCAAGCAATCCCGTATACAATTCCCTTTGTCGATCGGTACGTTACTTGCCCGAGATTCGATCGTTGGTATCCCAATACCTCGTTCAATCTCGTTACCGGCAAGTCACTTTACTCGTTCAGTAATGCATGATCCCGTGACCAACTACTTGGTCACATCGAGCTCATTATGAAGATGCATTACCGAGTGGGCCCAGAGATACCTCTCCGTCATACGGAGTGACAAATCCCAGTCTCGATCCGTGCCAACCCAACAGACACTTTAAGAGATACCTGTAGTACACCTTTATAGTCACCCAGTTATTTTGTGACGTTTGGTACACCCAAAGCATTCCTACAGCATCCGGGAGTTGCACGATCTCATGGTCTAAGAAAATGATACTTGACATTAGAAAAGCTTTAGCAAACGAACTACACGATCTAGTGCTATGCTTAGGATTGGGTCTTGTCCATCACATCATTCTCCTAATGATGTGATCCCGTTATCAATGACATCCAATGACAATGGTCAGGAAACCATAACCATCTATTGATCAACGAGCTAGTCAACTAGAGGCTCACTAGGGATATGTTGTGGTCTATGTATTCACACATGTATTACGATTTCCGGATAACACAATTATAGCATGAACAATAGACAATTATCATGAACAAGGAAATATAATAATAACCATTTTATTATTGCCTCTAGGGCATATTTCCAACAGTGAGTTGTGCGGCCATCGGCTTCCGTAGGAAGTCCCGGGTATTTGCAAGGAAAAGAGCCTGATGGGCATCCTAGGATTCGGGTCACCTCTGCCATCACATCTGAGTTGCACCGAATTGGTATAGCTGCACACTTCTGGAGGTTGGCCTTGAGGTCCGAAGCCTCCCCAAAGAGTCTTAGAATTGATGCACATGCATTGAGATCTCTCTCCTCCGGCTCCATGGACAAACTTGATGATGAAGAGAAAAAGGAAATGGTCAGGCAGGCACTTACTAGTGGCTGCAGATCGGTATGCAATGGAAAAGGATGAAGATGATGTGTGAAGACATTCTTTGCAAAACTCTTGATGTTCAGACTGTGGCGACCACGTCAGCTCTAGCTGATCAACATCACTGTAGCAGGCTAAAAGATGCTTGTGCTGAATTTATCCTATCTTCAAATAGATTGGATGATGCGTTGGCAAGCCAAGGGTATGCACACTTGAAGAAATCATGCCCTGCTGTGTCATTAAATACCTTGGAGAGAGTTATGAAGCTTCTCAAATTTTAGTGTACCAATGCTGGGTTAGAATAGTTAGCTTAGTTAACATGTAACCACCTGCGGGATGAAGTAGTCTTATCCTTCACTTTTCACTTTCTTGAGATCATTTGGAGGAGACAAACTTAGTGGTTATGTTGGAAAATTCAAGTCAGTCTTGGAAGTCTTAGTATACTCATCTTGGTTCTTGTGTTAGCTTCTGCAAGTTAGTAAATACCACCTGAATTCAGAGATTTTTGGAGATAAATAGACTTTCATGTCCTTTAAATTTTAGAGATATTTTGGTGTCTTCTGGAGAAGAATGAGTATATCTACTGCGTGTACTGATTGGATGCTCATCCTATGTCTGAATTTATGAACCTTCACTAGTTTTTCTGAATGTTCTGTAATTATCTACTTTTGTCTAATTTATATGCTCTCTTTAATTTCTCCTTTTTAAGGTGCCAAGATGTTTAATTCCTATCAGTTAGTACCTTTTGGGAATATATGTGCCTCCTTATTTGTACAATTGCAGATGTAGGATGAGTATGATTTGACAGGCACTTATGACATATGCAGCTAAAATCATAATATATGCAGGTTAAAGCAGTTCTTAGTTTGCTAAATCATATTGCTTGTCTCAAAGTCATGATTGGTTTTTGGCCTGAAAATACTATTTTAATGTGAAGATGATCTCCTCAATATGTTTAGTAGAAATACTATTTTGGCCTGAAAATACAGCAAATACGAAATTTGAAGTTGACACATGAGTCCCTGCATGCTCGCACAAAATATTCTAAAGAAAGCCTGTTTATAAATTACAAACTGTAATGCTTTGTTCAATGAGTTTTTCTTTTAGCAAGAGCATATCCTTGTAATTTCTTCATTCCAAACATGGCATCGAACAAAAACAAGTGACAGAGCTAGCTCTAGGTGGAATCTTTGGGTATTCAAGCTCGGATAAAAAGTAAATTGAAGGCGCCAGGGTTAGGTTGTATGTTGACTTGGCGAGCAGACTGCCAATTGGTAATCTGATAGCTGAAAGCAGAAAAGCAGATAGGCTTTCAGAGGCAGAGTGATTTGGAGCTGCTCGAGTTCAGTCGGTCTTGTGCTGTTCCTGATCGTTCATTCCTCAATCAGGTGGGCCACCATTGTAGCCACCTTTCCTGAAGCAAAGGAAAGCATCGGAGTAGTACAACTGATGAAAAAACATTTGCTAAAAAAAAGGATGGAAAAACAGGATAAGAAAAATCCAAAGTACAGGTGAGACATGGTGTAATAATTGGAAAAGAGGAAGTTGCACAAGGGCATGGTGCTGTATATTGTCCAATCTGAAACTACAGGGTACAAACCCGGCAGTACGTGCACAGTAGTAGACAGCTCGATCGGGTGGACCTTTTGCTGCCCATGTATAGTCGTCGTCGGGGCTATATATGGATGGCATGGTGTTGGAGCCACTCTTGCGCATTCGCTTCAGTCTCGTAGGAGTTCACCATCTCTTGTACCCATGTGGGCTGGCACAAGGAGAGTGCAACGACGTCGAGCAGATTGCCCACGCGGGAGAGCGTATGCATCGTCCGTCCTGGCGCGCAGGAGAGCCGGGCGCGGGCTTCGGTGTCCCCAATGAATTGAAGCGCATCTTGAATAGAAGGTCCCATCAAGAATAAAAGCGCATCTTGAAGACGCTTTTGCAAGGTGAATATCATTACATCAATATTACAAAATAGATGGGGATGCATACAAGACATACAAATCCGCCAGAATACATCAATAGATCATACACAAGATCAACATCCGACTACGGATGTAACACAAATAGAAACTCAAACGACATCCACCCTGCTAGCCCAGACTGCCGACCAGGAACCTAACCCAAGATCGACGAAGAAGAAGGAGAACTCCAACACAAGTAAACATCGCTCTCGCGTCATGATCATCGCATAACCTGTACCTGCAACTGTTGTTGTAGTAATCTGTGAGCCACGAGGACTCAGGAATCCCATTACCATGGGTATCAAGACTAGCAAAGCTTAATGGGTAAGGAAGGGGTAAAGTGGTGAAGTTGCAGCAGCGGCTAAGCAAAGTATGGTGGCTAACTTACGCAAATAAGAGCGAGAAGAGAAGCAACGCAAGCAGTCATCAACTAGTGATGATCAAGAAGTGATCCTGAACTCCTACTTACGTCAAACATAACCCAAAAACCGTGTTCTCCTCTCGAACAACCCCGAAAAGAGACAATCACGGTCACGCACACGGTTGGTGTATTTTAGAAGAGTTTACTTCAAGTTTACTACAACCGGATATTAATAAATTCCCATCTGCCACATAACCGCGGGCACGGCTTTCGAAAGTTTATGCCCTGCAGGGGTGTCCCAACTTAGCCCATAATAAGCTCTCACGATCAACGAAGGATATTCCTTCTCCCGGAAAGACCCGATCAGACTCGGAATCCCGGTTACAAGACATTTCGACAATGGTAAAACAAGACCAGCAAGACCACCCGAATGTGCCGACAAATCCCGATAGGAGCTGCACATATCTCGTTCTCAGGGCACACCGGATGAGCCAGACGTCGGGTTAGCATAGACCCTGGTTGCCCAGGAAGCGCCGGACATCGCTCGGTTTGGACCAGCACTCAGAGGAGCACTGGCCCGGGGGGGGGGGGGGGGGGCTAAAATAAAGATGACCCTCGGGCTCCGGAAACCCAAGGGAAAAAGGCTTAGGTTGTTAGGCAAATGTAAAACCAATGTTGGGCCTTGCTGGAAGAGTTTTATCCAAGGCGAACTGTCAAGGGGTTCCCATAACACCCAACCGCGTTAGGGACGCAAAATCCGGGAACATAATACCGATATGACGGAAACTAGGGCGGCAAGAGTGGAACAAAACACCAGACATAAGGCCAAGCCTTCCACCCTTTACCAAGTATATAGATGCATTAATAATATAAGAGATATTGTGATATCCCAACATAAACATAATCCAACATGGAGCAAACTTCATCTTTACCTGCAACTAGCAACGCTATAAGAGGGGCTGAGCAAAAGCGGTAACATAGCCAAACAACGGTTTGCTAGGAAGGGTGACAAAGGTTAGTGGTAATTCATGGCATTTTGTGAGGCTTGATAAGCAAGTGGTAGGTAACGCGGCATAGCGATAGCATCGAGGCAACTAGCATAGCAATGATACTAGTGAGATCCAAGGTGACGGTCATCTTGCCTGAAATCCCGCTAGAAAGAAGAACGAGTCCATAAAGAAGATGAAGCCACGTAGACGAACCAATCATAGACAAACCAATCCTCACGATCGCAACGAAATAGGAACTAACGAGAAGAAGCAACACCGGAAAGAAGCAAACAACATGGTAAACACCCATCACATAAATATGGCATGATGCACAATCAAGTATGATGCATGTCCGGTTTAATGAGGCATGGCATGGCAAAGTGCACAAACAATACTACAAATTAAGTGGAGCTCAATATGCAACGAGTTGCATATTGACGAAACACCACATCAATTATTTAGTTCGCTCTCGTGTAGGGACACACCAATATTAAATGTTGTTAAACATGGCAAAATGTGAAGCATAATAATACTACCTATCTAGGCAAGTTTAAAAAAGGCCGGAACAACAAACAACAATTCCGGAAAATCTTCATATGCATATTTCGAATTTGGTACTGTTCTGTCCTAGACACAATTTTAATGTTGTTAAACAGCAAAATAAAGTGCAGCAAGTTAATTTATGCATTTTTCTACCCCATTTACATATAAAGTTTATTTAAAATGGAGCTACGGTTATTTAGATATGAATTAAACCATTTTAGCAAGTCATTTATGCAAATTAAATCAAACAGCATATTATGAAACTAGATGAAATTCTAAGCATGTCGCATATATAGTTTGTTTAGTTTGGATGCATGTATATTTAGCTATAGACAATGTAAAACAGTGGCACCAAAGCTTACGACAAAGTTAACTGGAATTTCCTGTTAAATTGTCATAAGATGAGGGAGTTTCATCCATAATGGATTGAATGGGTTAGGAAAATCTTGGTAGAAGGCACAGTTAGTGTGAAGCTGAATGACGAGGTGGGGCCCTATTTTCAAAGTTCAAAAGGGGTGCGCCAGGGAGACCCATTCTCACCTTTCCTCTTTAACTTAGCCGCTGACTGCTTGACAAAAATGGTGATTAAAGCTCAGCAGAATGGCTTGTTCAAAGGGTTGGCGTCTGATTTGATACCAAATGGGGTGGCTATCTTGCAATATGCGGATGACACGATCTTATGTTTCGAGGATAATCCTAGAAATGCTCTTAATATTAAGCTGCTGTTATATTTTTTTGAAGTCATGTCTGGGCTGAAAATCAATTTTCTGAAAAGTGAAATCTTTTCGATACGTGCTGATGATACTACTATGCAAAAATATGCTGAGATGTTTAACTGCCAGATAGGTAACTTCCCTATCAAATACCTAGGCATGCCTGTGAGCTATGCTGGTTTGAAGTGTAGTGATTGGGCCTTTGTAGATGACAAATTCATCGATCACTGTGAAAACTGGATTAGTGAAGCTCTATCCATGGGGGGGAGGCTGATTAAAGTGAACTCTGTGCTGTCACATATTCCTACTTTTTACATGTCTATGTTTCTTCTGAACAAGACTACCTTGGAGAAGTGGGACAAACCTAGAAGAAATTTTTTCTGGCATAGAAAAGGAAAAAAAGAGGCTACCATATGGTTAAATGGGGCCGTGTATGTCGATCCAAAAAGAAAGGGGGTTTGGGTGTTAAAGACTTGAGGAAACAAAATATTAGTCTTTTAGTGAAATGGTGGTGGAAGCTTGAGAAAAAGAAAGGGCTCTGGCAAGATATAGTTAAGGCTAAATACTTCAAGAAAACTTCGGTTGCTGTGGTTAAACACAAAGCAAGTGACTCGCCGTGCTGGAAATCACTTCTGAAAGTGAAAGACCTTTATATGCTGGGTAGAGGTATTAATTTGAACAGGGGAGATGTGGCTAGACTCTGGCTTGATAGCCTAGATGGTAGAATCCCTTTTAAAGACAGATTCCCACTGCTCTTTGAGACTTGTATTGACCAAAACTGTACTGTTCACAAATTTAAATGTCTTGATCAGATCTCTTCTTTTAGAAGTAGGATGTCTCATGAGATGACGAAACAATGGGAGGAAATGAAAAAAGAGATGTCAACTCTGAAACAAAGTGATTTGCCAGATGAGGTTTATTGGAAACTAGACAGGTCGGGCAAATATAGTACAAAGTCCATGTACACATGGCTAGAGAGGGATATTGCAGGATCTAACTTTAAATGGATCTGGGATGCAAAATTGCCTCTTAAAATACAAATATTCTTGTGGCAGATGGCACAGAATGCCATCCTGACTAGGGACAACATGAAAAAAAGATTATGGCCTGGGGATTCTTGCTGTTCTTTTTGTGACCAATTAGAAACAACTCAGCACTTGATGTTCTTGTGCCCTGTTTCCAGGGTGGTGTGGAGAACCGTAGGTTCCGTGCTTGGAACTGATTGCTGCCTCTAATACTATCTGGCAATACTATGTGTGGATGTATAGTTTCTTACCTGGGCTGGACAAAATATACACCGTTGGCTTGGCTGCTATATATTGGGCTATTTGGCTGGCCAGGAACCGAGCCACTTTCAAACTCAAATGGATTAACTCTCCATTTGAAATTGTATTTACAGCTTGTGCCTTTTTGATGTACTGGGCAGGTCTCCAGAAACCAGAGATAGGGGAGATGGTGAAAAAAGGAGCGGAGATGCTGAAGGAGAACACAACTCAGATGCTGCTGCTTTGCGGTCCCCCGATTCCAACTAGGGACGGACGTGATGGGAACTGAGGAATAAGACGCTGCGGACCCTGATCAGTAAGTTTCTGGTGCTTTGGCGAAGATGAGCCGTCGATGCTTCCTGGAGTCTCGTGTGCCGGATGAACAGGGTGGTGTTCTTTGGTCCTTGATGTGGATGTTCTGGTAGTTCTTTTGGGTTGTTTTGTTATGGCCGTTGTGGCCTGGTGCCTGTTGGTGGTGTCTGTAAGACTGGTGATACTTTGCGTAGGTGTTCGTAGTGCGGGTTTGGGTGACACCCAGGTTTTCGCCCCATGATCTGTTGTTCCTGATGACAGGCGCAGATAGTGGGTTTCCTGGTGTTGCCCCGAACTCACTTTTCCTCTTTCTCTCTAGCCTTGCTGGTTTCAGTTCCTGAGACTTTGTATTTCCGTTATGAAAGTAATGGAAAGGGGAAAAGCCCGGTTCGAAAAAAAAGCGCGAGACCGTGGGACGTAGGCGGCTCCGGCGGTCCGGCCTGCACGTCCACGGAGGGGAGGCCGAGTGAGGCGCACTCCTCCCTGAGCTTGACGCGAGGTTGCCTCCGGCAGCGTGTATGATACCTGCCGCCGCCTATAACGGATGGAACCATCGCACACGCTGGTGCATGTAGAGGGCTGGACGCCGGCGACGGGGAACTCGTCCCAGCCGGCGTGCGCGAGAGGATGCTCTACAATATGTTTACCGCGAGGGGCAAGGGGAGTGGAGGTGAGAGGCCGGCGCCGTAGCCGATCTCGTCTCGTCTAGGAGGGAAGGATCGTATCGCCGATCCACAGATCGTGGATACCTGTGTATTTTCCCGCTCCATGGCCTCCGTATGAGATCGATCGGGAGCCACCAGTCGCTAGGGGCACTTTCGTTGTTCACGTGGGCAACAAGAGATCGATTGGGAGGCAGTTTCGTGAGCCAGCGGAACAGGAGAGATATACTCGGAAACGGAGGGTTTTTGCTTGAAATTCTGGAGCCCTCGTCCCCTGTTGTTCGCCCAAACCCTCGTCTTCCGGTTCGGTCGCGCCGCCCGCCTACCTTCCACCGTCGTGTCGCGGTCTCCCACGCCCAGATCGCATCGACGTTCCCCCCTCCCCTAGCTCTCCCATCGCCACCGCCTTGATCCTCAGCTCGCAGGGAAAGTCTCACTATGGCGGCATCGAAGAGGCCAACAGAAAGGAGGGCCTCGAGGTGCACCCCTGTGACGGCGCGGGCCACGCTTGTGTTCGACATCGTCGGGTACAGCCTGCATAAGGGCATGGGCATCGGCAAATTCATCCGGTCCACCACCGTCTCTGTTGGCGGGTACGAATGGTGCATCCGCTACTACCCAGACGGGGCAGACACACACGCCAACAGCCAGGGCCACGTCTCAGTCTACCTGGAGCTCCTGAGCAAGGGTGCCAAGGTAAGGGCGCTCTACGACTTGAGGCTGGTCAACCACACCACTGGGCTGTCGTCATCGGTTTTCTCAGTCTTGAAGTCCCCAATGGTGTTCGATTCCCTCAGCACCAGTGGGACCAGTTATAGTTGGGGTCTTCCATATTTTAAGAAGAAGAGTGAGCTAGAGAAGTCGGATTACCTGCGGGATGACCGTCTTGTAATTGAGTGCGATCTAACTGTCATCAAGGAACCACTTGTTGCGGACACTGCGATAACAGCTGAGGTCCAGATGCCACCCTCAGACTTGGCGGAAAATTTTGGAAAACTGCTAGAGGCGGCCGAGGAAGCAGATGTGGCATTCGAGGTTGAAGGTGAGATTTTTCCTGCACATAAGATTGTGCTCGCAATACGGTCTCCAGTCTTCAAGGCAGAGCTGTATGGACCGATGAGAGGCAAGTGGAGCCAGAACATAACCGTCGAAGAAATGCAGCCTGCTGTTTTCACTGGTAGAAAAAAGCCCTTTAGTCCCGGTTCGCAACAGCCTTTAGTCCCGGCTGTGCAACCGGGACTAAATATGCGCGACTAAAGACCCCCCCTTTAGTCGCGCCTCTTACGGACCGCGACTAAAGGCTTTAGTCCCGGTTCTTGTGGCTGACTGGGACTAAAGGCCCGTCCACGTGGACGCCCGTGGTCCGTCGGGGCGGAGGACCTTTAGTCCCGGTTCTCGTGGCCACCCGGGACTAAAGGGCTCCTCCGCAGGTTTAGGGTTTTAGCCCCCCTAAACCTGGTTTTTTTTTAGTTTGGAGTGTTTTATTTCTTTTATATTATATTTTGTGTTTTATTTTAATTTTGATAAAGTTTCAGTACACATATTCTACGCTACTATATACATGCATATGAAATTTCAAACAAGAAGAATTCAAGAGGAATATATAATATATATTCAATCTCGGGTGACCATATACAACTTCGAACAAGTTTCCATACACAATTAGGATGGATGACCATATACAACTTCGTACAAGTTTCAATCTCGGGTATGCATATAAATTTCTTCGTCCTCGGTATAGTGTTCTCCTTTAGGATTGATGACTTCCCTCATGAAAAATCCTGCTAATTCTTCTTGAATTGGTCGGAAGCGAGCTTCTGGACTAAGCCTCCTCCGCAAGTTATCCGTCGCGTTCCGCACGCTATCCGATGCCTTCCGCTCAGAGGTGTGTCTCCGGATGTTCTCACAAACATAGTATCCGCATAGATTGGTCCCCGGTGGCTGCTTATCCACATTAACTAACCTTCTGAAATCTAGCTCATATTTGAATTCACCGACAATTTCTTCTGAGAACCGTCTCCAAACCCTACAGGGCAAAGAAAATTAAATGAACAAGGGAGTTATTAGTTACTTGATATTAGGAAATGAACGAAAGAGACCGATCGATATAGAGCTCAAATGATTGAAAATAATTACTTTTGCAGCATTTTTCTCATGTCGGCCCAACGCTTTGGATCCGAATCCATAGAGTCCATGATTAGAACTCTGGAGGTGTGAAGTTCAATATTTAGCAGAATCCAGTGGAACCTGCGGACACGTTACATGCACAGTCATGCATAACTCATCGATTAGACATACCATGCATGGAGTAAACAAAAGAGAATGGGCACAAGAGAGAAACACTCACCCAAAATGGTAAGGAAATAGAATATGACTTTTGAGTTGATGCTTTCTAAGAAACTTGTACAAGTCTTTCTCCACGTCTTCGGGGTGATGTTGTAACACATGTCCATTAACGATATGTGGGTCAATGAACCCAACATCATGGATGTTTCTTATTTTGCATTCCCAAATCTTCAATCTGCATAATAGCGTACGCAACAATATAGTTAGGACAATATATATATATATATAGTGCAGGCAATGAAGAACGAGATGAGGTAGAAATAAATCACTTACAGAACGTAGCAACTCAGCATAGATTTGTCGAGGTCGCGCAGATTGAACAGCTGGAACAATTCACTCATATGAACTTCTACAGAGTACCGTTTGGTGTGATGCTCATCTGTAACATCCGCATAAATATATTCTTTGTCGGCCCATGTTATGAATTGCTTGTACCAACGTAGCAGATTTCGCATTTGTGGTGGTAAACTCTTTTCCCGCGCAGGCTCGACGAGAGGCCCATTCCGCACATATTGTAATGCTATCTCACATACTGGCGCATCCTCAAGGCCTAAGAAGGCACGAAGAGTCAAACCCATCTCGGACGCTTGTTTCATGGCACTCGCTACAGTCAATCCAAGTGCTGCCGCAGCTGCTATGATCTCGGGGTCCTCTTCCGGACCGGCTTTCACTATGAGCGGGGGGATCGATTGTTTCTTCTGCATCCCGAGCTGGTCAACTTGTTTCCCGCTTTTTTTACTTTCTTCTTTCTCCTCCTTCAATATTTTTGCTTGCCTACGAAGTTCATGTCCATAGTCGTCAGGCATATTCAGCTCGGCTTGGGACGGTGTCGTCAAAAAATCCTTAGCCCACTTCTTTTGCTTCTCAGTGAATACTTGCTTGGGCTCAGGCTCTTTTTTCGCCTTCATATCCGCCTTCCATTTCTCATAATCAGCAGACGCGGCCAATTTGGTTTCAGCTTCACTAAGTTCCCCAGGCCTTGGGAGGAGAGGCTTCAGTGATGGCTCCGGTACCCTTGTGGTCTTAGGTACATAAGGGTCCGGGTTAATAGTCCAGGAGCGGGTTTCCTTGCTGTCCGCCTGCTTCTGCTTCTTCGCCGGAGGTGGATTGGGGGGCGTCGTACACCAGGTCTGGCCCACAACTGTAAAAGTTCTTCAACTAATGGCCTTAGGTACACATCGATGTCGTTGCCGGGTTGCTTAGGGCCTTGGATGAGAATTGGCATCATAATGAACTTCCGCTTCATGCACAACCAAGGAGGAAGGTTGTAGATGCATAGAGTCACGGGCCAGGTGCTATGGCTGGAGCTCTGCTCGCCAAAAGAATTCATGCCATCAGTACTTAGACCAAATCTTATGTTCATTGCGTCAGCTGCAAAATCTTTGAACACTCTGTCGATCTTTCTCCATTGTGTTCCATCAGCGGGGTGTCTCAACTCCCCGTCGGACTTACGGTCCTCTTTGTGCCATCGCAACGACTTGGCATGCTTTTTGTTCATGAACAGACGTTTTAACCGTGGTATTATAGGAGCATACCACATCACCTTGGCGGGAACCCTCTTCCTGGGTTTCTCGCCCTCAACATCGTCACCAGGGTCATCGCCTCTGATCTTATAACGCAATGCAGTGCATACAGGGCATTCATTCAAATTCTCGTATTCACCGCGGTAGAGGATGCAGTCGTTAATGCATGCATGTATCTTCAGAACCTCTAAACCTAGAGGGCAGACAACCTTCTTTGCTTCGTACGTACTGGCGGGCAACTCGTTATTCTTCGGAAACATATTCTTCAACATTTTCAGCAAATTTTTAAATGATGAGTCACCTACACCTTCCTGTGCCTTCCATTTTAGCAAATCCAGTGTGCAGCCCAACTTTTTCAGACTATTATCGCATCCTGGATACAACGACTTTTTGTGATCCTCTAACATGCGATCCAAATTCTCCCTCTCCTTGTCAGTTTCGCAGCGTCTCCGTGCATCAGCAATGGTCCGACCAAGATCATCAGCGGGCTCATCATGTGCCTCTTCTTCACCTTCACCTAACCCTTCCCCACCTTCAGCATCATCCTCCATGAAAGTATCACCGAAATGATCATGATAGTTGTCATCGATATCATCCCCTTCTTCATCTTCTTCCATTCTAACCCCTCTTTCTCCATGCTTGGTCCAACAATTATAGCTTGGCATGAAACCGTGCCGAAGCAGGTGCATGTGAACGTCTCTTGAGGAGGAGTAACCCTTCTGATTCTTACAGACAGCACATGGACAAATAATAAAACCTTGCTGCTTGTTCGCATTTGCCACTACGAGGAAATCTTTCAAACCCGTAGTGAACTCGCCGGAGACTCGGGGACCGTACATCCATTGCCGATTCATCTGCATTATTATTATATAAAGTATATAATTAACCATCATGCATTTGTTAAACTAACTAGCTAGAAATAATACAAATTAAACAATGAACTACACACATGCATATTTTATCAATGACACATGAAAGGTTCAAGTTGCTAACCGCGATCGCGGAGGAAAAATAAATGAGAAAGCTCAAGTGTGGCTCGGACACTTCATATCATGTTTGTTTCAGGCTCTCGGGCATTTCATCAAACACCTTGTGTGCATAGGAGGAACCAAAAGCAAACCCACCACCCCCTTCTGAAAATTGTGAAGTGAGCTGAGTGAAGTGAAGTGAGCTGAGTCCTATATATAGGGATGGGCCTTTAGTCCCGGTTGGCCTGGCCAACCGCAACTAAAGGCCTTCGGGGACCTTTAGTCGCGGTTGGCCAGGCCAACCGGGACTAAAGGCCCTTCCGTCCGCCAGCTGGATGGGTCTTTAGTCCCGGTTGGCCTGGCCAACCGCGACTAAAGGCCTTCGGGGACCTTTAGTCCCGGTTGGCCAGGCCAACCGGGACTAAAGCCCCTCCCGTCCGCCCGCTATCGACCGAGCGCGCTGGGCCCAGATAGTTGGTCGCGGGTCTCCTCCCGAACCGCGACTAAAGACCCCTTTGGTCGCGGTTCGATTGTTTTGGGGACTAAGTGGGGGCGTATGGAAGCCTCTTTTTCTACCAGTGTTTCAAGGCATTGCTTCACTTTATCTACACAGATTCATTGCCTTCCATGGATAACTTTGATGATGATGAGAAAAAGGAAATGGCCAGGCACTTACTAGTGGCTGCAGATCGGTATGCAATGGAAAGGATGAAGATGATGTGTGAAGACATTCTTTGCAAAACTCTTGATGTTCAGACTGTGGCGACCACGTTAGCTCTCGCAGACCAACATCACTGCAGCAGGTTAAAAGATGCTTGTGCTGAATTTATCATGTCTTCCAATAGATTGGATAATGTGTTGGCAAGCCAGGGATATGTGCACCTGAAGAAATCAAGCCCTGCTGTCTCAGTAAATATCTTGGAGAGAGTTATGAAGCTTCTCAAATTTTAGTGTGTCCATCCTGGGTTAGAATAGATGGCTTAGTTAACATGTAGCCACCTGAGACGAAGTAGTGTGTGCTTCACTTTCCACTTTCTATCTAGAGATAATTTGGAGGAGACTATCGTAGCAGATATGTTGCAGAAGGCATGGAAGTCTTAGTAGCCTGCGTGCTCGGGGTGGTGCTTGCCGTTATGTTACTTGTTGGAACCCCCTGTTCTCATTTCTGTTGCTGTGTGTGTCTGAGATATCGTCGGTGTTTGTGACTCTGCCGTTTCGTGGCTTTATTCCCTTAATTTAAAGCCGGATGCCGCTGGCATCTTCGTTCTAAAAAAAGTCTTAGTAATACTCATCTTCGATTCTTGTGTCAGCTTCCGCAAGTTACTCAATACATAGCCACCTGAACTGGGTTCGTCCTTAGTTTGCAGAGATTATTGGAGTCTTTGGAATATAAATAGTCTTTCATGTCCTGTAGTTTTTAAAGATATGTTGGTGTCTTTTGGAGAAGAATGATCATATCTCCTGCATGTATCGATTGGATACTCATCCAATATCTGAATTTATGAACATTCACTAGTTTTTCTGAATGTTCTGTGATCATCTACTTCTCTCTAATTTATATGCTCTCTTTGTTTTCTCTTTTTTCTAAGGTGCCAAGCTGTTTAATCCCGATCAATTAGTACCTTTGAGAATATATGTGGCAGGCCACCGTATTGATACATTTGCAGGTGAAGGTTATATTTAGCATGGTCTCCATCCATAATTGATTGATCCAACAAAAATGCAATTCGTAGATATCATAGTTATGTGCAATTTTACAGGCAATTGCGAGATCTCTACAGCTAAAATCATAACATATGCAATGTTTTCTGTTCACGTTTCGTAGTGGGTGTAATGGGCCTTACGGCCTAATGGTAAACTTAAACCTGTTCGTTCAATTTGCTAAATCAAATTGCTTGTCTCAAAGTTATTTTGGGGTAGGTTTTTGGCCTCGAAATACTATTTTAAGGTGAAGAGGTGTGCCTGAATATGTTTTGTAGTGTGAGACAAGTGGGAAATTTGAATTTGACACATGAGTCTCTCCATGAGGGGTAGGTTCCTTGGACCTGCTGATCTTGTTTGTTGGTGATGCCATTGGTTTTCTTTGCCACTTGAATCGATCATGGTCCAAACATCTTCACTTCTCATCCATTCCTTCACAATACGCGGCAAATCGTCAACCTTATCTTTGAGCAGCAACAATTAACAAACCAAATACCCTGACACTTTATGTTATCCTTGTGGCATCTAATTTCCGTCCGTCACCAGCTGTGAGTACCCTTTTGCAGACGACGGCCAAGATATGATGCCTGATGACTAGATGATGTGGCATTCTAGGGCGCAACCTTCTCGATACGTCGACGCATAGACAATATGGCCATATGGATGAATACTTGTGGGAACATCTCTAATGCAGGCCACTGAACCAAAGTTGCTCCTTCATATTGACTGTACATGCTGCATCATGAAATGACACCCCATCAAGCTGTCAAGTAAAGGCGAGCGGAGTCGTATGATGGGGAAGAACATGGAACAGGATGGGAATTTAGAGATCTTTACCGATCTTATCCTTACCCATGTAGATTAGCCTCTAGTTTCCTTTCGAGATGTCAGGTTGCAATTTCCTCGGCTATGTCGGCGTGCTGTATGATCTACGCCCACTGTTACGAGAATTTGTTGGGCCGGTTGGCAAACTGACCAGTACTTTGGTTCACTTGCAAGCATCGGTCCTTCTCAAGTCTACTAGAGTGCCGTGCCTCCAACAAGAAAGTTGAACCATGTACCACTGCAGAGTTAAAAGTTCAGAGTGAAATCATAGCACTGTGTCCACTGCTTGAGCTACTGAGACTGAAAACTGTATGTTGTCTGCACTCTGCAGTGGAATTTCAAAGGTTCGAAGTGAAGTCATAGCACTGTGTTCACTGCTTGAGCTACTGAAACTGAAAACTGCGAGCTGTCTTCAGTGGAATTCATACAGGTAAATGCGTACTCCTTTAGAACTACTGAAGCATCCTTTTCTCTATCTCTGCAGTGACTGGGATGCACGCACGCTTATCAACTTTTCTTCTCGCCGATTGGGTATTGCGTGACACGGTGATCGGGATGCTGACCCGACCCGTGAGATGGCAAAACCACCACGCTGGTTAGGCCTACCAGAGGTAGCTAGGTGGAATCTTTGGACGTTCAATATACAACAACAAAGAAACGGAGGCCGCCTGGCAGGGTTAGGTGGTCTGCTGACTTTGGGCGGCACCCTTCCAATCGGTAATCTGATAGCTGAAAGCAGAAAAGCAGATAGGCTATCAGAGGCAGAGAGTGATTTGGAGCTGCTCGAGTTCAGTCAGTCTTGTGCTGTTCCCGATCGTTCATTCCTCAATCATGTGGGCCACTTTTTTTTTTTGAACGGATGGCCACCTTTCCTGGAGCAATACTAGTAGAATTGATCAAAACAAGCTATGGGAAAGATCCAAAGTACACGTGAGACATGGTGCAATAATTGGAAGGGAAAAAAAGTTGCACATGAGTATTGGTCTGTATTATCCGTCAGGGAGCTACAGGGTACGTACAAACCCAGCAGCACGTAGACAGGTCGGGTGGGCCATTTGCTGCTGCCCCAGCCCCCCATGCCCCATGCCATGCATACGACATGCACAATTCAAGAGTTGGGGCGAGCACTCCTGTGAACAACCAACCATCCATCTGAACTGCACTGCGGTGGATGCATGCATCAGGTCACGTCAACACTGGGCTCCTTGGGTGATCACCTTTGTCGAGGTTCAAACATTGCTGCGTGGAAAATCGGCTCCACCGCTCTGCGTGCGTCTCGTCAACTTCTTGACTGAGCCGGCATAGGGCACACGAAAACGATCGTTCTCTCGTCGTTCCACAGCCTTTGAGTACGCACGTACGGCTTTGCTTCTGGGTCACATCCCAGTTGACCGACTTGCGCCCGGTCAGCACGCAGCAGCTAGTGTGGGTCGATCCGTAGACCTGGTCGCCGCAATAAGTTCATTCGGTTGCCTGGTCCCGATGCCATTCGCTAGCTAGCAGCTGCGCCTGTTCCTGTTCATGCCCGGTACGTATACGTTACCTTGTGTACTTGCATGCTATGAGTTGGCTTCGTCAAGAGCTTCCCCACGGCTGCTCTCTAGTACTCCCTCCGTCCCGTCCCATAACGTAGTAAGCACAATAGCTATATGTAAGCCGGCTGAATTTAGATTTTGGACCATTCCATTTCGCATGAAGGAAGGAACCGGAGGAAAGGAAGAAGCTTGCTCGAGAAACTCTTTGGGTCTATCTTAGGATGGCAGACGACTTTCGACATAACGTAGTAAGCACAATAGCTATATGTAAGCAGCCCTACTTGATCAAGTTTGGATTGTACTACTTTCGACATGCACCACATGTATGTTGCCTTCACTTCAATCCAATCCATGTTCATTTCACCCGCTGATATACAATAACTCTTCATGCGCGCATCATGCATCATCATATATAATAACAAGTCCTACTAATCATCATCATACAACTTCTACTCGTTATTAATAACAAGTCATACGATCATCATCCTCATAGTCATCGAACCAACCCTACTTAATTGTTCTTAGCACATGATCATCAGTATTAGGTAGGACCGAAATACCATCTTTAACGTAAAATAGCATAAAACAATATAGACCCTGACTCTCCATTATGGAGAATGGAGATCATCCTGTCTCCAATTCTTGCGCTTCGTTTTCTTTTGCTTCCAAGAACCTCCTTGCGACTGTCCATACATTTTTTCCATTCTTTGATTTGCATGTGTCTCCACTTCTTTTAGAAATCCGGTATGGACAGTTGAGATTCGTAGGATGACCTGGTTGTATGTTCAAAACATCAAGCCTACCATTCTGATACATCAAATGAGGCACACAATCCTCTGGGATTATCTGTTGAAAAACATAGTAATAACTTTATAGTTAGCAATGATGTACTAGTTTTAGAAGTATGCAAAAGATGCACGGATGTCGTAATAGTAAGAAATCTTACCAGGGTATTTCCATAGTAGTTACCGTAGTTCAACACGTGCACTAGTGGCACGTATTGACCATAATGTGGAGGAGTTTTATAATAGATATTGTAATTCTCAAGATCAGTACAAAATCCGACCAGATGAGTTTTCTCCTTATAAGTTAACTCAGAGCCATCGGTGTAGTAGGTTCTGTCTACCATGTTCTGCACATTGTTTGAACAATCAAAATAAGCTGTCAATGAAAATAAGCTGTCAACTATTTTGAAATGAACAATATAAATTAGCTAATAACTATGTTTGAGAAACTCACATAGCGGTAGAATTGGAGGCGTATCAACAAAGACCCAAATGTCCATATTGTCTTGCTCGATGTCAGGATCACCAAGATCCATGGTGACAAGCATACCCTCATCAAAACCATACATCTTGCAAAATGCTTCACAATTTTTGCAACCAAAATGGGTTACGCTCTCAGAATTATACAGATTTACTTCAAAATCTATATCATGATGGGTCCTTAGGTGAATTTTC
The DNA here is from genome assembly GCF_002575655.3 of Aegilops tauschii subsp. strangulata. Classification (NCBI taxonomy): domain Eukaryota; kingdom Viridiplantae; phylum Streptophyta; class Magnoliopsida; order Poales; family Poaceae; genus Aegilops; species Aegilops tauschii. The sequence continues at coordinate 471,949,759 of NC_053036.3, read as the reverse complement.
TTTGTTTCCATACTTTCATGGTCTTCAAAACCCATCCTCTCCAAGACGTAGCGTCTTGCATGGCATGGGATAAGCTAGCCGAATTGTAAAAGATGAAAAGTACACGTTGAAATAGTTGAAGTCGTGCTTAATTACGAAAAAATAACACTTGTCGTCGTTGCGTACCGTTTCAACATCGAAGGTCTCCTCCAGCTTAATACTGAAGCGCCGATCTTCGTCCAGGTGAGGCATGTCGCACTGACCTCGGTCGTCGTGGCACCAGTCACACTCCCCCGGGAGACTTTCGTCGTCTGAGTACGACATTTGCTATGTTCATAATTCAAATATTAAACGTCTACAATTAAATATATGTACTAAAAAACCTAAGTTAGATCATTATTATTCATCACGGGTTGACTATCGGTTTGTCGAGTCTTTTCTTGAAAACTCTCAGCTCACGTGGTGTATACATTCGACCGTTGGTGATGGTCGCTCCTCCATTTGTCCCCGAGTGCATTACACCAAAATGTCTAGCACACGGGAACAAAGGAGAAGCGACCCCCACGACAACAGTCGGGATTCTTCGTCCTCTCATATATATATGGTGGAACTCTCCCTCACTGATTCCTCTCTGACATTTGCGACCGTCGGTGATGGTAGCTCCTCCTTTCGTTCTCGAGTGCATTACACCAAATTGTCTAGCACACGGGAACGAAGGAGAAGCTACCCCCACGACAACAGTCGGGATTCTTCGTCCTCTCATATATGGTGGAGACTCGACAGACTTACAGTCAACCCAAAATATCGTTTAATTATCTTTCTAAAAGAGGATTTGGCTGGTCTCACCTCGATGTCGGAGGGGGCGGTGACGGGGATGACGACGGGGATGATGGAGGGGCCGGGGGCTCCTAGATTTCTGCGAAAACAAAAACCCTATAAGCTATCAACTAATCATATGCATACGCCTTGCATAGTGCTTGCCAATTTTAGCATTCAAAGTAGGAGTAGTTTTCCACTCTGAGCATTCAATAAGCAAAATCAAATCACAAAATAAAGTAGTATTCAAATTAGGATGCATTCAATTATAAGCAAAACTACATCATCTCCATGCGTCCGTACTGTTGGAAATATGCCCTAGAGGCAATAATAAAATGGTTATTATTGTATTTCCTTGTTCATGATAATTATCTATTGTTCATGCTATGATTGTATTAACTGGAAACCGTAATACATGTGTGAATACATAGACCACAACATGTCCCTAGTAAGCCTCTAGTTGACTAGCTCGTTGATCAATAGATGGTTATGGTTTCCTGGCCATGGACATTGGATGTCATTGATAACGGGATCACATCATTAGGAGAATGATGTGATGGACAAGACCCAATCCTAAGCATAGCACAATAGATCGTGTAGTTCGTTTGCTAGAGCTTTTCCAAATGTCAAGTATCATTTCCTTAGACCATGAGATTGTGCAACTCCCGGATACCATAGTAGTGCTTTGGGTGTGCCAAACGTCACAACGTAACTAGGTGACTATAAAGGTGCACTACGGGTATCTCTGAAAGTGTCTGTTGGGTTGGCACGAATCGAGACTAGGATTTGTCACTCCGTATGACGGAGAGGTATCTCTGGGCCCACTCGGTAATGCATCATCATAATGAGCTCAATGTGACCAAGTGTTTGGTCACGGGATCATGCATTACGGTACGAGTAAAGTGACTTGCCGGTAACGAGATTGAACAAGGTATTGGGATACGGACGATCGAATCTCGGGCAAGTAACGTACCGATTGACAAAGGGAATTGTATACGGGATTGAGTGAATCCTCGACATCGTGGTTCATCCGATGAGATCATCGTGGAACATGTGGGAGCCAACATGGGTATCCAGATCCCGCTGTTGGTTATTGACCGGAGAGTCGTCTCGGTCATGTCTGCATGTCTCCCGAACCCGTAGGGTCTACACACTTAAGGTTCGGTGACGCTAGGGTTATAGAGATATTAGTATGCGCTAACCCGAAAGTTGTTCGGAGTCCCGGATGAGATCCCGGACGTCACGAGGAGTTCCGGAATGGTCCGGAGGTAAATAATTATATATAGGAAGTCCAGTTTCGGCCACCGGGAAAGTTTCAGGGGTCACCGGTATTGTACCGGGACCACCGGAAGGGTCCCGGGGGTCCACCGGGTGGGGCCACCTATCCCGGAGGGCCCCATGGGCTGAAGTGGGGAAGCGAACCAGCCCTGGTGGGCTGGTGCGCCCCCTTGGGCCTCCCCTGCGCCTAGGGTTGGAAACCCTAGGGGTGGGGGGGGCGCCCCACTGGCTTGGGGGCAAGCCACCCCCTTGGCCGCCGTCCCCCTTGGAGATGGGATCTCCCAGGGCCGGCGCCCCCAGGGGGCCTATATAAAGGGGGAGGGAGGGCAGCCGCAACCCCAAGCCCTGGCGCCTCCCTCCCTCCCGTGACACCTCTTCCTCCCCGCTTGCGCTTGGCGAAGCCCTGCCGGGATCCCGCTACTTCCACCACCACGCCGTCGTGCTGCTGGATCTCCATCAACTTCTCCTCCCCCCTTCCTGGATCAAGAAGGAGGAGACGTCCCCGCTCCGTATGTGTGTTGAACGCGGAGGTGCCGTCCGCTCGGCGCTAGGATCATCGGTGATTTGTATCACGACGAGTACGACTCCATCAACCCCGTTCTCTTGAACGCTTCCGCTCGCGATCTACAAGGGTATGTAGATGCACTCCTCCCCTCTCGTTGCTAGCATCTCCTAGATTGATCTTGGTGACACGTAGGAAAATTTTGAATTTCTGCTACGTTCCCCAACAGTGGCATCATGAGCCAGGTCTATGCGTAGATTCTATGCACGAGTAGAACACAAAGTAGTTGTGGGCGATGATTTGTTCAATTTGCTTGCCGTTACTAGTCTTATCTTGATTCGGCGGCATTGTGGGATGAAGCGGCCCGGACCGACCTTACACGTACTCTTACGTGAGACAGGTTCCACCGACTGACATGCACTTGATGCATAAGGTGGCTAGCGGGTGTCTGTCTCTTCCACTTTAGTTGGATCAGATTCGATGAAAAGGGTCCTTATGAAGGGTAAATAGCAATTGGCATATCACCGTTGTGGCTTTTGCATAGGTAAGAAACGTTCTTGCTAGAAACCCATAGCAGCCACGTAAAACATGCAACAACAATTAGAAGACGTCTAACTTGTTTTTGCAGGGTATGCTATGTGATGTGATATGGCCAAAAGGATGTGACGAATTATATATGTGATGTATGAGATTGATCATGTTCTTGTAATAGGAATCACGACTTGTATGTCGATGAGTATGACAACCGGCAGGAGCCATAGGAGTTGTCTTAATTTATTGTATGACCTGCGTGTCAATGAAAACCGCCATGTAATTACTTTACTTTATTGCTAACCCTTAGCCATAGTAGTAGAAGTAATAGTTGGCGAGACAACTTCATGAAGACACGATGATGGAGATCATGATGATGGAGATCATGGTGTCATGCCGGTGACGATGGTGATCATGCCGCGCCTCGAAGATGGAGATCAAAGGCGCAAGATGATATTTGCCATATCATGTCACTTTATGATTTGCATGTGATGTTTGTCATGTTTACATCTTATTTTCTTAGAACGACGGTAGCATAAATAAGATGATCCCTCACTAAAATTTCAAGAGATGTGTTCCCCCTAACTGTGCACCGTTGCGAAGGTTCGTTGTTTCGAAGCACCACGTGATGATCGGGTGTGATAGATTCTAAGTTCGCATACAACGGGTGTAAGCCAGATTTACACATGCGAAACACTTAGGTTGACTTGACGAGCCTAGCATGTACAGACATGGCCTCGGAACACAAGAGGCCGAAAGGTCGAACATGAGTCGTATAGTAGATACGATCAACATGGAGATGTTCACCGATGATGACTAGTCCGTCTCACGTGATGATCAGACACGGCCTAGTTGACTAGGATCATGTATCACTTAGATGACTAGAGGGATGTCTATCTGAGTGGGAGTTCATTAAATAATTTGATTAGATGAACTTAATTATCATGAACATAGTCAAAAGGTCTTTGCAAATAATGTCGTAGCTTACGCTTTAGTTCTACTAAGATATGTTCCTAGAGAAAATTTAGTTGAAAGTTGACAGTAGCAATTATGCGAACTGGGTCCGTATACTGAGGATTGTCCTCATTGCTGCACAGAAGGCTTATGTCCTTAATGCACCGCTCGGTGTGTGAACCTCGAGCGTCGTTTGTGGATGTTGCGAACATCTGACATACATGTTTTGATGACTACGTGATAGTTCAGTGCGTAAGGTTGAACGGTTTAGAATTAAGGCACCGAAGACATTTTGAAACATCGCGGAACATATGAGATGTTCCAAAAGCTGAAATTGGGATTTTAGGCTCGTGCCCACGTCAAGAGGTATGAGACCTCTGACAACTTTCTTAAGCCGGCAAACTAAGGGAGAAAATCTCAACCGTTGAGCATGTGCTCAGATTGTCTAAGTACTACAATCGCTTGAATCGAGTGGGAGTTAATCTTCCAGATGAGATAGTGATGGTTCTCCAAAGTCACTGCCACCAAGCTACTAGAGCTTCGTGATGAACTATAACATATCAGGGATAGATATGATGATCCTTGAGCTATTCGCGATGTTTGACACCGCGAAAGTAGAAATCAAGTAGGAGCATCAATTGTTGATGGTTAGTAAAACCACTAGTTTCAAGAAGGGCAAGGGCAAGAAGGGATACTTCATGAAACGGCAAATCAATTGCTGCTCTAGTGAAGAAACCCAAGGTAGAACCCAAACCCGAGACTAAGTGCTTCTGTAATGAGGGGAACGGTCACTAAAGAAGAACTACCCTAGATACTTGGTAGATGAGAAGGCTGGTAAGGTCGACAAAAGTATATTGGATATACATTATATTAATGTGTACTTTACTAGTACTCCTAGTAGCACCAGGGTATTAGATACCGGCTCGGTTGCTAAGTGTTGGTAACTCGAAATAAAAAGCTACGGAATAAATGGAGACTAACTAAAGGTGAGATGACGATATATGTTGGAAGTGTTTCCAAGGTTGATGTGATCAAGCATCGCATGCTCCCTCTACCATCGAGATTGGTGTTAAACCTAAATAATTGTTATTTGGTGTTTGCGTTGAGCATAGACATGATTGGATTATGTTTATCGCAATACGGTTATTCATTTAAGGATAATAATGGTTACTCTGTCTATTTGAATAATACCTTCAATGGTCTTGCACCTAAAATGAATGGTTCATTGAATCTCGATCGTAGTGATACACATGTTCATGCCAAAAGATATAAAATAGTAATGATAGTACCACATACTTGTGGCACTGCCATTTGAGTCATATTGGTATAAAACGCATGAAGAAGCTCCATGTTGATGGATCTTTGGACTCACTCGTTTTTGAAAAGATTGAGACATGCGAACCATGTCTATTGGTAGATATGCATGAAGAAACTCCATACAGATGGATCATTTGGACTCACTTGATTTAGAATCACTTGAGACATGCAAATCATAACACATGGGCAAGATGACTGAAAGGCCTCGTTTTCAGTAAGATGGAACAAGAAAGCAACTTGTTGGAAGTAATACATTTTGATGTGTGCAGTCCAATGAGTGCTGAGGCATGCAGTGGATATCGTTATGTTCTTGCTTCACAGATGATTTGAGTAGATGCTGAGTATATTTACTTGATGAAACACAAGTCTGAATTATTGAAAGGTTCAAGTAATTTCAGAGTGAAGTTGAAGATCGTCGTGACAAGAGGATAAAATGTCTGTGATATGATCATAGAGATGAATATTTGAGTTACGAGTTTGGCACACAATTAAGAAATTGTGGAAATTGTTTCACGACTAATACCGCCTGGAACACCATAGTGTGATGGTGTGTCCGAACATCATAACTGCACCCTATTGGATATGGTGCATACCATGATGTCTCTTATCGAATTGCCGCTATCATTTATGGGCTAGGCATTAGAGACAACCGCATTCACTTTAAATAGGGCACCACGCAATTCCGTTGAGACGACACCGTATGAACTATTGTTTAGAGAAACCTAAGCTGTCGTTTCTTAAAAGTTTGGGGCTGCGACGCTTATGTGAAAAAGTTTCAGGCTGATAAGCTCGAGCCCAAAGCGGATAAATGCATCTTCATAGAATACCCAAAACAGTTGGGTATACCTCCTATTTCAGATCTGGAAGCAAAAGCGATTGTTTCTAGAAACGGGTCCTTTCTCGAGGAAAAGTTTCTCTCGAAAGAATTGAGTGGGAGGATGGTGGAGACTTGATGAGGTCATTGAACCGTCACTTCAACTAATGTGTAGCAGGGCACAGGAAGTTGTTCCTGTGGCACCTACACCAATTGAAGTGGAAGCTTATGATAGTGATCATGAAACTTCTGATCAAGTCACTACCAAACCTCATAGGACGACAAGGATGCGTACTACTTCAGAGTGGTACGTAATCCTGTCTTGGAAGTCATGTTGCTAGACAACAATGAACCTACGAGCTATGGAGAAGCGATAGTGGGCCCGGATTCCGACGAATGGCTTGAGGCCATAAAATCCGAGAGGATCCATGTATGAAAACAAAGTATAGACTTTGAAAGAACTACTTGATGGTCGTAAGCCTGTTGGGTACAGATGGATTTTAAAGGGAATACAGACAATGATGGTAAGTGTCACCATTAAGAAAGCTCGACTTGTCGTTAAGATGTTTTCCGGCAAGTTCAAGGAGTTGACTGCGATGAGACTTTCTCACTGTAGCGATGCTAAGAGTCTGTTAGAATTATATTAGCAGTTACTGCATTATTTATGAAATCTTGCAGATAGGATGTCAAAACATTGTTTCCTCGACGATTTTCTCGAGGAAAGGTTGTATCTGATACAACCAGAAGGTTTTGTCAATCCTGAAAGATGCTAACAAGTATGCAAAGCTCCAGCAATCCTTCTAAGGATTGGAGTAAGCATCTCGGAGTTGGAATGAACGCTTTGATGAGATGATCAAAGATTTTGCGTTTATATAAGGTTCATGAGAAACTTGTATTTCCAAAGAAGTGAGTGGGAGCACTATAGAATTTTTGATGAGTATATGTTGTTAACATATTCTTGATCAGAAATGATGTAGAATTTCTGGAAAGCATCCAGGGTTATTTGAAAAGTGTTTTTAATGGAAAACCTGGATTAAGCTACTTGAACATTGAGCATCAAGATCTATAAGGATAGATCAAAAAACGCTTAATAGTACTTTCAAATGAATACATACCGTGACAAGATTTTGAAGGAGTTCAAAATAGATCAGCAAAGAAGGAGTTCTTGGCTGTGTTACAGGGTGTGAGTATTGAGTAAGACTCAAGACCTGACCACGGCAGAAGAGAGAGAAAGAACGAAGGTCGTCCCCTATGCTTTAGATGTAGGCTCTACAATATGCTATGCCGTGTACCGCACCTGAAGTGTGCTTTGCCATGAGTTAGTCAAGGGGTACTAGTGATCCAGGAATGGATCACATGACAGCGGTCGAACTTATCCTTAGTAACTAGTGGACTAAGGAATTTTCTCGATTATGGAGGTGGTAAAAGAGTTCGTCGTAAAGGGTTACGACGATGCAAACTTTGACACTAATCCGGATGACTCTGAGTAGTGAACCGGATTCGTATAGTAGAGCAGTTATTTGGAATAGCTCCAAGTAGCGCGTGGTAGCTGCATCTACAAGATGACATAGAGATTTGTAAAGCACACACGGATCTGAATGTTGCAGACCCGTTGACTAAAACCTCTCTCGTAAGCATAACATGATCAAACCCTAGAACTCATTGAGTGTTAATCACATGGTGATGTGAACTAGATTATTGACTCTAGTAAACTCTTGGGTATTAGTCACATGGCGATGTGAACTTTGAGTGTTAATCACATGGTGATGTGAACTAGATTATTGACTCTAGTGCAAGTGGGATACTGTTGGAAATATGCCCTAGAGGCAATAATAAAATGGTTATTATTGTATTTCCTTGTTCATGATAATTGTCTATTGTTCATGCTATAATTGTATTAACTGGAAACCGTAATACATGTGTGAATACATAGACCACAACATGTCCCTAGTAAGCCTCTAGTTGACTAGCTCGTTGATCAATAGATGGTTATGGTTTTCTGGCCATGGACATTGGATGTCATTGATAACGGGATCACATCATTAGGAGAATGATGTGATGGACAAGACCCAATCCTAAGCATAGCACAATAGATCGTGTAGTTCGTTTGCTAGAGCTTTTCCAAATGTCAAGTATCATTTCCTTAGACCATGAGATTGTGCAACTCCCGGATACCGTAGGAGTGCTTTGGGTGTGCCAAACATCACAACGTAACTGGGTGACTATAAAGGTGCAGTACGGGTATCTCCGAAAGTGTCTGTTGGGTTGGCACGAATCGAGACTGGGATTTGTCACTCCGTATGACGGAGAGGTATCTCTGGGCCCACTCGGTAATACATCATCATAATGAGCTCAATGTGACCAAGTGTTTGGTCACGGGATCATGCATTACGGTACGAGTAAAGTGACTTGCCGGTAACAAGATTGAACAAGGTATTGGGATACCGACGATCGAATCTCGGGCAAGTAACGTACCGATTGAAAAAGGGAATTGTATACGGGATTGAGTGAATCCTCGACATCGTGGTTCATCTGATGAGATCATCGTGGAACATGTGGGAGCCAACATGGGTATCCAGATCCCGCTGTTGGTTATTGACCGGAGAGTCGTCTCGGTCATGTCTGCATGTCTCCCGAACCCGTAGGGTCTACACACTTAAGGTTCGGTGACGCTAGGGTTATAGAGATATTAGTATGCGTTAACCCGAAAGTTGTTCGGAGTGCCGGATGAGATCCCGGACGTCACGAGGAGTTCCGGAATGGTCCGGAGGTAAATAATTATATATAGGAAGTCCAGTTTCGGCCACCGGGAAAGTTTCGGGGGTCACCGGTATTGTACCGGGACCACCGGAAGGGTCCCGGGGGTCCACCGGGTGGGGCCACCTATCCCGGAGGGCCCCATGGGCTGAAGTGGGGAAGGGAACCAGCCCTGGTGGGCTGGTGCGCCCCCTTGGGCCTCCCCTGCGCATAGGGTTGGAAACCCTAGGGGTGGGGGCGCCCCACTTGGCTTGGGGGGCAAGCCACCCCCTTGGCCGCCGCCCCCTTGGAGATGGGATCTCCCAGGGCTGGCGCCCCCCAGGGGGCCTATATAAAGGGGGGAGGGAGGGCAGCCGCAACCCCAAGCCCTGGCGCCTCCCTCCCTCCCGTGACACCTCTTCCTTCCCGCTTGCGCTTGGCGAAGCCCTGCCGGGATCCCGCTACTTCCACCACCACGCCGTCATGCTGCTGGATCTCCATCAACTTCTCCTCCCCCCTTGCTGGATCAAGAAGGAGGAGACGTCCCCGCTCCGTATGTGTGTTGAACGCGGAGGTGCCATCCGTTCGGCGCTAGGATCATCGGTGATTTGGATCACGACGAGTACGACTCCATCAACCCCGTTCTCTTGAATGCTTCCGCTCACGATCTACAAGGGTATGTAGATGCACTCCTCCCCTCTCATTGCTAGCATCTCCTAAATTGATCTTGGTGACACGTAGGTAAATTTTGAATTTCTGCTACGTTCCCAACACGTACATCGTCGAATATTATCACTAATACACCTCGAATACTGTCATACATATAGCATCGCTAGTACAGCTAGAACTATAGCGCCCGAAGGGTATCGGCGCGGGCGGTGGACACCCAAAGGGACGGAACCATCACAGGATCATAGCTCCAGTGAGATCCCTGAAGAACCTGCCAGGTATTGTCAAACCTGCCCTCCAACGCAACCATGTAGCGACGGACGTGTTGGTCCTCCTCGCTGACACGGTGACGTACCACCTCCGCGGTGTCCAGAAGCCTCGGCACCATCACTGGCCCACGCGACCGCCACCAAACAAGGATCGGGTCAACGACGGGCTGGCTCCTCACCAACCTACGCCCACCGGAAGGTAGCACCTCCCAAAACCAGCCCGGCGGAGCCCAGTCCCGGACATGGCCCCTCTGATCAAGCCGGCCTCCTCCGCCGAGTCGACGACGAGGATGCGGGATAGGCATCGTCGACGTCGATGCGGGAGTAATTGCTTTAACTAAAAAAACAAACTAGTTCTATTAATTTCCTTGCTAAAAATAAACTAATTCTATAGTAAAATAAACTAGTTTTGTTAAATCAACTAGTTCAACTACTAATTAAGCACTTACTATAAATAAAATAAAGTAGTTTTATTAATTAATCAACTAGTTCAACTACTAAGCACTTACTATAAATAAATAAAATAAAGTAGTTCTTACTAAAAATAAACTACTTCTATATATAGTAAAATTTAATAAAATAGTTTTATTAATTAATCAACTAGTTCAACTACTAAGCACTTACTATAAATATATAAAATAAAGTAGTTCTTACTAAAAATAAACTACTTCTATATATAGTAAAATTTAATAAAATAGTTTTATTAAAATAGTTTTACTAAAATGCAATGAACAAAAAAATAATACAAATTATTATGAAAAAAATAAACAGAGCCGTGGCGTGGTGGCGGCTCACATCGGGTGACGGCGGGCGACGGCGTGGGCGGCGGAGGGCGATGGCGTGGGCGGCGGAGGGCGACGGCGTGGGCGGCGGAGGGCGACGGCGACCGCGGCGGGCCGGGGGCGGAGGGCGATGGCGACGGTGACAGGCGACACGGCTCGGGGGCGCGCGGCGGAGGGCGACGGCGACGGCGGCGGGGGGCGGAGGACGACGGTGACGGGCGACGGCGTGGGCTCGGGGGCACGGGCGACGGCAACGGCGGCGGGGCAGCCTGGCGGCGTAGATCGAGCTCGTGGCGTCGTCGGGCGGGGGGAAACTGGCGATGGAAATAAGAAAATTTCCTAAGTGCTGGCTTATATAGCAAAGGCTTTGGTCCCGGTTCGACGCACAAACCGGGACCAATGCCACCTTTAGTCCCGGTTGGTGGCACCAACCGGGACCAAAGGCCTCTTTTCAGCAGCCCAAAGGGCGGGAAGCAGAGGGCTTTGGTCCCGGTTGGTGGCACCAACCGGGCCTAAAGGGTGGGCATTGGTTCCGGTTGGTGCCACCAACCGGGACCAAAGGGGAGCATTGGTTCCGGTTGGAGCCACCAATCGGGACTAAAGGCCTTGTGCTGGCGCGGTGCAATGGGAAGTTTAGTCACACTCGCTAGCTGAGAGAGCTCAGCATCTGTTTATAAGCTGCGTTGCATCTCAGGTGCTGAGCTCCTCTCTAATATGTAGGCATTACATACCTACCCTTGTCACTGCCATGTTGGGCCTACTGGGCCTGCAGGCCTGCATCCTGGCCCATGTGCAGATGGGTTTCTAGTCGTATGCAGGCCGTGTGGCCCATTAGGCGGCATTTTTTTTATTTTTTCCAGTATTTTTTTGTTTTTTGAATTATTTATTTTCTTTTGATTTTTGCTTTATTTTTTTATTCTTTTTGCTTTTAGCTCAGAATAATTATAAACTTTCTGTTACTCCATTAGTTTCCAAATTTGAATAGTTTAAATTTTAATTCTTTACGAAAATTCTTTTTGCTACTAAAGTTCCTAACAATTTTTTTTATAATAATTCATTCTCCTTTTCATGTTTTGAACAGAAAATACTTTGATAATTTTAGTTGCATAAATTTTATATAATTTTAGTTTAAAAAATACTATAGGTTTATAAAAGCTTTTTAGTTGATTCCTTTTGCTATTTGAGTTTATAAAAGCATTTCAAATGAACTCTGAAAAGGTTGAAAGTTGGCATGGTATGATCATTTCATCCACATAGCATGTGCAAGAAAGTTGAGAGGGTTACGGCAAAAACTGGATGCACTTCGTGTACAAAACGGACAATCTCTTTTAAAGTATCAGGATTTCATACGGAAACTCGTCTGTTACAAAGGGATTTCATTTTTTTAAACTTATTTGAACTCCTGACTTTTTGTGTGTTCAAAATGCACCATTCAAAGCCACATCATCATTTTTCAATCTTTTCTGACTTCATCTGTTATTTTTCATGCATTTACTAATTATTTTGAGCTATAAGACCCTAAAATTGAAAAGCATTTCAAATGAACTCTGAAAAGGTTTAAAGTTGGCATGGTATGATCATTTCATCCACATAGCATGTGCAAGAAAGTTGAGAGGGTTACGGCAAAAACTGGATGCACTTCGTGTACAAAACGGACAATCTTTTTCAAAGTATCAGGATTTCATACGAAAACTCATCTGTTACAAAGGGATTTCATTTTTTAAAACTTATTTGAACTCCTGACTTTTTGTGTGTTCAAAATGCACCATTCAAAGCCACATCATCATTTTTCAATCCTTTCTGACTTCATTTGTTATTTTTCATGCATTACTAATTATTTTGAGCTATAAGACCCTAAAATTGAAAAGCATTTCAAATGAACTCTGAAAAGGTTGAAAGTTGGCATGGTATCATCATTTCATCCACATAGCATGTGCAAGAAATTTGAGAGGGTTACGGCAAAAACTGGATGCACTTCGTGTACAAAACGGACAATCTCTTTCAAAGTATCAAGATTTCATACGGAAACTCGTCTGTTACAAAGGGATTTCATTTTTTAAAACTTATTTGAACTCCTGACTTTTTGTGTGTTCAAGATGCACCATTCAAAGCCACATCATCATTTTTCAATCCTTTCTGACTTCATTTGTTATTTTTCATGCATTTACTAATTATTATGAGCTATAAGACCCTAAAATTGAAAAGCATTTCAAATGAACTCTGGAAAGGTTGAAAGTTGGCATGGTATCATCATTTCATCCACATAGCATGTGCAACTCCTGAATTTTTGTGTGTTCAAAATGCACCATTCAAAGCCACATCATCATTTTTCAATCCTTTCTGACTTCATTTGTTATTTTCCATGCATTTACTAATTATTATGAGCTATAAGACCCTGAAATTGAAAAGCATTTCAAATGAACTCTGAAAAGGTTGAAAGTTGGCATGGTATCATCATTTCATCCACATAGCATGTGCAAGAAAGTTGAGAGGGTTACGGCAAAAACTGGATGCACTTCGTGTACAAAACGGACAATGTCTTTCAAAGTATCAGGATTTCATACGGAAACTCGTCTGTTACAAAGGGATTTCATTTTTTAAAACTTATTTGAACTCCTGACTTTTTGTGTGTTCAAAATGCACCATTCAAAGCCACATCATCATTTTTCAATCCTTTCTGACATCATTTGTTATTTTTCATGCATTTACTAATTATTTTGAGCTATAAGACCCTAAAATTGAAAAGCATTTCAAATGAACTCTGAAAAGGTTGAAAGTTGGCATGGTATGATCATTTCATCCACATAGCATGTGCAAGAAAGTTGAGAGGGTTACGGCAAAAACTGGATGCACTTCATGTACAAAACGGACAATGTGTTTCAAAGTATCAGGATTTCATACGGAAACTCGTCTCTCACAAAGGGATTTCATTTTTTAAAACTTATTTGAACTACTGACTTTTTGTGTCTTCAAAATGCACCATTAAAAGCCACATCATCATTTTTCAATCCTTTCTAACTTCATTTGTTATTTGTCATGCATTTACTAATTATTTTGAGCTATAAGATCCTAAAATTTAAAAGCATTTCAAATGAACTCTGAGAAGGTTGAAAGTTGGCATGGTATGATCATTTCATCCACATAGCATGTGCAAGAAAGTTGAGAGGGTTACGGCAAAAACTGGATGCACTTCGTGTACAAAACAGACAATCTCTTTCAAAGTATCAGGATTTCATACGGAAACTCGTCTGTTACAAAGGGATTTCATTTTTTAAAACTTATTAGAACTCCTGACTTTTTGTGTGTTCAAAATGCACCATTCAAAGCCACATCATCATCTTTCAATCCTTTCTGACTTCATTTGTTATTTTTCATGCATTTACTAATTATTTTGAGCTATAAGACCCTAAAATTGAAAAGCATTTCAAATGAACTCTGAAAAGGTTTGAAGTTGGCATGGTATGATCATTTCATCCACATAGCAGGTGCAAGAAAGTTGAGAGGGTTACGGCAAAAACTGGATGCACTTCGTGTACAAAACGGACAATCTTTTTCAAAGTATCAGGATTTCATACGAAAACTCATCTGTTACAAAGGGATTTCATTTTTTAAAACTTATTTGAACTCCTGACTTTTTGTGTGTTCAAAATGCACCATTCAAAGCCACATCATCATTTTTCAATCCTTTCTGACTTCATTTGTTATTTTTCATGCATTACTAATTATTTTGAGCTATAAGACCCTAAAATTGAAAAGCATTTCAAATGAACTCTGAAAAGGTTGAAAGTTGGCATGGTATCATCATTTCATCCACATAGCATGTGCAAAAATTTGAGAGGGTTACGGCAAAAACTGGATGCACTTCGTGTACAAAACGGACAATCTCTTTCAAAGTATCAGGATTTCATACGGAAACTCGTCTGTTACAAAGGGATTTCATTTTTTAAAACTTATTTGAACTCCTGACTTTTTGTGTGTTCAAGATGCACCATTCAAAGCCACATCATCATTTTTCAATCCTTTCTGACTTCATTTGTTATTTTTCATGCATTTACTAATTATTATGAGCTATAAGACCCTGAAATTGAAAAGCATTTCAAATGAACTCTGAAAAGGTTGAAAGTTGGCATGGTATCATCATTTCATCCACATAGCATGTGCAAGAAAGTTGAGAGGGTTACGGCAAAAACTGGATGCACTTCGTGTACAAAACGGACAATGTCTTTCAAAGTATCAGGATTTCATACGGAAACTCGTCTGTTACAAAGGGATTTCATTTTTTAAAACTTATTTGAACTCCTGACTTTTTGTGTGTTCAAAATGCACCATTCAAAGCCACATCATCATTTTTCAATCCTTTCTGACTTCATTTGTTATTTTTCATGCATTTACTAATTATTTTGAGCTATAAGACCCTAAAATTGAAAAGCATTTCAAATGAACTCTGAAAAGGTTGAAAGTTGGCATGGTATGATCATTTCATCCACATAGCATGTGCAAGAAAGTTGAGAGGGTTACGGCAAAAACTGGATGCACTTAATGTACAAAACGGACAATGTGTTTCAAAGTATCAGGATTTCATACGGAAACTCGTCTGTTACAAAGGGATTTCATTTTTTAAAACTTATTTGAACTCCTGACTTTTTGTGTGTTCAAAATGCACCATTCAAAGCCACATCATCATTTTTCAATCCTTTCTGACTTCATTTGTTATTTTTCATGCATTACTAATTATTTTGAGCTATAAGACCCTAAAATTGAAAAGCATTTCAAATGAACTCTGAAAAGGTTGAAAGTTGGCATGGTATCATCATTTCATCCACATAGCATGTGCAAGAAAGTTGAGAGGGTTACGGCAAAAACTGGATGCACTTCGTGTACAAAACGGACAATGTCTTTCAAAGTATCAGGATTTCATACGGAAACTCGTCTGTTACAAAGGGATTTCATTTTTTTAAACTTATTTGAACTCCTGACTTTTTGTGTGTTCAAAATGCACCATTCAAAGCCACATCATCATTTTTCAATCCTTTCTGACATCATTTGTTATTTTTCATGCATTTACTAATTATTTTGAGCTATAAGACCCTAAAATTGAAAAGCATTTCAAATGAACTCTGAAAAGGTTGAAAGTTGGCATGGTATGATCATTTCATCCACATAGCATGTGCAAGAAAGTTGAGAGGGTTACGGCAAAAACTGGATGCACTTCGTGTACAAAACAGACAATCTCTTTCAAAGTATCAGGATTTCATACGGAAACTCGTCTGTTACAAAGGGATTTAATTTTTTAAAACTTATTAGAACTCCTGACTTTTTGTGTGTTCAAAATGCACCATTCAAAGCCACATCATCATCTTTCAATCCTTTCTGACTTCATTTGTTATTTTTCATGCATTTACTAATTATTTTGAGCTATAAGACCCTAAAATTGAAAAGCATTTCAAATGAACTCTGAAAAGGTTTAAAGTTGGCATGGTATGATCATTTCATCCACATAGCAGGTGCAAGAAAGTTGAGAGGGTTACGGCAAAAACTGGATGCACTTCGTGTACAAAACGGACAATCTTTTTCAAAGTATCAGGATTTCATACGAAAACTCATCTGTTACAAAGGGATTTCATTTTTTAAAACTTATTTGAACTCCTGACTTTTTGTGTGTTCAAAATGCACCATTCAAAGCCACATCATCATTTTTCAATCCTTTCTGACTTCATTTGTTATTTTTCATGCATTACTAACTATTTTGAGCTATAAGACCCTAAAATTGAAAAGCATTTCAAATGAACTCTGAAAAGGTTGAAAGTTGGCATGGTATCATCATTTCATCCACATAGCATGTGCAAAAATTTGAGAGGGTTACGGCAAAAACTGGATGCACTTCGTGTACAAAACGGACAATCTCTTTCAAAGTATCAGGATTTCATACGGAAACTCGTCTGTTACAAAGGGATTTCATTTTTTAAAACTTATTTGAACTCCTGACTTTTTGTGTGTTCAAGATGCACCATTCAAAGCCACATCATCATTTTTCAATCCTTTCTGACTTCATTTGTTATTTTTCATGCATTTACTAATTATTATGAGCTATAAGACCCTGAAATTGAAAAGCATTTCAAATGAACTCTGAAAAGGTTGAAAGTTGGCATGGTATCATCATTTCATCCACATAGCATGTGCAAGAAAGTTGAGAGGGTTACGGCAAAAACTGGATGCACTTCGTGTACAAAACGGACAATGTCTTTCAAAGTATCAGGATTTCATACGGAAACTCGTCTGTTACAAAGGGATTTCATTTTTTAAAACTTATTTGAACTCCTGACTTTTTGTGTGTTCAAAATGCACCATTCAAAGCCACATCATCATTTTTCAATCCTTTCTGACTTCATTTGTTATTTTTCATGCATTTACTAATTATTTTGAGCTATAAGACCCTAAAATTGAAAAGCATTTCAAATGAACTCTGAAAAGGTTGAAAGTTGGCATGGTATGATCATTTCATCCACATAGCATGTGCAAGAAAGTTGAGAGGGTTACGGCAAAAACTGGATGCACTTCGTGTACAAAACAGACAATCTCTTTCAAAGTATCAGGATTTCATACGGAAACTCGTCTGTTACAAAGGGATTTCATTTTTTAAAACTTATTTGAACTCCTGACTTTTTGTGTGTTCAAAATGCACCATTCAAAGCCACATCATCATTTTTCAATCCTTTCTGACTTCATTTGTTATTTTTCATGCATTACTAATTATTTTGAGCTATAAGACCCTAAAATTGAAAAGCATTTCAAATGAACTCTGAAAAGGTTGAAAGTTGGCATGGTATCATCATTTCATCCACATAGCATGTGCAAGAAAGTTGAGAGGGTTACGGCAAAAACTGGATGCACTTCGTGTACAAAACGGACAATGTCTTTCAAAGTATCAGGATTTCATACGGAAACTCGTCTGTTACAAAGGGATTTCATTTTTTAAAACTTATTTGAACTCCTGACTTTTTGTGTGTTCAAAATGCACCATTCAAAGCCACATCATCATTTTTCAATCCTTTCTGACATCATTTGTTATTTTTCATGCATTTACTAATTATTTTGAGCTATAAGACCCTAAAATTGAAAAGCATTTCAAATGAACTCTGAAAAGGTTGAAAGTTGGCATGGTATGATCATTTCATCCACATAGCATGTGCAAGAAAGTTGAGAGGGTTACGGCAAAAACTGGATGCACTTCGTGTACAAAACAGACAATCTCTTTCAAAGTATCAGGATTTCATACGGAAACTCGTCTGTTACAAAGGGATTTAATTTTTTAAAACTTATTAGAACTCCTGACTTTTTGTGTGTTCAAAATGCACCATTCAAAGCCACATCATCATCTTTCAATCCTTTCTGACTTCATTTGTTATTTTTCATGCATTTACTAATTATTTTGAGCTATAAGACCCTAAAATTGAAAAGCATTTCAAATGAACTCTGAAAAGGTTTAAAGTTGGCATGGTATGATCATTTCATCCACATAGCAGGTGCAAGAAAGTTGAGAGGGTTACGGCAAAAACTGGATGCACTTCGTGTACAAAACGGACAATCTTTTTCAAAGTATCAGGATTTCATACGAAAACTCATCTGTTACAAAGGGATTTCATTTTTTAAAACTTATTTGAACTCCTGACTTTTTGTGTGTTCAAAATGCACCATTCAAAGCCACATCATCATTTTTCAATCCTTTCTGACTTCATTTGTTATTTTTCATGCATTACTAATTATTTTGAGCTATAAGACCCTAAAATTGAAAAGCATTTCAAATGAACTCTGAAAAGGTTGAAAGTTGGCATGGTATCATCATTTCATCCACATAGCATGTGCAAAAATTTGAGAGGGTTACGGCAAAAACTGGATGCACTTCGTGTACAAAACGGACAATGTCTTTCAAAGTATCAGGATTTCATACGGAAACTCGTCTGTTACAAAGGGATTTCATTTTTTAAAACTTATTTGAACTCCTGACTTTTTGTGTGTTCAAGATGCACCATTCAAAGCCACATCATCATTTTTCAATCCTTTCTGACTTCATTTGTTATTTTTCATGCATTTAGTAATTATTATGAGCTATAAGACCCTGAAATTGAAAAGCATTTCAAATGAACTCTGAAAAGGTTGAAAGTTGGCATGGTATCATCATTTCATCCACATAGCATGTGCAAGAAAGTTGAGAGGGTTACGGCAAAAACTGGATGCACTTCGTGTACAAAATGGACAATGTCTTTCAAAGTATCAGGATTTCATACGGAAACTCGTCTGTTACAAAGGGATTTCATTTTTTAAAACTTATTTGAACTCCTGACTTTTTGTGTGTTCAAAATGCACCATTCAAAGCCACATCATCATTTTTCAATCCTTTCTGACTTCAGTTGTTATTTTTCATGCATTTACTAATTATTTTGAGCTATAAGACCCTAAAATTGAAAAGCATTTCAAATGAACTCTGAAAAGGTTGAAAGTTGGCATGGTATGATCATTTCATCCACATAGCATGTGCAAGAAAGTTGAGAGGGTTACGGCAAAAACTGGATGCACTTCATGTACAAAACGGACAATGTGTTTCAAAGTATCAGGATTTCATAAGGAAACTCGTCTCTCACAAAGGGATTTCATTTTTTAAAACTTATTTGAACTCCTGACTTTTTGTGTGTTCAAAATGCACCATTCAAAGCCACATCATCATTTTTCAATCCTTTCTGACTTCATTTGTTATTTGTCATGCATTTACTAATTATTTTGAGCTATAAGACCCTAAAATTGAAAAGCATTTCAAATGAACTCTGAAAAGGTTGAAAGTTGGCATGGTATGATCATTTCATCCACATAGCATGTGCAAGAAAGTTGAGAGGGTTACGGCAAAAACTGGATGCACTTCGTGTACAAAACAGACAATCTCTTTCAAAGTATCAGGATTTCATACGGAAACTCGTCTGTTACAAAGGGATTTAATTTTTTAAAACTTATTAGAACTCCTGACTTTTTGTGTGTTCAAAATGCACCATTCAAAGCCACATCATCATCTTTCAATCCTTTCTGACTTCATTTGTTATTTTTCATGCATTTACTAATTATTTTGAGCTATAAGACCCTAAAATTGAAAAGCATTTCAAATGAACTCTGAAAAGGTTTAAAGTTGGCATGGTATGATCATTTCATCCACATAGCAGGTGCAAGAAAGTTGAGAGGGTTACGGCAAAAACTGGATGCACTTCGTGTACAAAACGGACAATCTTTTTCAAAGTATCAGGATTTCATACGAAAACTCATCTGTTACAAAGGGATTTCATTTTTTAAAACTTATTTGAACTCCTGACTTTTTGTGTGTTCAAAATTCTCCATTCAAAGCCACATCATCATTTTTCAATCCTTTCTGACTTCATTTGTTATTTTTCATGCATTACTAATTATTTTGAGCTATAAGACCCTAAAATTGAAAAGCATTTCAAATGAACTCTGAAAAGGTTGAAAGTTGGCATGGTATCATCATTTCATCCACATAGCATGTGCAAAAATTTGAGAGGGTTACGGCAAAAACTGGATGCACTTCGTGTACAAAACGGACAATGTCTTTCAAAGTATCAGGATTTCATACGGAAACTCGTCTGTTACAAAGGGATTTCATTTTTTAAAACTTATTTGAACTCCTGACTTTTTGTGTGTTCAAGATGCACCATTCAAAGCCACATCATCATTTTTCAATCCTTTCTGACTTCATTTGTTATTTTTCATGCATTTACTAATTATTATGAGCTATAAGACCCTGAAATTGAAAAGCATTTCAAATGAACTCTGAAAAGGTTGAAAGTTGGCATGGTATCATCATTTCATCCACATAGCATGTGCAAGAAAGTTGAGAGGGTTACGGCAAAAACTGGATGCACTTCGTGTACAAAACGGACAATGCCTTTCAAAGTATCAGGATTTCATACGGAAACTCGTCTGTTACAAAGGGATTTCATTTTTTAAAACTTATTTGAACTCCTGACTTTTTGTGTGTTCAAAATGCACAATTCAAAGCCACATCATCATTTTTCAATCCTTTCTGACTTCATTTGTTATTTTTCATGCATTTACTAATTATTTTGAGCTATAAGACCCTAAAATTGAAAAGCATTTCAAATGAACTCTGAAAAGGTTGAAAGTTGGCATGGTATGATCATTTCATCCACATAGCATGTGCAAGAAAGTTGAGAGGGTTACGGCAAAAACTGGATGCACTTCATGTACAAAAAGGACAATGTGTTTCAAAGTATCAGGATTTCATACGGAAACTCGTCTCTCACAAAGGGATTTCATTTTTTAAAACTTATTTGAACTCCTGACTTTTTGTGTGTTCAAAATGCACCATTCAAAGCCACATCATCATTTTTCAATCCTTTCTAACTTCATTTGTTATTTGTCATGCATTTACTAATTATTTTGAGCTATAAGACCCTAAAATTTAAAAGCATTTCAAATGAACTCTGAGAAGGTTGAAAGTTGGCATGGTATGATCATTTCATCCACATAGCATGTGCAAGAAAGTTGAGAGGGTTACGGCAAAAACTGGATGCACTTCGTGTACAAAACAGACAATCTCTTTCAAAGTATCAGGATTTCATACGGAAACTCGTCTGTTACAAAGGGATTTCATTTTTTAAAACTTATTTGAACTCCTGACTTTTTGTGTGTTCAAAATGCACCATTCAAAGCCACATCATCATTTTTCAATCCTTTCTGACTTCATTTGTTATTTTTCATGCATTTACTAATTATTTTGAGCTATAAGACCCTAAAATTGAAAAGCATTTCAAATGAACTCTGAAAAGGTTGAAAGTTGGCATGGTATCATCATTTCATCCACATAGCATGTGCAAGAGAGTTGAGAGGGTTACGGCAAAAACTGGATGCACTTCGTGTACAAAACGGACAATGTCTTTCAAAGTATCAGGATTTCATACGGAAACTCGTCTGTTACAAAGGGATTTCATTTTTTTAAACTTATTTGAACTCCTGACTTTTTGTGTGTTCAAAATGCACCATTCAAAGCCACATCATCATTTTTCAATCCTTTCTGACTTCATTTGTTATTTTTCATGCATTTACTAATTATTTTGAGCTATAAGACCCTAAATTTCAAATGAACTCTGAAAAGGTTGAAAGTTGGAATGGTATCATCATTTCATCCAGATAGCATGTGCAAGAAAGTTGAGAGGGTTACGGCAAAAACTGGATGCACTTCGTGTACAAAACGGACAATGTCTTTCAAAGTATCAGGATTTCATATGGAAACTCGTCTGTTACAAAGGGATTTCATTTTTTAAAACTTATTTGAACTCCTGACTTTTTGTGTGTTCAAAATGCACCATTCAAAGCCACATCATCATTTTTCAATCCTTTCTGACTTCATTTGTTATTTGTCATGCATTTACTAATTATTTTGAGCTATAAGACCCTAAATTGAAAAGCATTTCAAATGAACTCTGAAAAGGTTTAAAGTTGGCATGGTATGATCATTTCATCCACATAGCAGGTGCAAGAAAGTTGAGAGGGTTACGGCAAAAACTGGATGCACTTCGTGTACAAAACGGACAATCTTTTTCAAAGTATCAGGATTTCATACGAAAACTCATCTGTTACAAAGGGATTTCATTTTTTAAAACTTATTTGAACTCTTGACTTTTTGTGTGTTCAAAATGCACCATTCAAAGCCACATCATCATTTTTCAATCCTTTCTGACTTCATTTGTTATTTTTCATGCATTACTAATTATTTTGAGCTATAAGACCCTAAAATTGAAAAGCATTTCAAATGAACTCTGAAAAGGTTGAAAGTTGGCATGGTATCATCATTTCATCCACATAGCATGTGCAAGAAATTTGAGAGGGTAAGGCAAAAACTGGATGCACTTCGTGTACAAAACGGACAATCTCTTTCAAAGTATCAGGATTTCATACGGAAAGTCGTCTGTTACAAAGGGATTTCATTTTTTAAAACTTATTTGAACTCCTGACTTTTTGTGTGTTCAAGATGCACCATTCAAAGCCACATCATCATTTTTCAATCCTTTCTGACTTCATTTGTTATTTTTCATGCATTTACTAATTATTATGAGCTATAAGACCCTAAAATTGAAAAGCATTTCAAATGAACTCTGGAAAGGTTGAAAGTTGGCATGGTATCATCATTTCATCCACATAGCATGTGCAAGAAAGTTGAGAGGGTTACGGCAAAAACTGGATGCACTTCATGTACAAAACGGACAATGTGTTTCAAAGTATCAGGATTTCATACGGAAACTCGTCTCTCACAAAGGGATTTCATTTTTTAAAACTTATTTGAACTCCTGACTTTTTGTGTCTTCAAAATGCACCATTAAAAGCCACATCATCATTTTTCAATCCTTTCTAACTTCATTTGTTATTTGTCATGCATTTACTAATTATTTTGAGCTATAAGATCCTAAAATTTAAAAGCATTTCAAATGAACTCTGAGAAGGTTGAAAGTTGGCATGGTATGATCATTTCATCCACATAGCATGTGCAAGAAAGTTGAGAGGGTTACGGCAAAAACTGGATGCACTTCGTGTACAAAACAGACAATCTCTTTCAAAGTATCAGGATTTCATACGGAAACTCGTCTGTTACAAAGGGATTTCATTTTTTAAAACTTATTAGAACTCCTGACTTTTTGTGTGTTCAAAATGCACCATTCAAAGCCACATCATCATCTTTCAATCCTTTCTGACTTCATTTGTTATTTTTCATGCATTTACTAATTATTTTGAGCTATAAGACCCTAAAATTGAAAAGCATTTCAAATGAACTCTGAAAAGGTTTAAAGTTGGCATGGTATGATCATTTCATCCACATAGCAGGTGCAAGAAAGTTGAGAGGGTTACGGCAAAAACTGGATGCACTTCGTGTACAAAACGGACAATCTTTTTCAAAGTATCAGGATTTCATACGAAAACTCATCTGTTACAAAGGGATTTCATTTTTTAAAACTTATTTGAACTCCTGACTTTTTGTGTGTTCAAAATGCACCATTCAAAGCCACATCATCATTTTTCAATCCTTTCTGACTTCATTTGTTATTTTTCATGCATTACTAATTATTTTGAGCTATAAGACCCTAAAATTGAAAAGCATTTCAAATGAACTCTGAAAAGGTTGAAAGTTGGCCTGGTATCATCATTTCATCCACATAGCATGTGCAAAAATTTGAGAGGGTTACGGCAAAAACTGGATGCACTTCGTGTACAAAACGGACAATCTCTTTCAAAGTATCAGGATTTCATACGGAAACTCGTCTGTTACAAAGGGATTTCATTTTTTAAAACTTATTTGAACTCCTGACTTTTTGTGTGTTCAAGATGCACCATTCAAAGCCACATCATCATTTTTCAATCCTTTCTGACTTCATTTGTTATTTTTCATGCATTTACTAATTATTATGAGCTATAAGACCCTGAAATTGAAAAGCATTTCAAATGAACTCTGAAAAGGTTGAAAGTTGGCATGGTATCATCATTTCATCCACATAGCATGTGCAAGAAAGTTGAGAGGGTTACGGCAAAAACTGGATGCACTTCGTGTACAAAACGGACAATGTCTTTCAAAGTATAAGGATTTCATACGGAAACTCGTCTGTTACAAAGGGATTTCATTTTTTAAAACTTATTTGAACTCCTGACTTTTTGTGTGTTCAAAATGCACCATTCAAAGCAACATCATCATTTTTCAATCCTTTCTGACTTCATTTGTTATTTTTCATGCATTTACTAATTATTTTGAGCTATAAGACCCTAAAATTGAAAAGCATTTCAAATGAACTCAGAAAAGGTTGAAAGTTGGCATGGTATCATCATTTCATCCACATAGCATGTGCAAGAAAGTTGAGAGGGTTACGGCAAAAACTGGATGCACTTCATGTACAAAACGGACAATGTGTTTCAAAGTATCAGGATTTCATACGGAAACTCGTCTCTCACAAAGGGATTTCATTTTTTAAAACTTATTTGAACTCCTGACTTTTTGTGTGTTCAAAATGCACCATTAAAAGCCACATCATCATTTTTCAATCCTTTCTAACTTCATTTGTTATTTGTCATGCATTTACTAATTATTTTGAGCTATAAGACCCTAAAATTTAAAAGCATTTCAAATGAACTCTGAGAAGGTTGAAAGTTGGCATGGTATGATCATTTCATCCACATAGCAGGTGCAAGAAAGTTGAGAGGGTTACGGCAAAAACTGGATGCACTTCGTGTACAAAACGGACAATGTCTTTAAAAGTATCAGGATTTCATACGGAAACTCGTCTGTTACAAAGGGATTTCATTTTTTTAAACTTATTTGAACTCCTGACTTTTTGTGTGTTCAAAATGCACCATTCAAAGCCACATCATCATTTTTCAATCCTTTCTGACTTCATTTGTTATTTTTCATGCATTTACTAATTATTTTGAGCTATAAGACCCTAAATTTCAAATGAACTCTGAAAAGGTTGAAAGTTGGAATGGTATCATCATTTCATCCAGATAGCATGTGCAAGAAAGTTGAGAGGGTTACGGCAAAAACTGGATGCACTTCGTGTACAAAACGGACAATGTCTTTCAAAGTATCAGGATTTCATATGGAAACTCGTCTGTTACAAAGGGATTTCATTTTTTAAAACTTATTTGAACTCCTGACTTTTTGTGTGTTCAAAATGCACCATTCAAAGCCACATCATCATTTTTCAATCCTTTCTGACTTCATTTGTTATTTGTCATGCATTTACTAATTATTTTGAGCTATAAGACCCTAAATTGAAAAGCATTTCAAATGAACTCTGAAAAGGTTTAAAGTTGGCATGGTATGATCATTTCATCCACATAGCAGGTGCAAGAAAGTTGAGAGGGTTACGGCAAAAACTGGATGCACTTCGTGTACAAAACGGACAATCTTTTTCAAAGTATCAGGATTTCATACGAAAACTCATCTGTTACAAAGGGATTTCATTTTTTAAAACTTATTTGAACTCCTGACTTTTTGTGTGTTCAAAATGCACCATTCAAAGCCACATCATCATTTTTCAATCCTTTCTGACTTCATTTGTTATTTTTCATGCATTACTAATTATTTTGAGCTATAAGACCCTAAAATTGAAAAGCATTTCAAATGAACTCTGAAAAGGTTGAAAGTTGGCATGGTATCATCATTTCATCCACATAGCATGTGCAAGAAATTTGAGAGGGTAAGGCAAAAACTGGATGCACTTCGTGTACAAAACGGACAATCTCTTTCAAAGTATCAGGATTTCATACGGAAAGTCGTCTGTTACAAAGGGATTTCATTTTTTAAAACTTATTTGAACTCCTGACTTTTTGTGTGTTCAAGATGCACCATTCAAAGCCACATCATCATTTTTCAATCCTTTCTGACTTCATTTGTTATTTTTCATGCATTTACTAATTATTATGAGCTATAAGACCCTAAAATTGAAAAGCATTTCAAATGAACTCTGGAAAGGTTGAAAGTTGGCATGGTATCATCATTTCATCCACATAGCATGTGCAAGAAAGTTGAGAGGGTTACGGCAAAAACAGGATGCACTTCGTGTACAAAACGGACAATGTCTTTCAAAGTATGAGGATTTCACACGGAAACTCGTCTGTTACAAAGGGATTTCATTTTTTAAAACTTATTTGAACTCCTGACTTTTTGTGTGTTCAAAATGCACCATTCAAAGCCACATCATCATTTTTCAATCCTTTCTGACTTCATTTGTTATTTTTCATGCATTTACTAATTATTTTGAGCTATAAGACCCTAAAATTGAAAAGCATTTCAAATGAACTCTGAAAAGGTTGAAAGTTGGCATGGTATGATCATTTCATCCACATAGCATGTGCAAGAAAGTTGAGAGGGTTACGGCAAAAACTGGATGCACTTCGTGTACAAAACGGATAATGTGTTTCAAAGTATCAGGATTTCATACGGAAACTCGTCTCTTACAAAGGGATTTCATTTTTTAAAACTTATTTGAACTCCTGACTTTTTGTGTGTTCAAAATGCACCATTCAAAGCCACATCATCATTTTTCAATCCTTTCTGACTTCATTTGTTATTTGTCATGCATTTACTAATTATTTTGAGCTATAAGACCCTAAAATTTAAAAGCATTTCAAATGAACTCTGAGAAGGTTGAAAGTTGGCATGGTATGATCATTTCATCCACATAGCATGTGCAAGAAAGTTGAGAGGGTTACGGCAAAAACTGGATGCACTTCGTGTACAAAACGGACAATCTCTTTCAAAGTATCAGGATTTCATACGGAAAGTCGTCTGTTACAAAGGGATTTCATTTTTTAAAACTTATTTGAACTCCTGACTTTTTGTGTGTTCAAGATGCACCATTCAAAGCCACATCATCATTTTTCAATCCTTTCTGACTTCATTTGTTATTTTTCATGCATTTACTAATTATTATGAGCTATAAGACCCTAAAATTGAAAAGCATTTCAAATGAACTCTGGAAAGGTTGAAAGTTGGCATGGTATCATCATTTCATCCACATAGCATGTGCAAGAAAGTTGAGAGGGTTACGGCAAAAACAGGATGCACTTCGTGTACAAAACGGACAATGTCTTTCAAAGTATGAGGATTTCACACGGAAACTCGTCTGTTACAAAGGGATTTCATTTTTTAAAACTTATTTGAACTCCTGACTTTTTGTGTGTTCAAAATGCACCATTCAAAGCCACATCATCATTTTTCAATCCTTTCTGACTTCATTTGTTATTTTTCATGCATTTACTAATTATTTTGAGCTATAAGACCCTAAAATTGAAAAGCATTTCAAATGAACTCTGAAAAGGTTGAAAGTTGGCATGGTATGATCATTTCATCCACATAGCATGTGCAAGAAAGTTGAGAGGGTTACGGCAAAAACTGGATGCACTTCGTGTACAAAACGGATAATGTGTTTCAAAGTATCAGGATTTCATACGGAAACTCGTCTCTTACAAAGGGATTTCATTTTTTAAAACTTATTTGAACTCCTGACTTTTTGTGTGTTCAAAATGCACCATTCAAAGCCACATCATCATTTTTCAATCCTTTCTGACTTCATTTGTTATTTGTCATGCATTTACTAATTATTTTGAGCTATAAGACCCTAAAATTTAAAAGCATTTCAAATGAACTCTGAGAAGGTTGAAAGTTGGCATGGTATGATCATTTCATCCACATAGCATGTGCAAGAAAGTTGAGAGGGTTACGGCAAAAACTGGATGCACTTCGTGTACAAAACGGACAATCTCTTTCAAAGTATCAGGATTTCATACGGAAAGTCGTCTGTTACAAAGGGATTTCATTTTTTAAAACTTATTTGAACTCCTGACTTTTTGTGTGTTCAAGATGCACCATTCAAAGCCACATCATCATTTTTCAATCCTTTCTGACTTCATTTGTTATTTTTCATGCATTTACTAATTATTATGAGCTATAAGACCCTAAAATTGAAAAGCATTTCAAATGAACTCTGGAAAGGTTGAAAGTTGGCATGGTATCATCATTTCATCCACATAGCATGTGCAAGAAAGTTGAGAGGGTTACGGCAAAAACAGGATGCACTTCGTGTACAAAACGGACAATGTCTTTCAAAGTATGAGGATTTCACACGGAAACTCGTCTGTTACAAAGGGATTTCATTTTTTAAAACTTATTTGAACTCCTGACTTTTTGTGTGTTCAAAATGCACCATTCAAAGCCACATCATCATTTTTCAATCCTTTCTGACTTCATTTGTTATTTTTCATGCATTTACTAATTATTTTGAGCTATAAGACCCTAAAATTGAAAAGCATTTCAAATGAACTCTGAAAAGGTTGAAAGTTGGCATGGTATGATCATTTCATCCACATAGCATGTGCAAGAAAGTTGAGAGGGTTACGGCAAAAACTGGATGCACTTCGTGTACAAAACGGATAATGTGTTTCAAAGTATCAGGATTTCATACGGAAACTCGTCTGTTACAAAGGGATTTCATTTTTTAAAACTTATTTGAACTCCTGACTTTTTGTGTGTTCAAAATGCACCATTCAAAGCCACATCATCATTTTTCAATCCTTTCTGACTTCATTTGTTATTTGTCATGCATTTACTAATTATTTTGAGCTATAAGACCCTAAAATTTAAAAGCATTTCAAATGAACTCTGAGAAGGTTGAAAGTTGGCATGGTATGATCATTTCATCCACATAGCATGTGCAAGAAAGTTGAGAGGGTTACGGCAAAAACTGGATGCACTTCGTGTACAAAACGGACAATCTCTTTCAAAGTATCAGGATTTCATACGGAAACTCGTCTGTTACAAAGGGATTTCATTTTTTAAAACTTATTTGAACTCCTGACTTTTTGTGTGTTCAAAATGCACCATTCAAAGCCACATCATCATTTTTCAATCCTTTCTGACTTCATTTGTTATTTTTCATGCATTTACTAATTATTTTGAGCTATAAGACCCTAAAATTGAAAAGCATTTCAAATGAACTCTGAAAAGGTTGAAAGTTGGCATGGTATGAACATTTCATCCACATAGCATGTGCAAGAAAGTTGCGAGGGTTACGGCAAAAACTGGATGCACTTCGTGTACAAAACGGACAATCTCTTTCAAAGTATCAGGATTTCATACGGAAACTCGTCTGTTACAAAGGGATTTCATTTTTTAAAACTTATTTGAACTCCTGAATTTTTGTGTGTTCAAAATGCACCATTCAAAGCCACATCATCATTTTTCAATCCTTTCTGACTTCATTTGTTATTTTTCATGTATTTACTAATTATTTTGAGCTATAAGACCCTAAAATTGAAAAGCATTTCAAATGAACTCTGAAAAGGTTGAAAGTTGGCATGGTATCATCATTTCATCCACATAGGATGTGCAAGAAAGTTGAGAGGGTTACGGCAAAAACTGGATGCTCTTCGTGTACAAAACGGACAATCTCTTTCAAAGTATGAGGATTTCATACGGAAACTCGTCTGTTACAAAGGGATTTCATTTTTTAAAAGTTATTTGAACTCCTGACTTTTTTTGTGTTCAAAATGTACCATTCAAAGCCACATCATCATTTTTCAATCCTTTCTGACTTCATTTGTTATTTTTCATGCATTACTAATTATTTTGAGCTATAAGACCCTAAAATTGAAAAGCATTTCAAATGAACTCTGAAAAGGTTGAAAGTTGGCATGGTATCATCATTTCATCGACATAGCATGTGCAAGAAAGTTGAGAGGGTTACGGCAAAAAATGGATGCACTTCGTGTACAGAACGGACAATTTCTTTCAAAGTATCAGGAATTCATACGGAAACTGTTTTGTTACAAAGGGATTTCATTTTTTAAAACTTATTTGAACTCCTGACTTTTTGTGTGTTCAAGATGCACCATTCAAAGCCACATCATCATTTTTCAATCCTTTCTGACTTCATTTGTTATTTTTCATGCATTTACTAATTATTTTGAGCTATAAGACCCTAAAATTGAAAAGCATTTCAAATGAACTCTGAAAAGGTTGCAAGTTGGCATGGTATGATCATTTCATCCACATAGCATGTGCAAGAAAGTTGAGAGGGTTACGGCAAAAACTGGATGCACTTCATGTACAAAACGGACAATCTCTTTCAAAGTATCAGGATTTCATACCGAAACTCGTCTGTTACAAAGGGATTTCATTTTTTAAAACTTATTTGAACTCCTGACTTTTTGTGTGTTCAAAATCCACCATTCAAAGCCACATCATCATTTTTCAATCCTTTCTGACTTCATTTGTTATTTTTCATGCATTTACTAATTATTTTGAGCTATAAGACCCTAAAATTGTAAAGCATTTCAAGTGAACTCTGAAAAGGTTGAAAGTTGGCATGGTATGATCATTTCATCCACATAGCATGTGCAAGAAAGTTGAGAGGGTTACGGCAAAAACTGGATGCACTTCGTGTACAAAACGGACAATGTCTTTCGAAGTATCAGGATTTCATACGGAAACTCGTCTGTTACAAAGGGATTTCATTTTTAAAACTTATTTGAACTCCTGACTTTTTGTGTGTTCAAAATGCACCATTCAAAGTCACATCATCATTTTTCAATCCTTTCTGACTTCATTTGTTATTTGTCATGCATTTACTAATTATTTTGAGCTATAAGACCCTAAAATTGAAAAGCATTTCAAATGAACTCTGAAAAGGTTGAAAGTTGGCATGGTATGATCATTTCATCCACATAGCATGTGCAAGAAAGTTGAGAGGGTTACGGCAAAAACTGGATGCACTTCGTGTACAAAACGGACAATCTCTTTCAAAGTATCAGGATTTCATATGGAAACTCGTCTGTTACAAAGGGATTTCATTTTTTAAAACTTATTTGAACTCCTGACTTTTTGTGTGTTCAAAATGCACCATTCAAAGCCACATCATCATTTTTCAATCCTTTCTGACTTCATTTGTTATTTGTCATGCATTTACTAATTATTTTGAGCTATAAGACCCTAAAATTTAAAAGCAT
Source organism: Aegilops tauschii subsp. strangulata (assembly GCF_002575655.3). Lineage (NCBI taxonomy): Eukaryota > Viridiplantae > Streptophyta > Magnoliopsida > Poales > Poaceae > Aegilops > Aegilops tauschii. The sequence continues at coordinate 471,918,544 of NC_053036.3, read as the reverse complement.
TTCAAATGAACTCTGAGAAGGTTGAAAGTTGGCATGGTATGATCATTTCATCCACATAGCATGTGCAAGAAAGTTGAGAGGGTTACGGCAAAAACTGGATGCACTTCGTGTACAAAACGGACAATCTCTTTCAAAGTATCAGGATTTCATACGGAAACTCGTCTGTTACAAAGGGATTTCATTTTTTAAAACTTATTTGAACTCCTGACTTTTTGTGTGTTCAAGATGCACCATTCAAAGCCACATCATCATTTTTCAATCCTTTCTGACTTCATTTGTTATTTTTCATGCATTTACTAATTATTTTGAGCTATAAGACCCTAAAATTGAAAAGCATTTCAAATGAACTCTGAAAAGGTTGAAAGTTGGCATGGTATGAACATTTCATCCACATAGCATGTGCAAGAAAGTTGCGAGGGTTACGGCAAAAACTGGATGCACTTCGTGTACAAAACGGACAATCTCTTTCAAAGTATCAGGATTTCATACGGAAACTCGTCTGTTACAAAGGGATTTCATTTTTTAAAACTTATTTGAACTCCTGAATTTTTGTGTGTTCAAAATGCACCATTCAAAGCCACATCATCATTTTTCAATCCTTTCTGACTTCATTTGTTATTTTCCATGCATTTACTAATTATTTTGAGCTATGAGACCCTAAAATTGAAAAGCATTTCAAATGAACTCTGAAAAGGTTGAAAGTTGGCATGGTATGATCATTTCATCCACATAGCATGTGCAAGAAAGTTGAGAGGGTTACGGCAAAAACTGGATGCACTTCGTGTACAAAATGGACAATGTCTTTCAAAGTATCCGGATTTCATACGGAAACTCGTCTGTTACAAAGGGATTTCATTTTTTAAAACTTATTTGAACTCCTGACTTTTTGTGTGTTCAAAATGCACCATTCAAAGCCACATCATCATTTTTCAATCCTTTCTGACTTCATTTGTTATTTTTCATGCATTTACTAATTATTTTGAGCTATAAGACCCTAAAATTGAAAAGCATTTCAAATGAACTCTGAAAAGGTTGCAAGTTGGCATGGTATGATCATTTCATCCACATAGCATGTGCAAGAAAGTTGAGAGGGTTACGGCAAAAACTGGATGCACTTCATGTACAAAACGGACAATCTCTTTCAAAGTATCAGGATTTCATACGGAAACTCGTCTGTTACAAAGGGATTTCATTTTTTAAAACTTATTTGAACTCCTGACTTTTTGTGTGTTCAAAAGGCACCATTAAAAGCCACATCATCATTTTTCAATCCTTTCTAACTTCATTTGTTATTTTTCATGCATTTACTAATTATTTTGAGCTATAAGTGTTGGGGATCGTAGCAGAATTTAAAATTTTTCTACGCATCACCAAGATCCACCTATGGAGTATACTAGGAACGAGGGGAAAGGGGTGCATCTACATACCCTTGTAGATCGCGAGCGGAAGCGTTCCAATGAACGGGGTTGATGGAGTCGTACTCGCCGTGATCCAAATCACCGATGACCGAGTGCCGAACGGACGGCACCTCCGCGTTCAACACACGTACGGAGCAGCGACGTCTCCTCCGTCTTGATCCAGCAAGGGGGAATGAGAGGTTGATGGAGATCCAGCAGCACGACGGCGTGGTGGTGGAAGTTGCGGGGTCTCGGCAGGGCTTCGCCAAGCTTCTGCGAGAGGGAGAGGTGTTGCAGGGGGAGAGTGAGGCGCCAGGGGCTGTCATGCTGCTGCCCTCCCTCCCCCCACTATATATAGGCCCCCTGGGAGGGGGGGCGCCGGCCTGGATCCCATCTGCAAGGGGGGGCGGCGGCCAGCGGGAAACTTACCCCCCAAGGCAAGTGGGGCGCCCCCCACCCTAGGGTTTCCAACCCTAGGCGCAGGGGGAGACCCATGGGGGGCGCCCCAGCCCACTAAGGGCTGGTTCCCTTCCCACTTCAGCCCATGGTGCCCTCCGGGATAGGTGGCCCCACCCGGTGGACCCCCGGGACCCTTCCGGTGGTCCCGGTACACTACCGGTGACCCCCAAAACTTTCCCGGTGGCCGAAAATTGACTTCCTATATATAATTCTTCACCTCCGGACCATTCCGGAACTCCTCGTGACGTCCGGGATCTCATCCGGGACTCCGAACAACTTTCGGGTTTCCGCATACTAATATCTCTACAACCCTAGCGTCACCGAACCTTAAGTGTGTAGACCCTACGGGTTCGGGAGACATGCAGACATGACCGAGACGGCTCTCTGGTCAATAACCAACAGCGGGATCTGGATACCCATGTTGGCTCCCACATGTTCCACGATGATCTCATCGGATGAACCACGATGTCGAGGATTCAATCAATCCCGTATACAATTCCCTTTGTCAATCGGTACGTTACTTGCCCGAGATTCGATCGTCGGTATCCCAATACCTTGTTCAATCTCGTTACCGGGAAGTCACTTTGCTCGTACCGTAATGCATGATCCCGTGGCTAACTCCTTAGTCACATTGAGCTCATTATGATGATGCATTACAGAGTGGGCCCAGAGATACCTCTCCGTCATACGGAGTGACAAATCCCAGTCTCGATCCGTGCCAACCCAACAGACACTTTCGGAGATACCCGTAATGCACCTTTATAGTCACCCAGTTACGTTGTGACGTTTGGTACACCCAAAGCACTCCTACGGTATCTGGGAGTTGCACGATCTCATGGTCTACGGAAATGGTACTTGACATTGGAAAAGCTCTAGCAAACGAACTACACGATCTTTTATGCTATGCTTAGGATTGGGTCTTGTCCGTCACATCATTCTCCTAATGATGTGATCCCGTTATCAACGACATCTAATGTCCATGGTCAGGAAACCGTAACCATCTATTGATCAACGAGCTAGTCTACTAGAGGCTTACTAGGGACATGGTGTTGTCTATGTATCCACACATGTATCTGAGTTTCCTATCAATACAATTCTAGCATGGATAATAAACGATTATCACGAACAAGGAAATATAATAATAACCAATTTATTATTGCCTCTAGGGCATATTTCCAACAGTCTCCCACTTGCACTAGAGTCAATAATCTAGTTCACATCACCATGTGATTAACACTCACAGGTCACATCACCATGTGACCAACATCCAAAGAGTTTACTAGAGTCAACAATCTAGTTTACATCATTATGTGATTAACACTCAATGAGTTCTGGTTTGATCATGTTATGCTTGTGAGAGAGGTTATTAGTCAATGGGTCTGAACCTTTCAGATCCGTGTGTGCTTTACGAATATCTGTGTCATCTTGTGGATGCTACCACGCGCTACTTGGAGCCATTTCAAATAACTGCTCTACTATACGAATCCAGTTTACTACTCAGAGTCATCCGGATTAGTGTCAAAGTTCGCATCGACGTAACCCTTTACGACGAACTCCTTATCACCTCCATAATCGAGAAAATACCTTAGTCTACTAGATACTAAGGATAAGTTCGACCACTGTCATGTGATCCATTCCCGGATCACTATTGTACCCCTTGACCAACTCATGGCAAGGCACACTTCATGTGCGGTACACAGCATAGCATACTGTAGAGCCTACGTCTAAGCATAGGGGACGACTTTCGTCCTTTCTCTCTCTTCTGCTGTGGTCAGGTCTTGATTCTTACTCAATACTCACACCTTGTAACACAGCCAAGAACTCCTTCTTTGCTGATCTATTTTGAACTCTTTCAAAATCATGTCAAGGTGTGCGTTCTTTGAAAGAATCATCAGACGTCTTGATCTATCTCTATAGATCTTGATGCCCAATCTGTAAGCAGCTTTATCCAGGTCTTCCTTTGAAAAACTCCTTTCAAACAACCCTTTATGCTTTCCAGAAATTTTACATCATTTCGGATCAACAATATGTCATTCACATATACTCATCAGAAATGTTGTAGCGCTCCCACTCACTTTATTGTAAATACAAGTTTCTAACAAACTTTGTATAAACCCAAAAACTTTGATCACTCCATCAAAGCGTATATTCTGACTCCGAGATGCTTGCTCTAGTCCATGGAAGGATCGCTGGAGCTAGCATACCTTTTAGCATCCTTAGGATCGACAAAACCTTTCTGATTGTATCACATACAACCTTTCCTTACGAAAACTGGTAAGGAAACTTGTTTTGACATCCATCTGCCAGATTTCATAAATGCAGCTAATGCTAACATGATTTCGACGGACTTAAGCATCGCTACAGATGAGAAAATCTCATCGTAGTCAACTCCTTGAACTTGTGAAAATACTCTTTGCCACAAGTCGAGCTTCATAGACGGTAACATTACCGTCCACGTCCGTCTTCTTCTTAAAGATCCATTTATCACAATGGCTTGCCGATCATCGGGCAAGTTCACCAAAGTCCATGCTTTGTTCTGATACATGGATTCTATCTCGGATTTCATGGTTTCTAACCATTTGTCGGAATATGGTCCCACCATCGCTTCTCCATAGCTCGTAGGTTCATTGTTGTCCAACAACATGATATCTAAGACAGGATTACCGCACCACTTAGGAGTAGTACATATCCTTGTCGACCTACGAGGTTTGGTAGTGACTTGATCCGAAGTTTCATGATCACTATCATAAGCTTCCACTTCAATTGGTGTAGGTGCCACAGGAACAACTTCCTGTGCCCTGCTACACACTAGTTGAAGTTATGGTTCAATAACCTCATCAAGTCTCCACCATCCTCCCACTCAATTCTTTCGAGAGAAACTTTTCCTCGAGAAAGGACTCGTTTCTAGAAGCAATTACTTTTGCTTCTAGATCTGAAATAGGAGGTATACCCAACTGTTTTGGGTTTTCTATGAAGATGCATTTATCCGCTTTGGGTTCGAGCTTATCAGCTTGAAACTCTTTCACATAAGCATCGCAGCCCCAATCTTTTAAGAAACGGCGACTTAGGTTTCTCTAAACGGTGTCGTCTCAACGGAATTGCGTGGTGCCCCTTTTAAAGTGAATGCGGTTATCTCTAATGCCTAACCCATAAACGATAGTTGTAATTTGATAAGAGACATCATGGTATGCACCATATCCAATAGGGTGCAGTTATGATGTTCGGACACACCATCACACTGTGGTGTTCCAGGCGGTATTAATTGTGAAACACTTTCCACAATGTCTTAATTGTGTGCCAAACTCGTAACTCAGATATCTCTATGATCATATCATAGACATTTTATCCTCTTGTCACGACGATCTTCAACTTCACTCTGAAATTACTTGAACCTTTCAATAATTCAGACTTGTGTTTCATCAAGTAAATATTCTCAGCATCTACTCAAATCATCTTTGAAGTAAGAACATAACGATATCCACTGCATGCCTCAGCACTCATTGGACTGCATACATCAAAATGTATTACTTCCAATAAGTTGCTCTCTTGTTCCATCTTACTGAAAACGAGTCCTTTCAGTCATCTTGCCCATGTGGTATGATTTGAATGTCTCAAGTGATTCAAAATCAAGTGAGTACAAACGATCCATTTGCATGGAGTTTCTTCATGCATATATACCAATAGACATGGTTCGCATGTCTCAATCTTTTCAAAAACGAGTGAGTCCAAAGATCTATCTACATGGAGCTTCTTCATGCGTTCTATACCAATATGACTCAAATGGCAGTGCCACAAGTATGTGGAACTATCATTACTATTTTATATCTTTTGGCACGAACATGTGTATCACTACGATCGAGATTCATTTTAGGTGCAAGACCATTGAAGGTATTATTCAAATAAACAGAGTAACCATTATTCTCCTTAAATGAATAACGGTATTGCGATAAACATAATCCAATCATGCTCAACGCAAACACCAAATCTCGATGGTAGAGGGAGCATGCGATGCTTGATCACATCAACCTTGGAAACACTTCCAACACATATCGTCATCTCACCTTTAGCTAGTCTCCGTTTATTCCGCAGCTTTTATTTCGAGTTACTAACACTTAGCAACCGAACCGGTATCTAATACCCTGGTGCTGCTAGGAGTACTAGTAAAGTACACATTCATTTAATGTATATCCAATATACTTCTGTCGACCTTGCCTGCCTTCTCATCTACCAAGTATCTAGGGTAGTTCTGCTTCAGTGACCGTTCCCCTCATTACAGGAGCACTTAGTCTTGGGTTTGGGTTTAACCTTGGGATTCTTCGCTAGAGCAGCAAATGATTTGCTGTTTCATGAAGTATGCCTTCTTCCCTTGCCCTTCTTGAGACTAGTGGTTTTACTAACCATCAACAATTGATGCTCCTCCTTGATTTCTACTTTCGCGGTGTCAAACATCACGAGTTGCTCAAGAATCATCATATCTATCCCTGATATGTTATAGTTCATCATGAAGCTCTAATAGCTTGGTGGCAGTGACTATGGAGAACCATCACTATCTCATCTGGAAGATTAACTCCCACTCGATTCAAGCGATTGTGGTACTCAGACAATCTGAGCACATGCTCAACGATTGAGCTTTTCTCCCTCAGTTTGCAGGCTTAAGAAACTTGTCAGAGGTCTCATACCTCTTGACGTGGGCACTAGTCCGAAATCCCAATTTCAGTCTTCGGAACATCTCATATGTTCTGCGACGTTTCAAAAACCGTCTTTGGTGCCACAATTCTAAACCGTTAGCATTACGCACTGAACTATCACGTAGTCATCAAAACGTGTATGTCAGATGTTTCGCAACATCTACAGACGACGCTGAGGTTCAGCACACCGAGCGGTGCATTAAGGACATAAGCCTTCTGTGCAGCAATGAGGACAATCCTCAGTTTACGGACCCAGTCCGCATAATTGCTACTACCAACTTTCAACTAAATTTTCTCTAGGAACATATCTTAACCAGTAGAACTAAAGCGCAAGCTATGACATAATTTGCAAAGACCTTCTGACTATGTTCATGATAATTAAGTTCACCTGATTAATGAACTCCCACTCAGATAGACATCCCTCTAGTCATCTAAGTGATACATGATCCGAGTCAAACTAGGCCATGTCCGATCGTCACGTGAGACGGACTAGTCATCATCGGTGAACATCTCCATGTTGATCGTATCTACTATACGACTCATGTTCGACCTTTCGATCTCTTGTGTTCCGAGGCCATGTCTGTACATGCTAGGCTCGTCAAGTCAACCTAAGTGTTTCGCATGTGTTCCGAGGCCATGTCTGTACATGCTAGGCTCGTCAACACCCGTTGTATTCGAACGTTAAAATCTATCACACCCGATCATCACGTGGTGCTTCGAAACAACGAACCTTCGCAACAGTGCACAGTTAGGGGGAACACGTCTCTTAAAATTTTAGTGAGGGATCATCTTATTTATGCTACCGTCGTTCTAAGCAAATAAGATGTAAACATGATAAACATCACATGCAAATCATAAGGTGACGTGATATGGCCAATATCATCTTGCGCCTTTGATCTCCATCTTTGAGGCGCGGCATGATCACCTTCGTCACCGGCATGACACCATGATCTCCATCATCATGATCTCCATCATTGTGTCTTCATGAAGTTGTCTCGCCAACTATTACTTCTCCTACTATGGCTAACGGTTAGCAATAAAGTAAACTAATTACATGGCGTTTTCATTGACACGCAGGTCATACAATAAATTAAGACAACTCCTATGGCTCTTGCCGGTTGTCATTCTCATCGACATGCAAGTCGTGATTCCTATTACAAGAACATGATCAATCTCATACATCACATATATCATTCATCACATCCTTTTTGGCCATATCACATCACATAGCATACCCTGCAAAAACAAGTTAGACGTCCTCTAATTGTTGTTGCATGTTTTACGTGGCTGCTATGGGTTTCTAGCAAGAACGTTTCTTACCTACGCAAAAGCCACAACGTGATATGCCAATTTCTATTTACCCTTCATAAGGACCCTTTTCATCGAATCCGATCCGACTAAAGTGGGAGAGACAGACACCCGCTAGCCACCTTATGCAACTAGTGCATGTAAGTCGGTGGAACCTGTCTCACGTAAGAGTACGTGTAAGGTCGGTCTGGGCCGCTTCATCCCACGATGCCGCCGAATCAAGATAAGACTAGTAACGGCAAGAAGAATTGGCAACATCAACGCCCACAACTGCTTTGTGTTCTACTCATGCATAGTAACTACGCATAGGCCTGGCTCATGATGCCACTGTTGGGGATCGTAGCAGAATTTAAAAAATTTCTGCGCATCACCAAGATCCATCTATGGAGTATACTAGCAACGAGGGGAAAGGAGTGCATATACATACCCTTGTAGATCGCGAGCGGAAACCGTAACCATCTATTGATCAACGAGCTAGTCAACTAGAGGCTTACTAGGGACATGGTGTTGTCTATGTATCCACAGATGTATCTGAGTTTCCTATCAATACAATTCTAGCATGGATAATAAACGATTATCACGAACAAGTAAATATAATAATAACCAATTTATTATTGCTTCTAGGGCATATTTCCAACAATAAGACCCTAAAATTGAAAAGCATTATAAATGAACTCTGAAAAGGTTGAAAGTTGGCATGGTATCATCATTTCATCCACATAGCATGTGCAAGAAAGTTGAGAGGGTTACGGCAAAAACTGGATGCACTTCGTGTACAAAACGGACAATCTCTTTCAAAGTATCAGGATTTCATACGGAAACTCGTCTGTTACAACGGGATTTCATTTTTTAAAACTTATTTGAACTCCTGACTTTTTGTGTGTTCAAAATGCACCATTCAAAGCCACGTCATCATTTTTCAATCCTTTCTGACTTCATTTGTTATTTTTCATGCATTTACTAATTATTTTGAGCTATAAGACCCTAAAATTGAAAAGCATTTCAAATGAACTCTGAAAAGGTTGAAAGTTGGCATGGTATGAAAATTTCATCCACATAGCATGTGCAAGAAAGTTGAGAGGGTTACGGCAAAAACTGGATGCACTTCGTGTACAAAACGGACAATCTCTTTCAAAGTATCAGGATTTCATACGGAAACTCGTCTGTTACAAAGGGATTTCATTTTTTTAAACTTATTTGAACTCCTGACTTTTTGTGTGTTCAAAATGCACCATTCAAAGCCACATCATCATTTTTCAATCCTTTCTGACTTCATTTGTTATTTTTCATACATTTACTAATTATTTTGAGCTATAAGACCCTAAAATTGAAAAGCATTTCAAATGAACTCTGAAAAGGTTGAAAGTTGGCATGGTATCATCATTTCATCCACATAGCATGTGCAAGAAAGTTGAGAGGGTTACGGCAAAAACTGGATGCACTTCGTGTACAAAACGGACAATGTCTTTCAAAGTATGAGGATTTCATACGGAAACTCGTCTGTTACAAAGGGATTTCAGTTTTTCAAATTTATTTGAACTCCTGACTTTTTGTGTGTTCAAAATGCACCATTCAAATCCACATCTTCATTTTTCAATCCTTTCTGACTTCATTTGTTATTTTTCATGGATTTACTAATTATTTTGAGCTATAAGACCCTAAAATGGAAAAGCATTTCAAATGAACTCTGAAAAGGTTGAAAGTTGGCATGGTATGATCATTTCATCCACATAGCATGTGTAAGAAAGTTGAGAGGGTTACGGCAAAAACTGGATGCACTTCGTGTACAAAACGGACAATGTCTTTCAAAGTATGAGGATTTCATACGGAAACTCGTCTGTTACAAAGGGATTTCATTTTTTAAAACTTATTTGAACTCCTGACTTTTTGTGTGTTCAAAATGCACCATTCAAAGCCACATCATCATTTTTCAATCCTTTCTGACTTCATTTGTTATTTTTCATGCATTTACTAATTATTTTGAGCTATAAGACCCTAAAATTGAAAAGCATTTCAAATGAACTCTGAAAAGGTTGAAAGTTGGCATGGTATGATCATTTCATCCACATAGCAGGTGCAAGAAAGTTGAGAGGGTTACGTCAAAAACTGGATGCACTTCGTGTACAAAACGGACAATGTCTTCCAAAGTATCAGGATTTCATACGAAAACTCGTCTGTTACAAAGGGATTTCATTTTTTAAAACTTATTTGAACTCCTGACTTTTTGTGTGTTCAAAATGCACCATTCAAAGCCACATCATCATTTTTCAATCCTTTCTGACTTCATTTGTTATTTTTCATGCATTTACTAATTATTTTTAGCTATAAGACCCTAAAATTGAAAAGCATTTCAAATGAACTCTGAAAAGGTTGAAAGTTGGCATGGTATGAACATTTCATCCACATAGCATGTGCAAGAAAGATGAGAGGGTTACGTCAAAAACTGGATGCACTTCGTGTACAAAACGGACAATCTCTTTCAAAGTATCAGGATTTCATCCGGAAACTCGTCTATTACAAAGGGATTTCATTTTTTAAAACTTATTTGAACTCCTGACTTTTTGTGTGTTCAAAATGCACCATTCAAAGCCACGTCATCATTTTTCAATCCTTTCTGACTTCATTTGTTATTTTTCATGCATTTACTAATTATTCTGAGCTATAAGACCCTAAAATTGAAAAGCATTTCAAAGGAACTCTGAAAAGGTTGAAAGTTGGCATGGTATCATCATTTCATCCACATAGCATGTGCAAGAAAGTTGAGAGGGTTACGACAAAAACTGGATGCACTTCGTGTACAAAACGAACAATGTCTTTCAAAGTATCAGGATTTCATACGGAAACTCGTCTGTTACAAAGGGATTTCATTTTTTAAAACTTATTTGAACTCCTGACTTTTTGTGTGTTCAAAATGCACCATTCAAAGCCACATCATCATTTTTCAATCCTTTCTGACTTCATTTGTTATTTTTCATGCATTTACTAATTATTTTGAGCTATAAGACCCTAAAATTGAAAAGCATTTCAAATGAACTCTGAAAAGGTTGAAAGTTAGCTTGGTATGATCATTTCATCCACATAGCATGTGCAAGAAAGTTGAGAGGGTTACGACAAAAACTGGATGCACTTCGTGTACAAAACGAACAATGTCTTTCAAAGTATCAGGATTTCATACGGAAACTCGTCTGTTACAAAGGGATTTCATTTTTTAAAACTTATTTGAACTCCTGACTTTTTGTGTGTTCAAAATGCACCATTCAAAGCCACGTCATCATTTTTCAATCCTTTCTGACTTCATTTGTTATTTTTCATGCATTTACTAATTATTTTGAGCTATAAGACCCTAAAATTGAAAAGCATTTCAAATGAACTCTGAAAAGGTTGAAAGTTGGCTTGGTATGATCATTTCATCCACATAGCATGTGCAAGAAAGTTGAGAGGGTTACGGCAAAAACTGGATGCACTTCGTGTACAAAATGGACAATGTCTTTCAAAGTATCAGGATTTCATACGGAAACTCGTCTGTTACAAAGGGATTTCATTTTTTAAAACTTATTTGAACTCCTGACTTTTTGTGTGTCCAAAATGCACCATTCAAAGCCACGTCATCATTTTTCAATCCTTTCTGACTTCATTTGTTATTTTTCATGCATTTACTAATTATTTTGAGCTATAAGACCCTAAAATTGAAAAGCATTTCAAATGAACTCTGAAAAGGTTGAAAGTTGGCATGGTAAGAAAATTTCATCCACATAGGATGTGCAAGAAAGTTGAGAGGGTTACGGCAAAAACTGGATGCACTTCGTGTACAAAACGGACAATCTCTTTCAAAGTATCAGGATTTCATACGGAAACTCGTCTGTTACAAAGGGATTTCATTTTCTAAAACTTATTTGAACTCCTGACTTTTTGTGTGTTCAAAATGCACCATTCAAAGCCACCTCATAATTTTTCAATCCTTTCTGACTTCATTTGTTATTTTTCATGCATTTACTAATTATTTTGAGCTATAAGACCCTAAAATTGAAAAGCATTTCAAATGAACTCTGAAAAGGTTGAAAGTTGGCATGGTATAATCATTTCATCCACATAGCATGTGCAAGAAAGTTGAGAGGGTTACGGGAAAAACTGGATGCACTTCGTGTACAAAACGGAATCTCTCTTTCAAAGTATCGGGATTTCATACGAAAACTCGTCTGTTACAAAGGGATTTCATTTTTTTAAACTTATTTGAACTCCTGACTTTTTGTGTGTTCAAAATGCACCATTCACAGCCACATCATCATTTTTCAATCCTTTCTGACTTCATTTGTTATTTTTCATGCATTTACTAATTATTTTGAGCTATAAGACCCTAAAATTGAAAAGCATTTCAAATGAACTCTGAAAAGGTTGAAAGTTGGCATGGTATCATCATTTCATCCACATAGCATGTGCAATAAAGTTGAGAGGGTTACGGCAAAAACTGGATGCGCTTCGTGTACAAAACGGACAATGTCTTTCAAAGTATCAGGATTTCATACAGAAACTCGTCTGTTACAAAGGGATTTCATTTTTTTAAACTTATTAGAACTCCTGGCTTTTTGTGTGTTCAAACTGGACCATTCAAAGCCACATCATCATTTTTCAATCCTTTCTGACTTCATTTGTTATTTTTCATGCATTTACTAATTATTTTGAGCTATAAGACCCTAAAATTGAAAAGCATTTCAAATGAACTCTGAAAAGGTTGAAAGTTGGCATGGTATCATCATTTGATCCACATAGCATGTGCAAGAAAGTTGAGAGGGTTACGGCAAAAACTGGATGCACTTCGTGTACAAAACGGACAATGTCTTTCAAAGTATGAGGATTTCATACGGAAACTCGTCTGTTACAAATGGATTTCATTTTCTAAAACTTATTTGAACTCCTGACTTTTTGTGTGTTCAAAATGCACCATTCGAAGCCACATCATCATTTTTCAATCCTTTCTGACTTCATTTTTTATTTTTCATGCATTTACTTATTATTTTGAGCTATAAGACCCTAAAATTGAAAAGCATTTCAAATGAACTCTGAAAAGGTTGAAAGTTGGCATGGTATCATCATTTCATCCACATAGCATGTGCAAGAAAGTTGAGAGGGTTACGGCAAAAACTGGATGCACTTCGTGTACAAAACAGACAATTTCTTTGAAAGTATCAGGATTTCATACGGAAACTCGTCCGTTACAAAGGGATTCATTTTTTAAAACTTATTTGAACTCCTGACTTTTTGTGTGTTCAAGATGCACCATTCAAAGACACATCATCATTTTTCAATCCTTTCTGACTTCATTTGTTATTTTTCATGCATTTACTAATTATTTTGAGCTATAAGACCCTAAAATTGAAAAGCATTTCAAATGAACTCTGAAAAGGTTGAAAGTTGGCATGGTATCATCATTTCATCCACATAGCATGTGCAAGAAAGTTGAGAGGGTTACGGCAAAAACTTGATGCACTTCGTGTACAAAACAGACAATTTCTTTGAAAGTATCAGGATTTCATACGGAAACTCGTCCGTTACAAAGGGATTTCATTTTTTAAAACTTATGTGAACTCCTGACTTTTTGTGTGTTCAAGATGCACCATTCAAAGCCACATCATCATTTTTCAATCCTTTCTGACTTCATTTGTTATTTTTCATGCATTTACTAATTATTTTGAGCTATAAGACCCTAAAATTGAAAAGCATTTCAAATGAACTCTGAAAAGGTTGAAAGTTGGCATGGTATCATCATTTCATCCACATAGCATTTGCAAGCATGTTGAGAGGGTTACGACAAAAACTGGATGCACTTCGTGTACAAAACGGACAATGTCTTTCAGAGTATCAGGATTTCATACGGAAACTCGTCTGTTACAAAGGGATTTCATTTTTTTAAACTTATTTGAACTCCCGACTTTTTGTGTGTTCAAAATGCACCATTCAAAGCCACATCATCATTTTTCAATCCTTTTTGACTTATTTGTTATTTTTCATGCATTTACTAATTATTTTGAGCGATAAGACCCTAAAATTGAAAAGCATTTCAAATGAACTCTGAAAAGGTTGAAAGTTGGCATTGTATTATCATTTCATCCACATAGCATGTGCAAGAAAGTTGAGAGGGTTACGACAAAATTTGGATGCACTTCGTGTACAAAACGGACAATGTCTTTCAAAGTATCAGGATTTCATACGGAAACTCGTCTGTTACAAAGGGATTTCATTTTTTGAAACTTATTTGAACTCCTGACTATTTGTGTGTTCAAAATGCACCATTCAAAGCCACATCATCATTTTTCAATCCTTTCTGACTTCATTTGTTATTTTTCATGCATTTACTAATTATTTTGAGCTATAAGACCCTAAAATTGAAAAGCATTTCAGATGAACTCTGAAAAGGTTGAAAGTTGGCATGGGATGAACATTTCATCCACATAGCATGTGCAAGAGAGTTGAGAGGGTAACGGCAAAAACTGGATGCACTTCGTGTACAAAACGAACAATGTCTTTCGAAGTATTAGGATTTCATACGGAAACTCATCTGTTACAAAGGGTTTTCATTTTTTAAACTTATTTGAACTCCTGACTTTTTGTGTGTTCAAAATGCACCATTCAAAGCCACATCATCATTTTTCAATCCTTTTTGACTTCATTTGTTATTTTTCTTGCATTTACTAATTATTTTGAGCTATAAGACCCTAAAATTCAAAAGTATTTCAAATGAACTCTGAAAGGTTGAAAGTTGGCATGGTATCATCATTTCATCCACATAGCATGTGCAAGAAAGTTGAGAGGGTTACGACAAAAACTGGATGCACTTCGTGTACAAAACGAACAATGTCTTTCAAAGTATCAGGATTTCATACGGAAACTCGTCTGTTACAAAGGGATTTCATTTTTAAAAACTTATTTGAACTCCTGACTTTTTGTGTGTTCAAAATGCACCATTCAAAGCCACATCAGCATTTTTCAATCCTTTCTGACTTCATTTGTTATTTTTCATGCATTTACTAATTATTTTGAGCTATAAGACCCTAAAATTGAAAAGCATTTCAGATGAACTCTGAAAAGGTTGAAAGTTGCCATGGTATGAACATTTCATCCACATTGCATGTGCAAGAAAGTTGAGAGGGTTACGGCAAAAACTGGATGCACTTCGTGTACAAAACGGACAATCTCTTTCAAAGTATCAGGATTTCATACGGAAACTCATCTATTACAAAGGGATTTCATTTTTTAAAACTTATTTGAACTCCTGACTTTTTGTGTGTTCAAAATGCACCATTCAAAGCCACATCATCATTTTTCAATCCTTTTTTACTTCATTTGTTATTTTTCTTGCATTTACTAATTATTTTGAGCTATAAGACCCTAAAATTCAAAAGTATTTCAAATGAACTCTGAAAGGTTGAAAGTTGGCATGGTATCATCATTTCATCCACATAGCATGTGCAAGAAAGTTGAGAGGGTTACGACAAAAACTGGATGCACTTCGTGTACAAAACGGACAATGTGTTTCAAAGTATGAGGATTTCATACGGAAACTCGTCTATTACAAAGGGATTTCATTTTTTTAAACTTATTTGAACTCCTGACTTTTTGTGTGTTCAAAATGCACCATTCAAAGCCACATCATCATTTTTCAATCCTTTTTGACTTCATTTGTTATTTTTCTTACATTTACTAATTATTTTGAGCTATAAGACCCTAAAATTCAAAAGTATTTCAAATGAACTCTGAAAG
The DNA here is from genome assembly GCF_002575655.3 of Aegilops tauschii subsp. strangulata. Classification (NCBI taxonomy): domain Eukaryota; kingdom Viridiplantae; phylum Streptophyta; class Magnoliopsida; order Poales; family Poaceae; genus Aegilops; species Aegilops tauschii. The sequence continues at coordinate 471,902,937 of NC_053036.3, read as the reverse complement.
GTTGAAAGTTGGCATGGTATCATCATTTCATCCACATAGCATGTGCAAGAAAGTTGAGAGGGTTACGACAAAAACTGGATGCACTTCGTGTACAAAACGAACAATGTCTTTCAAAGTATCAGGATTTCATACGGAAACTCGTCTGTTACAAAGGGATTTCATTTTTAAAAACTTATTTGAACTCCTGACTTTTTGTGTGTTCAAAATGCACCATTCAAAGCCACATCAGCATTTTTCAATCCTTTCTGACTTCATTTGTTATTTTTCATGCATTTACTAATTATTTTGAGCTATAAGACCCTAAAATTGAAAAGCATTTCAGATGAACTCTGAAAAGGTTGAAAGTTGCCATGGTATGAACATTTCATCCACATTGCATGTGCAAGAAAGTTGAGAGGGTTACGGCAAAAACTGGATGCACTTCGTGTACAAAACGGACAATCTCTTTCAAAGTATCAGGATTTCATACGGAAACTCATCTATTACAAAGGGATTTCATTTTTAAAACTTATTTGAACTCCTGACTTTTTGTGTGTTCAAAATGCACCATTCAAAGCCACATCATCATTTTTCAATCCTTTTTTACTTCATTTGTTATTTTTCTTGCATTTACTAATTATTTTGAGCTATAAGACCCTAAAATTCAAAAGTATTTCAAATGAACTCTGAAAAAGTTGAAAGTTGGCATGGTATCATCATTTCATCCACATAGCATGTGCAAGAAAGTTGAGAGGGTTACGGCAAAAACTGGATGCACTTCGTGTACAAAACGGACAATGTGTTTCAAAGTATGAGGATTTCATACGGAAACTCGTCTATTACAAAGGGATTTCATTTTTTTTAAACTTATTTGAACTCCTGAATTTTTGTGTGTTCAAAATGCACCATTCAAAGCCACATCATCATTTTTCAATCCTTTCTGACTTCATTTATTATTTTTCATGCATTTACTAATTATTTTGAGCTATAAGACCCTAAAATTGAATAGCATTTCAAATGAACTCTGAAAAGGTTGAAAGTTGGCATGGTATCATCATTTCATCCACATAGCATGTGCAAGAAAGTTGAGAGGGTTACGGCAAAAACTGCATGCACTTCGTGTACAAAACGGACAATGTGTTTCAAAGTATGAGGATTTCATACGGAAACTCGTCTGTTACAAAGGGATTTCATTTTTTTTAAACTTATTTGAACTCCTGAATTTTTGTGTGTTCAAAATGCACCATTCAAAGCCACATCATCATTTTTCAATCCTTTCTGACTTCATTTATTATTTTTCATGCATTTACTAATTATTTTGAGCTATAAGACCCTAAAATTGAAAAGCATTTCAAATGAACTCTTAAAAGGTTGAAAGTTGGCATGGTATCATCATTTCATCCACATAGCATGTGCAAGAAAGTTGAGAGGGTTACGACAAAAACTGGATGCACTTCGTGTACAAAACGAACAATGTCTTTCAAAGTATCAGGATTTCATACGGAAACTCGTCTGTTACAAAGGGATTTCATTTTTAAAAACTTATTTGAACTCCTGACTTTTTGTGTGTTCAAAATGCACCATTCAAAGCCACATCAGCATTTTTCAATCCTTTCTGACTTCATTTGTTACTTTTCATGCATTTACTAATTATTTTGAGCTATAAGACCCTAAAATTGAAAATCATTTCAGATGAACTCTGAAAAGGTTGAACGTTGCCATGGTATGAACATTTCATCCACATAGCATGTGCAAGAAAGTTGAGAGGGTTACGGAAAAACTGGATGCACTTCGTGTACAAAACGGACAATGTCTTTCAAAGTATCAGGATTTCATACGGAAACTCATCTGTTACAAAGGGATTTCATTTTTTAAAACTTATTTGAACTCTTGACTTTTTGTGTGTTCAAAATGCACCATTCAAAGCCACATCATCATTTTTCAATCCTTTTTGACTTCATTTGTTATTTTTCTTGCATTTACTAATTATTTTGAGCTATAAGACCCTAAAATTCAAAAGTATTTCAAATGAACTCTGAAAAGGTTGAAAGTTGGCATGGTATCATCATTTCATCCACATAGCATGTGCAAGAAAGTTGAGAGGGTTACGACAAAAACTGGATCCACATCGTGTACAAGACGGACAATGTCTTTCAAAGTATCAGGATTTCATACGGAAACTCGTCTGTTACAAAGAGATTTCATTTTTTAAAACTTATTTGAACTCCTGACTTTTTGTGTGTTCAAAATGCACCATTCAAAGCCACATCATCATTTTCCAATCCTTTCTGACTTCATTTGTTACTTTTCGTGCATTTACTAATTATTTTGAGCTATAAGACCCTAAAATTGAAAAGCATTTCAAATGAACTCTGAAAAGGTTGAAAGTTGGCATGGTATGAACATTTCATCCACATAGCATGTGCAAGAAAGTTGAGAGGGTTACGGCAAAAACTGGATGCACTTCGTGTACAAAACGGACAATGTCTTTCAAAGTATGAGGATTTCATACGGAAACTCGTCTATTACAAAGGGATTTCATTTTTTGAAACTTATTTGAACTCCTGACTATTTGTGTGTTCAAAATGCACCATTCAAAGCCACATCATCATTTTTCAATCCTTTCTGACTTCATTTGTTATTTTTCATGCATTTACTAATTATTTTGAGCTATAAGACCCTAAAATTGAAAAGCATTTCAGATGAACTCTGAAAAGGTTGAAAGTTGGCATGGGATGAACATTTCATCCACATAGCATGTGCAAGAGAGTTGAGAGGGTAACGGCAAAAACTGGATGCACTTCCTGTACAAAACGGACAATGTCTTTCAAAGTATTAGGATTTCATACGGAAACTCATCTGTTACAAAGGGTTTTCATTTTTTTAAACTTATTTGAACTCCTGACTTTTTGTGTGTTCAAAATGCACCATTCAAAGCCACATCATCATTTTTCAATCCTTTTTGACTTCATTTGTTATTTTTCTTGCATTTACTAATTATTTTGAGCTATAAGACCCTAAAATTCAAAAGTATTTCAAATGAACTCTGAAAGGTTGAAAGTTGGCATGGTATCATCATTTCATCCACATAGCATGTGCAAGAAAGTTGAGAGGGTTACGACAAAAACTGGATGCACTTCGTGTACAAAACGGACAATGTCTTTCAAAGTATCAGGATTTCATACGAAAACTCGTCTGTTACAAAGGGATTTCATTTTTTAAAACTTATTTGAACTCCTGACTTTTTGTGTGTTCAAAATGCACCATTCAAAGCCACATCATCATTTTTTAATCCTTTCTGACTTCATTTGTTATTTTTCATGCATTTACTAATTATTTTGAGCTATAAGACCCTAAAATTGAAAAGCATTTCAAATGAACTCTGAAAAGGTTGAAAGTTGGCATGGTATGAACATTTCATCCACATTGCATGTGCAAGAAAGTTGAGAGGGTTACGGCAAAAACTGGATGCACTTCGTGTACAAAACGGACAATCTCTTTCAAAGTATCAGGATTTCATACGAAAACTCGTCTGTTACAAAGGGATTTCATTTTTTTAAACTTATTTGAACTCCCGACTTTTTGTGTGTTCAAAATGCACCATTCAAAGCCACATCATCATTTTTCAATCCTTTTTTACTTCATTTGTTATTTTTCTTGCATTTACTAATTATTTTGAGCTATAAGACCCTAAAATTCAAAAGTATTTCAAATGAACTCTGAAAAGGTTGAAAGTTGGCTTGGTATCATCATTTCATCCACATAGCATGTGCAAGAAAGTTGAGAGGGTTACGGCAAAAACTGGATGCACTTCGTGTACAAAACGGACAATGTGTTTCAAAGTATGAGGATTTCATACGGAAACTCGTCTGTTACAAAGGGATTTCATTTTTTTAAACTTATTTGAACTCCTGACTTTTTGTGTGTTCAAAATGCACCATTCAAAGCCACATCATCATTTTTCAATCCTTTCTGACTTAATATATTATTTTTCATGCATTTACTAATTATTTTGAGCTATAAGACCCTAAAATTGAAAAGCATTTCAAATGAACTCTGAAAAGGTTGAAAGTTGGCATGGTATCATCATTTCATCCACATAGCATGTGCAAGAAAGTTGAGAGGGTTACGACAAAAACTGGATGCACTTCGTGTACAAAACAGACAATCTCTTTCAAAGTATCAGGATTTCATACGGAAACTCGTCTGTTACAAAGGGATTTCATTTTTAAAAACTTATTTGAACTCCTGACTTTTTGTGTGTTCAAAATGCACCATTCAAAGCCACATCAGCATTTTTCAATCCTTTCTGACTTCATTTGTTATTTTTCATGCATTTACTAATTATTTTGAGCTATAAGACCCTAAAATTGAAAAGCATTTGAGATGAACTCTGAAAAGGTTGAAAGTTGCCATGGTATGAACATTTCATCCACATAGCATGTGCAAGAAAGTTGAGAGGGTTACGGAAAAACTGGATGCACTTCGTGTACAAAACGGACAATGTCTTTCAAAGTATCAGGATTTCATACGGAAACTCATCTGTTACAAAGGGATTTCATTTTTTTAAACTTATTTGAACTCCTGACTTTTTGTGTGTTCAAAATGCACCATTCAAAGCCACATCATCATTTTTCAATCCTTTTTGACTTCATTTGTTATTTTTCTTGCATTTACTAATTATTTTGAGCTATAAGACCCTAAAATTCAAAAGTATTTCAAATGAACTCTGAAAAGGTTGAAAGTTGGCATGGTATCATCATTTCATCCACATAGCATGTGCAAGAAAGTTGAGAGGGTTACGACAAAAACTGGATCAACTTCGTGTACAAGACGGACAATGTCTTTCAAAGTATCAGGATTTCATACGGAAACTCGTCTGTTACAAAGAGATTTCATTTTTTAAAACTTATTTGAACTCCTGACTTTTTGTGTGTTCAAAATGCACCATTCAAAGCCACATCATCATTTTCCAATCCTTTCTGACTTCATTTGTTATTTTTCGTGCATTTACTAATTATTTTGAGCTATAAGACCCTAAAATTGAAAAGCATTTCAAATGAACTCTGAAAAGGTTGAAAGTTGGCATGGTATGAACATTTCATCCACATAGCATGTGCAAGAATGTTGACAGGGTTACGGCAAAAACTGGATGCGCTTCGTGTACAAAACGGACAATGTCTTTCAAAGTATCAGGATTTCATACAGAAACTCGTCTGTTACAAAGGGATTTCATTTTTTTAAACTTATTAGAACTCCTGACTTTTTGTGTGTTCAAACTGCACCATTCAAAGCCACATCATCATTTTTCAATCCTTTCTGACTTCATTTGTTATTTTTCATGCATTTACTAATTATTTTGAGCTATAAGACCCTAAAATTGAAAAGCATTTCAAATGAACTCTGAAAAGGTTGAAAGTTGGCATGGTATCATCATTTGATCCACATAGCATGTGCAAGAAAGTTGAGAGGGTTACGGCAAAAACTGGATGCACTTCGTGTACAAAACGGACAATGTCTTTCAAAGTATGAGGATTTCATACGGAAACTCGTCTGTTACAAAGGGATTTCGTTTTTTAAAATTTATTTGAACTCCTAACTTTTTGTGTGTTCAAAATGCACCATTCAAAGCCACATCATCATTTTTCAATCCTTTTTGACTTCATTTGTTATTTTTCATGCATTTACTAATTATTTTGAGCTATAAGACCCTAAAATTGAAAAGCATTTCAGATGAACTCTGAAAAGGTTGAAAGTTGGCATGGTATGAACATTTCATCCACATAGCATGTGCAAGAAAGTTGAGAGGGTTACGGCAAAAACTGGATGCACTTCGTGTACAAGACGGACAATGTCTTTCAAAGTATCAGGATTTCATACGGAAACTCGTCTGTTACAAAGAGATTTCATTTTTTAAAACTTATTTGAACTCCTGACTTTTTGTGTGTTCAAAATGCACCATTCAAAGCCACATCATCATTTTCCAATCCTTTCTGACTTCATTTGTTATTTTTCATGCATTTACTAATTATTTTGAGCGAATAAGACCCTAAAATTGAAAAGCATTTCAAATGAACTCTGAAAAGGTTGAAAGTTGGCATGGTATGAACATTTCATTCACATAGCATGTGCAAGAAAGTTGAGAGGGTTACGGCAAAAACTGGATGCACTTCGTGTACAAGACGGACAATGTCTTTCAAAGTATCAGGATTTCATTCGGAAACTCGTCTGTTACAAAGAGATTTCATTTTTTAAAACTTATTTGAACTCCTGACTTTTTGTGTGTTCAAAATGCACCATTCAAAGCCACATCATCATTTTCCAATCCTTTCTGACTTCATTTGTTATTTTTCATGCATTTACTAATTATTTTGAGCTATAAGACCCTAAAATTGAAAAGCATTTCAAATGAACTCTGAAAAGGTTGAAAGTTGGCATGGTATGAACATTTCATCCACATAGCATGTGCAAGAAAGTTGAGAGGGTTACGGCAAAAACTGGATGCACTTCGTGTACAAAACGGACAATGTCTTTCAAAGTATGAGGATTTCATACGGAAACTCGTCTGTTACAAAGGGATTTCATTTTTTAAAACTTATTTGAACTCCTGACTTTTTGTGTGTTCAAAATGCACCATTCAAAGCCACATCATCATTTTTCAATCCTTTCTGACTTCATTTGTTTTTTTCATGCATTTACTAATTATTTTGAGCTATAAGACCCTAAAATTGAAAAGCATTTCAAATGAACTCTGAAAAGGTTGAAAGTTGGCATGGTATGAACATTTCATCCACATAGCATGTGCAAGAAAGTTGAGAGGGTTACGGCAAAAACTGGATGCACTTCGTGTACAAAACGGACAATCTCTTTCAAAGTATCAGGATTTCATACGGAAACTCGTCTGTTACAAAGGGATTTCATTTTTTAAAACTTATTTGAACTCCTGACTTTTTGTGTGTTCAAAATGCACCATTCAAAGCCACATCATCATTTTTCAATCCCTTCTGACTTCATTTGTTTTTTTTCATGCATTTACTAATTATTTTGAGCTATAAGACCCTAAAATTGAAAAGCATTTCAAATGAACTCTAAAAAGGTTGAAAGTTGGCATGGTATCATCATTTCATCCACATAGCATGTGCAAGAAAGTTGAGAGGGTTACGGCAAAAGCTGGATGCACTTCGTGTACAAAACGGACAATCTCTTTCAAAGTATCAGAATTTCATACGGAAACTCGTCTGTTACAAAGGGATTTCATTTTTTAAAACTTATTTGAACTCCTGACTTTTTGTGTGTTCAAAATGCACCATTCAAAGCCACATCATCATTTTTCAATCCTTTCTGACTTCATTTGTTATTTTTCATGCATTTACTAATTATTTTGAGCTATAAGACCCTAAAATTGAAAAGCATTTCAAATGAACTCTGAAAGGGTTGAAAGTTGGCATGGTATCATCATTTCATCCACATAGCATGTGCAAGAAAGTTGAGAGGGTTACGGCAAAAACTGGATGCACTTCGTGTACAAAACGGACAATGTCTTTCAAAGTATGAGGATTTCATACGGAAACTCGTCTGTTAAAAAGGGATTTCATTTTTTAAAACTTATTTGAACTCCTGACTTTTTGTGTGTTCAAAATGCACCATTCAAAGCCACATCATCATTTTTCAACCCTTTCTGACTTCATTTGTTTTTTTCATGCATTTACTAATTATTTTGAGCTATAAGACCCTAAAATTGAAAAGCATTTCAAATGAACTCTGAAAAGGTTGAAAGTTGGCATGGTATGAACATTTCATCCACATAGCATGTGCAAGAAAGTTGAGAGGGTTACGGCAAAAACTGGATGCACTTCGTGTACAAAACGGACAATCTCTTTCAAAGTATGAGGATTTCATACGGAAACTCGTCTGTTACAAAGGGATTTCATTTTTTAAAACTTATTTGAACTCCTGACTTTTTGTGTGTTCAAAATGCACCATTCAAAGCCACATCATCATTTTTCAATCCTTTCTGACTTCATTTGTTTTTTTCATGCATTTACTAATTATTTTGAGCTATAAGACCCTAAAATTGAAAAGCATTTCAAATGAACTCTGAAAAGGTTGAAAGTTGGCATGGTATGAACATTTCATCCACATAGCATGTGCAAGAAAGTTGAGAGGGTTACGGCAAAAACTGGATGCACTTCGTGTACAAAACGGACAATCTCTTTCAAAGTATCAGGATTTCATACGGAAACTCGTCTGTTACAAAGGGATTTCATTTTTTAAAACTTATTTGAACTCCTGACTTTTTGTGTGTTCAAAATGCACCATTCAAAGCCACATCATCATTTTTCAATCCTTTCTGACTTCATTTGTTTTTTTTCATGCATTTACTAATTATTTTGAGCTATAAGACCCTAAAATTGAAAAGCATTTCAAATGAACTCTGAAAAGGTTGAAAGTTGGCATGGTATCATCATTTCATCCACATAGCATGTGCAAGAAAGTTGAGAGGGTTACGGCAAAAGCTGGATGCACTTCGTGTACAAAACGGACAATCTCTTTCAAAGTATCAGAATTTCATACGGAAACTCGTCTGTTACAAAGGGATTTCATTTTTTTAAACTTATTTGAACTCCTGACTTTTTGTGTGTTCAAAATGCACCATTCAAAGCCACATCATCATTTTTCAATCCTTTCTGACTTCATTTGTTATTTTTCATGCATTTACTAATTATTTTGAGCATAAGACCCTAAAATTGAAAAGCATTTCAAATGAACTCTGAAAAGGTTGAAAGTTGGCATGGTATCATCATTTCATCCACATAGCATGTGCAAGAAAGTTGATAGGGTTACGGCAAAAACTGGATGCACTTCGTGTACAAAATGGACAATCTCTTTCAAAGTATCAGAATTTCATACGGAAACTCGTCTGTTACAAAGGGATTTCATTTTTTTAAACTTATTTGAACTCCTGACTTTTTGTGTGTTCAAAATGCACCATTCAAAGCCACATCATCATTTTTCAATCCTTTCTGACTTCATTTGTTATTTTTCATGCATTTACTAATTATCTTGAGCTATAAGTCCCTAAAATTGAAAAGCATTTCAAATGAACTCTGAAAAGGTTGAAAGTTGGCATGGTATCATCATTTCATCCACATAGCATGTGCAAGAAAGTTGAGAGGGTTACGGCAAAAACTGGATGCACTTCGTGTACAAAACGGACAATCTCTTTGAAAGTATCAGGATTTCATACGGAAACTCGTCTGTTACAAAGGGATTTCATTTTTTAAAACTTATTTGAACTCCTGACTTTTTGTGTGTTCAAGATGCACCATTCAAAGCCACATCATCATTTTTCAATCCTTTTTGACTTCATTTGTTATTTTTCATGCATTTACTAATTATTTTGAGCTATAAGACCCTAAAATTGAAAAGCATTTCAGATGAACTCTGAAAAGGTTGAAAGTTGGCATGGTATCATCATTTCATCCACATAGCATGTGCAAGAAAGTTGAGAGGGTTACGACAAAAACTGGATGCACTTCGTGTACAAAACGGACAATCTCTTTGAAAGTATGAGGATTTCATACGGAAACTCGTCTGTTACAAAGGGATTTCATTTTTTAAAACTTATTTGAACTCCTGACTTTTTGTGTGTTCAAAATGCACCATTCAAAGTCACATCATCATTTTTCAATCCTTTCTGACTTCATTTGTTTTTTTCATGCATTTACTAATTATTTTGAGCTATAAGACCCTAAAATTGAAAAGCATTTCAAATGAACTCTGAAAAGGTTGAAAGTTGGCATGGTATGAACATTTCATCCACATAGCATGTGCAAGAAAGTTGAGAGGGTTACGGCAAAAACTGGATGCACTTCGTGTACAAAACGGACAATCTCTTTCAAAGTATCAGAATTTCATACGGAAACTCGTCTGTTACAAAGGGATTTCATTTTTTTAAACTTATTTGAACTCCTGACTTTTTGTGTGTTCAAAATGCACCATTCAAAGCCACATCATCATTTTTCAATCCTTTCTGACTTCATTTGTTATTTTTCATGCATTTACTAATTATTTTGAGCATAAGACCCTAAAATTGAAAAGCATTTCAAATGAACTCTGAAAAGGTTGAAAGTTGGCATGGTATCATCATTTCATCCACATAGCATGTGCAAGAAAGTTGATAGGGTTACGGCAAAAACTGGATGCACTTCGTGTACAAAATGGACAATCTCTTTCAAAGTATCAGAATTTCATACGGAAACTCGTCTGTTACAAAGGGATTTCATTTTTTTAAACTTATTTGAACTCCTGACTTTTTGTGTGTTCAAAATGCACCATTCAAAGCCACATCATCATTTTTCAATCCTTTCTGACTTCATTTGTTATTTTTCATGCATTTACTAATTATCTTGAGCTATAAGTCCCTAAAATTGAAAAGCATTTCAAATGAACTCTGAAAAGGTTGAAAGTTGGCATGGTATCATCATTTCATCCACATAGCATGTGCAAGAAAGTTGAGAGGGTTACGGCAAAAACTGGATGCACTTCGTGTACAAAACGGACAATCTCTTTGAAAGTATCAGGATTTCATACGGAAACTCGTCTGTTACAAAGGGATTTCATTTTTTAAAACTTATTTGAACTCCTGACTTTTTGTGTGTTCAAGATGCACCATTCAAAGCCACATCATCATTTTTCAATCCTTTTTGACTTCATTTGTTATTTTTCATGCATTTACTAATTATTTTGAGCTATAAGACCCTAAAATTGAAAAGCATTTCAGATGAACTCTGAAAAGGTTGAAAGTTGGCATGGTATCATCATTTCATCCACATAGCATGTGCAAGAAAGTTGAGAGGGTTACGACAAAAACTGGATGCACTTCGTGTACAAAACGGACAATCTCTTTGAAAGTATGAGGATTTCATACGGAAACTCGTCTGTTACAAAGGGATTTCATTTTTTAAAACTTATTTGAACTCCTGACTTTTTGTGTGTTCAAAATGCACCATTCAAAGTCACATCATCATTTTTCAATCCTTTCTGACTTCATTTGTTTTTTTCATGCATTTACTAATTATTTTGAGCTATAAGACCCTAAAATTGAAAAGCATTTCAAATGAACTCTGAAAAGGTTGAAAGTTGGCATGGTATGAACATTTCATCCACATAGCATGTGCAAGAAAGTTGAGAGGGTTACGACAAAAACTGGATGCACTTCGTGTACAAAACGGACAATCTCTTTCAAAGTATCAGAATTTCATACGGAAACTCGTCTGTTACAAAGGGATTTCATTTTTTTAAACTTATTTGAACTCCTGACTTTTTGTGTGTTCAAAATGCACCATTCAAAGCCACATCATCATTTTTCAATCCTTTCTGACTTCATTTGTTATTTTTCATGCATTTACTAATTATTTTGAGCATAAGACCCTAAAATTGAAAAGCATTTCAAATGAACTCTGAAAAGGTTGAAAGTTGGCATGGTATCATCATTTCATCCACATAGCATGTGCAAGAAAGTTGATATGGTTACGGCAAAAACTGGATGCACTTCGTGTACAAAATGGACAATCTCTTTCAAAGTATCACGATTTCATACGGAAACTCGTCTGTTACAAAGGGATTTCATTTTTTTAAACTTATTTGAACTCCTGACTTTTTGTGTGTTCAAAATGCACCATTCAAAGCCACATCATCATTTTTCAATCCTTTCTGACTTCATTTGTTATTTTTCATGCATTTACTAATTATCTTGAGCTATAAGTCCCTAAAATTGAAAAGCATTTCAAATGAACTCTGAAAAGGTTGAAAGTTGGCATGGTATCATCATTTCATCCACATAGCATGTGCAAGAAAGTTGAGAGGGTTACGGCAAAAACTGGATGCACTTCGTGTACAAAACGGACAATCTCTTTGAAAGTATCAGGATTTCATACGGAAACTCGTCTGTTACAAAGGGATTTCATTTTTTAAAACTTATTTGAACTCCTGACTTTTTGTGTGTTCAAGATGCACCATTCAAAGCCACATCATCATTTTTCAATCCTTTTTGACTTCATTTGTTATTTTTCATGCATTTACTAATTATTTTGAGCTATAAGACCCTAAAATTGAAAAGCATTTCAGATGAACTCTGAAAAGGTTGAAAGTTGGCATGGTATCATCATTTCATCCACATAGCATGTGCAAGAAAGTTGAGAGGGTTACGGCAAAAACTGGATGCACTTCGTGTACAAAACGGACAATCTCTTTGAAAGTATCAGGATTTCATACGGAAACTCGTCTGTTACAAAGGGATTTCATTTTTTAAAACTTATTTGAACTCCTGACTTTTTGTGTGTTCAAGATGCACCATTCAAAGCCACATCATCATTTTTCAATCCTTTTTGACTTCATTTGTTATTTTTCATGCATTTACTAATTATTTTGAGCTATAAGACCCTAAAATTGAAAAGCATTTCAGATGAACTCTGAAAAGGTTGAAAGTTGGCATGGTATCATCATTTCATCCACATAGCATGTGCAAGAAAGTTGAGAGGGTTACGACAAAAACTGGATGCACTTCGTGTACAAAACGGACAATCTCTTTGAAAGTATGAGGATTTCATACGGAAACTCGTCTGTTACAAAGGGATTTCATTTTTTAAAACTTATTTGAACTCCTGACTTTTTGTGTGTTCAAAATGCACCATTCAAAGTCACATCATCATTTTTCAATCCTTTCTGACTTCATTTGTTTTTTTCATGCATTTACTAATTATTTTGAGCTATAAGACCCTAAAATTGAAAAGCATTTCAAATGAACTCTGAAAAGGTTGAAAGTTGGCATGGTATGAACATTTCATCCACATAGCATGTGCAAGAAAGTTGAGAGGGTTACGACAAAAACTGGATGCACTTCGTGTACAAAACGGACAATCTCTTTCAAAGTATCAGAATTTCATACGGAAACTCGTCTGTTACAAAGGGATTTCATTTTTTTAAACTTATTTGAACTCCTGACTTTTTGTGTGTTCAAAATGCACCATTCAAAGCCACATCATCATTTTTCAATCCTTTCTGACTTCATTTGTTATTTTTCATGCATTTACTAATTATTTTGAGCATAAGACCCTAAAATTGAAAAGCATTTCAAATGAACTCTGAAAAGGTTGAAAGTTGGCATGGTATCATCATTTCATCCACATAGCATGTGCAAGAAAGTTGATAGGGTTACGGCAAAAACTGGATGCACTTCGTGTACAAAATGGACAATCTCTTTCAAAGTATCACGATTTCATACGGAAACTCGTCTGTTACAAAGGGATTTCATTTTTTTAAACTTATTTGAACTCCTGACTTTTTGTGTGTTCAAAATGCACCATTCAAAGCCACATCATCATTTTTCAATCCTTTCTGACTTCATTTGTTATTTTTCATGCATTTACTAATTATCTTGAGCTATAAGTCCCTAAAATTGAAAAGCATTTCAAATGAACTCTGAAAAGGTTGAAAGTTGGCATGGTATCATCATTTCATCCACATAGCATGTGCAAGAAAGTTGAGAGGGTTACGGCAAAAACTGGATGCACTTCGTGTACAAAACGGACAATCTCTTTGAAAGTATCAGGATTTCATACGGAAACTCGTCTGTTACAAAGGGATTTCATTTTTTAAAACTTATTTGAACTCCTGACTTTTTGTGTGTTCAAGATGCACCATTCAAAGCCACATCATCATTTTTCAATCCTTTTTGACTTCATTTGTTATTTTTCATGCATTTACTAATTATTTTGAGCTATAAGACCCTAAAATTGAAAAGCATTTCAGATGAACTCTGAAAAGGTTGAAAGTTGGCATGGTATCATCATTTCATCCACATAGCATGTGCAAGAAAGTTGAGAGGGTTACAACAAAAACTGGATGCACTTCGTGTACAAAACGGACAATGTCTTTCAGAGTATCAGGATTTCATACGGAAACTCGTCTGTTACAAAGGGATTTCATTTTTTAAAACTTATTTGAACTCCTGACTTTTTGTGTGTTCAAAATGCACCTTTCAAAGCCAGATCATCATTTTTCAATCCTTTCTGACTTCATTTTTTATCTTTCATGCATTTACTAATTATTTTGAGCTATAAGACCCTAAAATTGAAATGCATTTCAAATGAACTCTGAAAAGGTTGAAAGTCGGCATGGTATCATCATTTCATCCACATAGCATGTGCAAGAAAGTTGAGAGGGTTACGGCAAAAACTGGATGCACTTCGTGTACAAATCGGACAATCTCTTTCAAAGTATCAGGATTTCATATAGAAACTCGTCTGTTACAAAGGGATTTCATTTTTTAAAACTTATTTGAACTCCTGACTTTTTGTGTGTTCAAAATGCACCATTCAAAGCCACATCATCATTTTTCAATCCTTTCTGACTTCATTTGTTATTTTTCATGCATTTACTAATTATTTTGAGCATAAGACCCTAAAATTGAAAAGCATTTCAAATGAACTCTGAAAAGGTTGAAAGTTGGCATGGTATCATCATTTCATCCACATAGCATGTGCAAGAAAGTTGAGAGGGTTACGACAAAAACTGGATGCACTTCGTGTACAAAACGGACAATGTCTTTCAAAGTATCAGGATTTCATACAGAAACTCGTCTGTTACAAAGGGATTTCATTTTTTTAAACTTATTTGAACTCCCGACTTTTTGTGTGTTCAAAATGCACCATTCAAAGCCACATCATCATTTTTCAATCCTTTTTGACTTCATTTGTTATTTTTCTTGCATTTACTAATTATTTTGAGCTATAAGACCCTAAAATTCAACAGTATTTCAAATGAACTCTGAAAAGGTTGAAAGTTGGCATGGTATCATCATTCCATCCACATAGCATGTGTAAGAAAGTTGAGAGGGTTACGACAAAAACTGGATGCACTTCTTGTACAAAACGGACAATGTCTTTCAAAGTATCAGGATTTCATACGGAACCTCGTCTGTTACAAAGGGATTTCATTTTTTTAAACTTATTTGAACTCCTGACTTTTTGTGTGTTCAAAATGCACCATTCAAAGCCACATCATCATTTTTCAATCCTTTCTGACTCCATTTGTTATTTTTCATGCATTTACTAATTATTTTAAGCTATCAGACCCTAAAATTGAAAAGCATTTCAGATGAACTCTGAAAAGGTTGAAAGTTGGCATGGTATGAACATTTCATCCACATAGCATGTGCAAGAAAGTTGAGAGGGTTACGGCAAAAACTGGATGCACTTCGTGTACAAAACGGACAATGTCTTTCAAAGTATCTGGATTTCATACGGAAACTCGTCTGTTACAAAGGGATTTCATTTTTTAAAACTTATTTGAACTCCCGACTTTTTGTGTGTTCAAAATGCACCATTCAAAGCCACATCATCATTTTTCAATCCTTTCTGACTTCATTTGTTATTTTTCTTGCATTTACTAATTAATTTGAGCTATAAGACCCTAAAATTGAAAAGTATTTCAGATGAACTCTGAAAAGGTTGAAAGTTGGCATGGTATGAACATTTCATCCACATAGCATGTGCAAGAAAGTTGAGTGGGTTACAACTAAAACTGTATGCACTTCGTGTACAAAACGGACAATGTCTTTGAAAGTATTAGGATTTCATACGGAAACTCGTCTGTTACAAAGGGATTTCATTTTTTAAAACTTATTTGAACTCCTGACTTTTTGTGTGTTCAAAATGCACCATTCAAAGCCACATCATCATTTTTCAATCCTTTCTGAATTCATTTGTTATTTTTCATGCATTTACTAATTATTTTGAGCTATAAGACCCTAATATTGAAAATCATTTCAAATGAACTCTGAAAAGGTTGAAAGTTGGCATGGTATGAACATTTCATCCACATAGCATGTGCAAGAAAGTTGAGAGGGTTACGGCAAAAACTGGATGCACTTCGTGTACAAAACGGACAATCTCTTTGAAAGTATATGGATTTCATACGGAAACTCGTCCGTTACAAAGGGATTTCAATTTTTTAAACTTATTTGAACTCCTGACTTTTTGTGTGTTCAAGATGCACCATTCAAAGCCACATCATCATTTTTCAATCCTTTTTGACTTATTTGTTATTTTTCATGCATTTACTAATTATTTTGAGCTATAAGACCCTAAAATTGAAAAGCATTTCAAATGAACTCTGAAAAGGTTGAAAGTTGGCATGGTATTATCATTTCATCCACATAGCATGTGCAAGAAAGTTGAGAGGGTTACGACAAAATCTGGATGCACTTCGTGTACAAAACGGACAATGTCTTTCAGAGTATCAGGATTTCATAAGCAAACTCGTCTGTTACAAAGGTTTTCATTTTTTAAAACTTATTTGAACTCCTGACTTTTTGTGTGTTCAAAATGCACCATTCAAAGCCACATCGTCATTTTTCAATCCTTTCTGACTTCATTTGTTATTTTTCATGCATTTACTAATTATTTTGAGCTATAAGACCCTAAAATTGAAAAGCATTTCAGATGAACTCTGAAAAGGTTGAAAGTCGGCATGGTATGAACATTTCATCCACATAGCATGTGCAAGAAAGTTGAGAGGGTTACGGCAAAAACTGGATGCACTTCGTGTACAAAATGGACAATGTTTTTCAAAGTATCAGGATTTCATACGGAAACTCATCTGTTACAAAGGGATTTCATTTTTTAAAACTTATTTGAACTCCTGACTTTTTGTGTGTTCAAAATGCACCATTCAAAGCCACATCATCATTTTTCAATCCTTTTTTACTTCATTTGTTATTTTTCTTGCATTTACTAATTATTTTGAGCTATAAGACCCTAAAATTCAAAAGTATTTCAAATGAACTCTGAAAAGGTTGAAAGTTGGCATGGTATCATCATTTCATCCACATAGCATGTGCAAGAAAGTTGAGAGGGTTACGACAAAAACTGGATGCACTTCGTGTACAAAACGGACAATGTCTTTCAAAGTATCAGGATTTCATACAGAAACTCGTCTGTTACAAAGGGATTTCATTTTTTTAAACTTATTTGAACTCCCGACTTTTTGTGTGTTCAAAATGCACCATTCAAAGCCACATCATCATTTTTCAATCCTTTTTGACTTCATTTGTTATTTTTCTTGCATTTACTAATTATTTTGAGCTATAAGACCCTAAAATTCAACAGTATTTCAAATGAACTCTGAAAAGGTTGAAAGTTGGCATGGTATCATCATTCCATCCACATAGCATGTGTAAGAAAGTTGAGAGGGTTACGACAAAAACTGGATGCACTTCTTGTACAAAACGGACAATGTCTTTCAAAGTATCAGGATTTCATACGGAACCTCGTCTGTTACAAAGGGATTTCATTTTTTAAAACTTATTTGAACTCCTGACTTTTTGTGTGTTCAAAATGCACCATTCAAAGCCACATCGTCATTTTTCAATCCTTTCTGACTTCATTTGTTATTTTTCATGCATTTACTAATTATTTTGAGCTATAAGACCCTAAAATTGAAAAGCATTTCAGATGAACTCTGAAAAGGTTGAAAGTCGGCATGGTATGAACATTTCATCCACATAGCATGTGCAAGAAAGTTGAGAGGGTTACGGCAAAAACTGGATGCACTTCGAGTACAAAATGGACAATGTTTTTCAAAGTATCAGGATTTCATACGGAAACTCATCTGTTACAAAGGGATTTCATTTTTTTAAACTTATTTGAACTCCTGACTTTTTGTGTGTTCAAAATGCACCATTCAAAGCCACATCATCATTTTTCAATCCTTTTTTACTTCATTTGTTATTTTTCTTGCATTTACTAATTATTTTGAGCTATAAGACCCTAAAATTCAAAAGTATTTCAAATGAACTCTGAAAAGGTTGAAAGTTGGCATGGTATCATCATTTCATCCACATAGCATGTGCAAGAAAGTTGAGAGGGTTACGACAAAAACTGGATGCACTTCGTGTACAAAACGGACAATGTCTTTCAAAGTATCAGGATTTCATACAGAAACTCGTCTGTTACAAAGGGATTTCATTTTTTTAAACTTATTTGAACTCCCGACTTTTTGTGTGTTCAAAATGCACCATTCAAAGCCACATCATCATTTTTCAATCCTTTTTGACTTCATTTGTTATTTTTCTTGCATTTACTAATTATTTTGAGCTATAAGACCCTAAAATTCAACAGTATTTCAAATGAACTCTGAAAAGGTTGAAAGTTGGCATGGTATCATCATTCCATCCACATAGCATGTGTAAGAAAGTTGAGAGGGTTACGACAAAAACTGGATGCACTTCTTGTACAAAACGGACAATGTCTTTCAAAGTATCAGGATTTCATACGGAACCTCGTCTGTTACAAAGGGATTTCATTTTTTTAAACTTATTTGAACTCCTGACTTTTTGTGTGTTCAAAATGCACCATTCAAAGCCACATCATCATTTTTCAATCCTTTCTGACTCCATTTGTTATTTTTCATGCATTTACTAATTATTTTAAGCTATCAGACCCTAAAATTGAAAAGCATTTCAGATGAACTCTGAAAAGGTTGAAAGTTGGCATGGTATGAACATTTCATCCACATAGCATGTGCAAGAAAGTTGAGAGGGTTACGGCAAAAACTGGATGCACTTCGTGTACAAAACGGACAATGTCTTTCAAAGTATCTGGATTTCATACGGAAACTCGTCTGTTACAAAGGGATTTCATTTTTTAAAACTTATTTGAACTCCCGACTTTTTGTGTGTTCAAAATGCACCATTCAAAGCCACATCATCATTTTTCAATCCTTTCTGACTTCATTTGTTATTTTTCTTGCATTTACTAATTAATTTGAGCTATAAGACCCTAAAATTGAAAAGTATTTCAGATGAACTCTGAAAAGGTTGAAAGTTGGCATGGTATGAACATTTCATCCACATAGCATGTGCAAGAAAGTTGAGTGGGTTACAACTAAAACTGTATGCACTTCGTGTACAAAACGGACAATGTCTTTCAGAGCATTAGGATTTCATACGGAAACTCGTCTGTTACAAAGGGATTTCATTTTTTAAAACTTATTTGAACTCCTGACTTTTTGTGTGTTCAAAATGCACCATTCAAAGCCACATCATCATTTTTCAATCCTTTCTGAATTCATTTGTTATTTTTCATGCATTTACTAATTATTTTGAGCTATAAGACCCTAAAATTGAAAAGCATTTCAAATGAACTCTGAAAAGGTTGAAAGTTGGCATGGTATGAACATTTCATCCACATAGCATGTGCAAGAAAGTTGAGAGGGTTACGGCAAAAACTGGATGCACTTCGTGTACAAAACGGACAATCTCTTTCAAAGTATCAGGATTTCATACGAAAACTCGTCTGTTACAAAGGGATTTCATTTTCTAAAACTTATTTGAACTCCTGACTTTTTGTGTGTTCAAAATGCCCCATTCAAAGCCACATCATCATTTTTCAATCCTTTCTGACTTCATTTGTTATTTTTCATGCATTTACTAATTATTTTGAGCTATAAGACCCTAAAATTGAAAAGCATTTCAAATGAACTCTGAAAAGGTTGAAAGTTGGCATGGTATCGTCATTTCATCCACATAGCGTGTGCAAGAAAGTTGAGAGGGTTACGGCAAAAACTGGATGCACTTCGTGTAAAAAACGGACAATGTCTTTCAAAATTTGAGGATTTCATACGGAAACTCGTCTGTTACAAAGGGATTTCATTTTTTAAAACTTATTTGAACTCCTGACTTTTTGTGTGTTCAAAATGGACCATTGAAAGCCAGATCATCATTTTTCAATCCTTTCTGACTTCATTTTTTATCTTTCATGCATTTACTAATTATTTTCAGCTATAAGACCCTAAAATTGAAAAGCATTTCAAATGAACTCTGAAAAGGTTGAAAGTTGGCATGGTATCATCATTTCATCCACATAGCATGTGCAAGAAAGTTGAGAGGGTTACGGCAAAAACTGGATGCACTTCGTGTACAAATCGGACAATCTCTTTCAAAGTATCAGGATTTCATATAGAAACTCGTCTGTTACAAAGGGATTTCATTTTTTAAAACTTATTTGAACTCCTGACTTTTTGTGTGTTCAAAATGCACCATTCAAAGCCACATCATCATTTTTCAATCCTTTCTGACTTCATTTGTTATTTTTCATGCATTTACTAATTATTTTGAGCATAAGACCCTAAAATTGAAAAGCATTTCAAATGAACTCTGAAAAGGTTGAAAGTTGGCATGGTATCATCATTTCATCCACATAGCATGTGCAAGAAAGTTGATAGGGTTACGGCAAAAACTGGATGCACTTCGTGTACAAAACGGACAATCTCTTTGAAAGTATCAGGATTTCATACGGAAACTCGTCCGTTACAAAGGGATTTCATTTTTTAAAACTTATTTGAACTCCTAACTTTTTGTGTGTTCAAGATGCACCATTCAAAGCCACATCATCATTTTTCAATCCTTTCTGACTTCATTTGTTATTTTTCATGCATTTACTAATTATTTTGAGCTATAAGACCCTAAAATTGAAAAGCATTTCAAATGAACTCTGAAAAGGTTGAAAGTTGGCATGGTATCATCATTTCATCCACATAGCATGTGCAAGAAAGTTGAGCGGGTTACGGCAAAAACTGGATGCACTTCGTGTACAAAACGGACCATCTCTTTGAAAGTATGAGGATTTCATACGGAAACTCGTCCGTTACAAAGGGATTTCATTTTTTAAACTTATTTGAACTCCTGACTTTTTGTGTGTTCAAGATGCATCATTCAAAGCCACATCATCATTTTTCAATCCTTTCTGACTTCATTTGTTATTTTTCATGCATTTACTAATTATTTTCAGCTATAAGACCCTAAAATTGAAAAGCATTTCAAATGAACTCTGAAAAGGTTGAAAGTTGGCATGGTATCATCATTTCATCCACATAGCATGTGCAAGAATGTTGAGAGGGTTACGACAAAAACTGGATGCACTTCGTGTACCAAACGGACAATGTCTTTTAGAGTATCAGGATTTCATACGGAAACTCGTCTGTTACAAAGGGATTTCATTTTTTAAAACTTATTTGAACTCCCGACTTTTTGTGTGTTCAAAATGCACCATTCAAAGCCACATCATCATTTTTCAATCCTTTTTGACTTATTTGTTATTTTTCATTCATTTACTAATTATTTTGAGCTATAAGACCCTAAAATTGAAAAGCATTTCAAATGAACTCTGAAAAGGTTGAAAGTTGGCATGGTATTATCATTTCATCCACATAGCATGTGCAAGAAAGTTGAGAGGGTTACGACAAAATCTGGATGCACTTTGTGTACAAAACGGACAATGTCTTTCAGAGTATCAGGATTTCATAAGGAAACTCGTCTGTTACAAAGGGATTTCATTTTTTAAAACTTATTTGAACTCCTGACTTTTTGTGTGTTCAAAATGCACCATTCAAAGCCACATCATCATTTTTCAATCCTTTCTGACTTCATTTGTTATTTTTCATGCATTTACTAATTATTTTGAGCTATAAGACCCTAAAATTGAAAAGCATTTCAAATGAACTCTGAAAAGGTTGAAAGTTGGCATGGTATCATCATTTCATCCACATAGCATGTGCAAGAAAGTTGAGAGGGTTACGGCAAAAACTGGATGCACTTCGTGTACAAAATGGACAATGTCTTTCAAAGTATCAGGATTTCATACGGAAACTCATCTGTTACAAAGGGATTTCATTTTTTTAAACTTATTTGAACTCTTGACTTTTTGTGTGTTCAAAATGCACCATTCAAAGCTACATCATCATTTTTCAATCCTTTTTTACTTCATTTGTTATTTTTCTTGCATTTACTAATTATTTTGAGCTATAAGACCCTAAAATTCAAAAGTATTTCAAATGAACTCTGAAAAGGTTGAAAGTTGGCATGGTATCATCATTTCATCCACATAGCATGTGCAAGAAAGTTGAGAGGGTTACGACAAAAACTGGATGCACTTCGTGTACAAAACGGACAATGTCTTTCAAAGTATCAGGATTTCATACAGAAACTCGTCTGTTACAAAGGGATTTCATTTTTTTAAACTTATTTGAACTCCCGAATTTTTGTGTGTTCAAAATGCACCATTCAAAGCCACATCATCATTTTTCAATCCTTTTTGACTTCATTTGTTATTTTTCTTGCATTTACTAATTATTTTGAGCTATAAGACCCTAAAATTCAACAGTATTTCAAATGAACTCTGAAATGGTTGAAAGTTGGCATGGTATCATCATTTCATCCACATAGCATGTGTAAGAAAGTTGAGAGGGTTACGACAAAAACTGGATGCACTTCTTGTACAAAACGGACAATGTCTTTCAAAGTATCAGGATTTCATACGGAAACTCGTCTGTTACAAAGGGATTTCATTTTTTAAAACTTATTTGAACTCCTGACTTTTTGTGTGTTCAAAATGCACCATTCAAAGCCACATCATCATTTTTCAATCCTTTCTGACTCCATTTGTTATTTTTTCATGCATTTACTAATTATTTTGAGCTATAAGACCCTAAAATTGAAAAGCATTTCAGATGAACTCTGAAAAGGTTGAAAGTTGGCATGGTATGAACATTTCATCCACATAGCATGTGCAAGAAAGTTGAGAGGGTTACGGCAATAACTGGATGCACTTCGTGTACAAAACGGACAATGTCTTTCAAAGTATCTGGATTTCATACGGAAACTCGTATGTTACAAAGGGATTTCATTTTTTAAAACTTATTTGAACTCCCGACTTTTTGTGTGTTCAAAATGCACCATTCAAAGCCACATCATCATTTTTCAATCCTTTCTGACTTCATTTGTTATTTTTCATGCATTTACTAATTATTTTGAGCTATAAGACCCTAAAATTGAAAAGCATTTCAAATGAACTCTGAAAAGGTTGAAAGTTGGCATGGTATGAACATTTCATCCACATAGCATGTGCAAGAAAGTTGCGAGGGTTACGGCAAAAACTGGATGCACTTCGTGTACAAAACGGACAATCTCTTTGAAAGTATCAGGATTTCATACGGAAACTCGTCCGTTACAAAGGGATTTCATTTTTTAAAACTTATTTGAACTCCTGACTTTTTGTGTGTTCAAGATGCACCATTCAAAGCCACATCATCATTTTTCAATCCTTTCTGACTTCATTTGTTATTTTTCATGCATTTACTAATTATTTTGAGCTATAAGACCCTAAAATTGAAAAGCATTTCAAATGAACTCTGAAATGGTTGAAAGTTGGCATGGTATCATCATTTCATCCACATAGCATGTGCAAGAATGTTGAGAGGGTTACGACAAAAACTGGATGCACTTCGTGTACAAAACGGACAATGTCTTTCAGAGTATCAGGATTTCATACGGAAATTCGTCTGTTACAAAGGGATTTCATTTTTTTAAACTTATTTGAACTCCCGACTTTTTGTGTGTTCAAAATGCACCATTCAAAGCCACATCATCATTTTTCAATCCTTTTTGACTTATTTGTTATTTTTCATGCATTTACTAATTATTTTGAGCTATAAGACCCTAAAATTGAAAAGCATTTCAAATGAACTCTGAAAAGGTTGAAAGTTGGCATGGTATTATCATTTCATCCACATAGCATGTGCAAGAAAGTTGAGAGGGTTACGACAAAATCTGGATGCACTTCGTGTACAAAACGGACAATGTCTTTCAAAGTATCAGGATTTCATACGGAAACTCGTCTGTTACAAAGGGATTTCATTTTTTAAAACTTATTTGAACTCCTGACTTTTTGTGTGTTCAAAATGCACCATTCAAAGCCACATCATCATTTTTCAATCCTTTCTGACTTCATTTGTTATTTTTCATGCATTTACTAATTATTTTGAGCTATAAGACCCTAAAATTGAAAAGCATTTCAAATGAACTCTGAAAAGGTTGAAAGTTGGCATGGTATCATCATTTCATCCACATAGCATGTGCAAGAAAGTTGAGAGGGTTACGGCAAAAACTGGATGCACTTCGTGTACAAAATGGACAATGTCTTTCAAAGTATCAGGATTTCATACGGAAACTCATCTGTTACAAAGGGATTTCATTTTTTTAAACTTATTTGAACTCTTGACTTTTTGTGTGTTCAAAATGCACCATTCAAAGCTACATCATCATTTTTCAATCCTTTTTTACTTCATTTGTTATTTTTCTTGCATTTACTAATTATTTTGAGCTATAAGACCCTAAAATTCAAAAGTATTTCAAATGAACTCTGAAAAGGTTGAAAGTTGGCATGGTATCATCATTTCATCCACATAGCATGTGCAAGAAAGTTGAGAGGGTTACGACAAAAACTGGATGCACTTCGTGTACAAAACGGACAATGTCTTTCAAAGTATCAGGATTTCATACAGAAACTCGTCTGTTACAAAGGGATTTCATTTTTTTAAACTTATTTGAACTCCCGAATTTTTGTGTGTTCAAAATGCACCATTCAAAGCCACATCATCATTTTTCAATCCTTTTTGACTTCATTTGTTATTTTTCTTGCATTTACTAATTATTTTGAGCTATAAGACCCTAAAATTCAACAGTATTTCAAATGAACTCTGAAATGGTTGAAAGTTGGCATGGTATCATCATTTCATCCACATAGCATGTGTAAGAAAGTTGAGAGGGTTACGACAAAAACTGGATGCACTTCTTGTACAAAACGGACAATGTCTTTCAAAGTATCAGGATTTCATACGGAAACTCGTCTGTTACAAAGGGATTTCATTTTTTAAAACTTATTTGAACTCCTGACTTTTTGTGTGTTCAAAATGCACCATTCAAAGCCACATCATCATTTTTCAATCCTTTCTGACTCCATTTGTTATTTTTTCATGCATTTACTAATTATTTTGAGCTATAAGACCCTAAAATTGAAAAGCATTTCAGATGAACTCTGAAAAGGTTGAAAGTTGGCATGGTATGAACATTTCATCCACATAGCATGTGCAAGAAAGTTGAGAGGGTTACGGCAATAACTGGATGCACTTCGTGTACAAAACGGACAATGTCTTTCAAAGTATCTGGATTTCATACGGAAACTCGTATGTTACAAAGGGATTTCATTTTTTAAAACTTATTTGAACTCCCGACTTTTTGTGTGTTCAAAATGCACCATTCAAAGCCACATCATCATTTTTCAATCCTTTCTGACTTCATTTGTTATTTTTCATGCATTTACTAATTATTTTGAGCTATAAGACCCTAAAATTGAAAAGCATTTCAAATGAACTCTGAAAAGGTTGAAAGTTGGCATGGTATGAACATTTCATCCACATAGCATGTGCAAGAAAGTTGCGAGGGTTACGGCAAAAACTGGATGCACTTCGTGTACAAAACGGACAATCTCTTTGAAAGTATCAGGATTTCATACGGAAACTCGTCCGTTACAAAGGGATTTCATTTTTTAAAACTTATTTGAACTCCTGACTTTTTGTGTGTTCAAGATGCACCATTCAAAGCCACATCATCATTTTTCAATCCTTTCTGACTTCATTTGTTATTTTTCATGCATTTACTAATTATTTTGAGCTATAAGACCCTAAAATTGAAAAGCATTTCAAATGAACTCTGAAATGGTTGAAAGTTGGCATGGTATCATCATTTCATCCACATAGCATGTGCAAGAATGTTGAGAGGGTTACGACAAAAACTGGATGCACTTCGTGTACAAAACGGACAATGTCTTTCAGAGTATCAGGATTTCATACGGAAATTCGTCTGTTACAAAGGGATTTCATTTTTTTAAACTTATTTGAACTCCCGACTTTTTGTGTGTTCAAAATGCACCATTCAAAGCCACATCATCATTTTTCAATCCTTTTTGACTTATTTGTTATTTTTCATGCATTTACTAATTATTTTGAGCTATAAGACCCTAAAATTGAAAAGCATTTCAAATGAACTCTGAAAAGGTTGAAAGTTGGCATGGTATTATCATTTCATCCACATAGCATGTGCAAGAAAGTTGAGAGGGTTACGACAAAATCTGGATGCACTTCGTGTACAAAACGGACAATGTCTTTCAAAGTATCAGGATTTCATACGGAAACTCGTCTGTTACAAAGGGATTTCATTTTTTAAAACTTATTTGAACTCCTGACTTTTTGTGTGTTCAAAATGCACCATTCAAAGCTACATCATCATTTTTCAATCCTTTCTGACTTCATTTGTTATTTTTCATGCATTTACTAATTATTTTGAGCTATAAGACCCTAAAATTGAAAAGCATTTCACATGAACTCTGAAAAGGTTGAAAGTTGGCATGGTATGAACATTTCATCCACATAGCATGTGCAAGAAAGTTGAGAGGGTTACGGCAAAAACTGGATGCACTTCGTGTACAAAACGGACAATGTCTTTCAAAGTATCAGGATTTCATACGAAAACTCATCTGTTACAAAGGGATTTCATTTTTTTAAACTTATTTGAACTCCTGACTTTTTGTGTGTTCAAAATGCACCATTCAAAGCCACATCATCATTTTTCAATCCTTTTTGACTTCATTTGTTATTTTTCTTGCATTTACTAATTATTTTGAGCTATAAGACCCTAAAATTCAAAAGTATTTCAAATGAACTCTGAAAAGGTTGAAAGTTGGCATGGTATCATCATTTCATACACATAGCATGTGCAAGAAAGTTGAGAGGGTTACGGCAAAAACTGGATGCTCTTCGTGTACAAAACGGACAATGTCTTTCAAAGTATCTGGATTTCATACGGAAACTCGTCTGTTACAAAGGGATTTCATTTTTTAAAACTTATTTGAACTCCTGACTTTTTGTGTGTTCAAAATGCACCATTCAAAGCCAGATCATCATTTTTCAATCCTTTCTGACTTCATTTTTTATCTTTCATGCATTTACTAATTATTTTGAGCTATAAGACCCTAAAATTGAAAAGCATTTCAAATGAACTCTGAAAAGGTTGAAAGTTGGCATGGTATCATCATTTCATCCACATAGCATGTGCAAGAAAGTTGAGAGGGTTACGGCAAAAACTGGATGCACTTCGTGTACAAATCGGACAATCTCTTTCAAAGTATCAGGATTTCATATAGAAACTCGTCTGTTACAAAGGGATTTCATTTTTTAAAACTTATTTGAACTCCTGACTTTTTGTGTGTTCAAAATGCACCATTCAAAGCCACATCATCATTTTTCAATCCTTTCTGACTTCATTTGTTATTTTTCATGCATTTACTAATTATTTTGAGCATAAGACCCTAAAATTGAAAAGCATTTCAAATGAACTCTGAAAAGGTTGAAAGTTGGCATGGTATCATCATTTCATCCACATAGCATGTGCAAGAAAGTTGATAGGGTTACGGCAAAAACTGGATGCACTTCGTGTACAAAACGGACAATCTCTTTGAAAGTATCAGGATTTCATACGGAAACTCGTCCGTTACAAAGGGATTTCATTTTTTAAAACTTATTTGAACTCCTAACTTTTTGTGTGTTCAAGATGCACCATTCAAAGCCACATCATCATTTTTCAATCCTTTCTGACTTCATTTGTTATTTTTCATGCATTTACTAATTATTTTGAGCTATAAGACCCTAAAATTGAAAAGCATTTCAAATGAACTCTGAAAAGGTTGAAAGTTGGCATGGTATCATCATTTCATCCACATAGCATGTGCAAGAAAGTTGAGAGGGTTACGGCAAAAACTGGATGCACTTCGTGTACAAAACGGACCATCTCTTTGAAAGTATGAGGATTTCATACGGAAACTCGTCCGTTACAAAGGGATTTCATTTTTTAAAACTTATTTGAACTCCTGACTTTTTGTGTGTTCAAGATGCACCATTCAAAGCCACATCATCATTTTTCAATCCTTTCTGACTTCATTTGTTATTTTTCATGCATTTACTAATTATTTTCAGCTATAAGACCCTAAAATTGAAAAGCATTTCAAATGAACTCTGAAAAGGTTGAAAGTTGGCATGGTATCATCATTTCATCCACATAGCATGTGCAAGAATGTTGAGAGGGTTACGGCAAAAACTTGATGCACTTCGTGTACAAAACAGACAATTTCTTTGAAAGTATCAGGATTTCATACGGAAACTCGTCCGTTACAAAGGGATTTCATTTTTTAAAACTTATGTGAACTCCTGACTTTTTGTGTGTTCAAGATGCACCATTCAAAGCCACATCATCATTTTTCAATCCTTTTTGACTTATTTGTTATTTTTCATTCATTTACTAATTATTTTGAGCTATAAGACCCTAAAATTGAAAAGCATTTCAAATGAACTCTGAAAAGGTTGAAAGTTGGCATGGTATCATCATTTCATCCACATAGCATGTGCAAGAATGTTGAGAGGGTTATGACAAAAACTGGATGCACTTCGTGTACCAAACGGACAATGTCTTTCAGAGTATCATGATTTCATACGGAAACTCGTCTGTTACAAAGGGATTTCATTTTTTAAAACTTATTTGAACTCCCGACTTTTTGTGTGTTCAAAATGCACCATTCAAAGCCACATCATCATTTTTCAATCCTTTTTGACTTATTTGTTATTTTTCATTCATTTACTAATTATTTTGAGCTATAAGACCCTAAAATTGAAAAGCATTTCAAATGAACTCTGAAAAGGTTGAAAGTTGGCATGGTATTATCATTTCATCCACATAGCATGTGCAAGAAAGTTGAGAGGGTTACGACAAAATCTGGATGCACTTTGTGTACAAAACGGACAATGTCTTTCAGAGTATCAGGATTTCATAAGGAAACTCGTCTGTTACAAAGGGATTTCATTTTTTAAAACTTATTTGAACTCCTGACTTTTTGTGTGTTCAAAATGCACCATTCAAAGCCACATCATCATTTTTCAATCCTTTCTGACTTCATTTGTTATTTTTCATGCATTTACTAATTATTTTGAGCTATAAGACCCTAAAATTGAAAAGCATTTCAAATGAACTCTGAAAAGGTTGAAAGTTGGCATGGTATCATCATTTCATCCACATAGCATGTGCAAGAAAGTTGAGAGGGTTACGGCAAAAACTGGATGCACTTCGTGTACAAAATGGACAATGTCTTTCAAAGTATCAGGATTTCATACGGAAACTCATCTGTTACAAAGGGATTTCATTTTTTTAAACTTATTTGAACTCCTGACTTTTTGTGTGTTCAAAATGCACCATTCAAAGCTACATCATCATTTTTCAATCCTTTTTTACTTCATTTGTTATTTTTCTTGCATTTACTAATTATTTTGAGCTATAAGACCCTAAAATTCAAAAGTATTTCAAATGAACTCTGAAAAGGTTGAAAGTTGGCATGGTATCATCATTTCATCCACATAGCATGTGCAAGAAAGTTGAGAGCGTTACGACAAAAACTGGATGCACTTCGTGTACAAAACGGACAATGTCTTTCAAAGTATCAGGATTTCATACAGAAACTCGTCTGTTACAAAGGGATTTCATTTTTTTAAACTTATTTGAACTCCCGACTTTTTGTGTGTTCAAAATGCACCATTCAAAGCCACATCATCATTTTTCAATCCTTTTTGACTTCATTTGTTATTTTTCTTGCATTTACTAATTATTTTGAGCTATAAGACCCTAAAATTCAACAGTATTTCAAATGAACTCTGAAATGGTTGAAAGTTGGCATGGTATCATCATTTCATCCACATAGCATGTGTAAGAAAGTTGAGAGGGTTACGACAAAAACTGGATGCACTTCTTGTACAAAACGGACAATGTCTTTCAAAGTATCAGGATTTCATACGGAAACTCGTCTGTTACAAAGGGATTTCATTTTTTAAAACTTATTTGAACTCCTGACTTTTTGTGTGTTCAAAATGCACCATTCAAAGCCACATCATCATTTTTCAATCCTTTCTGACTCCATTTGTTATTTTTTCATGCATTTACTAATTATTTTGAGCTATAAGACCCTAAAATTGAAAAGCATTTCAGATGAACTCTGAAAAGGTTGAAAGTTGGCATGGTATGAACATTTCATCCACATAGCATGTGCAAGAAAGTTGAGAGGGTTACGGCAATAACTGGATGCTCTTCGTGTACAAAACGGACAATGTCTTTCAAAGTATCTGGATTTCATACGGAAACTCGTCTGTTACAAAGGGATTTCATTTTTTAAAACTTATTTGAACTCCCGACTTTTTGTGTGTTCAAAATGCACCATTCAAAGCCACATCATCATTTTTCAATCCTTTCTGACTTCATTTGTTATTTTTCATGCATTTACTAATTATTTTGAGCTATAAGACCCTAAAATTGAAAAGCATTTCAAATGAACTCTGAAAAGGTTGAAAGTTGGCATGGTATGAACATTTCAGAGTACAAAGTTGAGAGGGTTACAACAAAAACTGGATGCACTTCGTGTACAAAACGGACAATGTCTTTCAGAGTATCAGGATTTCATAC
This sequence comes from Aegilops tauschii subsp. strangulata, assembly GCF_002575655.3. NCBI lineage: Eukaryota > Viridiplantae > Streptophyta > Magnoliopsida > Poales > Poaceae > Aegilops > Aegilops tauschii. The sequence continues at coordinate 471,872,507 of NC_053036.3, read as the reverse complement.
GGAAACTCGTCTGTTACAAAGGGATTTCATTTTTTAAAACTTATTTGAACTCCTGACTTTTTGTGTGTTCAAAATGCACCTTTCAAAGCCAGATCATCATTTTTCAATCCTTTCTGACTTCATTTTTTATCTTTCATGCATTTACTAATTATTTTGAGCTATAAGACCCTAAAATTGAAATGCATTTCAAATGAACTCTGAAAAGGTTGAAAGTTGGCATGGTATCATCATTTCATCCACATAGCATGTGCAAGAAAGTTGAGAGGGTTACGGCAAAAACTGGATGCACTTCGTGTACAAATCGGACAATCTCTTTCAAAGTATCAGGATTTCATATAGAAACTCGTCTGTTACAAAGGGATTTCATTTTTTAAAACTTATTTGAACTCCTGACTTTTTGTGTGTTCAAAATGCACCATTCAAAGCCACATCATCATTTTTCAATCCTTTCTGACTTCATTTTTTATCTTTCATGCATTTAGTAATTATTTTGAGCATAAGACCCTAAAATTGAAAAGCATTTCAAATGAACTCTGAAATGGTTGAAAGTTGGCATGGTATCATCATTTCATCCACATAGCATGTGCAAGAAAGTTGAGAGGGTTACGGCAAAAACTGGATGCACTTCGTGTACAAAACGGACAATGTCTTTCAAAGTATGAGGATTTCATACGGAAACTCGTATGTTACAAAGGGATTTCATTTTTTTAAACTTATTTGAACTCCTGACTTTTTGTGTGTTCAAAATGCACCATTCAAAGCCACATCATCATTTTTCAATCCTTTCTGACTTCAATTTTTATTTTTCATGCATTTACTAATTATTTTGAGCTATAAGACCCTAAAATTGAAAAGCATTTCAAATGAACTCTGAAAAGGTTGAAAGATGGCATGGTATCATAATTTCATCCACATAGCATGTGCAAGAAAGTTGAGAGGGTTACGGCAAAAACTGGATGCACTTCGTGTACAAAACGGACAATCTCTTTGAAAGTATCAGGATTTCATACGGAAACTCGTCCGTTACAAAGGGATTTCATTTTTTAAAACTTATTTGAACTCCTGACTTTTTGTGTGTTCAAGATGCACCATTCAAAGCCACATCATCATTTTTCAATCCTTTCTGACTTCATTTGTTATTTTTCATGCATTTACTAATTATTTTGAGCTATAAGACCCTAAAATTGAAAAGCATTTCAAATGAACTCTGAAATGGTTGAAAGTTGGCATGGTATCATCATTTCATCCACATAGCATGTGCAAGAATGTTGAGAGGGTTACGACAAAAACTGGATGCACTTCGTGTACAAAACGGACAATGTCTTTCAGAGTATCAGGATTTCATACGGAAATTCGTCTGTTACAAAGGGATTTCATTTTTTTAAACTTATTTGAACTCCCGACTTTTTGTGTGTTCAAAATGCACCATTCAAAGCCACATCATCATTTTTCAATCCTTTTTGACTTATTTGTTATTTTTCATGCATTTACTAATTATTTTGAGCTATAAGACCCTAAAATTGAAAAGCATTTCAAATGAACTCTGAAAAGGTTGAAAGTTGGCATGGTATTATCATTTCATCCACATAGCATGTGCAAGAAAGTTGAGAGGGTTACGACAAAATCTGGATGCACTTCGTGTACAAAACGGACAATGTCTTTCAAAGTATCAGGATTTCATACGGAAACTCGTCTGTTACAAAGGGATTTCATTTTTTTAAACTTATTTGAACTCCTGACTTTTTGTGTGTTCAAAATGCACCATTCAAAGCCACATCATCATTTTTCAATCCTTTCTGACTTCATTTGTTATTTTTCATGCATTTACTAATTATTTTGAGCTATAAGACCCTAAAATTGAAAAGCATTTCAGATGAACTCTGAAAAGGTTGAAAGTTGGCATGGTATGAACATTTCATCCACATAGCATGTGCAAGAAAGTTGAGAGGGTTACGGCAAAAACTGGATGCACTTCGTGTACAAAACAGACAATGTCTTTCAAAGTATCAGGATTTCATACGAAAACTCATCTGTTACAAAGGGATTTCATTTTTTTAAACTTATTTGAACTCCTGACTTTTTGTGTGTTCAAAATGCACCATTCAAAGCCACATCATCATTTTTCAATCCTTTTTGACTTCATTTGTTATTTTTCTTGCATTTACTAATTATTTTGAGCTATAAGACCCTAAAATTCAAAAGTATTTCAAATGAACTCTGAAAAGGTTGAAAGTTGGCATGGTATCATCATTTCATACACATAGCATGTGCAAGAAAGTTGAGAGGGTTACGGCAAAAACTGGATGCTCTTCGTGTACAAAACGGACAATGTCTTTCAAAGTATCTGGATTTCATACGGAAACTCGTCTGTTACAAAGGGATTTCATTTTTTAAAACTTATTTGAACTCCTGACTTTTTGTGTGTTCAAAATGCACCATTCAAAGCCACATCATCATTTTTCAATCCTTTTTGACTTCATTTGTTATTTTTCTTGCATTTACTAATTATTTTGAGCTATAAGACCCTAAAATTGAAAAGCATTTCAAATGAACTCTGAAAAGGTTGAAAGTTGGCATGGTATGAACATTTCATCCACATAGCATGTGCAAAAAAGTTGAGAGGGTTACGGCAAAAACTGGATGCACTTCGTGTACAAAACGGACAATGTCTTTCAAAGTATCTGGATTTCATACGGAAACTCGTCTGTTACAAAGGGATTTCATTTTTTTAAACTTATTTAAACTCCTGACTTTTTGTGTGTTCAAAATGCACCATTCAAAGCTACATCATCATTTTTCAATCCTTTGTGACTTCATTTGTTCTTTTTCATGCATTTACTAATTATTTTGAGCTATAAGACCCTAAAATTGAAAAGCATTTCAAATGAACTCTGAAAAGGTTGAAAGTTGGCATGGTATCATCATTTCATCCACATAGCATGTGCAAGAAAGTTGGGAGGGTTACGGCAAAAACTGGATGCACTTCGTGTACAAAACGGACAATGTCTTTCAAAGTATGAGGATTTCATACGGAAACTCGTCTGTTACAAAGGGATTTCATTTTTTTAAACTTATTTGAACTCCTGACTTTTTGTGTGTTCAAAATGCACCATTCAAAGCCACATCATCATTTTTCAATCCTTTCTGACTTCATTTTTTATTTTTCATGCATTTACTAATTATTTTGAGCTATAAGACCCTAAAATTGAAAAGCATTTCAAATGAACTCTGAAAAGGTTGAAAGTTGGCATGGTATCATCATTTCATCCACATAGCATGTGCAAGAAAGTTGAGAGGGTTACGGCAAAAACTGGATGCACTTCGTGTACAAAACGGACAATCTCTTTAAAAGTATCAGGATTTCATACGGAAACTCGTCCGTTACAAAGGGATTTCATTTTTTAAAACTTATTTGAACTCCTTACTTTTTGTGTGTTCAAGATGCACCATTCAAAGCCACATCATCATTTTTCAATCCTTTCTGACTTCATTTGTTATTTTTCATGCATTTACTAATTATTTTGAGCTATAAGACCCTAAAATTGAAAAGCATTTCAAATGAACTCTGAAAAGGTTGAAAGTTGGCATGGTATCATCATTACATCCACATAGCATGTGCAAGAAAGTTGAGAGGGTTACGGCAAAAACTGGATGCACTTCGTGTACAAAACGGACAATGTCTTTCAAAGTATCTCGATTTCATACGGAAACTCATGTGTTACAAAGGGATTTCATTTTTTAAAACTTATTTGAACTCCCGACTTTTTGTGTGTTCAAAATGCACCATTCAAAGCCACATCATCATTTTTCAATCCTTTTTGAATTATTTGTTATTTTTCATGCATTTACTAATTATTTTGAGCTATAAGACCCTAAAATTGAAAAGCATTTCACATGAACTCTGAAAAGGTTGAAAGTTGGCATGGTATTATCATTTCATCCACATAGCATGTGCAAGAAAGTTGAGAGGGTTACGGCAAAAACTGGATGCACTTCGTGTACAAAACGGACAATCTCTTTGAAAGTATCAGGATTTCATACGGAAACTCGTCCGTTACAAAGGGATTTCATTTTTTAAAACTTATTTGAACTCCTGACTTTTTGTGTGTTCAAGATGCACCATTCAAAGCCACATCATCATTTTTCAATCCTTTCTGACTTCATTTGTTATTTTTCATGCATTTACTAATTATTTTGAGCTATAAGACCCTAAAATTGAAAAGCATTTCAAATGAACTCTGAAATGGTTGAAAGTTGGCATGGTATCATCATTTCATCCACATAGCATGTGCAAGAATGTTGAGAGGGTTACGACAAAAACTGGATGCACTTCGTGTACAAAACGGACAATGTCTTTCAGAGTATCAGGATTTCATACGGAAATTCGTCTGTTACAAAGGGATTTCATTTTTTAAAACTTATTTGAACTCCCGACTTTTTGTGTGTTCAAAATGCACCATTCAAAGCCACATCATCATTTTTCAATCCTTTTTGACTTATTTGTTATTTTTCATGCATTTACTAATTATTTTGAGCTATAAGACCCTAAAATTGAAAAGCATTTCAAATGAACTCTGAAAAGGTTGAAAGTTGGCATGGTATTATCATTTCATCCACATAGCATGTGCAAGAAAGTTGAGAGGGTTACGACAAAATCTGGATGCACTTCGTGTACAAAACGGACAATGTCTTTCAAAGTATCAGGATTTCATACGGAAATTCGTCTGTTACAAAGGGATTTCATTTTTTTAAACTTATTTGAACTCCTGACTTTTTGTGTGTTCAAAATGCACCATTCAAAGCTACATCATCATTTTTCAATCCTTTCTGACTTCATTTGTTATTTTTCATGCATTTACTAATTATTTTGAGCTATAAGACCCTAAAATTGAAAAGCATTTCAGATGAACTCTGAAAAGGTTGAAAGTTGGCATGGTATGAACATTTCATCCACATAGCATGTGCAAGAAAGTTGAGAGGGTTACGGCAAAAACTGGATGCACTTCGTGTACAAAACGGACAATGCCTTTCAAAGTATCAGGATTTCATACGAAAACTCATCTGTTACAAAGGGATTTCCTTTTTTTAAACTTATTTGAACTCCTGACTTTTTGTGTGTTCAAAATGCACCATTCAAAGCCACATCATCATTTTTCAATCCTTTTTGACTTCATTTGTTATTTTTCTTGCATTTACTAATTATTTTGAGCTATAAGACCCTAAAATTCAAAAGTATTTCAAATGAACTCTGAAAAGGTTGAAAGTTGGCATGGTATCATCATTTCATACACATAGCATGTGCAAGAAAGTTGAGAGGGTTACGGCAAAAACTGGATGCTCTTCGTGTACAAAACGGACAATGTCTTTCAAAGTATCTGGATTTCATACGGAAACTCGTCTGTTACAAAGGGATTTCATTTTTTAAAACTTATTTGAACTCCTGACTTTTTGTGTGTTCAAAATGCACCATTCAAAGCCAGATCATCATTTTTCAATCCTTTCTGACTTCATTTTTTATCTTTCATGCATTTACTAATTATTTTGAGCATAAGACCCTAAAATTGAAAAGCATTTCAAATGAACTCTGAAAAGGTTGAAAGTTGGCATGGTATCATCATTTCATCCACATAGCATGTGCAAGAAAGTTGAGAGGGTTACGGCAAAAACTGGATGCACTTCGTGTACAAAACGGACAATGTCTTTCAAAGTATCAGGATTTCATACGAAAACTCATCTGTTACAAAGGGATTTCATTTTTTTAAACTTATTTGAACTCCTGACTTTTTGTGTGTTCAAAATGCACCATTCAAAGCCACATCATCATTTTTCAATCCTTTCTGACTTCATTTGTTATTTTTCATGCATTTACTAATTATTTTGAGCTATAAGACCCTAAAATTGAAAAGCATTTCAGATGAACTCTGAAAAGGCTGAAAGTTAGCATGGTATGAACATTTCATCCACATAGCATGTGCAAGAAAGTTGAGAGGGTTACGGCAAAAACTGGATGCACTTCGTGTACAAAACGGACAATGTCTTTCAAAGTATCAGGATTTCATACGAAAACTCATCTGTTACAAAGGGATTTCATTTTTTTAAACTTATTTGAACTCCTGACTTTTTGTGTGTTCAAAATGCACCATTCAAAGCCACATCATCATTTTTCAATCCTTTTTGACTTCATTTGTTATTTTTCTTGCATTTACTAATTATTTTGAGCTATAAGACCCTAAAATTCAAAAGTATTTCAAATGAACTCTGAAAAGGTTGAAAGTTGGCATGGTATCATCATTTCATACACATAGCATGTGCAAGAAAGTTGAGAGGGTTACGGCAAAATTTGGATGCTCTTCGTGTACAAAACGGACAATGTCTTTCAAAGTATCTGGATTTCATACGGAAACTCGTCTGTTACAAAGGGATTTCATTTTTTAAAACTTATTTGAACTCCTGACTTTTTGTGTGTTCAAAATGCACCATTCAAAGCCACATCATCATTTTTCAATCCTTTTTGACTTCATTTGTTATTTTTCTTGCATTTACTAATTATTTTGAGCTATAAGACCCTAAAATTGAAAAGCATTTCAAATGAACTCTGAAAAGGTTGAAAGTTGGCATGGTATGAACATTTCATCCACATAGCATGTGCAAAAAAGTTGAGAGGGTTACGGCAAAAACTGGATGCACTTCGTGTACAAAACGGACAATGTCTTTCAAAGTATCTGGATTTCATACGGAAACTCGTCTGTTACAAAGGGATTTCATTTTTTAAAACTTATTTAAACTCCTGACTTTTTGTGTGTTCAAAATGCACCATTCAAAGCTACATCATCATTTTTCAATCCTTTGTGACTTCATTTGTTCTTTTTCATGCATTTACTAATTATTTTGAGCTATAAGACCCTAAAATTGAAAAGCATTTCAAATGAACTCTGAAAAGGTTGAAAGTTGGCATGGTATCATCATTTCATCCACATAGCATGTGCAAGAAAGTTGGGAGGGTTACGGCAAAAACTGGATGCACTTCGTGTACAAAACGGACAATGTCTTTCAAAGTATGAGGATTTCATACGGAAACTCGTCTGTTACAAAGGGATTTCATTTTTTTAAACTTATTTGAACTCCTGACTTTTTGTGTGTTCAAAATGCACCATTCAAAGCCACATCATCATTTTTCAATCCTTTCTGACTTCATTTTTTATTTTTCATGCATTTACTAATTATTTTGAGCTATAAGACCCTAAAATTGAAAAGCATTTCAAATGAACTCTGAAAAGGTTGAAAGTTGGCATGGTATCATCATTTCATCCACATAGCATGTGCAAGAAAGTTGAGAGGGTTACGGCAAAAACTGGATGCACTTCGTGTACAAAACGGACAATCTCTTTAAAAGTATCAGGATTTCATACGGAAACTCGTCCGTTACAAAGGGATTTCATTTTTTAAAACTTATTTGAACTCCTTACTTTTTGTGTGTTCAAGATGCACCATTCAAAGCCACATCATCATTTTTCAATCCTTTCTGACTTCATTTGTTATTTTTCATGCATTTACTAATTATTTTGAGCTATAAGACCCTAAAATTGAAAAGCATTTCAAATGAACTCTGAAAAGGTTGAAAGTTGGCATGGTATCATCATTTCATCCACATAGCATGTGCAAGAAAGTTGAGAGGGTTACGGCAAAAACTGGATGCACTTCGTGTACAAAACGGACAATGTCTTTCAAAGTATCTCGATTTCATACGGAAACTCATGTGTTACAAAGGGATTTCATTTTTTAAAACTTATTTGAACTCCCGACTTTTTGTGTGTTCAAAATGCACCATTCAAAGCCACATCATCATTTTTCAATCCTTTTTGAATTATTTGTTATTTTTCATGCATTTACTAATTATTTTGAGCTATAAGACCCTAAAATTGAAAAGCATTTCACATGAACTCTGAAAAGGTTGAAAGTTGGCATGGTATTATCATTTCATCCACATAGCATGTGCAAGAAAGTTGAGAGGGTTACGGCAAAAACTGGATGCACTTCGTGTACAAAACGGACAATCTCTTTGAAAGTATCAGGATTTCATACGGAAACTCGTCCGTTACAAAGGGATTTCATTTTTTAAATCTTATTTGAACTCCTGACTTTTTGTGTGTTCAAGATGCACCATTCAAAGCCACATCATCATTTTTCAATCCTTTCTGACTTCATTTGTTATTTTTCATGCATTTACTAATTATTTTGAGCTATAAGACCCTAAAATTGAAAAGCATTTCAAATGAACTCTGAAATGGTTGAAAGTTGGCATGGTATCATCATTTCATCCACATAGCATGTGCAAGAATGTTGAGAGGGTTACGCAAAAACTGGATGCACTTCGTGTACAAAACGGACAATGTCTTTCAGAGTATCAGGATTTCATACGGAAATTCGTCTGTTACAAAGGGATTTCATTTTTTAAAACTTTTTTGAACTCCCGACTTTTTGTGTGTTCAAAATGCACCATTCAAAGCCACATCATCATTTTTCAATCCTTTTTGACTTATTTGTTATTTTTCATGCATTTACTAATTATTTTGAGCTATAAGACCCTAAAATTGAAAAGCATTTCAAATGAACTCTGAAAAGGTTGAAAGTTGGCATGGTATTATCATTTCATCCACATAGCATGTGCAAGAAAGTTGAGAGGGTTACGAAAAAATCTGGATGCACTTCGTGTACAAAACGGACAATGTCTTTCAAAGTATCAGGATTTCATACGGAAACTCGTCTGTTACAAAGGGATTTCATTTTTTTAAACTTATTTGAACTCCTGACTTTTTGTGTGTTCAAAATGCACCATTCAAAGCTACATCATCATTTTTCAATCCTTTCTGACTTCATTTGTTATTTTTCATGCATTTACTAATTATTTTGAGCTATAAGACCCTAAAATTGAAAAGCATTTCAGATGAACTCTGAAAAGGTTGAAAGTTGGCATGGTATGAACATTTCATCCACATAGCATGTGCAAGAAAGTTGAGAGGGTTACGACAAAAACTGGATGCACTTCGTGTACAAAACGGACAATGTCTTTCAAAGTATCAGGATTTCATACGAAAACTCATCTGTTACAAAGGGATTTCATTTTTTAAAACTTATTTGAACTCCTGACTTTTTGTGTGTTCAAAATGCACCATTCAAAGCCACATCATCATTTTTCAATCCTTTTTGACTTCATTTGTTATTTTTCTTGCATTTACTAATTATGTTGAGCTATAAGACCCTAAAATTCAAAAGTATTTCAAATGAACTCTGAAAAGGTTGAAAGTTGGCATGGTATCATCATTTCATACACATAGCATGTGCAAGAAAGTTGAGAGGGTTACGGCAAAAACTGGATGCTCTTCGTGTACAAAACGGACAATGTCTTTCAAAGTATCTGGATTTCATACGGAAACTCGTCTGTTACAAAGGGATTTCATTTTTTAAAACTTATTTGAACTCCTGGCTTTTTGTGTGTTCAAAATGCACCATTCAAAGCCAGATCATCATTTTTCAATCCTTTCTGACTTCATTTGTTATTTTTCATGCATTTACTAATTATTTTGAGCTATAAGACCCTAAAATTGAAAAGCATTTCAAATGAACTCTGAAAAGGTTGAAAGTTGGCATGGTATGAACATTTCAGAGTACAAAGTTGAGAGGGTTACAACAAAAACTGGATGCACTTCGTGTACAAAACGGACAATGTCTTTCAGAGTATCAGGATTTCATACGGAAACTCGTCTGTTACAAAGGGATTTCATTTTTTAAAACTTATTTGAACTCCTGACTTTTTGTGTGTTCAAAATGCACCTTTCAAAGCCAGATCATCATTTTTCAATCCTTTCTGACTTCATTTTTTATCTTTCATGCATTTACTAATTATTTTGAGCTATAAGACCCTAAAATTGAAAAGCATTTCAAATGAACTCTGAAAAGGTTGAAAGTTGGCATGGTATCATCATTTCATCCACATAGCATGTGCAAGAAAGTTGAGAGGGTTACGGCAAAAACTGGATGCACTTCGTGTACAAATCGGACAATCTCTTTCAAAGTATCAGGATTTCATATAGAAACTCGTCTGTTACAAAGGGATTTCATTTTTTAAAACTTATTTGAACTCCTGACTTTTTGTGTGTTCAAAATGCACCATTCAAAGCCAAATCATCATTTTTCAATCCTTTCTCACTTCATTTGTTATTTTTCATGCATTTACTAATTATTTTGAGCATAAGACCCTAAAATTGAAAAGCATTTCAAATGAACTCTGAAAAGGTTGAAAGTTGGCATGGTATCATCATTTCATCCACATAGCATGTGCAAGAAAGTTGATAGGGTTACGGCAAAAACTGGATGCACTTCGTGTACAAAACGGACAATCTCTTTGAAAGTATCAGGATTTCATACGGAAACTCGTCCGTTACAAAGGGATTTCATTTTTTAAAACTTATTTGAACTCCTAACTTTTTGTGTGTTCAAGATGCACCATTCAAAGCCACATCATCATTTTTCAATCCTTTCTGACTTCATTTGTTATTTTTCATGCATTTACTAATTATTTTGAGCTATAAGACCCTAAAATTGAAAAGCATTTCAAATGAACTCTGAAAAGGTTGAAAGTTGGCATGGTATCATCATTTCATCCACATAGCTTGTGCAAGAAAGTTGAGAGGGTTACGGCAAAAACTGGATGCACTTCGTGTACAAAACGGACCATCTCTTTGAAAGTATGAGGATTTCATACGGAAACTCGTCCGTTACAAAGGGATTTCATTTTTTTAAACTTATTTGAACTCCTGACTTTTTGTGTGTTCAAGATGCACCATTCAAAGCCACATCATCATTTTTCAATCCTTTCTGACTTCATTTGTTATTTTTCATGCATTTACTAATTATTTTCAGCTATAAGACCCTAAAATTGAAAAGCATTTCAAATGAACTCTGAAAAGGTTGAAAGTTGGCATGGTATCATCATTTCATCCACATAGCATGTGCAAGAATGTTGAGAGGGTTACGACAAAAACTGGATGCACTTCGTGTACCAAACGGACAATGTCTTTCAGAGTATCAGGATTTCATACGGAAACTCGTCTGTTACAAAGGGATTTCATTTTTTAAAACTTATTTGAACTCCCGACTTTTTGTGTGTTCAAAATGCACCATTCAAAGCCACATCATCATTTTTCAATCCTTTTTGACTTATTTGTTATTTTTCATTCATTTACTAATTATTTTGAGCTATAAGACCCTAAAATTGAAAAGCATTTCAAATGAACTCTGAAAAGGTTGAAAGTTGGCATGGTATTATCATTTCATCCACATAGCATGTGCAAGAAAGTTGAGAGGGTTACGACAAAATCTGGATGCACTTTGTGTACAAAACGGACAATGTCTTTCAGAGTATCAGGATTTCATAAGGAAACTCGTCTGTTACAAAGGGATTTCATTTTTTAAAACTTATTTGAACTCCTGACTTTTTGTGTGTTCAAAATGCACCATTCAAAGCCACATCATCATTTTTCAATCCTTTCTGACTTCATTTGTTATTTTTCATGCATTTACTAATTATTTTGAGCTATAAGACCCTAAAATTGAAAAGCATTTCAAATGAACTCTGAAAAGGTTGAAAGTTGGCATGGTATCATCATTTCATCCACATAGCATGTGCAAGAAAGTTGAGAGGGTTACGGCAAAAACTGGATGCACTTCGTGTACAAAATGGACAATGTCTTTCAAAGTATCAGGATTTCATACGGAAACTCATCTGTTACAAAGGGATTTCATTTTTTTAAACTTATTTGAACTCCTGACTTTTTGTGTGTTCAAAATGCACCATTCAAAGCTACATCATCATTTTTCAATCCTTTTTTACTTCATTTGTTATTTTTCTTGCATTACTAATTATTTTGAGCTATAAGACCCTAAAATTCAAAAGTATTTCAAATGAACTCTGAAAAGGTTGAAAGTTGGCATGGTATCATCATTTCATCCACATAGCATGTGCAAGAAAGTTGAGAGCGTTACGACAAAAACTGGATGCACTTCGTGTACAAAACGGACAATGTCTTTCAAAGTATCAGGATTTCATACAGAAACTCGTCTGTTACAAAGGGATTTCATTTTTTTAAACTTATTTGAACTCCCGACTTTTTGTGTGTTCAAAATGCACCATTCAAAGCCACATCATCATTTTTCAATCCTTTTTGACTTCATTTGTTATTTTTCTTGCATTTACTAATTATTTTGAGCTATAAGACCCTAAAATTCAAAAGTATTTCAAATGAACTCTGAAATGGTTGAAAGTTGGCATGGTATCATCATTTCATCCACATAGCATGTGTAAGAAAGTAGAGAGGGTTACGACAAAAACTGGATGCACTTCTTGTACAAAACGGACAATGTCTTTCAAAGTATCAGGATTTCATACGGAAACTCGTCTGTTACAAAGGGATTTCATTTTTTAAAACTTATTTGAACTCCTGACTTTTTGTGTGTTCAAAGTGCACCATTCAAAGCCACATCATCATTTTTCAATCCTTTCTGACTCCATTTGTTATTTTTCATGCATTTACTAATTATTTTGAGCTATAAGACCCTAAAATTGAAAAGCATTTCAGATGAACTCTGAAAAGGTTGAAAGTTGGCATGGTATGAACATTTCATCCACATAGCATGTGCAAGAAAGTTGAGAGGGTTACGGCAATAACTGGATGCACTTCGTGTACAAAACGGACAATGTCTTTCAAAGTATCTGGATTTCATACGGAAACTTGTCTGTTACAAAGGGATTTCATTTTTTAAAACTTATTTGAACTCCCGACTTTTTGTGTGTTCAAAATGCACCATTCAAAGCCACATCATCATTTTTCAATCCTTTCTGACTTCATTTGTTATTTTTCATGCATTTACTAATTATTTTGAGCTATAAGACCCTAAAATTGAAAAGCATTTCAAATGAACTCTGAAAAGGTTGAAAGTTGGCATGGTATGAACATTTCAGAGTACAAAGTTGAGAGGGTTAGAACAAAAACTGGATGCACTTCGTGTACAAAACGGACAATGTCTTTCAGAGTATCAGGATTTCATACGGAAACTCGTCTGTTACAAAGGGATTTCATTTTTTAAAACTTATTTGAACTCCTGACTTTTTGTGTGTTCAAAATGCACCTTTCAAAGCCAGATCATCATTTTTCAATCCTTTCTGACTTCATTTTTTATTTTTCATGCATTTACTAATTATTTTGAGCTATAAGACCCTAAAATTGAAATGCATTTCAAATGAACTCTGAAAAGGTTGAAAGTTGGCATGGTATCATCATTTCATCCACATAGCATGTGCAAGAAAGTTGAGAGGGTTACGGCAAAAACTGGATGCACTTCGTGTACAAAACGGACAATGTCTTTCAAAGTATGAGGATTTCATACGGAAACTCGTATGTTACAAAGGGATTTCATTTTTTTAAACTTATTTGAACTCCTGACTTTTTGTGTGTTCAAAATGCACCATTCAAAGCCACATCATCATTTTTCAATCCTTTCTGACTTCAATTTTTATTTTTCATGCATTTACTAATTATTTTGAGCTATAAGACCCTAAAATTGAAAAGCATTTCAAATGAACTCTGAAAAGGTTGAAAGATGGCATGGTATCATAATTTCATCCACATAGCATGTGCAAGAAAGTTGAGAGGGTTACGGCAAAAACTGGATGCACTTCGTGTACAAAACGGACAATCTCTTTGAAAGTATCAGGATTTCATACGGAAACTCGTCCGTTACAAAGGGATTTCATTTTTTAAAACTTATTTGAACTCCTGACTTTTTGTGTGTTCAAGATGCACCATTCAAAGCCACATCATCATTTTTCAATCCTTTCTGACTTCATTTGTTATTTTTCATGCATTTACTAATTATTTTGAGCTATAAGACCCTAAAATTGAAAAGCATTTCAAATGAACTCTGAAATGGTTGAAAGTTGGCATGGTATCATCATTTCATCCACATAGCATGTGCAAGAATGTTGAGAGGGTTACGACAAAAACTGGATGCACTTCGTGTACAAAACGGACAATGTCTTTCAGAGTATCAGGATTTCATACGGAAATTCGTCTGTTACAAAGGGATTTCATTTTTTAAAACTTATTTGAACTCCCGACTTTTTGTGTGTTCAAAATGCACCATTCAAAGCCACATCATCATTTTTCAATCCTTTTTGACTTATTTGTTATTTTTCATGCATTTACTAATTATTTTGAGCTATAAGACCCTAAAATTGAAAAGCATTTCAAATGAACTCTGAAAAGGTTGAAAGTTGGCATGGTATTATCATTTCATCCACATAGCATGTGCAAGAAAGTTGAGAGGGTTACGACAAAATCTAGATGCACTTCGTGTACAAAACGGACAATGTCTTTCAAAGTATCAGGATTTCATACGGAAACTCGTCTGTTACAAAGGGATTTCATTTTTTTAAACTTATTTGAACTCCTGACTTTTTGTGTGTTCAAAATGCACCATTCAAAGCTACATCATCATTTTTCAATCCTTTCTGACTTCATTTGTTATTTTTCATGCATTTACTAATTATTTTGAGCTATAAGACCCTAAAATTGAAAAGCATTTCAGATGAACTCTGAAAAGGTTGAAAGTTGGCATGGTATGAACATTTCATCCACATAGCATGTGCAAGAAAGTTGAGAGGGTTACGGCAAAAACTGGATGCACTTCGTGTACAAAACGGACAATGTCTTTCAAAGTATCAGTATTTCATACGAAAACTCATCTGTTACAAAGGGATTTCATTTTTTTAAACTTATTTGAACTCCTGACTTTTTGTGTGTTCAAAATGCACCATTCAAAGCCACATCATCATTTTTCAATCCTTTTTGACTTCATTTGTTATTTTTCTAGCATTTACTAATTATTTTGAGCTATAAGACCCTAAAATTCAAAAGTATTTCAAATGAACTCTGAAAAGGTTGAAAGTTGGCATGGTATCATCATTTCATACACATAGCATGTGCAAGAAAGTTGAGAGGGTTACGGCAAAAACTGGATGCTCTTCGTGTACAAAACGGACAATGTCTTTCAAAGTATCTGGATTTCATACGGAAACTCGTCTGTTACAAAGGGATTTCATTTTTTAAAACTTATTTGAACTCCTGACTTTTTGTGTGTTCAAAATGCACCATTCAAAGCCACATCATCATTTTTCAATCCTTTTTGACTTCATTTGTTATTTTTCTTGCATTTACTAATTATTTTGAGCTATAAGACCCTAAAATTGAAAAGCATTTCAAATGAACTCTGAAAAGGTTGAAAGTTGGCATGGTATGAACATTTCATCCACATAGCATGTGCAAAAAAGTTGAGAGGGTTACGGCAAAAACTGGATGCACTTCGTGTACAAAACGGACAATGTCTTTCAAAGTATCTGGATTTCATACGGAAACTCGTCTGTTACAAAGGGATTTCATTTTTTAAAACTTATTTAAACTCCTGACTTTTTGTGTGTTCAAAATGCACCATTCAAAGCTACATCATCATTTTTCAATCCTTTGTGACTTCATTTGTTCTTTTTCATGCATTTACTAATTATTTTGAGCTATAAGACCCTAAAATTGAAAAGCATTTCAAATGAACTCTGAAAAGGTTGAAAGTTGGCATGGTATCATCATTTCATCCACATAGCATGTGCAAGAAAGTTGGGAGGGTTACGGCAAAAACTGGATACACTTCGTGTACAAAACGGACAATGTATTTCAAAGTATCAGGATTTCATACGGAAACTCGTCTGTTACAAAGGGATTTCATTTTTTAAAACTTATTTGAACTCCTGACTTTTTGTGTGTTCAAAATGCACCATTCAAAGCCACATCATCATTTTTCAATCCTTTCTGACTCCATTTGTTATTTTTCATGCATTTACTAATTATTTTGAGCTATAAGACCCTAAAATTGAAAAGCATTTCAGATGAACTCTGAAAAGGTTGAAAGTTGGCATGGTATGAACATTTCATCCACATAGCATGTGCAAGAAAGTTGAGAGGGTTACGGCAATAACTGGATGCACTTCGTGTACAAAACGGACAATGTCTTTCAAAGTATCTGGATTTCATACGGAAACTCGTCTGTTACAAAGGGATTTCATTTTTTAAAACTTATTTGAACTCCCGACTTTTTGTGTGTTCAAAATGCACCATTCAAAGCCACATCATCATTTTTCAATCCTTTCTGACTTCATTTGTTATTTTTCATGCATTTACTAATTATTTTGAGCTATAAGACCCTAAAATTGAAAAGCATTTCAAATGAACTCTGAAAAGGTTGAAAGTTGGCATGGTATGAACATTTCAGAGTACAAAGTTGAGAGGGTTACAACAAAAACTGGATGCACTTCGTGTACAAAACGGACAATGTCTTTCAGAGTATCAGGATTTCATACGGAAACTCGTCTGTTACAAAGGGATTTCATTTTTTAAAACTTATTTGAACTCCTGACTTTTTGTGTGTTCAAAATGCACCTTTCAAAGCCAGATCATCATTTTTCAATCCTTTCTGATTTCATTTTTTATTTTTCATGCATTTACTAATTATTTTGAGCTATAAGACCCTAAAATTGAAATGCATTTCAAATGAACTCTGAAAAGGTTGAAAGTTGGCATGGTATCATCATTTCATCCACATAGCATGTGCAAGAAAGTTGAGAGGGTTACGGCAAAAACTGGATGCACTTCGTGTACAAAACGGACAATGTCTTTCAAAGTATGAGGATTTCATACGGAAACTCGTATGTTACAAAGGGATTTCATTTTTTTAAACTTATTTGAACTCCTGACTTTTTGTGTGTTCAAAATGCACCATTCAAAGCCACATCATCATTTTTCAATCCTTTCTGACTTCAATTTTTATTTTTCATGCATTTACTAATTATTTTGAGCTATAAGACCCTAAAATTGAAAAGCATTTCAAATGAACTCTGAAAAGGTTGAAAGATGGCATGGTATCATAATTTCATCCACATAGCATGTGCAAGAAAGTTGAGAGGGTTACGGCAAAAACTGGATGCACTTCGTGTACAAAACGGACAATCTCTTTGAAAGTATCAGGATTTCATACGGAAACTCGTCCGTTACAAAGGGATTTCATTTTTTAAAACTTATTTGAACTCCTGACTTTTTGTGTGTTCAAGATGCACCATTCAAAGCCACATCATCATTTTTCAATCCTTTCTGACTTCATTTGTTATTTTTCATGCATTTACTAATTATTTTGAGCTATAAGACCCTAAAATTGAAAAGCATTTCAAATGAACTCTGAAATGGTTGAAAGTTGGCATGGTATCATCATTTCATCCACATAGCATGTGCAAGAATGTTGAGAGGGTTACGACAAAAACTGGATGCACTTCGTGTACAAAACGGACAATGTCTTTCAGAGTATCAGGATTTCATACGGAAATTCGTCTGTTACAAAGGGATTTCATTTTTTAAAACTTATTTGAACTCCCGACTTTTTGTGTGTTCAAAATGCACCATTCAAAGCCACATCATCATTTTTCAATCCTTTTTGACTTATTTGATATTTTTCATTTATTTACTAATTATTTTGAGCTATAAGACCCTAAAATTGAAAAGCATTTCAAATGAACTCTGAAAAGGTTGAAAGTTGGCATGGTATTATCATTTCATCCACATAGCATGTGCAAGAAAGTTGAGAGGGTTACGACAAAATCTGGATGCACTTTGTGTACAAAACGGACAATGTCTTTCAGAGTATCAGGATTTCATAAGGAAACTCGTCTGTTACAAAGGGATTTCATTTTTTAAAACTTATTCGAACTCCTGACTTTTTGTGTGTTCAAAATGCACCATTCAAAGCCACATCATCATTTTTCAATCCTTTCTGACTTCATTTGTTATTTTTCATGCATTTACTAATTATTTTGAGCTATAAGACCCTAAAATTGAAAAGCATTTCAAATGAACTCTGAAAAGGTTGAAAGTTGGCATGGTATCATCATTTCATCCACATAGCATGTGCAAGAAAGTTGAGAGGGTTACGGCAAAAACTGGATGCACTTCGTGTACAAAATGGACAATGTCTTTCAAAGTATCAGGATTTCATACGGAAACTCATCTGTTACAAAGGGATTTCATTTTTTTAAACTTATTTGAACTCCTGACTTTTTGTGTGTTCAAAATGCACCATTCAAAGCTACATCATCATTTTTCAATCCTTTTTTACTTCATTTATTATTTTTCTTGCATTTACTAATTATTTTGAGCTATAAGACCCTAAAATTCAAAAGTATTTCAAATGAACTCTGAAAAGGTTGAAAGTTGGCATGGTATCATCATTTCATCCACATAGCATGTGCAAGAAAGTTGAGAGCGTTACGACAAAAACTGGATGCACTTCGTGTACAAAACGGACAATGTCTTTCAAAGTATCAGGATTTCATACAGAAACTCGTCTGTTACAAAGGGATTTCATTTTTTTAAACTTATTTGAACTCCCGACTTTTTGTGTGTTCAAAATGCACCATTCAAAGCCACATCATCATTTTTCAATCCTTTTTGACTTCATTTGTTATTTTTCTTGCATTTACTAATTATTTTGAGCTATAAGACCCTAAAATTCAAAAGTATTTCAAATGAACTCTGAAATGGTTGAAAGTTGGCATGGTATCATCATTTCATCCACATAGCATGTGTAAGAAAGTTGAGAGGGTTACGACAAAAACTGGATGCACTTCTTGTACAAAACGGACAATGTCTTTCAAAGTATCAGGATTTCATACGGAAACTCGTCTGTTACAAAGGGATTTCATTTTTTAAAACTTATTTGAACTCCTGACTTTTTGTGTGTTCAAAGTGCACCATTCAAAGCCACATCATCATTTTTCAATCCTTTCTGACTCCATTTGTTATTTTTCATGCATTTACTAATTATTTTGAGCTATAAGACCCTAAAATTGAAAAGCATTTCAGATGAACTCTGAAAAGGTTGAAAGTTGGCATGGTATGAACATTTCATCCACATAGCATGTGCAAGAAAGTTGAGAGGGTTACGGCAATAACTGGATGCACTTCGTGTACAAAACGGACAATGTCTTTCAAAGTATCTGGATTTCATACGGAAACTCGTCTGTTACAAAGGGATTTCATTTTTTAAAACTTATTTGAACTCCCGACTTTTTGTGTGTTCAAAATGCACAATTCAAAGCCACATCATCATTTTTCAATCCTTTCTGACTTCATTTGTTATTTTTCATGCATTTACTAATTATTTTGAGCTATAAGACCCTAAAATTGAAAAGCATTTCAAATGAACTCTGAAAAGGTTGAAAGTTGGCATGGTATGAACATTTCAGAGTACAAAGTTGAGAGGGTTAGAACAAAAACTGGATGCACTTCGTGTACAAAACGGACAATGTCTTTCAGAGTATCAGGATTTCATACGGAAACTCGTCTGTTACAAAGGGATTTCATTTTTTAAAACTTATTTGAACTCCTGACTTTTTGTGTGTTCAAAATGCACCTTTCAAAGCCCGATCATCATTTTTCAATCCTTTCTGACTTCATTTTTTATTTTTCATGCATTTACTAATTATTTTGAGCTATAAGACCCTAAAATTGAAATGCATTTCAAATGAACTCTGAAAAGGTTGAAAGTTGGCATGGTATCATCATTTCATCCACATAGCATGTGCAAGAAAGTTGAGAGGGTTACGGCAAAAACTGGATGCACTTCGTGTACAAAACGGACAATGTCTTTCAAAGTATGAGGATTTCATACGGAAACTCGTATGTTACAAAGGGATTTCATTTTTTTAAACTTATTTGAACTCCTGACTTTTTGTGTGTTCAAAATGCACCATTCAAAGCCACATCATCATTTTTCAATCCTTTCTGACTTCAATTTTTATTTTTCATGCATTTACTAATTATTTTGAGCTATAAGACCCTAAAATTGAAAAGCATTTCAAATGAACTCTGAAAAGGTTGAAAGATGGCATGGTATCATAATTTCATCCACATAGCATGTGCAAGAAAGTTGAGAGGGTTACGGCAAAAACTGGATGCACTTCGTGTACAAAACGGACAATCTCTTTGAAAGTATCAGGATTTCATACGGAAACTCGTCCGTTACAAAGGGATTTCATTTTTTAAAACTTATTTGAACTCCTGACTTTTTGTGTGTTCAAGATGCACCATTCAAAGCCACATCATCATTTTTCAATCCTTTCTGACTTCATTTGTTATTTTTCATGCATTTACTAATTATTTTGAGCTATAAGACCCTAAAATTGAAAAGCATTTCAAATGAACTCTGAAATGGTTGAAAGTTGGCATGGTATCATCATTTCATCCACATAGCATGTGCAAGAATGTTGAGAGGGTTACGACAAAAACTGGATGCACTTCGTGTACAAAACGGACAATGTCTTTCAGAGTATCAGGATTTCATACGGAAATTCGTCTGTTACAAAGGGATTTCATTTTTTAAAACTTATTTGAACTCCCGACTTTTTGTGTGTTCAAAATGCACCATTCAAAGCCACATCATCATTTTTCAATCCTTTTTGACTTATTTGTTATTTTTCATGCATTTACTAATTATTTTGAGCTATAAGACCCTAAAATTGAAAAGCATTTCAAATGAACTCTGAAAAGGTTGAAAGTTGGCATGGTATTATCATTTCATCCACATAGCATGTGCAAGAAAGTTGAGAGGGTTACGACAAAATCTGGATGCACTTCGTGTACAAAACGGACAATGTCTTTCAAAGTATCAGGATTTCATACGGAAACTCGTCTGTTACAAAGGGATTTCATTTTTTTAAACTTATTTGAACTCCTGACTTTTTGTGTGTTCAAAATGCACCATTCAAAGCTACATCATCATTTTTCAATCCTTTCTGACTTCATTTGTTATTTTTCATGCATTTACTAATTATTTTGAGCTATAAGACCCTAAAATTGAAAAGCATTTCAGATGAACTCTGAAAAGGTTGAAAGTTGGCATGGTATGAACATTTCATCCACATAGCATGTGCAAGAAAGTTGAGAGGGTTACGGCAAAAACTGGATGCACTTCGTGTACAAAACGGACAATGTCTTTCAAAGTATCAGGATTTCATACGAAAACTCATCTGTTACAAAGGGATTTCATTTTTTTAAACTTATTTGAACTCCTGACTTTTTGTGTGTTCAAAATGCACCATTCAAAGCCACATCATCATTTTTCAATCCTTTTTGACTTCATTTGTTATTTTTCTTGCATTTACTAATTATTTTGAGCTATAAGACCCTAAAATTCAAAAGTATTTCAAATGAACTCTGAAAAGGTTGAAAGTTGGCATGGTATCATCATTTCATACACATAGCATGTGCAAGAAAGTTGAGAGGGTTACGGCAAAAACTGGATGCTCTTCGTGTACAAAACGGACAATGTCTTTCAAAGTATCTGGATTTCATACGGAAACTCGTCTGTTACAAAGGGATTTCATTTTTTAAAACTTATTTGAACTCCTGACTTTTTGTGTGTTCAAAATGCACCATTCAAAGCCACATCATCATTTTTCAATCCTTTTTGACTTCATTTGTTATTTTTCTTGCATTTACTAATTATTTTGAGCTATAAGACCCTAAAATTGAAAAGCATTTCAAATAAACTCTGAAAAGGTTGAAAGTTGGCATGGTATGAACATTTCATCCACATAGCATGTGCAAAAAAGTTGAGAGGGTTACGGCAAAAACTGGATGCACTTCGTGTACAAAACGGACAATGTCTTTCAAAGTATCTGGATTTCATACGGAAACTCGTCTGTTACAAAGGGATTTCATTTTTTAAAACTTATTTAAACTCCTGACTTTTTGTGTGTTCAAAATGCACCATTCAAAGCTACATCATCATTTTTCAATCCTTTGTGACTTCATTTGTTCTTTTTCATGCATTTACTAATTATTTTGAGCTATAAGACCCTAAAATTGAAAAGCATTTCAAATGAACTCTGAAAAGGTTGAAAGTTGGCATGGTATGAACATTTCATCCACATAGCATGTGCAAAAAAGTTGAGAGGGTTACGGCAAAAACTGGATGCACTTCGTGTACAAAACGGACAATGTCTTTCAAAGTATCTGGATTTCATACGGAAACTCGTCTGTTACAAAGGGATTTCATTTTTTAAAACTTATTTAAACTCCTGACTTTTTGTGTGTTCAAAATGCACCATTCAAAGCTACATCATCATTTTTCAATCCTTTGTGACTTCATTTGTTCTTTTTCATGCATTTACTAATTATTTTGAGCTATAAGACCCTAAAATTGAAAAGCATTTCAAATGAACTCTGAAAAGGTTGAAAGTTGGCATGGTATCATCATTTCATCCACATAGCATGTGCAAGAAAGTTGGGAGGGTTACGGCAAAAACTGGATGCACTTCGTGTACAAAACGGACAATGTCTTTCAAAGTATCAGGATTTCATACGGAAACTCGTCTGTTACAAAGGGATTTCATTTTTTAAAACTTATTTGAACTCCTGACTTTTTGTGTGTTCAAAATGCACCATTCAAAGCCACATCATCATTTTTCAATCCTTTCTGACTCCATTTGTTATTTTTCATGCATTTACTAATTATTTTGAGCTATAAGACCCTAAAATTGAAAAGCATTTCAGATGAACTCTGAAAAGGTTGAAAGTTGGCATGGTATGAACATTTCATCCACATAGCATGTGCAAGAAAGTTGAGAGGGTTACGGCAATAACTGGATGCACTTCGTGTACAAAACGGACAATGTCTTTCAAAGTATCTGGATTTCATACGGAAACTCGTCTGTTACAAAGGGATTTCATTTTTTAAAACTTATTTGAACTCCCGACTTTTTGTGTGTTCAAAATGCACCATTCAAAGCCACATCATCATTTTTCAATCCTTTCTGACTTCATTTGTTATTTTTCATGCATTTACTAATTATTTTGAGCTATAAGACCCTAAAATTGAAAAGCATTTCAAATGAACTCTGAAAAGGTTGAAAGTTGGCATGGTATGAACATTTCAGAGTACAAAGTTGAGAGGGTTACAGCAAAAACTGGATGCACTTCGTGTACAAAACGGACAATGTCTTTCAGAGTATCAGGATTTCATACGGAAACTCGTCTGTTACAAAGGGATTTCATTTTTTAAAACTTATTTGAACTCCTGACTTTTTGTGTGTTCAAAATGCACCTTTCAAAGCCAGATCATCATTTTTCAATCCTTTCTGACTTCATTTTTTATTTTTCATGCATTTACTAATTATTTGAGCTATAAGACCCTAAAATTGAAATGCATTTCAAATGAACTCTGAAAAGGTTGAAAGTTGGCATGGTATCATCATTTCATCCACATAGCATGTGCAAGAAAGTTGAGAGGGTTACGGCAAAAACTGGATGCACTTCGTGTACAAAACGGACAATGTCTTTCAAAGTATGAGGATTTCATACGGAAACTCGTATGTTACAAAGGGATTTCATTTTTTAAACTTATTTGAACTCCTGACTTTTTGTGTGTTCAAAATGCACCATTCAAAGCCACATCATCATTTTTCAATCCTTTCTGACTTCAATTTTTATTTTTCATGCATTTACTAATTATTTTGAGCTATAAGACCCTAAAATTGAAAAGCATTTCAAATGAACTCTGAAAAGGTTGAAAGATGGCATGGTATCATACTTTCATCCACATAGCATGTGTAAGAAAGTTGAGAGGGTTA